>NC_080034.1:33941277-35207745 GCF_030020395.1 Manis pentadactyla | reverse complement strand
CAGCAGACTCACAGACTCCAAGAAGGGACTAGTGGTTACCAAAGGGGAGGCGTGTGAGAGCGTGGGGGGGAAGAGAGGGAGAAGGGGATTGAGGGGTATTATGTTTAGTACACATGGTGTGGGGGATCACAGGGAAAACAGTGTAGCACAGAAAAGGGAAACTGAATCTGTGGCATCTTTCTACACTGATGGACAATGACTGCATTGGGGTATGGGTAAGGACTTGATAATATGGGTAAATGTAGTAACCACATTGTTTTTTCATGTGAAACCTTCATAAGAGTGTGTATCAATAATACCTTAATAAAAAAATTAAAAAAAAAGAAATACCATTTGACCCACAAATTCCTCTCCGAGGAATTTACCCAAAGAAAGCAAGGTCTCAGATTCAAAAAGACATATGCACCCCTATGTTTATTGCAGCACTATTTACAATAGCCAAAATATGGAAGCAACCTAAGATATGCTACTGCCTAGCATCAGTAGATGAATGGATAAAGAAGTGGTGGTACATATACACAATGCAATACTATTCAACTTTAAGAAGAAAACAAATCCTACTATCTGTAACAGCATGGATGGAGCTAGAGGGTATTATGCTCAGTGAAATAAGCCACGTGGAGAATGACAAGTATCAAATGATTTCCCTCACTTGTGGAGTGTAACAACAAACTAAAACTGAAGGAACTAAGCAGCAGTCGAATTACAGACTCCAAAAAGGGACTAGCAATTACCAAAGGGGAGGGGTGGGAGAGGGTGGGTGGGGAGGGAGGGAGAAGGGGATTGAGGGGTATTATGATTGACACACATGGTATGTGGGGGTCATGGGGAAGACACTGTAGCACAGAGAAGACAAGTAGTGACGAAGTAAAACTGAAGGAACTAAGCAGCAGCCGAATTACAGACTCCAAGAAGGGACTAGCAATTACCAAAGGGGAGGGGTGGGAGAGAACTCACTACACTGATGGCATCTCACTACACTGGCATCTCACTACACTGATGGACAGTGAGTCCAATGGGGTGTTGGGGGGACTTGAGAATATGAGTGAATGTAGTACCCACAATGTTTTTCATGTGAAACCTTAATAATAAAAAAAGGTGTCCCCCAAAAATAAAAAATAAAAAATAAATGCCCAAGGAGAACAGATTTTTAAAAAATGTGTGCAATGCACTTATCAGTTACTGGTGTATGGAAGGTACTCAACAATAACATTTTTATATATCAAAGACTTATTTCCTAAATAATCTCTGGAAGGAAACAGAGCCACAATGAACTGTCAGTGCTCACGTACACATCCACACATACCCAGGTTCACACCTGTGTACACGTCTGTGCCTGTATGTTCATGCACACCCTCTCCCACCATCATGAGCAGTATGCAGGCTTTCCCTTCCAGAAGTCCTTTCAATAAAGATACGCCAGATGGGATTGCATCTGCTACATGACTGAGCAGCCCCCACATCAAAAGTCATAGTCATTGAATCCATCATGTGGAGCAGCCCTGGCTCCTCGTCCTGCCTGATGGGCAGTGGAGGAATGCATCCTTCTCCAGAGCAGAGAGCAGATATGGGTGGGCAGTTGCCAGGCAGTGGAGCCAAGAGAACAGATGGCAGTTGCACAGCCTCCTCCTAGCCCTGCTCCCTCACTGCCAGGGAAGAAGCCCAGGCAGCAAGGATCCTGTGGATGCCTCCTTTCCTTTCCTCCACCAGGCTATCCTGCACTCTGTCTCTTAACAGATTTTGGAGCAACACAGACCAGGCTGCAATCCTGGCCGGCTCACCACCTATTTATACTAGCTGTGTAACCTGGCAGGATGAAGAGCCTCCTGGAGTGCCCTTAACACAACTCGGCTCTTCTAAGCCAACTGTAACCTTAACTCTGCTCCCTAACTCGTAATTAGAAGGCAACTATCCTTACTTGATTAATCACACACTTAGGAAAAAACCTCTGGATAATTTTACCAAATATCATCCCCGCCAAATCTACAAATACACAGTGTCCCCAGCTGTGGTAGACTCTGTAGGCGCCCCATCTACATCCCTTGGGCCCTACCACTTCAGAGTGATCTACTGATTTCCAATGGCCAGTCCCTGCACCTCTTCATTTGAGAGCTTTCTCTGAAACAGGGGAAGGAGGGTGCTCTGCCAGCAAAAGGCAGGCTGAAGTGCTGCCAGCAGCCAAGAGCTCGGAACAGAACTGGCTGTATAAATCCTCACTCCCGCCACCCCTCAGCTGGGATAACTTCAAGATGTGATTTTGTACAGACCTCACACGACCAGTCGCTGAGCTCTAGTCACTCCCCGTGATAGCTGGTTTGGTGACACTCGTTTATCGGCCACCTTGCCATCCCTAGAAGTGTTCTCTGCACCTCCCAATCCTTGCCTCACGGTCAGCTTCTGGTAGAAGATCCAAACTAAGACACTAGCCTTAGCCTTTCAACCCTTTCCTGGACATCGAAGCCTCTTCCCCAGTCATGACCATTTCCTTGAGCCACCAGTTCTGCTTGGCATTCTAAATGCTTGCTCCTGACTCCTTTGCCTAATCCCTCTAATTCTGGATACCACCCTAATTTTATCTTAACAATGAATTCTAACCATTTTTCTTAACCACTACACTTTCCTCAAGTATCCTTGGTTCTTCTCATTGGTTCAGTTCTTGGAGCCCAGCCTGGCCACATGTAGTGCCATTCACTCCTAGGAATTAGCTCTGCAAATGAGCAAGAGACTTGATGAGAACCTTCAGGCCAGTCCCTTGGAGCTGACAGAGTTGACAGAGAAAATGCTTCCGGTTGCTTCTCCACCTGGAGACAGGAAATCGGAAAGGCTGAGACATATATTCTGGATAATTCACCCCAGGATGCTCAGGGCTGACACCAGGTGGAGGGGCTGGACTGACCTATGGAGGTCTTGGCCATTTACCTCAGAACTGAGCCTACCCAGGATAAGGTAGGGTTGGGCACGCTGAGAGGATGGGGTTCCCCTTAGTGCTTGCCCCATCTCCTGCAATCTCCTCTCTTTCCCCTTTAATTCTTTCCCTGTCTTTTTAAAAAAATTATATGTAGTAACTAGAGGCCTTAAGAAAAAAGTGCCCGTGTTGGCAATTCAAACATTAGGCAAGCTTAATTCACATACTTCCTTTGCATTTTAGATTCTTAAAAATCAAAAGCCTAGATACATAGATACAGTTAAGAGACAAATAATAAAAATAATGTGCAGTACATATGACAAAAGATGAATATTCTTAATATCAACATTAATATCTTAAACTAAATAAAAAATCTTTGTAGGAAAAATGGACAAAAGGACATATGTAGGTAATGCAAACAGATAATGCATGCAAAAATAAATCCAAAATCAAATTTAAAGAAATATATAATATAAAAATAATCTAGACTTCATTAATTAACCAAAAAATGCAAATTAAAACATCCGTTAGGTGCCATTTTTTACTTTCTGCATTGGCAACAATTAAAATGAGTAATGATACCCCAAGGCTACTGAAGTGTGGGGAAATCTGCCTTCTCATTCACTATTGGAGGGAGTGTAAATTGGTAAATCTGGAGGGAAGTTTGGCCATATATAACAAATGTTAAACAGCATTGCAATTCTTTTTCTAAAATATTAATCCAAGATAGTAGCAGGACGAATGAACAAATGTTCACAAATTTTTGTATATAGGCAGAAAGCTGGACCCAATTGTCTTTCAAGACATTTAAGCAAACTTTAATCACCTGCCTCCATTAAAGAATAAGCATTGCAAGTGTAGGGAACCTTTTCTGCCTCATTTGCCACTGTATCTTTAATGCCTAAAATATAGTTAGTGCTCAAAAAGTGTCTGCTGATTGAAAAAATAGGATAATTAATCAAGAGGGGATTCATTGGTTCACTTATACAGTAGAGTCATCAGCAGCCATTAAAAATTAACAAATAATAATAGTGAATGTTTATTCAGTTATTGAGCTTGTACTTTATGCTACATCCTATGCTAAGGTTTCCTCAAGGACCATGAAATTAATCTTTGCAATAAACCTATGACATAAGTAGATACTATTATGCATAGTTAGGACTTTTTTTATTGAAATATACTGAAATTTAACTAAAATTAGCTTTGGATAAAAAAGGAATTTATCGATTCTTGTAACTGAAAAGTCCACAGGGTAGTTCAGGCTTCTGATTTAGTTGGATTCAAGAACTCAAACAATGTCTTGATGATTTAGTCTCTCTCTCTCTCTCTCCATCTCTCTCCTTTCCTCTGCGTTGGCTCCATCCCCAGGCAGCCTAAATCCACATGGAGAGTTCCTCTGTAACTTCAGGCTCACAAGGTCCAAAGGACATTTGATCTCAGAAGGCAAATCTAGCAAGTTAGCCCAGGGAGGGCCCTGGCTATAGCCAGGATAAGGTTCCCTGACTAAACCTAGTTATGTATGCATCTTTGAGAAGACCTAAGTGCAGGGAAAATAGGATCACTAAAGAGAAGCCGGGCAGATGAAAAGCATATCCCACTACAGACGCCTCCTGTAACAGATGAGGACACTGAGGCACAGATTGGCCAAGTACCTTCCCTAAAGTCTCGGACTAGAAGTGAGAAGTCAAATTCAGACTCAGGCAGCTTGACTTTGGAGCCCATGATTTCAGTGGATGGCTAATGTTATGTGTTAACTTGGTTGGGCCATAGAGTGCCCAGATATTTGGTTAAACATTCTGGGTGTTTTTTTAAGGGTTTTTCTGGATGAGATTATTTGAATCAGTAGTCTGAGTAAAGCAGATTGCCTTCGCCAGTGTGGGCAGCCCTCATTTCAACTGCTAAAGGCCTGAGTAAATAAAAAAGCTGAGCAAGAGAGAATTTGGTCTCTGCCTGATGGCCTTCAAGGTGGGATGTCAATCTTTTGTCTTCAGACTTGGACTGGAACTTCTACCATTGGCTTTTCTGGTTCTCAGGCCTGTGGACTACAGATCTTAGGACTTCTTGGCCTCCATATTTCATAAGCCAATTCCTTACAATAAATCTCTAAATATAAATGTATATTTATAAATATATAAATAAACCTCATATATACAGTCATACTTTACATAAATATAAAACCATATCTATACTTTATATATATAATATAGTTTTATACATGTATAAACCACATATAAAAACTATATATATAAATCACTGTTGTACATTGAAACAAATATATTGTATATCAACTGTACTTCAGTAACAAATAAATAAAATATATATACAAAAAAATGATATATCCATGGTTTCGTATACAGGTGAGAGATATTACAGGTTTGGTTCCAGACCACCACAATAAAGTGAATAATACTGCAATAAAGCAAGTCAAAAGAATTCTTCAGTTTCCCAGTGCATACGAAAGTTGTTTTATGCTATACTGTAGTCTATTATAAAGTGTGCAATAGCATTATGTGTAAAAAAAATGAACACGCCTTAATTAAAAAATGCTTTATTGATAAAAATGCCAATCATCATCTGAGCTTTCAGTGAGTTGTAATCACTGATCACAGACCACCATAACAAGTATAATGAAAAAGTTTGAAATTTGGTAACAATTACCAAAATATGACAGACACAAAATGAGCAAATACTTTTGGAAAAATGGTGTCAATAGACTTGCTCAATGCAAGGCTGACACAAACCTTTAATTTAAAAAAAATGCAGTATCTGTGAACTGCAATAAAGTGAAGCACAGTGAAATGAGGTATGCTTATATATCTTAACCAACAGGATATATGTCATATATATCTCTGGCAAATTCTAATACATTTAGCTACAAGCCAGTACTGCAAAGCTATATATGCATAGATATGGAAGATGTCCACAACATATTTTTAAATTAAGAATAATCAGCTAGAGTGTATTATGTGTCGCATGACCCTGTTTACATAACCACATGTAAATGAAAAGCCTGGAGGGTTACATACCACACTGTTACCAAAGGGTGTCTCTGGGGGTGGTATTAGGGAGGACTTTTGCTTTTTCATTGCTTGAATTTTTTTCCCCATAAAGGTCAAGTTTTTCTTGGAAAAAGAGTATTTCCATTCCTGAAAAGAAATTTAAATCAGTAAAATCAAATTTCACACCAAAATGGGTGAGAGCAGTAGGGAAATCAGCAACTGCTTCACAAACATGAGAACACAAGACATGAAATGGCAGCATTTTCTCCTTTCCTCCATCGCACTTTTCAGTTTATTCAATTTACTTTTAGGTTCCTGAGAAGGGCTGGAGATGGTATGCTTGGTTGCTCTTCTTTTCCCTTGGCTCTGAGAGTTTATCCATGCTGCTGGACTGCAAGTGATGAAAAGAATAAACTGCACATCAGAAAACTCAAGGGCCAGAAGGAACCTTACAGTGTAGATCTGGTTCAGCAATTAAAAAAAAAATGCTTTCTTTTCCCTTTGGAAAACCAAATCCAAGAGAGGGAGGAGACCAGAAATGAGAATACTTGCTCTCTGAGAGCATGGTTGGAAAGACACTCATCTAACTAACTGTATCATTTTGCAGAAGGGTCTCAGGGCTTCTGCTCTTGTACCACACATTCCTAAATCTACACAGATGAGCTTGGATTGCATCTTTTCTAGACTTTAAGAGGTTGAGCAGCTCTTAGGTGACAGCACATGTGACTGGGCAGGGTCTCTGCCTCCTATGTAGGTGAAGGATGGCCAATTTTCTCATTCCTGGCAACCCAACCCCTTCTCCCGCTTTTCAGGACTATTGAAACTGACTCTCATTCTCCCCAGGGGTCACAGGGTGTTACAGGGTTCTCTGGTCTCAGGACTGGGTTGGGCTTAAGGGACACCAGAAAGAAGAGCTGGGCAAAATAACTCACTGGCAAGGTAAGTAGCCTTTGTTAAGATCATGGAATTAGGATTGGGATTAGGTTTGAAATCTAGGATTACATTTTATAGATAATATTAGGATTAGGATTAAGATTGAGGCTAGAGTTTGGATTGGACATTGGGCTAATAACAGGTTAGAATGAACTGTAATAGTGAAAAGGCTTCAACTAGGAGTTAGAGGAGTTGTGGGGTGAGGATTAGAATCGGAGTCGGATGACCAACTGCTTTCTCTCATTTCTCTACAAGCTCCTCCTTTTGGTCCTGTGTTCTAGGGATAAGGTCTCTGGACTTGGTATCACCAAGAAAGCAGCCCTTGTGAGCCCCTGCTCTTCAGGCATAACTGGCTCTTCCATACAACCTCAGTTGCTACTTCACAAACTCTGGCTGTTGAAGCATTAATATTATCCTTTACTAGACTGTACTGAGCGTGTATATGGATCCTTTTAGGCCAGTAGTGATTGCAAACTGTCCCCAAGAGTCATATTACAGGTTCATCTGGAATGTAATCCACACTAGAAAATACTCAAGACATTTATGACAAAAGCACTTCTGCCAATTACCTCCACACTTTGGTCCCTGAATTTGATGGTGCCCTGAAATTTTACGTCCTCTCTGAGCTTTTGGCCAACTAAGTGGGCATGTTACAGGAATCGGTTCGGTTTTGTATAGAAACCTTGTGAACTAAGAGTGAAGAGTTAGCTAGCTAGGAACATCATAAGAGGAAGCAGATGAACACTGGGTCTTACCTCATACAACTAAATCCAGTGTGATGAAAAGCTCGGAGTTTTGGTGTCTTCTAGGGAAGGTGGGTGGTGGTGACATCCCCCCTGCACAGTCTGATTAGGATGCCAATTCATATATGGGCCTCACATTGATTTAACAAATTATTGTGCCTTTTTACTCATTCAACAAATATTTATTGAATGCCTAATAAATGTGCCTTGAGCATTGTGTATATAGTGGTGAATAAAACAGACATGATCTTTGAAGAGGAGACACACAAATAGACATTGAATTGTAAGCTGTGATAGTTCCCACTATCACAAGGGAAAATTGTGCCATAGAAGATAAAAAAGGGCAACATAATTTTAACTGGAGCTGGGGGTCAGTGAAGGCCTCTTTGACGGAGTACCGTTTAAATTTAGGCCTTAAATAGTCTTAAGGAGTTTGTTGGAAAATTCTTGATCATGTCTATTGTTCTTTATGCTTCTGAATTTTAGGCTGTGATTTACTTTTTCTTGGTCTGTGGTAGATACCTTTGGGAATCTTGGCTAAGAACATAACTGACCTTTGAGGTCTGCAGGCACAAGGATGGGCCTTTGGCAGCCATGTTTGCATTACAAAACAAGGAGCCTTGACTACCAGATGCTCCACTGGTAAAGGTGACTGTACCAACAATAGACAATTTGACATATGCTAGGCCAACAAGGTTCTTCCTCCTGGGAATTGGGATTCATAGATACCAATCTCTGCTGGTTCTTGAAGTGAGGATAGGTAATCTTAGGCAATCATGATATACTATGTTCCCAGAGAAGCAGTGAAAGCAGGTCTATAGAGAATGAAGTAGCTTCGTAGAAAGCAGTAGATTAGGAAAAACACGTGACCAGAGAGAACGAGATGAGGGAATAGCTATCTGGCTTCCTGTTGGTATTTTAGATCCTCCTTCCAGTCCTTCATGAGATGTTTTTGCTCCTGTGCCTTTGGGTTCTATCAGATTATTTTTTTGATAAATTTTTTTTTCATGAAGTTGTTTCAGTGGGTTTCTGTTACTTGCAGACAAGAGCCTTGACTAAGAGTGGCATTTATTAGATTTGCCCTTCCATTTAGTAACCATGGATTGAGTTTGTTTCAATGCCACAGAGATTTGTGGATCCCACAAGCACACAGAGAATGAGCAAACAGAATGGTGTACAGCAATAAATAATAACATTTGGTAGTAAAACTAATCTAGGTAATATCCTCTGAGGCTCCTGTATCCCCACTGGGTCAGCGGTACATAGCAGCTGTTTCTAAGGGCCAATCCTTCCGGAGCTAGGTTTTGTGAGAGGAGACAAACATGGCTCTATAATGGAGATTATGTGGGCTGAGGAAGGAGGGACCAATTCTGCCTTATCAGAGTATGTGGAAGGCACTGAAGAGGTAACACACCTCTGAAGGGGCAGGAAGAATAGGCTGGGCAAGAGAGAGGAAAGGCAGCTGGGGCAGAAGGGAAGAGGAGGGACAAGGCCTTAGGAAATGCCATGTACATACTGGGTGCTCCCTAAGTATTTGTTAAACTAAGAAACTGACTTTAAGACAAATAGGCAAGCAATTTGTAAGATGACAATCACATTTAATATTAAATTTTCCTTTTCGTTTTTGGGTTTCCTTTTCCAGATATAAAAGAAAATCATCAAGATGCCAATAGAGAGTCCCACTTAATCTCTATTTGTTAAACTCAGAGGCTGTAAGTTTTCACAAATGTGGCAATTTTATGTCAATTTAAGTGAAAATTTAAGGGCAGCAAAAGTCCAATGAGAGCTAGGTGTGGTGTATTTCTTCATCCATTCTATGGACTTTTGGCAGGAATACTTACTGAAGGCTTGTGATAATCCACAAAATTGAAACTAAATATTACACAAAAGAAATCAGCACTCACATTTGGAAGAGCTTTGACTTTAAGTGGCTTGATTTTTTTCGATCATTGTCTGCATCATCAACAGCATCTTTAGGAGCATGTTAAACTAAATGTGATCCTTGCTTTTTAGAGGACAAAAGTGACATCAACCATAACAAGTCCACAGAGCATGCTCAAACATAATGGTATTTATAGAAATAAAATAACATTTGGTAATAAAACTAATCTAGGTAATACACTTTGAGACTCTCTTATCCCTGTCAGGTAGAGGGGAAACAGCAGTTATTTCTAAGAGCCAAGAAGCCTTCGTGGAAGTAACAGGGACTTTTAAGTTCGCCCATAAAGGCCTCAGCTGGGGGGGGGTCAGCTCTCCAAGAGGTATGGTGGGCATATTTTGCTTGTTGAAATTAGTCATCAACAATCGTCTTTCACTCACGATTGACTGGACCACAAAATGAGTTCAGGATCAAAGCCAAGGAGCGCTAAAGGACTAATTTTTTAGTGGCTCAAACTTCTTTGGTTACTTACAATTTCCATCACTGACTAGTTCCTAGGTCTCCTCCAGAAACCAGACATGTCCACTCCAGGAAGAAAGGTTCTCCTAGCCTAAGCATAGCGAGTGGATTTGTTTCTGAAGATGGGGGCACCAGTGGGGAAGGAGAGGCAAGGAACCTAACCAAGAACCCACCCCCCACAACTCCCTTGCTGGGGCGAGGAAGTCAAGGGACATTTTCCACAAGTCCATCACTGCCAAGAAGAGAGTAGTTCTCCGAGTGGAACTGGGAGAGTGGGTCAGGTAGAGAGATTTCCAGGGGGTTGGCAGTTTGGGGAGAAATGCTTTCCAGCATCGCCCAGGACCGAGATCCCGGTTCGGAAACCTCTCCCGCAGCTGAAAACGGCAGGACGGAGACGAACTTCCGGGTTCGGAAGCTCTCCCTCCTGGCACCTCCCCGTACCCAGTTGCAGGGTTTCCGGGCGCATGCGCAGCGTTCGGCCGCTGCTCAGGGACTGGCGCGACTTACCCTAAACAAGTAATCCGCTCTTCCCCCATCCCCACAAGCCCCAGCTTGGGGCGTACCATTCGTGTTCAGGGGAGGTAACGCACCCCAGAGTACTCAGAAGCTTGATCCCCTCCTTCTGAGCGGGGAAAGGTAAGTTTGCCTCAGATTCTAAAAGTTCCAAGAACACGAAAGCCCCAGAGGCCTGTCGCCCAGTAATAGCCCGACGCTCTCGGCTCTACACCACAGCCCCGCACTCTTCCTTTGAGGCGCTAAACAAAGTGGCACGTCCGGATCCCAGCTGATCAGCTGCTGGGCCTCGGCGGCGGCTCCCCCGGGCGAGACCATTGTGAGTCCTTAGGAGGGGTGCGTTAGGCCAGGAGGGGGCGGAGCGGCCATTGTCCGGTCAGCGCAGCCTCTGGGGGAGGGGTGACTGTTACGGAGTGAGCGGGGCCAGGGGCTTCACAGCGGCCGCTGCTACGTAGGAGCCGGCGGGTCCTTCACAGTGCCGCCGCCCGGGACATCGCTCTGGTTGGGAGCGGCGGTGGGAGCTGCTGAGGGCGCTGGGTCTCCCCTCCTCCCCCACGGCCCTCGGTTCGCTCGCACGCCCCTCCTCCTCAGCTCCCCTCCCTCTTCTCTTCGCACCTCTCCCGGTCCCCCCGTCTCCGCAGGCCGAGTGGTGCGGCCCGCCTCCAGCTGACCGGCCTGGAATCCCGGCTCGGAGCCCCGGACTCGCGCCCGCCCGCGCGCCCGCTCCCTCCCCTTACCCCCGCCCCGAGCCCCCCGACGCCGCCGCCGCCGCCGCGTCCTTCGAGCGGGGCCCGGGCCCAGCCGTCGCCACCGCTGCCGCCACCGAGCTCCGCCGCCGCCAAGCACCATGGGAGACGCCGGGAGCGAGCGTAGCAAAGCGCCCAGCCTGCCGCCTCGCTGTCCCTGCGGCTTCTGGGGGTAAGTGCCCGGCCGGGTGGGGCGGGAGTTGGGGGCGCAGGCCCCGGGGCTGCCTGGGCAGGCCTCGGGGAGGGCGGAGGCCGGAACCCAGAGGGCTGGGCCCAGCCGGGCCTGTGGGTAGGGGTTAGGGGCCGCGTCCCGGGGAGGGTCGCCTGTTGAGGAACTGGGGTAGGCAGAGAAGGCCCTGCCCAGGGTGAGCTGCCACCCTCAGGGACTCGCCTGCCTGAGGCTCGGCCAGCCTGGGCCGCGGGTGAGGGGGGCAGGGCAGCCGGGAGGGGTGAGGGGCGGCGGTGGCAACTCTGGGGGGAGCAGGGGTGCCTCCTTTCTCCCTGCCTTGGTATGAGTTGGTGCCCAGGCACCAGGAGGGTATTTCCTCTGACTTTTTTACCTCCCCTCCTCCCTGTCCCCCAGAGACTTGCATCATCACTTCCTAAATTATATCCCAGTGCCCCAGTTGGGTTTTAGGAAGCTGTTCATACGTCACCCATTTTTAAAAACGAGTCCAGGACCCAGGCTGGGTAAAGTTGAAAGATTGTTGAGGTCTCACCTTTATTTAAAACGCGTTTCAGAAGGTATGTAAAATTTCCTTGTCAAAAACAAAACCTCAAGTCACCCTGGCTTGGGAACATGAGAGCCAGTTTACTCAATTGGCTCAAATTCCCCTAACACCCCCCACCCCCAATTTTATATGACAAAAATATTCACGTTGGCCAAACTGTATTGTGACTTGGCCATCCTGTGTTAACAGTGAAAAAATATGAGTTGGGAAGTGAACTTTTCCACCTATAGTTACAGTTTAAATACTCCTGCTAACACCGAATTTCATGGATTGCCACCCTCTCTTACCTAACAGGTTGCCTGCATCATACTGTTACGACTCTGATTCTATTGTCTTTGGAGACTTTGAATGCCAACTTCTGTGACTGAAACCTTTTTTCTTTTTGTTTTGTTTTCCAAAGACAGTATATTTGGAGATGCAAAGAGGCAGTAAGGATATGGTCATTTCTGGCTAGGACATCTTGGGAAGATGTATTTTATCTTTGCTGTATCCCAGAACATAGGAATGGTTACAAATAAAGGCTATAATTTTTGGGAGTGCAGAGCAAGGTTAGAAAGTGGATATTAATGCAGATTTCTCTGGAATTTGTCAAATCCAAAGGTTATGTTGAAGAAGTAGATCCTTATTTTCTCATCTTTATGCCCTTTCTCTAAAAATTGTCAGTGGAAGGATATTAAGTTACAGCATTGCCAGAAGTTCTGAAAATGTGAAAATGTTTTAGGTTCTATAGTCTCCCTTTTTTGATTTGAGAATAATTGGGTTATTTGCTAAGTGCTTTAAGCCAATCTAATCCCCACAAGAATCGGTAGAACCATTATCTATTTATAAATGGGGAAACTGAGGCTTAAGAGGGTGGATAACTTGCCCCTTGCATACAGGGAGTTTAGGGTGGAGCTGGTGAGCTCTTTAGTGTGCTTAGTACCATCACGTTTATGACAACGGTCTGCTGCCCTGGAAAAATCTGGTGTCACAAGCCTCAGATTGTAACTCATTATAAGGAGACATGTGGCTCAAAGAAAGTAGCCGCCAGTGGCATATAATGCCCAGGATATATCAGAAGTCTGTTTCCTGGCAACATGTTTATGTCCTTGGGACCGTTAGGAGTGGAACCCTGTTGAAAGAATTAGAACAAGATGGAGAACCTAAGGAAATGGAATGGCTTTTTACTCTTAGCGGAGTTCTAAATAAGGCCAAGAGAGTTTTTGATAGTTGCAGAGAGGAATAGTTTACACTAATGCCACACTTGACCTATAAGCAACCAGGGCTGCTTTTTTGATACTTTCAGTCTGGCACTTTTTATGAATTGCTGTTTCCCTAATAGGATAGTGAACTCAAAACTAATATTTTATTGAGAAGTCTTTTTAATGTAATGTTTTCTTGAAGGCGTTTGTAGGCACCTGTGTACTTTGTTTTATACCAATGTATAATGAAATTGCTGCCTAGTTTCAATCAGATTATTATGACTGACTTTGAACTACTTCTTTATTCCATGGGCCACATTCATGTTATGTTCTAAGTAAACTTAGAATATATTCAACAAATATTTGAGTGCCTCACAAATATTTGACTGGGGGACGCTGGCCCCCTCCTTGGGAAGTAGGGGCACAGAGAAGTAAAGTGAGAGTCACAGTAAAGTGTGTTTGAATTGGTACAGGTTGTGATGGCAGGGGCACCTGCCTAATGGAGATGGAGGAGGTAGGGGAAGGGAGCCTGGAGGAAATGACACCATCCTGGGCCTGCAGGAAGGGTAGGAGAGAATGGGAATCATAGGAAGAATGTTTCAGGCATGGATAAAGGCCTGGATGTGAAAGAGCAGACTACACATTTCAGGAAGTGAGAGTTCATTAGAGTTGATTGGTATATTGTGAATGGGGGATTGGCTAGAGATGAGGCTGAGATGGGGAGAGCAGTTGGTGATAGAGGGCCTTATAGGTAGGTAATGTTTAGTTACGTCTTTGAACTTTTATCCTGAGTGCACTGGGGAGCTATTGAAGAATTTTGAGCAGGTAGTGATGTGATTTTCTTTAATGGTGAAAGATTATTGGTTGATCTTGAAGGTGGCCTTGGTGTGTGTGTATGATTGTGTGTGTCTATGAATGTGGTGTATGTATGTTCCTGGGGGGTGTTGGCAGAGGTACACAAGGCTTTTCAGTGGGAGTAATCCAGGTCAGTTATGATGGTGGCCTGTACATGTATAGTGGCCAGAGAGAATGGAGAGAAACATAGGTGGGAAAGTCATTCAGGAGGTATCTTGCTTTTTCCTTTCAATGGGAGTGAAGGTAAGGGTGTTCTCTAAAAGCTTCAGTCAGCATTGCGTTTTGTGGAAGCCAGAGGTCTGTAAAGTCAGCTAGCCAGAGCCCCACACCCAGCCCTTTGCAGAGGAGCCTCTCAGTAGAATGTTCTGGTACCAGCAGACTAAAGGCAGTTCCTTTAGGATTGTTTTTCTCTCCAGTAACTGAGGCTACAGGTCTTGCTGCTCAGAATTGTCCAGTAAGGACACTAGTCATTGGGGACTTGGATAAATACAAGAGCTTTTAGGTCTTTCTTGTGAGAATGCAATTAGAAAGGAGAGTGCCAAGAGGAGCACACAATCCAAATGTGCTAGTACTTAGAACAAATAAAGTTTCTAGTTCTCTACCTCTTGGTATGTATATATTGTGTAAGTGTGTGGGTAATGAAGTTACTCTTTTATAGAGAAACCATCTCTATACTAGGAAACATTGCTACCTTAGAAATTATTAAAAATTTATCTCTTTATAAAAGTTGGAAATTGTTTATATACACATGTACATACAATATTTTTAGGGTTAATGACAATAAGTTTTTTCTCCTGAGACTTGGACTTGAAACTTTTAGTGGAATATGAGCATTTTCTTGGCTCATTTTAGGCACTCAGTAATCATGCAAAATATACTAGTTTGTAAATGTCAAATCGGAAGTGAAGTCAACATTTTCTTTAGTTGGAGTATATGCGTATAAAGAGCACTTTTAAGCTGTATGGATTTAAGTGGTATTGAAACTGTTTTAAATTGTTTAGACTTTAAAAATATACTGAGGTATGTAGGTTCTTCACAGACACTCCAAGTTGTTCAAAGAGCAGACCTAAAATACTATAAGAAAAGGCAGGAAGAAGATGAATAAGAGTATACTGAGTGTATTAAGGATAATAAAAAGGATAATTAGGTAGGATGGGGAAAGGTGGACTTTCTAATTTTACTCAAGTGTAAAAATCCAGTTGCTGTTGATATTTTACTTTTACAATCAGAGACAATATACTGAAATGTAAAATTTTGGAAACTTCAGGAAGTACTATTTCATAAAAAAGTTTAAAGCATATAAATGTCCTGGTATTTAGGGAATAATGAAATATTTAAATAATTAGGTAAACTTGTTTTGATTAAAAACTCTAATGAATTATGTTATAAATATTACATGGGTACATTTTTTCAGGGAAATAGATTTTATTAGTACTTCCTTTTTGTGATCTATCCTGTTGAAACATTTTACTAACTAGCTAGATCTTCTAGAGAATGATGCATTTTAAATAAATATGGGGTTAGGCAGAGATCAAGGTAATCTGACAAAATACATTCCATTCCTGAAACGGTTACTAGTAGAATGCTGACTGAACATATGATCACGATTTGTTTTATTCTCTTTTCTTTTGGCAATCAGAAAATACTAGTTAGCTTAAACAGAACCAATCTCTTCCCCTCTTATATATATAAAAATTATATATATATATATATATATTTTTTTTTTTTTTTTTCCCCTGAGCCCAGGCTTTGGGAATTGATGTAGAATTCTGTTTCTGTCACTTTGTGAGTCATCTGGCTAGTTATGTTTGGCTCCTAGCAATGTGTGGCCCTTATACTCATTTTGATTCTTCAGTGTCAGTCTCCCACTTGGAGCATGTTGCCACACTTCAGCCAGCTTAACCAGGGCTTTCAAGTTCATGTGAACACAGCATGAATCACTAGTTGATCGGTAGAATGTTCATTCCAGTGATGTCACTAATTATCCTTTGGTTATAAACCCCCCTTAAACATTCCCGTAAAAACAAAACAGCTCATTTGTGCAGTTTTACTTTGCATCTTTGAGTGTTGTGTGCCCTTGAAGATACAACGTGGTCTAAATGATGAAGGATTCACTGTCAATATGTTGATCTACTTGTTCCATTTTCCTGATAAACTTCGGATATCCAGGAAATATGAAAATTTGCCCCTTTCATGTGATGGAACACAGGGACATGTGTACACACACACACACACACACTTTAAGAAAACATGGTCTTTGTGGACACTTTTAGAGTTAGATCCAGTTAACGCATAGGTCATATTGCTCTTTTAATATTCTCTTCTCCCTGTTCACCCTTCCTCATGTTCACCACCTCCTCTCACCCCCAAAAGGGAAAAACCCAGTAAGTCATACTGAAAAGTTGTACTTGAAGTTTTGACTAAAAATCTCTTCTTAATCCTTACTGATATTGAAGTTAACATTAGTTTTCACAAATCAACCTTTTCCTAGCTGGAAAAACCAGAGGACTAAGAATCCTTTGAAATGAGTAAAATTGGTAAGAAAACACTCCAGCATATTTAATGTTATTTACCAAGAGCAGAATACTAACTGAGTAAGAACTAATATAATTTTGATTTTTTATTAGGCTATAAAGAGTGTCTTTCACACTTTGATGCAAATTTTGAAATGCTGCAATAATTGTAGATCAAGATTGAGGTAAAAAATTATTATTCTTTTTGAAGAAAGGTTAACTTTGGTATCTCAACAAATCTACATGTAGGAAGTGACTGATCACAACCCAACACTTGTGTAATTTTAAAGAGGCACTTAAAATAAATCCGGATTCAAGCATGCTGGGTGGTGTGGAACTTGTGTCAGAGCAGTTTGCAAAAGAAGGCCTTCATTCCAGCTGGGTGGATGACACTGATATCACTCAGTTTCTACCAAGGGCTTTGAGAAACAGGCTGATCCTGCTCTGGGCTGAGTCCCAATATAACAAGATTACGTTGCTGCATGAGATACTTAGACATAAAGAAGAAATTTCCTCTGTGTGTTAAATGCAGAAGAGAGGTTAAGCAATTTTATTTGAAGTTTAAATAACGAGAATCTAAGACTGTATTCTAGAATCGTGCTATCCAGTATAGTAGCCACTAGCTACATGTAGCAATTCAAGTTCATACTAATGAAAATGAAAAGAAACCCAGTTCTTCAATTATACATTGCTATATTTTAAGTACTCACTGGCTCAATAGCTAGTGGCCACCCTATTAGGAAACACAAATACAGAACATTTTATTGAGATATAATTGACATTCAAAATTATTTTCTTGGGAGTTCTCCTGTGTTCTCATTCTGGAAATGAGGGGCTTGTCTAATTTAACTCTAAATTTCTTTCCAGCTCTAACATATTTTATTTCCGTTGGGGGACAGTACTGCTATTGTTAATCCAGATTACTGGGAAGTGCACCTTTGATTAGTTTTGGGAATTAAAATTTAGGTACAAGTTAATATATAATTTGAACCTTTTTTTAAATGTTAGTTTTTGAATCAGTCATTTTTGTTCTTAGTACTGTTAAACTGGCAACCTCAGAGGCCTGTACAGGGATATGTTGAATTAATAAAGAATCAATTTTTTTTCTCTTTAGAGAGAGAATTTCTGAAGATACTCCCTTGGACTGTGACTTTTTTAGAGGAATAATTTGTTTTTAGTAATGTAAATCTCCTATGGCAACTTTCAATAAGTGCTTGGGATTAAGTGGATTGGGTTTTCTGAGAAACTCAAGTCCCTGTATACATAGGAATGTGGAAGCTAATAGAATATCCAGTGGTGGGGAAAAACCAAACTGATGCACTAGGCTGAGAGAGTGGCATAAAATGAATGAAAATGCCATGTCACCTTTGAGACTAGGGGACAGAGCTGCAAGTAGTGCTGGACAACTGAAGTGGCTGCAGCTGTTAATCAGAAGAAGGAGGAATGCAGTTGGAAGAAAATGCAGTACCAACTTCCCGCATTTGTTCATTCAGCTGTGCCAGATGCCCTGTGTCACAGGAAGGTTCTGTCTTGTCATAGGGCAGAAGCATGTTCTGGGAGGGTCACTGGTGCAGCTTGCTACTACTGTGGCTTGGTGGAGGGGGATGGGAGCAGACCGAACCACAGCGTTTTGTGTTTCTAGTTTGTGGATAGGCTCTAGTCTCATTGTCGCCTCATTAGTGACCTGGCAGAGAGTGAAGTAGGTGATTTTGTACTTGGGAGCCTTTTGGGGAGTGCTATTTCTCATTTCTTTCTGCTAAACTGGAGTGGTGTGGATTAACAGTTACCTTACCTACTTCTTGGACACACTGGTAAGTTGAAGTAGATTTATGTAAAATAATCACACTCTCAGCTACACCTCCTAGAAGAAGTATTCTGATCATTCAAAAGTATCACAGATACTCTTCCCACAGTCAGGTTCTTGGCCAGGCGTTTAATTTTCTCTTACATGCTTGCATTGGTAGCATTACTGAACATGTGTGAGGAGGTTTCTGTAGCTTATCCTAACAGGAAAAGTAGAGACAGGAATTTGGAGAACATAGATTGAGTGGACGGCTTTACTGATCATTATCTGTGCTTTCAAATATGCAATCTCTGCCTACTTCAGGTAATTGTTTTTCAATTTCTAACCTTTTCTAGGGTACCTTATATGAATAGATGTGCTGGCAAAGTTATAATTCCAGAATTATATCTGAAAGAAATTTTTTTCAACATAATGAATGAGACACAAAGTAGATTGAATAATACAACCATTTTAAACTGGCCAGAAGTATTTTAACCAGCCAGAAATAAAATATATACTGGAGGTGGAAGAAGGTGTGGTGTATTCCAGGGTGAGTTATTTCTAGATTTATGATTTCTTGGTTTCTGTGCCTGGGGAAGCATGGATGGTATTCTTGTTCTTAGATGCCACTGAAATCCAGAAAACCAGGTTTTTCAAGTCTTCATGTGTTTGCATATGAAACTTTGCATTTATATACAAAATTCTCACAGCATATGACTTCATACAGTTTTACCTGGTTTGCTTTCCCCTTTTAATATAACAGAGCTGTTCTACTCACCTTTAAAAATAAAAGAATGTTCTTGGATGTTGATCCACAAAAATGCTTGCTTAGTGGAACTTTTGTTTTAGTTTTGGGCGGGGGGCTGGGCAGGGGTTGGAAGACATGTTCATGTAATCTCTGAGGCATGTAGTCCTAGTTTCTGTGAATAGGTCACTGTTATTAGCTCTCTCTGTCATCCATGTCCCACCCTGTGCACTACTGCCAGTATTGTAGCACTTCCAAGATGTGTTCACACCTTGCGTTTTATTTGTAAGGCTAATCTTTTTCTTCAGTGCATACTGGGCAGAAGCTAATCAAGGAACAGTTGCTGTGACTTCAGTAATAAAGACAGAATCTTGAGTGAAAGTAGAGTATTGCTTGGTGTATCCTAGAGTCTCTTAAAGGGGTTTATCTTATCAGTACGGATTAATTTAGAAAATGATAGCTACAGTAAAACCTGTTCTTTGGAAGTGTGTGTCTCTTATTACTGCATTTTCTTACCTTTGATTTTAAACTGACTAGATATTCTAATCCTGTAGTCAAAAGCCCCCTAGATTTACCTGCATAGT
This sequence comes from Manis pentadactyla, assembly GCF_030020395.1. Classification (NCBI taxonomy): domain Eukaryota; kingdom Metazoa; phylum Chordata; class Mammalia; order Pholidota; family Manidae; genus Manis; species Manis pentadactyla. The sequence goes on along the minus strand of NC_080034.1, from coordinate 35,188,116 downwards.
TTTCATTAAAAATGAATTAGATATATTAGAGTAGTTTTCATTGTAGATAAATAGCTTTCATTAGATAAATTAAGATAAATTGTGTTTTTGTTGGATGTAGGGACAGGAAGAATGGATTATGTCGGTTTTGTGTTTAAACTTGGGTACAGAAAAGTCACTGGATAGATCTGTATCAAACACCAGATTCAGAGGTGAGTTGGAAGAGTAAAGACACAGGAGGTGGTCAAAGGAAGACTTGAGTGCAAGGAGGGATGAGGATGGGGAACTGTGAATGGAAGTGGGTGGTGGAAATTGGGAACTAAGATGGGTTGTGGTCACTACCTTCTAGTCCAGGTGTGACAGGTGGCCTCATCTGTGTGGGCTAGAGAAACTACCGTGAACAGGTGGTGGGTGGGATTAAAGAAAACAGTCCATCTATCTTGAGTGTAGGGTTTGAGTCTCCTGGGCTCTTAGAGGGGAATGCTAAAGGTCATAGGATGAAAGCTGTGGTGCAAATTCCAAACTAAAGTTTAGTGGAAATGGCAGCATTCAGTAAATTGGTCTTCCATCTGTTAGAACACCATGGACTCTTTTGCTGAGTCCACAGGCACCTTCTCAGCCAGTTAAAGGATGATTCTTTAGGTCTCTTTGCAGCAGGCCATGGAGACTTAGTCCACCTTCTTCCCTTTGTTGGTATTGCCACAACCAGCTCCATCCTTGGGACTGATTTCTCTTCTTTTCGACCCCCAAGCCTGGTGGAGAGTTCAAAAAAATTTCTTGAATCTTCTGCTTCACTTGCTGTTCTTGGAAGAACAACTCTCAAGAGCCTTTCTCTTTTAAAAGGTTTTGTAACTAATACATACGAAGGAGGTAACATTAAATCTTAAAGAATTTAATAGTAGTGCTGCCTGGTGAATAAGATCTTTCTCTTTTTCTGAGAGGCTAATGAAGGGCCCCCTCTCATGAAATCCAGGCTCTTCTAAAATGCCTCTGAGGACAAAGGGCATGCTGATCTCTTATCTCCAGAAAACCAGCTGAGTCCACTGGGTGGGCATGGGCTTTGGAATCAAAGTCCTGGGTTTAAAACCTTACTTTATAACTTTCTGCTTAACTTTGGGCATCTATCTTTAAAAAAGACTATCTTAGAGTTGATTTGAGGTTTACTGAGCTCTAATGACCATGGTAATGACATTATTAAGGGCTAACTTCCAAGCCTTGAATGAAGGAACATTGGTGGCAGATTAATAGATGCCCAACTATCTTGCCTCAGCAGGGCAATTTGCATTTATAGTAACCTCCAGACCTAGTTAGTTGATGTGTTTTCTGACAAGCCTTTGGGCCAGTCTGGCTTTTTCCCAGAGCCTATCCTTTGTTCAGCAAGCATTTGTTAAGTACTCTCTTGTGTGTTCTGGGCTCTGCTAGGCATGATATACCCTGCTCTGGCTTTTGTCCTAAGAAAGCTCACAATTGAGGAGAGGCAGACCAATAAACTGACAAAACACCATGAGGAAAGTGCTAGGGGAGATCATCATAGAGCACTGATGGGGCATCTTACTGAGCCTGAGAGTGGAGGATGCCGTCTCTGAGGAGATGGCACTTAATTTGAGTAGAAAGATGAGCATGGATTAACTACGTGAAGATGGTGACAAGGGGATTTCCAGGCAGGGGGAACAGCTTGTGTCAAGGCAGAGGAGGGAGAAAGCATGCTGAATTCAGAGAATTGAAAATAACAACTCACTAAATTAGTTGCAGTGTATGGCAAGAGGCGAGATGAAGCAGGCAAGATGAGCAGGGGTCAGTTATGAACATACTTGAATGCCATGCTGTTGAATTTAGATTTTATCCTGGGACCACTTAAGGATTTTAAGCATGGATGACAGATGATATTTATGCTTCAAAAAATTTACTCTGATAGTATAGCGGGGTTTTAGAGGGGGTAGGTATGGTAGCAGAGTCTACTTAGAGCATTTAAATCTTTCTGGGCCATGGATCCCTTTGGCAGTTGGATGAAGCCTGTGTACCCCTTCTGAGAATAATGCATAAAATAAAACCTCTGTGATTACAGAGGAACCCAATTAGATCTCAGTACACTTCTTTCCATGGACATTGGGATCTGTGGATGCTAGATAGAGCAGCCTTGTGTGAATGTCTTAGTAGGAGAGCTGAGAGTGAATTCAGTCAGAAACCTGGGTATTTTAGTCCATTTGGGCTGCTATACCAAAATACTATATACTAAGTGGATTATAAACAAAAATTTGTTTCTCACAGTTTTAGAGTCAGGTAATCTAATAAGGCACTGGCAGATTCTGTGTCTGGTGAGAACCTGCTTCTTCCTCTTTGATGCTGTCTTCTCACTGTAACCTGCCATAATGGAAGGGATAAGGGACCTCTCCTGGTCTTTCCTAAGTGCAATCATGAAAGCAGAGCCCTTGAGATCTAACATCTCCCAAAAGCCCCACCTCCGTGCACCATCACATTGGGCATTTGTATTCTATGTATTACTTTTGGGGAGACACAAGTATTTTAGTCTATAGCACTGGGAGGTGAAGCTCAGGCATGTTGGATCGAGGATGGAGTGGGGAGTAGAAAGGAGAGGCAGCAAGAGTTCTGACATGGGCATCTGGATGAAAGGTGGTGTCAGTCACAGATGGTGGGTATAGAAGTTTTACTTAGAAAGGGGTTAGATTTTGAAAGATCATTTGTGAATCCATGTGAGTGTATACACATGTCAAAAGTAAACTGTAAACTAAGATTTGTGCATTTTATTGTATTACTGTGATAAAAAAACAAAAAAAAAGTGAAATTACTGAAACAACCACTAATGCCATTTGTCAGTGGTATGCAGAGTTTTGTTTGGTAGAAGAAAGTTTATGCTTTGGAAGTCCTTCAGTTGAAATGATTCTGTCTGGAAGACGAGTGGGTTGTGAGGAAGTTTAGTTTTAGATAGGTTGAGTATTTTTTTTTTTGTGTGTGAATTAGATACCATGTTAGTGTATGTCTTAGATCTTTGTTCCACTTTTTTTTATTGAGGCACAACTGAATTTACTGCACACATTTCAAGTGTACTTTGATGAATTAAAAAAATTTTCTTGGAGCAGTTTTAGGGTCACAGCAAAATTGAGCAGGAGGTACACTCTGTACCTCCTCCCCCACACATGCACAGCCTTCCTCATCAGTTCCCCACCTGAGTGGTACATTTGTTGATAGTCGATGAACCTGGACTGACACATCATTTTCAATCAAAGTCCATAGTTGACATTAGGGTTCATTCCTGGTGGTGTACATTCTATGGGTTTTGTTACATATATGATGACATGTATCTACCATTGTAGTATTACATAGAATGGTTTCACTGTGCTGTAAGTTCTCTGTGCAACACCTATTCATATCCCCACTCCCCAGCATTCTGGATATTTTGACTGTCTCCAATTTTGCCTTTTCCGGAATGTTATATGGTTGGAGTCATACAGTATGTAGCTTTTTCAGTTTGACATCTTTCAGTTAGTAGTATCAATGTGAAGTTTCCTCCACATCTTTTCATGGCTTGATAGCTCATTTCTCTTCAGCAATGAATGATAATCAGTTTTTGGATATGCCACAGTTTATCTGTTCACCTACTGAGGACATCTTGGTTGCTTCCAAGTTTTGAATAGTAAATAAAGCTGTTGTAACATCAGTGTTCAGGTTTTGTGCAGATGTAAGTTTTCAACTCTTCTGGGTAAATACCAAGGAGAGAAATTTGCTGTATCGTATGGTAAGATTATTAGTTTTGTAAGAAACTCCCACCTTGTTTCCCCAAATGGCTATACTGTTTTAAACTCCCGGCAGCTATAAATGAGAGTTCATTCCTATTGCTGCACCTCTATGTCAGCATTTGGTGAGGCCATGGTTTTGAATTTTGGCCATCTAATAGGTGTTTAGTGGTATCTTGTTTTAATTTGCAATTCACTAATATATGATGTTGAGAATCTTTTCAGATGGCTTATTCGCCATCTGTACATCTTTGGTGAGGTGTCTGTTCAGATCTTTTGCTTATTTTTTAATTGGATTTATTTTCTTACTGTGTTTTAAGAGATCTTTGTGTATTTTGGATAATTGCCTCTGATTATCAGATGTATATTTTGGAAATATTTTCTCCCTGTTATCTTCTTTTAAGTTTCATGGATTTTTTTTTTTTTTTAGTTTGATGGATTTTTATGTACAACATGATGATCTTTTTTCATATGTATGCACTTGTATAACCACCACCTAGCTCAGATTGATGTAAAGTACATTTCTGTATGCCAGCAGGACTCTTCTTGTGCCCTATCCGAGGTGATATGCCCAGCCAGTTCTGACCTTTGTCACCCTGGATTAGTTTTGTCTTTCTGAATTTCGTTAATGGAATCATGAAATATTTACTCTTTTGTCTTTGGCTTCTTACTTTTTCTTTTTTTAAATTAAGGTATCATTGACATACAGTCGTATGAAGTTTTTTTTTATTATTTTTATTAAGGTATCATTGATATACACTCTTATGAAGGTTTTGCTAGAAAAACAATGTGGATATTACATTCACCGTTATTATTGAGTGCCCCCCCCTTTATGCCCCATTGCAGTCACTGTCATCAGTGTAGTAAGATGCCACAGAATCCCTATTTGTCTTCTCTGAGCTATGCTGTCTTCCTCGCGACCCCACACACACCATGTGCACCAATCATGATACCCCACAATCCCCTTCTCCCTTCCCACCTGCCCGCCGCCACCCCTTCCCTTTGGTAACCAGTAGTCCCTTCTTGGAGTCTGTGAGTCTGCTACTGTTTTGTTCCTTCAGTTTTGCTTCATTGTTATACTCCACAAATGATGGAAATCATTTGGTATTTGTCTTTCGCTGCCTGACTTACTTCAATGAGCATTATACCCTTTAGCTCTATCCATGTTGTTGCAAATGTTATGATTTGTTTCTTACGGCTGAATAGTATTCCATTGTGTATATATGTACCACATCTTTTTTTTTTTGGTTAAGGTATCATTGATATCTGCTTATGAAGGTTTCACATGAAAAAACAATGTGGTTACTACATTCACCCATATTATAGAGTCACTGCCTATACCCCATTACAGTTACTGTCCATCAGTGTAGTAAGATGCCACAGAGTCCCTATTTGCCTTCTCTGTGCTATACTGTCTTCCCCATGACCTCACGGCACCATGTGTACTAAACATAATACCCCTCAGTCCCCATCTCCCTCCCTCCCCACCCACCCTCCCACACCCCTCTTGTTTGGTAACCACTAGTCCCTTCTTGGAGTCTGTGAGTCTGCTGCTGTTTTGTTCCTTCAGTTTTGCTTCGCTGTTGTACTCCACAAATGAGGGAAATCATTAGGCACTTGTCTTTCTCTGCCTAGCTTATTTCACTGAGCATAATATCCTCCAGCTCCATCCATGTTGTTGCAATTGGTAGGATTTGTTTCTTTCTATGGCAAATAGTATTCCATTGTGTATATGTACCACATCTTCTTTATCCATTCATCTACTGATGTATACTTAGGTTGCTTCCATAACTTGGCTGTTGTAAATAGTGCTGCAGTAAACATAGGGGTGCATATGTCTTTTTGAATCTGAGAAGTTGTTTTCTTTGGGTAAATTCCTAAAAGTGGAATTCCCGGGTCAAATGGTATTTCTATTTTTAGTTTTTTGAGGAACCTCCATATTGCTTTCCACATGGTTGAACTAGTTTACATTCCCACCAGCAGTGTAGGAGGGTTCCCCTTTCTCCTCATCCACACCAGCATTTGTATTTCCTAGTCTTTTCTATGTTGGCCATCCTAACTGGTGTGAGGTGGTATTTCACTGTGGTTTTAATTTGCATTTCCCTGATTATTAGTGATGTGGAGCATTTTTCATGTGTCTGTTGGCCATCTGAATTTCTTCTTTGGAGAAGTGTCTGTTCATATCCTCCGCCCACTTTTTAATAGGGTTATTTGCTGTTTGGGTGTTGAGGTGTGTGAGTTCTTTATATATTTTGGATGTTAACCCCTTTTCGGATATGTCATTTATGAATATATTCTCCCATATTGTAGGATGCCTTTTTGTTCTGTTAGTAGTGTCCTTTGCTGTACAGAAGCTTTTTAGCATGATGTAGTCCCATTTGTTCATGTTTGATTTTTTTTCCCTTGTCTAAGGAGATGCATTCAGGAAAAAGTTGACCATGTTTATATTCAAGAGATATTTGCCTGTTTTCTTCTAAGAGTTTTATGGTTTCATGACTTACATTCAGGTCTTTGATCCATTTTGAATTAACTTTTGTGTACGGGGTTAGACACTTAATTCAGTTTCATTCTCTTACACCTAGCTGTACAGTTTGCCCACACCAGTTGTTGAAGAGGCTGTCAATTCCCAATTGTATATCCATGGCTTCTTTATCGTATATTAACTGACCATATATGCTTGGGTTTATATCTGGGCTCTCTAGTCTGTTCCATTGGTCTATGGGTCTGTTCTTGTGCCAGTACCAAATTGTCTTGATTAGTGCAGCTTTGTAGTAGAGCTTGAAGTAGTGGAGCTTAATTCCCCCAGCTTTATTTTTCTTTCTCAGGATTGCTTTGGCTATTCGGAGTCTTTTGTGGTTCCGTATGAATTTTAGAACTATTTGCTCTAGTTCATTGAAAAATGCTGTTGGTATTTTGATAGGGATTGCATTGAAGCTGTAGTTTGCTTTAGGCAGGATGGCCATTTTGACAATACTAATTCTTCCTGTCCATGAGCATGGGTTGTGTTTCCATTTATTGGTATCTTCTTTAATTTCTCTCATGAGTGTCTTGTAGTTTTCAGAGTATAGGTCTTTCACTTCCTTGGTTAGGTTTATTCCTAGGTATTTTATTCTTTTTGATGCACTTGTGAATGGAATTGTTTTCCTGATTGCTCTTTCTGCTAGTTCATCATTAGTGTATAGGAAGGCAACAGATTTCTGTGTATTAATGTTGTATCCTGCAACTTTGCTGAATTCAGATACTACATCTACTGGTTTTGGAGTGGATTCTTTATGGGTTTTCTATGTACAATATCATGTCATCTGCAAACAGGGATAGTTTGACTTCTTCCTTGCCAGTCTGGATGCCTTTTATTTCTTTGTGTTGTCTGATTGCCGTGGCTAGGACTTCCAGTACTGTGTTGAGTAAAAGTGGGTAGAGTGGGTATTCTTGTGTTTTCCTGATCTTAAAGGAAAAGCTTTCAGTTTCTCACTGTTAATTATAATGTTGGCTGTGGGTTTGTCATACATGGCCTTTATTATGTTGAGGTACTTGCCCTCTATACCTATTTTGTTGAGAGTTTTTATCATGAATGAATGTTGAATTTTGTCGAATGCTTTTTCAGCATCTGTGGAGATGATCATGTGGTTTTTGTCCTTTTTGTTAATGTGGTGGATGATGTTGATGGATTTTCGAATGTTGTGCCATCCTTGCATCCCTGGGATGAAACCCACTTGATCATGGTGTATGATCCTCTTGATGTATTTTTGAATTCGGTTTGCTAATATTTTGTTGAGTATTTTTTCATCTACGTTCATCAGGGATATTGGTCTGTAATTTTCTTTTTTTGTGGTGTCTTTGTCTGCTTTTGGTATTAGAGTGATGCTGCACTCATAGACTGAGTTTGAAAGTATTCCCTCTTCTACTTTTTGGAAAACTTTAAGAAGGATGGATATTAGGTCTTCACTAAATGTTTGTTAAAATTCAGTGGTGAAGACATCTGATCCAGCGATTTTGTTCTTAGGTAGGTTTTTGATTACCACTTCAGTTTCATTGCTGGTAATTGGTCTGTTCAGATTTTCTTTTTCTTCCTGGGTCAATCTTGGAAGGTTGTATTTTTCTAGAAAGGTGTCCATTTCTTCTAGGTTATCCAGTTTGTTAGCATGTAACTTTTCATAGTATTCTCTAATATTTCTTTGTATTTCTGTGGTGTTTAGTGATTTTTCATTTCTCATATCTGATTTTGTTTGTGTGTTTAGACTATCTTTTTTTTTTGATAAGTCTGTCTAGGGGTTTATCTTTGTTTATTTTCTCCAAGAACCAGCTCTTGCTTTCATTGATTCCTTCTATTGTTTTATTCTTCTCAATTTTATTTATTTATTCTCTAATCTTTATTATGTCCCTCCTTCTGTCTTTGGACCTTATTCTTCCTTTTCTAGTTTCATTAATTGTGACTGTAGACTGTTCATATGGGATTGTTCTTCTTTCCTGAGGTATGCCTTTACTGTAGTATACTTCTCTTTCAGCATGGCCTTTGCTGCATCCCATAGATTTTGTGGTGTTGAATTGTTGTTGTCATTTTTCTCCATATAGTGCTTGATCTCTGTTTTTATTTCGTCATTGATCCATTGATTTTTTTTTAATAGCATGTTAAGCCTCCATGTGTTTATGGGCTTTTTGTTGTCTTTGTGTAATTTATTTCTAGTTTTGTAGCTTTGTACTCTGAGAATCTTGTGGTACAATTTCAATCTTTTTGAGTTTACTGAGACTCTTTTTGTGGCCTTGTATATGATCTATTCTTGAAAATGTTCCATGTGTACTTGAGAAGAATGTGTATCCTGCTTCTTTTGGGTGGAGTCTTCTGTAGATATCTGTTAGGTCCATCTGTTCTAATGTGTTGTACAGTGCCTCTGTCTGCTTACTTATTTTTTGTCTGGTTAATCTGTCCTTTGGAGTGAGTGGTGTGTTCAAGTCTCCTAAAATGAATGGATTGCATTCTGTTTCTCCCTTCAGTTAGTATTTGTTTCACATGTGTTGTTGGTGCTCCTATTTTGGGTTCATAGATATTTATAGTGGTTATATCCTCTTGTTGGACTGACCCCTTTATCATTATGTAATGTCCTTCTTTTTCTCCTGTGACTTTCTTTGTTTTGAAGTCTTATTTTGTCTGATATAAGTACTGCAACTCCTGCTTTTATCTCCCTATTAGTTGCATGAGATATCTTTTTCTATCCCTTCACTTTCAGTCTGTGTATGCCTTTGAGTTTGAAGTGAGTCTCCTGTAGGCAGCATATAGAGGGTCTTGTTTTTTTATCCATTCAGTGACTCTATGTCTTTTTTTTGTCTGTGCATGATAGTAGTCCATTGTAAGGAACAGCTGCAATAAAGAGAGAAAACTACTTTTTATCCTATCAAGTAATCTGCGCACACATCTTGTCATTAGTTTTTTAATTTTTAATTTTGGTATCATTAATGTACAATTACATGAGCAACATTATGGTTACTAGACCCCCTGATTATCAAGTCCCCACCACATACCCCTTTACAGTCCCTGAGATGCTATAGAATCACTACTTGTCTTGTCTGTATTATACTGCCTTCCCCATGCCCCCTCCCTCCCCACGACTCTGTCTTTTTTTTTTTTTTTTTTACTTATTTTTATTAAGGTATTATTGATATACACTCTTATGAAGGCTTCACAAGAAAAACAATGTGCTTACTACATTTACCCATATTATCAAATCTCCACCCATACCCTAATGCAGTCACTGTCCATCAGTGTATTAAGATGCCACAGATCCACTGTGTGCCTTCTCTGTGCCACACTGTTCTCTGTGATCCCCCATACCATGTGTACTAAACATAATACCCCTCAATCCCCTTCTCCCTCCCTCCCACACCCCTCCTCCCACACCCCTCCTCTTTGGTAACCAATAGTTCATTCTTGGAGTCTCCTAGTCTGCTGCTATTTTGTTCCTTCAGTTTTGCTTCATTGTTATACTCCACAAATGAGGGATATCATTTGTCTCTTATCTTTCTCCATCTGGCTTATTTCACTGAGCATAATGTCCTCCAGCTCAATCAATGTGGTTGCAAATGGTAGAATCTGTTTCTTTCTTGCTGCCGAATAGTATTCCATTGTGTATATGTAGCACATCTTCTTTATCCATTCATCTACTGACGACTCTGTCTTTTGATTAGTGCATTCAGACCGTTTACATTTAGGGTGGTTATTGATAGGTATGTACTTATTGCCATTGCAGGCTTTAGATTCGTAGTCATGAAAGGTTGAAGGGTAATTTCTTTAGTATCTAACAGTGTAATTTAACTCACTTTGTATACTATTAGAGACACAATCTAAAGGTTATTTTTTTTCTGCCTTTTTCTTCCTCCTCCATTCTTTATATATTAGGTATCATATTCTGTACTCCTTGTCTATCCCTTGACTGACATTGGGAGTGGTTGATTTGATTTTGTATCTGTTTAGTAATTAATTGGTCTACTTTCTTTGCTATGGTTTTATTTATTCTGGTGATAACTATTTAGTCTTAGGAACACTTCCATCCATAAGCAGTCCCTCCAAAATACACTGCAGAGCTGGTTTGTTTGGAGGTAAATTCTCTGAGCTTTTATCTATCTGGAGATTGTTTAATCCCTCTTTCAAATTTAAATGATAATCTTGCTGGGTAATGTATTCTTGATTCTAGTCCCTTCTGCTTCATTGCAGTAAGTATATCATGCCACTCCCTTCTTGCTTGTAAGGTTTATTATTGAGAAGTCTTGTGATAGCCTGATGGGTTTTCCTTGGTATGTGGTTTTCTCTCTGGCTGCTTTTAATATTTTGTCCTTATCCTTGATATTTGCCATTTTAATTATTATGTGTCTTGGTGTTGTCTTCCTTGGGTCCCTTGTGTTGGGAGATCTGTGCCTCTCCATGGCCTGAGAGACTATCTCCTTCTCCAGTTTATGGAAATTTTCGGCAATTACCTCCTGCAAGACAGTTTCTCTCTCTTTTTCTCTCTCTTCTTCTTCTGGTACTCCTATAATGTGAATATTGTTCCGTTTGGATTGGACACACAGTTCTCTCAATATTCTTTCATTCCTAGAGATTCTTTTTTCTCTCTGTGCCTCAACTTTGTATTCCTGTTCTCTAATTTCTATTTCATTTACTATCTCTTCTACTTTATCTGATCTGTTCTCATATCCCTCCATTGTATGTTTCATTTCAGATAATATATTCTTGATCATTTGTGTCTTATTCCTGTGTTCTTGAATATTTTTCTGTACCTCCACGAGCATGTTTATGATTTTTATTTTGAAATCTCTTTTAGGAAGATTGATGAGTTCAGTTTCACTTGATCCTCTTTCTACTGTTTGTGGGGTTTTGGTTTTAACCAGGTTCCTTTGAAATTTCATATTTTTAGGTGTCGCCCTCTAGTGCTCAAAACCTCTACTTGCTGGAGCTGCTCAGCCACTGGAGCGATGTTGGAGGTTGCAGGGGAGCGGTGCTGGTGGTTGTCGGGAGGAAAGAGGTCTTTCCTGCTTCCCAGCTGCAGTGCCTGTCTCCACTGCCAGGGCCAGTGGGTTGAGCACGCAGGGAGAAGCCTCTATGCTTTGCACTTGTAGCTTCCATAGGTGGGGCTGTCCTCTGGCTGGCCTGGTGCAAAGGCGGGGGCATCCAGTTTGCGAGCCGGTAGCAGCCGGCAGAAAGGTGCAGCAGGCTGTGTATCACAGTGGGGGGCCTCCTAGCTGCCTAGCCAGACAGGGGGATGGAGCACCTGAAGTTTCTAAAAGTTCCCAACCTGCTGGGCAGAGTGTGCTCAGTTTTGTCTAGCTGTCCTTTCTCCTGAGCAGCAAGCTCTATGCAATCCTTGCCGCTTTATCAGCCCTCTTACTATTAGGAAGTCTGTCAGACTGCCTGCCTTCTTTTGTCCCATAGCAGCCAGATATGGACGTGTCTTTTCTACAAGTGTGTGGCATCTCAGTCTCTCCAAGTATCCCACCTGTCTTAGCTTTCCAACCCCACTCATCTCCAGAGCACCATGTAATGTAGGTTCGTGCTCACAGAGCAGATCTCTAGGGCTGGGTGTTCAGTTGTCCTGGGCCTCCACCCATTTCCTGCTCCATTTCTCTTCCTTCTTCTGGTGAGCTGGGTTGGGAAAAGGGCTTGTGTCCCTCCAGATCATGGCTTTGGTATGTTACCCTTTTCCTTGAGGTCTGCTGGTTTCCCCAGGTGTATACAGTCTTCTGTTGCCTTCTTTCCTATTGCTCTTTGAGAACTTCATGTATCTGTTATATTTTCATATTATAGGTGGTTTTGGGAGGAGGTTTCTATCTCACTTCTCACACCGCCATCTTGAATCCTATTGCTACTTGAAGTTTTTAAAAAATTATGTTTATACAGTTTAATAGTCTGAAGTATAATGGCAACTTGCTATTGCTTCATTGTAGAATTTCCCAGGCGAGAAGGGTGAGGTTGAGGTTGATGCTACTTTGACTCCCTGCTGCTTTACAACATGGACCCAGGCAGCAGACAGCAAGGCCCACCAGGGCTGCAGTGTGGACAGTGGCTGAATCTGCAGACGAGGACAAGTTGCTGTATTTTATCCCAGGAAGATTAAAAAGTTGGTGCTTGGACTCCTGGCTCTGAATTAAATGCATCTTTGTATGATTACTGATATTTGTTTAGGTTGGAACGTTGAGTTTGTAATTTTCTAGTCTTGAATGGGATTGAACATTTTTGGATGTGGCCTTAATACTACAACACTGAATGTAATAAGTTTCAGTTGCTTTGTTTCCCATCAGTCTTTTTGCTTGCTTTTTTTAAATACTGAGACACAATTCACGCTCCTTAAAATCAATCCTTTCAGAGTGTACAATTTAGTGATTCTCTAGTATAGTGAGAAAGTTGTGCAACCATCACTACCACCTAATTCCAGAAAATTTTCACCTCTAAAAGAAATCCTGTATCCTTTAACAGTTACTCCATATTCCTCTCTCCTTTGGCAACCACACGTCTACTTTGTTTTTCTTGATTTTCCAAGTCTGAACATTCCACATTATTAGAATCATAAAATTTGTGGCTTTTGTGTCTGGTTTCTTTTGCTTTTAGCATAATGTTTTCAAGGTTCATCCATGTTGTAGCATGTAGCAGTGCTTAATTTCTCATATGTCAGAATAATATTTTATTGTATGGATGACCACACTTTGTTTATCCATCCATCAGTTGATGGCCATTTGGATGGTTACCAGTTTTTGAGTATACTATGATAATACTATAAATGTTGGTGTACATTTATACAAAAAAAAAAGTTTTTGTTTGATTCATTTTCAGTTCTTTTGAACATATATATATATCTAGGATGGGAATTCCTGGGTCTTAGGGTAACTTTGTTTAACATTTTAAATTAACTCCCAGACTGTTTTCCAGAGCAGCTGCACCATTTTCCATTCCCACAAGCAGTGTATGAGAGTTCCAGTTTCTCCACATCCTTGCCAACACTGGTTTTTGCTCATTTTTTTGATTATAGCCATCATAATGGGTGTGATGTGGTATCATTGTGGTTTTGATTTCCATTTGCTAATGAATGATAATGTTGAGCACCTTTTTATATGCCTATTGACCATTTGTATATCTTACTTGGAGAAGTGGTCATTCATATCCTTTGCCCAGTTTTTAATTCAGTTACTTTTTTAAATTGAGTTTTAAAAGTTCTTTTTATATTCTAGATACTAGTCCCTTATGGGATACACAGTTTGCAAGTATTTTCTCCCATTCTGTAGGTGTTTTTTTTCATGTTTTGGGGTGATAGTGTCCTTTGAAGCACAAAAGTAGTTTTTAATGTTTATAAAGTTCAGTTTATCTTTTTTTTTTTTTTTTTTTGGTTTCTTGTGCTTTTGGTGTCATGTCTAAGAAAATGTTGCCTAATACAAGATCATGAAGATTTTTTTTAGTGTCATTGATAAACGATCTTACGAAAGTTTCATATGAACAACATTGTGGTTTCAATATTCACCCATATTATCATGTCCTCATCCCTCCCCCATTGCAGTCACTGTCTGTCAGTGTAGCAAGATGTTACAGAGTCATTGCTTGTCTCCTTTTCATGCTGTATTGTCTTCTCCATGACCTACCTATATTGTGATTGCTAATTATAGTGCCACTTAATCCCCTTCTCCCTCCCTCCCTACCCACCCTCTCCAACCCTTCCCTTTGGTAACTACTAGTTCCTTCTTGGAGTCTGGGAGTCTGCTGCTGTATTTTTTCCTTCAATTTTGCTTTGTTGTTACACTCCCCAAATGAATGAAACCATCTGGTGCTTATCTTTCTCTGCCTGGCTTATTTCAGTGAGTATAATACCCTCTAGCTCCATCCCTTTGGTTGCAGATGGTAAGATTTTTCTTTTTATGGCTGAATAGTATTCCATTGTGTATATATACTACTTCTTCTCTATCCATTCATCTACTGATGGACACTCAGGTTGCTTCCATATCTTGGCTGTTGTAAATAGTGCTGCAATAAATACAGGGGTGCATGTATCTTTGAATCAGGGATCTTGTTTTCTTTGGATAAATTCCTAAGAGTGGAATTAGTGGGTCAAATGGTATTTCTATTTTTAGTTTTTTGAAGAATCTCCATACTGCTTTCCACAATGGTTGAACTAGTTTACATTCCCACCAACAGTGTAGGAGGGTTTCCCTTTCTTTGCATCCTTGCCAGCATTTGTTACTTATCTTTTAGATATTGGACATACTAACTGGTGTGAGATGATGATACCTCATTGTTTTCATTTGCATTTTCCTGATAAGCAATGTGGAGCATCTTTTCATGTGCCTGTTGGCTATCTGAATTTCTTCTTTGAAGAAGTGTCTGTTCAGATCCTCTGCCCATTTTTTAATTGGGTTATTTGTTTTTGCATGTTGAGGTGTGTGAGTTCTTTATATTTTGGATGTAAACACCTTGTTGGATAAGTTGTTTACAAATATATTCTCCCATATTGTAGGATGCCTTTTTATTCTGCTGATGGTGTCCATTGCTGTACAGAAGCTTTTTTTTTTCCATTTTTTTTTTTTTGGCAACATTAATCTACAATTACGTGAAGAACATTATGTTTACTAGGCTCCCCCCTTCACCAAGTCCCCCCCACAAACCCCATTACAGTCACTGTCCATCAGCGTAGTAAGATGCTGCAGAATCACTACTTGTCTTCTCTGTGTTGTACAGCCCTCCCCGTGTACTCCCCCCACTACACATGCTAATCGTGTCCTTTGCTGTACAGAAGCTTTTCTTGCCCAGGGAGATATGTTCATGAAGAAGTCGTTCATGTTTATGTCTAAGAGATTTTTGCCTATGTTTTTTTCCTAAGAGTTTTATGGTTTCATGACTTAATTCAGGTTTTTGATCCATTTCGAATTTACTTTTGTGTATGGGGTTAGACAGCGATCCAGTTTCATTCTCTTACATGTAGCTGTCCAGTTTTGCCAGCACCATCTATTGAAGAGACTGTCATTTCCCCATTGTATGTCCATGGCTCCTTTATCGAATATTAATTGACCATATATGTTTGGGTTAATGTTTAGAGTCTCTATTCTGTTCCACTGGTCTGTGGCTCTGTTCTTGTGCCAATACCAAATTGTCTTGATTACTGTGGCTTTGTAGTAGAGCTTGGAATTGGGGAGCGAGATCCCCCCCACTTTATTCTTCCTTCTTAGGATTGCTTTGGCTATTTGGGGTCTTTGGTGGTTCCATATGAATTTCAGAACTATTTGTTCCAGTTCGTTGAAGAATGCTGTTGGTAATTTGATAGGGATTGCATCAAATCTATATATTGCTTTGGGCAGGATGGCTATTTTGGCAGTATTAATTCTTCCTAGCCTGTAGCATGGGATGAGTTTCCATTTGTTAGTGTCCTCTTTAATTTCTCTTAAAAGTGTCTTATAGTTTTCAGGGTATAGGTCTTTCACTTCCTTGGTTAGGTTTATTCCTAGGTATTTTATTCTTTTTGACGCTATTGTGAATGGAATTGTTTTCCTGATTTCTCTTTCTATTAGTTCATTGTTAGTGTATAGGAGAGCCACAGATTTCTGTGTGTTAATTTTGTATCCTGCAACTTTGCTGAGTTCCAATATTAGTTCTAGTAGTTTTGCAGTGGAGTCTTAGGGTTTTTTATGTACAATATCATGTCATCTGCAAATAGTGACACTTTAACTTCTTCTTTACTAATCTGGACTCTTTGTATTTCTTTGTTTTGTCTAATTGCCATGGCTAGGACCTCCAGTACTATGTTGAATAACAGTGGGGAGAGTGGGCATCCCTGTCTTGTTCCCGATCTCAGAGGAAAAGCTTTCAGCTTCTTGCTGTTCAGTATGATATTGGCTGTGGGTTTATCATATATGGCCTTTATTATGTTGAGGTACTTGCCCTCTATGCCCATTGTGTTGAGAGTTTTTATCATGAATGAATGTTGAATTTTGTTGAATGCTTTTTCAGCATCTATGGAGATGATTATGTGGTTTTTATCCTTCTTTTTGTTGCTGTGGTGGATGATGTTGATGGATTTTTGAATGTTGCACCATCCTTGCATCCCTGGGATGAATCCCATTTGGTCATGGTTTATGATCCTTTTGATGTGTTTTTGAATTCTGTTTGCTAATATTTTGTTGAGTATTTTTGCATCTACGTTCTGCAGGGATATTGGTCTGTAGTTTTCTTTTTTGGTGGGGTCTTTGCCTAGTTTTGGTATTACAATGATGTTGGCTTCATAGAATGAGTTTGGGAGTATTCCCTCCTCTTCTATTTTTTGGAAAACTTTAAGGAGAATGGGTGTTATGTCTTCTCTGTATGTCTCATAAAATTCCGAGGTAAATCCATCTGTCCCGAGGGTTTTTTTCTTGGGTAGTTACTTGATTACTGCTTCAATTTCATTGCTGGTGATTGGTTTGTTTAGATTTTCTGTTTCTTCCTAGGTCAGTCTTGCAAGGTTGTATTTTTCTAGGAAGTTGTCCATTTCTTCTAGGTTTTGTAGCTTGTTAGCATATAGGTTTTCATAGTATTCTCTAATAATTCTTTGTATTTCTGTGGGGTCCATTGTGATTTTTCCTTTCTTGTTTTCTGATTCTGTTGATGTGTGTTGATTCTCTTTTTCCCTTAATAAGTCTGGCTAGGGTCTTATCTATTTCGTTTATTTTCTCAGAGAACCAGCTCTTGGTTTCATTGATTTTTTTTCTATTGTTTTATTCTTCTCAATTTTATTTATTTCTTCTCTGATCTTTATTATGTCCCTCCTTCTGCTGAATTTAGGCCTCATTTGTCTTCTTTTTCCAATTTTGAAAATTGTGACATTAGACTATTCATTTCGGATTATTCTTCCTTCTTTAAGTATGCCTGGATTGCTATATACTTTCCTCTTAAGACTGCTTTCTCTGCATCCCGCAGAAGTTGGGGCTTTGTGTTGTCATTTGTTTCCATATATTTCTTGAACTCTATTTTAATTTGGTTATTGATCCACTGATTATTTAGGAGCATGTTGTTAAGCCTCCATGTGTTTGTGAGGCTTTCTGCTTTCTCTGTACATTTTATTTCTAGTTTTATACCTTTGTGGTCTGAAAAGTTTGTTGGTAGGATTTCAGTCTTTTTGAATTTATTTAGGCTCTTTTTGTGACCTAGTATGTGGTCTGTTGTGGAGAATGTTCCATGTGCACTTGAGACGAATGTGTATCCTGTTGCTTTTGGATGTAGAGTTCTATAGATGTCTATTAGGTCCATCTGTTCTAGTGTGCTTTTCAGTGCCTCTGTGTCCCTTCCTTGTTTTCTGTTTTGTGAATCTATCCTTTGGAGTGAGTGGTGTGTTGAAGTCTCCCAAAATGAATGCATTGCATTCTATTTCCTCCTTTAATTCTGTTAGTATTTGTTTCACATACGCTGGTGCTCCTGTATTGAGTGCATATATATTTATAGTGGTTATATCCTCTTGTTGGACTGAGCCCTTTATCATTATGTAATGTCCTTCTTTATCTCTTGTTACTTTCTTTGTTTTGAAGTCTGTTTTGTCTAGTACTAGTACTGCAACACCTGCTTTTTTCTCCCTGTTGTTTGCATGAAATATCTTTTTCCATCCCTTGGCTTTTAGTCTGTGCATGTCTTTGGGTCTTTGGGTTTGAGGTGAGTCCCTTGTAAGCAGCATATGGATGGATCTTGCTTTTTTATCCATTCTATTACTCTGTGTCTTTTGATTGGTGCATTCAGTCCATTTACATTTAGGGTGATTATTGAAAGATATGTACTTATTGCCATTGCAGGCTTTAGATTAGTGGTTACCAAAGGTTCAAGGTTAGGTTCTTTACTATCTTACTGCCTAACTTAACTCGCTTATTGAGCTATTATAAACACTGTCTGGTGATTCTTTCTCTCCCTTCTTATTCCTCCTCCTCCATTCTTCATATGTTGGGTGTTTTGTTCTGTGCTCTTTTGTGTTTCCTTTGACTGCTTTTGTGGGTAGTTGATTTTATTTTTTGTCTTTAGTTAGTATTTGGTTGGTCTGCTTTCTTTGCTTTGATTTTATTTTCTCTGGTGACATCTATTTAGCCTTAGGAGTGCTCCCATCTAGAGCAGTCCCTCTAAAATACCCTGTAGAGGTGGTTTGTGGGAGGCAAATTCCCTCAACTTTTGCTTGTCTGGGAATTGTTTAATCCCTCCTTCATATTTAAATGATAATCCCACAGTAGTTGGGGCTTTGTGTTGTTGTTGTCGTTTGTTTCCATATATTGCTGGATCTCCATTTTGATTTGGTCATTGATCCATTGATTATTTAGGAGCATGTTGTTAAGCCTCCATGTGTTTGTGAGCCTTTTTGCTTTCTTTGTACAATTTGTTTCTAGTTTTATGCCTTTGTGGTCTGAAAAGTTGGTTGGTAGGACTTCAATCTGCTGGAATTTACTGAGTCTCTTTTTGTGGCCTAGTATGTGGTCT
This sequence comes from Manis pentadactyla, assembly GCF_030020395.1. Taxonomy (NCBI): domain Eukaryota; kingdom Metazoa; phylum Chordata; class Mammalia; order Pholidota; family Manidae; genus Manis; species Manis pentadactyla. The sequence goes on along the minus strand of NC_080034.1, from coordinate 35,169,438 downwards.
ATTCTGGAGAATGTTCCATGTGCACTTGAGAAGAATGTGTATCCTGTTGCTTTTGGATGTAGAGTTCTGTAGATGTCTATTAGGTCCATCTGTTCTAGAGTGTTGTTCAGTGCCTCTGTGTCCTTACTTACTTTCTGTCTGGTGGATCTGTCCTTTGGAGTGAGTGGTGTGTTGAAGTGTCCCAAAATGAATGTATTACATTCTATTTCCTCCTTTAATTCTGTTAGTATTTGTTTCACATATGTTGTTGTTCCTGTCTTGGGTGCATATATATTTATAATGGTTATATCCTCTTGTTGGACTGAGCCCTTTATCATTATGTGATGTCCTTCTTTATCTTTTGTTACTTTCTTTATTTTGAAGTCTATTTTGTCTGATACTAGTATTGCAACACCTGCTTTTTTCTCTCTGTTGTTTGCAAGAAATATCTTTTTCCATCCCTTGACTTTAAGTCTGTGCATGTCTTTGGGTTTGAGGTGAGTCTCTTATAAGCAGCATATGGATGGATCTTGCTTTTTTATCCATTCTATTACTCTGTGTCTTTTGATTGGTGCATTCAGTCCATTTACATTTAGGGTGATTATTGAAAGGTATGTACTTATTGCCATTGCAGGCTTTAGATTAGTGGTTACCAAAGGTTCAAGGTTAGGTTCTTTACTATATTACTGCCTAACTTAACTCGCTTTTTGATCTATTATAAGCATGGTCTGATGATTCTTTATTTCTCTCCCTTCTTATTACTCCTCCTCCCTTCTTCATATGTTGGGTGTTTTGTTCTGTGCTCTTTTTTAGGGGTGCTCCCATCTAGAGCAGTCCCTGTAAGATGCCCTGTAGAGGCGGTTTGTGGGAGGCAAATTCCCTCAACTTTTGCTTGTCTGGGAATTGTTTAATCCCTCCTTCATATTTAAATGATAATCATGCTGGATACAGTATTTTTGGTTCGAGGCCCTTCTGTTTCGTTGCATTAAATGTATCATGCCATTGTCTTCTGGCCTGTAAGGTTTCTGTTGAGAAGTCTGATGATAGCCTGATGGGTTTTCCTTTGTAGGTAACTTTTTTTTCTCTCTCTGGCTGTGTTTGATACTCTGTCCTTGTCCTTGATCTTTGCCGTTTTAATTATTATGTGTCTTGGTGTTGTCCTCTTTGGGTCCCTTCTCTTAGGAGTTCTTTGTGCTTCTGTGGTCTGAGCAACTATTTCCTCCCCAGTTTGCAGAAGTTTTCAGCAATTATTTATTCAGAGACACTTTCTATCCCTTTTTCTCTCTCTTCTTCTTCTGGTACCCCTATAATGCGAGTATTGTTCCATTTGGATTGGTCACACAGTTCTCTTAATATTCTTTCATTCCTGGAGATCGTTTTATCTCTCTCTGCTTCAGCTTCTCTGTGTTCCTGTTCTCTGATTTCTATTCTATTAATGGCCTCTTACACCTCATCCAGTCTGCTCTTAAGTCCTTCCAGAGATTCATTTCTGTAATCTCCCTCCGGACTTCATCCATTAGCTCTTTCATATTTCTCTGAAGATCCATCAGCATGGTTATGACCTTTAATTCGAATTCTTTTTCAGGGAGATTGGCTAGATCCATCTCCCCAGGCCCTCTCTCAGGGGTTTTCTGGACTATTTTGGACTGGATTAAATTATTCTGCCTTTTCATGATGATAGAGGTAGCTGTAGGCCGGTAGCACATGTGTCAGATGGGAGAACAGGTCTTTCGTTTTTGCTGGTCGCCTTGCCCTTCTCCGTTGCCTGTGTCAGTTGCATGCACTCCTAGAGCAGCTTCTGGTTAATCCCGTAAGCTCTTCTGGGCGGGGTCTCCGTCAGAGTAGTGCAGAGCCCTGCAGGGAGTGGCAGGCACGCTGTGTACGCTCTCCCTCGAAAGTGGTGCCCCTGCCAGGCAGCTGTGTCCCAGCATCAGCGTTTGGGTCTGGCCTGGGTGGCTCTGCGCTGGGCTTAGTGGCTCCTGGGGGTGCGGCTGATCCTGGGCTGCTCCTCTGCCACCGCCTCCCGTGGGCCGCTTCCGGGCCCATCTGGCACTGTCCCAGGCTCACTCAGGCCTCTCCTGGGCCCCTCTGGCACCGCTGCCACCAGCGCATGTGGGCCCCTCCTGGGCTGTTCTGTCGCTGCTGCCACGGGCACGCGCAGGCAACTCTTGGCCCCCTCTGGTGCTGCCGTTGCAGGTTCATGTGCACCATTCTGTCACCGCAGCTGCTGACCCACGCGGGCCAGTCCTAGGCCGCTCAGGTGCTGCTGCCACGGGTTCGCATGGGCTGCTCTGTCGCCATTGCCGCTGACTGCCCACTCGGGCTGGCTCCGGGCTGCTCGGCCACTACCACCATGGGCTTGTGCATGCCACTCCCAGGCCTCTTTTGTGCCACCTCCCCCGGCGTGCACTGCTGCTCTTCTACTACCGGTCCGGTGTGTCAGGTTCTGCTCCGGTTGGGTGAATGACTGGCAGGCTGCTTATTGCCATGAGGGGCTTCAGAGCTCTGCTGCCGCCCAGGGGGTTAGGTCGCCTAGAGTTCCCTGGATTCCCAGGTGCTGTGGTACGTGTGTCGGAATGACTTCTTCTGTGAGGTCCCTGTCTCTTTAAGACTTGCAAAAAGCACTCCCTTTTCTTTTGTCTCAGGGGTGCCGGTTGTGGGGACCTGCTCGCAGGTTTTGCTTTTCCGTTTCTCTAATATCCAGCACTCCGTGCACCGTGTGTTTGCGCTCCTGGTGCAGATTTCTAGAGCTGGTTGTTTAGCAGTCCTGGGCTTTCACTTCCTCCCCGCTCCAACTCCTTTACTTCCTGCCAGGGTCTGGGATAGGGGGGCGTTCAGGTCCCACTGGGCCATGGCTTATATCTTACTCCCTTCGTGTGATGCTGAGTCCTCGCAGATGTAGATGTAGCCTGGCTGTTGTACTGTATCTACTGGTGTCTCTTTTGGAATTGTTGTATTTGCTGTATTTTCAAAAATATATATGTTTTTGGGAGGAGATTTCGGCTGAACTACTCACGCTGCCATCTTGGCTCCTCTCCTCCTCTGGACAGAAGCTTTTTAGTGAGTCCCATTTATTCATTTTTGATTGATTCCCTTGCCCGAGGACATGTGTTCAGGAAAAAGTTGCTTTTGTTTATATTCAAGAGATTTTTGCCTATGTGTTCTTTTATGAGTTTTATAGTTTCATGTCATACATTCAGGTCTTTGAAGATTGTGATGGCTTACAGGTGATTTTTTTTCTAATCTTACAATTTTAGCTCTTCTCTTACATTTAAATTGTTGATCCATTTTGAGTTAATTTTTGTATATGGTCATTCTTTTGCATGCACATGTCTAGTTCTACACTATTTGTTGAAAAAACTGTTATTTCCCCAATGAAACACCTTGGCACCCATGTAAAAAAATCAGTTAACTCTAAATGTAAGAGTTTAATTTAGGGCTCTCAGTTGTATACGATTGATCTATAATGCCTGTCTTTATGCCACTGTCATGAATACTTATTTTGTAGTAAATTTTGAAATCAGGAGGTGTGAATCTTCCAACTTTGTTCTTTTTTTATCAATATTGTTTTGGCTGTTTTGGTTCCTTTGCCTTTCCATATGAATTTTAGGATCATCTTATTAATTTACATAAATAAACCAGCTAGGAATTTGCTATGAGATTGCATTGTATCTAGGTTAATTGCAGTGTTGCTATGTGGACAATATTTAATATTCCTATCTCTGAATGTTGGGATAGCTTTCCTTTTATGCTTTCAGTTTCTTTCAATAATGTTTTGTTGTTTCCAGCATACAAGTTTTGTTAAATTTATACTATTTGGTTTGTTTTGATACTATTATAGGGGAATTGTTTTGATTTCATTTTCAGATTGGTCACTGATAGTGTGTAGAAATACAGTTGATTTTTGTGTATTATTTTGTATCCGGTAACCTTGGTGAACTTACTATAAGCTCCAGTAGTTTCTTAGTGAATTTCTTAGGATTTTTCTATATATGAGATCATGTGATTTGCAAATAGGAATTGTTTTACTTCTTTCCAATTTGGATGCCTTTTATTTCTTCTTGATTAATTGCCCTTGCTATTCAGGCAAGGTTTAATATAAATGATGAGAGCTGATATCCTTGTCTTGTTCCAGATCTTAGGGGGATAGTTTCAGTCTTTTACCATTAAGTAATTAATTAAGTAGCTGTAGTAAAGATGTTAGCTTTTCTGTAAATTCCTTTTATCAGGTTGAAGAAGTTCCTTTCTATCCTTAATTTGTTGATTTTTTTTTTTTTTTTCATGAAGAGTTGTTGGATTTGGTCAAATGCTTTTTCTGTGTCTGTTGAGATTGTCATGTGGTTTTTGTGTTTAAATCTATCAGTGTATGAGCTGTTTGGTTGATTTCCAGATAGTAAACCAGCCTTGCATTACTGGAATAAGTTCTACTTGATCTTACTGTGCAAACCTTTTTATCTGTTGCTGGATTTGGTTTGCTAGTATTTTATTGAGGATTTTTCTGTCTACATTTATAGGAGATTTTGACCTCTAGTTTTCTTTGTTGTGTTATTGTCTGGTTTTTGTATCTGGCCTCATAGGTTGAGTTGGGATGTATTCCCTCCTCTTCTAGTTTTTGGGAAGAATTTGTGAAGAACTAATATTAATTCTTTAAGTATTTGGTAGAATTCATCAGTGAAACCATATTCTTCCACCCAAAGTTACAAGGACTTTGGCAGGGGTTGGCTTTTTAAATGTGTGTTTTGTGGGAACCCTGCTGAATCAAGAAACAGCTTTGGATAATATTATATATTTAGATTCTGATATGAAAGGTAACTTGTGGTCCACAATTTGTTAAATCTTGTTTTAGATGGGCCATTGCTATGTTGAAATAAGTGTGTAAATATTTTCAAGTTTATTTTTTATTTTTCTGTACAGTTGAATTGTTGGTGGAACAAAGAAGAGCCCCTGTTGATCCTTTTAAAAACTGACATGGAATTAGCATGCATTTCATGCTTCTTACCCAGATTCCTGTTACAGGGTTGTGTACTTTTTGTATCTTTTGCATTTATGATGTGGCCACATTATAATTAGTTGGTAAATACTGAATGATGAAGGCCTTGGGGTAAGCTGTGGTCAGCTCCTTTTTTTCCCATCTTCTTCCGCATAGTGTGTGGTTACTGTAAACTTTGAGCATAGAATTTTAGGCTGAACAAAAACTTTTAAATGAAATGTTTTTTTTCCCCCTTCAGGAGGGAAAAAATTGTATTCTTAAACATGTCTCAGTTTTCTGCAGATAACCGTGTCTTCAAATATACCATTTCACATTTGAATGAATAATCTTAAAAGTTCTGAATCTGTTGAGTAGCTATAGATGGAGGAGAAATTTGTTTTGAAAACCAGAATGAGGTCCTGAACCGTTAGGGGCTGCTGCTGATCTTCATCGGGCTCTGTTTGAAAAGAACAAGATAATTTATTTGATGATAACTACTTGAATTAGGCCTTTTAAAATTACAAACCTTGATATAAGAGGTATTTAGTAGTGTTCCCACAAGGAAGCCACTAAGCCATTGTACTCAGCAGTGTCTATCTCCCTTTGTGTACTTGAATATGGGTGAGACAAAAAGACCTGTCTGCAAATTGGCATTTTTGACCTCCACAGATACCCATAGGAGTCAGCACCAACCACTGTGCATCACGTGTTCACACTGCAAAGTTCTCTTAATGGCCTTATTCCTTTATGGTAGTAAGCTGTTTAAATAATTCTCCCTTATTTGTTCAGTAACATGGGTAGTGTCAAGGCCATTAGTAACATCATGGAATCATAATCTTGTATTTGTGTAGAACTTTAAAAAATGCTTTCATATAGTCTCATCTTCACAGACAGGACAGATATTATTAGAATTTTACAGTTGAGAAAATCAGACATGGACGCCTTCATAGAGTTGAGTTATCTTTTGAGACATCACTGTCCAAAGTTGGGTCCTTTGCTTTCAAAAGCAGAAACTCTGTTATTGAAGGTTTAAACACTGAGGAAGGTGACTATGCTAACCAAACTCATAGGAAACCAATTGATTAGAAAAAACCAGTGATAAAAGGAAGATTAATTATATTAATAAAGTACAAACCAATGTAAGAGAAAGTTTCTTTAGGATATACTTTGTCTGTGACTGTATAGTACATTATACATTTATTTGCCTCAGTTGCAGAGCATCCCTTTTGTGATTTCAAGATACTTGAGAAACGATAATCAGAAAGTTATGTGATAGAAGAATCAGCACAAAGGGAACTGGATGATCTTGAGGAAACATTTTACTCCTGGAAAAGGAAGGGGTTTAATGGTAGTCCCTATTCCAAAGAAGAGGCTGCAGATGACATGCCTTAACTTTTTGAGTAACAGCTGAATGAAAGAGGCTGTTTCTCTTATAACTGATTTTTTTCCCCTAACATTTTATCATAAAATTTTCATTCATTATGAAAAACAACTATTGAATGAGTTGTACAAAAATTGTACACCCATTTACCTACAACTTGGATTCTGTAATATTTTGCTTTATTTGCTTTCTACCTGCTATCTGTTAATCCGTCTTATTTTCCAATTACAGACATCAGTAAATTTTACCCTGAAATACTTAAAAGTGCATATTATTAACTAGAATTTAACATTTGCTTTATTTTGAAGTACAAATTACATACAGTGAAAAACAAATCTTAAGTATACTGTTCTATGAGTTTTGACAAATATATATATACCTGTGTACCCCAGACCTCTTATCAAGATATATCCTATACTATACCATATTATATGTTACCTGAACTTAAGAAAATTCTCTCATGTCTCTTCATGGTCAGTCTGCCACCCCTTTCTCTTTCCCTCTCCAGGCAACCACTGTTGTAATTGTTTTCCCACTGTAGATTAGCTTTTGCCTGTTTTGAAGTCATGCATGTGGAATCCTGGTGTGTACTCATTGGGTAAGGCTTCTTTAACTTTGTAATATTCTTGATATTTGTCATTGTTGTATCAGTGTTTGTTTCTTATTTTTGCATATTTTAAAATAGTATTCCACTATGTGACTACACCACCATTTTGTTTATTCTGTTTACAGACACCCTAATTTGCTTCTTAAATAAAAATAGTAATAATACAAAACTCAGTTATCAGCATATGTTTTTACCTGGCATCAGGAAGTGGAGTAGAATAGATTGTAATTTTCTTAAGTTTATATTCCACTCTTGTTTTTCTCCTTTCCGTGATTTTGGGTATGATTTGGGAGATAACCTGGCTCCATGAACACCCCAGTTCCAAACCATCTCATCCATTGTATGTTGATTTCTACTAGGGATTGAGTTTTAAAAATCTTAATGCTTTTAGCTCATGTGCCCTGACTATTAAGGTGATTTTTTTTTAAACCCAAGTGTGCCTGTCCTCACTGTTGATCCAATTTTATAAAATCCTTCCTGTCTCCCTGAAGCTGAAAGCATTACTGAGAACTGATAGGAGAATTTTGGTTTGGGAACTATGTGGTCCGCTGTATTCCTGTTCAGAGACCAGTGTTTGCTTAATGACTTGACATTTGAATCTGTTTTTGCAGTTACTCGGCATTTTCTTTATGAAAACCTTAAATATCCAACAATCGTTGGTAAGTGAGACCTCTTTTTTTTTTCCTTTTCTGGATCAGACATCCCATGTTCCTTTAAAATTCCCAAACCTCTGATAGTTTTTCTACCATCAGCAGATCCTTGTAGTTCCTCTATCCCCAACCCCTTGCAGATTGGAACGTATCCTAAATGTTAATAGATGTCTAACTAATGCTGAATATATAAGATCATTTCCTAATTTTGCATATATTATATTGTTTTACAAATAACTCCACATGAATCTTCATGTGCTTCAAGTTGCTCTGTATTATGTAGGTATCCAGCATGGATGATCCTTTGGTCATTGTTCACTGATCTGTTTTATGTATTATTTCTAAATTTACTAAACTATACTTACATTTTCTATATTTATCTAGTTTTTATAGAACTCTTTCTGATTTATAAATTCATCCTGTATCTTGATTTGTTTATCTGTATTTTCCTATGAGGGATGAAAGCAAAATTGGAGTATAATGGTTTAGTAAAGGGAAAAACTTGAATCTGAGATCACAGGATGCTAAATGATGTTTTGGAAGAAATATTGGTAGTTGGAACTTGCTGACTCTTTTTAGGAAATCTGTTGATAAACAGGGCTGGGAAGGGCTCCTAAAACTGCTTATAGATAACAGTGAGTTCTCAACACTTAATGGTACATGGGAGAATGACCTAAACAAAACCCAGTGATAATTTCCAAACCTTGTAGCTTTTCATGTGGTGAGTTCCTTTCCACTTCGGTACTTTACTTGACATTAGTAACCAGAAGCAGGGTGAAATGTTTGGAATTGCATCTTTTCCTTATCTGTTTCTGGATGGAATTTATTTGGAGCAAGGAATTGGTCTACAGAGAAGAGGCTAAAGATACTGATAGTTTATGAGAACTTAAAGGTATTCAAGAGAGGAATTTCTTTCTTTTTTGCATCTTCCTGATTTGATTTGCTGCCACTCCTTTTCATACACATCCAGCTGTGTTGTTGGATTTCTTGGGGTTGGGAGTGTGTCAGAGGCTTTGAGAAAACACCATGGGAAATGGTTTGCAAGGAGGCATAGGATAGAGTTGCTAGAGGCATGGAGGGGAGTTCTGACATGATTTTCTTCTTACCTCGTATACTTTAAAGCTTGAAAGAAGGAAGTCAAAGCAATTCCACTATTCTTTTCCACTTGTTGGGCACTGTGTTAACTGGGAATGCCACACTGTGCAGGAGCGGATCAGAGGTACAAGTTGGAGCATAGGTTCTACTCATTGTTAAAACTAGGTATCCATTTGGGGGCTGAGACCATCCTTTATTCTATGAAAGCATAGCTAAGACTGGCATTTACTATCATTCTTAATGTACCAAAAAAGAGATTTAAAAGTTGTTAAGGCTACAGAGGTTTTCTTTTTTTCAAAGGAAATATTGTTTAAGAAGTTTAAAAGTATTACATGCTTATTTCAAGCAGTTCAGAATTGTATAAGCATAAACTTGTCTGTTACTCTCCTCCTTCCAGGAGATGACTGCTTCATGGTTTCTAACCTTCCAGACCAGAGTGTTTTCTTTGGTGTAAAAAATAAAAATGCATCACTTGGGTATACTCAAGGACTTTACTTTTTATAACCTTTCCTTATGGAGCTTGACGGACATTATTTTTTGACAGTTTGCGTTTCTCAGGAGGAGTTAGGATACTTTGGTGTTTTTATGCTCTGAGAGTTCACAGCATACTCTGTTAAAAACCTATCCTAAAAAGTTATAACTCCTAAATTATATTTCCTTTTATAAGTGAAACGGCGTTTTGGTGTTGGCATGATGAAAGGCCTGAAAGCTGGAGTTGTGATTGTTCTAGTTATCTGTTGCTTCTTGACAAAGCACTCTAAAACTTAGAGTCTTTTTTTTTTTTTTAGATAATTATTTTTTATTGAAGGGTAGTTGACGTACAGTATTACATCACATTAGTTTCAAGTGTACAACACTTTATATACATAATTCTATATATGTGTGATAAAACATTTATATACATAATTCTAGGTTCCAGCTATCACCCTACCAAGCTGTTACAATATCTTGACTATATTCCTTATGCTATACATTACATCCCAGTTACTTATTTATTTTACCATTGGAAGTCTGTCCTTTTTTTTTTTTTTTGTGAGGGCATCTCTCATATTTATTGATCAAATGGTTGTTAACGACAATAAAATTCTGTATAGGGGAGTCAGTGCTCAATGCACAATCATTAATCCATCCCAAGCCTAATTTTCGTCAGTCTCCAATCTTCTGAGGCATAACAAACAAGTTCTTACATGGAGAACAAATTCTTACATAATGAATAAGTTACATAGTGAACAGTACAAGGGCAGTCATCACAGAAACTTTCGGTTTTGCTCATGCATTATGAACTCTAAACAGTCAGTTCAAATACGAATACTCATTAGGTTTTTATACTTGATTTATATGTGGATACCACATTTCTCTCTTTATTATTATTATTTTTAATAAAATGTTGAAGTGGTAGGTAGATACAAGATAAAGGTAGAAAACATAGTTTAGTGTTGTAAGAGAGCAAATGTAGATGATCAGGTGTGTGCCTGTAGACTATGTGTTAATCCAAGCTAGACCAGGGCAATAAAACATCCACGTATGCAGAAGATTTCTCTCAGAACGGGGGGGTGAGGTTCTAAGCCTCACCTCTGTTGATCCCCAATTTCTCACCTGATGGCCCCCCTGCGACTGTGCCTGTCTTAGGTTGTTCCTCCCTTGAGGAATCTTACCCGTCTCTGGCTAACCAGTCATCTTCCGGGGCCATACAGGGAAATGTGAAGTTGGTAAGTGAGAGAGAAGCCTTATTGTTTGAAAAAGTTAGCTTTTTACTTCTTTGCATATTTATGCCCTGTGGCTTCTATGCCCAGCATTTGTCTTGAGGTATCTTTACCACTTGGAAGAATTATGATACTCTATAAATTTGATATGAGGCACGAATTCTATTTAAGGGTTGTAATTAGGAAGGAAGAAGAAAAGCTATAGAAGTAGCAGGCGGCAGAAACCATGGGAAGATTGATTATTTCTTTGACAAATCTTCTTGTAGAGTAACTTCAGCATATATAGGTTTTAAGCTACTACTTAAATTGCACACACACATTAACATAATAGGAGTATAGTTACATAACCAAAGCATATCTGTAATTACCAGCCATCTCCAGTGAAACCAAGAAAACCAGTTAGGCACCTTAGGCATTTGTGAAAACTTATCTATGATATGGTGGATATTGTACAACTGAACTTGAACAGTCTGAGAGAAATCAGACAAATTAAAACAACCCATTCCTGGGGAATGTTCACATCCCTTATGTTCTTTTAACAGTAAATAGTCTGTAGTTGAAAGATTTTGGAGTGCTACAATTTGCACTTCTCCTAAATCTTGGTTGAGTTCCAACAGTATAGATCCAGTCAAATTTGTTGTTTTACTGTATGCACAGGCCAGCTTAGATATCTCCTTCATTCCCATGGCAAGTCCAGGAGCTGGTGGGATGAGTGCATCTACAGCTGTAGCAGTGCGTGGATCTTTGTTGGGATTTTTTGATGATCATCTTCTGGCATGAGTCTTCCAGAGAGTGCAGATGTTGGAAGTTCTCTTTCATATCGTATCTTAGTTCATTTTCGGGGTAGCCCAATTAGGCTTTGATCTTCTGTATAAATGCAAACAGAACCTTTGCCTACACTTTATATGCCCTTTATACCCTCGTGTAGAACTCATTGGAGGTTACCACACAGGAACTGCCCCCTTTTTTTTGTTTTTGTTTTTTTTTTTTGGTATCACTAATCTACAGTTACATGACGAATATTATGTTTACTAGGCTCTCCCCTATACCAGGTCTCCCCTATAAACTCCTTTACAGTCACTGTCCATCAGCATAGCAAAATGTTGTAGAATCACTACTTGCCTTCTCTGTGTTGTACAGCCCTCCCTTTTCTCCTACCCCCGCATGCATGCTAATCTTAATACCCCCCTACTTCTCCCCCCCGGCCCTTATCCCTCCCTACCCACCCATCCTCCCCAGTCCCTTTCCCTTTGGTACCTGTTAGTCCATTCTTGGGTTCTCTGATTCTGCTGCTGTTTTGTTCCTTCAGTTTTTCCTTTGTTCTTATATTCCACATATTCTCTTTCTCCGCTTGGCTTGTTTCACTGAGCATAATACCCTCCAGCTCCATCCATGTTGCTGCAAATGGTTGGATTTGCCCTTTTCTTATGGCTGAGTAGTATTCCATTGTGTATATGTACCACATCTTCTTTATCCATTCATCTATCGATGGACATTTAGGTTGCTTCCAATTCTTGGCTATTGTAAATAGTGCTGCGATAAACATAGGGGTGCACTGATCTTTCTCAAACTTGATTGCTGCATTCTTAGGGTAAATTCCTAGGAGTGCAATTCCTGGGTCAAATGGTAAGTCTGTTTTGAGCATTTTGATGTACCTCCATAGTGCTTTCCACAATGGTTGAACTAACTTACATTCCCACCAGCAGTGTAGGAGGGTTCCCCTTTCTCCACAGCCTCGCCAACATTTGTTGTTGTTTGTCTTTTGGATGGCAGCCATCCTTACTGGTGTGAGGTGATACCTCATTGTAGTTTTAATTTGCATTTCTCTGATAATTAGCGATGTGGAGCATCTTTTCATGTGTCTGTTGGCCATCTGTATTTCTTTTTTGGAGAACTGTCTGTTCAGTTCCTCTGCCCATTTTTTAATTGGGTTATTTGTTTTTTGTTTGTTGAGGCGTGTGAGCTCTTTATATATTTTGGACGTCAAGCCTTTATCGGATGTGTCATCTTCAAATATATTCTCCCATACTGTAGGGATCCTTTTTGTTCTATTGATGGTGTCTTTTGCTGTGCAGAAGCTTTTCAGCTTAATATAGTCCCACTTGTTCACTTTTGCTGTTGTTTTCCTTGCCCGGGGAGATATGTTCAAGAAGAGGTCACTCATGTTTATGTCTAAGAGGTTTTTGCCTATGTTTTCTTCCAAGAGTTTAATGGTTTCATGGCTTACATTCAGGTCTTTGATCCATTTTGAGTTTACTTTTGTATATGGGGTTAGACAGTGGTCCAGTTTCATTCTCCTACATGTAGCTGTCCAGTTTTGCCAGCTCCATCTGTTGAAGAGACTGTCATTTCCCCATTGTATGTCCATGGCTCCTTTATCAAATATTAATTGACCATATATGTCTGGGTTAATGTCTGGACTCTCTAGTCTGTTCCATTGGTCTGTGGCTCTGCTCTTGTGCCAGTACCAAATTGTCTTGATTACTATGGCTTTATAGTAGAGCTTGAAGTTGGGGAGTGAGATCCCCCCTACTTTATTCTTCTTTCTCAGGATTGCTTTGGCTATTCGGGGTCTTTGGTGTTTCCATATGAATTTTTGAATTATTTGTTCCAGTTCATTGAAGAATGTTGCTGGTAGTTTCATAGGGATTGCATCAAATCTGTCTATTGCTTTGGGCAGGATGGCCATTTTGATGATATTAATTCTTCCTAGCCACGAGCATGGGATGAGTTTCCATCTGTTAGTGTCCCCTTTAATTTCTCTTAAGAGTGACTTGTAGTTTTGACAGTATAAGTCTTTCACTTCCTTGGTTAGGTTTATTCGTAGGTATTTTATTTTTTTTGATGCAATTGTGAATGGAGTTGTTTTCCTGATTTCTCTTTCTGTTGGTTCATTGTTAGTGTATAGGAAAGCCACAGATTTCTGTGTGTTGATTTTGTATCCTGCAACTTTGCTGTATTCCGATATCAGTTCTAGTAGTTTTGGGGTGGAGTCTTTAGGGTTTTTTATGTACAGTATCATGTCATCTGCAAATAGTGACAGTTTAACTTCTTCTTTACCAATCTGGATTCCTTGTATTTCTTTGTTTTGTCTGATTGCCGTGGCTAGGACCTCCAGTACTATGTAAAATAACAGTGGAGAGAGTGGGCATCCCTGTCTAGTTCCCGATCTCAGAGGAAATGCTTTCAGCTTCTCGCTGTTCAATATAATGTTGGCTGTGGGTTTATCATAGATGGCCTTTATTATGTTGAGGTACTTGCCCTCTATTCCCATTTTGCTGAGAGTTTTTATCATGAATGAATGTTCAACTTTGTCAAATGCTTTTTCAGCACCTATGGAGATGATCATGTGGTTTTTGTCTTTCTTTTTGTTGATGTGGTGGATGATGTTGATGGACTTTTGAATGTTGTACCATCCTTGTATACCTCGGATGAATCCCACTTGGTCATGGTGTATGATCCTTTTGATGTATTTTTGAATTCGGTTTGCTAATATTTTGTTGAGTATTTTTGCATCTACGTTCATCAGGGATATTGGTCTGTAGTTTTCTTTTTTGGTGGGGTCTTTGCCTGGTTTTGGTATTAGGGTGATGTTAGCTTCATAGAATGAGTTTGGGAGTATTCCCTCCTCCTCTATTTTTTGGAAAACTTTAAGGAGAATGGGTATTATGTCTTCCCTGTATGTCTGATAAAATTCCGAGGTAAATCCATCTGGGCCGGGGGTTTTGTTCTTTGGTAGTTTTTTGATTACCGCTTCAATTTCGTTGCTGGTAATTGGTCTGTTTAGATTTTCTGTTTCTTTCTGGGTCAATCTTAGAAGTTTGTATTTTTCTAGGAAGTTGTCCATTTCTCCTAGGTTTCCCAGCTTGTTAGCATATAGGTTTTCATAGTATTCTCTAATAATTCTTTGTATTTCTGTGGGGTCCGTCGTGATTTTTCCTTTCTCGTTTCTGATACTGTTGATTTGTGTTGACTCTCTTTTCCTCTTAATAAGTCTGGCTAGAGGCTTATCTATTTTGTTTGTTTTCTCGAAGAACCAGCTCTTGGTTTCATTGATTTTTGCTATTGTTTTATTCTTCTCAATTTTATTTATTTCTTCTCTGATCTTTATTATGTCCCTCCTTATGCTGACCGTAGGCCTCATTTGTTCTTCTTTTTCCAATTTCGATAGTTGTGACATTAGACTATTCATTTGGGATTGCTCTTCCTTTTTTAAATATGCTTGGATTGCTATATACTTTCCTCTTAAGACTGCTTTTGCTGTGTCCCACAGACGTTGGGGCTTAGTGTTGTTGTCATTTGTTTCCATATATTGCTGGATCTCCATTTTGATTTGGTCATTGATCCATTGATTATTTAGGAGCGTGTTGTTAAGCCTCCATGTGTTTGTGAGCGTCTTTGCTTTCTTTGTACAGTTTATTTCTAGTTTTATTCCTTTGTGGTCTGAAAAGTTGGTTGGTAGGATTTCAATCTTTTGGAATTTTCTGAGGCTCTTTTTGTGGCCTAGTATGTGGTCTATTCTGGAGAATGTTCCATGTGCACTTGAGAAGAATGTGTATCCTCTTGCTTTTGGATGTAGAGTTCTATAGATGTCTGTTAGGTCCATCTGCTCTACTGTGTTGTTCAGTGCTTCCGTGTCCTTACTTATTTTCTGCCTGGTGGATCTATCCTTTGGGGTGAGTTGTGTGTTGAAGTCTCCTAGAATGAATGCATTGCAGTCTATATCCCCCTTTAGTTCTGTTAGTATTTGTTTCACGTATGCTGGTGCTCCTGTGTTGGGTGCATATATATTTAGAATGGTTATATCCTCTTGTTTGACTGAGCCCTTTATCATTATGTAGTGTCCTTCTTTATCTCTTGTTACTTTCTTTGTTTTGAAGTCTATTTTGTCTGTTATTAGTACTGCAACCCCTGCTTTCTTCTCACTATTGTTTGCTTGAAGTATGTTTTTCCATCCCTTGACTTTTAGTCTGTACATGTCTTTGGGTTTGAGGTGAGTTTCTTGTAAGCAGCATATAGATGTGTCTTGCTTTTTTATCCATTCTGTTATTCTGTGTCTTTTGATTGGAGCATTCAACCCATTAACATTTAGGGTGAGTATTGAAAGATATGTACTTATTGCCGTTGTAGGCTTTAAATTCGTGGTTACCAAAGGTTCAAGGTTAGCCTCTTTAGTATCTTACTGCCTAACTTAGCTCGCTTATTGAGCTGTTATATACACTGTCTGGAGATTCTTTTCTTCTCTCCCTTCTTGTTCCTCCTCCTCGATTCTTCATATGTTGGGTGTTTTGTGCTGTGCTCTTTCTAGGAGTGCTCCCATCTAGAGCAGTCCCTGTAAGATGTTCTGTAGAGGTGGTTTGTGGAAAGCAAATTCCCTCAGCTTTTGTTTGTCTGGGAATTGTTTAATCCCACCGTCATATTTGAATGATAGTCGTGCTGGATACAGTATCCTTGGTTCAAGGCCCTTCTGTTTCATTGTATTAAATATATCATGCCATTCTCTTCTGGCCTGTAGGGTTTCTGTTGAGAAATCTGACGTTAGCCTGATGGTTTTCCCTTTATAGGTGACCTTTTTCTCTCTAGGTGCCTTTAAAACTCTTTCCTTGTCCTTTATCTTTGCCATTTTAATTATTATGTGTCTTGGTGTTGTCCTCCTTGGATCCTTTCTGTTGGGGGTTCTGTGTATTTCCGTGGTCTGTGATTATTTCCTCCCCCAGTTTGGGGAAGTTTTCAGCAATTATTTCTTCTAAGATACTTTCCATCTCTTTTCCTCTCTCTTCTTCTTCTGGTACCCCTATAATACGGATATTGTTCCTTTTAGATTGGTCACACAGTTCTCTTAATATTGTTTCATTCCTGGAGGTCATTTTGTCTCTCTCTATGTCAGCTTCTATGCTTTCCTGTTCTCTGATTTCAGTTCCATCAATGGCCTCTTGCATTCTATCCATTCTGCTTATAAACCGTTCCAGAGTTTGTTTCATTTCTGTGATCTCATTTCTGGCATCTGTGATCTGCCTCCGGACTTCATCCCATTTCTCTTGCGTATTTCTCTGCATCTCTGTCAGCATGTTTATGATTCTTATTTTGAATTCTTTGTCAGGAAGACTGGTTAGGTCTGTCTCCTTCTCTGGTGTTGTCTCTGTGATCTTTGTCTGCCTGTAGCTTTGCCTTTTCATGGTGGTAGGAATAGTTTTGCAGAGCTGGGACGAGTGACGGCTGGAAGAACTTTCCTTCTTGTTGGTTTGTGGCCCTCCTCTCCTGGGAGAACAGCGACCTCTAGTGGCTTGTGCTGCGCAGCTGAGCGCAGACAGGGTTTCTGCTTCCTGCCCGGCTGCTATGGAGTTAATCTCCGCTGTTGCTGTGGGCGTGGCCTGGCTCAGGCAGCTACTCCAAAGTGGTGGAGTCGCGTTGGAGCAGGAGCGGCTGGGAGGCTATTTATCTCCGTAAGGGGCCTCCCTGCTCCCTGCAGACCAGGGGTTAGGGTGCCCAGAGATCCCCGGATTCCCTACCTGTGGATTAAGTGTCCCGCCCTGCCCCTTTAAGACTTCTAAAAAGCACCCGCCAAGACAAAACAACGACCACCAAGAAAAAAAAGGAAAAAAAGAGAAAAAATTTTAAATAAAAAAAAAAAGAAATTTTTTTAATTAAAAAAAAGGTGGTCGCTCGTTTTTCTTTATTCTCCGGTGCCAGCCTCAGGCCTCTGCTCACCGGTCTTTCTGCCCTGTTTCCCTAGTATTGGGGTCCCTATCCCTTTAATACTACCAAAAAGCGCTTGCCAAAACAAAACAGCAAAAAAAAAAAAAAAAAATGGTCGCACGCTTGTCTGGTGTCCTCCTGCGCCAGGCCACTGGTGCCTGCTCACTGTTCTTGCTGCCCTGTTTCCCTAGTATTGGGGTCCCTATCCCTTTAAGACTTCCAAAAAGCGCTCGCCAAAAGAAAACAGCAAAAAGCAAAAAAAAAAAAAAAAAAAAAAAATGGTCCCGTGCTTTTCTTATTTTCTTCGCCACCCGGACTCCAGTGCCCGCTCACTGTTCTTGCTGCCCTGTTTCCCTAGCATCCTGGGCCCCCTGGGCACGTATGTGTCTACACTCTGGCCCGGATGGCTGGGGCTGGGTGTTCGGCAGTCCTGTGCTCCGTCTCCCTCCCGCTCTGCCTGCTCTTCTCCCGCCGGGAGCTGGGGGGAGGGGCCCTCGGCTCCCGCCGGGCCATGGCTTGTATCTTACCCCCTTCGCTAGGCGCTGGGTTCTCTCAGGTGCGGATGTGGTCTGGATGTTGTCCTGTGCCCTTTGGTCTTTATTCTAGGAAGGGTTGTCTTTGTTATATTTTCATAGATATATGTTGTTTTGGGAGGAGATTTCCGCTGCTCTACTCACGCCGCCATCTTCCGCCCCTCTCTTAGAGTCTTAATAAAGAACTTATTTCTCAGTTGACAGACTCAGCTGGAAACTAGCATTGCATCACTTCTGCCATATTTTACTGGTCAGAGCAACTACAGAACCTGCCCAGGTTCTAGGGGAGGGGAATTGGACTCCCAAGTCTCTATGAGAAGAGTAGCAAAGAATTTGGGATCATCTTTAATCTTGCGCCAGTGGTGGGACTGGTGCAGTGGCAGTCATGGGAAGGAGAGGTAACTGAATTACAGAACACCCTTCTTATTATTTTTTTAGAAATTTTTTTTCTGGGATGAAATTACCATGCCCAGGTGTAGCTCCAAGGTAAACATACTTTTGTAGTTGTTGGCAAATGGTAAACATGGATAAAGTTTGGTTATAGAAATGATGGTTTTTAATGAGGTAGATAAGAAAATAAACTCCTAAATGTCAGATTTCATAGTCCCCCTGCCTCCCATGGAAGCAAGCATACCTAGCTTATTCTTTTAAGAACCAACTTGTTATATTTTTTCTTATTACTGAGAACTGATAACTTGCAGAATTTAAGAAAATGGTTTTTGAAGCAGGTTGATATATTACATGTGCCATTAAGAGAGCTGAGTATGTCAGTCCCCATTCCCTCAGAGACTTGCTACGGCAGACTTCTCCCTTATCTGTAACTCAGTCCCCTTAAACCTATTCTCTTAGATAATGTTTGCGAAGTTCTTTGGGAAATGGTCATGAAATGGTTTGAAACCTGCGTGGTTCCTAATTTTCTCAGTTCTTTAGCTTAAAATGAACCTTGCTTATTGTTTAAGATGCCTAGCTTAAAGACTAATGGTAAGGTTTTTCATTTCCTGGTTAGATGTTAAAAGTGAAACTCCTTTTGGAATTTTAGAACTTGAACTGCTCTGCATTCTGGTGTATGTGGAGTGTTCTCTCACCTCTGTACCTATGCTTTTGCAATTCCTTCTATTAGAGTTATGTCTCCCATCATGTATCTAGGCCCTTAATACCTGTAAAACTTTTTCTGATCTTACATTTCATGTTGGTTTTCATTTGTTCCTCTTAACAGCACTGACTTACCATGTATACATGAATGAATTCATTGTAAGCTGTTTAAATGATACCATCTCAGTCATCTTTATTTCCCTGCAGTGCCTCACATTATGCTTTGCTTAAATTAGTGTATTGAATGAAATACACTCCTAGATGAAGAATATTCCACTACACCCCAGGCTTAGTAGAAACGAGTGTCATAGAAAGTGGAAAATGATAATATGAAGAAAGCCATTGAGCACCTAATGATGGCAACTGATATTTCTATAGCACTATATAGAACACAAGCTCTTTCGCCTAAGTTTACTTGCATGCTTTTGACTACTATTCGAGGGTTGCAGGTACATCCTCTCCTTTGCAGATGAGTAAGGAGAGTCTGGAACTTAAGCTCACTCATACAGAAAGAGGTAGAGCTGGAACTTGAATCTAGGATGTAAGTATATGAGACAATCTTGTGATATATACTTATGATTTTTATTCAGGTAAGTTCTGCTTTAAGAATAAACAATATCTGAAGGTACAAAATAGATTGAAAGATGATAATTGAATTCCTGGCTTTACTAAAAGAATTCATTTATTATTTCCAGAGGTACCTTAACCACAAATTTAATTTGCAAAAAATTGCTATATATATAATGTATTTAATTTTTTTATTAATGTATTATTGATATACACTCTTATGAAGGTTTCACATGAAAAAACAATGTGGTTACTACATTTACTCATATTATCAAGTCCCCACCCATACCCCTTTGCAGTCACTGTCCATCAGTGTAGTAAGATGCCACAGATTCACTATTTGCATACTCTGCTACACTGTTTTCCCCGTGACCCTTCACACCATGTGTACTAAACACAATACCCCTCAATCCCCTTCTCCCTCCCTCCTGACCCGTCCTCCCACACCCCTCCAGTTTGGTAACCGTTAGTCCCTTCTTGGCTTCTGTTGCTATTTTATTCCTTCAGTTTTGCTTTGTTGTTATACTCCACAAATGAGGGAAATCATTTGACACTTGTCTTTCTCTGCCTGGCTTATTTCACTGAGCATAATACCCTACAGCTCCATTCATGTTGTTGCAAATTGGAGGATTTGTTTCTTTCTAATGGCTGAATAGTATTCCACTCTGTATATGTACCACATCTTGTTTATCCATTCATGTACTGATGGATACTTAGGTTGTTTCCATATCTTGGCTATTACAAATAGTGCTGCAATAAACATAGGGGTGCATATGTCTTTTTGAATCTGATCCGTTGTATTCTTTGGATACATTCCTAGGAGTGGGATTCCCTGGTCAAATGGTATTTCTATTTTCAGTTTTTTGAGGAACCTCCATACTGCTTTCCACAATGGTTGAACTAGCTTACATTCCCACCAGCAGTGTAGGAGGGTTCCCCTTTTTCCACATCCTCACCAGCATTTGTTGTTCTTAGTCTTTTCGATGCTGACCATCCTTACTGGTGTGAGGCGATATCTCATTGTGGTTTAAATTTGCGTTTCCCTGATGATTAGTGATGTCTGTTGGCCATCTGAATTTCTTCTCTGGAGAAGTGTTCTCTTCATATCCTCCACCCATGTTTTAATCGGGTTATTTGCTTTTTGGATGTTGAGGTGTGTGAGTTCTTTGTATATTTTGGATGTTAACCCTTGTCAGGTATGTCGTTTACAAATACATTCTCCCATACTGTAGGATGCCTTTTTGTGCTGTTGATGGTGTCCTTTGCTGTACAGAAGCTTTTTAGCATGATGTAGTCCCATTTGTTCATTTTTTAATTTTGTTTCCCTTGCTCCAGAGGATGCATTCAGGAAAAATTTGCTTGTATTTATATTCAAGAGATTTTTGCCTGTGTTTTCTTCTACAAGTTTTATGGTTTCATAACTTAACATTCAAGTCTTTGATCCATTTTGAGTTTACTTTTGTGTATGGAGTTAGGCAGTAATCCAGTTTCATTCTCTTACATGTAGCTGTCCAGTTCTGCCAACACCAGTTGTTGAAGAGGCTGTCATTTCCCCATTGTATGTCCATGGCTCCTTTATCATATATTAATTGACTATATATGGATGGGTTTATATCTGGGGTCTCTAATGTGTTCCACTGGTCTATGGGTCTGTTCTTGTGCCAGTACCAATTGTCTTGATTACTGCGGCTTTGTAGTAGAGTTAGAAGTCGGGAAGCATAATCCTCCCTGCTTTATTTTTTCTTCTCAGGATTGCTTTGGCTATTCGGGGTCTTTTGTGGTTCCATATGAATTTTAGAACTATTTGCTCTAGTTCGTTGAAGAATGCTGTTGGTATTTTGATAGGAATTCCATTGAATCTGTAGATGGCTTTAGGCAGGGTGGCCATTTTGACAATATTAATTCTTCCTATCCATTAGCATGGGATGTGTTTCCATTTATTGGTATCTTTAATTTCTCTCATGAGTGTCTTGTAGTTTTCAGAGTATAGGTCTTTCACTTCCTTGGTTAGGTTTATTCCTAGGTATTTTATTCTTTTTGATGCAATTGTGAATGGAATTGTTTTCCTGATTTCTCTTTCTGCTAGTTCATCGTTAGTATATAGGAATGCAACAGTATTCTTTGTATTAATTTTTGTATCCCACAACTTTGCTGAATTCAGATACTAGATTTAGTTTTTTTGGAGTGGATTCTTTAGGGTTTTTTATGTACAATATCATGTTATCTGCAAACAGGGACAGTTTGACTTCTTCCTTGCCAGTCTGGATGCCTTTTATTTCTTTGTGTTGTCTGATTGCCATGGCTAGGACCTCCAGAACTATTTTGAATGAAAGTGGGGAGAGTGGGCATCTTCGTTTTGTTCCCGATCTTAAAGGAAAAGCTTTCATCTTCTCACTGTTAAGTATAATGTTGGCTGTGGGTTTGTCATATATGGCCTTTATTATGTTGAGGTACTTGCCCTCTCTACCCATTGTGTTGAGAGTTTTTATCATGAATGGATGTTGAATTTTGTTGAATGCTTTTTCAGCGTCTATGGAGATGATCATGTGGTTTTTGTCCTTCTTTTTGTTGCTGTGGTGAATGATGTCGATGGATTTTTGAATGTTGTAGCATCCTTGCATCCCTGGCATAAATCCTACTTGATCATGATGGATGATCTTTTTGATGTATTTTTTAATTCAGTTTGCTAATACTTTGTTGAGTATTTTTGCATCCATGTTCATCAGGGATATTGGTCTGTAATTTTCTTTTTTTGTTGTGTCTTTACCTGTTTTTGGTATTAGAACGATGATGGCTGGCCTCATATAATGATTTTGGGAGTATTCCCTCTTCTTCTACTTTTTGGAAAACTTTAAGGAGGATGGATATTAGGTCTTTGCTAAATGTTTGTTAAAATTCAGCGGTGAAGCTGTCTGGACAGGTGTTTTGTTCCTAGGTAGTTTTTTGATTACCAGTTCAATTTCGTTGCTGGTAATTGGTTGTGTCAGATTTTCTGTTTCTTACTTGGTCAGTCTTGAAAGGTTGTATTTTTCTAGAAAGTTGTTCATTTCTTCTAGGTCATCCAGTTTTTTAGCATATAATTTTTCATAGTGTTTACTAATAATTCTTTGTATTTCTGTGGTGTCTGTAGTGATTTTTCCTTTCTCATTTCTGATTCTGTTTATGTGTGTGGACTCTCTTTTTTTCTTGATAAGTCTGGCTAGGGGTTTATCTGTTTTGCTTTATTTTCTTGAAGAACCAGCTCTTGCTTTCATTGATTCTTTCTATTGTTTTATTCTTCTTGATTTTATTTCTGCATTAATCTTTATTATGTCCCTCCTTTACTGACTTTGGGCCTCGTTTGTTCTTCTTTTTCTAGTTTTCGTTAACTGTGAGTATAGACTGTTCATTTGGGATTGTTCTTCTTTCCTGAGATAGGCCTGTATTGCAGTATACTTTTCTCTTAGCATGGCCTTCGCTGCGTCCCACAGATTTTGCTGTGTTGAATTATTGTTGTCATTTGGTTCCATTTATTGCTTGATCTGTGTTTTTATTTGGTCACTGATCCATTGGTTATTTAGGAGCATGTTGTGAAGCCTCCATGTGTTTATGGGATTTTTCATTTTCTTTGCGTAATTTATTTCTAGTTTCATAGCTTTGTGGTCTGAGAAACTGGTTGGTACTACCAATTTCAATCTGTTTGAATTTACCAAGGCTCTTTTTGTGGCCTAGTGTATGATCAATTTTTGAATATGCTCCATGTGCACTTGCGAAGAATGTGTATTCTGCTGCTTTTGGGTGTAGAGTTCTGTAGATCTGTTCTAATGTATTGTTCAGTGCCTCTGTCTCCTTACTCATTGTCTGTCTGGTTGATCTGTCCTTTGAAGTGAGTGGAGTGTTGAAGTTTCCTAGAATGAATGCATTGCATTGTATTTCCCCTTTTAATTCTGTTAATATTTGTTTCACATATGTAGGTGCTCCTGTGTTGGGTGCATAGATATTTATAATGGTTATATCCTCTTGTTGGATTGACCCCTTTATCATTGTGTAATGTCCTTTGTCTCTTGTGACTTTCTTTGTTTTGAAGTCTACTTTGTCTGTTATAAGTACTGCAACTCCTGCTTTTTTCTCCCTATTACTTGTATGAAATATCTTTTTCCATCCTTCACTTTTAGTCTGTGTATGTTTTTGGGTTTAAAGTGAGTTTCTTGTAGGCAGCATATAGATGGGTCTTGTTTTTTTATCCATTCAGTGACTCTTATGTCTTTTGATTGGTGCATTCATTCCATTTACATTTAGGGTGATTATCAACAGGTATGTACATACTGCCATTGCAGGCTTTAGATTTGTGGCTACCACAGGTTCAAGGTTAACTTCCTTACCATCTAAGAGTCTAACTTAACTTGTATGCTATTACATACATAATCTAAAGGTTTTTTTTTCTTCTTTTTCTTCCTCCTCTGTTCTTTATATATTAGGTATCATATTCTGTACTCTTTGTCTATCCCTTGATTGACTTTGGGGATAGTTGGTTTAATTTTGCATTTGCTTAGTAATTAACTGTTCTATTTTCTTTACTGTGGTTTTAATACCTCTGGTGACAGCTATTAAACCTTAGGAACATTTCCATCTATAGCAGTCCCTCCAAAATAGTTTGTGGGAGGTAAATTCTCAGCTTTTGCTTATCTGGTAATTGTTTAATCCCTCCTTCAAATTTAAATGATTATCTTGCGGAATAAAGTATTCTTGGTTCAGGTCCTTCTGCTTTACTGCATTACTCCCTTCTGGCCTGTAAGGTTTCTGCTGAGAAGTCTGATGATAGCCTGATGGGCTTTCCTTTGTATGGGATCTTATTTCTCTCTCTGGCTGCTTTTAATAGTCTGTCCTTATTCTTGATCTTTGCCTTTTACTGTATGTCTCCGTGTTGTCTTCCTTGTGTTCCTTGTGTTGGGAGAGCTGTGTATGCACCTCTATGGCCTGAGAGACCATCTCCTTCCCCAGATTGGGGAAGTTTTCAGTAATTACCTCCTCAAACACACTTTCTATCCCTTTTTCTCTCTCTTCTTCTGGTACCCCTATAATGTGAATATTGTTCCATTTGGATTGGACAAACAGTTCTCTCAATATTCTTCCATTCTTAGAGATCCTTTTTTCTCTCTGTGCCTCAGCTTCTTTGTATTCCTCTTCTCTAATTTCTATTTCATTTATCGTCTCCTCCACTGTATCGAATATGCTTTTAAAACCTTCCATTGTCTGTTTCATTTTTGATACTGTGTTCTGTAATGATTGGATCTCTGACCAGAATCCATTCCTGAGTTCTTGAATATTTTTCTGTACCTCCATGATCATGTTAATGATTTTTATTTTGAACTCTCTTTTAGGCAGATTTCTGAGGTCGATTTCATTTGTATCTTTTTCTGGTGTATTCATAATTTTGCTTTGAACGAGGTTCCTTTGACCTTTCTTATTTGTATGTGGTGCCCTCTAGTGCCTGGAAGGTCTACTCTTTGGAGCTGCTCAGCCCCTGGAGCAATGTCAGGGGAGGGGGTGTGGAGCGCTGGGAGCTGTACTGGTGCCTAGAGGGAGGAAAGAGCTGTTCCCTGCATCCTGCCTGCTCTGCATGTCTTCACTGCCAGAACCAGTGGGCTGAGCCCACAGGTATAAACCTCTATGCTTTGCACTTGCAGCTGCTGTAGGTGGGGCTTCCCTCTGGCTGGCCTCACGCCAGGGTAGGGTTTGCCAGTTCGTGAGCCAGGTGGGGCTGTCCGGGAGGAAAGTGCAGCAGGTTGCATATCACAGAGCCTTACAGCTGTGTAGCCAGCCAGGGGACTGGAGCACCTGAAGATTGTGAAAGTTCCCAACCCTGTTCTGTGAGGTTTATTCTTTTCTCCAGGTGTATGCAGTCTGGCATCGCCCTCTTTTCTGTTGCTCTTTCAGGATTAGTTAGTTGTATTAATTATATTTTTGTATTATATGCGGTTTTAGGATGAAGCCTCTGTCTCATCTCTCATGCTGCCATCTTGAATCCCCCCAAAGTTGTTTGTCCAAGTTAACAAATGCTAATAAAATCTTGTTAGTTAGCTTCATACTGGACAGAGTATTCTGTTAAATGGGGCACCGAAGACACAAAATGATTTGAGTAACTGTTTTCTCAATTCTCTGTAGTATAGTATATAGTATAACGAGTACCATTCTAGATACACAGTAGAAGAGTTAATTGATTACACACACAGGATGCCTTTAAGGAGTAGGTTGGCAAAACTCTGCCCAGAGCCAAATCTAGCCAATAACTAAGAAATTCCTTTTTTATACTAATGGTATGATGTTTTTAAATAATTGGAAAAAACCTCACAAAACTCAAATTTTAGTGTTCATACAGAGTTTCATTGGAACACAGTCACACTCATTCATTTACTACTTAACTGTTGACAGCTGCTTTTGAGCTCCAGTTGTAGAATTGAGTAGTTGTGACAGCAATCACATGGTCTTAAAAGCTTGAAATATTTACAGAAAAGGTTTGGCAACCTCTGCCTTAGGGCATTACTACCTAATTCTCTCCTGTACAACCTCAGTGGGGAAAGGCTGAGATAACCGATGAAGACACCTGTCAGGTTCTTTGTATTTAAGGAGGAGGGGGGGAAATATGTATCACAGCTGTTTAGAGAATTTGATCCTTGTCTTGCTCTGGAGTAATGTTCTTTGTCGCTGGCTTTGACAGATGAAGCCTGGATTGGGCACCCAGGTTTTATTTTGTTCAGATGTGCTGAGTTTGACTAGTTCATGGTACTTGACATTTTGAAAAACACTTTTTTAATGGCTTACATTGAGATTTACTTTTGAGAAGCTACTAATCAGCAGTTTCAAACTGGACAGATTGAGGCCAGGTAGAGCCTGTAGGTGCCTGTCAGGCAGCAGTGAAGTTAAAAATCACCTGCCTTCAACACCAGGGAATTTCATTATCATTTTCATTTTGAATAAATGAAGAATCATTAGATTTCAGGAGCTGCAGCATTGAAGGGGAATACTGGGTATTTCAAAACCTCGTGGAATATTCCCTTTATCTCCATAGCCTCCTCATAAAATACTTTCTGCTAATCTTTTTCTGGCTTTGGTTAAAAATTGTTTCTCTGCTAAGTTTTTAATTAGGAAATACAGAAATAGAACTGTTTGTGTAACTTTTAAACTGAAGGAGAGAGCTGTCTAGTTTAGAAAGTGACTGAGTTTTTCAATGATTACCGTTTGAACAAACAGGGGAGGGATGTGTTTTCTGCCTTAATGCTGGTAGTTTTGTCTTCTGCGAAGCTGAAGGGATTGACAGGGATAAGAGAGAAAGTTGTCGATTTCTTCCTTTTAACTTATGTTTGGTATGGAACTTTTATAACTTTGATCTAGTTTTGACAAGTGAGGTTCTTTAACATCATATTTTGTGTAGAAGTAGACCTTTAAATAAAAAATCAGCTCCCAAGGTTTAATGGAAGTCTTAAGGCATATCAGCCAATAGTGTAGTATTATTCTGGTGATTAAAATAAACTACCTTGCAATTTGAGATGAATTAGCTCAGATTCTACATTCCTGGTGACCTTCAGCAGTAAGTAGCAGATGGCCAGAGAATTGGAGTGGAAAGGGAGGATGGGAGCGATGGGAAGTACAGGCGCACCACATCCCAGAGCCAGAGCTCTCCTTTTAGCTGCTTTGCGCTGCTCCTTTTTTCTGTTGTCTTTCTCCCCCATCCCCTTCTGTGGGGGAGGGAGGCACTAAGTAGTTCATAAACTACTGTCTTCCCCAAATGATTTGCCTCATTTAATAGTTTTTGCTTGTGCCATTAGTATTGTGACTTTGTTTAAAACTTCATTCTGTTTAAGATGATAGAGCTGTGATAATAGCAGGTGAATGTCCTGAAGGATAGCTGTTGAGTTTGTAACTTGATTTAAGTGCCTTGTGGGGAGGGATTATGATGGTCATGAGGAAAGAACGACTGAGACTGTGGGTTCTGCCACCCTCTGCAGTCCTTTCCCATAGTCTCACCTAGGTGTGGTCCATTCTCTGCCATACCCTTTCTTCTCTGCCCCCTCTTGCTGCCTCTACTGTCTTCTGCAGGTACCTGGGAAATGGCCGTCTTGCATCTTATCAAGTGGAGCATGGATCTTTAGGGAGAATGTTGCTTTCACCCTGGCACAGCCCCAGTTAGGGGCTTGCTTCTAGCCCTTGAGTAGTTTATCTGAAATGGAAGATAGATAAGAATAAAGCACAGATGACTGAAACGTAACCAATGATAAAAATGTTAACAGAAGCAAGATGGTTTTCTTTCAGTTGAAACTGTTTGGAGCCAGTTAGGAGAGGCTTTTTGGAAGAGGTGAGGTTTGCTATCTGAAGAAAGGTAGATTGAGATTTATGAAGAGATTTAAAAAAACTGAAATTAAGGATGGGAGTGCAGTGTAAGTCAGTCCACAAATATTCTACTATTTACTTTGTGCCCAGCATGGTTCTAGGCACTGGGGATAAGAGAACAAGTCCTTGCCCCTCACATAGCCTTGGTGAGGGTGACACATTTACTGGGTGATACAGTTACTTAATGCAACAGAGGACATTATGGGGGTATAGTGGGTAAGAGTCTAAGAAGTAGAGTAATGCCCCCCCTTAAAAAAGACCATCGTGAATAGTTTAAATACTATTGATGAGACCATTGGGAATACGGTCTCATTAGGAGACCACTGAAGGACTGTAATAGTATTAATGTAGTATTTGAGAAAGAAGAATCTGTGACATGCAGGAATTGGGAGTTTAGGGATTTGACAGTAGAGGAAGTCCCCTCTCCCCAAAAAGGCCTTTGTCAGATTTGTTTTGTTCTTATGCTTTTTTGAGAGTAAATTTCTGCTGTCAATATTTAGAGTCTCAAGGGATAGAGAAGAAGGTAGAATTCTGCTTGTAAGAGCCCTGAGATTTTAGCCTGGCTGCTCTTATTTTTGATGATTCTCTCCTTGTTCTGTCTGTTGCAGCAGAGTTGAAAAGCATAAATTATTTCCATGGGTGATGGAATCTTAAGGTATAAATTACATACAGAGCAGGCAAATCATTAGATACATAGACTTTTGTCAATCATTAAAGCAGAGGTTGAAGTCTTTATTAACTTCCTAGATCCTTGAAAAGGCATGACAGTTTTCTGCTTTGGCCTTAAACCCTTGTACAAGGTCAAATTGTAGTTCCTTATAAGCTACAGTTTCTGTGACTTTGTTGTTAAATTCTCAGTTTTACCCCTTGAACTTCCTTCACTTTTTATTTTGGACAGGGTATGTTTCTTAGATCTTTTTTCTCAAAACAGTGTCCTAGCTATCTGTAAGGCCCCATCGACTAGCTCCGAATGACTTTGGCTAATCTTGTGTGTACCCTGCCTCTACTCCTTATATACATTGCCTAATTAAGATTACTTTGGATATAAGAAACAATTCCATTATAAGTAAGGGGGAAGTTTTTTTTAAGGCCATTCATTCAATAAACATTTATTGAGTTAGGCACTCTGTGTGAGGCACTATTCTAGGTTTTCAAGTACACAGGAAAGTCTCACATTGTTTCTTTCATGAACAATTAGCAAGATTTCATGATAGACCTAATAAGCCTGGATTCAGGGGGGCTCTGAAGACCTTAATAATAGGCAAATGTTTATTCCTTAGTAGTTTTCAGACTTGAGGGTGCACTGCAATAATCTGGAATAGGGCCAAAGAATTTGCATTTCTAACAAGCTCCAAAATGATGTGGAGGCCTAAGCTGTTCCTCTGGGGATCATACTTTGAGAACCATAGTAAATTCCTTTGAGGAATCATCTAATTGATTCACCTCTGACTGTGTATGGATGTTTTCTAACTGCCTTCTGCTACCAGAGGTGTCTGATGTCCATCCCATAACTAAATATCCCTTGTTTTCTATGGGGCAGTTAACTCAAAGGGCATGAAGGTAGGTGTAGGCCATGAAACATGCCCAGTAAAACATAAAACCAACAACTCTGGTGGGTTGTGTGTTGCAGTTATCTGTCTTTTTTATTTTAGTTTTTCCTCTTTTTCCTGCCCACCTTTTCTTATTTTTTATGAAACTCCTCTAATTTTTATTTATATAGTCTGAGTCAGCTTTGGAGGTTTTTGGGAGGGAGAGAGGATTGTGTTCCAATTTTCTCCAACCCTTTTCTCTACTAATGTTTAACATAAAGAGGAACACACATATTCCTCAGTGATTCATACCCCACCTCCCCCAACTTTATCTAGACTATCCAGCCAGTCCTTCCATAGCCAGGAGGATTTTATTTTTGGACGGGTGGGTAATGGAGTGAAATTTTTTTTTAACCTTGGGGAAAATGTTGGAGGCTGTGACTTATAAAGGTAATACAGATTTGAAGTAGAATTGGGGTAGTAGGAAATAGAGTAGACAAGATAGAAGAAATACATAGAGATGAAAAATCTGTTAATGGAAAAGAAACCTTCAGGGTTAATGTCCTTAGTGGGATTTTCCTGAAATAGATGCTATAAAAAATGTCAAAGCAGAGATGAAACACAGTGGTGAAATAAAAAAACAACAGGACAGTAGGACAGAAATGGCCGGAAAGAAGCCATTTGTGGCTTTAGAGTGAATTCTTTAGGTCAGTGATGATAGGGAAGATTTGTGATAGGGAAATTGAAGGCACCCGATGAAGATTGTACTTAGTGGTAGTTTTGCCAGGCATAAAAAAAAGTAATATTTCTTCCTTATGCCTAGACTGGTTCTTTCCAAAGTGCTGTAACTGTTTAATCTAATTTTCACAAGAAATTGGATGGGTGTTATTTTTTTCCATTTCACTGAGGACGAAATTTGGTAGAAACTTGACTTGCTTTAGTAAAACTTAAGTTATTGAGGTCATGAGGCTAGGCCTTAAAACCCGAATCTAGCTCATTATCTTTTTCCTTGGAAATGAGGTTCTCTTACTGTTTTCTCACTCTTAGTTTTATCTCCCCAGCCAGAAGCCAGTGTCATTTTTGACTCTGTTTCCTACCCATCATTCACCAAATTAGTCTTCTAGCTGTAACTTACATTTTGTCTCTTCTTCCATCTCTGCCACCCTAGTTCAGGCAGCCTCTGACTCCTGCTTGGCCTGTTACCTCTAAATGGAGCTTCTTGCTGGATTCTAGTCTTTCTCTCCTCTTTTCATTTGTGATCTTTGGAAAACAGTCCTGTTATATTATTTACCCACCAAAAGAGCATGATGAGTGTATATTCTTTGAGATAAAATTCAAACACCTTAGTCTGGCTCCCAACTATAGTGTTTCACCTGAACTTCCCCTGTTTTCCACATAAACTCTCCTTGAGTCACATAAAATTAATTGTTGTCCCCTACTTAATAATATTCTTCGAAGATCTCAGAGTGTTACAATACAGTTATGAATGATTTCATAAGACCTTGTATCTTAAAACATTGAGTTTAAATTGTGTTTGCTAGTCTCCCTTACGAGAGCAAGGCAGTATATAAAAGTAAAGATATCTGTCCAAGAGAGTTAAAACTGAAAAAAAAAAACTTGGTACTTTCAAGTACAGATTTTCAGCTATTGGAAAAAATGGACTTCTTAGGTGCTCGGGGATCTGATCAGCTAATATTTTAGTGTAGTTGTACATTGCCTGTTTGGGTCTTTTGGTGTCTTAATATATTTTTGTTTTGGGATTTTTTTGGTTTAAGATTGATTCCTTAAAGCAATACACAAACAGTAGAAATGTGTTATAGTGTGTACAGTATATGTTGCAGGTTAAATGCCCAATTTAGACATCAAAATTAATTTTGTGATAACTTACAGAGAATTGTTAGACATTATATGCATAACTTAGGAAGATTAGAAAGCCTAATGTAACATAACTTCTTGTTTTGGCTTATATTCTAGCTCTGGTAAAACCAAAACTAGGCTGTGTGACCATATAGCAAGTTATGTAGCTTCCTTAGGACTCAGTTTCCTTGTCTCATAAAGGGGTTTGGATTAGATAAGTTGCTCCCCATGGGAGTAGGAAAGTTCAGTTTATCCCCTAGAGGACATGTGACAATGTCTAGAAACGTTTTTAGTTGTCACCACTTGGTACAGGGAGGTGCAAATGGCATTAGGTGGGTAGAGGCCAAGGATATTGCTAAGCATTCTACAGCATACAGGACATTCCCCACAAGGAGTTACCTGGCATTGGCTCAGTTTTTTTGTCTGTTCAACTCTAAAACCGAACCTGTTTGCTTGAAGGCTTTTTTCTTCTTGACCCCACATAACCTCCAGATCAAAACTATGCTTCTTTCTTCTGTATCTCAGTGTGGTGTCTTTATCACTTCACGCATGTCTTTTTTCCAAACCCCTTGCCTTCTTATTTTCTGTCTTCGCAGAAGGCCTTTCTGCTGCCGACTCTCATATGTATAATGTTTCATAACTTTTGTGTTCCCTTACCATTTGGTTAATTTAAGCTAATCATAGTTCTTTAATTTCACTTTCTTATGTGTATTTCCTTAGCTTTCAAGTTTCTCAAAGGGTGTCTACTTTCTGCTTCTAGTCTTTTCTTCGAAGTAGATGTCTTTGGGGGTGTTGGTACTTTCTGAAACCTGGTGGGCTTAGAAAGAAGAGTAAGGTAAGAGTTGTGAGAAGCTGATTATGACCGGGGCTCTCCTTCTAGGTCAGTAATGTTGCCTGGTTATTTCACGTTGTTTTATGTGACTAGAGATGTTCCAGGTTAGAATTGATGCTTGCATGGGGTTCTATATCGGTGAGCAGAAGGGACAATATGAGAGCCCAGGGGCGCAAACTAGCGAGCAATCAAAAGATACCAAGACAAGTGACCTTTTGATAAGTTTTGCCAAGGGCTATTCCTGAGCCTCAATAAAGAAGCTGGGCTTTTAAAATTTGTTTCTGTTCTTGTATGGTTTGACCATGGAGTTTAGAACCTAGGTCAATTTACTCTTATTAGTAGACTTCAGTAAAACTATGGCTAAATAGTCTTTTGGGTTAATCTCTGAACTTTAAAAGGATTAAAAATCTTCAAGCAAGCAGGTATGGGTTAGAGTTGGAAAGAAAAAAAAATTAGCCACTGCCAGGTAATTCCTTGTTGTGGAGACTATCCTGTATGTTTAACTACACACAGCATTTTAGGAAAATGAGTTCTTAGTTGTAAACAGTTGAATTACAGATTGTACTTTAAAAGAGAACTGTTAGTAAATGTGTGTTGTCTCCAAACCTTTCTTGTGAGCACTGTAATAGGTATAAGAAGCTGGAAAAAACTACTAAAACCTCTAAGAATCCAAACTATTTTATTAAGCACTTGAATAAATAAGTAGATTGCATAAGAATTCCTGACTGCCAAATAAATTTTTCAGGGGAAAAATTAAAACCATGACATCTATTGTATTTTCTGATGAGAAAAGTAATGCATGTTTAGGGAAAGAAAACTCAAACACAAAAAAATAAGGCTTTTGCCTTTTTTTTTTTTTTAAAGATTGCATTTTTTTTAATAGGTCAAAAATATTTTAATTTGGTTTCACAAATAATGCATATCTGAGAAAACTCATTCCTCCATACAGTCACCCAGGGCTGGCTTCCTGGCTGTGTGACTTGTGCAGTCACACAGGTCCCATGCTCAGGAGGGTCCTACACTTGGTTTCATGTTCTGCTGTCACCATCTTGAAATGCTCAATGAGTTGATCATTGGTTTTGTAAGTGAAGCTTTTGCCTTTTTTTCATGGGCTAATCCACTTTTAAGTCTACTAGGCAGAGAGAAAACAACAGGTAAAATATATTTTTGAATGTGCCATCTTACGGAGGCACGAAGTCACATAAAGAACATATTATTGATTTAATATAAAAATGTAGTGGGGGACATATATATTAGGATGTGAGTATAAAACCTCAAGTCTCTCTACTTCTTAGGGGTTCTTGGAGGTGTTAATGGAGGTCCCTAGGTTATTTTAAAGTATTTTAAAACATAGAGACATGTTAATGGTGATTAAAACATTTACTGAATATTTTCTGTTTGCCAGGTACTATTCAAAGGGTATTACATGTACTGTCTTCTTTCAGCCTTAAAACTTCTATGAGAGGTATCAGTAATACTTGCATTTTATAGATGAGGAAACAGACTCAGATTTACGCTACTTGCAGTCAATACCAGGTGACTTTGATTCAAGAACTTTCCATTTACTGTTGTATTAATGGGACTGCTTAGGCTAAGTTTTTGAAGTTAAAAAATTTTTTTGTTTTTTTTTAATTGGTGAGGACTGGGCTGGTCTAAAATTGTATCAGAGTCAATACATTAGTAATGAGTGCAGTATTGAAGTGTCTCACTTGAGGGGGATTGCTCCTGGGCAAGTTTACTCTGGATTCAGTGAGACCTAATAATAACAAGGGAAAGTTAGGGGTAAAAGGTTTTATACCAGGCTTTATTCTCAAGATAGCAGGAGGAATGCTGGAAACACATCTGCCTCTGGGACAGTGCATACAGCAGGCCCATCTCTGTTTCTGCCTCTGGGCAGAGCACTGGATGGAGCTCTTTATATAGTAACACCAACAATATTGGCTCATTGCTAGCAGGTGTAAGTATTAGCCTAGTAGTAGGCGAATACATCATCAGGTAGTTTAGGGTCAGGTGAGGGTCCTGTTCATAGGAACTTTCATTTTCCCTTCAAGAAGGCAAATTATTAGGAGTTTGAGTTTCACAGGAGAGATATAATGGTGAAGCCTTTGGGATCTTGCTGGATTATGATATGGATACTTAGTAACTGCCTCTTCTCCTTTCTGGTCTCTGAATGACCCCCTTTTATATCAACCATCTGAAATCCTGCTTTTT
Organism: Manis pentadactyla; assembly: GCF_030020395.1. Taxonomy (NCBI): domain Eukaryota; kingdom Metazoa; phylum Chordata; class Mammalia; order Pholidota; family Manidae; genus Manis; species Manis pentadactyla. Next base: position 35,135,370 of record NC_080034.1, on the reverse strand, counting down.
GGAAGATTGCATGGAGAGTTACTTTGGATTCTGTAGCATTTGAAATTGTGTCCCTAATTTAATTCAACTGTTGATTTTCTCAATTTGGCCATACTAATTCTTTGTTAGTGATTTGAACCTAGTGAAATGGGAAAGGAATTTGGTTTTGTTCTTGGGAACTGTTTCTTACCAGAAATACCTGCTTCAACATTAAAATTTGAAGAAACACCAGAGTGAGTACTCTGTCTGATTTTCTTAGTCAAATGAAAATCAGCACTTTTTTTGTAGGCTGTTGTGACTTAATATAAAATCTGGGTTGCATTTCAAAATAGAAGAGCATATGTAAAACTTTATGTCCTATGTATATACACAGTTTATGTACTTCATAATTATTACTGCCTCCTCTTTGAGAAATGACTAGAAAGACTTCTTTCTGGTTATAAACTTTTTAGGATATCCAGGCATCATATTGCATTATACTCTCATATTCAGGCATAATACTGCATTATGCTATTCTTGAACTCTGACACTGAACCACAAGAATGATCCGTAACCCTCTTTCTTTTCCTCATCACCTGTTTTAGACCTGTTCCGTCCTTGTGTAATCCATGGCATTTGGGTTCTTTTCTATTCTTATTTTCTGTTAGCTCACTTGCATGGCTTCATGTAGAAGCATTCTTCTTGGATTCATGTTTTCTTCTTGATATGGTACCTGATATTCTATTTCTAGCTATGCCAGATACCTTCTTCTTTCAGTATTCATTCAACATATTTAACTTTTTATGACTGCTATAGATCACACTCAAACTCCACCTGTTCATTGAAGCAAACACCACCTGCTGACTTTCACTTTCCTTAATCTCTCTGTCCTTTTAGTCAGGGGCACCCTTCACTGCTATATGCATACTGTTTATACTTAAGTTGTCTGCTAAGTTCTAAATTCCTTAGGGCACAGTCTAATTTTGTTCTCTTTTTATCAGTGCATTATGCTCACTGCCAAATACCTTTGTACTTTGTAAATAATGAAATAAATATACATGTTTTTCATTTGTTCATATGCAATAATTATGGGAGGATATATTTAATAATGTTAATTAACATGGTAAATACTCTCCTAAAATACAGTCCAATATATCTGCCCTTTTTACATGTTTGTATATTAGAAAATTCAGAATAATAGAGTATTAAAAATAATCCCTCTCTCAAATGTCCTTCAGAATAATCTGATTTTGATAAATATGTTTGTTAATAAAATTGTTCACTTGTAAGGGTAAACACTGTGCTGGGTTTTGTGGAAATATATAAAAGAATAGACATGGTAAAAGCTTTAGTTTTTTTTTGCCTTGTATTGGGGAGACAGATGCTTTTTACAAGTAAATCTGAAGAACAACATGGTACTGTGGAAACAATTTTAAATATAAACCTGTCAAACCATGTGGGAATAAAGATCTCTAAAAAAAAGTGAGGCCCACCATATTTCAAATAATGTTTAGCATGAGATAATTTCTATAGACCAGACTGAATCTCTAGAGTTCATTGAAATACTGTGTGATTTATAGCACAAACTAAGTATATGGAGGGATCACAGAGTAAAGGAATAATTTAATGTCATGTGTATCAGTTGGCAAAATCTTGAAGGAGATGAGTTGTCAAGCAGCTCAGCTTTATTATGGATTGTGATGAGAGAATTTTAGGTAATGGGGAGGGTCTAACCTCAACTTTAACTGCCGCTGCTGTCAGAGGAGCATAATAGTTTGTGTGAAGGCTTGGCTTCCAATGACCAAGTCCATGGGTGTGATGAGTGAAAATGTTGGTATGGCTAGAGAAGTCGATCAGTTGTATTTGACTTCTTTTAGGGTTGTGCAGAAGAGATACACCTTCAGGAATGGGCTTTTTGAGAAGGATGTGCAGTAACATAGGATATTGTTGGCTTGTTAATGGGTCCTAATGCTTCCCAGGCTGGAATATGGAGCAGTCCTCATGATGAGCTTAGTATCACTTGGAGTACCGCCTCAATTCTAGTGATTTGCTTTCTCTGTGCCCAGTGTTTTTGGGAGGTCTTGTTTGGATAGATTTGTTACCATTCCATGTGCAGTTACCTCTGTTGCGCCAAGTTTGACTGTAAGTGTCTGGTGAGTCAATGGCTGCCTGGGGCTGGAGCACCAATCCCTGGTTCAGTCTGGCATAGCAAGAATAGCAGAGTCAGCTTCACTGTCAGACACAGACAGCTCTGTGTTAGAAGAACCTCTTGGGGCATTTTTCCTGGGGGGAGGATGGTACGTTATAGGTGGTTTGCTGCAGAAACTGAGGGTTTTAAAGAGTTTCACGAGAATGTCACGTCGTGGTGGAAAGAATGAGATTTAAAGTGCACAAAGGTTTGGATAAGATGTAAAACATTTGAGTAGATTTGGAGTATTATGGCTTTGAAATTGCACTTCCTTAGGTTTTAGGCTCATGAAAGAGGATAGCTTCTGGCAGTGGAGGGCAGCTTTCTCTTAAAAATTTTTAATTTGCAAATATGTAACAGAAGCTTACATTCTCACCTAGCTGACTGAAAAGTGGGGCACTGATTATAAAACACATCCAGTTATATATTTGTATTAGTCAATTTGAACTTGAATGACTGTCATTTCTTTGAGCTGGAGGAGGTAGAAAGAACAGATAGGCTATCAGGGCCAGTTTGTCACCACCAAGCCCCTGGCAGCCACTTCTCTGTACTTTTTGTTACTATGAGTGTGACTTTTTTTTTTAGGTTACATATATAAGTGATATATGTATTTGTTTGGCTTATTCCACTTAACATAATGCCCTGAGGGTCCATCCTTGTTATCACAAGTGACAACTTTCTCACTGCTGAATAATGTTCCATTGTGTGTGTGTGTGTACCACATCTTCTTTACCCATTCATCTGTTGATGGACACTTAGGTTGTTTCCCTATTTGTGAGAGATATGGGAAGGCAGGATATTTCTTTAATATTCTGCTTTCATTTCCTTTGGATGTGTACCCAGAAGTGTGATTGCTAGATCTTATGGTAGTTATGATTTTACTTTTTTAAGGAACCTTTATACTGTTTTCTGTATGTGGATACACCAGTTTATATTTTCACCAATAGTGCAGAAAGGTTCATTTTTCTCCACATCCTCACCATCACTTGTCATCTCTCATCTTTTTGATTATGGCCATTCTGATAGGTGTGAGGTGGTGTCTCATTGTGGTTTTGATTTGCATTTCTCTGATGGTTAGTGATTCTGAGCACTTTTTCATATACCTGTTGTCTATCTGTCTGTTTTCTTTAGAATAATGTATATTCAGATCTTCTGCCTATTTTTAAGTCAGATTTTTTTTTCTGATTTAGTTATATGATTTCTTTATATATTTCGGATATTAACCCCTTATCTGACATGATTTGCAGGTGTTTTCTCCCATCCTTTGTTGTCATTGTGGGTTATCTTTTCGTTTTGTTGGCAGTTTTCTTTGCTATGCAAAAGCTTTGTAGTTTGATGTAGTCCCATTTGTTTATTTTTGCTTTTATTGCCTTGGTGTTGGTGTCACATCCAAAAAGATCATTGCTAGATCCCATGCCAAGTAGCTTACCCCCTGTGTTTTCTTCTAGGAGTTTTATGGTTTTGAGTCTTATGTTCAAATCTTTAATCCATTTGAGTTGTGCTTTTTGTGTATGATGTAAAATAGATGTCTGGTTTCATTCTTTTGTGTGTGGCAGTTAAAGTTTTGCAACACCGTTATTTAAGAGACTATCCTTCCCCCATTGTATATTGTTGACTTATTTGTCATAAATTGACCATATATCCATGGGTTTATTTCTGGGTACTCTATTCTGTTGCATTGATCACTCTATCTTTTATACCAGTAGCATACTGTTTTGAAAACTGTAGCTATGTAATGTAATTTGAAATGAGGGGCTTGTGATGTTTCTAGTTTTATTCTCTCTCAAGATTGCATTGAGCATTTGGGGTCTTTCGTGGTTCTCTACAAATTTTAGGATTCTTTTTTCTATTTTTGTGAAAATGCTACTGGAATTTCAGTAGGAATTGCAGTGAATTTGCAGATTTTTTTGGAGATTATGGACATTTTAACAGTATTCTTCCAATCCATGAACACAGAATATATTTCCGTGTGTTTGTATCTTTAGTTTCTTTTATCATGCCTTAACAGTTTTCAGTGTATGGATTTTTGACTTTCTTGGTTAAATTTTTTTTCTACGTATTTTACTCTTTTTGATAAAATTGTAAATGGGGTTCTTAATTTCTTCTTGATAGCTATTAGTATATAGAAATGCAACTGATTTTGTATATTGATTTTGTCTCCTGGAATGTCAGTGAATTTGATTATTCTAGCAGTTCTTTTGGTGGAGCTGTTAAGGTTTTCTATATATAATGTCACATTGTTTACAAATGGAGACAGTTTTACTTCTTTCTCTCTCATATAGATGCCTTTTGTTTCTTTTTCTTGCCTAATCTGCTAGGAGTTTCTGTACTATGTTGTATAAAGGTGTTGAGAATGAGCATCCTTGTCCGATTTTAGAAGATGGTTTTAGTTTTTAACTATTGAATATGATGTTAGTTGAGAGCTTGTCATATATGACCTTTACTGTGGAGTACATTCTCTCTATACCCAGTTTTGTTGAGAGTTTTTATCATGAATGGTATCAAATGCTTTTTCTGTATCCCTTGAGATCATATGATTTTGTCCTTCATTTTATTAATGGGAAATACCAAATTGATTGATTTGTAGATGTTGAATCCTTGTATCCCTGGAATAAATCCCACTTGATCATAGAGTATGGTCCTTTTAATGCATTGTTGAATTAAATTTGCTAATATTTTGTTGAGGATTTTTCCATCTGTGTTCATCAGGGATCTTGGTCTATAATTTTCTTTACTTACAGTGTCCTTGTCTGGCTTTGGTATCAGGTAATACTGGCTGCATAAAATGAATTTGGAAGGTTTCCCTCCTCATACATCTCTTGGAGGAGTTTGAGAAGGATTGATACTAGTGCTTTTTTTTTCTTAATTTTTAATTAAAAAATTTTTAATTTTGGTATCATTAATCTACAATTACAGAAAGAACATTATGTTTACTAGGTTCCCCCCTTCACCAAGTCCCCCCCACATACCCTTTCACAGTCACTGTCCATCTGCATAATAAGATGCTGTAAAATCACTACTTGTCTTCTCTGTGTTGCGCAGCCCTCCCCGTGTCCCCCATGCACTATACATGCTAATCGTAATGCCATCTTTCTTTTTCCCTGCCCTTATCCCTCTCTTCCCACCCACCCTCCCCAGTCCCTTTCCCTTTGGTAACTATTAGTCCATTCTTGGGTTCTGTGATTCTGCTGCTGTTTTGTTCCTTCAGTTTTCCTTTGTTCTTATACTCCACACATGAGTGAAATCACCTGGTACTTGTCCTCCGCTCGGCTTATTTCACTGAGCATAATACCCTCTAGCTCATCCATGTTGTTGCGAATGGTAGGATCTGTTTTTTCTTATGGCTGCGTAATATTCCATTGTGTATATGTACCACATCTTTATCCATTCATCTACTGATGGACATTTAGGTTGCTTCTATATCTTGGCTTTTGTAAACAGTGCAGCGATAAACATAGGGGTGCATCTGTCTTTTGCAAACTGGAGTGCTGCATTCTTAGGGTAAATTCCTAGAAGTGGAACTTCTGGGTCAAATGGTATTTCTATTTTGAGCATTCAGAGGAACCTCCATACTGCTTTCCACAATGGTTGAACTAGTTTACATTCCCACCAGCAGTGTAGGAGGGTTCCCCTTTCTCCACAACCTCGCCAACATTTGTTGTTGTTTGTTTTTTTGATGATGGCGATCCTTACTGGTGTGAGGTGATATCTCATTGTGCTTTTAATTTGCATTTCTCTGATGATTAGCGATGTGGAGCATCTTTTCATGTGCCTGTTGGCCATCTGGATTTCTTCTTTAGAGAACTGTCTATTCAGCTCCTCTGCCCATTTTTTAATTGGATTATTTGCTTTTTGTTTGTTGAGGCGTGTGAGCTCTTTATATATTTTGGATGTCAATCCTTTATCAGATCTGTCATTTATGATATGTTCTCCCATACTGTAGGATACCTTTTTGTTCTATTGATGGTGTCCTTTGCTGTACAGAAGCTTTTAAGCTTGATATAGTCCCACTTGTTCATTTTTGCCTTTGTTTCCCTTGCCTGGGGAGATATGTTCATGAAGAAGTCACTCATGTTTATGTCCATGAGATTTTTGCCTATGTTTTTTCTAAGAGTTTTATGGTTTCATGACTTACATTCAGGTCTTTGATCCATTTGGAGTTTACTTTTGTGTATGGGGTTAGACAGTGATCCAGTTTCATTCTCTTACATGTAGCTGTCCAGTTTTGCCAGCACCATCTGTTGAAGAGACTGTCATTTCCCCATTGTATGTTCATGGCTCCTTTATCAAATATTAATTGGCCATATATGTTTGAGTTAATGTCTGGAGTCTCTGTTCTGTTCCACTGGTCTGTGGCTCTGTTCTTGTGCCAGTACCAAATTGTCTTGATTACTGTGGCTTTGTAGTAGAGCTTGAAGTTGGGGAGTGAGATCCCCCCCACTTTATTCTTCCTTCTCAGGATTGCATTGGCTATTTGGGGTCTTTGACGATTCCATATGAATTTTTGAACTATTTGTTCCAGTTCATTGAAGAATGCTGTTGGTAATTTGATAGGGATTGCATCGAATCTGTATATTGCTTTGGGCAGGATGGCCATTTTGACGATATTAATTCTTCCTAGCCAAGAGCATGGGATGAGTTTCCATTTGTTAGTGACCTCTTTAATTTCTCTTGAGTGTCATAGTTTTCAGGGTATAGGTCTTTCACTTCCTTGGTTAGGTTTATTCCTAGGTATTTTATTCTTTTTGATGCTATTGTGAATGGAATTGTTTTCCTGATTTCTCTTTCTATTAGTTCATTGTTAGTGTATAGGAAAGCTACAGATTTCTGTGTGTTAATTTTGTATCCTGCAACTTTGCTGAATTCTGATATTAGTTCTAGTAGTTTTGCAGTGGAGTCTTTAGGGTTTTTTTTTGTTTTGTTTTGAGAGGGCATCTCTCATATTTATTGATCATATGGTTGTTAACAACAATAAAATTCTGTATAGGGGACTCAATGCACAATCATTAATCAATCCCAAGCCTAATTCTCAACAGTCTCCAATCTTCTGAAGCATAACGAACAAGTTTTTACATGGTGAACAAGTTCTTACATAGTGAATAAGTTCTTACATGGTGAACAGTGCAAGGGCAGTCATCACAGAAACTTTCAGTTTTGATCATGCATCATGAACTATAAACAATCAGGTCAATTATGATTATTTGTTTGATTTTTATACTTGATTTTTATGTGAATCCCACATTTCTCCCTTAATTATTATTATTATTATTTTTAATAAAATGCTGAAGTGGTAGGTAGATACGAGATAAAGGTAGAAAACATAGTTTAGTGTTGTAAGAGAGCAAATGTAGATGATCAGGTGTGTGCCTGTACACTATGTGTTAATCCAAGCTAGACACGGGCAATAAAACATCCACATATGCAGAAGATTTCTCTCAGAACAGGGGAGGGGAGGTTCTAAGCCTCACCTCTGTTGATCCCCATTTTCTCACCTGATGGCCCCCCTGTGACTGTGCCTGTCTTAGGTTGTTCCTCCCTTGAGGAATCTTACCCGTCTCTGGCTAACCAGTCATCTTCTGGGGCCATACAGGGAAATGTAAAGTTGGTAAGTGAGAGAGAAGCAATATTGTTTGAAAAGGTTAGCTTTTTACTTTTTTGCAGATTTATGCCCTGTGGCTTCTATGCCCAGCATTTGTCTTGAGGTATCTTTACCACTTGGAAGAATTATGATACTCGATAATTTCGATATGAGGCACGAATTCTACTTAGGGGTTGTAATTATGAAGGAAGAAGAGAAGCTATAGAAGTAGCAGATGGAAGAAAACATGGGAAGATTGATGATTTCTTTGACGTATCTTCTTGTATTGTAACATAACCATGTATAGGTTTTAAATTACTAATTAAATTACGTGCACACATTAACATAATAGGAATACAGCTACATAACCAAACTAAACCTACAATTACCAGCCATATCCAGTGAAACCAAGAAAACCAATTAGGCACCATAGGCATTTGTGAAAGCTTATCAATGATATGATGGATATTGTCTAACTGAATTTAAATATTTTGAGAAAAATCATACAAACAACACATTTCTGGAAACTGTTCACATCCCATATGTTCTTTTAACAGTAGATAGTCTATAGTTGCAAGATTTTGGAGCGCTGCAACTTGCACTTCTCCCAATTCTTGGTTGAGATCCAGTCAAATTTGTTGTTTTACTGTATGCACATGCCAGCTTAGATATCTCCTTCTTCATTCCAATGGCAAGTCCAGGAACTGGTGGGATGAATGCAACTACAACTGCAACAGTACCAGGTCTTTGTTGAAATTTTTTGATGATCATCTTCTGGAATGACTCTTCCAGAGAATGTTGATATTGGAAGTTCTTCTTCATATCGTATCTTAATTTGTTTTCTGGGTAGCCAAATTAGGCTTTGATCCTCTGTATAAACACAAACAAACCCTTTGCCCACACTTTGATATGCCCTTTATACCATTGTGAAGAACTTACTGGAGATCACCACACAGGAACTGCTTTTTTTTGTTTGTTTGTTTTTTTTAAGAGAAAGGAATGTTACCAGAAAAATGTACTTTCATAGCTGACCATCTGACACCCTTTAAATGATCAAAATTAAGGATATTTAAAGCATGCATTGATCAGTGATTTGTAGTTAGTTTTATCCTATCAGGGAGTAATCCCCCTTTTCTTTCTTTCTTTTTTTTTTGTTATCATTAATTTACAATGACATGAAGAACATTATGTTTACTAGGCTCTCCCCTATACCAGGTCCCCCCCCACAGATCCCCTTACATTCACTGTCCATCAGCATAGCAAAATGTTGTGTAATCACTACTTGTCTTCTCTGTGTTGTACAGCCCTCCCCTTTCTCCCACCCCGCCCCATTATGCATGCTAATCATAATACCCCCTTTCTTCTCCTCCCCTCTTATCCCTCCCTACCCACCCATCCTCCCCAGTCCCTTTCCCTTTGGTACCTGTTAGTCCATTCTTGGGTTCTGTGATTCTGCTGCTGTTTTGTTCCTTCAGTTTTTGCATTGTTCTTATACTCCACAGATGAGTGAATTCATTTGGTATTTCTCTTCCTCCGCTTGTCTTATTTCACTGAGCATAATACCCTCTAGCTCCATCCATATTATTGCAAATGGTAGGATTTGTTTTCTAATTATGGCTGAATAATATTCCATAGTGTATATGCACCACATCTTTATCCATTCATCTACTGATGGACACTTAGATTGCTTCCATATCATTGCTATTGTAAATAGTGCTGCGATAAACATAGGGGTGCATCTGTCTTTTGCAAACTGGAGTGCTGCATTCTTAGGGTAAATTCCTAGAAGTGGAACTCCTGGGTCAAATGGTATTTCTATTTTGAGCATTCAGAGGAACCTCCATACTGCTTTCCACAATGGTTGAACTAATTTACATTCCCACCAGCAGTATAGGAGGGTTCCCCTTTCTCCACAACCTCGCCAACATTTGTTGTTGTTTGTCTTTTTGATGATGGCGATCCTTACTGGTGTGAGGTGATATCTCATTGTGGTTTTAATTTGCGTTTCTCTGATGATTTAGCAATGTGGAGCATCTTTTCATGTGCCTGTTGGCCATCTGGATTTCTTCTTTAGAGAACTGTCTATTCAGCTCCTCTGCCCATTTCTTAATTGGATTATTTGCTTTTTGTTTGTTGAAGTGTGTGAGCTCTTTGTATATTTTGGATGTCAATCCTTTATCGGTTCTGTCATTTATGAATATGTTCTCCCATACTGTAGGATACCTTTTTGTTCTATTGATGGTGTCCTTTGCTGTACAGAAGCTTTTAAGCTTGATATAGTCCCACTTGTTCATTTTTGCCTTTGTTTCCCTTGCCCGGGGATATATGTTCATGAAGAAGTCACTCATGTTTATGTCCATGAGATTTTTGCCTATGTTTTTTTCTAAGAGTTTTATGGTTTCATGACTTACATTCAGGTCTTTGATCCATTTGGAGTTTACTTTTGTGTATGGGGTTAGACATTGGTCCACTTTCATTCTCTTACATGTAGCTGTCCAGTTTTGCCAGCACCATCTGTTGAAGAGACTGTCATTTCCCCATTGTATGTCCATGGCTCCTTTATCAAATATTAATTGGCCATATATGTTTGAGTTAATGTCTGGAGTCTCTGTTCTGTTCCACTGGTCTGTGGCTCTGTTCTTGTGCCAGTACCAAATTGTCTTGATTACTGTGGCTTTGTAGTAGAGCTTGAAGTTGGGGAGCGAGATCCCCCCCACTTTATTCTTCCTTTTCAGGATTGCGTTGGCTATTTGGGGTCTTTGACGATTCCATATGAATTTTTGAACTATTTGTTCCAGTTCATTGAAGAATGCTGTTGGTAATTTGATAGGGATTGCATCGAATCTGTATATTGCTTTGGGCAGGATGGCCATTTTGATGATATTAATTCTTCCTAGCCAGGAGCATGGGATGAGTTTCCATTTGTTAGTGACCTCTTTAATTTCTCTTGAGTGCCTTGTAGTTTTCAGGGTATAGGTCTTTCACTTCCTTGGTTAGGTTTATTCCTAGGTATTTTATTCTTTTTGATGCTATTGTGAATGGAATTGTTTTCCTGATTTCTCTTTCTATTAGTTCATTGTTAGTGTATAGGAGAGCCACAGATTTCTGTGTGTTAATTTTGTATCCTGCAACTTTGCTGAATTCCGATATTAGTTCTAGTAGTTTTGCAGTGGAGTCTTTAGGGTTTTTTATGTACAATATCATGTCATCTGCAAATAGTGACAGTTTGACTTCTTCTTTACCAATCTGGATTCCTTGTATTTCTTTGTTTTGTCTGATTGCCATGGCTAGGATCTCCAGTACTATGTTGAATATCAGTGGGGAGAGTGGGCATCCCTGTCTTGTTCCCGATCTCAGAGGAAAAGCTTTCAGCCTCTTGCTGTTCAGTATGATGTTGGCTGTGGGTTTATCATATATGGCCTTTATTATGTTGAGGTACTTGCCCTCTATGCCCATTGTGTTGAGAGTTTTTATCATGAATGGATGTTGAATTTTGACGAATGCTTTTTCAGCATCTATGGAGATGATTATGTGGTTTTTATCCTTCTTTTTGTTGCTGTGGTGGATGATGTTGATGGATTTTTGAATGTTATACCATCCTTGCATCCCTGGGATGAATCCCACTTGGTCATGGTGTATGATCCTTTTGATGTACTTTTGAATTCGGTCTGCTAATATTTTGTTGAGTATTTTTGCATGTATGTTCATCAGGGATATTGGTCTGTAGTTTTCTTTTTTGGTGGGGTCTTTGCCTGGTTTTGGCATTCGGGTGATGTTGAGTTCATAGAATGAGTTTGGGAGTATTCCCTCCTCTTCTATTTTTTGGAAAACTTTAAGGAGAATGGGTATTATATCTTCTCTGTATGTTTCATAAAATTCTGAGGTAAATCCATCTGGCCTGGGGGTTTTGTTCTTGGGTAGTTTTTTGATTATCGATTCAATTTCATTGCTGGTAATTGATCTGAGTTCTCTTTAAATGTTTGGTAGAATTCACCTGTGAAGCCATCTGGTCCCGGACTTCTGTTTGTTGGGAGGTTTTTGATCACTTATTCAGTCTGTTTTCCAGCAATGATTTGTTTGGAGTTTCTGTTTCTTCATGAGTCAGTCTTGGTAGGTTGTATAGTTCTAGGAATTTATTCATTTCTTATAAGTGTCCAAATTTTGGCGTATAATTGTCCATGTATCTATTAGTGAAAAAAGTTTTTTGTGCCAGAGGGAACAGGTCAACCACATTTTTAATATATGTATTTTAGCCATTTTAGCCCTTGCTTTAGGAAAACATGTGATTCAAAGAGCTTTGACTTTGGAGCCAGAAAGCCCAAGTTAACATTTTGTGCCCAACATTTGTTAGCTTTGTTACCTTGAGTAAGACAACTTCTCCACATCTCAATTCCCCTAACTGTAAAATAGGCATATTACCTGCTTATCAGAAGGAATGTTATAAGGATCAAATATGGTATGTATTAGAAGTACTTTATAAGCAGAAGAGAGAGAATTTGGGTATTACATTTAGGTACTGTGGATTTTGGTTCTTTTTATTAAAGACAGATAAAGTCATGACTCACTTTTGCTTAAAATAATTTTATCTGTTTAGTGTATGTTTGGCAATTTGAACTTGACCTTCAGTATTTTCCATTATTGATAACCCTACTGTACCCTCCTCCCCCATACCATTATAACCGTGCTTGTCTGTAGTTAACAGAGACTGTGCCACTTCTTAAGTTAATTGTACCTCAGAAATGTATAATTTCCAGGATCTTAACTGTTTTCTGATGAATCTTACAGCCATGGACTGAAAATGAGGTTTGCTTATTAGGAAGCGTCATGATAGCAGCAGCCTGCCAGTGAGGCTTTGGGATGAAGAATAGGGGAAGACTCAATTGATGAGTACCTTCTGTTATTATGAGACTAGCCTTGTGCTTCAGTTTGGGTAACATTGTTCAAAGTAGAAGCTTTTTTCCACTGTCATTGAAATTTTGATTAATACTGACTTTTCTGCCTTTAAAACATGCATGTTATCATTTTATTTGGATGTACCTATATCACTAAGGAACTTCAGGCAAGAAGTGACTGTTTTATGGGGTATTTATTTGATGTAGGAAAAAAATACAATAAAATATTATAATTTATAAACACATTGGTTCCAGTGATTTTTATGGTTAATATTCTGGAGTTTACTTAAAAAATACTTCAAGAATTTAAAAAGAATGTTAGCCTTAAGTATTTTGTGACTACGCTGTTAATGACCTTGCACTCCCCCTGCTGGATAAATTAGGGAAAACAAGAATCCTAATTCTGAGCAGAGAGTTACCTTTCAAATTTATATTCTCTGTAAAAGTGGCTAATGTTACAGGAGGTGTCATTTTGAGTAAGGAATTAATTGCATTATGTCTTTCCTTGTTTGTAGCTTGCTTTTGGTGGTATTCAATGTTTGGAAGATATTCATTTTGTTTTTTTAGGTAAACTAGATTTTTGTTAACAGCATGTGTCATAAATTTACTCTTTTGTGTTCTCAAGAGCCACCTCAGCTACCTTTTCCCCCCAGTTTCCACCCCCTCAAACAGAACAGCTTGTCACTTCTATGCTTTTATTTAGTCATTCATTCATATGGCCATTATTTACTGAATGTTGATTTACTTTCTCTAAGGCACTGATAGGTATTGAAGTGGACATGGTAAGATGAAATGATACTCTCTGAAGGCTTGAGCCTTCTTCTCTGTTTGAAGTCGGTATTATATGCCAGTGAAATGTTAAGTAAAATTCAGAGCAGTGTCTCATTAAATAGCATGATAAATGTTACAGGCAGTAACTAATTGGATATTAGAGATGAGAAAGACCATCATGGTGTTACAGAAAAGGGAGACATCAAGAATGACTTGAAAAAGACTCTGAAAAGCCCATATGGTTCAGATAGGCAGAGGGGGTGGGGGAGGGAGGGGAGAAAACAGGCAGACATTCCAGGCAGAGGGACCAACATGACAAAAGGTATGAATCGAATAGTAGTGTAATTCATTTAGGGTACAGTGAAGAACACTGTCCCAGGAGCTTAGTATGACTTAATCCTCACATTAATCCTCTGATGTGGTATGACTTTATGTTTCACAGATGAAGTAAGTAAGACTTACAGAAGTTAAAACTATTGTTAATGTTTCCATTTAGAAGTTATGAAAGTTCTAGGATTTTATCCTGTGTATGTATATCTGGGTGCAGATGAAGTCTACACACCTCTGGCTGTACTAAAGAGAACTGGTTAGAGCCTTGGAGCATGTGTGATTTTCACCCTCCAAAATTTATTTAGAAATATTTCCACTAGGCATTAAATACGGGTAACTTACTTCACTCTTTTTAGAGCTTTCTAAAATTTTATTCAACTCTTGTTAGTAGTGATAGAAATTACATTGTATGTGTTGTTCTGCTTTGCATACCCTTTCCCCACTAGTGACACTGGTGGATCTGTGGCAGTCTTTCTTGTTGAGTCTGGCTCTGGTCTTAAGAGTTCTTAAAAATGCACTCATTCAAGGAGGGAATATTGACATAAGAAAATTTGGGGTGATTTAAATTTTATTCTTGTTAAATTATACTTTGATTTCTTTGATTTTTAATGATGACCTGTTTTGGTGTTATTGTTGGAAAGTTTTAGTTTTCACCAATTTTTCCTGTTTAACCAAAATGATTTCTTAAGCATATTTTCAAATGGTAAGCAGCCATGGCTTTGATTAAAATAGCTGCCCAACTAGGGCTAGGCATCCATCTCTTAGGCAGAGACAAACCAAGCAGTCCAGCCAAGTATGACTTAATCCTTGTTAGGACCATTTGCTGAATCCTGTCAGGTCAAATTAATTTTTGTCTGAAATGGGTAGATTGGATTGATGACATATTTTAAGCTCCATGAGGGCAGGGGATTCTTGAAATTCCTGAGGACTATTGTAGACTCTTCTCTTTCCCAATCGGTCATTTAGGGGTAATGTTTATACCAGATTTATGAACTTGATGAAATTTACCTTCATCAATTTATTATGATTTGTGACAACTTAAAAGTTCTGCTTTTGAATTTAAATGAAAAATTAAACCAAATAGAACCTTTGCTTTGAGGCCTGAATCTATGTATACAATTTCTTTTTGCATTCACATATATAGACAGTTTCCCCTTATGTTCTTATCAGACGGCATTCTTTATAATTGCACACTTATCTGGGGATCTAAGATAAGCAAAGTGATGGTTTCTTAATTAAATATGGGGACTGTTTAATAGTTACAATAATTGTACATGGCAAGGATTATAGATTTTCATGCAAGATTATTCTTCCCTATAGGACATGTTGAGGAAAGGTTAGGAGATGGGATGTAGCAGATTGTCAAGTGCATTATGTATGTGTTAAATAGCCTTTTTAAAAACTGAGATATAATTGACATTTAACATTGTATTAGTTTTAGGTGTGCAACACAATGATTTGATACATGTATATATTGTGAAATGATTACCACAATAAGTTTACCATCCATCCCCATATAGTTAAAATTTTTTTTTCTCGTGTGATAAGAATTTTTAAGATTGCTTTCTTGGCAACTTTCAAATACACAATACAGTATCGTTAACTATAGTCACCATGCTGTACACTGCATTCCTAGGACTTATCTTAAACTGGAAGTTTGTACCTTTTGAATACCCTCACCTGTTTCACAGTCTGTCTCCCTCCCATCTCTGGCACCAACCAGTACCTGTTCTCTGTATTGATAAGTTCAGTTTTGTTTAAAAAATTTTTTTTAGATTTCCACGTATAAATGAGATCATACAGTATTTGTCTTTATCTGACTTATTTTGCTTAGCATAATGCCTTCAAGGTCTATCCATGTTGCTCCATATATGTGTGTGTGTGTGTGTGTGTGTGTGCGTGTGCACATGCACACACACACACACACACACACTCTCTGCATCCACTCATCTGTCAGTAGACAGACACTTAGATTATTTCCATGTCTTGGCTAATATCATGCTGCAGTGAACTTGGGGGTGCTGATTTCTTTTTTTTTTTTTTGAGAGGGCATCTCTCATATTTATTGATCAAATGGTTGTTAACAACAATAAAATTCTGTATAGGGGACTCAATGCACAATCATTAATCAACCCCAAGCCTAACTCTAAACAGTCTCCAATCTTCTGAAGCATAACGATCAAGTTCTTACATGGTGAACAAGTTCTTACATGGTGAATAAGTTCTTACATGGTGAACAAGTTCTTACATGGTGAATAAGTTCTTACATGGTGAACAGTGCAAGGGCAGTCATATCACAGAAACTTTCGGTTTTGATCACGCATCATGAACTATAAAGTCAAGTCAGATATGATTATTCATTTGATTTTTATACTTGATTTATATGTGAATCCCACATTTCTCCCTTATTTTTTTTTAAATAAAATTCTGAAGTGGTAGGTAGGTGGAAGATAAAGATAGAAAGCATAATTTAGTGCTGTAAGAGGGCAAGTGTAGATGATCAGGTCTGTGCCTATAGACTAAGTATTAATCCAAGCTAGATAGACAAGGGCAACAAAACATCCACAGATGCAGAAGATTTCTCTCAAAACTGATTTCTTTTTGAGATAGTGATTTTGTTTCTTTCAGGTAAATACCCAGAAGTGGAATTGCCGGATCATCTGGTAGTTCTGTTTTTAATTTTTTGAGGAATCTTTCAAAGTGCCTTCACCAGTGTACATTCTCACCAACATTCATCATTCAGTTTACATTCTCAGTGTACAAGGGTTGAATAGCCTTTTTGTATGAAGACCAGTTCAAGAAAATCACACACACACACACAAGGCTTGTCAACATTTTCATGACTCTTGAATGACATGGGTTTGAATTGCCCACTTACATATGGTTTTTTTCTTTTTTAATTAAGGTATCATTGATATATTATCTTATGATAGTTGCACATAAACAACACAGTGGTTTCAACATCTACCCATATTATCAAGTTCTCACCCCTCTATTGCAGTCGCTGTCCATTAGCATAGTAAGATGCTATAGAGTCGTTACTTGTCTTTGTGCTATACTGCCTGCCCCTTGACCTACCTATACTGTGATTGTGAATTATACTACCCCTTAATCCCTGTTTGCCCTCCCTACCCACCCTCTCCAAACCCTCCCCTTTGATAACCACTAGTTCCTTTCTCAGTATCTGTGAGTCTGCTACTATTTTGTTCCTTCAGTTTTGCTTTGTTGTTATACCCACAAATGATGAAGTCATTTGGTACTTGTCTTTCTCTGCTTGGCTTATTTCACTGAGCACAACACCCTCTAGCTCTATCCATGTTGTTGTAAAAGGTAGGATTTCTTTTCTTTTTATTGCTGAATAATATTCACCTGGTTTTTTTTTTCAATAAATACATTGGAAAATATTTGGGGGATTTGTAACAATTTGAAAAAATGTTCTTTTCTCTAGTTTACCTTGTAATGCATATACAAAATGTGTGTTAATTGACTGTTTATTATTGATGAGGCTTCTGGTCAACAGTAGGCTATTAGTAGTTAAGTTTTTGGGGAGTCAGAAATTGTATTTGACTGTGCAGGGGGTTGGTGCCCCTAATCCATGGTGGTGTTCAAGGGGCAGCTATATATATATATGTATATATATATATATATATATATAGTTTTTTTTCTCTCTTGAAATTATGCTTTTTAAACTCAGGTAAAGCAGTATCTGTAATTAAGGACTTAGCTTTTTTTTTTGACGAGAATTTCCCTTTCTGCTGAAAAATTAGAAACTACATATTTCACTTGCATTGTAATATTTGCAATACTGTATATGTCTTTGAACAACATTTATGAAATGAGCCTATATGGGTTGGGGCTGTGGTTTGAGCAGTTTGAGTGGAGAAAGTAAATTGGCTTCAGAGTTTGGCTGCAGATTAGAGACAATTTTTTTTTTGTGGAGTTTCATAGGTTCTGGGGAAGTAGGAGGTAAGGGTGTTGCCATTGGCATTGGAGAGCTGGGCTGAATAGGAGTGGGTCTCAAAAATGTGGTCCATAGGTAGGTTTGGGGTAGAATGGTGTGAAAAAATTTCTTCTTTGCCCAAACCATGAAACTGAGAGTGGGTCTTCCACCCTTCAGTCTTCCTGAATGTCTGGCTGCTTTACTTAATTTCTAATCTGTGGGCCCCACTGCCCACAGATCTCTTGTGGCAATGCCTGCCTGTTAAGGTGGTAGCTCCTCACTTGCAGCTCTGCCAGCCCCATGATGATGGTGAGATGGTTGATTGGAATTAATTCAGAGGTGAACTTGAAAAAAACGTGTGTTAGAAAGTGAGTGGTTGAGATTATCGGTCTTTGAACATTTCAAGTTTCCTCCTGAAATTAGACTGCAGGATGGTATTGTGAAGTTAGGAGTGTTTATAGTTTGCTCAACATTATTACGTGATTTGGTACTTGAGGGAATTCTAAATTACTTTAATAACCACCCGCTTTTTTCCTTAGGTGATTATGATAAAATAGTTACATTTAAAAAGGGCTTCTTGTGTTTTTAAAAATTATCCCGACATTTCTGAATTCTTGGAATCAAAGAGAAGTTTGAAGTTAACAATAATTGGCTTTTCTTTAAAGTCATGATAAAGCTGTTTTGTTGACTGATTAAAAATTTAGGTCACCCAGTGGTTTTCATAGGACACTCCCAAAGATTGTTGAAAGCAGACATTTTGCGTACAGAAGTATCTAAGATATTGGTGCACTTTACTTGGTAGTGCATTATCCAGTGACCTTTGAATTTTCTATATCACTTGAAAAGAGGTCCTTGTTTTTACTTCAATCACCCTAAATGTCAGTGAGAGATATCTCTGTGGTCACTCACTTTCAACAGTAGTAAGATCAGATAAATTCACTGAGCCTTTTAGATACTTGTGTATAAAGGTCACTGTGTTATCATGAAACATATGAGCTCCTTTATAAGGACCTGGGAGTTCACACAAAAGACAAGTGCATTTGTGGAGAAGGCCTATTTTATGTTAATTGTTTAATGTTTTGTCCTGGACAAATGATAACTCAGTCAAATGTTCACCTTTGGGAATACAGAGACACAAAAGACAATGCACAGGAGTGGTTGGTCTGTAGGCTGCTGGGTTGCAAAGCTAGTTTAAAGAAAAATCCTTCCTATCTTTTTTTGTGTAGTTCTATTAATCATTTGAAGAGATCTGAATTTCCCTGTGTGCTTTGAAGTGAAGTGCATATTGTTTAGTGAAGAAGCAAATTCAGTCTCACTGTGGAACTTGCTGGGTGTGGGTTTATCACAGATGGAAAGATGTTAAGACAGCATTCATATTTTCCTGCATGAAAAATTTATATGAATCAGAAACAAACTCAGAAGTGGCTATTCACTCTGGTTTCTCTGTTGAAGCTGTGGTCCTAAGCTGTAAGCTGCTCAGTTAGGGTATTGACAGGTAGCAGAGATACAGAATTCAAATAAGGCCTTTTATCTTTTGCATTTAGACCAATAAAGGGAAAGATTGTAGACCAGTGGTTGTGCCCTTTCCTCTGTGTGGCACAGCCATTTTGAGGAAAGGGGATTTGAGGTGGTTCTTAATGTAGGTTTAAAAATTTTCACTCCATGTTAGTGTTACTTTTAGTATTTTATCAATTAATGAAATATAATAGCTGTTCAAATATCTTATTATTTGCTGTAATCTCCTAAACAAGTGGCATTGCTGGAAAACTTAAAAACTTGCCAACCTAGGGACCAGCATTCGGTCTTTGGGAAGGATACCACGGTATGGTTTGTGGGAGGGCTGATTGTCCATTGTGACATAAGCTTGAATATAAGAGACAACATACTAGAGTGAAAAAGTACTCTAGGTCAAAGATTGGATTCTAGTACTGGCTTTTTTACTTGGGTATATGATTTAACACTTCTGACCCAGAGTTGCTTTCATACCAATTGGGACAATAATAGCTCCTCTTGCTGCCCTTTATTTTCTTAAACAAGGTTGTTGTGAGAACTAGTAAGGGAGAAGTAAGCACATATAAATGTTGAATATTGTACTGAGATTAGTGCCATTTGGAATTTAAGTATGATGTAGATTTTTCTTACATGCTTTTGTTAGACTGAAGAAATTTCTTTTAATTCGTTGCTGAGTTTTTCCTTTAAGAATGTGTATTAACATCTTTCAGATGATTTTACTGCATCTACTGAAATGATCATGTTGTTTTTCTTCTTTTTTCTCTTAATATGGTAAAAAGATTTGGTGTTTATCCTGCTGGAATGATAGTTGAATAGATAGAAAAAGAAATAATGGTAATATCTATTAAAATTGAAGATTATAAAAGATGCAGTGGGAATGTAGAGAGAGGAATAATACAGTCAACTTGACAAAGTCAGGAAGGCTTTCATAGCAACTCAGCTCAGGTAGAGATTTAGAATTTGTGAGTGGAAGGAAGGAGGGGAGTGGCACATCTTAGCCAGAGGGCAGGGGCATTTAGCAGGTGTTCGATAGCCAGAGATGGGGCTGCTGTGCGGGGGCTGGCTTATGAAAGAAGCCTTCCATGCTGTTTTAAGGTTTCTGTATTGTATTGGGTATTGTAAACCATCAAAGTTCTGAGAAAGTGAGGGGCTTTATTAGATTTTTGTGATAAAAAGATCTCTTCTGCAGTGATACAGTGTGGATGACGAGTTATTTAATGTTAAAACAACCTTGCATTCCAGGGATGAACCTCACTTGGTCATGATGTATCCTTTTTTTTTAACGATTGCTGGATTCTGTTTGTTAGTATATTGTTAAGGATTTTCCATATATGCTCATGGAAATACGAGTCTGTATTTTTTGTCACCTTTTGCTTTGTGAGTTATGCTGGCCTCAAAGTGATTTGGTAAATGTTTCTTTTGTTTTCTGGAAGAGTTTAACTGACATTAGGTATTCCTTAAATGTCTGAGTAAATTGGCCACTGAAACCATTTGGGCATGTGGTTTCCTTTGTGAGAGTTCACTTGATAAAGAATTCAATTTCTTTAATAGAGTTAGGATTATTAGGGTATTTTAGTCTGTGCTATATTGTCATTTTTTAAAAAGTTATGTTTCTCACAGATTTTGTGAGAATAGTTAGTTAGTTCAAGGTTATTGACCTAGTATGTCTATAGGTAGTGTTTTTGGACCTTCCATGTTGTTACTGATTTTGTAAATCTAGTTTGTCAGCTGAGTTTGTAAACATTTAAAACTGAGAAGAGTGTATTAATATATCCAACTATACAAATTTGTTTTTCATTAAAATTCTGTAAATTTTTGCTTATAAGCATTTTGAAGCCTTAATACTAGGCTTATATACATTTATTATTGTCATTTTTCCTGATGAAATGACTCTTACTATTATGAAGTGTCCTCTTTTTCTCTGGTAATAAAGTCTACTGTCTCTGATATGAATATGACCACTCCAGCCTTCTTATACTTCTTACTCCTTGCTTGATATGCCCTCTTGCATCCTTTCACTTTCAACCCTTGAGTCCTTGTACTTAATGTATGTCTCTTGTAGACAACATCTATTTGGTTCTTGTTTTTCTCATTCACTGTTTTTTAGATTCATTCTGACAATACCTGCCTTTTAATTGGAGCACTTAGTCCATTAACCTTTAATGTAATTATTGGTTTTCATAGTACTCTCTAATAATTCTTTGTATTTCTGTGGGGTTCGTCATGATTTTTCCTTTCTTGATTCTGATTCTGTTGATTTGTGTTAACTCTCTTTTCCTCTTAATAAGTCTGGCTAGAGGCTTATCTGTTTTGTTTATTTTCTCGAAGAACCAGCTCTTGGTTTCATTGATTTTTGCTATTGTTTTATTCTTCTCAATTTTATTTATTTCTTCTCTGATCTTTATTATGTCCCTCCTTATGCTGACCGTAGGCTTCATCTGTTCTTCTTTTTCCAATTTCGATAATTGTGACATTAGACCATTCATTTGGGATTGTTCTTCCTTCTTTAAATATGCCTGGATTGCTATATACTTTCCTCTTAAGACTGCTTTTGCTGTATCCCACAGTAGTTGGGGCTTTGTGTGTTGTTGTCGTTTGTTTCCATATATTGCTGGATCTCCATTTTGATTTGGTCATTGATCCATTGATTATTTAGGAGCGTGTTGTTAAGCCTCCATGTGTTTGTGAGCCTTTTGCTTTCTTTATACAATTTATTTCTAGTTTTATGCCTTTGTGGTCTGAAAAGTTGGTTGGTAGGATTTCAATCTTTTGGAATTTTCTGAGGCTCTTTTTGTGGCCTAGTATGTGGTCTATTCTGGAGAATGTTCCATGTGCACTTGAGACGAATGTGTATCCTGTTGCTTTTGGATGTAGAGTTCTGTAGATGTCTGTTAGGTCCATCTGTTCTAGTGTGTTGTTCAGTGCTTCCGTGTCCTTACTTATTTTCTGTCTGGTGGATCTGTCCTTTGGAGTGAGTGGTATGTTGAAGTGTCCCAAAATGAATGCATTGCATTCTATTTCCTCCTTTAATTCTGTTAGTATTTGTTTCACAAATGTTGGTGCTCCTGTATTGGGTGCATATAAGTTTATAATGGTTATATCCTCTTGTTGGACTGAGCCCTTTATCATTATGTAATGTCCTTCTTTATCTTTTGTTACTTTCTTTATTTTGAAGTCTATTTTGTCTGATACTAGTATTGCAACACCTGCTTTTTTCTCTCTGTTGTTTGCATGAAATATCTTTTTCCATCCCTTGACTTTAAGTCTGTGCATGTCTTTGGGTTTGAGGTGAGTCTCTTATAAGCAGCATATGGATGGGTCTTGCTTTTTTATCCATTCTGTTACTCTGTGTCTTTTGATTGGTGCATTCAGTCCATTTACATTTAGGGTGATTATTGAAAGGTATGTACTTATTGCCATTGCAGGCTTTAAGTTTGTGGTTACCAAAGGTTCAAGGTTAGCTTCTTTACTATCTTACTGTCTAACTTAGCTTGCTTATTGAGCTATTATAAACACGGTCTGATGGTTCTTTATTTCTCTCCCTTCTTATTCCTCCTCCTCCCTTCTTCATATGTTGGGTGTTTTGTTCTGTGCTCTTTTTAGGAGTGCTCCCATCTAGAGCAGTCCCTGTAAGATGCCCTGTAGAGGTGGTTTGTGGGAGGCAAATTCCCTCAACTTTTGCTTGTCTGGGAATTGTTTAATCCCTCCTTCATATTTAAATGATAATTGTGCTGGACACAGTATTCTTGGTTCAAGGCCCTTCTGTTTCATTGCATTAAGTATGTCATGCCATTCTCTTCTGGCCTGTAAGGTTTCTGTTGAGAAGTCAGATGATAGCCTGATGGGTTTTCCTTTGTAGGTGACCTTTTTTTTCTCTCTGGCTGCCTTTAATACTCTGTCCTTGTCTTTGATCTTTGCCATTTTAATTATTATGTGTCTTGGTGTTGCCCTCCTTGGATCCCTTGTCATGGGAGTTCTGTGTACCTCTGTGGTCTGAGAGGCCATTTTCTCCCCTAGTTTGGGGAAGTTTTCAGCAATTATTTCTTCAAAGATACTTTCTATCCCTTTTTCTCTCTCTTCTTCTTCTGGTACCCCTATAACGTGGATATTGTTCCATTTCGATTGGTCACACAGTTCTCTTAAAATTCTTTCATTCCTGGAGATCCTTTTATCTCTCTCTGCATCAGCTTCTCTGCATTCCTGTTCTCTGTTTTCTAGTCCATTAATGGTCTCTTGCATCTTGTCCATTCTGTTTTGAAGTCCTTCCAGAGCTTGTTTTATTTCTGTGTTCTCCCTCCTTAGTTCTTGCATATTTCTCTCCAAGCCCATCAGCATGGTTATGACTTTTGTTTTGAATTCTTTTTCAGGAAGACTGGTTAAATCGATCTCCCCAGGTTCCTTCTCAGGGGAAGATGTAGAATATGTTGAGGCTGTCTGGGTTAGTCTTGTCTGGATCAAATTTTTTTGCCTTTTCATGTTGATAGGTGTAGTGGAGTGCTATTGACGCGTCTATCAGCTGGGAGAGTCAAGCCTCTTTCCACTTGGCTCCTGGCCTTTCTTTACTGGGACAACTGCGACCCCTAGTGGCTCGTGTTGGGCAATTGCGTGTAGACTGGGTCTTCGTATCTTGCCCGGCAGGTATGGAGGAAGCTCCCTTGCTGTGGGCGTGGCCAGCCTCAGGCTGCTGCTCAGCTATGGCGGGGCGCCGGAGGGGTAATGGATGGGGGCTGTTTGGCTATTTACCTCCGTGAGGGGTCTCAGAGCTGTTGCCCAGGGGGTTAGTGCGTCCGGAGTTCCCTGGAATTTCCATCTGCTGGACTGTGACCCGGGATGCTTCCATCCAGCGGTGGGGTCCCTGTCCCTTTAAGACTTTCAAAAAGCACTCGCTTTTCTTTGTCACAGGGGCGCCGGCTTCGGGATGTGCTCAAAGGTCTTACTGTCCTGTTTCCCTAGTATCCAGCACCCCATGCACTGTGTCTGTGCTCTGGTGTGGATGGCTAGGGCTGGGTGTTTAGCAGTCCTGGGCTCCCTCTCCCTGCCCGCTCTGACTCCTCTCCTCCCGCCGGGAGCGGGTGAGGGGCCTCGGGTCCCGCCGGGCTGCGGCTTGTATCTTACCCCTTTCACCAGGCGCTGGGTTCTCGCTGGTGTGGATGTAGTCTGGCTGTTGTCCTGTGTCTTCTGGTCTCTCTTTTAGGGATAGTTGTATTTGTTGTATTTTCAAAAATATATATGTTTTTGGGAGGAGATTCCCACTGTCCTACTCATGCTGCCATCTTGGCTCCGCCCCCTGTAATTATTGATATGTTGGATTTAGTTCTACTATTTTAATTGTTTTGTTTATCCCAACTCCTTTTTGTTTTATTCATATTTTCCTGGTTCTTTTGGGTTAATTGAACATTTTTAGGATTCCCTTTTAGTTTTAATATTTTTGCTATACCTCATATTCCTTTAACAGTTTTCTAGAGTTATTAATGCACATATAACATAATCCATCCATTTAAAGTATACAGTGTAGTATTTATTTTTAGTGTATCCACAGTGTAGTACAGCCATCATTGTAATCTCATTTTAGAACATTTTTTGTTACCCTTAAAAATTGTCACCTCCCATTTCCACTTATCCTCCTGCTCTCGGTCTATTTTTGACATTTCATATAAATGGAATAATAAGGCATGTGATCTTTTACACCTGACTGCTTTCACTTAACAAAATGTTCTTAAGATTCATCCATGTTTTAATGTTTGTTAGTACTCATTCCTTTTTGTTGTAGAATAGTATCCCATTGTGTGGTTATGCTACATTTTGATCATATATCAGTTGATTTGTTTGGTTATTATAAGTAATGTTGCTATAAACATGTATATACAAATTTTTGTGTAGATCTATGTTTTCATTTCTCTTGACTATATACTTAGGAGTGGAATTGCTGGATCATACAGTAACTTTGTGCTTACCTTTTTGAGGAACTGCCAAACTGTTTTCCTAAGTGGTTGTACTATTTTTCATTCCAAAATATGTTACTTGACTGTTCTGTCAGTAAGGCTTCTGTTCACCAGTAGGCTTTTAGTAGTTCAGTTTTGGGGGAGTCAGAAGTTACAGGGGGACTTTTTGACTTTGTGGGGTTTGTTCCTCTATCCCCTGCATTGTTCAGGTGTCATCTGTATTTTGTAGTTTAATGAGGCATTTACATTTATAACTCTCTTAGTAAGTAGGTTTGATGTAACTAATTTTTAGGAGAAAAGCAAGATACTGAAGAGCAACTGGAAGAAATATGGAAAATGGTAACAGACTGACCATCTACATTGTATGGGGTGATGCTTTGTATCATAATAGTTATTCTCATATTGGGAAACTTTCTGTAAGGTTGAGTAAATATTTTAGGCCTATAGAGTCTGTTGTAGCATTCAACTCTGCCATTGCAATGCAAAAACAGTCATAGACAATACATAGTAGTTATTACATAATACTTAAGCAACCTTGAAATGTGAATTCATGTAATTTTCTCTTGTTACAAAATAACACTGATTGAAAACGTAAAAAGTATTTGTATTGGTCTGCTAGAGCTGCTATAACAAAGTTCCACGACCTGAGGGGTTTAAACAACAGAAATTATTGTCTCAGAGTTCTGGAGACTAGAAGTCAGAAATCAAGGTGTTGGTAGCAGGGTTAACGGTAAGCCAGCCTCTGTCCTTGGCATGTAGATGACTGCCTTTGGTTTCTCTTCACATCATCTTCCCTCTGTTTCCCCTCTGTATGTGTCTGTCTGTCTGTACAGATTGCCCAGTCATATTGGATTAGGGCCCACCTTAATGACCTCATTTAAACTTGATTATCTCTGTAAAGACTGTATCCAAATAAGGTCACATTCTGAAATTTGGAGGTTAGGACTTAAGTGTATCTTTTTTTGGGAGGTGTTTGACAATTCAATCCATAACATCATTCTTAGCTGTGGGTTATTAAGCAACAGGTGGTGGGCCAGACTTTAGTCAGCTGGCTGCACTTTGTCATGCTTGGCATATCTGATGGGGGCAGAGATGATACCTGTTGGATTTGGCAGCCCAGAAGGCTTGTGTAGGTGCATCTTTGGGTGAAATGGCTAATCTTGTGGAAGCCTTCAGTTTTACCAGAGGAACAGTCATTAGTTTCATCTTTGAATATGAGGGACAACAGTTCATACTGATATAACTGAATATAGGATTATTCCTTCTTAGACATAGAGTTCAGGTTCAAATAATAACTTTTGTATTTTTGACATTAGAAAGAATCTGTCCCCTCCCCACCAAGCGTAATTGGAGATGTTCTTGGGAAGTGGGTCAGAATTATAATGTAGTAGGAGGTACCTTTGAACAATAATTTGAAATAGTTTCTCATTGTTCTTTGGAGGTGCTTTTAAGGCTTTCATAAAATTTGGTAAGAATTTTATTTAAAAAATGAGTTCAATTTTAATACATTGGCTACCACTAATGTATTAACTGTTGCTGTTGCTATTACGTTAAGTCATTTTTGTGCAGATTTCAAAATGTGTGTATATATGTTTTGGCCATCTCTGTTTAACCTAAAGAGCATCCCAAGGCTGTGAGGTGAACTGTTTAAATTTAAAATGTGTTACTATTAACAACTTTTGTTTTCTTGATTGCCATCTATCAGTTCTTCTTTGTATAGTATTTAACTTGATACTATTTAAAACCCTCAGTTTTAGTGTATGTTAATCAATTAATCAAATTAGACTTTTTCCACCCCAAGTAATTGACTTCAGATACACGAAGGCTTTACATTTGAACTTATAAAATATATTTACCCAAGAACACTTTTTTCTATTTTCTAATTATGTTCTTTGTAAGGTTTCATTCGAAAGTTTTTTACTATTTGAAAATTTGGCAAATAGCTGGTTTAGTATATATAACCTAATAGGAAAAGTTGAGGCAGACTAATAACTAATAAAGATACTTGATTTTAAATTGGTTATAATATACTGATGGGGACGCCACAGCAGAAATGAAATAAATTTGAGTTACTAGTTATCCAAGTTCTGTTTTCATATCCCTGGCACATTTTAGAATCCTATGAGTGCTAATTTGTTTGTACTGTCAACGTCAGTGAATAAACCATTCTTTATTATTTCTTGGTATAAGCTGAGTTATTTTAGTAGCTCCTGACCAGGTGAAAGGACTTCTTGCCTGTATTAATAGTAAGAGAGGGGTCTTTCAACACTACAGCGAACAAGTCTAGAAAGGGTTTAAGACAGTCATTCTTGACTATGCTGAAGTATAAAGGAAAATACATAAAAGCAATGAGCCAATCTCTGCTGTATATTAAAGGCTATACTTTTGGAATATGTTTTCCTTGCAACAGTTCTTAGATTTGTTCATGTAGTTGAAATGATCTGTGGTTCTTTTATTTTATATTTTTTGTTTTTTTTTATTTTGCTATTATTAATGTACAATTACATGAACAACATTATGGTTACTAGACTCCCCCTATTATCAAGTCCCTACCACATACCCCATTTCAGTCACTGTCCATCAGTGTAGTAAGATGCTATAGAATCACTATTTGCCTTCCCTGTGTCCCCCCCACCCCCACATTATATGTGCTAATAGTGATGCCCCTTTTTCCCCCTTGTCCCTCCCTTCCTACCCATCCTCCCCAGTTCCTTTCCCTTTGGGAACTGTTAGTCCATTCTTGGGTTCTGTGAGTCTGCTGTTGTTTTGTTCCTTCAGTTTTTCTTCGTTCTTATACTCCACAGATGAGTGAAATCATTTGATACTTGTCTTTCTCTGCCTGGCTTACTTCACTGAGCATAATACTCTCTAGGTTCATCCATGTTGTTGCAAATGGTAGGATTTGTTTTCTTCTTATGGCTGAATAATATTCCATTGTGTATATGTACCACCTCTTCTTTATCCATTCATCTACTGATGGGCACTTAGGTTGCTTCCATTTCTAGCTATTGTAGATAGTGCTGTGCATATGTCTTTCTGAAAATGGGATCCTGCTTTCTTAGGGTAAATTCCTAGGAGTGGAATTCCTGGGTTAAATGGTATTTCTATTTTTAGTTTTTTGAGGAACCTCCATATAGCTTTCCACAATGGTTGAACTATTTTACATTCCCACCAGCAGTGTAGGAGGGTTCCCCTTTTTCCACATCCTCGCCAACATTTGTACATTTGTTGTTGTTTGTCTTTTCGATGTTGGCCATCCTAACTGGTGTGAGGTGATATCTCATTGTGGTTTTAATTTGCATTTGTCTGATGATAAGTGTTGTGAAGCATCTTTTCATGTGTCTGTTGGCTATCTGAATTTCTTCTTTGGATAAGTGTCTGTTCAGACCTTGTGCCCATTTTTAAATTTTCTTACTTTTTGTTTGTTGAGGTGCATGAGCTCTTTATATAATTTGGATGTCAACCCCTTATCGGATATGTATGAATAAAATCTCCCATACTATAGGATGTCTTTTTGTTCTATTGATGGTGTCCTTTGCTGTACATAGGCTTTTCAGGTTGATACAGTCCCACTTGTTCATTTTTGTTTTTGTTTCCCTTGCCCGGGGAGATACGTTCATGAAGAAGTTGCTCATGTTTATGTCCAAGAGATTTTTGCCTATTTTTTTTTCTAAGACTTTTATGGTTTAATGACTTACATTCAGGTGTTTGATCCATTTTGAGTTTACTTTTGTGTATGGGGTCAGACAATAATCCAGTTTCATTCTCTTACATGTAGCTGTCCAGTTTTGCCAACACCAGCTGTTGAAGAGGCTGTCATTTCCCCATTGTATATTCATGGCTCCTTTATCAAATATTAATTGACCATATATGGTTGGGTTTATATCTGGGATCTCTAGTCTGTTCCATTGGTCTAGGGGTCTGTTCTTGTGCCAGTACCAAATTGTCCTGATTACTGTGGTTTTGTGGTAGAGCTTGAAGTGAAGGAGCGTATTCTTCCTTCTCAGGATTGCTTTGGCTATTCGGGGTCTTTTGGGGTTCCATATGAATTTCAGAACTACTTGTTCCAGTTCGTTGAAGAATGCTGTTGGTATTTTGATAGGGATTGCATTGAATCTGTAGATTGCTTTAGGCAGGATCGCCATTTTGATGATACTAATTCTATCTATCCATGAGCACTGGATGTATTTCCATTTATTGGTATCTTCTTTAATTTTTCTCATGAATGTCTTGTAGTTTTTGGGGTGTAGGTTTTTCACTTCCTTGGTTAGGTTTATTCCTAGGTATTTTATTCTTTTTGATGCAATTATGAATGGAATTGTTTTCCTGATTTCTCTTTCTACTAGTTCATCATTAGTGTATAGGAATGCAACAGATTTCTGTGTACTAATTTTGTATTGTGCAACTTTGCTGAATTCAGATATTAGATCTAGTAGTTTTGGAGTGGATTCCTTAGGGTTTTTTATATACAACATCATGTCATCTGCAAACAGGGACAGTTTGACTTCTTCCTTACCAATGTAGATGTCTTTTATTTCTTTGTGTTGTCTGATTGCCATGGCTAGAACCTGCAGAACTATGTTGAATAGAAGTGGTGAGAGTGAGCATCCTTGTCTTGTTCCCGATCTTAAAGGAAAAGCTTTCAGCTTCTCCTTTATATATATATATACTTAACAGTTGTTAAGTATAATGTTGGCTGTGGGTTTGTCATATATGGCCTTTATTATGTTGAGGTACTTGCCCTCTGTATCCATTTTGTTGAGAGTTTTTATCATGAATGGAAGTTGAATTTTGTCAAATGCTTTTTCAGCATCTATGGAGACAATCATGTGGTTTTTGTCCTTTTTGTTGCTGTGGTGGATGATGTTGATGGATTTTCGAATGTTGTACCATCCTTGCATCCCTGGAATAAATCCTACTTGATCATGATGGGTGATCTTTTTGATGTATTTTTGAATTCGGTTTGCTAATATTTTGTTGAGTGTTTTTGCATCTGTGTTCAGGATATTGGTCTGTAATTTTCTTTTTCTTTAGTGTCTTCGCGAGGTTTTGGTATTAGAGTGATGTTGGCCTCGTAGAATGATTTTGGGAGTATTCCCTCCTCTTCTACTTTTTGGAAAACTTTAAGGAGGATGGGTATTAGGTCATCACTAAATGTTTGATAAAATTTCTCAGTGAAACCATCTGGTCCAGGTATTTAGTTCTTAGGTAGTTTTTTGATTACCATTTCCATTTCCTTACTGGTAATTGGTCTATTCAGACTTTCTGTTTCTTCCTGGGTCAGCCTTGGAAGGTTGTGTTTTTCTAGAAAGTTGTCCATTTCTTCTAGGTTATCCAGTTTTTTAGCATATAATTTTTCATAGTTTTCTCTCATACTTCTTTGTTTTCCTGTGGTGTCTGTAGTGATTTTTCCTTTCTCATTTCTGATTCTGTTTATGTGTGTAGACTCTTTTTTTCTTGATGAGTCTGGCTAGGGGTTTATTTTGTTTATTTTCTCAAAGAACCAGCTCTTGGTTTCATTGATTCTTTCTATTGTTTTAATTTTCTCAATTTTATTTATTTCTGTTGTAATCTTTATTATGTTCCTCCTTTACTGACTTTGGGCCTCATTTGCTCATCCTTTCCTAGTTTCATTAATTGTAAGTTTAGACTGTTCATTTGGGATTGTTCCTCTTCTTGAGGTAGGCCTGTATTGCAATATACTTCCCTCTTAGCATGGCCTTCACTGTGTCCCACAGACGTTGCGCTGTTGAAATATTGTTGTACTTTGTCTCCATATATTATTGCTTGATCTCTGTTTTTATTTGGTCATTGATACATTGATTATGTAGGAGCATGTTGTGAAGCCTCCATGTGTTTGTGGGATTTTTCATTTTCTTTTCATAATTCATTTCTAGTTTCATACCTTTGTGATGTGAGAAGCTGGTTGGTAGAATTTGAATATTTTTGAATTGACCGAGGCTCTTTTTGTTGTGTAGTAAATGATGTATTCTTGAAAATGTTCCATATGTACTTGAGAAGAATGTGTATCCTGTTGCTTTTGGATGAAGTGTTCTGTGGATGTCCCTTAGGTCCATCTGTTCTAATACATTGTTCAGTGCCTCTGTCTCTTTACTTTATCCTTTATTTTCTGTCTTCTTTCATCTGTCCTTTGGAGTGAGTAGTGTGTTGAAGTCTCCTAAAATGAATGCATTGCATTCTATTTCCTCCTTTAATTCTGTTAGAATTTGTTTCACATATGTTGGTGATCCTGTATTGGGTGCATATATGTTTATAATGGTTATATCCTCTTGTTGGACTGAGCCCTTTATCATTATGTAATGTCCTTCTTTGTCTCTTGTTACTTTCTTTGTTTTGAAGTCTGTTTTGTCTGATACAAGTACTGCAACTCCTGCTTTTTTCTCCCTATTAGTTGCATAAAATATCTTTTTCCATCCCTTCACTTTTAGTCTGTGTTTGGGTTTGAAGTGAGTCTCTTGTAGGCAGCATATAAGTGGGTCTTGTTTTTTTAAATATTTTATTCTTTATGTTTTTTTATTTTGGTATCATTAATCAACAATTCCATGAGGAACATGTTTACTAAACTCCCCTGTTCACAAAGTACCCCCTAGAAACCCCATTACAGTCACTGTTCATCAGTGTAGTAAGAAGCTGTAGAATCACACAGTCTTCTCTGTGTTGCATAGCCCTCCCCATGCCCGCACCCCACATTATCCATGCTAATCATAATGCCTCCTTTCTTTTTCCCCACCTTTATCCCTCCCTTACACCCATCCTCCCCAGTCCCTTTCCCATTAGTAACTGTTAGTCCATTCTTGGGTTCTGTGATTCTGCTGCTGTTTTGTTCCTTCAGTTTTTTCTTTGTTCTTATACTGTACATATGAGTGAAATCATTTGGTACTTGTCTTTCTCTGCCTGGCTTATTTCACTGAGCATAATACCCTCTAGCTCCATCCATGTTGTTGCAAATGGTAGGATTTGTTTTCTTCTTAAGGCTGAATAATATTCCATTGTGTATATGTACCACATCTTCTTTATTCATTCATCTACTGATGGAAACTTAGGTCGCTTCCATTTCTAGCTATTGTAAATAGTGCCGTGATAAACATAGGGCTCCATCTGTGTTTTTCAAACTGGGCTGCTGCATTCTTAGGGAAAATTCCTTGAAGTGGAATTCCTGGGTCAAATGGTATTTCTATTTTGAGCTTTTTGAGGAACCTGCATACTGCTTTCCACAATGGTTGAACTAATTTACATTTCCACCAGCAGTGTAGGAGGGTTCCTCTTTCTACACAACCTCACCAACATTTGTTGTTGTTTGTCTTTTGGACGGTGGCAATCCTAACTGGTGTGAGGTGATATCTCATTGTGGTTTTAATTTGCATTTCTCTGGTGACTAGCGATGTGAAGCATCTTTTCATGTGTCTGTTGGCCATCTGAATTTCTTCTTTGGAGAACTGTCTGTTCAGCTCCTCCGCCCAGCTTTTGATTGGATTATTTGCTTTTTGTTTGTTGAGGTGCATGAACTCTTTATATATTTTGGATGTCAGCCCTTTATCGGATCTGTCATTTATGAACATATTCTCCCATACCTGTAGGAAGCCTTTTTTTTCTATTGGTGGTGTCCTTTGCTGTACAGAAGGTTTTTAGTTTGATATAGTCCCACTTGTTCATTTTTGCTTTTGTTTCCCTTGCCCGGGGAGATATGTTCATGAAGAAGTCGCTCATGTCCAAGAGATTTTTGGCTATGTTTTTTTCTGAGTCTTTTATGGTTTCATGACTTACGTTCAGGTCTTTGATCCATTTTTAATTTACTTTTGTGTATGGGGTTAGAGAATGATCCAGTTTCATTCTCTTGCATGTAGCTGTCCAGTTTTGCCAACACCAGCTGTTGAAGAGGCTGTCATTTCCCCATTGTATGTCCATGGCTCATTTATCATATATTAATTGACCATAATGTTTGGGTTATTGTCTGGAGTTTCGATTCTGTTCCACTGGTCTGTGCGTCTGTTCTTGTGCCGGTACCAAGTTGTCTTGATTACTGTGGCTTTGTAGTAGAGCTTGAAGTTGGGGAGCGAGATGTCCCCTGCTTTATTCTAGCATCTCAGGATTGCTTTGGCTATTCAGGGTCTGTGGTGCCTCCACATGAATTTTAGAACTATTTGTTCCAGTTTGTTGAAGAATGCTGTTGGTATTTTGACAGGGATTGCATTGAATCTGAAGATTGCTTTAGGCAGTATGGCCATTTTGACAATATTATTTCTTCCTAGCCAAGAGCATGGGTGGAGTTTTCATTTGTTAGTGCCCTCTTTAAATTCTCTAAAGGTATCTTGTAGTTTTCAGGTTATGGGTCTTTCCCTTCCTTGGTTAGGTTTATTTCTAGGTATTTTATTCTTTTTGATGCATTTGTGAATGGAATTGTTTTCTTGATTTCTCTTTCTGCTAGTTCATTGTTAGTGTATAGGATAGCCACAGATTTGTGTATATTAATTTTGTATCATGCAACTTTGCTCAATTCCAATACTAGTTCTAGTAGTTTTGGAGTGTAATTTTTAGGGTTTTTTATGTACAATATCATGTCATCTGCAAATAGTGACAGTTTGACTTCTTCTTTACCAATCTGGATTCCTTGTATTTCTTTGTTTTGTCTAATTGCCATGGCTAGGACTTCCAGTACTATGTTGAATAACAGTGGGGAGAGTAGGTGTCCTTGTCTTGTTCCCCATCTTAGAGGAAAAGCTTTCAGATTCCCACTGTTAAGTATTTTGTTGGCTGTTGGTTTATCTTTTATGGCCTTTGTTATGTTGAGGTACTTGCCCTCTGTACCCATTTTGTTGAGAGTTTTTATCATGAATGGATGTTGAATTTTATCGAACGCTTTTTCAGCATCTATGGAGATGATCATGTGGTTTTTGTCCTCCTTTTTGTTGCTGTGGTGGATGATGTTGATGGATTTTTGAATGTTGTACCATCCTTGCATCCCTGAGATGAATCCCACTTGGTCATGGTGTATGATCCTTTTGATGTAGTTTTGAATTCTGTTTGCTAATATTTTGTTGAGTATTTTTGTGTCCATGTTCATCAGGGATATTGGTCTGTAATTTTCTTTTTTGGTGAGGTCTTTGCCCGGTTTTGGTATTAGGGTGATGCTGGATTCATAGAATGAGTTTGGGAGTATTCCCTCCTCTTCTATTTTTTGGAAAACTTTAAGGAGAATTGGTATTATGTCTTCTCTGTGTATCTTATAGAATTCTGTGTTAAATTCATCTGACCCGGAAGTTTGGCTCTTGTGTAGTTTTTTTGATTACTGTTTCAATTTCGGTGCTTGTAATTTGTCTGTTTAAATTTTCTGTTTCTTCCGGTCAGTCCTGGAAGGTTGTATTTTTCTAGGAAGTTGTCCATTTCTTCTAGGTTTTGTAGCTTGTTAACATATATATTTTCATAGTATTCTCTAATAATTCTTTGTATTTCTGTGGGGTCCTTCGTGATTTTCCCTTTCTTATTTCTCATTGTGTTGATGTTTGTTGATTTTCTTTTTCTCTTAATAAGTTTGGCTAGGGCCTTATATATTTTGTCTATTTTCTGAAAGAACCAAGTCTTGGTTTCATTAATTTTTTCCTATTGTTTTATTCTTCTCAATTTTATTTATTTCTTCTCTCAACTTTATTATGTCACTCTTTCTGGTAACTTTGGCCCTCATTTGTTCTTCCTTTTCCAATTTAGATAATTGTGAGTTTAGGCTATGCATTTGGGATTGTTCTTCCTTCTTTGAATATGCCTGGATTGCTATATACTTTCCTCTTAGAACTGCTTTCGCTGCATCCCACAGAAGTTGGGGCTTAGTAGTGTTGTTGTCATTTGTCTCCATATATTGCTTTATCTCTGTTTCAGTTTGGTTGTTTATCCATTGATTATTTAGGAGCATGTTGTTAAGCCTCCATATGTTTGTGAGTTTTTTTGCTTTCTTTGTAGAATTTATTTCTAGTTTTATACCTTTGTGGTCTGAGAAGTTGGTTGATAGAATTTCAGGCTTTTTGATTTTACTGAGGATATTTTGATGGTCTAGTATGTGGTCTATTCTGGAAAATGTTCCATGTGCACTTGAGAAGAATGTGTATCTTGCTGGTTTGGGGTGTAGAGTTCTGTAGATGTTTATGAGGTCAGTGTTTTCTAGTGTGTTGTTCAGTGCTTGTGTGTCCTTAGTTATTTTCTGTCTGGTTGATCTGTGCTTTGGAGTGAGTGTTGTGTTGAAGTCTCCTCAAATGAGTGCATTGCATTTTATTTCCTCCTTTAATTCTGTTAGGATTTGTTTCACATATGTTGGTACTCCTGTATTGGGTCCATATATATTTATAGTGGTTGTATCTTCTTGTTGGACTGACATGTAATGTGCTTCTTTATCTCTTGTTACTTTCTTTGTTTTGAAGTCTATTTTGTCTGATACTGGTACCGTAACACCTGGTATTTTCTCCCTATTGTTTGCATGAAATATCTTTTTCCATCCCTTGACTTTTAGTCTGTGCATATTTTTGGGTTTGAGGTGAGTCTCTTGCAAGCAGTATGAAGATGGGTCTTGCATTTTCATCCGTTCTGTCACTCTGTGTCTTTTGATTGGTGCATTCAGTCCATTTACATTTAGGGTGATTATTGAAAGATACGTACTTATTGCCATTGCAGGCTTTAGATTCGTGGTTACCAAAGGTTCAAGGATAGCTTCTTTCCTATCTAACTGTCTAACTTAACTTGCTTATTGAGCTATTATAAACAGAGTCTGATGATTCTTTTTTTTTTTCTCTCTTCTTATTCCTTCTCCTCCATTCTTTATATGTTAGGTGTTTTGTTTTGTACTCTTTTGTGTTTCCTTTAACTGCTTTTGTGGGTAGTTGATTTTATGTTTTGCCTTTAGTTAGTATTTGGTTGGTCTGATTTCTTTGCCGTGATTTTATTTTCTCTGGTGACATCTATTTAGCCTTAGGAATGCTTCCATCTAGAGCAGTCCTTCTAAAATACCCCGTAGAGGTGGTGTGTGGGAGGCAAATTCCCTCAACTTTTGCTTGTCTGGGAATTGTTTAATCCCTCCTTCATATTTAAATGATAATCGTACTGGGTATAGTATTCTTGGTTCAAGGCCCTTCTGTTTCACTGCATTAAATATATCATGCCGTTGTCTTCTGACCTGTAAGATTTCTGTTGAGAAGTCTGATGATAGCCTGATGGGTTTTCCTTTGCAGGTAACTTTTTTCTGTCTCTGGCTGTGTTTGATACTCTGTCCTTGTCCTTGATCTTTGCGATTTTAATTATTATGTGTCTTGGTGTTGTCCTCCTTGGGTCCCTTGTGTTGGGAGTTCTCTGGTCTTCCATGGTCTGAGAGACTATTTCCTCCCCCAGTTTTGGGAAGTTTTCAGCAATAA
The DNA here is from genome assembly GCF_030020395.1 of Manis pentadactyla. Taxonomy (NCBI): domain Eukaryota; kingdom Metazoa; phylum Chordata; class Mammalia; order Pholidota; family Manidae; genus Manis; species Manis pentadactyla. The sequence goes on along the minus strand of NC_080034.1, from coordinate 35,098,848 downwards.
TTTCTTCATAGAGACTTTCTATCCCTTTTTCTCTCTCTTCTTCTTCTTGTACCCCTATAATGTGGATATTGTTCCGTTTGGATTGGTCACATAGCTCTCTCAATATTGTTTCATTCCTGGAGATCTTTTTATCTCTCTCTGCCTCACCTTCTCTGTGTTCTTGTTTTCTGATTTCTATTCCGTTAATCGCCTCTTGCACCTCATCCAGTCTGTTCTTAATCCTTCCAGAGATAGTTTTATTTCTGTATTCTCCCTCCCAACTTTATCCGTTAGCTCTTACATTTTTCTCTGCAGGTCCATCAGCATGGTTATGACCTTTATTTTGAATTCTTTTTCAGGAAGATTGGTTAAATCTATCTCCCCAGGATCCCTTTCAGGGGGTTTCTGGTTTATTCTTGACTGGATCAAATTCTTCTGCCTTTTCATGGTGATCGAGGTAGCTGTAGGCAGTTGGCACGTGTGTTTTCTGGGAGAACAAAGTCCCTTCCTGCTTGCTGGTTGCCTTCCTCTCCTAGGATATCGGTGACCCGTAGCGCCTTGTCTCCTGCAGCTGCATGCTGACGGAGCCTGTGAGTCTGGCCCGGCAGCTGTGGAGGAGGTTCTGAGCGGTTGCTGTGGGTGCGCTGTTTTTAGGCTGCTCCCCTGCTATGGCGGGGCCACGCCGGAGGGGAATGGACTGGGGGGCTATTTATTGCCGTGAGGTGTTTCAGAGCTGCGCTGCCATCCAGGGGGTTAGGGTGCCTGGAGTTCCCCGTGATTACCAGCTGCTGGGCTGAGTGTGCCGGGACGCCTCCTTCCAGCTGTGAGGCCCCTGTCCCTTTAAGACTTTCAAAAAGCCCTTGCTTTTCTTTTGTCCCAGGGGTGCCGTCTGCGGGGACCCTCTCACAGATTTTACTGTTCCGTTTCCCTAATATCCAGCACACCACGCAGTGTGTGTCTGCGCTCCTGGTGCGGATGACTATGGCTCATTTGTTAGCAGTCCTGGGCTCCCACTCCCTCCCTGCTCTCACTCCTTTCCTTCTGCCGGGGGGCTGGTGTGGCAAGGGGCGCTCGGGTCCCTCCGGGCCGTGGCTTGTATCTTACCCCCTTCAAGAGGTGCTGAGTTCTCGCAGATGTAGATTTAGCTTGGCTTTTGTACTCTATCTTCTTGTCTCTCTTTTAGGAATAGTTGTATTTTCAAAAATATGAATGGTTTTGGGAGGAGATTTTTCACTGCCCTACTCACCCCACCATCTTGGCTCCTCCTCTGGTCTTGTTTTTTTATACATTCAGTGACTCTTTGTCTTTTGATTCATGCATTCAGACCATTTATATTTAGGGTGATTATCGATAGGTACATACTTATTGCAATTGCAGGCTTTAGATCGTGGTTACCAAAGGTTGAAGGGTAATTCCCTTACTATCTTACAGCCTTATTTAACTCACTTTAGTTCGCTATTACAAACACAACCTACAGGTTGTGTTTTTTTTCCTCCTTTTTCTTCCTTTTCCATTCTTTATATGTTAGGTATTATGTTCTGTACTCCTTGTCTATCCCTTTATTGATTTTGGGGGTAGTTGATTTGATTTTGCATCTGCTTAGCATTTAATTGTTCTCCTTTGTTTTGGTTTTATTTCCCCTGGTGACATCTATTTAGCTTTGGAATACTTCCATCTATAGCAGTCCCTTCAAAATGCGCTGCAGTGGTGGTTTGTGGGAGGTAAATTCTTTCAGCTTTTGCTTATCTGAAAATTGTTTAATCCCTCTTTGAAATGTAAATGATAACCTTGCTAGGTAGATTATTCTAGGTTCGAGGCCGTTCTTATTCATTGCAGTAAATATATCATTCCACTCCCTTCTGGCCTGTAAGGTTTCTCTTGAGAAATCTGAAGATAGCCTGATGGGTTTTTGTTTGTATGTGATCTTTTATCTCTCTCTAGCTGCTTTCAAAAGTTGATCTTTATCTTTGCCATTATATTAATTATATGTCTTGGTGTTGTCTTCCTTGGCTCCCTTGTGTTGGTAAATCTGTGTACCTCCATTCCTTGAGAGACTATCTCCTTCCCCAGATGGGGAAATTTTCATCAGTTACCTCCTCAGTAACACTTTGTCTTTTTCTCCCTCTTCTTCTTCTGGTACCCCTATAATGCGGATATTCTTCCGTTTGGATTGATCACACAGTTCTCTCCATATTCTTTCATTCTTAGAGATGCTTTTTTCTCTCTGTGACTTAGTTTCTTTGTTCCACTTCTCTAATATCTGTCCCATTTACTTTCTCGTCTACTACATCTAATCTGCTTTGAAATCCCTCCATTGTATGTTTCATTTCAGATATGGAATTTCTTAATGAGTGAATGTCCATCTTAAATTTGTCCCTGTGTTCTTGAATATTTTTCTGTAACTCCATGAGCATGTTTATGATTATTTTGAACTCTCTTTGAGGAAGATTGGTCATTTCAGTTTCATTTTGGCCTTTTTCTGGGTTTTGTGATATTTTGGTCTGAACCAGGTTCCTTTGATGTTTCATTTTTCTATGTGGTGTCCTCTAGTGGTCAGAAGCTCTAGTCTCTGGAGCTGCTTAGCCCCTATAGTGAGGTTGGGGGTTGTAGGGGAGCGGTGCTGGTGCCTGGTGGGAGAAAAGAGCTGTTTCCTGATTCCTGGATGCAGTGCCTGTGCCCAGTATGAGAACCAGTGGGCAGAGTGCACAGGTGTAAGCATCTGTGCTTGGTGTCTCTAGCTGTTGTAGGCGGGGCCTCCCTCTGGCTAGCCTGATGCCAGTGCAGTGACTGCCTGTTTGCGAGCAGGTGCTGGCAGGCCAGGAGGAAGGTGCAGCAGGCTGTGGTATGTGTCACAGTGGGGGGCCTCAGAGCTGAGGCAGCCAGGGGGATGGGGCGCCTGAAGCTCCTCAATGTTCCCAACTCGCTGGGCAGGGCACGCCCAGACAACCTTGTTCACCTATCACTTCTCTCACGCAGCAAGCTCCGTGTAAACCCTGCCCCTTCAGCAGCCCTCTCGCAGGTAGAAAGCCTCTCAGACTGTCTCCCTTTCCTTTGTCCCAGAGCTGCTGGATGTGGATCCCCGTCCACTGCAAATGGCTGAAATCTCAGTCTCTCAAGCACACCGCCTGTCACAGCTCCCCAACCCCATCACCCTCCAGAGCACCACACAATGTAGGTTTGTGCTCCAAAGCAGATCTCCAGGGCTGGATGTTCAGCAGTTGTAAGCTTCCACCCCCTCCCTGTTCCATTTGTCTTCCTCCCTCCGGTGAGCTGGGGTGGGGGAAAGGCTCGGGTCCTGCCAGATCAAGGCTTTCATACATTACCCTGGTTTGAGAGGTCTGCTCTGTTTGTGATGTCTGTATGCAGTCTGGTGTAGCCTTATTTCCTGTTGCTGTTTTAGGGCTAGTTGTATTAACTATATGTGGTTTTGAGAGGAATTCTCTGTCTCACCTCTCACGCCGCCATCTTGAATCTCTCTCAATCTGTGGTTCTTCTTCAGGTGGTAATGAAATGATGCATTTTATCTCTGGTCAGTTTTTCGCATCAATCCCTAAAGGTCTGTAGAGAACAATAATTAGTTACTGTGTGTATCTAAATGCTGTTTAAGATAGAGGCACAGGACATTTGGAGTGTGGTAGAAAGCAGTGAGACTCATTTGTACCTATGGGTTTTAATGTTTGTATACTTAAGCACTTTATGGATGTGAAAAAGGGTTGGAGAATTCTGTATAGGTGTTCAATAATTTTATATATATATATATATATATATATATATATATATATAGAGAGAGAGAGAGAGAGAGAGAGAGAGAGAGACATTCTTGATAATGTCATTATTTCTCCAATGGGAATAAAGTGATTTTTATTTTTCCCAAACATGGACAAATCATAGTTAGTCTTTGAAAGCATTGTTTCATTTGGTATCTCTTCCCATGCTTATGGGAGTGAAAGGTTTCTTGCCACAGCATTCTCATTTATTGTTCTGTAGATATTTAATATCAGCCTCAGATAACCATGGAAATGGACTGTTTGTTCCTGGTTGTGTAGATATTTTTTTAACGTGGGAGAAATAAGAAAAAGGTAGCAACTTCAAGCTGTTAGTTTTGGGAATTAGTTTAGTTTCTGAAGAAGATGTGTGTGATGTGGTTGGTCAAGTCTCTCAAAGTGGCAAGGAAGAGACATTTGATAACCATGGATGCAATGAAAGGTGAGTGAAATTTGCTTTATTCACTGTATAGGTAGTACTCACTCCCTAATTTTCCTGATGAGGTTCTTAAAATAGCTAGGCAAGTGCCTCAGTTTTGTTTCAGGACAGGTAACTGTTCCAGACACCCTTTCCCAGCCCTTTGAATTAATCCTCCCTGACAGAACTTAACTGGATTGATTGAGTATTCTTGTGCCAGAGCAAACATTCTTGTTGGTTGCAGGTGAAGTAAGGATCTTCAGCCCCTATGTGGTTTACTACCAGCCTGAGTAAACTTATGCTTCTGCCCTCAAACCTCTGTGACCTGTGTAACCGCTGACTTCATGTTCCTAACAAAGTACATCTTAGAGGATACAGTGTGAGTGGGATAGGATGGCAAAGAGAGCAGGTTGGGACTGCTTTACTCAAAATTGTATGTGTAGGATGCTTCATAGATCTTTGTCCAGCAAGAACAGGCTTTTGCTCCATCTCTAATTTCATTCTAAATTCAGAAGAGGCTCTTTTTCTGGGGGTGGTATAGGTTGAGATTGATTTTTAGGAAGTGGGGGGATGAATGGGACCCTCATTATTATCTTTGATACCTTCATTGTTTTGCGTACTAGGGGTAATTGACTGTGAAACGGAGTGCTTTTTCTCTGTATAACTAACAAATATACAGGTATATGTATGTATAAGAACCCACCTAAATTAATTAACTGCAATCAAAGCTACAGATATGTGTGGATCTGAAACTTTGTTTTGCCTGTACTTAGTGAATATTTAAAAAGTATTTCAAATAACTGGATGATGTAGTGGAGTGAACATACCTTTTATCTTAATATGGGTGATAATAAGTTCATTATTGGTAGAAGATATTATCTTGCATGTTATATAGATCCTTTAGAATGTGAGTTCGGGTATGAAACACTAAACATTTGTAACCAGATGTATTCAACATTTAGTTATTTTGAGCTAAATACTGTTAATATTTTCAGCATAGTGCAAAGATGTTGGTTTGCTACTTTCTGAGGGGGTTGTGTAGTAGGCTATCTGTGGGGACAGACCATTAGTGCTGGTTGCCTGGCTGTATTCTAAAGATTAAAAGCAAAATCTTTGCATGTGATGTTTTATATATTTGGCTTAAAAAAAAAAACCACAAGCTTTTAGAGATTGTGAGAGATGGGTCATTTTTGTTCAGATAAGAGTTAGGTCAATAAAGCATTTACTAACATGAAATGTTTTTCTTTTCCCCTTTCTTGGTATTAAAAGAAAGGTGAATTGACAAAATAGCCATTAAAGGATTTAATTTAAAAAGTATAGCAACAAAACCCCCCCACACTGGCTGTCTGTGTTACTTAAGCTTCATATTTCAAAACTATAGTCACAGCTTTAGAAATAAACTCTCCAGTAGCTGCATTAACCAGTGCTTTTTTTTCTTTTTTTGCTTATCCTATTGTGTCAGTAGGGATGCTGCAGCAATTCTTTTTGATCTAAAAACTACTTTGTTCTGAAACTGAAAAAGAAAAATGTTCTAATCTCCTGGTAAAATTTTACCTGACAGTGAGGTCAGTCAGACAATGGAATAACTTGCTAAGGAAATTCAGTGAGAATCTTCCACTAGAGATGTTCCAGAGTTGACTTGCATGGATCACTTGGAATTGAAGATGAAGCTGGAAAAATCCACCAGGATGAAATAGTTTTTCTGAACTAAAAATTTGTAAAGGACTTAACAAGTCTATATTACAAGTTTCAAGGAAATATTACCTAAAACCATTTATTCAGAATTCATTTTTTCAGGTATGTTTTGTGCTTTATAAACATCTTTCATGAAGGATATATTTAATAATGGAAAGCAGTTTTTTAAAAAAAACCATATAGTTCTTGTTAATCAACTGCTGTTCCATTATATATGTTTTGAAGAGTTTATTAGATCTCCCATTGTGTGTGGTATGCTGGTGTATCATAGAAGATAGTCCTCAGAGGAGGACTGGGATTATGATGGCCTTTAAATTGAAGAGCTGGCAGGTGGCTGGCCAGACTGTCAGGGTCATTATTAATGTCCTGTAAAGTGATGCTAGAGATCTAGGTTTGATTGCCTGTTCCATCTTTCTGCTTAGGCCAGCAGGAGATAGGGTTGCTGCTGGAGGGTGGCTGGTAGCTCTGGGGCAAGGCTACATCTATAATCCCTCCACAAGTTCCCCTTTCACTAATTAGGAAGGAAGACAGCTGGGCTGCTCAGGCTTTGCTCATTTCAGATCTCCTTTGCCAAAAGGTACCTGCTGTTGAGGGTTTTGGATGTGGCAGAAGACCACTAAGGGTTTGTAAAAACAAGAATTTTAAATCCATGTACTGTTACAGAGGTTTTGTTCCTGTATTTGAAGGAGAAGATTTGGTGTTGAGAAATCAAGGACAGCAAGGATGGGGATTGAGGCAGGGGTGGAGTCGGAGATTGTTTGTATTTAGAATTCCAGAATATGTTTAAAAAAAATCATTCTTCTGTATGCTAGTATGCATACAGTTAAGTACAGTTAGTTCAAAAAGTTCCCTGTATCATCACATGAAAATTACAGGTCATTGTGGTACAGGGCTTAGTTAAGTGGTCTGTGTCAGGACAGTTTTGTTTTCATTTCCTAATAGCCAATTTAATTTTACTGAGGTTGTAGGAGAATGTGCTCAATGTTGAATTTTCCAGGTTCTCTAAAGCATGGATAGTGTAAAGATGGCTGTGACATTAGCTGTTTTCAGTGGCAGACCAGTTGTGTGGTTAATGTCCCTGGACATGGGGTTGGAGGAGGAGATTTTTTTTTTACTGTACAGCCAGTGTTTAAAAAAATGTATTATTCTTTGTGTCTGTCATGAAAGCAATCTGGCCATCCATGAAATAGATGAACAGTGCCTTGGGTTAATAACCCTGAATTAGGGAAAAAGGTTTAAAACTGTGCATACACTACTAGTTCCTTCTTGTTTCTCCTCTTATCAGTATGGGGTGGCCAGATTAAGCACTTAACCTTGGGCTCTTCAGATTCTGTTTATTGTGGGGCGGGGATCAAACCAGAAGTCTGATACAATCTCTTGATCTCTCTGTCTCTTCCCTCTCCCTTTGCCCAAGGATGGGATACTTGTTATGGTTAGGGCTCCTGGGCTAGTGTTCCTCTGGTGCTTGAAGGAAGGGTTGCATTGGAAGCTTTGTTTTATAGTTCTAGGGGTCAGTTCCTGATGCTGCATGCTTCTGGAGGAGGAAAGCAGAGATGAGAGTGTGTCTGGTATAACCTCACTAGTCTGTTCACTGTGGCACTTTGGAATATTTTGTTGTTTTCCCATAAACATTTACTTCTGGTCAGGAGAGTCCAGTGGTTGCTTAATGTTTTATTAGCACTATCCAGCATATGATTATATTTAAAACGTCTTAACAGTTCTAATTAATAATGTGAATAAAGTTGATAATATGAGTTAAACAGTGGAGGAAGCACATCTGGAGGGTCAGGTCATTCGAAGAGATACACTTTTATCTCATTGTATCAGCAATATTGTCACTGCAAAGAGAATTAACATTGGGTTTTTTTAGTCTTCCTAATTTCTCTATACCTCTCTCCTTCTCTTCCCTCTATTTCTCTCTGTCTCTTTTTTTTTTTTTTGCTGTTTGACAATATAGGCAGTACTCAGGTTACAGTGTGCTTAAAGCTAATAAGCCTTTGGAAATCTACACCATACCTAAATGATGTATCCCTTTTATTGTCTACTCCCCCTTTCCCCACCGCAAGTAGTTTATAATGTTGTGGGGATTTTCTCAGGCCTGGGAACATTTAGCTATAGCTTCTAAAGCTTACAGTCACTGTGAAGAAAACTTGGATGATCAAGAGCTCCAGGGTCTTGTGTAGGTGGAAACATTTCTCCGACTGCTCTTTATGTTGGCCAGTCAGCTCTTGGAACTTGGAATGTCTTTGATGGGTAGAAATGACTAACAGATTGTTTTAGAGATAAGATTGGAAAAGAAGGGTCAATCATCATCAAATTGAGGAATACTTAAGGCCTCTACTGAGGTGACTGTAGAACAATGAGAGCAGGCAGCGGGGTGTCCAGGGATGTTGCAGCCTCAGGGCGTTCTTGAGCTTGGGTTTTCTCATCTCTAAAACCAAGAGCGTATCTACCTTATAGGACTGGTGTGAAGAGTAAGTAAAGAGTCTCAGTGCCTGATGTGTAGTTGTCCTTTACATATGTTAATTCCTTATGGTTTATAAATGTAGATCTGAGGACAATTTTGAAGAATTCTAACGTTTTTTGATTAATGGTCTCAGTGTTCAGAAAAACATCCTTGCAATTGCTCCTTTTCAAGATGGTATTTAACTGGGCATATGGTTTGTTTTAAAAAAATGGGGGGGGTGCAGAAAATAAGTTGGATAATTCTAAGCAGAAGCAGCTGAGCAAATGTTCTGTATTTCTTTTATAAAGAGTTTTTTTTAGAGCAGTTATACATTCAAATTGAGAGGAAGGTACAGAGATTTCCCATATACCTCCTGCCCCCACTTATATATAACCTTCCCTATTGTCAGTATCACTTGGCAGAATGATACATTTATTACAGTGGATGAACCTACATGGACACATCATTATCACCCACGTCTGTAGTTTATATTAGGGATCACTCTTGGTGATGTACTTGATATGGCTTTAGGCAAATGTAATAGCATCTGTCCATTATTATAATATCATATAGAGTAATTTCATTGCCCTAAAAATTCTCAGTGGTCTGCCTATTCATCCCTCTCCCAACCCCAATCCCTAGCATCATTGGTCTTTTGTTGTCTCTGTTGCTTTGTGTTTTCCAGAATGTCATATGATTGGAATCATTCCAGTATGTAGGTAGCCTTTTCAGATTGACTGCTTTCACTTACTACTATGCATTTTAAGGTTACTCCTTGTATCTTCATGGCTTGATAGTTCTTTTCGTTTTAGTGCTGAACAATATTCAGTTGTCTTGGTGTTGAAAAAATGTTTTAAGTCCAAACAAAATATGCTGAAATTCAGCCTTGAGTACTCAAAAAAAACGGGATGACAAGGAAATCAGTGCTAGATTTTAACTGTGTAATGTGACATTAGGCAAGTCACTGAAACATCTCTGGGCCTCACTTCCTTATGTGGACAGTTAGAAGTTTAGACTTCATCTGTTAAAGCATAAACCTTGTTGGTTTGTGATTGAATCCGGACTGAGTACTGCCTTTCGAATAAGCCCACCCACCATCACAGAGAGACCTAGGTATCATCTTCCCTAGGCTACAAGCATTCTCCAGAGGACATGCCAGCAAGCCACAAGCCCACCTTTCCCCTGAACCCTCCTCTCAAAGAGCCCACCAAAAACCCTGGCCATAAAAAACCTCTTGACCTGTTAGAGACCTGTTTTCCTTTGTTCTACTGGCCAGAACAGAGGGATCCCTCTCAGGTTTAGCAGTAAACCTGTTTGGACTGTTGAGTTTGTATCTCCTCATTTTCTTTCATCTATCCCTCTTTTTCTTTCAGTTTGAAAGGATGAATCCTAAAACAGTACAGATTATTTGGACAGGACTAGTGATTTCTAATTGGAGGACATCTTCCTTTGTCAATGTAGAAAGGATCTTCTCTATTCCACCTCAATTACATTTTTGTTCAGTAAAGCCATTACCTTAAAAACTTAAAATAGTTGATTAGTACATGTGCACGTGAATATCCATGTATATGCTACAAATAAGAATTCCATGTTTCAATATTATGATAAAAAAGCTCTTGGTTGTACATCATGCTTCTGTTCCTTAATCTGGTCATTTATTATTCAATCAGTGAAATTAGAAGCATAAAGAGTGTTTTAATGAGGCAGGAAGTGTGGTGATGGGGTGAAACAAGCCCCCTTTTAATGTTTGTTTTAAATGTCATTTTAGGTATAAATTTTGTTCTTGGATTTGAAAGCAGTTAAATTCCAGAGTAATGGAAATAATTCTGTTGTGAAAGTACATCAGAACTACTTCTCAGTTTAAAAGAAGTGCATTTATTGGTCTTGGCATGTTTATGAATTTGTATTAAATATGAAACCATCATGACTTTCTTCTTCAAAATAAAAATTATTAGTACTTTGTACCAACTAAAACATTTGCTTTATATCAAGATTATTAAAAGAATTACTTTTTAAACAAGTTAAATAATCTTAATTTATATTATGAGAAAAGTCATGACCAAATTGGAATTTCTGGTTGTTGGAAATAAATTTGTGATAAAAGGAAAAAAACCCATCATAAATTGTATTCCCTGATGGAACACTCTTGTTTGGCTTATTTCAAGTCCAAGATTATTTGAATATAAAATTGTATTTTAGTTTTGTTTCCATTTAGGTTGGAGAACTCTGTTTGGTGCTAGATGTAGCTTCCCTAAGAGTATTGTATGTTCCTTTTTTGCCCTAAAATATGGTTGCCTTGCTTAGTAGTTAAATGTTTAATCAATGGGAGTTTATCTAGTTGGGCTGTTAAGATGTTCCATAATTTTGGGACAAGCTCTTTTAGCTCCTGGTTACAGAAGTGTGGATTATTCTTTGAGAAATTAATGTCTAGCCTTTTGAAAATCAAATGGCCTTGGCAAATACCTTTTTGTAAAGTATAGTAGTCACAAATGCAGTTGGACTTTTCACTGTGTGGACATTTCTACTTGTATGTTCTCATCTATCATTTTTGACTCTCCTAGGAAAGCATTCTTCTTGTGCATTTTCTTAATTTACTAAATAGAAAAAAAAACCATTAGGTGGAACCATAAATTAAGGTCTTTTCTTAATTGTGTTACATCTTCCTGGTAATAAGCATTTTTCTGAGTCTGCTGTTAACAAATTTTGTGTGTGTGCTTCAGACTCTCAGTATTAGAATGCTTAAAATTCTTGTGGATTTTGATTAGAAGAAAGATTTTAATAGATGGGTTAAAAAATAGTTTTTTATTGTGCATTTTTTGACTTTCTTTAAAGCCACACTAGCAAGTCACATAGCTCAGTCTCTGATACTTCAACCGATCAGCTCAAGTGAGCTCTGAACTAGTTTAATGAAGTCAGATATTATATTCTAAAGAGAATTAACATCTGAAATATAGTTGCATAATTATGGCATCAGTGGTTATGCATAACGATCCAGTCATTTATGCTTTATTCTTTTAGAGCTTAATTTTTTCATGTTACTTGGATTGTATTGAATTTTCTTACATAACTTCCCTCTCCACTTTTCCACCATGCTCTGAGATCCTTGGAAATTTATGATTAGAGGATAGACCAAAATGTTATTCTCCATATCATATTTGTTCCTATTTTTGTTTAATTTCACCTGGTATTTTTGATACTTGCAGAAATGTTACTCTTAAAATGTGTGAGGATATAAGAGGATTTGCATAGATTGCTTTCTTTTGTATACTCTGAGTCCTTGGATGTTTTTTGGCTACAAGTAGCTTAATGTTAAGCCAACTATCAGTGACTTCAACAAATGCTTTTCTACTTGTGAAGGACCAAATTTTTTTTTTTGACACACAAAAAATTTTCAGTTCAGTGGAGAATTGTATTTTGTAAAATACAATAAAAATGTAGGAAATACAAAACTGGTATAAAGTTTCCAATTGCTCTCAATTTCTGTACTTATATTATTGGGGACTGGTAACACACACTTAGCAGACTGGCAGCAGTCCATGGACCACCCTTTGAGTATCACAGACTTAAATTGTACAGATATTTATTATATCACTTAAGAAGCCTAGAGTTGGTTCCAGGATGGGTTTAGCAGCTCTGCAGTTAGCTTGTCCTTCCCATTATGGTCATAAAATGGTTACAGTAGCTCCAAGTATACCCCTTCATCTGAAGCAGGAAGGAAGGGGAAGGAGAAAAAAAGGACCTCTCACTTTTGCTCTGTCTTCTGTATTATTAGGGAATATAACTTCTTCCCGTAACTGCTCTGAGACCTCCCATCTCTAGAAACTTCTGTTTATCTCATTTGTGAGAACTGAGTCACAGCCACATTTACATTACTTGTTGGCGGAGAGGAACAGTGGTTGCCATATGGCCTAGACCAATCTTGATTTCTCCCTGGTGCTGTCTGAGGTCACCAGAAAAAAATTAGAATTCTGTAAGTGAAGAGGAAGGAAGAATGGCTGGGTATGTTACCAGTGTATACACCACATGGAGAAAAGAGGTCAGTCTGAAAGTTTTGGGCATTGAATTTAATAACTTATTTATTGTGTTATAGTTAAGAAAGGCATAGGAGGGTAAGAGGAAAATAAATGCTTTGAGACTCAAGAGTCTTTGATACTAGACTGTAGGCCCCTCCTGGTTGTCTGGAATTTACCCTTGGGCATTGCTGCTTACTGGCTAGAGTGTATTTGATTTGAGCCATGATTCAGTAGCCAACCAGACATGAAAAAAATAGAAAATGTATTCTTTTTTGTTGATATAACCTTTATTTTATAATACATATTTTTACTATTTTCAAATGCAGGTTTCATTTTTAGAACCTACACAGTATATATTTTAATCAATGATTTATTTTGATATTTTTTTCTGATTACTCTTGCAGCTGTGTTAGAAAAATGAAATGATTTGGCATGTTAAGACACATTCCATCCATCATCTTAAGGGTATTTTGTCATGATACTTCATTTTAACAACTAGGACATGTAGTTTGTTATGTTACTGCTTGCATTTAGCACTCAATTTTACTTTAAAAAATACATATAGTTGCTGCATCTAGCTGTTCATAATGGCAAGAATCATTTTAGTTCCTTCTCTATTCCTATCCCAGCTGACAGCACATACAAGCATTGCTTTGCTGGAATCAGTCTAGAATTAATAATTTTGAATGAGAAATTTACACATATGCATTTATAAATCTTCTCCTAGTTAAAAGCTATTTAATAAGTATGTTTTTGCTTTTTGGTTTTAAAATCAATAGCCTCTCAGTTTGCATCCCTAAAAGTGTTAACTTGTTACATCCGAGATAGATGAATAATCCCTGATTGCTAATATTTGGACTTCTGGGTCTTTATTGAGAAGGCTGAATGGAAGATCATGAGCCTGGGAATGAGGGAGCCCTTGGTTCTCTTTCTGACTGTATTAGTGACCACCTGAATGATGTGAAGAAGGCATTTCTCTTTTTGAGACACAATTGCCTTTTCTGTAGTATCTGCTCTATTGTTTAATCTCAAGTGGTATGTGGAATGAATTATATTATGAATACCCTAAAGATTTTACGAACATAGTTAATATGTGTTATTATTATTAAGAGTAAGTTTTAGGGAGTAATTAGATAGTAAAAGGTACCCAGAACACTGGAAGTATGGCTGAACTAGCACCATCTTTGCTAATTTATAGAGCATGTTGTTCAGTTTAGTTCATTCTAAGATAAACACAGTCTCGGTATTCTGGACTACCTGGTATTCTAGAGTAACCTGAGAACTTTGGGAAGTTATTTTAGCAGAAGTTATTCTAAATTCAATTTATATTTTGAGACAGTTTCAACTATGTTGATAGTTCCTCCCAGCTTAATATCTTAAAAGTAAATCCAGGAGTGACTTTAGTTTGGTGATGAAGCAGGCAGCTCTAAACATGCCTCACTCCATATAAACATGGAAAAATAAACAGAAACTGTCAGAATGAACTTTGTCAGAACTCCAGAAAACAGTCAGAGGGTTACCAAGCAAACATTTTCATCACCACAAATAAAACTATGTATGCCTTAGCTCTCACTGCCCTACCAACCCAAGCTCCCTCCTCCTCCACCACCCTCAGCAAACTCTAATCTGCTTTCAGTCTCTAGATTTCCTTCTCCTGAGTATTTCACAGAAATGGAATCATAATATGTGGTCTTTCTTAACTGGCTCCTAACCAAACTTAGTATATGGTTTACAAGGTTTGTCCATGTTACAACATGCATTAACACATGCTTCCTTTTTATGTCCAAAGATTCCATTGTATGGATATATTACATTTTGTTTATCCATTCATCAATTGATGGATATTTCTGTTTCCACATTTTCACATAATAAAGCACTAAAATACATGAAGTGAAACTGAGAGAAAGGAGAGGAGAAATAGACAATTCAATAGTAATAGTTGGAGACTTCAAAACCTTACATATATATGTGGATAGGACACATGTACATGTATAATGTATAGAACAACTAGACAGAAGATAAGGAAATGGAAGACTTGAATAATACTATAAGCCAATTAGAGTTCAGCAGACATCTGTACAGTACTTCACCTGACAACAATATAGTTTATTCTCAAGTGCACATGGGACATTCTCCAGGATAGACCATATGCTAGCCAGTAAAATAAGCCCCAGTAAATTTAAAAGAATAGAAATAATATAAATTATGTTCCCCTACCATATGGAAGGACATTAGAAATCAATAGCAGGAAGAGATTTGGGAAACACCAATATGTAATAATAAGCAGCATACTTTTAAATAACCACTGGGTCAAAAAAGAGATCAGAGGGGAAATCAGAAAACACTTCGAGATGAATGAAAATGAAGATACACCATAGCAAAATGTATGAGATGCAGTTAAAGTAGTGCTTACAGGGAAATTTATAGCTTTTAATGTGCTTATAGTGAGGAGAGAGATCTCAAATGAATACTCTAGCCCTCCCCCTTTAGACAGTGGAAAAAGAAAAGCAAGCTAAATCTAAAGCAAACAGGAAGAAGGAAATAATAAACATTGGTGCATGTATTACTCAAATAGATAATAAATCAAAATAGAGGAAATCAGTGAAATCAAAAGCTAGTTCTTTGAAAAAAATCAACAAAATTGATGAACATTTATCTAAAGAATTAAAGAAAAATTAAATACCAATTTTCCACAAATCTATCAAAAAACAGGAAGGAGAACTTCCCAGTTCTTTTTCTGAGGCCAATATTAGTAGATACCAAAACCAGACAAAGATACCACAGGAAAACTACATACTAGTATCTGCTTTGAATATAGATGTAAAAATCCTCAAGTAAATATCAGTAACATATAAAAAGAATTATATACCATGACCAAGTGAGATTATTTCAGAAATACAGTATTGATAACACTGGAAATTAATTAATGTTAATGTATCAATAGAATAGAAAAGAAAAAAATTGATCAAATCTAACACCCTTTTTTATGATCAGTTGCTTTTTTTAAATTAAGATATCACTGATATACAATCTTAGGAAGATTTCACATGAGCAGCATTGTGGTTACAGCATTCACCCATATTATCAAGTCACCCCCACCGCCACCCCATTGCAGTCACTGTCCATCAGTGTAGTAAGATGCTATAGAGTCAGTACTTGTCTTCTCTGTGCTATACTGCCTTCCGCATGACCCACCTACATTATGTGTGCTAATCATAATGCCCCTTAATCCTCTTCTCCCTCCCTCCCCATTCACCCTCCCCACCCCCTTCCCTTTGGTAACTGCTAGTCCCTTCTTGGAGTCTGCAAGTCTGCTGCTGTTTTGTTCCTTCAGTTTTGCTTTGTTGTTATACTCCACAGATGAGTGAAATCATTTGGTACTTGTCTTTCTCTGCCTGGCTTATTTCACTGAGTGTAATACCATCTAGCTCCATCCATGTTGTTGCAAATGGTAGGATTTGTTTTCTTCTTATGGCTGAATAATATTCCATTGTGTGTATGTACCACCTCTTCTTTATCCATTCATCTACTGATGGACACTTAGGTTGCTTCCATATCTTGGCTATTGTAAATAGTGCTGCAGTAAACATAGGCGTGCATCTGTCTTTTTCAAACTGGAGTGCTGCATTCTTAGGGTAAATTCCTAGAAGTGGAATTCCTGGGTCAAATGGTATTTCTATTTTTAGTTTTTTGAGAACCTCTGTACTGCTTTCCACAATGGTTGAACTAATTTACATTCCCACCAACAGAAAATCTAACACCGTTTCATGATAAAAACACTCAACAAACTAGGAGTAGAGGAGAACTTCCTTAACCTGGTAAAAGGCATCTAGGGATAACTTTGTATTGTGTTAATTTAGTGGTTACTTTTATCTTCATCTTAAGTCTGCCTTCAAGTGATATTATAAACTTCATGTATGGTATAAGGACTTTATTTCTGTTTTCATCTCTTGAGCTTTGTTACCGTGTACTTTTACCTCTATTACATTGATACTATGTCATCATTGTTTGTTTTAAAACTTATTTTAAAGATATATGGATAATTAGGAAAAAGTCTACTCAAACAGTCACTGTTTTCATGCTCTTGATTACTTTGTGTAGGTCCATATTTCCATTTGATACAATTTTCCTCCTTCCTTAAAATACTTGCATTAACATTTCTTGTGGTGCAGGTGTGCTGGTATGGAATTCCTTCAGCTTTTGTATGTCTGAAAAGGCCTATTTCTCCTTCATTTTTAAGATGCTTTTGCTGAGTATAAAATTCTAGGTTGACAGTTTTCTTTTAGTGCACCAAAGTTATTGCTTCACTGTCTTTTAGCTTGTATCATTTCCAGTTAGAAATCTGCTGTCATCCTTATCTTTTCCCTGTGTGTGTATTTTTTCTGGGTGCTCTTGAGTTTGTCTTTATTACTAGATTTAAGCAATTTTATTATGATTTACCTTTCAGTGACCTTCATTTTTTGATGTTCAGCATATTGAGAACCTTTGTTTCATGTATTTTGTGTATTTTTGTTGTTTGAGGTGCAAGGGCTAATCTGGTTCTTACTCTGTTTTGGGTAAAAGTGGAGATCTTCATCTTTTTTCATTTTTGTGTGTGAAATTACATATAGCAAGCACATGTACAGAAAATTGTATGCCACTAATGTGTATATCTTAGTGAGCTGCCACAAATTGAATTCTTGTGTAACCACTGCCCAAACATAAAATAGAACATCGTCTCCATCCCAGAAGCCCACTTTGTACCCTCTCTTAAGTCTTCTTTTGATTAGTATTTGGAGAAATATCCACATTGTTGGATGTAGTTTATGTCATTAATTTTCCTTCTATATACTATTCTTTTCTAGGAACATACCAGTATATTTATCTATTTTACTGTTGATGGCAGTTGGGTTGTTTACTATGAATGTTTGTATATACATCTTGTAGTGTACCTAAGCATGTGTTTCTGTTGGGTATGTAGCTAAGACAAAGGTTTCTGTATTAATAAATGATGGTAAACTGTTTCCAAAATTGTACATACAGGTCCTCATTCACATTCTTGCCTACATGTGAATTTTGGTTCTTTTGATATTAACCATTTTTTTGGTAGTGTTCACTATTTTAATTTATATTTCCCTGGTTATTGCATTATTTTTCATAAACATTCTCTTGTGATGTATTTATTTAAGGCCTTCACCCCTTTTTCTTTTGGTTTGATTTTTTCTCACTTATTTGTAAGAGTTCTTACAAATTCTGGATATTAGCACTAAGGTATGTGTACTATAGATAATTATTCTTAACCTGTAGTTTGCTTTTTCACTCTGTTGTGTCTTTCAGTGAAGATGTATTCTTAATTTTAATGAATTTCAGTGTTAGTAATTCTTGATGGTTAGTGCTTTATGTGTTCAAAGAAATCTCTCTCTAGAGCACATGAAGACATTTTTCTTAGATTGTCATTTAGGAACTATAGTGTTTTGCCTTTCACAGTTAGGTCTGTAATCCCCCTGGAAATAATTTCTGTGTATGAAGTAAGGTAGGGATCAAAGTTCATTTTGTTCCATATAGATCTTTCAATGGGTGATCACCGTTTATTTATTGAAAAAACCTTCTTTTTCCCACTACTGTGCAGTAATACTTTCCTTATAAATCAAATGTCCATGCATGTAGTCTGGTTGTGGAATTTTTATTCTAATATATTAGTTTGTTTATCTGTACTTTTCCTATTACCAAACTGTTTAGATGCCATAGTTTTACAGTTTACAGATAATTTTGGTATCTGATAGAGTAAATCTTCCAGCTTTGTTTTTCTTCAAGATTGCCCTGGCTATTTTGGTCATTAGTAATTTCACATAGAGTTTGGAATCCTTGTCAGTTTTGTTTTACAAAAATCTATTAGAATTCTGATTGGAATTGCACTGATTATTTTAGAATTGGAAAGAACCATCTTTATTGAATCTTTCAACCATGACATGGTAACCCTCTTTATTTATTTAGGTTTTCTTGCATTTTTATCAATTATGTTTTATAGTTTTCAGCCTAGTGGTCTTGCAGATATTTCATAGATTTTTATTAGGTGTTTGGTACTTCTTTGGGTGCTGTAAAAATGGGAGGTGTGTATGTTTGTTTGCAACCTTCTTGGGAGCTTCCTGAGTGTAATCTGAAACAGGCTCCCATAGCTGGAGGACAGGGACAGACTGAAGAAATAGGCAGACCACTTGGGATCTGTGGGTGGCGGGTTTAATATGGGAACCTACTCATGAGGCTTGTCTTGGGTGAATAGATTGCCTCACCTGTGTGTCATACTCTTTAAAGTTTGTTTGGAGGCCTTAATTAGGTTCAGTCACATACCCAGTCCAGACAGCTTCAACATCACATTTCTCTTTCAAGGCTGTGTACATGGAGCAGCTTCTGGGAGCCTTCAAGGCAAGCAACACACATGTTCCAAGGCAGGGTGGGGAGCCTCCAGTTGCCTGGTCACCTGGCAGTTATGTCTTCTTCATGACCTCTTCCAACAGTGTATTTTAGGTTTGTAATTTATTAAGTTACCTTTATTTTAAGATCAGTTTTAGGTTCACAGCAAAATGTAGTAGAAGATAGAGATCCCTTGCCTCCACATATGCACAGCCTCCTGCACTGTTGATATCCTACACTAGAGTGGTGTATTTGTTATAATTAGTGAGCCTGTACTGACACGTTGTTATCACCCAAAGTCCGTAGTGTAAGTTAGGGTTCACTCTTGGTGGTGAACATTTATTCAGTAGGTTTTGACAAATGTCTGATAACATATATCTGCCATTATAGTATCATACAGGATAGTTTCACTACCCTAAAAATCTTTTGTGCTCTACTTTTTCATCTCCTCTGTTCTCTAACCTCTGGCAACTACAGATCTTTTCATTGTCTGCAGTTTTGCCTTTCCCAGAACGTCATATAGTTGGTAGTGATATAGTATGTAACCTTTTCATATTGGCTTCTTTTGCTTAGTAATATGCAGTAAGCTTATTCCTTGTCTTTTATGGCTTGATAGCACTTCTTTTTAGCTGTGAAAATATATTCCATTGTTTGGATGTACCACAGTTTGTTTATTCACCTGCTGAAGGACATCTTGGTTATTTTCATGTTTTAACAATTGTAAATAAAGATGCTGTAAACATCTTGGTGCAGGTTTTTGTGTGGACATAGAGTTTTCAACTCCTCTGGGTAAATATGAAGAACGATTGCTGGATTGTATGGTAAGACTAAGCTTAGTTTTATAAGAAACTGCCTAACTGTCTTACAAGGTGGCTTTGCATTCCTACCAGCAATGTAGGAGGGTTTGTGTTGCTCCACATTCTCACTGGCATTTGGTGTTGTCAGTGTTTTGGGATTTTAGCCATTCTAATAGGTATGTAGTGGTATCTTATTGTTGCTTTAGTTTGCATTTCCTTAAAAACACATGATGTTCAGTTCTTTGTGTATTTTGGATAATAGTCCTTTATCATTTGCAAATATGTCATCCTACTCTGTGGCTTGTCTTCTCATTCCCTTGATATTTTCACTTTTTATTTTTTTTATGGGGAAATGCAAACAAAATTAGAATAGTATTATAAATCACCCTTGTACCCATGATGTAGCTCCAGCAGTTAGTTAACTTGTGCTCAGTTTTGTTTAATATATACCCCTTCAGTCATTTTGCAGCAAATTGTAGCCATCATATAATTTCATCTAAAAGTAATTTAGAATGTGTTTTAAAACTTTGGACAGTTATTTATTTTTTCCCTAGACATAACATTTACATCATTGTCATACAAAATAATTACTTTAATATATAATACCTTAAGATGGTGCTTTGAATAATGCCTCAGTATCACCAAAGATAATTGATGCTGTTATATAGAAGTACAGTGGGTTTTTTTTTTTATCAAAGTATGTATTTCTTTAATTTGGAGAATTACAATTTTAAAAATAATTTTACTGTTCTGGGGAGAGAAATATTTAGTAAAAAGAAAATAATTCTGGTACCTGGAAATGATAGAGGAAACTAAAATAATTCTAATGCAGATCAAGCACCAAGTATGACAGTCTCTGTACATGTTTTAGTAAGAAATATGAACAATCTTAAAAAGCAGATTCTTCAGTCTAGAGATGCCATTCCAATTAAGAAGGCAAGAATGCTTCATGTAGATAAAACCAATGTGAAAGGCAGGAAGTGATTTGCTTAAAAAACAGACACAGTTCCAGTAGTTTTTAAAAAACCATAACCCATATCAAGATATTAAACATTCTCAATAATTGTAGATTTTTTTTTTTTTTGAGAGGGCATCTCTCATATTTATTGATCATATGGTTGTTAACAACAATAAAATTCTGTATAGGGGACTCAATGCACAATCATTAATCAACCCCAAGCGTAATTCTCACCAGTCTCCAATCTTCTGAAGCATAACGAACAAGTTTTTACATGGTGAATACAGTGGGGTTTTTTATACTGACTTCGCCAAGTGAAGCTTATCACCTTGCTCAACTCACTAATTCTAATTTATAGGGGCTTTGGATTTTCTACTTACATAGTCATTTTCTCTGTAAATTAGTTTAATTTCTGTTTTAAAAATTCTTGTACTTTTACTTGTTCCTCTTTTTTTACTGACGGGCTGCTTTGTATATCATTGAATAGATGTATAAATACAGTGATAACAATTATATTTTTGTTTCTCTTTTGAAACAGAAAGCTTTTAGCTTTTCACCATGACATTTGATATTCCCTGCTGGCTTTATTTAAAAATATACTTACAGAACCCTAATCAAGGAAGTTCCCTTCTGTTCTTAAATGAATTTTAAAAAATCATAGATGCATGCATTGATTTTTATCCAGTTCCTTTTTTCCATCTGTTGGGATGCTCCCTTTTCTCCTTTTCTTTGTTAATATGGATGGCATATTTTACATTGATGTTTGAGTGATAAACCAACCTTAGATTCCTAGAATAAACTTAGTCCATTGTGCTGTTGTATTCTTTCATTGCTCATTTTGGTTTGCTAAATTTCATTTATATTCTTTGCATGTATGTTCATAAATGAGGCTGGTCTGTACTTACTTTTTTTTTTAACCTGTAATGCACTTGTTAGGTTTTAGCATTAAGGTTATGCTGGTTTTATCAAAGGAATTGTTCCTTTCTCTTTCTATTATCTGCTATGTGTTTATGATTATTTCTTAACTCTGTATAGATTGCTAGTAAAGCCATCTGAGCCTGAAGTTTTCTTTATTGGAAGCTTTAAATTATGGATTTATTTTACAAGTTACAGGATTGCTTAGAGTTTCTAGTTATTAACCCAGTTTTGGTAAGTTTTTTGCTTAGAAATTTGTATACATTTAAAATTTATTGCCATAGTGTTGTTAATAATACATCCTCTTTTAAAATTTAGATATGATTTATGTATACTAAAGTCTATGGTATTAAGTTTACAACTAGATAAATTTTCACAAATCGATACTTACATCTGTGTTTATGTCTGTATATTGTTGAAATCACCAATTAGGTCAAAATAAAGAATATTTCTAGCACCCCTCTATGTTCCTCCTCGGTCCCTCCTAGCTGTTTCTTTAGGTAACTGTAACCACAGATCTTTAATTTTACCTGTTTTAAATGTCATATAATTAGAATCATAGGTTCGTCCTTGTTCCTGGTTTCTTTTGGTACTAGTTCTCATTCCACTGTGTGAGTATAGAGCAGTTGATATGTTTGTTCTCCTCTGGGTAAACATTTGGGTTATTTTCAGTCTTTGTTAGGAATTACGTTGCTCTGAATGTTGCTTTACATATTTCTTCGTAGAAATACTCTCTCATTTCTCTTCAGTATTTACACAGGAGGGAAATGGTGAGTCATAGGTTATGTATGTATATGTAGCTTTTTTCATAGTGTGTATACCAGTTTACTTTCCCAGCAACAGTGTTTTAGAATCATTCCTGTATTCCACAGCTTCGACACATTTGGATATTTCCAGTCTCTTTAATTTCAGCCATTCTGTTGAGTGTATATTGATAATACATTGTAATTTTAGTTTGCTTAGTTTTCTAAGAAACTGCCTCCAATGTCTAATGATGTTGAATAGCTTTCCATTTGTTTATTAGACCAGGTAAATATCCATATTTTTTAAGTACTTGTTTAAGTGTTTTGTTCATTTTATAATGGCATGAAAGTTGTCATCTTATTGATTTATAGTTCTTTTTATATTTTATACATGCACACATGTGCACACACACATGTCATATATATGCATCACAGCTGTCTTCTCCCAGTCTGTGGTTTACTTTTTCATTCTCTTAGTATTATCTTTTGATGACAGAAGTTCTTAATTTTAATGAAGTGCAGTTTATCAGTGTTTTATGTGACCAGTGTTCTCTTTGTGTTTTAAGAAAATTTTGCCTATTCCAAGGTTATAAAGACACTGTGTTTCGTTCTTCTAGCTTTAATGTTTTATTTTTAAATTTTGATTCTACTGTACACATTTGCATATGATGTGAGGTGAAGGTCAAATCTCATTTTTTTTCCATCTGGATAGCAAGCTGATCCAACACTGTTTGTTGAAAAGAACACTTCCCCCTGATGATTTTCTGTGGTATCTTTTTTTTTAAATTTTATTTTGATATCATTAATGTACAATTACTTGAACATCATTAAGGTTACTAGACTCCCCCTATTATAAAGTCCCACCCACATACCCCATTACAGTCACTGTCCATCAGCATAGTAAGATGTTATGGAATCATTACTTGTCTTCTCTGAATATACTGCCTTCCCCGTGCCCCCACGCCCCTACATTATGTGTGCTAATCATAATGCCCTGTTTTCCCCCTTATCTCTCCCTTCCCACCCATCCTCCCTAGTCCCTTTCCCTTTGGTAACTGTTAGTCCATTCTTGGGTTCTGTGAGTCTGCTGCTGTTTTATTCCTTCAGTTTTTTCTTTGTTGTTGTACTCCACAGATGAGTGAAATCATTTGATACTTGTCTTTCTCCACCTGGTTTACTTCTCTGAGCATAATACCCTCTAGCTCCATCCATGTTGTTGCAAATGGTAGGATTTATTTTCTTATGGCTAAATAATACTCCATTGTGTATATATACCACATCTTTATCCATTCATCTACTGATGGACACTTAGGTTGCTTCCATTTCTTGGCTATTGTAAATAGTGTTGTGATAAACATAGGGGTGTATATGTCTTTTTCAAACTGGGCTGCTGCATTCTTAGGGTAAATTCCTAGGAGTGGAACTCCTGGGTCAAATGGTATTTCTATTTTTAGTTTTTTGAGGAACCTCCATACTACTTTCCGCAATGGTTGAACTAGTTTACATTCCCATGTGGTATCTTTTTAAATCAGGTAACCAAATATGTGTAGGCCTGTTTCTGATTCTTTATTCTGTTCAATTGTGCTGTTTGTCTGTCTCTGCACCAATGATACACTGTTCTATTGCTGTTACTTTCAGATAAGTAGATAGTTGGTAGTGTAGGTTTTCCAGGTTTATTGTTCTTCAAGATTATCTTTGCTATTCCGCATTCTTTGCAATTCCATAAAAAATTTTAGAATCAGCCTATCACTTTCAATAAAAAAGTTTCTGGGGTTTGACTGAAATTTTTTTGAATCTGTAGATCCATTTGGGGAGAACTGTCACTTTATTATATTGAGCTTTCTGTGAACATACACACCTCCACTTATGTAAGTCTCTCAATAGCATTTTATAACTTTAATTTCTTTATAAATTGATAAATGTATTTTTAGTTATAAATTTAATGACACATTTTAATTTAGTTCTTATATTTGAATACTCTCAGTAGTGTTTTATAATTTTCAGTGTAGCAGCCCTATATTTCCTTTAGATTTAGTTTTTGGTATTTGATTTTTTATGGTACAATATAGTGAGTTCTCTTGATTTAAATTGTATTATTTATTTGTTTCTTGCTTTAAATGTAGAAATAAAATGTGTGTTGACCTTACAGTCAGAGACCTTGCAGATGCACTTGCTGATTTTGGTATTTATAGATTCCTTTGCATGTTTTATGTATCCAGTCCTGTCATATATAAAAAAATGTCAGATTTACTTCTTCATTTCTAGTTTTGTGATTCTTCATTTGTTTTTCTTGTTAATCTCACTGGTTAGGATCTCCAGAAGAACACTGAGTAGATGTGGTGATAGTGTACATCCTTGTATTTTTCCTAACATCAGTGGAAATGTGTGCGATATTTAATCATTGCATGTGATATTCACTTGCTATTGTCATTATTTTAAATGCAGCTCTTCTCATGAAGGTTAGAGTGACAGGACATTGTGTTAATCATTTATTTTTGTGTTGTGATTTTTGAGGTGGCATGAATAATTTCATTATCCAAAAGTACTGTTCATTTGTCCAATTTAGATGTATGTTTAGATTTAAATTGTGTATGTAAGTTAATACTTGAAATAAATACCAGTTATATAAAATTGATCTAGTTTTAACCTTTATGCTTAATAGATACCAGAGATGCTCATTATCTTTGCTTGTAATTTCTCCATTTTGAAAAAGTATTTCATATGGTAAAAATTACAGTTCCAAATGATTTACAGTAAAAGTAAATCTTTTTACTCCAGTTCATAGTTCCTTTACCAGGTTTTCTTGGTGGGGGTAGTCTTCCATAGCTGTGCTTAATGGCCATACATTTAAACAATACATCTTTGGTAAGAATTGTTTATACTGTTCAGGTTCTTGTGATATATCTTATATGTTGTTCATATCAGCATGTATAGAATTACATCATTCTCTTGGATAACTTCATATCGTACTCAGCAGACAATACAGCATAATTTAATTAGTGTCTTTGGTGGACATTAAGGTTTTTGCCAATCTTGTTTGAACTATTTTTATTTAACTATTAGAAACAGTGCTGCAGAAAGTCTTGTAACATTTTTCTGCCTATGAAGATTTCTTCCCATACTTAATGTTTTTGTTCATGATGTATTTGTATTTTGTTCTGAAAAAATTACATGGCAAACTACCTTTCAGTGCTCCTGAGATTACAAATTACCATTTAAAATTTTACTCCCATAGACAGACTTGTAGAAGACATCTCATTTTCGAGAAAATCTTGAGGTGAAGTAATTTTATAATGGTTTTTAAGTAAACTTCATTTTAAGTGGGAAGTCAGTGTAAAATTATAATCTCAAATAATGGGCAGTATTGAGTGTTTGCAATTTTAGTTCTCTTAAACTGATTTAGCTTCCTGGGTCCACTATTTCTGTAGTTTTTTCCCTTTTGTGAAAAGTATTTTGTGAAGAATAGATAATTTACTCATTACTAGTGGTTGTAGTGATAAGATTATTAACTGATTTAGCAAATACTTTCTTTGTCCATTCTGTTGTGTGCAGGGTTCTATGCTCTGGGGCTATAGCAGTGAACAGAGTTCTTCCTGGAGCTTTTATTCTTCTTGTAGGTGAGGGTAGGACAGTGTGAATAAAGTAATTTTTAAAAGTAATTAAATATATAATAGTAAATAATAAATATTAATAATAAGCCCATTGGTGATCAATGCCAGAGAGAAAAGTAAAGAATGCTTGGTGGGCTTGGGAATGCTGAGGTTGTAGGATAGGGAACATAGTTTAAAATAGGATATGTCCTAGGAAAGGATTTACAAGAACGGGTAATGGTGATTACTTCTAATAGAGGGAATTGGGAGTCTTGTCAGGGGTGTGAATGAGACATTCACTAATACTCCTATTAGTGCCTTTTGAATTTTCTGTCATGTAATATGTTTATAAAAACAATTTTTATTGAAAGAGGCTACTGTGGTGTTAAGAAGTAAGGGAACAGGGAGCTAGCTACCCACTTTCCTCAGTACATTATAGTTCTTTTGCTATGGTTAGGGCCTGCTTATTCAGAAACGATAATAAGTGGATAGTAAGTGGATCTTTGTGTTTTCCTACTAATCGCATAGTAAAGGAAAGGACTTCCTGAGAAAGTAAGGGAATTCTGAGTGGCAGATGGGTAGATGAAAAGCTATTATGAAATCTAGTAAAGCCTTTTGCTATTGTTTTACTTTATTATTATTGAGGTATAATTTACATACAATAATACATTGGTTTCAGTTGTACAACATAGTGATTTGTATGCATTGCAAAATGGTCACCACAGTAGGTAGTTATAATCTGTCACTTTACAAAATTAATACAATATTATTGATATATTTCCCATGTTTTACATTAATTACATTCACATGACTTATTTATTTTATAACTGGAAGTTTATACAATTCTGTTCTCCCATGTTGTGCCCTCAGCCCCCTTCCCCTCTGGCAACTGCCAATTTGCTCTCTGTTATCTATGCACATAGGTTTTATTTGGTTTGTTTTTTGAATTCCATACAAAGAGAGATTTGTCTTTGATTTATTTCACTTAGTATAATACCCTCAAGATCCATTCATGTTGTCACAAATGGCAAAAGTTCATTCTTTTTTATGGTTGAATAGTATTCCATTGTAGATACATACCACATCATCTTTATCACTTCATCCATTGATGGATACTTAGGTTTACATATCTTAGCTATTGTAAATAATGCTGCAGTGAACATAGGGGTGTATTTATCTTTTCAACTTAATGTTTTCACTTTCTTTAGATACATACCTAGTATTGAAATTGCTGGATCATATGGTAGCTTTATATTTTTTTAATTAAAAATTTTTTCTATTGCTGTACAGTTGAAATACAATATTATATTGGTTTCAGGTGTACAACATCGTGATTCAACAGTTATATATGTTGTGAAATGCTCACTATAGTAAATGTAGTCACCAACTGATGGTAGTTTGAGGAACCTCCATACTGTTTTCCATAGTGGCTGCACCAATTTACATTCCCACTGACAGAGTATGAGGGTTCTTTTTTTCTCCACATCCTCTCCAACACTTGTTATTTCTTGCCGTTTTAATAATAGCTATTCTGTCATGTATAAGGTAATATCTCACTGTGGTTTTGATTTACATTTGTTGAGCTTTTTTTCATGTGCCTGTTGGCCCTATATGTCTTTGGAAAAATGTCTATTCAGATCCTCTGTCCATTAATTGTATTTTTGTGTTATTTAATTGTATGAGTTCTTCATATATTTTGGATATTAACTCCTTAGCAGATACATAATTTGCAAGAATCTTCTCCCATTTGGTTGGTTGCTTTTTCATTTTATTGATGGCTTCTTTTGCTCTGCAGAAACTTTATAGTTTGATATAAGCCATTTGTTTATTTTTGCTTTTGTTTCCCTTGCCTTTGGAGTCAGATCCAAAAAACATTGTTAAGAAGTCTAGGAGTTTACTGCCATTTTATAATTTACAACAAAGGAAGCAGGAATATACAATGGGGAAAGGACAGTCTCTTCAGCAAATGGGGTTGGTAAAATTGGACAGCCACATGCAAAATAATGAAATTGACCACTGTCTTACATCATATACACAAATTAACTCAAAATGGATTAGAAGCTTGAATGTGAGACCTGAAACTAAAACTCCTAGAAGAAAACATAGGTAGTAATTTCCTTCTGCTGTTACTTTAAATTATTACCAAGGTGGTGTTTGTTTTTCTAACATGGGAATAAAATCATCAATAACTAACTTCCAGTGTGTTTCAGTTAAGACTTTTCAAGTAGCTTCTATCCTTTGACTAAACAGAGTGAGGCCAAGTGAAGGTGTGATGGCAACACCATGTGCTGATAAACTGCCTCTCCATTAGTGCATCTGAACTGCCATTGCAGAAGCCCAAGAGATTCAGAGGTCCTGGTGTTAACTTCTGGAGGGACCTTCAGTATGGTACTTTCAAAACTTCAAAAGATAAAAGCAGCTTAATTCTTTACCTAGACCCTGGTTCTATACCTCTAACCAGTTTTAACACTGTTGCTGTTGAAGGTTAATCTTGAGTGTTCATTGTTTTGTTCTTGGTAAATCTAACTTTTTTTTACTTTAAGTATGATTAATGCCTGCCAAAGTTAAAGGTGGGATTAATTTGGAATTAGAATATAAAATGTTATAAAAAGAATATCACAACATCAACAAAAATAATGAAACAAAATTTTTTCTGTATCTTTTAATGTTTGTTAAATCCTTCTAGTCCTTGTCTGGTTCACTCTTGTCCATGTCTCCAATAGCTGTAGTCATGAATTGAGTCCCATTTACTTAACACTGTAGAACATTCTGTGTCGTTAGTTTGTCTGGAAGTGGTTTCATAGATGGTTTTAAATATTAATAATTTGAGATAATAGTTGTCTTGACTAATGTACAGTTGGAAAGTTGACAGATTAAGGTCTATCATTAGTAATTTAAGATGAATATACTTCTTTAAAAAGTGATCATTCTTAAAAGGTTGTTGATCACCAATCTCTAAAGTTTTAGAGAGTCTTTATTTGTATATAATGAGCATTTTTAGGCTTATCAAGCCATTCTTATGTTATAACTCCTTTACTCATTGGGTAGAATTGTATTAGAATTATAATTGTATAATTGTATGATTGAAAACCTGTAATTTAAAGTGTAAATATTTAAGCTTTCAAGTTAGATCAATAACAAGAAACACAGAATCTTAGAATAGTTGATTTCTTCCTTGTTTGAACTATGAAATATTCTGGCAAGCTTTCAGACTGATAGAACAGTTTACAAAGATTGAGTAAAATTAATATTTTACTAATGTACCAATCTTCTAGGTTATCATAATTGTTTTCTGTGAAGTTTGTCATTTAGGGCTGATACTCATTTTCTGAATTTTCTAAATTGCCTTCAAAGCCTCTCTATTATGTAGCCTTTCTGGCTACCTAGCTTTTGCTTACAGGACTTTATCTTGTTAACTAATAGGGTAAGAGGGAATTGAGAGTCAGCAAAATTTACATTAGTCAGTAGTAGCTATGGCTCTTGAGTTCTCTAGAAGGATAAAAGGAGGTTTAACAATTGATGAGAATTTTTAAGTCATCCATTGATTTTCATATCAATGGCAGTGTACTCCAATAGAATGAATAATTTAATACAGCTAGTATGAACAGATGAAGTTTTTAAACTTGCAATTTTCTCATCAAAAATATGCTTGCTTTTTAAAAATTGTTTTCCATAAATTTGTTGGAATCTGTGTGCTTTGTATCTTGCAAGTTGGTAGCTGCTATTACCAAACAATAGTCCCTTTGTGAGGTGTGAGGTTTTGTTCTGTGGATATTCCCAAAGGGCTATATGAGGAAATCCTGAAATAAAGGGCCAGATTAACTTTAAAAAAACAAACTACTTGGAAGGGAATAAACAATGAAGGGCTACAGTTTTTGCTTTTCTGGAGTGTCAAATTTCAGCTCAGAGCAAATTCTTCAGCAGAGCAATAAACCTTTGAAAATTGCATTATAATGGAAATGCTGACAGACCATTAACTATAGTGGTGCAAATGTGCTGCTGTGACATACAGAAGATTTTCCCAAATTGCTAAATACATACAATAAACTATGGTGGGCAGTGTGCATCCATCCTATGGAAGCCTATATGGGTATATTCAGTTTGTCATGTTGTCTACCTAATTATTAATGGAGAAGCTTAAACGTATCACCCTTGACATGTAGGAAAAGTACCATTTTAGAAGGAAAGAGTGGTTTAGACTGCTGATGCTGATAGCTCATTTTATGTTTGCCACACTGGAAAAGGCCCAGGGTAAATTTAACATGATGCATTTAATCACCATTCCAATTATAGTGCCACTGAAGCAGATCAATGTTTTCTTACTACCAATTCATTGGAACTTATAGGTCATAAAGTATCATTATTAGGCATATTGGAAAGTCTCAGCCCAATGGAAATGTGGATTCTAGGATTTTTCCATTTGCTCTGAAATAGTAACAGAGGCTGCTTAGTCGTACATTTCCCCATGTAAAATGAAAATTGGAATTTAAAAGGATTGATATGATTAAGTGAGAATTCTCTAATGCCCCAGGGAATAATGAAGCAGAGTGTTCACATCCAGAAGTAAAATAGGGAAAATGATGAAAAGGGGTGGGTACTTCTATAGAAGCCTGCTAATAATATCCTTACAAATAATAAGTGTTGTGAGAGTGTGGCTTGTTCTTGGCTTTATTCACAGCACCTAGAACAGTGCCTGGCATATAATGTGGGTGTCAGTGGGTATTTATTGGATTTGTTTGTTTATTTGAGACCTATTTGAGGCTAGATTTGCCAGGTACTATGCTAAATGCTGTTTACTAATATAACACACACACACATGCAATGCACAGCTAGAATTAATCCATACTAGATTCTTAAAGGCAGTATAGGTACAATTTGATATGTTGAGTGTCATGAATTAATGCAAAGATTCAGGTATATTTTGGGTCGAATCATATCCTCTGAAATGTAAGTGGACAGTAAAAAGATCTGAGATAACTAGATTATAAGTAAGCCTGGTACTCCTGTACTCTTAAATCAGTGCTAATTGGGCCAGGTTTATCTGTTCTTTTCTAACATTTATTTTCCACTTGACTCTTGCAGTTCCCAAACTTGGCTGCCACCTGGACTTTAAGAAAACATAAGGATTCTTGGGCATTAGCTCAGAGATTTTGATTTACTAGATCTGGGATGGAGACTAGAAATCTATATTTTAAAAAAATTTCCTTACCTTCGGTGTTTACGTAGAGCCGATCTACTGCCCTACTTCATGACTTTCTTTCAAATTAGTGGTGACAATTACCTTGGACCTTTTGGATTCTCTGGAAATGATAACCAGCACAATAATTAATGTCTTTCATTCTGGTAAAAGAAAAGAAATGCTAATGAAAGTCTATTAGGACTAGTGTTGACTTTCTGTCCATATATTTCACCGGAAAGCTACTGTCAGTGCAGTTTGGGAAAGGATGATTTTCTTTTTTTCCTGTGGCATATTCATGGAGTTGTATTATTAATGGCCTTAGTAATCAGTTTATTCCCTCCTTTTATATTGAAGTTAATCTTTAAAATGTTAATATTTGAATCCCAGCTCTACCTCTTTTATTTCTTGTTGCCTCATTTCTCTGAGAGATGGTTTCTCATATATAAAATGAGGATATTAACTACCTACCTTACAGATTTTTTAGAATTAAAATGTACAACAATGCCTAGAATGTATTTTGCATATGGTGAGCATTTAATAAATATTAGATTTTTATGACACACCTATTGCATAATCTATGGTATACATAAAAGCCAAAAGAAACAAAAAATTATAGTAATCAAGTTAAATATGTCATATGTATACCCACAAGCAGAGTTTTTTAAAATTGTGGTAAAATACATATAACATAAAAACCACCCTTTTAACTATTTTAAATTGTACTAATATAATACACACAGACACACAATACATACACAATTCAGTGATATTTAGTACATTCACAATGTTGTGCAACCATCACTATCTAGTTGAACTTTTCATTACCCCAAAAGGAAACCTGTACCCATAAGCAGTCACTCCCTATTCCCCCTTCCTCAGTCCCTGCAACCGTTAATTTGGTGTCTATGGATTTGCCTATTTTGTGTGCTTTATATGAATGGAATCATACAACTTGTGGCCTTTTGTATCTGGCTTCTTTCTTGTTACGTTTTTAAGTTTCATCTATGTTCTAGACACATCATTACTATTCCTTTTTATGGCTGAATAATCCATTGTGTGTATATACACCATAATTTGTTTACCCTTTCATCAGTTGATGAACATTTGGTGAATGTTTAATAGAGTTGCCACAAACAGGCAGGTATGTTTCTGTTTCAGCCTCGCCTTTTCAGTTGTTTTGGGTATATACCTGTGAGTAGAATTTCTGGTTCATATAGTAATTCTATATTTAACTTACAGAGGAACTAGCAAACTTTTCCATGGTGGCTATGCCATCTTGTATTTCACCTGCAGTGTATGAGGGTTCCCATTGCTCCACATTCTGGCCAACACTTTTTAAATCATAACCGTCCTATTTAGGTGTGAAGTATATCTCATTATGGTTTTGATTGCATTTTGCTGAAGACTGATGGTATTAAGTATCTTTTCAATGTGTTTGTTGACTGTATATCTTTGTCTGTGCAAATCTTTTGCCCATTTTTTAATTGTGTTGTCTTTTTGTTGTTAAAGGCAGACTCTCTTGATTATAAAATTTATTTATTATCCTTTGGGGACCTTAATTTAGAGATATAAAAACATATTTGGGAATAGAATACCAAAGGATTGGAGGGCTTTACTTTTTAAGTAACATTTTATTTATTTATCATCCTTCCCCAAGCACCTTATATTTATGTAGAAATGTAACTTCCTTTAATTATACAGCTTAGCCTGATGTCTTACTTCCTGCCTCCAATCTTCACTAGCAGCTAACCAAATGTATTCCTTTCTAAATATCATTGTTTTACATTGTTTTTTTTTCTCCGATCATAGAATGTTCTTTCCCAACTTTTTGTTAACAATTTTGTTGAGTTATAATTTATATACCATAAAATACACCCATTGTTAATTGTACAGTTTGATGATACATAGTAAATTTATAGTGTTGTAATATTTATTGTGCTGCAGTCCAGTTTTAGAACATTTCCATCATCCTGAGAAGTTTCCTCAGGTTCATCCATGTCACAACATATATCCATAGTATGTTCCTTTGTATAGCTGAATAGTGGTCCATTCTGTGGATCATTCTGTGATCACATTTTATTTATCCATTCACCAGTTGATGGGAACTTGAACTGTTTCTAGTTTTTGGCTGTTATAAATGATGAACATTCATGTACAAGTCCCTCCACCTTTTATTTTGAAAGATTTCAGTCCCACCGAATGGTTGAAGTAGAATAACGAATGTCTGTTTGCATATGCTTCACCTATATTCAGTGATTGTTGACATTTGCCACTGATGCTTTACGTAACTCTTTCTATAAATACACTTTAACAGAACTATTTGCAGCTACCATGACAGTTTACCTCTTCAGTACTTCAGGATGATTCTTCAAAGAATGAGAACATACATTCTCATACAGAACTACAATATCATTATCAGACTACAAAATTAGCATTAGTTTTATAATGTCAACTGTTTTATATATATATCAGTATTTCCCCAGTTGTTCCAAAAATGTTTTCTAAAGCTTTTTAATCCTTTCTTCTAATTGAGGATCCAGAAATGATTTTTAGGTTGCATTTGGTTGTTGTATAGTCTTTTTAAATCTAGAATAGTTCCTCTGGCTCTTTTATTTTTCATGTCAATGAAGTTTAGAAGAATACAGGCCAGTTATCCCACATTTTAGATTTGTCTTACTGCTTTCTCATGATTTAATGTAAACATGTTTTGAAAGGATACCCAATAGGTGAGTGTAAGTCCAGGGAGAGGAAATCCCGGGGCAAAATACCTCTAAAAACCGAAATCAGTCAAAGGGAGAAATAAAGTTTAGAATCTGTTTATTGCTCACAAACTGCAGTCCCGAACCATCTCTCTTTCCTTCTCTAGCAGAAGCAAAACCGGCCCTCCCCCTCACCTCTCAGGTACAGATATACCCTCCTTGCCCAGGTAATTACCCATTGATATGGAGATGAACTTCTCTCCACCCGTGAGGAATGATGCAGATGCACTAAAGCCATACTCTTTTCCATCTGTGAATGCCTGTTGATATGCAGATATACTAAAGCCAGGCAAAATATTCTGGAAATGTTACAATTTTACCCACAGTGAGATTGTGTAGTTTTTTATACACCAGTGATTATGGGAAAAAATGATGGTATGGAATCATAAACATACCTTAAACACTTTAAACATGTACATTAATTACATCAGGATGAACATAATGTGGAGTTTTCTCACAGTGTCATTACTTTTGATCCCATGGTCTAAGTATTGGCTGTTAATTTCTAAGGGTGTAACTTTTTGTATTTAGAAAGTAATTTGTAGGATGAAACTTTGAGGCCATATGGTATCTTGTTCTTCTATAACCTTTCATCTAATGGTTTCAGCATCCATTGCTTGAAGTAATTACTACATTGTAGGGGTGCATAGAAAGCTCTTTAAAAAATAACTTCATTAACTGTATCGTTGAAAAGGCATTTTGGATTGTCTTCCTTAGGTTTCCGTGCTTGGATGAATATATTCCAGATGTCTCCTTGACTTGTTATATTGTAGTTCATACTTAAACTTTGGAGAGGAATATATTGTGGTAGAATGTAAGCATAGAGGTGGATTTTATGTTTTAGAAGTTGCTTTTGATACTTCCTTGGGGTTTAGCATTCAACTCAGGTAGATAATAAGACAAAGTAATGGAATCCAATAAGAAGTCTCTTTCCTGTAGTAAGTAAACTGAAACAAATTCACTTCCCCATCCCAAACCTGATTCATTTGTTCCTGAGTGTTCAGAATTTCATTTGTAGTTGATTTGTTTTTCTATGCAGTTTTAGAAAGATTTTGGTAAAGTTGCTTGTTTTGTTCTCTGTGCATTTACTGAACTTGTTTGTATTATGGTGCAGATTAACCATGGGTAGAATCTCTGAATGTTACATTTAAGTCTGTAAATACTTTTTCCCTCTTTTCTTGGGAAAAGAGAATATGGTATATAAATAATAACATTAATTAATGTAAAGTCATTTGTTCAGTCATTGTGGTTTGCAACTGGCTTTCCCCACAGCATGGGAAATACATAACAGAAATTTCTTATACTGAGACAGATAGGTAAGTGAAAAAAATGTGTTAAACCATGGAATCTTAAAAAATAACTTAGATGCTTTAATTTAAAACACAAATGTATATAATTTGCATTTTTGGTGGTACACTTAAGACTTTTTCAGTCAGCTGATTTGAGAGCTATACGCTTTTATTTGCATAAGCCACAAGTAATACGTTATCTGTTATAAGCTTAACATAGTAGGACTGTGACCCCTAGGACTAGGCTTTCTGGGCTGGAACCTTCACTCTGCCTCTTACTGAAACATGTCTTTAGGCAGGTTATGTATAACTAAATCTGTGCCTCAGTTTTCCCTTGTGTAAAATTCAGATAAAAGTAGCAATGAGTTAGTAATCATAAAACCTATACTAACTTGAAATGGTTAACTCATTTAATCTTGCTGGTGACTGGCACATAAGTGCTTAAAGTGTTTGTTAATTAATTAATGCTCAATTTTGGTCTCCTCATGTGGGAGAATCTGAAGACATTTGCGAACCATTCTGGGGTCACTCTTCAGGTTTTTTTTTTGTGTGTGTGTATGTATTTACATGTATATATATATATATTTTTTTTTGAGAGGGCATATCTTATATTTATTGATCAAATGGTTGTTAACAACAATGAAATTCTGTACAGGGGACTCAATGCACAATCATGAATGAACCCCAAGTCTAATTCTCAACAGTCTCCAATCTTCTAAAGTATAACGAACAAGTTCTTACATGGTGAACAAATTCTTACATAGTGAATAAGTTCTTACATGGTGAACAGTGCAAGGGCAGTCATCACAGAAACTTTCGGTTTTGATCACACATTATGAACTATAAACAATCAGGTCAAATATGAATATTCGTTTGATTTTTATACTTGATTTTTATGTGGATCCCACATTTCTCCCATTATTATTATTATTATTATTTTTAATAAAATGCTGAAGTGGTAGGTAGATGTAAGATAAAGGTAGAAAACTTAGTTTAGTGTTGTACACTCTTCAGGTTTTTATGGTTTGTTCCTCAGTCTTTACATTGTTCTACCTCTGCCGAATTTGACCTGTGCATCCTTTCTTTTTTTTTAAATAACAGCATATTTTAAATCTACTCAAAGTATTCAACATAGATTTCATAGAAATAATGCTTTCTATTTGCACTTAACTGATTTAGGTATTAATTAAACTGTGTGATCACAGCAACAAATACAGTAGGTGTAATTATGAGGCATAGACAGATTTGGGGAAAAAATACAATTAGTTCTTCATAAACGTTCAGCACAACTGATAGTGTAAATTAGTCATGTATTGGAAAAAAAGTTCTGCCAGCTGGGAGAGAAATTGGCAAGCTCTGGGCTTGTCAGTCTGTTTTATGGAGGGTCTCAAGAGCATAGGTTAATATAGCCAGGTCAGGGGAGTCTTGCAAAGGAAACTACTGTGTTTTTTGAAGATGTGGTTGCTCCAGACTCACCTTTTGGGGCATTTGCTGTAGTTATTTGTTACGGGTCTGTTTTCTGCCAGATTACATACAGCCTTTCATCTGTGTGTGTGAGAGATGGCATTTTTGTGAGAGGTGGCAAGTTCCATGGCCAAAAAAGTAGACTGACCCATGATTATCAACCTTTTCTTTAAACAGTTAGCCGTGGCTCAGCACCAGTCCTCAGCATTGGTGAGGGGGGGCCATGCCCTCTAAGTTGAATTCTGTCAGATGGGTCCTGAGCTTTTTAGTATTTCCACTGGAGTCTTAGATGGTGGCACAAAGAATATGCTCATTAAGTTTGTGAATTTGTAAATGACATCAAGTTAGTTAGAATAAATGACTCAGTAGATAACTGGATTAAAATTTAGAATATCTTAATAGTTTTGAAAAGTTGGTGTAACTCCAGGGAGAGGAAATCCTGGGGCAAAATACCTCTAAAACTGAAATCAGTCAAAGGGAGAAATAAAGTTTAAAACCCATTTGTTGCTTACAAACTGCAGTCTGGGGCCATCTCTTTCCTGTTGAGGCAGAAGCAAGCAAGATCTCCTGCTAACCTCTCAGGTTCAGATAAGCCCTCATTGGCCAGGTAATTACCCTTTGATATGGAGATGAAGTCTATCCACCCCTGAGGAATGCCCATTGCTATGCAGATGTACCAAAGCCAGATGAGATACTCTGGAAATATTACAATTTTACCCACAGTTGGTGAATATATATAATATGTCATTCAGCAGGATCAAGGCAACATACTTTTCTTAAGGAAAACAGCTGTGGAAATTCAGCCTGGGAGCAGGCCTGGGTTTGTACCAGTGGTAGTACAAAGAAGCCTGGTGGGTGGGGGTAAGAAAACCAGTTAAATTAGTCAGTGATGTCTTTGCATTTAAAACCATTGATAACAAGTCATAATTGAAAGGGTGCTTAAAGAAATTACAGGGACATGCTTTTACTGTATTTAGTATTATACCATAACAGTGTAAGCATTCAGTGGAAATCTCAGAAAAATGTTCAAGAAAAAGCAGAATTAGGAAATAGTCCGCATCAGAAGGTTTAGTAGATGTTTAGCTTAGAAATAATGGAAAGTTTATTAGTTCTCTTATTAGTTCATAAATGATTATATTACTGTGTGATCATGGATTTCCTAGAAGGTCAGATGTCGCTAGTCTAAGTAACCGAGTTTATTTTAATAGGTGAGAAAACCCAAACCTGAGGTCATATATTCAGGACAAACCCTTTCCTCCCAGGTCACTGCTTTCGCCATTACCCTGTAGCAGCCTGTGTTTTTACATTGATGACAAGATTATAAAGGTATTTTCAACAGAAGGAAGGTTGTAACATAGGACATTAGAAATTTGTGATTTTTTGAAGGTTGAGAGGCAGTGAAATACAATACAGAAAGAAGCAATGGATGCAGGTGGATATAGAACAGGAATACTTCAGATTAAGTCTTGAGGCAGAGACAGAGAAGTACTCTTGAGTTCCCTTCTAATTCTTTTTTTTTTCTTTTTTCCTACTGGGGGTTATAACTACTCGGGTTGATTACATTGAGAATTTCTTCTGCAGACTAGCCAATCTTGTATAGTGGTGAAGGACTAAAATAGTCCAGAAATGGAAATTTTGAGCTTTGAACTTCCTTTTCATGGGTTGAACTTCCTTTTCATGAGTGTTGGGTTGGGAATAAGGAGAATGGTTTCTGTTCTGCTATCACCTTTCAACCATTTCTCATCTAGATTCAAGGTAGGATGTGATCTGGACACTTTTACCTACCCGTTGAGAATATCCTTGTAGAGCGATACAGTATGTGAAACGTTTATAATTTGAACAAATGAAAGGTGCTGTTGAAGTATAAAAGACATTGATATTTTGATGTCGGCGACATTACCTGCACATTTAAATTTCTGTGTTTGTTATTGCTGGATATTACTCTCTCCTCCATATTTAGTAGCTTTTCTTTTGCTGCTGGCGTTTTATGTGAACTGAACTGTTAAATCTTGTAGATGTCTTTTTCCCTGGATGTTTTCCAGTTGCTAGAAGTACCTTGTGTTTTTCTTTCTCAGCCATATAGCTTTGTTGCTAGCTTGTTTTAACCTTGTAGTTTGAACCCTTGTGACAATCATCTCCAAGGTTTATGTTTCATTTTCTGACAAAGAAAGACCTAATAATGTATCCTGCATGTGATCTGTTATTTCATAAATATGAATAAGTGAATGCCTCTGCTTACAAGCCTAAATTTTCTTAATAAGAACTGATAAATACACACTGTACCAGCAGGGTGAAGCAGAAGTACTTGCCTCTTGGGTAGGGCAATGCATATATAATCCTTCAATAGTTTTTATGTAATTATGGTTGTAAAGATGATGGACATGTAAAACGCATTATTTTGCTTTAGAAGAGTGGTT
This sequence comes from Manis pentadactyla, assembly GCF_030020395.1. Lineage (NCBI taxonomy): Eukaryota > Metazoa > Chordata > Mammalia > Pholidota > Manidae > Manis > Manis pentadactyla. The sequence goes on along the minus strand of NC_080034.1, from coordinate 35,060,032 downwards.
CTTTACAATAATTAACCCATTACAGAAGTTTCCTAGCCATTTAATTATATTGACCACTCTTTAGGAAAAAAAACACCCTGACCTCCATAAATGTATCCCCTCACCTTTTCCATTGCAGCAAGCAGCAGCATGGCTAGCCAGGACAAAAGTAAGGGCAGGGAATACCTCACTGTTACATCGTCTACATTATTTAAGTCTCAGATTTTTGTTCCAATACTAAAAGCTGGGAAATTGGACCAGTAGTAGTAGTAGTGGTAGTGGTAGCGGCAGCAGCAGCAGCAGCAGTAGAAGTAGAAGTAGTATATTATCTGATGCAGTGTAGAATTTTCAAAAGTTACTTTATTGAGATATAACTAATATATTGTAAAATACACAATCTAAAACTTGTAACTAATGAATTTTGACAAATGTAAATGCCTGTGTAATCATCACCTAGATAAAGGTATAGAACTTATTCATCATTTCAGAAAGTGCCCTCCATTGATGTAGAATTTTTATAAAGTAGACAGAAATAGTTTAAGCAAGAAATTTAATAATCGACTTGTATAGTTTTGTTAGGTAGCTGGATAGCAGTGAACTTACTCTTTTTTTTAGCAATTTTCTCTACTGCAATAGTGAAGTCTTCTGCGCATTAGTTTTACTCTAATATAAGGGTTGGGTTACCTTTATCCCTACAGGGTTTGAATTCCATATATATTTGCAAATGAAGAGACCCAAAAATAATGCAGTCCTTCATTTTCTCAATAAGAAAAAGAAGTGTTTTGGTTAACTTGAGTAGAGAAACTTTTAGGGGTGTATATGAAGTAGGTAAATGTTTAATTAAAATAGTGTACATACATATTTTTAAAGTCTTTAACTTTTTATTTTGAAACACAGATTTACATGAAGTTATAAAAAAAAATCCAAAGAGATGTCATATATTCTTTACTCAGTTTACCCCGATGGTAACTACATATTTAAAGTCACAGATTGTATAATATTATATGCATTTGTATATGTTCCTACTATAAATTTAAAAATACTTTCCCACACTTAAAAAATTATTTTTATTTATTTTGATATCATTAATCTACAATTACATGAAGAACATTATGTTCACTAGAGTCCCCCCTTCACCAAGTACCCTGCACACACCCCGTTACAGTCACTGTCCATCAGCATAGTAAGATGCTGTTCAATCACTACTTGTCTTCTCTGTGTTGCACAGGCCTCCCCATGCCCCCCCCTCCAATTTATACATGCTAATTGTAATGCCCCCTTTCTTTTTCCTCGCCCTTATCCCACCCTTCCCACCGATCCTTCCCAGTCCCTTTCCCTTTGGTAACTGTTAGTCCATTCTTGGGTTCTGTGATTCTGCTGCTGTTTTGTTCCTTCAGTTTTTCTTTGTTCTTATACTCCACATATGAGTGAAATCATTTTGTACTTGTCTTTCTCCACCTGGCTTATTTCACTGAGCATGATACCCTCTAGCTCCATCCATGTTGTTGCAAATTGTAGGATTTGTTTTCTTCTTATGGCTGAATAATATTCCATTGTGTATATGTACCACATCTTCTTTATCCATTCATCTACTGATGGACACTTTGGTTGCTTCCATTTCTTAGCTATTGTAAATAGTGCTGCGATAAACATAGGGGTGCATCTGTCTTTTTCAAACTGGGCTGCTGCATTCTTAGGGTAAATTCCTAGAAGTGGAATTCCTGGGTCAAATGGTATGTCTATTTTGAGCTTCTTGAGGAACCTCCATACTGCTTTCCACAATGGTTGAACTAATTTACATTCCCACCAGCAGTGTAGGAGGGTTCCTTTTTCTCCACAACTTCGCCAACATTTGTTGTTGTTTGTCTTTTGGATGGTGGCGATCCTAACTGGTGTAAGGTGATATCTCATTGTGGTTTTAATTTGCATTTCTCTGGTGACTAGTGATGTGAAGCATCTTTTCATGTGTCTGTTGGCCATCTGAATTTCTTCTTTGGAGGACTGTCTGTTCAGCTCCTCCACCCAGTTTTTGATTGGATTGTTTGCTTTTTGTTTGTTGAGGTGCATGAGCTCTTTTTATATTTTGGATGTCAATCCTTTATTGGATCTGTCATTTATGAATATATTCTCCCATACTGTAGGGTACCTTTTTGTTCTATTGATGCTGTCCTTTGCTGTACAGAAGCTTTTCAGCTTGATATAGTCCCATTTGTTCATTTTTGCTTTTGTTTTCCTTGCCTGGGGAGATATGTTCATGAAGAAGTCGCTGATGTTTATGTCCAAGAGATTTTTGCCTGTGTTTTTTTTCTAAGAGTTTTATGGTTTCATGACTTACATTCAGGTCTTTGATCCATTTCAAATTTACTTTTGTGTATGGGGTTAGACAGTGATCCAGTTTCATTCTCTTGCATGTAGCTGTCCAGTTTTGCCAGCACCATCTGTTGAAGAGGCTGTCATTTCCCCATTGTATGTCCATGGCTTCTTTATCGAATATTAATTGACCATATATGTCTGGGTTAATGTCTGGAGTCTCTCTTCTGTTCTGCTGGTTTGTGGGTGTGTTCTTGTGCCAGTACCAAATTGTCTTGATTACTGTGGCTTTGTAGTAGAGCTTGAAGTTGGGGAGCGAGATCCACCCCTCCCCCCTTTTTATTCTTCCTTCTCAGGATTGCTTTGGCTATTCATGGTCTTTGGTGTTTCCAGATGAATTTTTGAACTATTTGTTCCAGTTTGTTGAAAAATGTTGCTGGTAATTTGATAGGGATTGCATCAAATCTGTATATTGCTTTGGGCAGAATGGCCATTTTGATGATGTTAATTCTTCCTAGCCTGTAGCATGGGATGAGTTTCCATTTGTTAGTGTCCCCTTTAATTTCTCTTAAGAGCGTCCCATAGTTTTCAGAATATAGGTCTTTCCCTTCCTTTGTTAGGTTTATTTCTAGGTATTTTATTCTTTTTGATGCAATTGTGAATGGAATTGTTTTTCTGATTTCTCTTTCTATTAGTTCATTGTTAGTGTATAGGAAAGCCATAGATTTCTGTGTGTTAATTTTGTATCCTGCAACTTTGCTGAATTCCAATATCAGTTGTAGTAGTTTTGGCGTGGAGTCTTTAGGGTTTTTTATGTACAATATCATGTCATCTGCAAATAGTGATAGTTTAACTTCTTCTTTCCCAATTTGGATTGGTTGTATTTCTTTGTTTTGTCTGATTGCCGTGGCTAGGACCTCCAGTACTATGGTGAATAACAGTGGGGAGAGTGGGCATCCCTGTCTTGTTCCCGATCTCAGAAGAAAAGCTTTCAGCTTCTCGCTGTTCAGTATGATGTTGGCTGTGGGTTTATCACATATGGCCTTTATTATGTTGAGGTACTTGCCCTCTATTCCCATTGTGTTGAGAGTTTTTATCATGAATCGATGTTGAATTTTATCGAATGCTTTTTCAGCATTTATGAAGATGATCATGTGGTTTTTGTCTTTCTTTTTGTTGATGTGGATGTGGTGGATGATGTTGATGGACTTTCGAATGTTGTACCATCCTTGCATCCCTGGGATGAATCCCACTTGGTCATGGTGTATGATCCTTTTGATGTATTTTTGAATTCAGTTTGCTAATATTTTGTTGAGTATTTTTGCATCTACGTTCATCTGTAGTTTTCTTTTTTGGTGGGGTCTTTACCTGGTTTTGGTATTAGGGTGATGTTGGCTTCATCAAATGAGTTTGGGAGTATTCCCTTCTCTTCTATTTTTTGGAAAACTTTAAGGAGAATCGATATTATGTCTTCTCTGTATGTCTGATAAAATTCTGAGGTAAATCCATCTGGCCCTGGGGGTTTTGTTCCTGGGTAGTTTTTTGATTACCGCTTCAATTTCTTTGCTGGTAATTGGTTTGTTTAGATTTTGTGTTTCTTCCTTGGTCAGTCTTAGAAGGTGTATTTTTCTAGGAAGCTGTCCATTTGTTCTACATTTTCCAGCTAGTTAGCATATAGGTTTTCATAGTATTCTCTAATAATTCTTTGTATTTCTGTGGTGTCCATCGTGATTTTTCCTTTCTCATTTCTGATTCTGTTGATGTGTGTTTATTCTCTTTTTCTCTTAATAAGTCTGGCTAGAGGCTTATTTATTTTGTTTATTTTCTCAAAGAACCAGCTCTTGGTTTTATTGATTTTTTTCTATTGTTTTATTCTTCTCAGTTTTATTTATTTCTTCTGTGATCTTTATTATGTCCCTCCTTCTGGTGACTTTGGCCCTCATTTGTTCTTCTTTTTCCAATTTCCATAATGTTGACATTTGACTATTCATTTGGGATTGTTCTTCTTTTTTTAAGTATGCCTGGATTGCTTTTTACTTTCCTCTTAAGACTGCTTTCTCTGAGTCCCACAGAAGTTGGGGCTTTGTGTTGTTGTTGTCATTTGTTTCCATATATTGCTTGATCTCTGTTTTAATTTGTTTGTTGTGCCATTGATTATTTAGGAGCATGTTGTTAAGCCTCCAATTGTTAAGCCTCCATGTGTTTGTGGGCCTTTTTGCTTTCTTTGTACAAGTTATTTGTAGTTTTATACCTTTGTGGTCTGAAAAGTTGGTTGGTAGGATTTCAATCTTTTGGAATTTATTGAGGCTCTTTTTGTGGCCTAGTATGTGGTCTATTGTGGAGAATGTTCCATGTGCACTTGAGAAGAATGTGTATCCTGTTGCTTTTGGATGTAGAGTTCTATAGATGTCTATTATGTCCATCTCTTCTAGTGTTTTGTTCAGTGCCTCTGTGTCCTTACTTATTTTCTGTCTGGTGGATCTATCCTTTGGAGTGAGTGGTGTGTTGAAGTCTCCTAGAATGAATGCATTGCAGTCTATCTCCCCCTTTAGTTCTGTTAGTATTTGTTTCACATATGCTGGTGCTCCTGTGTTGGGTGCATATATATTTAGAATGGTTATATCCTCTTGTTTGACTGAGCCCTTTATCATTATGTAATGTCATTCTTTATCTCTTGTTACTTTCTTTATTTTGAAGTCTATTTTGTCTGATACTAGTACTGCAACACCGGCTTTTTTCTCCCTGTTGTTTGCATGGAATATGTTTTTCCATCCCTTGACTTTTAGTCTGTGCATGTCTTTGGGTCTTTGGGTTTGAGGCGAGTGTCCTGTAAGTGGCATATAGATGGGTCTTGCTTTTTTATCCATTCTATTACTCTGTGTCTTTTGATTGGTGCATTTAGTCCATTTACATTTAGGGTGATTATTGAAAGATATGTACTTGTTGCCATTGCAGGCTTTAGATTTGTGGTTACCAAAGGTTCATGGTTAGCTTCTTTAGTATCTTACTGTCTAACTTAACTCGCTTATTGAGCTATTATAAACACTGTCTGGTGATTGTTTCTCTCCCTTCTTATTCCTCTTCCTCCATTCTTTATATGTTGGGTGGTTTTTTCTGTGCTCTTTTGTGTTTCCTTTAACTGCTTTTGTGGGTAGTTGATTTTATTTTTTGTCTTTAGTTAGTATTTGGTTGGTCTCCTTTCTTTGCTGTGATTTTATTTTCTATGGTGACATCTATTTTGCCTTAGGATTGCTTCCATCTATAGCAGTCCCTCTAAAATACCCTGTAGAGGTGGTTTATGGGAGGCAAATTCCCTCAACTTTTGCTTGTCTGGGAATTGTTTAAACCCTTCTTCATATTTAAATGATAATCGTGCTGGATACAGTATTCTTGGTGTTAAACCATATATATTAAATATATCATGCCATTGTCTTCTGGCCTGTAACGTTTCTGTTGAGAAGTCTGATGATAGCCTCATGGGTTTTCCTTAGTAGGTGACCTTTTTCCTCTTTCTAGCTGCCTTTAAAACTCTGTCCTTATCCTTGATCTTTGCCATTTTAAGTATTAAGTATCTTGGTGGTGTTCTCCTTGGGTCCCTTCTGTTGGTAGTTCTGTGGGCTTCAGTGGTCTGATCGAGTATTTCCTCCCCAAGTTTGGGGAAGTTTTCAGCAATTATTTCTTCAAAGACTCTTTCTCTTTTTCTCTCTCTTCTTCTTCTGGTACCCCTATAATGCGGATATTGTTCCTTTTGGATTGGTCACACAGTTCTCTTAATATTGTTTCATTCCTGGAGATCCTTTTATCTCTCTCTGCGTCAGCTTCTCTGTTCCTGTTCTCTGGTTTCTATTCCATCATTGGCCTCTTGCATCTCATCCATTCTGCTTTTAAATTCTTCCAGAGATTGTTTTATCTCTATAGTCTCTCTCCCTTCTTTTTCCATTAGCTCTTGTATTTTTCTGTGCAGCTCTATCAGCATGGTTATGTCCTTTATTTTGAATTCTTTTTCAGGAAGATTGGTTAGGTCTGTCTTTCCAAGCTCCTTCTTAGAAGTTGTCCCTGTGATTTTGGTCTGAATCAAATTCTTCTGCCTTTTCATGGCGATAGAGTTAGTTGTGTGGGGCTGGCGCTTTGTGTGGACTGGGAGAATGTACCTTCTTGCTAGTTTGTGGCCTTCCTCTCCTGGGAGAACAGCGACTCCTAGCCGCTTGTGCTCGGCAGCTGCATGCAGATGGGATCTCTGATTCTTGCCTGGCCGCTGTGAAATAAGCTCTGCCCTGCTGCTGTGGGCGTGGCTGGCCTCAGACCGCTGCTCCACTATGGCGGAGCTCCACTGGAAGGGGAATGGGCAGGAGGCTGTTTATCACTGTGAGGGGCCTCCAAGCTGCACTGCTGCCCAGGGGGTTAGGGTGCCGGGAGTTCCCTGGGGTTCCCAGCTGCTGAGCTGTGTGTACTGGGGCGCTTCCATCCAGATGTCAGGCCCCTGTCCCTTTAGAACTTTCAAAGGGCACTCGCTTTTCTTTTGTCCCTGAGGTGCTGGCTGTGGGGACCCATTCATAGGTTTTACTGTCCCGTTTCCCTAGTATCCAGCACCCCACGCACTGTGTGTCTGTGCTCCTGGTGTGGATGGCTAGGGCTGGGTGTTTAGCAGTCCTGGGCTCCCTCTCCCTCCCCGCTCCGACTCCTCTCCTCCCACCGTGGAGCTGGGGTGGAGGGCGCTCGGGTCCCGCCGGGCTCTGGCTTGTATCTTACCCCCTTCATGAGGCGCTGTGTTCTCGCAGGTGTGGATGTAGTCTGGCTGTTGTCCTGTGTCTTCTGCTCTCTCTTTTAGGAATAGTTGTATTTGCTTTATTTTCAAAAATATATATGGTTCTGGGAGGAGATTTCCGCTTCTCTAGTCATGCTGCCATCTTGGCTCCTCCCCCCACATTTTTTATGAAACAGATTTTTGAGCTCGCCACATCTTCAGAGACATCAATGTCTGAAACATAAGGTATATTTACTAAATATGTGTGTGCAATTAATATTTTCATTAAGTACTTACCTATTTCATATACACCCCTGAAAGTTTCTAATTCAAGTTGACCACAAATCTTCTTTTTCTTATATTTAAAGTTGTTGACCATTGTTTTTTAGTTACTTCCCTACAAGTTGTTTGAAATAGAGTACTTAAAAAATTTGTAATGTTCTTGCTGGAAATGTTATCTGAAGCCACAAGAATCCATCATATAACATTAGGAGAGTTGCCATCGTTTGAATGTTATTTGTGAGCTTCCTAGTGTTCCAGGGCTTTTATTACATTGCTTTCTAAATGATATTCAGAGGCCCTTTTCAGTGGCAGCTATGTAACCATGAGCTCACACTCCAGAAATAAGTATTAAGTATGAGTTTTAAACTCCATCTTACTCCCTTTTAAAACTTGTTTGGCGTAATAACCTTGACAGAGCATTCAATGCTAGTGTTGTCTCCGTCCTTCCAGACTTCAGTGTGTCTGCCTCCTGGTCAGAACTTCACTGTCTTGCCCCACTCTCAGACTCAGGATAGGTGCCCTGAAGCTTGCTTGATTCTCCTGACACAGTCTTCCTCTTTTGAAGTCCCTCTTGCCATTTCCCTGGTAATGACTGCATGCCTGGATTTTTCACTTCCAGGTTTTTCGGAAACTTTTCCTTTTTTTTCTTTCTCCCCTTGTTGGTATTTACTATAAAATTATTGGTGCCTACCTCAAAATTAGGGATTTAATTGTAAGGCAGTTCTTTCTTTTTGCAGAAAAATTTTAGGGAAAACCTTTTCTTATGTTTGGGTATATGTGGTAAGGCAGCTGTAGTCACTGTTTACATTGTATATTAAAGTTGATAATTTTTAATTTCTCTTACGTGTAAAAATTATTTGACATTTTTATATAGTTCATTGTAATTTTTTTCCATCATGCTTTTCTTCAAGGGCTTTTACATATTTTAATTTTTATTTCCTTTTTTTAGTAGTTTATTAATGCCCATGCCTCATCTTGTTTTGTTACTGCTGGACTAAGCTTTTAGTAATGTGTACAGGGCTACAGATAATGTGATTTGTTTTACATCTATGTATCTTTTTACTGCAGGGACTTAAAACACACAAAACCAGATGCATACTATGTTGTCCTTTCACTTGGGTATCACATATTAAGACCCTACTCATTACAGTACCCCAACTGGAATCTAAATTGTTACATTGAATTTAGCTTTTAAAGTAGTATGGCCCATATAACTACATTCTAGAAACTAATGCCCCTTATTAACAACTCCATCTTTATTTTGTAATATTCCTTTAAAAAGAAACTTTTTCAGAGATCATCTGAATGATTTAGAATGAATGATGTGTAATAAATAATTCAGACAGGCTGGATGGACTGTTGAAAACCTCCTTTGTAATAGCTGTTTGAACTGGCCTTTTTCTTGTTTGCCTGCGGTGGGTGAAGAGTGATTTTAGTAGAGATGTTTGCTGCTTCCTAGCTCTTGTAAGAAGACTTCTGGCTGTGAGTGTACAAGGTGGCAACCAGATTGTTACTAGTCTTTAAGCATCTAATATTCTAAGGTAACTGGAATAATCTTAAAGAGTTTGGGAAGGCATTGTGGTTTGTTTTTTCCTTCATTTCTTTCACTGTACCCTCTCCCTGCCTTCCCTTCCCTTTTCTCTACTCCCCTCCTTCCTCTGGATTGTTAAAGGAGATTGAATTAGGAAATGAGACTAGTTGGTCTTTACAGATTGGTTCTTTTCATTAGGAAGGAAATCCCTTTCTAGTCTAGATGTTTTTTAGTTTTATGATCCATGCCTAACCTATGGAAATGTAGGGACTGTTAAGACTGGAAGGGCTTGGCATATTTATGTGCTGGTACTGTTGTTTTTCCTTTTGACTTTTCTTGTTCTTTTACCTCAGTTTCTTCCTTACTATTGTATAAAAAAGTGTTATTGAGGAATGTTGATATGGTGACAAGATATTTTATTTCCACATTTATATTAAAATACTCTTTGGGGGACTTGGCATTCATGTGTCTTCCTGGGTGGTAAGAGAGTAGTGTTGTATGGAGATCAGGAAAATAATATAAATGAAATGTTACTAGAATTCTCAGATATTAGGAATGTCATTTTAATTTCCCAAGATAAATTAGCTGGAAGGTTAATTTATTCTTCACTAAAAATTAATATCCTTAAAATTGGTTTTTAAAAAATTTTTAGAAGAAAACACACGATAAAGCAAGATAACCATTTCATCCATCAAGCAATGATTTGAAAGTAATAATACTCAGTGTTGGTGAGAGTGTATTGAAAAAAGTATGTTCAGATGATTGTGATGAAAATGTATGTTGGTAAAACTTACTTGGGAAGTAATTTGGCAATAATTACAAAAAACATACTTTTTCACCTAGTAATTCTTCTCAGAATCAGTTTTAAAGAAAATCTTTCAAAAATTTATGCCCCAAAATGCCTATTATAGCAATATTTATAGTATAAAAAATCTGGGGAAAAGATTAAACGTCCAACAGTAAGAGAATGACTAAATAAACTATATAGTATTAGTTTATTTAGAAAAAACTGAAATATTCTTTGGACATTTACCTTGTAGCTGTTACAGAATAACAAAAGTGTGTTTGAATAATATTTAGTGACATCGGAGATCTTAAATGTAAATATTAAATGAAAAAAATGAAATATACTTTATTCTACGTTTCTTTATGAGGTATATATAAAAGGAAGTACATAATGTGTATATGTTCTAAAGCATAATAAAAGGCATACCTGTGAACATACCACACAACTTTACCAAAAGTGTTATGTAATATATAATTAAGAATTTTTTCTATTTAAATATCCCAAAAGATAAGAAGGAATTATTTCAGAATATTAACAATAATTATTTTAGGGAGTGCAGGATTATTATTGATCTTTGATTTTTGCCTAAATGCTTCTATTCTTTTTCTAAATTACTTACAAGGGGCATGTATTTTCAAAACCACAAAATATCATTAAGCATTATTCATTTAAGGAAGAAAAAAAACTTAAGGTGATTTCTTTCCAACTCCATTTCATTGGAAAGAAACTTCTGAAAGTATCTGCCTCCTGTTATTTCCTGAGTGACAAATCATGGCCAGGTACACAGGGTGGCATTATCTACCAGTTCTAGGTAATACTGTATGACAGAGCTCCTGAGAGATGACTGCTACAGGAATTGTGGATGCCCTGTCTTCTAGGACATGTTTGGATGACCTTTACAAAACATATTTTAAAAAATCTGTTTAGATTTTTCATGGTTCATGTCTTCAAGAGAAGATTCATTTTTCATTTAACAAATATTTATTGGGTGCTTTTTGTGACCAAGAGGATCTTTGTTCTTTGGACATTTACCTTGTAGCAGTGAAAGATATTCTTTTAAGTAGGCAGGCCTGTGGTGAGACATCAAAAATGATGTGTTGCGAAGAACAAAGAACAGGAAGAGGGACTGATTTAAATTGGGTGGAGGAAATTTAAGCCAGTCTTACAGTGATTTCAGGGTAGAGTGAATAGGATGGGAAACATTCTGGCAAAGGAAAAGAAAAAGTCAGTGTGGTTGAAATGTGGTAACTAAGAGGAGTAAAATGGCAAGAAATGAAGAAAGTAGGTAAGCAGAGCTAGATCAATGAGGGGACTTTGAAGCTTATAAGAAGTTTGAATTTATACTAAGCACAACAGGAAATTGTTGGATGTTGTTAGCAAGAAAATAGCATGATCTAACTCGTTTTTAAAAGATTAAAAATACATCTGGCTACTGTGTGGAAGATCAATGTGAAGGATCAAGAATGGGAATGGGGAGACAGTGGCCCAGCTGAGACTTCATGGTGGCCAGAGTGGAAGCATTGGCAAAGGTGAGAAGTAGGTAAATCTGAGGTTTATTTAGAAATAGAGCCAGTGGATCTTGCTGAGTATTGTATGAGAGACTTCAGGAAAGAGTGGAATCAAATTTGGTTTCTAGGATTATGACAAGCAGCTGAGAAGAACGTATTTATAAAGCTGGACAAAAGGGGTCAGGCCAGTTTCAGGGGAAAGTGAGAATTCTAGTTTGAAATGTGGAGTCTGAGCTGCATGTTGAGATGTTGAATAGTCAGATACATGATTTAGGAACAAGGGAAGATGGGATGATTGTGAACATTTGTGAATCTTTAGTGTATACGTACAGTAATTAAAGCCATGGGGCTGTATGAGATCACTAAGTGATAAATAGAGGTAATTGAGGACTGAGTCCTGGGACCTCTTGACAGTGGAGGAGGAACCAGGAAAGGTGGCTAAAAGGGAGCAGTTAGGTGGGAAGAAGAGGGAGGGGTGGGGAGTACAGGGTAAATTTGATCTGGGATCTGAGTGACAGGCAAAAGTAGAGTTTCAAGGATTGATATGGTTGAATGCTGCTGAGTGAGATGAGATGAGAGAGAAAACTTCGTGTATTTTTTTTTTTTTCTGAGGTTGCTGTAACAATACCACAAATTGCATGGCTTACAAATTTATTCCTTTAAAATTCTGGAGGCTAGAAGTCCAAAATCTGGCAGGGCTGCCTTCCCTCTGGGAGGCTCTACTAGACAATACATTCCTTCTCTCTTTCAGCTTGTGGTAGTTACCCCAGCATTCCAGGCTTAGTGATCATACTCCTCCAGCTCTACCTCTGTCTTCACATTGCTGTCTCCTCTGTGTCTCCAAACTTCCTTTCACAGAATGCTTGTAGTATCATTCAGGGCCCACCTGGGTAAATCAGGTTAAGGTCAAATTAATTGATGTGCAAAGACCTTTTTTCCCAAGTAAAGTTAGATTCCAGGGATTACAAATAATAGGGATCCTAATCCTAATTTGATATTTTTGGGTGGCCATTATTCAACCAACTATATCTGGTTTTAGAAACATGGTAGCCATTGGAGATCTTAATAGGCACAGTTTCTTTGAGACAGTTGGGACATAAGAGAATCGTATTTACCTTTATGTTTGCTGCCAAGTAAAGAGAGCTCTATTGTCTTTCCCAAGGCTGTGCAGGTTGATCACACTGCTTTTTCATGAGCAATTAGTAGTTGTATGCCTGTGGTTATTAGCTTTAAGTTTTACATGTTGAATTTTAAAAAGAAGCAAAGTTCTCAGAAGCCTCTCAGTTTTTTCAAGTTCTGTGTGCTGAACTGTATGATCCAAGTTGGCATTACCAGTGGCCATTATTTCTGTAGCCAAAATCTCATTTATTTCAGATTTCAGATATCTTTGCTTTGATAATAATGTAAGTAGCTTCATTATTTCTTTGATAATCTGATTGATAACCATGTTGCTGAACAATTCCTACTCAGAAAGTAGAATGGATGTTAATTTAGGTAATATATGGATATAATGGGTTTTTAAGTAGACAAACTGTCTGAAGAGAGAGATAAGAGGATGCAGAGAAAATTGCTGTTTTGCCATCTTTTTTCCTTACCAGCTTTGTGAAACAGATGTCAGAACTGGCACACTTGGAGCTGAGCTGCCCTCAGTTCTCTGCAGGCTTTCCATGATTCCTGTTGGACAGTGGGGAGTAGCAGAGGTGAGAAGTCACCTCTGACTCTGTGGCACTGCATGGACAAGAAATAGCGACCACATCTGGAAGAGGCCTGTTCCCTGGGGGGAGTTCTAATAACAAAGGAATTCCTTCATCCCCAGTTCTTCCTTGAGTGGAAACTGAAATGACAGGCAACCTTAGATGGCTTCTCTGTGTATCTATGTGTAGGTGTATTTGGAGGGGAGGGCAGGGTTGTACTTCCTCCAGATGAAAGACTTTATTGATTACCAGAGCTGAATTCCTTAGTTGTGGGACTGTTTTGTAAAACTACCAGAGTGCTGACTTGGAATTTATGTGTTCCCTTCAGTTTCTTTATTGGTGGGGGCAGAGGCTCTAGTTAAGCATGGTGAAAAGAACACAGGCTTTGGAGTTAGGCAGACCAGGTTCATCCATTTACTTGTTCTGTACCTGTGGAAAGTTGTATTCCCTCTTGGAACTTCTGTTTTCTTATTTGGTTAAGTGGGGCTTGAAGGCATCTGGTATATTACTATGTAATAGGTATGTAATGTTAGATTCCATCATTAATGCACTTTTTTGTGTGTTTATACATTTTTATTCATTTATTGATACCTGGATTTCCTTACGGCCTTTGATGTCTTTATATTAAGCAGGGTCCTAAAGAAAGATCCACCTGTTGAAATAGCATCTCTTTTGGGAAAGAGAGGTAATGACCACCTCCCACCCCCAGTTTTGTCACCCAGTGACAATTCCTAACCATTAGGTTTTGGGTTCCAGTACATTGGACTTTCATTAATTGTAAAATTTACTAAGGCTGACAGAAGTTGACTTACTCCATTTGTAGGAGCAGTTCTGGGCAAAGATAAAATATTGGGAGGGGAGTGGTTGAAGAATGAGGCTGTAAATAGTCAACTTATCCAACATAGTGTATTGTAGGAGGTTTTTGGAAGAAAGCTGTAGAAATGTGTACACTTGGAAGGGAATCAGGAAGGGCAAACAGCAATGAGAACTTAATGGACAAATTATTACTAATTGCCCAACATGTGCCTGGGTTGCTGTGTGGTGCCAGGTGCTGTGAACAAGGGGTGGTCTTCGGAGTTGGCTCAGACCAAAGGTCAGATACTTCGCTGCATTTCTCCAGCTGTGTGACCTTGGATAAGCTGCTCACCTGTCAAATGGGGATGAAACTCTATGTCCTTGATTTCCTAAGAGCTCTCAATTTAATAATACCTTGGAGGAGGTGGTGAGAACCTTTCCTCATTAAATTATTCATCACTTGTAGCCAATTGTATGTTTCCTAGTTGTATAATTTTTAATGTGATTTTTTAAAAAGTGCATTTTAGAAGCAAAGCAGTATGTTAATACCCATCTCATGGATGTTAGGAATATTAATAAGATAATGTATGTTAAGTGCCCATCCAAGTTAGTATTCAGTGAATTGTAGCTATTATTAACAGATGAAAGGGCATGAAAAATAATTTGGGAACATCTGAAGAAAGAATTTTAAACAAGTTCATAATGTGACCAGGATCTTAAATAGGACTAGAACAAGGGGAAAGAAGAGATAAAACTTCAGGTAATATATAGAGGTAAATGAGTATCTGAGCAGAAAGTTTTACCCGTTTATAGACAAAATTTGTATTGTAGTGATAACTTTGTGGTTTATGTTCCAGGGTGAATAGAGGGAATGTGCTAAATATGAGGGATAAATTGACTCCTGTGTAATCATATGGGCATATTATAGTATTTCTGAACTTGGTGTCTAAGCTGCTAATTACAAAAAAGTAAAGCATTGGATAACTCTCAGATAACAAAGTGTTTTGTTTTGTTTTGTTTTGTTGTGGGGGAGGGGTGGCTGGTTAGGGACTTGCCATTAGTCTATTAGTTCAGTTGCCTGGCCAGGAAATTCTTTGCCTACGTTTCAACATCTTTATGTTTTGATTAGAGTGATACTGAATTTTTAGCTCTTCTTTCTTTTTTTTCTTTTTTTTTTGCCCCAGGTCCAGCAAGACTATGAACCTCTGTTCCAAATGCTTTGCTGGTAAGTGCAGAAAAAGGGTTTTTAAATTTATTTTCATTTTTCTTCTTTTGGTTGTTTTTAAGAATATCTAAGTCATTTGGCCCTCCTTTGTATCTATGCATGGGGTTTTGTTTTCTTTACTTGTGTGTGAGAGCAGTTTCTCCTCCCCAAGGTGCTTCATGTATTTGCCTAGGACTATTGAAACAGTCTTCCCTGAGTGAAATGAAATCTCATTTGTAATTGGCACCAGACAGACTTTTCCTTGGTATAGTTGTTGGCACAGAGTGTAATTGTAAAAACTTCTAATAGGGTAATAGGTGTTCATCTCTGACCTTGACTAGAATGATTAATGGTGAATGTTGGTTTTACTAATGAAAATACAAGAAAAATAATATTTTCCTGTTGGAGTCAGGAAGAGAATCATGCTGAATTAGCCCTTTCTAATCCAATCCCTCATGAAATCACCTTGGGTAAGTCACTTAATCTCTTTGGATCTTAGATTCATAGTGTGTAAAATGAAGGGCTTGGGTTTGATGTTTGCTCAGGGCCCATTCCAAGCCCCAAATGCTGATTGATTGACTCCTTTTTGTTGTTTACATCTTCTTCATCTTTTTTTTTTTAAAGAAATTTATATCTAATGATCTTACATAAAGTAACTCTTTACTCATTGAGATATATTGAACTTTCCTTCCTCATCACTTCGTCAAAGATAAAACCAGACACTAGTTAAAGTGGTAAGGACAGTTTTTAATCACTAATACACTACTGCAGTGGGTAAGAGGGCCAGTGTGAACTGAACTCAACCTCGATTTGTGCAGACATGACTGGGCATTTTAAAGAGAGAGTAAGGAGTAGGGAGGGGTTGCTAGCTTGGCTCAGTAGAGTCAGGGAAGTGAAAAATAACAAAAGATTGGTCACTGTAAATGATGAATAAGCTGTTTTTTCTGGGAGCTGACAATTGGAAGTTAGGATTCTACAAAGACTGAGAGACTGAGGGTCCTCCCTATTCTTCCTGATGATTACATTTTAAAGGAATGGCTTCCATGTCCTTTACTAAGATACCGGAGATGTAGGAAATATATACACATCTCACAGGGACAAAAGAAGGATTCAGAGTTGCAAACCCTTTTTAGTAAATGCTCTAAGACGGGTCTGTAGTCAAGTTTGGCCAGAACAAACCTTAACTTCTTTTGGCAGCTTTGAGCTTTCTCAGACAGATACTTTATGAGGGGCTAGGATCATTCTAGGGATGGGGCCTTGAGCTATTAGAAACTTAATATTTGCTTAAACCTTTAACTGTTCAAGTAGGTGAAATCATTTACATTGTGATTCTAGTTTTTATAGGCCAAGGTTGTGGCCTAGTTGAGAAGAGGATCTCAGAGGAATCTGGCTAGAGTTTGGTTTAATGAATCTTTTGTCAATTTTTGTTTTTTCTTCATTATGCTATTTCGGCAAGGAAATAATAATAATTAATGTAAGCTTTAGAACTTTCTTTAGACCTAATTTTTATGCCTAAATTATAGGATAGGTAGGAAGGAGTTGGGATGGTTGGCAAGTTGGCAGTGTATTGTTTAAAGTTGAAATTTGTCAAAAATACATTAGGTCTTTAAAAGGAAAAAAATATTGGTAAGTTTGTTTTTTATTCAACTTTTAACAATATCTCTGCCATGTTAAATGAATGTATTCTGCTTTTCTTACTCTGCATATCTACAATTACAGTTATCAAGAAATGCTTCCTCACTGATGAGAGTTTAACTTTATAGTAAAGATGAAAGTAGCAACAGGACAAAATGTATAGTAGATTGGGTGACTGTCTCTGTGTAGAGCTAGCACCCCCCCTTAGAATTCAGTTAAGGTATGTCTTTTGGAGAAGGCCAGGCACCTTTGACTAAGGTGGTTCACATCGGATACTCAAAAGAGCTGTCTCATATCCCTAACTAAATATGAAATAAAAAAAAAAAACTCACCAGTGAGAACAGTTCACCCATGGTTTTTGCATTTCTTTGGACCTGTTGCAGTTTTATTTTCTATGGTTGTAATTATTTATTGTCTTTCTGGTGATTTGTGTCCATTTATTCTTACACAGCTTTGCCATTTTCACTTTTAAAAATATTAAGGGGATACTTTCAAGTATGCAAATAAAATACTATCTTTCTTTCCTCTTTATCTTTATCCCCACACTCCTAATGGCCCAACATCATTTGAAAGGAATGACAGGTAACATTCTGCTTGCTGAAGCAGCATTTGGTGTTCTTTTTGGAATTCAAAAGAAAAAGATTGTGGAACTTTAAAGATACATTTGTTCTTGTATGAACATAGAGTATAGAAACGAATTATTGTAGCAGAAGCACAAGATGTGCAAGACAACATGATTATTTTGGCCAAAGCCACTGTGATTTTAAATACTCTTAAAATAGATCACAAAGCATTACTGTGTACTTTTAAAAGATGGAAAAATCTCTTTAGAAATAGCTATTCTGTATGTACCATTAGGTTAGCTGGAGATTTGTCAAGGTTCTTTTTCAAAATAAATCTGTGTGGTGAAAAAGTGAGTTTGTTATAACTTGCTTACATAAAATTGAATGAAATGAGTGAAAACATGTTAAAGTCTTGTTGAGAGAGTAGAGTACTAGGTTAGGAACTGTGGGTGCTGGTTTTAAGTTAACTTTGACAAACTGTTTGCCTTAGATGACTTGTTCTGCCAAATGGTGAGCACACGCCCCCAACCACTATCATCACTAAAGGTATTTTCCCTTTTCTTTATAAAAGACCCTGGGCTGTTTGAGGCCAGGCAAAGGGAGTGAGAAGGGAAAGGAACTGAGAATATAGAAAGTCAGAGTTACCAAAAAACATTGAAATATTAGTTGCTGGTAAATTAAATACCAAATAATAAGAGTTTTCTGTGTATTGTTAGAATAACAAATGTCTGTGTCAGCCAAGCCCTTTGCATGTATATAGAGGTGTGTCTTTTCCAGCCTGGCTGGAACCTGATCATGACCCATTAAAATATTAAAAATAATGTGTGATAGGTTGTGATGTAAGTATATATTACTGTGGGGTATAGTTTACAAATCCTACCTGGCTGGATCTGCTATTCCTAAAGGCCCATAGCCCATCCAAAGTTCCTCTGTTTGAAATGGGAGGGTATTATTTTTATTTTTTAACTCCCTCATCTTGAATACTGGTTTGGCCTGCCTGAAGTCATTTAAGATCATTTGGAGTTCTTTCCACAAATGTGTGATATGTTTCTTTCCTAGCCTTAAGATGCCTTTGACCTGAAGACCCTTATCATCCAGGATTTTCTGTGCTAGGATCACTAGTTCATTTAAAGGAGTTATTTTGGGAAAGGACCAAGAAATGACTGACTGTAGTGTTATGATTTGATGTACAATGGATTTAAAATGCTCTTCTGGATTCTCTATTATCTGAAGTTTAGTCTTTAAAAAGATAAAGGGCAAGAGTATATTTCACCAAAGTGTATTTTTCCCATTTCTGTATTTTTTTTTTCCTGCTTACCCCATCAGTCCCATTTTCATATGGTCTGTATTTTCCTTCCTCAAATTACAGTTCTGTACATTTGTTTGGAAATTTGGATATATCTTTCTTAACGACTATTCTGTGAGCAGAAGTGAGACACCTGCAGTTTGGGCAAGGATTCTCCCACCTTTGAGTTAATATATTGTCCTTTCTAGTTTAGAGTCCTATTTATTTATTTATTTATTTATTTATTAAGGTATCATTGATAGACACCCTTATGAAGGTTTTACATTAAAAACAATGTTCCTACTACATTCACCCATATTATTGAGTCCCCCCATACCCCGTTGAAGTCATTGTCCATCAGTGTACTAAGATGCCACAGAGTCACTACTTGTTTTCTCTGTGCTACACTGTCTTCCCCATGAATCCCTCCACACCATGTGTGCCAATCATAATACCCTTCAATCCCCTTCTCCCTCACTCCCCACATGCCTTCCCCCACCCCTACCCATTGGTAACCTCTAGTCCCTTCTTGGAGTCTGAGTCTGCTGCTGTTTTGTTCCTTCAGCTTCACTTTTTCATTCATTATACTCCACAAATGAGGGAAATCATTTGGTACTTGTCTTTGTCTGCTGGCTTACTTCACTTAGCATAATACCTTCTAGCTCTACCCATGTTGTTGCAAATGATAGGGTTTGTTTCATTCATATGGCTGAATAGTATTCCATTGTGTATATGTACCACATCTTCTTTGTCCATTCATCTACTGATGGACACTTAGGTTGTTTCCATATCTTGGCTATTGTTAATAGTGCTGCGAGAAACATACGAGTGCATATGTCTTTTTGAATCTGAGAAGTTGTATTCTTTTTTTTTCTTTTTGCTATCATTAATCTACAATTACATGAAGAACACTATGTTTACCAGGCTGCCCCCCTCACCAAGTCACCCACACACACCCCACTACAGTCACTGTCCATCAGCTTAGCAAGATGCTATATAATCACCACCTGCCTTCTCTGTGTTGTACAACCCTCCCTGTACCCCCCCACAACACTATACATGCTAATCATAATGCCCCTTTTCTTTTTCCCTGCCCATATCCCTCCCTTCCCACCCATCCTTCCCAGTCCCTTTCCCTTTCATAACTGTTAGTCCATTCTTGGGTTCTGTGATTCTGCTGCTGTTTTGTTCCTTCAGTTTTTCTTTGTTTTTATACTTCACATATGAGTGAAATCATTTGGTACTTGTTTTTCTCTGCCTGGCTTATTTCACTGAGCATAACGCCCTCTAGCTCCATCCATGTTGTTGCAAATGGTAGGATTTGTTTTCTTACGGCTGAATAATATTCCATTGTGTATATGTACCACATCTTCTTTATTCATTCATCTACTGATGAACACTTCAGTTGCTTCCATTTCTTTGCTATTATAAATAGTGCTGCGATAAACATAGGGGTGCATCTGTCTTTTTCAAACTGGAGTGCTGCATTCTTAGGGTAAATTCCTAGAAGTGGAATTCCTGGGTCAAATGGTATTTCTATTTTGAGCATTCTGAGGAACCTCCATACTGCTTTCCACAGTCGTTGAACTAATTTACATTTCCACCAGCAGTGTAGGAGGGTTCCCCTTTCTCCACAACCTCGCCAACATTTGTTGTTGTTTGTCTTTTTGATGGTAGCCATCCTTACTGGTGTGAGGTGATATCTCATTGTGGTTTTAATTTGCATTCTCTGATGACAGGCGATGTGGAGCATCTTTTCATGTGTCTGTTGGCCATCTGAATTTCTTCTTTAGAGAACTGTCTATTCAGCTCCTCTACCCATTTTTTAATTGGATTATTGCTTTTTGTTTGTTGAGGTGTGTGAGCTATTTATATATTTTGGATGTCAACCCTTTATCAGATCTGTCATTTATGAATATATTCTCCCATACTATAGGGTACCTTTTTGTTCTATTGATGGTGTCCTTTGCTGTACAGAAGCTTTTCCGCTTTATATAGTCCCACTTGCTCATTTTTGCTTTTCTTTCCCTTGCCCAGGGAGATATGTTCAAGAAGAGGTCACTCATGTTTATGTCTAAGAGATTTTTGCCTATGTTTTTTTCTAAGAGTTTTATGGTTTCATGACTTACGTTCAAGTCTTTGATCCATTTCGAGAAGTTGTATTCTTTGGGTAAATTCCAAGGAGTGGGATTCCTGGGTCAAATGGTATTTCTATTTTAAGTTTTTTCAGGAACCTCCATACTGCTTTCCACAATGGCTGAACTAATATACATTCCCACCAGCAATGTAGGAGGGTTCCCCTTTCTCCACGTCCTCACCAGCATTTGTTGTTCCTAGTCTTTTCTAAGTTGGCCATCCTAACTGGTGTGAGGTGATACCTCATTGTGGTTTTAATTTGCATTTCCCTGATATTAGTGATGTGGGGTATCTTTTCATGTGCCTGTTGGCCATCTGAATTTCTTTGGACAATTTTCTTTTCATATCCTCTCCCCATTTTTTAATTGGATTATTTGCTTTTGGGTGTTGAGGCGTGTGAGTTCTTTATATATTTTGGATGTTAACCCCTTGTTGGATATGTTGTTCACAAATGTATTCTCTCATACTGTAGGATGCCTTTTTGTGCTGTTGATGGTGTCCTTTGCTGTACAGAAGCTTTTTAGCTTGATGTAGTCCCATTTGTTCATTCTTGCTTTTGTTTCCATTGCCCAAAGAGATACATTCAAGATAAAGTTGCTCATGTTTATATTCAAGAGATTTTTTTGCCTATGTTTTCTTCTAAGAGATTTATGGTTTCATGACTCACATTCAGATCTTTTATCCATTTCAAGTTTACTTTTGTATATGGAGTTAAACAGTAACCCAATTTTGTTCTCATACATGTAGCTGTCCAGTTTTACCAACACCATTTGTTGAAGAGACTCTTTTCCCCATTGTATGTTCATGGCTCCTTTATTGTATATTAATTGGCCATATATGTGTGGGTTTATATCTGGGTTCTCCATTCTGTTCCATTGATCTATGTTTCTGTTTTTGTGCCAGTACCAAATTGTCTTGATTATTGTGGCTTTGTAGTGGAGCTTGAAGTCAGGGAGCATAATCCCCCCAGCTTTGTTCTTCCTTCTCAAGATTGCTTTGGTTATTCGGGGTCCTTATGGTTCCATATGAATTTTAGAACTATTTGCTCTATCTTGTTGAAGAATGCTGTTGGTATTTTGATAGGGATTGCATTGAATCTGTATATTGCTTTAGGCAGGATGGCCATTTTGACAATACTAATTCTTCCTATCCATGAGTGTGGGATGTATTTCCATTTATTGGTGTCTTCTTTAATTTCTCTCATGAGTGTCTTACAGTTTTCAGGATATAGGTCTTTTACTTCCTTGGTTAGGTTCATTCCTAGGTACTGAGAGTCTTAATTATTTTTATATTACTGCTAAAGAAAGGATTTACTTAACAGATTCGGAGATTATTTGAAGTTATGGAAAGGATGTCTAAACTACTGAAAAGGATGGCACTTAAGCATCCTTGAACATAAGTTACCTTTCCACAGGGTTTTCCAGTTTTTAAAGTTGAGTCTCTTTTTCTGTCCAGTTCTGGCTTTCCTGTTCCCTTGAAAATAGAATATTCTGTCACCCTTTTCTTCTAAAAATATTTTGTATTGTTGTTTGTATGATTTTACTAAAAGAATTAGTACATGTCTCTAAAAGAATGCAACAAGATGTCATGACATGCTATTTATAGCTGTGTTATGTTGAATAACATTTATTGGTTGAAACACTGCTTTCTAATGCAGTTTTTTCAAACTGCGGGTATTGTTTTGTTAGTAGGTAGAGAAATCAATTTAATGGGTTATGATCAGCATTTAAAAAAACTGAGTAGAACAGAAAATCAGAGTGCATTGCAGATATAAAGGGTAAGTATTTTATGAAACTTTGGTTTTATGTATTTTTTTACATAATGTGTAATTGGTTGTTACCTAAATGTATGTTATTATGAGGTACAGTTTAAAAAGTTTGAATACCACTGAATTGCAGAAATTCACTGGAAAGTTATTCAGTTGTTTGGGATCTCATTTTCTTTACAGAACAGGGTATTATCTTTCCTTCTGTGTTTAGGCAAGGGGTTAAATAACTGATTTTTGATATTTAGATACATTTAGTGCCTAATACACAGTAACCTCTTACACCATCATATTGAAGCCCAGCTATCACTGAAGCAGTGCTTTTCACAGAATTGTTTTGTTAAATAAAAGTATGGATAACAGAAACACCAAATGGGATGATCATAGGTGGGGAAGGCAGAAATTTTTAAAGAACTGACTGAAGTTATACCTTCAACATTATGGCATTATTTCCTCCACCCTTAGAAACGCTTTCTGATAGAGGAGTGTGGTGACTAGGAAGTAGCTATATAATCTATTGACCATGTTATACTTGGAAGGGAGTGAGCCTGAAGGTACATCCCAACGGACGGAATTGTTTGCGTGGCACTAATAATGACATTCTTTTTAGAAGACAAAGTTAACATGTGCTTAGTGTGAAAAGAATCAGTTGTTCTTGTGGACTTTTAGACATCTGTATGTATTTAAATTTTAATACTTTTCAGTAATTTCTTTAAAAAATGGACAATACATCTATTATTCATAGGCTATGTCAACAATACTTCATTGAAGAATCAAGGTAAGCAGTTTCTTTTAAACTGTAGGTATGATTTGAATGTATTGTTCCATTTATGAAATTTGCTATTCCATGATTAACAGAAAATTGGATAAAAGATGATTATTCACAGTGGAAGTTCTCTCTCTCTTTTTTTAACCTTTACAGAATAGTTCCTTTAAAAAAATACATTTTATGTATCATTATGTCGGTTTACAGAAAGGGCAAGACTAGAAGAACTAAGGTGTATGGGGTATCTTGTCAGATTAATTAAAAATGCAGTTAAAGCATCTCTTAAATTATAACCTAATGGTTAAATTATTTGATTTTCTGAAAATTACTTTCAGTGTAATTTTTCTAATTATGTATTTCTTGGATGATAGTTATTTTTTCTAATTATGTATTTCTTGGATGAAGCAAACTTACCTTTGTTTCATGGTTACTGTGCCTTGTACCTCAATGGTGAAAATACTGTGAAACACAAAATGATAAATGTCATAGGAAGCGTATTATGATAGGACTCTAGAGTTAACTGTGTACTTAATGTTTGTAGGAATCTCTTGTCAGGTACCTGTTCAAATAAGCAATCTAAGATGCTGGGTTCTAATATTTTAACATTGGAGGAAATATTTGTTATAATTAATGTAATTCTGTTAGTAGGTAGCCTTTGTCAGCTGGGAGAAAACTACTTTGTATAGTAATTTCGTTTTCACTTTTTATTCCTTGATATTGTCATATAGTTCTTGTTTACATTCAAAATGGACTTTGGGGAGGCTTTAAGCAATTGAAATAGCCAATATTAAAGCAGAATATTAATTTTCCCCATTGCTCTATACTTTGTATTCATTCAGATGCAGTCTGATGATTGTCAGTCTTGTTTATTGCTGTCAAATTTTCTATATAAGTCCAAAATGGTTATTGAACAATAGAGTTTCATGATGTACACTCCTAACATCTATTAGTTTGGGATTTTTTTCCCTCTTAAAAATTAGATGGGATATTAATTAAATGCTGATTGAGAAGATTACAAAGCAGATGTGTAGTAAGTATCCTGTTTAATTAGACTGCACATAATTTATATGTATATAGTTGCATGGGGTAAAGCTGGAAGAAGGTAGATGAAAATTTTAATTTTTGGTAATGTCAGAGTAGGAGTATGTGAAGAGGTTTTAATTGATTTTAATTTCGTTTGTAGTTCAGAATTATTATTAATGTAACTGTAGAAATTGTAAGCTTTTAAAAAGTAAAAATGTATTCTACTTAGTGTCTGACAGATACCAGACATGGTAAGTTTCTTTCTGCAATAAACAAAATAAAGTTGGATGCAGTTTGCAGCATAGGGAGTCTAAATGTTGACATCCAAGGTAAGTGATAACAGCAGTGCTGGGTGTGGGGTGGAATGGTAGGTACACTGAAATACAAACATTTTTCTTCCAGGTGACATGAGTTTCATGGTAATTTCCAGAACAGGGTAACAAATACCCATTTCATAGCAAGTGAGTTAAAACATTTCCTGTAGCTTTCACTTGGAGTTACATGCTAATCTCTTTTCTGCTTCCATTCCCTGTTAGAAGTTGAGAGTTAAAGTGGCCTGATTCCAGTCACTTTTGAAAAGGAAGAATTGTAGGTTACAGCTGAATTTTGAGGGTCTGCAGTAAGAGGGAATCTGAAAGTTGTAAGCACTTCTCTTTTTGCATGTTTCCTTCAGAAATTGTGAGAACCAGGTACCTATCAGTAGAACAGTATAAAACAAAATACCCACTCCAATAAGTCATTTTATATGTAGCATGGTGAGGTTTGGGGATGATAGTAGAATCTGTATGCTTGTCATACCTTGATTTTTCAAATCACCTTTTTCCAGGAGAAAGGCAGCTGCTGCTCTTACAGTGAAGCATTTGAATAGGGTATTTCTGTCTTTGTAATTCTGTTGACTTGATTGCTGTTGTTTACTTTTTGATTTCTTTAAAGCTGAAAGTTCAAGAAAGTTCTCAAGTATAGCACACATTGGTTATGAATTTATTAAAAAAGAGTTCAACTCATCAGATTTCTTAAATCATATGTGTGGGTATCTGCCTTGTGTGAGTCTCTCAAATTCAGAATATTATAAAAGTAATATGATAAACACCACAAACCTACCCAGCATTAACAAATACTAACATTTTGTCCTGTTTTTATTTATTTGACTTATAACATTTTAAAAGGGAACTAAAATCTCATAATCTTCTTTTACCCAATCATCCTCTTTCCAACTCAGGTACAAATACTATCTTTCTTATCCTTGTATTTATCCTTTTTATTATGAATGGGTATTTATAGAAACAATATATGATTCTTGTTTTAAAAAGTGCAAGTAGTATATTGCTCTTGTCATTCTATGACTTGCATTTTTAAAAATACTGCCTTTAGAAACCAGTGTTGACATGTGTTGCTGTAGTTCATTTTAGCTATTAGAATATTCCATTAATGTTCTGATTTACCTGGAGCAGTCTCAGTTTATGCTTTTTATGAAAGTGAAATTAATAACATAACCTTTGTACTTCTCAGAGTGTCCCAGTTTGGTTGATAAATTATTGGCCACCCTCATTATTCTATGCCCCAATTTATCTGGTCTCCCATTGGACATATTAGTTGTTATCAACTAATAAGGACATACTCATTGTTTTCAGCTACTCTTTTCATACCACAATTGCAACCTCATTTTCTCTCTGTCTCTCTTTTTAAACATTTGCTTGAATATATTAAAAATGTCTGTATTAGAAACCCTCTTCTTTGTGATGTAGCTTCCTTGCTCTCAAATGAAAGAAAGTAAGACAAAGGGCAGCAGGTACCTTAACTGATTAGCAAAGCTGAACTCTGGCTGTCCTTTCTGATCTCTTAGTCTATAGCAGTTTGCTGTCTTACTAATAAGCATTCTTAAATTGTGTAGCTAATTATTATGCTTGTCAAGATGAATGAAACTGTGTTGAAGATAATGTTGTTATAAAAATTATGTCAAAAATAATCGTTGCATTTCTAATGGGAAACAAAATGCTCAGTGCTGTAAGGAGCAGAAAGGTAGCTTATTTTGTGCCCCAAGTAGAAAAAAATTGTGACTGTGTGTCAGTATTTTAGGTGAAAATGAAATAAATTTAATAGTCTTTGGATCTTTTAAGATAGTTTGGCTCTGTTGTATGGTGTTATTTCTGTTCTTTATTTTTTTGATCTAAAGTCGTCGTCTCCCTACTGGTGCACAAGATTATCCATTGAGGCATAAAGAGAAAATGCTAGAATTTCTACTTAATATTTATTTTTATCATCCTTTGATATTGTTGATTTTTATAATGTACATAATATTATTGGTATTACTTTTCTAGAGTTGTCATGACAAATTACCACAAACTTGGTGCCTTAAAAATTAAGTTAATTTTCTCATAGTTCTGGAGGACAGAAGTCTGAAATCAGAGTGTCAGCAAGCAGGGTTAGTTAGTTCCTTCTGGAGAATCTGATTGAGAGTGCACTCCATGCCTCTTCTAGCCTCTGGTGGCTGCAAGCAGTCCTTAGCTTTCCTTGGCTTGTAGACACATTATTCTGGTCTATACATTACTTCCTTTCATCTTCACATGGTCTTCTCACCTGTGCAGGTGTCATTGAATTAGGACCCACCCTTATGTGGGATGATTTTAACTTGAAATCCTTAAGTACATTTGCAAAGGTCCTTTTTTTCCAAGTAAGATTACATTCACACGTTCTGGGTGGATGTGTGTGTGCATGTGTGTGAATGTATTTTTGGAGGGGTGTTTGTGAAGAGGGGTATATAACTGCAGGAGTATATAACTATTTTTAAAACAAATAGACATGTAAGAAGTATCTGCTCAAATTTTTTAATGATGGTGTACCTTTATGAAAGAAGCTTGGCAACCAACCCCAGTTGTGAGACCTGCTTAGGCTAGATGTGGTTAGCCCCTTTTCATGTAGTAAGATAACCCTCTATGACATGAAAAGTGATATAAGAGTTAACTACTAATATTTTCTATGTTTCATGTTCTTAGTAGACTAACAGCAAACTAAGTCAAAATGATCAAACTTAGCTTTATAGGCTTCCTTTTAGGCTTGGCACTAGTGTGAATAACTCAGATTCAGGAAAATCACCATGAAACTTTTTGTGCCTCAGTGGTCTTGACACCACCATGCTACAGATACTTAGAGTGACTCTTGATCTGGCTGTTTGTGCTTGAATTAGAGGGCTACAGTGAAGTTGCTTTTTGATACTTTTCCTGGTTATAACTTCCTTGCACTTAATTCTTGGTCTCCAGTAGGGAAAATGATAGGGCATTATTTTTAGGTCATTAATTTATAACTGAAATATGATTTTTAATGTACAGAATTTTACATCATTTAAAAGCTCTATTGCTCAGCTGGTTCTTAGTGTGTAAAGTAGAACTGTGTGTTAACAATGTTATTAACAAAGTTTTGTTTGTAATTTATTTTTAGACCAAATATTGGATATAGAGAAGAAAATAATACCTTAACCTAAGGCATCTGATTTGGAGAAAAATAACAAGGATACATAGTAACGAGTACATCTTAAAAAATGGAATGTCAAAAAAAAAGTTAGTTAAAATAGAAGTGGAAATAGAATTACCGTTTGTGAAATAAGTTGGAGGAAGGGCATGAACAATTATATCTGTGTTTTTAAAAAGGCAATGAAATCCTGAGATGAAGTAACTGCAATAGTAACTAAGATTTCTATAGCTCTTTCATATTATAAAGCTATTTTGAACAGTATCTCATTTGGTCCCTACAACTTTGATGTTTTATATCTTCATGTTACAGATAAGGAAACTGTGGCTCACATGAATTAAATAATGCTCCCAAGATAAACTTTAAAGAGAGAACTGAGATTTGATTTTAGGTGCTTAGATTCCAGTCCTAGTCTTCTCCCAGTATTTGATTTTGCTAGAAGTGAGGATGGTAGATTTGGATGGGATTCCACTGTAAAAACCTTGAGAGGATGTAGCAGTAGCATTGTTTTGCATTTATGTTAGAGGTATACACTTTTCCTGTTCTCTTTTCTTCTGTTCAGTTGCAGTTTGTCTTTGATCTCCAGGGGAAATCAGAGAAACCCTGCTGGAAGCTTCACAGAATAGCTAATTTAGCAAAAGGTGTGCATGCGTGGTTGCAGGTATTCTTGTCTAAAGCGTCTTCTATTTTGGTGGTGAGATCTTCATTTCTTAACATCTTGTTCTCGTTCATGTAACTTTTAGCTCATTAATCTTGCTCTCTGCACTGCATAAGGCAGTACCATTTCTAATTTAGTCTCATGTGTATAGTTTCTCAGAATATTAAAAAAAAAGTTTGGAGGTGTAATTTAATTGCAGGGCTGTTTGCACATTGTCAGTGTGAAGGCAAAGATGAGTTTTGTATTTAGACAGTGCAACCTGCGGGTTTCATTTGTTAAACCTTCTTGTTGGTATTCCTTTTCTCTTTTATGTGTTTGCATAATAGTGTTGAAAAAGCCTTGTTTTGTTGTATCCATATTTAGCAATTTGGTTGAGTTATGGAGAAGCCTGTCCTCTGCCTTGTGTATTTGCTCATTTGGAAACCTTGTATGGTTTATAGAGACACTAGTGATTTGTTCCCTCCCTCCTGGCCTCCCTGTGGATTTTGTTCCATATTACAATCTAATTCCACCTCCCTGTCCCATACTCTGGTGCCATTAATTTGTACATTTCGATGCAGTTTGTTTCATCCTGTGTTTTTGTAATACAAAGTGAATGTAACAAGCTATGTGCTTTAGGGACCTGGCTTTGCCTTGCCAATTAGAATAAAGTGGTTACTGAGAAATAGTATGTTTTAAATAATACATGGCATCTCTGAGTGGGAATGACGCTCACTTGGGAGTAAAAGAGATGGTTTTAACTCTTTGACTCATAAAGAAGAGCCATTGCTAAAGATAAGCACTTTTGGGGGGATGAAGGGTAAAGATTTTACCTCCATAAAGTATGGTTTTATGCATTTCCTCATGGACTAGAAAAAATTTTAAATTTGGTCATTTCATATCCAATTTTTCTTCATGATCAAAACATGTGTTAGCAAAACTCTTTAAATTCCTGAGTTTGTAACCAGTGACTGCTGCAGTTCCTGAATTTTGAGATATTCCTGTTTACAAAGGTGAAGGTATATAAAACCATGGCTATGTTAGCCTCTTTATTTTTCTAATATACCAAGCCAAGTTTTTAATGTACTAGAGAACCTCCAGAAGATACTTAAAAACTATGAGAAAGAGTGTAAGATTTTGCCATGGTGTGTGGATGTTGCTTTGTTTTCAGGTGATAATAGAATTTTAAGCCATCAGTGACTTTAAAACTATTTGGAATTTTAGTAGCACTTCACTTTAATCAAGCATATAAAAGGCAGATATCTTTAATAGATCTTATAGTCTTGGCAGTTCATTAACTTTTTCCATAGGAGACCCCTCACAAGTTGGTTACACTATTCTATTTACACTAAAAATAATAGAATTCTGTTTTTAGCTGATATATCAAATAAACTAGAATTCAACATTGGCACAAAGAAAGCATGAAGTTGCTTTTGTTTTTCTGTTTTCTATAGTACTTATTTTGAAGGGAAATTAAGATTTTGTCAAAAACTTTGAAGAAAGGTACCAAGAGGAAAGTTATATAAAGATTTAGTAATGGATTTAAGACAGCATTTTAACATTTATTAACCTATGTAAGCTAGAGAGAGCAAGAATATATTGTATGGAACATATGCCAGTTAGAAGTACCAGTTAGAAATTATATAGGTATACATATTGAAAAGAACTTGTTTCTGGAAGAATGAGTGCTGCACCTCAGGAAGCTAGTTTAATTGGACCAAATTAAACTAAGCCTGCACATTTCTAACACTGTGCTATGAAAAAGTCTTCTGGACTTTTAGGAACAGTCATTATAACAATATTATCCAATGGTTCATACTCCAGTTTTGAAGATTAACACTTTTACTGATAGTATTTTAAGTTTCAACAATTTTCCAAGTAAAGATAATTAAGACTTAAATCTGCTGCCACCTTCTCCTAAACATTATTCTAACCTGTGGCTGAACTAACAGGCCAGGACAGATAACTTTGAAATATTATAATATCTTCAGAAATCACTGAGATACCAACTTTTGTACTAAGTGACAACATTATTTTCTTTGACTCATATATGATTTAAGATTCAGTAGCTGTTAATCTCCATGCTTGAAGTACAAATTAATGCCAGGAAGAGACTCTCTCAAAAAGTCTTTTAACACAGGTCCCAGACTTCCAGTGGCAACCAGAAGCTAAATTGTTCATTTCTTCCTGGCCCATTCATTTACTTATGTGCATAAGTGTTTTGTAACACTGGTTTTAGGAGTTCTATAAGTGTTGAATACCATTAATCATGTGGTATTAGTAAAAGGTGGTCACAGAATATTTGACTGGAAGGCATCTTAGAGCCTTTCCTGTCTAAAACACTAGTGCTTATTCCAAATGTCTACTGAATTAATGAGTTTCAAAGTAAAGGTGATGAGAATGAAGTGACTTGTTTTTTTTTTTCATCTTTAATATGTATGTTTCCCACTTCACTTTCCTTTCTCCTTTCAGTATGTTTGAACTATGCTATGTTTGTAATCCTGAAAATGGGACTAGAAAGAAATCTATAACAAAAGGGGCGACACTTTTATTTGTGGGTATTTCTAAGGGATTATTCTGTTTTACTATCTGTTTACTACCTGGTAGGTAATTCATGTTGATTGTTTTGAAAAGTTTATTCATTGTTCATTAGATTTGGTATAGTTGATAACTTTGTATGTCTGCATGTGCACCACATATCTTTTAAGATATACTGATTACAATTTTTTATCTTAAATTTTTCTTAAATGAGGCTTGCATTATATATTGAGATTTTAATCCTATGAGGCAGTTAAATAATCACTAAAATGTCCTAAAAATGTTTTTTATATCATTAGTGCCTTAAAGAAATTCCCCTGAATGTGACAAAAGCATTATAGTTCTTTTTCCCTCCAAACCAAGATAAAGTGTTTTCATGTCCTAAGATACATGCTGTCTGTGGATGGACTTTTTTTTAATGGTGTTCTTCTGTCAAGTAGTCTGGTTTTATAAGAGATCACAAACCAGACAAAATTCTCTTCTCAAAATTCTTAAAAGGCCCTGCAGGAGGAGAAGTCTAAAAAAAGAAGAGAAAAGCCTTTGTATGTTTCCTTTAGGCCAAAATTTGTCTTCATTGAGGGGAAAGTTGAAAGCAATAAATTCATTTTTCTTCTGTGATGACTGAGGTCTTGTGTTTTGACCTGCAGTGGGTGTCACATAGAGATGGTGCCATTTATAGCAAATATAGCAATCTAAGAATTCAGATGATGATGGCAGTGCTGGATACTTGATATTTTGTTTTTTGAGGGGTTGAGGATACTACATAGTATTTAGACAAATAGCAAGTGAAGCAGATAAGTTTGGACAATGGGAAATTTTGCATTGGAACATCACTGACATAGTCTTAGGAGTAGCAATCACTTATTTTGGGGCATGTCAGATGGTATAATCTTCATGCAACAAAAACAAATGTCTTGCCTAAAACATTTTTTTAATATAGTTGTCACATAAAATGTGTAACTTTGTTTAAGCAGACATTTTTGTTTTTGGAGTTAATATTCTGACCCTGTGAGAATGACAGCTCTTGCTTAAGTGCTTGTCAGACACCTGCACACTTGAGGAACTGCTGGTTATCATTGCTTGTTAAAATTCTGTGGGTGACTGTAATTGCATCATAAATCAAAATTCAGAGAGCCAGCCACACCCTAATATCAGAGTGATGTTTTTGATATCTCAAAGGGCTGGTGTGCTTTGGTTAGGAGCTCCATTGAAAGGCTTTTGGAGACCTCTGTGTAAGTTTTAGATGGAAATTAATGTAGGGTATTCAGGGCAGATTTAGAGTGAGAATGGAGGGGAATGTAAAAGTACATAAGCCTTTTTAAAATTATTATTATATGCAACCAAGGGAACCTTTTCAAAGTATATTACAAAGGTCAGATTTCATGTATTTCCTACTTGAGGTCTGTGTGACTGAATGGAGGCTATTTAACTTCTGATTTATAAGATATTTGCTATGACTCAGTATTTTATGAACACCTAACATTGTTAGTCCTTTTTGTCTTTTGTGTAGTTCACCCTTAAAATAGAAAACAATGACCCAGTCTGCATGTATAGAAGCCCTTCCTTATAGATTTTTGCTGCACAACATAAAAGAGCACCAACCTGAGAGGAAAAGTACAAATGTTTCCCCTTTCTTCATGTACATCATAAGTTACAAGATATCCTTTCTCAGTAGTTTAAAATTATAACTTACTCAGTTGTGCCCTGATCATGGTTAAGGGAGAAAGATAAATTGGTTTTTCTTAACTAGTATCCCTTAAATTCACTGGTGCTTTAATTTCTCACAGCATTATCAAGGAATAGGTTTTTATTGCCTTGGAAACTAGTTTTAAATTTTTGCTGCTGCATAGGTGAGGATGTTATGCTAAGTGCAAAGAGCAAGTCACAAAAGGATAATTAGCTATGATTCTACTTGCATGGGGTACCTAGAGTAGTCAGACCGTAGAGACAGAGAGTAGAATGGTGGTTGCCAGGGGCCGGAGGGAGACGGGAGTGGGAAGTGCTGGAGGTGGGTGCTGGTGCTGGTTGCACAGTGGTGTGAATACTCATAATGCCACTGAACTGTCACTTGAGATGGTAAATTGGATGTCTTTTACCACAATTAAAAATAATGATTAAAAGAAGTGTTTAATTGTGGATTTTGAATACAGTTTTGTTCTCCACATTTATCAAGAATCACTCTTAGTTCAAATTTCTTTTAAAAATCCATTAAGTGTGAATATTCCTTCTTGTTCTATGCAACCTTCTTGTTCTATGCAACCTCTCCTTCAGCAGAGGAGAATAAAAATGAATAATACTTAAAGAAATAAAAAATAAAAATGAGAACTGAACATAATTCTCCCCCTCCTTTAATTATCTGTTTAAATGATGCCATGTTAGTAAGTGTTATATATATAATTATCAAAGAAAGTAGCTTTGACTTTTTGACTTTGGACAAACTACTTACCCTGGAATATCAGTTAAGTGATATGTCAGATGGGGGTCATTACACCCATTAGGTAGGAATCAATTGATGATGTAGATGAAATCCCTTTTAGAAGTATTTTATCAAAGTACTACGTGCATATGCTTTAAGTGGTCAAAGTACTACGGAATAAAATGCTACACCCCCTCCTTAGTTACTCCAATTTTACCCAGAAGCAACTACTTTCAATTCTTCCTGCTGTTTCTTGTGAATTTATACTCTCCATATTTGATTAGTATACATATATTGGTACTTTTTGATTTATAGCTGTTTTTTTACTTTGTTATGATATGTTAAATGTTTGCTTTTCTACACCACCTTGTCCTACCCCTTCTACCCCCAAATATATTTATAGTGTAATTTTTTGTTAAATAATTCCTTGGTATTTTTATTGTAGTACATAATTATTATGACCTGTGGGGCATTTTAGTATACTATGGTATTTCCTTTTCTTTCTTTTTCTTTTTCCTTCTTCGGATATTTTCCAGAGATACTTGTTATTTTCATTTTAATTCTTTTGTACTCAGAAAATATATTTTGTATGATTTCAGGCCTTTTATACTTACACTTGTCCTGTATACTTTTACTTATACTTGGTTCATGGCCCAAAATATTATCTGTCTTAGTAAAATGTTTTGTGTCCACTTGAAGAGATGTGCATTTCGCTGTTGTTGGATGGTGTATTCTATAAATATCGATTAGGTCAAGTTGGTTGATAGTATTTTTCAAGTTTACTGTGTCTTTGCTGATTTTTGACTGACTTGTTCTATCAGTTATTGTGAGAAATATCTGAAAATGGGGATTTTTTATTTTTCTTAGTAGTTCTATCATATTTTGCTTCATGCGTTTTGAAGCTCTATTATACTAGGTGCATAAATGATTAGTGTTAGCATGGTATGTCATTATCCATTCTTTACTTTTGATCTGTTGGTGCCTATACTTAAAATGCATTTCTTGTAGGAAGCATATAGTTGGGTCTTGCTTTTTATCAGCTCTGGCAGCCTCCACCTTTTAATTGGGGTATTTAGACCATTTGTATTTGGTGTGATTATTGGTGTGATTAGGTTTAATCTATTGCAGTTATCAAATACCATTTTGATATTTGTTTCCCATTTATCCTACCTGTTCTTCTGTTTTTTTCCTGCTTTCTTTGGGATTAAGTGAACAATTTTTATGATTCCATTATATCTTCTTTGTTGATTTACTTTTATTTTTAGTGCTTACCTTAGTGCATTCATACATTTTTAACTTACCAAAATCTGTGTTCATTTATGTTATATTACTTCATTAGAGTATACAAACCTTGTAATAGTGTGCTTTTTCTTCCCTTTCCCCCTTTGTGCTGTTGCCATGTTTTACTTTTGCATATTTTATAAAACATTTGCTATATTGTTTTTTTAATAGTTGTCTTTTAAACAGAACTAAGAAAAAATAATATATTTATCAATGTAATAACTGTTTCCACTGCCTTTGACATTCCTTTAGAAATATAGTTCTATATTTCTATCTGATAAAATTTTCATTCTGTCTTAATGATGTCCTTTAACATTTCTTATGGTGATGAAGTCTTTCAGTTTTTATAACTTTGAAGAAAGTCTTCATTTAGCCTTTGTTTTGAAGACATTTTCACTCAGTTATAGAATTTGAGGTTGGCTCTTTTTTTTTTTTTTAAGTATTTTAAAGGTGTTACTTTACCTTCTTGTTACTTGCATTGTTTGTGATGAGAAATCAGTTGTCTTCATTTTATTTCCTCCATGTATGATATGTTTTTTCCCCTCTGGCTGGTTTAAAGATGTTTCTCTTTATGTCTGGTTTTTAGTAATTTGATTGTGACATGGTTTGGTGTGATTTTGTACATTTCTTATGCTAGGGGTTCACTGAAATTCTTGAGTGGGCCTGTGGGTTTATCAGCTTTGTTAAATATGAAACCTTTTGGCTATTCTTCAAGTATTTTTTAACACTCCTCACCCCTTTTGGGGATTCTGGTTATACCTAAGTTTGGTCACTTGAAGTTATCCTAGAGGTAAATGATACTCACCCTCATGTTACCTCCCGTGTTTCATTTTGGATAGTTTCTGTTGTTATGTCTTCATTTTCACTGATTTTTAAAAAAATAATTTCTAATATCCCACTAATCCCATCAAGTGTATTTCTCATCTCAGACATTACAGTGTTCATCTCTACAAGTTCAGTTTGGGTCTTTTATATCTTCTATTTCTGTTGTCTAACTTTTTGAACATGCAAAATATATTGTATATGTTTTGTCTGCCAGATTTTCATATCTGTGTCATCTTGATCATTTTGATGGATTTTTCTCCTTGAATCATTTTTTCTGCTTCTTTATATGCTCCATTAGTTTTTGATTTGATGTCAAATATTGTATTTTATCTTTTTTTTGGGTGTTGAATATTTTTGCATTACTGTTAAACCCTTATGCTTTTATTCTGGGGTGCCATTAAGTTACTGGAAAACAGTTTGATCTTTAGCCAGCCCTGGAGCAGTTCTCTGTCTAGTGCTAATTATTCTACACTGTTGAGGCAAGACTCTTTTGTTTACTCAACCCATTGTCTGTCTCAGTGGTTGTGAGATTTTCAGCTCTGATGGGAACAAATACATTTCCTGGTCCTTTGTTAGCACAAGTGCAGTTCCCTCTAATCCTTCTGGTTGGTTTTTAGCTTCAGGTTCTTTTCTCACACACATGATCTTGATTACTACTCAGTTAACTCCTTAGAAGGGACCCTCTGCAAGTCTCCTGTGTTCTTTTTCCCCAGTACTCTGTCTTGAAAAATCTAGTTGCCTTGATCTCTGTGGACTCTCAGCTCTGTATCTTCAATTCTGGGAGTTTGATGGCTTTGCCTGGGTTCAGCTACTTTATCAATTTCCTAACTCTAAGGTGATTACTGTCCTTTGTGTCTTATATGAAGTGTCTTGAAAAGTGTTTCATATATTTTGTGTGCTGTTTGGTTGTTTCAGGTGAGAAGGTAAATCAGTCCCTTAGCTAGAGGTGGAAGGTTTCCTGATCATCTTTATAAAATTAGTAGGAAAGGCTAAAGGATGTGTTGTTTTGAGAATCTCAGATGAATCAAAGATTGGTTGTTATTTGGGGACTTACTACTGTCCTGTGAATTTATGTTGGCCTTTGCTTTATTGAGATGTGTGCCATTCATTTCTGCTGTACTCAATAGAAATGCATGCATTGTTTTTGTGCTTTTACGAGATGGAGCTTCCCAGAGTAGAAGGCTGAGTGTTAGATCATAGGAATAGATTGGTGAGTACATCAGTGGAATAGATGTTTTGGCTGTGATTGCCAAACTCAGAAGAAGTTCAGCTGTGACCCAGTAACTATCATAAGATATTTAGAATCTTAAGTAGGGAGTTAAATGATGTCAGTTCTTTGTGCCCCAAGAAAGCTGTATAGCTTATTGAATGAGAGCTTGGACTCTCATGTCATATAACCACCTCTGAATTAATTTCCTGTCTCTGCCACTTAATTTTGGAGAAAGTTACCAGTTAGGCTTGTGCAGCACATACAATTCCAAATCAGGGTGGTGTTATAGTAATGGAAAGTAAGGGTTAACATCTAAATTACATTGAGTTAAAAGAATCCATGACTCCCTGTGAGGTTCATTTGTAGAAAAAGAGGAAGAAACAAATGTGGCTCTAAAGTTTACAGCCACTGAAGAGAAAAAGAACATTTTGTGTTCTGTGCCTGTTTTTGTGTGGTTGGGGTGTGTGGGGGGAGTATTAATGAATTTAGTTTTGGACTCAGTTCGAGGTAAGGCAGAAACTGCATATGTTCTATAGACAACTCTGAATTTGAGGATGTGTGAAAGATCTAAAATCACTTTTGAAAAGTTGCCGCATTAAGATAAGGTCTTTGTGCATAGCTAATCTAGTGTTCACTGAATATTTGAAAGACAAAATGAACTAATAGAATTGAGGCTTATTGTGCTCAGGGCTATAGTTCTCAAACTTGAACATGCACCTAAAGGGCCTTTTAAGACACATACTGTAGGACCTCAACCCCCCGTTTCTGGTTAGTGGGCATGGGATGGGACTGGAATGGGACTGCACATCTCCTCCCCAGTGTGCAGCAGACTCGGGATGCTGCAGCTGGTCTGGAGACCCCCACATTTTGAGAACCGCTGACTTAGAGAAGAGAATATATGTGGACAGCATAAAGGAGTGCTCAGATTCCTGGGGGAAGGAGAAGAAAAGGGGATCAATCACAGAGGTAGTGACTACCAGCCGCTAGATGACACCATTGATACAGATTCTAGACAAGGAGGTAGTTTAGGATTTCAGGTTTAGGTAATAAGCGAAGAAGAGAGAAAAATCCTTGAAATCCAAAATTTGAGTGTGACAAATGTTTCAGGTCTTTGTTGCCAGCACACATTTGTATACACCTTCTACTCTGGACAGGTGGTGGGGAGTACCATCAGTGACTATTGCCTGAGCATGGCAGCTTCCTCCTTTTTGTGGAACTGCTCAGATTGCCCAAGATATATCCTCTTAGTGTATATACACACTGCCGATAAAAATCTATCACAGAACCTTGTAGCTACTTCCCATGGGAGTACCTTCCCTTTATTTAAAGGTTTAGAAAAGGCTGCCTTATTCACTTATTTGTTGAAGCATTCTATTTACAAAACTACTCTTCAGAACTTTTCCTGATCTCCACTTTAATGACAATTATCTGTCCTAAGAGCCCCATCCCTCTCCTTTAAAAATTAAAGTCATGGCTGGTTTCTAGTTCTTAGTTTTCTCTCCAACTTCATCAACAATACTGAGAGCTTGCCCTGTGAAGGTTTCTAGTGTGCTTTTGAATGTGTAAGCCTTCTCTTCCAAGTCCTTTCTTTCCTTGACTGCCTGTTCTTTTCCCTCTGAATCTGAAACTTAATATCTGTCAGATTTTTCTACCCAAGATCTCTCTGTTGGTTATAGTATTCTACTATACTGCAGCAGGATTAGTCAATAATGTAATGTACATAAGGTGGATTTATGTTTTATAACTGAAATATTTCCCTGTATTATTCTTGGGATCAGAATAATGAGGTCTGTTATCTTACTAATCCTACTTTCCTTGAACAATATCGATTGTTTCTGGCTTGGACCAGTTTTTCATGTTTTAAAGTTCTTTCCATATCTAATTTTTTTTCTGTTGTAATTCTGTTTTTCCTTCAGTTCTATTCATTTTTTCTTTTTCCAGGTTTTTTCCCTGTTTCTTCCTCAAGTCCTGCAAAATGAAATAAACGCTTGAGTCCAAGTTTTTCCTTAGACCTTGGAGACTATTACCATCTTCTCAAAGATTAGGCAATAGAATATGGAAGAAATACAGACTTTATTACCCTACCCTGATCCCCTAGCTATTGTAGATGGAGTCCCCAGGTTCTGTGTCACATGACCACTATGTCAAGTTATTGGATAAGGAGAGGTGCCTGATTCTTGAAGTAGCCATCCCTTAACCTCTGACCTTTGTGGCTCATGGTGAAATGTAAACCTTTGAGAGGCTAAGGGAAATTTAAACTGGCAATGGGCAGGTATA
This sequence comes from Manis pentadactyla, assembly GCF_030020395.1. Lineage (NCBI taxonomy): Eukaryota > Metazoa > Chordata > Mammalia > Pholidota > Manidae > Manis > Manis pentadactyla. The sequence continues at coordinate 35,021,376 of NC_080034.1, read as the reverse complement.
CTTGAGTTGGATCATCATTGGTCTGATGCAGGTTGAAGCAGAGAGAAGGAAACAAAAGCCTTCATAGTATCAATGACTGTACAGCCCCTGAGAGAGCCAGCCAGCTAGCTTTGGTTTCTGACAGTGATGCAGATCCTGCTTTTGGATCCCTGTGATATGTATGTTTTCTTGTGACCACTCTACTTTTACTTGGAGCACATAAAATGGATTACTCTCTCTCTCTCACATAACAGAGTCTAGGCCAAAATCGCTGTGTTCCGAGAATGCCAACTGGTACAGCATGCATTCAGGAATTTTTTTCTCTCATCATTTCTAGAATTGACTATTTTCTCTTTCTACTTTGTATTGGTTTCAAAACTGGCTTAGCAGTTAAGAACTTAAGTTCAGAAATCAAATACATTATACTTGGGCAAGTTGTACTGTGCACCTTAGTTTTCTCATGTGGAAAATGAAGGCAGAGATACGACTTAACTTTGCTATGAAGATTTAATAAGGTATTGTACATAAAGCAAACTACCTGGGATGTAGTAAGTGCTCAGTAAATGTTAACTTATTATGTTCAAACTTAGGATATTAAAATATTGAGTATTACTTTTCAAACTATAAGTTTTGTTGAGTTACTATATTGAGCAAAGTTACTGTCAAATTTTCTAAATTCTTCTGCAGAACTGCCCTAGTCCATGGACCATACTTTGAGTAGCACTGTCTTAGTGTGTATGGACAGTTTCATAAAAGGCACTCACATGTAACTGGAGAACAAAACAGAATGATCCCTAAAATATTTAGTAGCTAGTAGTTCAAAGCCATTTTTTTACCTGAACAGTATATGAGGGATATCTGAAGCCTCTGGAATTCCTTCCTTACATGATTGTCATGCTACTTTTCCCCAGGTGATGGAGTTGTTCTTTTTCTTTGAGCTGTGCAGTTCTAGTTCCCCTTCAGTTTAAAAAGAAGAAAACTGTACTCCCTGAAGGCCAGATAAGCATGCATTGTCTTGGTCAAATCAGCTGTGCTAAGTGGATGAGAATAGGATGCTGAGTACTACTGCCTTGTGGGCTGAGGTGAAGCAGTCACTGGCAGTGTGGTCAGAATAATAACTTAAGAACCCCCTAAAGCATAACCTCAAACCAGACCACATGCTTGTGGACAAATGGGGAACTGTACACAGAGCAGCTTGGCATTTGTTTTTTCCTTCCATGCAAAGGCAGCGACAGACCGTGTATCTATGTACAGAAATGCAAACAGCAGGTTTTACAAATAGCGACTGTGGTTGACAAAGTCTGCAGAATGCTAGATGCAACCAAGATTGGGTAATCTCTGCAAGTATTTTAGGGGAAACCAAGCATCTTATCTTCAGAGAAGGTATAATTGTCAACGCACATATACTAAGTGTCAGGCAATTGTGCCAAGATGTTTTAGAAATGCCTCACTTAATTCTCAACACAGATCAATGAGATTGATCTACATTATTAAATGAGTGGAGACGGTTTAGAGAGATTAAGCAACTTGTCTGAAGCCTGTGTGTTTTAAGTGATTGAACCTGATTTTGGAACTGGGATTGCTGGGCTCCTGTGGGTTTTCTTTCTTTTTTCATGATAAAAAATACCACAAATAATTTTTTTTTCTAGAACCATTTGATAGTAGTTGCAACCTGAGGCTCTATCACTTCCAAATATTTTCGTGTTTCTTTTTTTTTCTTTTTTCTTTTGGTATCATTACTACAGTTACATGAGCAACATGTTTACTAGACTCCCCTCATTGCCAAGTCCCCCCAACATACCCCATTACAGTCACTGTCTGTAAGCGTAGTAAGATGTTATAGAATCACTAGTCTTCTCTGTGTTGTACAGCCCTCTCCATGCCTGCCCCCCCCCCCCACATTATGTCTGCTAATAGTAATGCCCCCTTTTTTCCCCTTATCACTCCCTTCCCACCAATCCTCCCCAGTCCCTTTCCCTTTGGTAACTGTTAGTCCATTCTTAGGTTTTGTGAGTCTCCTGCTGTTTTGTTCCTTCAGTTTTTTTCTTAGTTCTTATACTCCACAGATGAGTGAAATCATTTGATACTTGTCTTTCTCTGCCTGGCTTATTTCACTGAGCATAATAACCTCTAGCTCCATCCATGTTGTTGCAAATGGTAGTAACTGTTTTCTTCTTATGGCTGAATAATATTCCATTGTGTATATGTACCACCTCTTCTTTATCCATTCATCTACTGATGGATTGGTATTAAGGTTGGTTCCATTTCTTGGCTATTGTAAATAGTGCTGTGATAAACATAGGGGTGCATATGTCATTTTCAAACTGGGCTGCAGCATTCTTAGGGTACAGTCCTAAGAGTGGAATTCCTGGGTCAAATGGTATTTCTATTTTTAGTTTTTTGAGGAACCTCCATATTGCTTTCCACAATGGTTGAACTAGTTTACACCAGCAGTGTAGGAGGGTTCCCTTTTTTCCACATCCTTGCCAACGTTTGTTGTTGTTTGTCCATTGGATGTTGGCCATCCTAACTGGTGTGAGGTGATATTTCATTGTGGTTTTAATTTGCATTTGTTTGATGATTAGTGATGTGAAGCATCTTTTCCTGTGTCTGTTGGCCATCTGAATTTCTTCTTTGGATAAGTTTCTGTTCAGATCCTGTGCCCATATTTTAATTGGATTATTGCTTTTTGTTTATTGAGATGCATGAGCTCTTTATATATTTTGGATGTCAACCCTTTATCAGATCTGTCATTTATGAATATATTCTCCCATACTGTAGGATGCCTTTTGTTCTATTGATGGTGTCCTTTGCTGTACACAAGCTTTTTTCAGCTTGATATAGTCCCACTTGTTCATTTTTGCTTTTATTTCCCTTGCAGGAGAAGATAAGTTCATGAAGAAGTTGCTCATGTTTATGTCCAAGAGATTTTTGGCTATGTTTTTTTCTAAGAGTTTTATGGATTCATAACTTACATTCAGGTCTTTGATCCATTTCGAATTTACTTTTGTGTACGGGGTTAGATAGTGATCCAGTTTCATTCTCTTACCTGTAGCTGTCCAGTTTTGCCAACACCAGCTGTTGAAGAGGCTGTAATTTCCCCATTGTATATCCATGGCTCCTTTGTCGTATATTAATTGACCATATATGTTTGGGTTAATATCTCGACTCTATTCTGTTCCACTGGTCTGTGGGTCTGTTCTTGTGCCAGTACCAAATTGTCTTGATTACTGCTGCTTTGTAGTAGAGCTTAAAGATGGGAAGTAAGATTCCCCCTGCTTTATTCTTCCTTCAAAGGATTGCTTTGGCTATTTGGGGTCTTTTGTGGTTCCATATGAATTTTAGACCGATTTGTTCCAGTTCGTTGAAGAATGCTGTTGATATTTTGATAGGGATTGCATTGAATCTGTAGATTGCTTTAGGTAGGATGACCATTTTGACAATATTAATTCTTCCTAGCCAAGAGCATGGGATGAGTTTCCATTTGTTAGTGTCCTCTTTAATTTCTCTTAAGAGTGTCTTGTAGTTTTCAGGGTATAGGTCTTTCACTTCCTTGATTAGCTTTATTCCTAGGTATTTTATTCTTTTTGATGTAATTGTGAATGGAATTGTTTTCCTGATTTCTGCTAATTCATCGTTAGTGTATAGGAAAGCCACAGATTTCTGTGTATTAATATTGTATCCTGCAACTTTGCCCAATTCAGATCTTAGTTCTAGTAGTTTTGGAGTGGAGTCTTTAGGGTTTTTTATGTAAAATATCATGTCATCTGCAAATAGTGACAGTTTGACATCTTCTTTACCAGTCTGGATGCCTTGTATTTCTTTGTCTTGTCTGATTGCCGTGGCTAGGACCTCCAGTACTATGTTGAATAACCATAGGGAGAGTGGGCATCCCTGTCTCATTCCTGATTTTAGGTGAAATGCTTTCAGCTTCTTGCTGTTAAGTATGATGTTGGCTGTGGGTTTGTCATATATGGCCTTTATTATGTTGAGGTACTTGCCCTCTGTACCCATTTTGTTGAGAGTTTTTATCATGAATGGATGTTGAATTTTGTCGAATGCTTTTTCAGCATCTATGGAGATGATCATGTGGTTTTTGTCCAGCTGTTAAGCTCTTGTACCTTTAAGAGTTTTAAAAAGCACCCGCTTTTCTTTTGTTCCTGGGGAGCCGGCTGTGGGTCTCTGTCTTGGATTTTACTTCTCTGTTTCTCTAATATCCAGTACACCATGCAGTGTGTGTCTGTGCTCCCAGTGCAGATGACTAGGGCTGGTTAGTTAGCAGTCCTGTGCTTCTTCCTCTCCATCCCCACTCTGACTCTTTTCCTCCCGCTGGTGAGCTGGGGTGGGGGGAGTGCTCGGGTCCCACCAGGTTGCGGCTTTGTATCGTACCCTTTTCATGAGATGCTGAGTTCTTGCAGATGTAAATGTAGCCTGGCTGTTGTATTGTATCTTCTCGTCTCTCTTTTAGGTGTAATTGTATTTGCTGTATTTTCAAAAATATATATGGTTTTGGGAGGAGATTTCCGCTGCCCTACTCATGCCACCATCTTGAGCCTCTCTCCTGGTGTTTATTTTCTAAAAACAAAGAATTTTTGTAGATAACTAAGGAATAGTGATAGAAATCAGAAAATTAATATTGTTATGTCACTATTACCTAATCCTCAGAGTGCATTCAAGTTTGCCAGTTGTCTCAAAGATGTCTTCTATACCTTATGTACTCATATTCTCTCTTTATTTCCTCATGGAATCTCTCAATCTTTTCTTGACTTTGTGAACTTGGCACTTTTGGAGATGAAGTAGTTATATAGAATGTCTCTTGATTTGGTTTTATCTGTTATTTCCTCATGATTCAAGTTATGTACTTTTGGAGGAATATCACTAAGTGATGTTTTTCTCATTGTACCCTGTCACATGTCATACAGTTTCAGTTGACCAAGTACTAATGATGACCATTCTGAATGCTTTAGTGAGTGTTGTCTGCTGAGCTTCATGATTATAAAGTTACTCTTGGCACTTTTGTAATTAACATGTGTTTTGTGGGGAAGTGCTTTGCAACTATGTAAATATTCCATCTCTATGGCAGTGTTTATTTACTTATTCATTAAATTTGTTTATGGACAAATAATTTTATTCAGTGGGTTATAATGTGTTCCCACCATTATGTATTTTGATGCTCAGATTGTCCTAGATTTGCCTATTGAGAACTCCTTTAGGCTGATTTCTGTGTCTATTTTGACATGTCCTGTGACAGAACACTCTTGAGCATTTTCTTGCTTTCTGGCACAAGATGTTCCAGGCTCATCTTGTACTTTCCCTGCCCCAGCCCTGTGATCAGTTGTTTCTCCAAGGAACCTTGTTTCTTTTTAGTGGAAAATAGTATTCAGAAGCCAAGATCTGGGTGATTAGTGTGTTTATAGCTGTTGAAGTGGTGTTTATTTCAAACGCTGTCAATGGATACATACACATTTACCTCTGTATTTGTTTATTTCTTTACCTAAGGATGTTGAAAATCATGAATTCATATTAACTCCAGTTCCTGTCTAATAACCACAAGATTTCATTCTAGTTTTCTTTCTTTCTTATTTTGTGATGCTCCCCTCTTAACAGTGAGAAACCTGGCTTCTATTATCTTTATTATATTTACTAAGTGATCAGTACCCCCGTGTGTTACCAATCTCCCATCTCTGTCACTGCCTGTGCCCCTGCATGGATGCCCTGCTTTTCCTTCTTGGGCTCTGACTGCCCATTCTAGACCCTTCCTCACTTTCCTTTTCCCATTGTAGAATACCATCCTCCTTCAACTTGGATTCTCAAGTGAATTTTCTTAATGACCATCTCAATCCTCTTATTTTGATATTTTTGCTACTATATGTAAATTACAACATTAAGAGTTCTCTAAAACGATTGTCCTCATGGTAGGAGTTCACCAACTAGAAATCTAAGTGGGAGGAATTTTGAACATAGAACTGAAAAATTCCCAGGATCTTTCTGGCTCAGTAGTTTGTATTCTGCAGATTATCACAGAGCTAGAATTGTTACTTGGACAAGAAATTGAGGTTTAATGGGCTGTTTCTAGAAGTCTCATTAGCCATTAAAAAGAAAACCAAGTTTTACTGTTAACACAGAGGATGTAGAATGAGGTAGGTTCCTGGGTGGGCAAGAGGGAATAGAAAAAAAAAATCTTCTGTGAAGGAACTAATTGGGCGAGACCTAACTCTTGGCAGGGTATAATGCATTCAACAAGTCAAACAGGATGGAGACTTGGATTGAGGCAAACTAGATGCAGATACTCCTTGGAAGGGTGAAGGAGCAGATCATCTGACAGAGGATCAGTAGGAGTCGTGAAGCTGGACATGATTATGGTTGTGGGGTGACAACAGTTCTATTTGGTCTGTGCTATTCCATTGGGAAAATAAACAGGACAAATGGTAGCAGTTATTAAGAGGGAGGTTTTAAATCTTTTAACAGTGAACTGGGATAGTGAGTATGCAAGGTGGCAAACTGCCTTAGAGTTTGCTCATTTTCAAGACCACATACTTGGTCATATTTCCTCATTAGATCAAACTGGTAAGAAAATCTGTTTAAAACATCCCAGAGTGTATCCAGTAATTTGGGGTTATGAAATCCCAGCCCTAAAATTCTCAAAGATCAAATATATTGCAATTAAATAAGCTATACGCTATTCAGAGTTCTTTTTTTTTTTTTTTTTAGGCAGGAAAAAAGTCTACTAGTGAATTAATCAGATATATAGTAGTGGTCAGAGTAATGAGTTATTTACTCAGAAATAACTTAAGATAATGGGGGGAAATTGGTCTAGTAGTTACAGAAAGTTGCTTTGATTAATTCTAATTTTTTTCTGACCTTACCCTACCTGAGTTTAGTATTTTGGGAGTTAGTTACTCTCTGAATATCTGAGGGAAATTGTTGCTTTGATGGGAACTTTGCTTAGTAAGTTCTTGCTCAGTGTTTATCTTTAGGAAACAATCATACCCCCTGTGGTTATTGAATTGGTTTAGTATCATTAAAGTGAAAGAAGTTACAGGACTTGTTAGACTATAAAGTCATTTCCAGAAGGAAAAAACAACATAGGTCAGAGATTTAAAAAGTATCAGATTTTCCATATCAAGAAAATGTGAGGAGTTTATAGATAGAGGCAAAAGTTATATGGCAATTCCTTGTGCTATTCTTGCAGTTTTTGAAAGTTTGAAATTATGTAAAAAAAAAAGTTGCAACAAGTTTTGCATGCCAAGGTTCCAGCCAGTTTCCTCTCGGTGTACTGAGAGGAGCCCATTCCAGTGTGAGTAATGATAGAATTTGGTTCTATGAAAAAGAATTAGCTAGTACCCCAGTGCTGAGGACAAGGACCCGGTAGGTCCAAGGTCTTGACTCAGACAGATATCAGGATCTTTGGAATGGAAGCTCCCATTGATTAAAAAATACTGACTATGCTATGCCTTGGTCTAGGACTCCATTCGTTCCTCCTCAGTATTTCTGTGATGCTCCGTATTGAAAATTTGGATTGGTTGATGTGGTTTGTGATTTCAGTAGTTTATTCACAGAGATCTGAATGATGCCATCCAGGAATATCTTATCGGATATTCATCCTGCATCAGGAATATCTTATAGCTTTCATTTGAGTATAATTTTTAGTTCATAGTCCTCTCACTATCAAATAGTTGACATAGAGCAGGGTACTTTTGCAGTTCTTGTTAGTTTTGAACCCATAATCTAGGACTTAGGTTGTGTGACTGTTTTCTAAGCCATCTAATGCTCCAGCCCTTAATTATTGTAATTAATTCACTCAAGTACATTTTGTAAATGAAAGACATGCTGTTTGTTCTGTGTATCTACGTAAAGGATTGAGTTCTGGGTTGGTTAAGGGTCTCATTATAGAGATTAAATTTTTGCTTTTGATACTTATTGACTTGACTGCCTTCTGAGTAACTTGAACACATTCTAAATTTGCTGCTTATGGCTGGATGAAGTTTTTGGGTACACTTCCTCATATTGCCAAGATCTTCTAAAGTGACTAAATCTACTCTTGATTCATTTTACTCAACAGTCACACTTATTTCCAAGATTTACTTAAGGATTTTTCTGAAATCAACGATGTTTGCTTTCCATATTTGCATTATTTTTCCTTTGGCTTAATAACAGAAATGGGTTTCATACTGTATTTATATCAAATTTTCACAGTTGGTATTTCTTGTCCTTATTAAGTAGTGCTTCCCTGATGATTTTTGGGTGCATAATAGGGAAGGAAAAAATGGAAGACAAAAGTTAGTTGTGTGTATTCAGTTTTTCTCCTTCTTTCTTTTCTCTGTGTTAAACAACCTCTATCCTGTTTTTTAACCTGTTAGCAATTTATTAGGCTTGTAGGACCCAGCTGTTACACCTCACTCAGTGCAGTACCTTACTATAATTATTATTTTTTATAGTGACTTAGTCATCATCACTTGCACTTCCAGTTGCACACAGAAGACCCACATAAAGCTGGGTTCAGCAACCCACTTTTAGAGCATCAGTTCATCAAACCAGTCATTTAATTTTGTCAGCCATTCAAAGTCTATGCTTGCCTCTGTAAGGCTTCGGAAATAATTTACGTTTCTTCTGTTAATGAAAATAAATCCCTATTTGTCTGATGCACATTAAATATGTTGTTAGAATAACAGATGTGGTTGCCTACTATTTTTTGGACCTTTACAGGTATATGGAATTGTGAGAATGTTCATTTTGAAGGTCTGTTAAGAGTAGTCCTTACTAAAGTATGATTTGAAACATCAAAGAATAATTCTCAGTATCACGATAGCTGCTATTTTATTTAAATGGGTTTATGTATTAGTAGATCATGCCATTCCTTCCCTTTGTAAGGTGTTGGGTCTAATTAAATTACATATGATATTAGAGCAAGGTTTTATTTTGGCAGAACGGACTTAAGTAAAAAAAGTAGGTGAGTGATAGATAATATTCATCTTTACTAACTGGGATAGAATAGTTTAGCAGTCAACTGGAAGACAGGTGCTATGAAGTTAAATAATGTATGGCTGCCATGAAGATTCCACTTAAATAAAAATGGACTGAATTATTCATACAATTTCCCAATATTTATACCATTAATAAGTGGTAGTTTATTTTGAAAAAAGCTTTGCAGTTACTATTTTTGGCACTTCATTCCCCTGAATTCCTATGTCAAAGTCATTAGATCTTCTATCACTACATCTGTGGTTTTTAATTGTTTGACTGCTTTTTCTTAGCTCCTGAGTTGCAGATTTGGTAAAAATTTTCTCTGTCAGCCCTCAAATGTTCCAAAGGGGCAGAACAACTTTGAGTGCCATAGATTATTGATGGCACTTTGCAAATAGTTAAATATTCCCAAGGTAAAGGAAACTATAGGATTAAAAGATTTTTGTTTTGTGCTGCATTCTAGGTTGATAGTGTCTTAAGCTAATTTCATTCCATGGGTGGCCTCAGTACCTGGACTTCAAAAAGAGTGGAACTGCAAAATACCATTTTCCTAAAAATGAAACCTCATTTATGAAAATATGTAAAGGACTAAAGAATTTGTGAAGGAGAGCCACCATCTTACTCTAAATTTTGTTGTTGGAGTAGCACTGTTTAATAAAAATTTCTATGATGGTGGAAATGTTCTATATTTGTGCTGTGCACTATGGTAGTCACTAGCCACATGTGGTTATTGATCACTTGAAATGTGACTAGTATGATTGAGGAGCTGAATTTTCCATTTATTTAGTTTAATAGCATGTGACAGCATAGTTCTGTGCTGATACACTCTGAATAAACACAGCTCTGGAGCATTATACTGAGTACCTAAGCTAAGGTTCTGAAAGAAAGCGATCCCATTGGGATTTTCTTTAAACTTTAAGACCTAAATACAGCCTTGACACTCTTGATCTTTCCATGAAATAAATTAAGGACTGTCTCACTATTTCCAATTTTTACATTAGGGAAGTTCTGAAGTGTTCTTTCTCATCTACTTAGTAAAGCATTTACTATAATCTTAGGTGAGCAATACAGTATCCTCTATATTGTGTTTTATGTTAGATTAGCCCTCTATTTCAGAGAGACAATTTTAGTGACCTCAGAATTTATTAGGTAATAAATTGTTACCTGTAGGAAAACAATCAACTTTTGCCTTCCTCAAAACTCCTGCATTTGAAAATGGAACTAGTGTGTTAGTGTGTTTGGTTTTCCACAACAAATAATTCTTCTTTTGAATACTTCTCATGCCTTTGACCTTTACCTTTGTTACTTTTTTTTAATGAAAAATTTTGTGCCTACAAGTATTCTTTGCTTTAAAAATTTTCTTATGCGTGTGAATTTGGGAGTGATTTGTTCACATTACAAAAGTATTCTTGCTTTTCAAGGTAATCTTTACAGGTTCCTCGAAATAGCACCTCTAAACTTTGTCATTGATCTTAAGTTATTCAGATCGTCAATTGGAGGTCAGGTGGAAGTGAAACTATGTTAATCAGTGGGAAAACAACTCAATGTCCAAAAAAATTTATTTTGATCACCTGTTGGGTGAAATGAAGGCATACTTGCTCCAAGACACTGCCTAGTAAGCCATGAACTGGTGAGCTGTCTCCTCACACCTGCTTCATTATAAGCTGCCTCAGTTCCTTGCTTGTACTATAGAGCAAGGAATCTTTTTGTGAAGTTAAGATTACTATAAATAGTGAAGAGAAATAGCAGTTTCACTCAAGTTTATTCTCTGAATCAGAAAAGTGGTTCTTAGCACTGTGAAATGTTTGCAGATTTAGCCTTTTTATAAATATGGTCTCACACAAAGCAGCCTTACTTTATGCATAACCCAGATTAATCCACCACTGATAAATAGGCTATAGAAAGATCAGCTTGGTGGAAGGACTCATTAAAATACTTTCTTAAGTATAAAAGCACTCCTGGTTGTAATGTATAAACCTAAGGGAAATTTTGAAGGACATTATTCTAGTTTAAGAAGTGCTTTTACTGGTAGTGTTACAAATCCTGAAGGGAAAAAAAAAGGAGAAAAGTGTTAATGGAGACAGGATAGTGGTCAGAATTAGTTTATTTGGCTTATATTTGAAATATGCTTATTGTACATTTAAAAAAAAGTTTTATTGAAGTTTGTTTGATATACATTCATACCTCTCCCACCTCAGTGAAACCATCACTACAATTGAGATAGTGAACATAACTTGTCATCTACAAAAGTTTTCTCTTGCCTCTTTGAAATCTCTCCCTTCGACCCCTACTCCACCATAGTCTCAAGGTATCCACTGACTTGCTTTCAGTCACTGTAGATTAGTTTGCAATTTATAGACTTTCATATAAGTGGAATCATACCATATATTCTCTTTTTTTTTTTTTTTTTTTTGGTGGTTGGGTGGCTTCTTTCAGCATAATTATTTTGAGATTCACTCATACTGTTGTCTGTATCAATAGTTCATTACGTTTGGAATGCTAAGTAGTATTCTGTTGTGTGGTTATATTACAAGTTACTTATCCATTTATCTATTGATGGATATTTTGGCTGTTTCCATTCACACAGAAGTTTTTATATGGACATGCAGTCCTAATAATTCCTTTTCTTTAGGGCAAGTTCCTAGGAATGGGATGGCTAGATCATATGATAGGTGTATGTTTAACTTGTTAAGAAACTGCCAAACTTTTCCAAGGTGGTCATACCATTTAATACCCCCACCAGCAATGTGTGAGATACCCTTCCCAATGCTTGGTATGGTCAGTCTTTTTAGTTTTGGCCATTCAAATAGGTGTAGAGCATCTTTTCATGTGTTTATTGCTATCCATATTTTCTTTGGTTAACTCCATGGTGAAATTTTTTACTCATTTTTAAATGGAGTTCATTTTATTATTACTGAGTTCTGATAATTTTTTATATATTCTGGATACACATCCTTTTCAGATATATGCTTTGTAAAGATTTTCTCCTGCTCTGTGGCTTGTTTTCATTCTCTTAAAGTGACTTTTAAAGACCAGTGTTTAATTTTGATGAAGTTCAGTTTATTAATTTTTCTTTACATATTGCTTTTAGATATTTTTTTCTATATTTTTCTTCAAGAAGTTTTATAGTTTTAGATTTTACATTTAGATCTGGGATTTATTTTGTGTTAATTTTTATTTGTGGCATGAGGTATGGATCCAAGTTAATTTTTTTTCCAGCACCAATAGTTGGAAAAGGTATCCTTTCTCCACCCTAGGGCCTTTGTCAAAAGTAAGTTTTACATTTATATGTAGATTTTTTTTTCGTACTCTGTATATACTGTTGGATTGACCAATTTGTCTGTCTTTATGCTAATGCTATACTCTTGATTACTGAAGCTTTATAATAACACAATTACATAATATAATTCTTGAAATCAGATAGTATTAATCCTTAAACTTTAGTCTTCTTTTTTAGAGTTTTTGCTATTCTAGGTTCCTTTCATTTCAGAATGAGTTTTAGGATCAGTTTGTTAGTTTCTACAAAAATACCTGGTAAGTTTGTGATTGGGGTTGCTGTGAATCTATAGATCAACTCAGGGAGAATTGACATATTAACAGTCTTGAGTCTTTTGATTCCTGATCAAGATATAGATCTCTATTTACTTAAGTTTTTGCTTTCTCTCAGCAATATCTTGTACTTCTTATGGTACAGCTATTTTGATTAACGATTAACAATCTTAAGTCTTTTGATCCCTGATCAAGATATATATCTCTGTTAATTTAAGTCTTTAGTTTCTCTCAGCAGTATCTTGTAGTTCTTATTGTTTAGGTCTTCTACATTTTTTGTCAGATTTATTCTTAAGCATTTAGGTTTTTTTTTTTAATAAGTGGTATTTAAAATTTTTTCGATTTCTGATTGTATGTATTTCTTATACTGATTTCTATGTCCTTTCACCTTGGTAAACTACTTAACATAGTAGTTCTAGCAGCTTTATTATTGATTCCATTTTGGGTTTTCTACATAAACTCATGTTTTCTGTGAATAAGGGAGTTCACTTCTTCCTCTACAATCTAGATGCCGGTCATTTCTTTTTCTTGCTTGACTGCACTGGCTAGGCCCTCCTGTGCAATGCTGAATAGAAGTGGTGAGATCAGACATCTGCTCTAAGAGGAAAAGTGTTCAGTCTTTCACCATTAAATATGAGGTTAGCTGTAGAATTTTTATAGATGCTCTTGATTAGGTTGAGAAAATTCCCTTTTATTTCTAGTTTGCTGAGAGTTATTATCAAAAATGAATGTTGGATTTTGTGAAATGCTTTTTCTGAGTCTGTTGAGATGATCATAGGGTTTTTCTATTTTAGTTCACCAAGTGAATTTATTTATACACTGATTGGTTTTCAAGAGTTAAACTAGTACTGCATTTTTGAGATAGGAGCTACTTGTCCTTTTAAATGGATAATGTGGATTCAATTTAGTAAAATTTAATTTATAATTTTTACATCTATATTCATCATGGATATTATTAGTCTGTAGTTTTCTTATTTTGTAATATCTTTGGTTTTGTTACCAGAGTAAATTCTGCCATCATAGAATGAGTTGGGAAGTTTCCCTCCAGTTGTCTATAAAACTTTGTAGAATTGGTATTATTTCTTCCTTGGATGTTTGATACAATTCACCAATGAAGCTGTGTATGCCTGGAGTTTTCTTCATGGTAGGGTTTTTAACTACAAGTAAAGGGCTATTTAGACCTATTTCTTCTTGTGAGCCTTAGTGGCTTCTCTGTTAGTGATTTTGTCCATTTCATGCAAACTGTCAAATTTATGGTATAAAGGTGTTCATCATATCCAATTCTGCTTTTAGTATCTATAAAACTGTAGTGATAATAACTCTCATTTCTGACATTGGTAATTGCTGTTCTTTTTTCCTGGTCCCTTGGCTAGAGGGTCATCAATTCATTGTTTCAAAGAATCAGCTTTTGGTTTCATTTCTTTTCTCCCTTTTCTGTTTTCTATTAAAAAAAAAATTTCACTTTGATGTTTATTATTTACTTTTTCTGAGTACTGAGTTTAATTTGTTCTTTGTTTTCTAGTTCCTTAAGGTAGAAGCTGAGTTTATTGATTTAAGATCTTTTGTCTTTTGTCTAATTCTAAGATTTACCTGTTAATTCTAACATTTGTGTTAGTTCTGGGTTGATTGATGGTTTAGCCCTTTCAAGCAGCTTTAACAAAATATCACAAACTGGGTGGCTTATAAACAACAGAAATTTATTTCTCACAATTCTAGAGGCTGAAAGCCCAAGATCAGGTTGCCAGTATGGTTGATGAGGGCTCTCTTCCAGATCACAGATTTCTCATTGTGCCCGAAGGGCTACGGAGCTCTGTGGGCTCTTTAATAAGAGCGCTAATACCATTCATGATGGCTCTACACTCATGACCTGATCACCTCCCAAAGGTTTTCCTACTAACACTATCACCCTTTGAGGTTAGAATTTGAACATATCAGTTTGGGGTGGGAGGCAAATAGTCAGACCATAGCAGTTGTTAATGATTGATTATTCTTTTTATGGATTCTGTTCTACTTTTGTATGTATTTCATAATATCTGTTTGGACGCTAAATATTGTGAGTTTTATGTGCCTTGTTGGATGCTGGATATTTTTGTCTACCTCCTAATCTTCAGCTTTGTTCTGGGATGCAGTTAACTTACTTGGAAACAGTTTGATCTTTTGGACTTCTGATTTTATGATTTTTTTAGATGGATTTGGAGTGGTCCTAAGTCTAGGGTTAATTTTTACACACTTGCAGGGCAACATCTTCTTGAATACTTTGTCCATTGCCCCTAAATTATGAGTTTTCTTAGTCTGATCTTTGGGAGTAGGTCCTATCCTCAGCCTTGTGTGCATGACAGGTGCTATTCCCCCTAATTCTTCCCCCCCACCTCATTCCTCTCTCCCCAGTCCTTTTGGATGATTATTTTCCTGGCCTCGGATAGTTTTTTTTAAATGTATGTGCTGATCTGTACTCTGTTATTCTGACCTATGAACCCTAGTTGCATTGGTTTCAACAGACTCTTAAGTTTATTTGCAAAGTTCAGAGCATCTGCTGGGCAGAATGAGTTACACAATGGCAGGGCCCAGTGTAAAATGAAAATGTGGGCCTTGTATGAAAAAATGATTTAGAATTTCAAGATGGCAACAACAGAGCATTAAACCAATCGCGGGTCCTTTTGAGCTGCAGCTGCACAGATTGCACCATGCGCAGATCCTTCTGAACTGCGGCTGCACAGGTTGCACCATGCGCAGATCCTTCTGAACTGTGGCTGCACAGGTTTCAAGTCCCTGAAGCCAGTGCTACTGTTCTGTTTCCTTCACTTTCCCTTTCCTCTTCTGCAGCCTGGAAATTCTCTTCAAGGCAGTAAGCTTAGACAGTCATAGGGATTGTCTGCTTTGTTTTCTGTCTCTCAGGAATCACTCTTGTCCTTTCTGGCCAGGTGTTCAGAGTCTTGAAAACTGTTGTCTGATACTGTTTTGTTTTGTTTTGGTTGTTTCAAGCAAGAGGATAAATCCATTTCCTGTTAGTCCATCTTGGCTGGAAGCAGGAGTTATATTTAGTGTAAAGATCTGATAGCTTCTTTTTTTGTTTAAGGACCTGGTAGCTTCTTTTTCCTGGTAACTAGGAATTCCGTTTGATCTGTTGGATTGGCACATTGTTTAGATAGCTGTTTTGGGTAAAATCTGTCTTGTGTCATTTGCAGGTCTTTTTCCATTCATTTCTTGTCTAGCGGTTCTCCAAGTAGAAGAAAATTTCCTGGTAACCATAAACTCATTTTCTGAATTGTACCACTTGACTTTAAGGAAGCCGTAGCTTCCTGCTTGAAATCACTTTGCCCTTTTCTTTATCATAAATGTTGCATTTGACTGCAAGCTGCAGATGGGTGAAGACAATTCTTTTTTCTCCTTCTTCTGTAAAATGCAATCCCCTTGCAGTACAATTTGATAGGCATTTGTGCAGTAAAGTATTAACAGCCTTTCAGATATGCCCTGCCCTATTAGCAAGAATATACAGTGATACAAAAATGAATTTGTCAAGAATTTTATGGCTCTTTGATGTATTGTACAATATTAATCCTGCTGCAGTGTTATTAAGTCATTTTTCATCTCCCCTCAAATTAATGTTGACGTTCTATTACTGGATTTGTTCTTGTCCCCAGATTAAAACATAAAGGAAAAATCTTCCCTGCTACAATATTAAAATTAATTGTAGGGTAAGTAGTACCTTGCCTGGTGAAGTAGAATCCTTCTGGAAAAATTATAATAAGAATTTATTTCTCTGTTTTCTACTTCTTCTTGTGCACAAAAAAGCACAATTGGAATATACTTTTAAGGGCACAAGGAGAACATTGCAAGGGAAAGGGAGTAAGTTTATAGTACATAAGATTTTCCAAAAAGAGAAACAAGAAAATCAGGGGCCTAAGCTTGGGGGAACCACGCTGGGTGGGCAACTGCATCCAGCCTAAAGGCTGATGAAAATGCTAGTGGTATTAGATGTAAAGGTAAAAGAATTTGGGCTGACTTAGGAACCTATTATGTTATGTTCATAGGAATAACATTTTTCTTCTGAGAAATTAAAGACACTTCAAAATCACCTAATGAGGTCAGCACTTATAAATCAGGGTAGTATCATAATCAGGACTCAGGAATAAGAAGAGAGCTGTTACAGTTTTAAAATTAAGACTAGATGATAATTTTCTGTGAATTTTTTTAAAAGTTACCATTTCCACCCATATGAGAGTACATAGGAGTCTCATATCTGTGACCTCTATAATAAGATTTCAGGATTATTTTGGTAATTTCTGGTCATGTTTAAGTTGGTGATTTGAAATGCTAGTTGTTATTGTAGGAAGAGTCTTACATTAATTATTTAAACTAAGGGGTAATTTTTTAGTGAAAGAAGCAACCTGAAATATAGTTATTTTAATTGCATAAAATATAATATATATGAATAATTAATATTTTTCTTTGTAGAAAGTCAATAAAAATTTAGCTGATTGTATACATTTCTGTATGTGTAACTGGTATAAGCATTAGCATCTTTAGGAGAGTAAGTGTGAGGGTGGGATAAAGAAAATTAATGTTGAGTCCCTGGTAGGTTGGGAAAAAAAATCACCATTATTTGGGTACAGTGGAATTTATACTTTTTATATTTGAAGTCATTTTTATGAATATGTAGAAAATACAGTGAAAAACATTTAGGAATATTAGGTTTATCAAACCTCTTTTGTATCTAGTAAATTTTTGTATGCAAACATGATAAAAGGTGAAAGACTACTGCCACATGTACTTTTAGCAGAATGGGGTATATTCTTGTTGCAAAATATTGTGTGACAAAGTCCTTCCAGTGACTGAACACTAAAATTGGATCTGTTGAACTGAATTAAGCTCTTTTAAGGTAGAGTTGTCTAGGTCTCCCATCGTACATATGAGAAGTGGAAGTGGATTAAAAGTGGCAGAATTATAGGTTGGAATGGAGGATCAGATACCAATATGAGAATATCATATTTTCTTTTTATCTCTAGAAATATATTTCATAGTGTACATTGCTGCTTTCTGTCTCTTAGCATTCATCTGATTTGTCTAATTGTGGGCCATCCCCTCTGTGTAATTTCTTTTTTGAAATTAGTATCATATTTTCTTTCATCATGGGCAGAAAATGAAAAGTTCTGATTTCTCAAATATTGACTGGAAACTATAGGCTACAAAGATGGTGTTATAGTTTTATTTCTTCTTAAAAGATGATGTTAATAGTTGGTATGATGCAGTGAGAAAAGGAAGGATATGATTTATTTCATTATTATATCATCTTTCAAAGTAGGCAAGTATCCTTTTTCCTTTTTCTTCTTATATATTTTTTAAAGCATAGTTGGATATAATTGATAAATAATGATGAGTAATGATAAAATGACTCTCAGATGATGAAATGGCTAAATGTTTCAAGATACAGGGAAAGTAAGATCACTGAGCTTCTGTAATGTGTCTTAAATTTATAAAATAAGTCCAATGAACCAACATAGTAATTCCAAGTTAGAGTATGAAATTTCTTTTAATGACTCCTAAGAAAGAATAACAAAGGTCAATAAATACCAACCTTCATATTGAGTTAGAACTACTGAATTATAAACTGAACACTAAAATTGGATCTGATGAACTGAATTAAGCTCTTTTAAGGTAGAGTTGTCTAGGTCTCCCATCGTACATATGAGAAGTGGAAGTGGATTGAAAGTGGCAGAATTATAGGTTGGAATGGAGGATCAGATATATGCAATCTTAGCTTCCATGTTCTCCCAGTAGGTACTGGAGAGCAAACAAAATCTGAAATCCAGTCACTCCTATGTGTTCTTTCTTAGTTGACAGTAAGATGGAGGGATCACACTCTGCAGCAACCCTCATTTATTTATTTTAACAGTAAATTTTTTTATTAAGATATCGTTGATATACAATCTTATGAAGGTTTCACATGAGCAACGTTGTGGTTTCAATATTCACCCATATTATCAAGTCTCACCCGCCCACCCCATTGCAGTCACTATCAATCAGCATAGTAAGATGATAGAGTCGTGACTGTCTTCTCCATGCTATACTGCCTTCCCTATGACCTACCTATATTGTGTGTGCTAATTATAATGCCCCTTAATCCCCCTTTCCCTTCCACCCTCCCCAACCCCTTCCCTTTGGTAACCGCTAGTCCCTTCTTAGAGTCTGTGAGTCTACTGCTCTTTTGTTCCTTCAGTTTGACTTTGTTGTTATATTCCACAAATTAGTGAAATCTTTTGGTACTTGTCTTTCTCTGCCTGGCTTACTTCACTGAGCATATGTTCTAGCTCCATCCATGTTGTTGCACATGGTAGGATTTGTTTTCTTCTTATGGCTGAATAGTATTCCATTGTGTATATGTACAACCACTTCTTTTTTTTTTTAATCAAGGTATCATTGATAAACACTCTTATGAAGGTTTCACATGAAAAACATCATGGTTACTACACTCCCCATATTATCAAATCCCCTCATACCCCATTGAAGTCACTGTCCATCAGTGTAGTAAGACGTCACAGAGTCACTACTTGTCTTATCTGTACTACACTGTCTTCCCCATGACACCCCCTCCACACGATGTGTACCAATCATAATACCCCTCAGTCCCCTTCTCTGACCCTCCCCAATCCCTCACCTTGGGTAACCGCTAGTCTCTTCTTGTAGTCTGTGAGTCTGCTGCTGTTTTGTTCCTTCCGTTTTGCTTTGTTGTTACACTGCACATATGAGGGAAATCATTTGATACTTGTCTTTTTTTGCCTGACTTATTTCACAGAGCATAATATCCTCTAGCTCCATCCATGTTGTTGCAAATGGTAGGATTTTTTTTCTTCCTATGGCTGAATAATATTCCATTGTGTATATGTACCACATCTTCTTTATCCATTCATTGACTGATGGATACAGGTTGCTTCCATAACTTGGCTATTGTAAATAGTGCTGCAGTAAACATAGGGGTGCATATGCCTTTTTGAATCTGAGAAGTTGTTTTCTTTGGGTACATTCCTAGGAGTGGAATTCCTGGGTTAAATGGTATTTCTATTTTTAGTTTTTTGAGGAACCTCCATTTTGCTTTCCACAATGGTTGAACTAATTTACATTCCATCCAGTAGTATGGGAGGATTCCCCTTTCTCCACATCCTCACCAGCATTTGTTGTTCCTAGTCTTTTTGATGTTGGCCATCCTAACTGGTGTGAGGTGATATCTCATTGTGGTTTTAATTTGCATTTCCCTGCTAATTAGTGATGTGGAGCATCTTTTTATGTGCCTGTCGGCCATCTGAATTCTTCTTTGGAGAAGTTTCTTTTCTTATCCTCTGCCCATTTTTCATTCAGGTTATTTGCTTTTGGGTGTTGAGGCATGTGAGTTCTTTATATATTTTGGATGTTAACCCCTTGTCGGATGTATCATTAGGAATATATTCTCCCATATTGTAGGATGCCTTTTTGTTCTGCTGATGGTGTCCTTTGCTATACAGAAGCTTTTTAGGTTGATGTAGTCCCACTTGTTCATTTTACTTTTGTTTCCCTCGCCCAAGGAGATGCCTTTGGGAAAAGGTTGCTCATGTTTATGTTAAAGAGATTTTTGCTTATGTTTCCTTCTACGAGTTCTGTGGTTTCATAACATACATTCAGATCTTGATCCATTTCGAGTTTACTTTTGTGTATGGAGTTAGTAATCCAGTTTCACTCTCTTACATTTGGCTGTCCAGTTTTGCCAACACCAGTTGTTGAAGAGGCTGTCACTCCCCAGTTGTATATCCATGGCTACTTTATCATATATTAATTGACCACATATGCTTGGGTTTATATCTGGGCTCTCTGCTATTCTGTTCCATTGATCTATGGATCTGTTTTTGTGCCAGTACCAAATTTTCTTGATTACTTTGGCTTTGTAGTAGAGGTTGAAGTCGAGGAGTGTAATCCCTCCTTCTTTATTCTTCTTTCTCAGGATTTCTTTGGCTATTCGGGGTCTTTTGGGGTTCCATATAAATTTTAGAACTATTTGCTCTAGTTCATTGAAGAATGCTATTGGTATTTTGATTAGGATTGCATTAAATCTGTAGATTGCTTTAGGCAGGATGGCCATTTTGACACTACCAATTCTTCTTAGTCATGAGCATGGGATGTATTTCCATTGGTATCTTCTCTAATTTCTCTCATGAGTGTCTTGTTTTCAGGGTCTAGGTCTTTCACCTCTTTGGTTAGGTTTATTCCTAGGTATTTTATCTTTTCATGCAATTGTGAATGGTATTGTCTTCTTGATTTCTCTTTCTGCTAGTTCATCGTTAGTGTATAGGAATGCAACAGATTTCTGTGTATTAATTTTGTATCCTGCAGCTTTCTGAATTCAGGTATTAGTTTTAGTAGTTTTGTGGTGGATTCTTAAGGGTTTTCTATGTACAATATCATACCATCTGCAACCATGACAGTTTAACTTCTTCCCTACCAATCTGGATGCCCTTTTAGTCTTTGTGTTGTCTGATTGCTGCGGATAGGACCCCCAGAAATATGTTGAATGAAAGTGGGGAAAGTGGGTATCCTTGTCTTGTTCCTGACCTTAAAGGAAAAGCTTTCAGCTTTTTGCTGTTAGATATGATATGGGTTTGTCATATGTGAGTCTACTGTCTGGCTAGCCTGGTGCATTTGCTGGGGACAGCCATTTTGCGATATGGTTCCAGTCAGGAGGAAGGAGCAGCAGGCTGCATATCGCAGTGGGGGTCCTCAGAGCTGGATTGCCAGGCAAGGGGATGGAGTGACTGAAGGTCCTGAAAGTTCCCAACTTGGTGTGCTGAGTGTACTAGGATAATTTTGTCCAGCTGTCCTTTCTTCTGTGTAGCAAGCTGTGTAATCCTTGCCCCTTTAGCAGCGCCCTTGCTGTTGGGAGGTCTCTCAGAGTGCCCACCTTTCTGTTGTCCTAGAGTGGCTGGCTGTGGATATATGTTTTCCATAAGTGGCTGGAATCTCAGTCTCTCCAAGTTTTCTTCCTGTCTTAACTTTCCACTCCCACTAATCTCCAGAGCACCATGTAATATAGGTTTATGCTTCCAGAAAAGATCTTCAGGGCTGGGTGTTCAGCATTCCTAGGCCTCCACTTTTTCCTTGCTCCCTTTCTCTTCCTCCCTCAGGTGAGCCATGGAGGGGGAAGGGCTTGGGTCCCCACAGATCATGGCTGTGGTAGTTTACGCTTTCCCTTGAGGTCTGCTGTTTTCCCCCAGGTGTAGGCAGTCTGTGCAGCCTTTGCTGTTGCTGTTTTAAGGTTTCAGTGTATTTGTTATATTTTCATATTATGTGTGGTTTTGGGAGGAGGTTTCTGTCTCACCTTTCATGCTGCCATCTTTAAGCCTCTGTACCCTCCAGCAACCTTTAAATTGTTCCTGATCATGTAATTTGAAGAAAGCAATGCCATACCTGATACGGTGCTGATATCAAGTTGGCAGAAAGTTTGACTTAAAGAATGGATAATTGTAAACTTTTTTGAAGCCCTAAGGACTTCCACGTCTTGGCATCTAAGTGTCTAGCATGACTGTGAGTGAACTGCTCTTCCAGAGGAAAGGCAGGGTCTAGCTACGTCCATGTAAGACCGTGAGCCAAACTGTAGTTTCTGTCATCATATGTCCTTTTTGAGATCATGAAAGTATAGCACTTGGTTTGTTAATTTTCAGAGAAGAAATTGCTGTGTGAGTTATGTGCTCATGGGGCTGCTGTATTGGTTGCACTTTTTAAAATAGTCTTAACAAGTTGGATATGAAAACAGTGTAAAAAAATTTTAAATGTATGTTTGATTTATATTAGTTCTGTCATGTACGAGAAGACTCCCAGTACTTTAGTTTTATTTCTATCAGCTTCTTTTAGCTTAGTAAATAAAGACAAGTATTTATTGAGCTTGTGAGTCACTGGAGGAATGTGATACTCAAGGGAATCCTTTTGTAAAGTAAAAATTGTAAAAGTTCTTTGTAATGGCACTAACTTAGTTTAACAGGTAGTTATATATTAAGAATTTAGATGGGTCAGGAATATGGAAGTGCTAGTTAGAAGATAACACAAATATAACAATACTGGCCTGAAAAAGAACCCTTAAAATTAATTTGATACCTTTATTCTGGCACTTTAATTTTAAAGTAAAAAAAAAATACCAGTAAAGTTTGGATTGATGTTGCCACTTGAGTTATTGAGTGCCACCAGCAGAGCAAAGCATTAGAGTCGTGGAGGAAAAAAGGGGAACAGAGAGAAGAGTTAAGATATAGGAGAAGATGTAAACAGGACAGGAGAGGCAGATATGCGTGAAATGAAACTATGAAGTTTGCTTTTTACTCTTCTAATTTCTTCTAACACATGAAATATCTTTAAATATTTTTAAAATTAAGGTATGATTTATATACAATAATTTTTTCAGGTGTATGACATAGTGATTTTACAATTATATATATATTACAAAATGCTTACTACAATAAGTGTAGTTACCATCTGTCACCATACAAAGATATTACAGTATTACTGACTTATTCCCTTTACTGTACTTTTCATTTCCATGACTTAATTATTTTATAATTGGAAGCTTGTCCTCTTTATCTCCTTCATTTATTTTGCCCACCCTTATGTTCCTCCAGTTTGTTCTTTGTATTTATGAGTCTGTTTCATTTTTTTGTTTATTATTTTTTTAGATTGCAAACGTAAGTGAAGTCATATCTTTGTCTTTCTCTGTCTTATTTCACTTAGCACAATGCCCTCTAAGTCCATCCATGTTGTCACAAACGAGAAGATTTCATTCTTTTTTGTGACGATGTAGTATTCCATTGTAGATACATGTTCTACAACTTCTTTAACCATTCATCTATCAGTGGACATTTAGGTTGCTTCTAGATCTTGGCTGTTATAAATAATGCTGCAATAAACAGGTGCATATATATTTTCAAATTGGTGATTTATGGTCTTCAGGTAAATACCTGGAAGTGAAATTACTGGGCTGTAGTTTTAATTTTTTTTTTTTTTAAATAATTATTTTTTATTGAAGGGTAGTTGACGCACAGTATTACATTACATTAGTTTCAAGTGTACAACACAGTGGTAGAACATTTATATACATAATTCTAGGTTCCAGCTATCACCCTACCAAGCTGTTACAATATCTTGACTATATTCCTTATGCTATACATTACATCCCGGTTACTTATTTATTTTACCATTGGAAGTCTGTCCTTTTTTTTTTTTTTTTTTTTTTGTGAGGGCATCTCTCATATTTATTGATCAAATGGTTGTTAACGACAATAAAATTCTGTATAGGGGAGTCAGTGCTCAATGCACAATCATTAATCCACCCCAAGCCTAATTTTCGTCATTCTCCAATCTTCTGAGGCATAACAAACAAGTTCTTACATGTAGAACAAATTCTTACATAATGAATAAGTTACATAGTGAACAGTACAAGGGCAGTCATCACAGAAACTTTCGGTTTTGCTCATGCATTATGAACTCTAAACAGTCAGTTCAAATATGAATACTCATTTGGTTTTTATACTTGATTTATATGTGGATACCACATTTCTCTCTTTATTATTATTATTTTTAATAAAATGCTTAAGTGGTAGGTAGATGCAAGATAAAGGTAGAAAACATAGTTTAGTGTTGTAAGAGAGCAAATGTAGATGATCAGGTGTGTGCCTGTAGACTATGTGTTAATCCAAGCTAGACCAGGGCAATAAAACATCCACAT
Organism: Manis pentadactyla; assembly: GCF_030020395.1. Taxonomy (NCBI): domain Eukaryota; kingdom Metazoa; phylum Chordata; class Mammalia; order Pholidota; family Manidae; genus Manis; species Manis pentadactyla. The sequence goes on along the minus strand of NC_080034.1, from coordinate 34,997,153 downwards.
ATGCAGAAGATTTCGCTCAGAACAGGGGGGGTGAGGTTCGAAGCCTCACCTCTGTTGATCCCCAATTTCTCACCTGATGGCCCCCCTGCGACTGTGCCTGTCTTAGGTTGTTCCTCCCTTGAGGAATCTTACCGTCTCTGGCTAACCAGTCATCTTCCGGGGCCATACAGGGAAATGTGAAGTTGGTAAGTGAGAGGGAAGCCTTATTGTTTGAAAAGGTCGGCTTTTTACTTCTTTGCATATTTATGCCCTGTGGCTTCTATGCCCAGCATTTGTCTTGAGGTATCTTTACCACTTGGAGGAGTTATGATACTCGGTAAATTTGATATGAGGCACGAATTCTATTTAAGGGTTGTAATTAGGAAGGAAGAAGAAAAGCTATAGAAGTAGCAGGCGGCAGAAACCATGGGAAGATTGATTATTTCTTTGACAAATCTTCTTGTAGAGTAACTTCAGCATATATAGGTTTTAAGCTACTACTTAAATTGCACACACACATTAACATAATAGGAGTATTGTTACATAACCAAAGCATATCTGTAATTACCAGCCATCTCCAGTGAAACCAAGAAAACCAGTTAGGCACCTTAGGCATTTGTGAAAACTTATCTATGATATGGTGGATATTGTCCAACTGAACTTGAACAGTCTGAGAGAAATGAGACCAATTAAAACAACCCATTCCTGGGGACTGTTCACATCCCTTATGTTCTTTTAACAGTAAATAGTCTGTAGTTGTAAGACTTTGGAGCGCTACAATTTGCACTTCTCCAAATTCTTGGTTGAGTTCCAACAGTATAGATCCAGTCAAATTTGTTGTTTTACTGTATGCACAGGCCAGCTTAGATATCTCCTTCCTCATTCCCATGGCAAGTCCAGAAACTGGTGGGATGAGTGCATCTACAGCTGTAGCAGTGCGTGGATCTTTGTTGGGGTTTTTTGATGATCATCTTCTGGCATGAGTCTTCCAGAGAGTGCAGATGTTGGAAGTTCTTTTTCATATCGTATCTTAGTTCATTTTCAGGGTAGCCCAATTAGGCTTTGATCCTCTGTATAAACACAAACAGACCCTTTGCCTACACTTTTATATGCCCTTTATACCCTTGTGTAGAACTCGTTGGAGGTTACCACACAGGAACTGCCCTTTTTTTCTTTTTTTTTTGCTTTGTTTTTGGTATCACTAATCTACACTTACATGACGAATATTATGTTTACTAGGCTCTCCCCTATACCAGGTCCCCCCTATAAACCCCTTTACAGTCACTGTCCATCAGCATAGCAAAATGTTGTAGAATCACTACTTGCCTTCTCTGTGTTGTACAGCCCTCCCTTTTCTCCTACCCCCCCATGCATGTTAATCTTAATACCCCCCTACTTCTCCCCCCCTTATCCCTCCCTACCCACCCATCCTCCCCAGTCCCTTTCCCTTTGGTACCTGTTAGTCCATTGTTGAGTTCTGTGATTCTGGTGCTGTTTTGTTCCTTCAGTTTTTCCTTTGTTCTTATATTCCACAGATAAGTGAAATCATTTGGTATTTCTCTTTCTCCGCTTGGCTTGTTTCACTGAGCATAATACCCTCCAGCTCCATCCATGTTGCTGCAAATGATTGGATTTGCCCTTTTCTTATGGCTGAGTAGTATTCCATTGTGTATATGTACCACATCTTCTTTATCCATTCATCTATTGATGGACATTTAGGTTGCTCCCAATTCTTGGCTATTGTAAATAGTGCTGCAATAAACATAGGGGTGCATCTGTCTTTCTCAAACTTGATTGCTGCGTTCTTAGGGTAAATTCCTAGGAGTGGAATTCCTGGGTCAAATGGTAAGTCTGTTTTGAGCATTTTGATGTACCTCCATACTGCTTTCCACAATGGTTGAACTAACTTACATTCCCACCAGCAGTGTAGGAGGGTTCCCCTTTCTCCACAGCCTCGCCAACATTTGTTGTTGTTTGTCTTTTGGATGGCAGCCATCCTTACTGGTGTGAGGTGATACCTCATTGTAGTTTTAATTTGCATTTCTCTGATAATTAGCGATGTGGAGCATCTTTTCATGTGTCTGTTGGCCATCTGTATTTCTTTTTTGGAGAACTGTCTGTTCAGTTCCTCTGCCCATTTTTTAATTGGGTTATTTGTTTTTTGTTTGTTGAGGCGTGTGAGCTCCTTATATATTCTGGACGTCAAGCCTTTATCGGATGTGTCATTTTCAAATATATTCTCCCATACTGTAGGGATCCTTCTTGTTCTATTGATGGTGTCTTTTGCTGTACAGAAGCTTTTCAGCTTAATATAGTCCCACTTACTCATTTTTGCTGTTGTTTTCCTTGCCCGGGGAGATATGTTCAAGAAGAGGTCACTCATGTTTATGTCTAAGAGGTTTTCGCCTATGTTTTCTTCCAAGAGTTTAATGGTTTCATGGCTTACATTCAGGTCTTTGATCCATTTTGAGTTTACTTTTGTATATGGGGTTAGACAATGGTCCAGTTTCATTCTCCTACATGTGGCTGTCCAGTTTTGCCAGCACCACCTGTTGAAGAGATTGTCATTTCGCCATTGTATGTCCATGGCTCCTTTATCAAATATTAATTGACCATATATGTCTGGGTTAATGTCTGGATTCTCTAGTCTGTTCCATTGGTCTGTGGCTCTGCTCTTGTGCCAGTACCAAATTGTCTTGATTACTATGGCTTTATAGTAGAGCTTGAAGTTGGGGAGTGAGATCCCCCCTACTTTATTTTTCTTTCTCAGGATTGCTTTGGCTATTCGGGGTCTTTTGTGTTTCCATATGAATTTTTGAATTATTTGTTCCAGTTCATTGAAGAATGTTGCTGGTAGTTTCATAGGGATTCCATCAAATCTGTATATTGCTTTGGGCAGGATGGCCATTTTGACGATATTAATTCTTCCTAGCCACGAGCATGGGATGAGTTTCCATCTGTTAGTGTCCCCTTTAATTTCTCTTAAGAGTGACTTGTAGTTTTCAGAGTATAAGTCTTTCACTTCTTTGGTTAGGTTTATTCCTAGGTATTTTATTTTTTTTGATGCAATTGTGAATGGAGTTGTTTTCCTGATTTCTCTTTCTGTTGGTTCATTGTTAGTATACAGGAAAGCCACAGATTTCTGTGTGTTGATTTTGTATCCTGCAACTTTGCTGTATTCCGATATCAGTTCTAGTAGTTTTGGGGTGGAGTCTTTAGGGTTTTTTATGTACAGTATCATGTCATCTGCAAATAGTGACAGTTTAACTTCTTCTTTACCATTCTGGATTCCTTGTATTTCTTTATTTTGTCTGATTGCCATGGCTAGGACCTCCAGTACTATGTTAAATAACAGTGGGGAGAGTGGGCATCCCTGTCTAGTTCCCGATCTCAGCGGAAATGCTTTCAGCTTCTCGCTGTTCAATATAATGTTGGCTGTGGGTTTGTCATATATGACCTGTATTATGTTGAGGTACTTGCCCTCTATTCCCATTTTGCTGAGAGTTTTTAACATGAATGGATGTTGAACTTTGTCAAATGCTTTTTCAGCATCTATGGAGATGATCATGTGGTTTTTGTCTTTCTTTTTGTTGATGTGGTGGATGATGTTGATGGACTTTCGAATGTTGTACCATCCTTGCATCCCTGGGATGAATCCCACTTGGTCATGGTGTACGATCCTTTTGATGTATTTTTGAATTCGGTTTGCTAATATTTTGTTGAGTATTTTTGCATCTACGTTCATCAGGGATATTGGTCTGTAGTTTTCTTTTTTGGTGGGGTCTTTGCCTGGTTTTGGTATTAGGGTGATGTTAGCTTCATAGAATGAGTTTGGGAGTATCCCCTCCTCCTCTATTTTTTGGAAAACTTTAAGGAGAATGGGTATTATGTCTTCCCTGTATGTCTGATTAAATTCCGAGGTAAATCCATCTGGCCCGGGGGTTTTGTTCTTTGGTAGTTTTTTGATTGCCGCTTCAATTTCGTTGCTGGTAATTGGTCTGTTTAGATTTTCTGTTTCTTCCTGGGTCAATCTTGGAAGGTTATATTTTTCTAGGAAGTTGCCCATTTCTCCTAGGTTTCCCAGCTTGTTAGCATATAGGTTTTCATAGTATTTTCCAATAATTCTTTGCATTTCCGTGGGGTCCATCGTGATTTTTCCTTTCTCGTTTCTGGTACTGTTGATTTGTGTTGACTCTCTTTTCTTCTTAATAAGTCTTATCTTAATAAGGCTTAATAAGGCTTATCTATTTTGTTTGTTTTCTCGAAGAACCAGCTCTTGGTTTCATTGATTTTTACTATTGTTTTATTCTTCTCAATTTTATTTATTTCTTCTCTGATCTTTATTATGTCCCTCCTTCTGCTGACCTTAGGCCTCATCTGTTCTTCTTTTTCCAATTTCGATAATTGTGACATTAGACCATTCATTTATGATTGCTCTTCCTTTTTTAAAATATGCTTGGATTGCTATATACTTTCCTCTTAAGACTGCTTTTGCTGTGTCCCACAGACGTTGGGGCTTAGTGTTGTTGTTGTCATTTGTTTCCATATATTGCTGGATCTCCATTTTGATTTGGTCATTGATCCATTGATCATTTAGGAGCGTGTTGTTAAGCCTCCATGTGTTTGTGAGCCTCTTTGCTTTCTTTGTACAGTTTATTTCTAGTTTTATGCCTTTGTGGTCTGAAAAGTTGGTTGGTAGGATTTCAATCTTTTCGAATTTTCTGAGGCTCTTTTTGTGGCCTAGTATGTGGTCTATTCTGGAGAATGTTCCATGTGCACTTGAGAAGAATGTATATCCTGTTGCTTTTGGATGTAGAGTTCTATAGATGTCTATAAGGTCCATCTGCTCTAGTGTGTTGTTCAGTGCTTCCGTGTCCTTACTTATTTTCTGCCCAGTGGATCTATCCTTTGGGGTGAGTGGTGTGTTGAAGTCTCCTAGAATGAATGCATTGCAGTCTATATCCCCCTTTAGTTCTGTTAGTATTTGTTTCACATATGCTGGTGCTCCTGTGTTTGGTGCATATATATTTAGAATGGTTATATCCTCTTGTTTGACTGAGCCCTTTATCATTATGTAGTGTCCTTCTTTATCTCTTGTTACTTTCTTTGTTTTGAAGTCTATTTTGTCTGATATTAGTACTGCAACCCCTGCTTTCTTCTCACTGTTGTTTGCTTGAAATATGTTTTTCCATCCCTTGACTTTTAGTCTGTACATGTCTTTGGGTTTGAGGTGAGTTTCTTGTAAGCAGCATATAGATGGGTCTTGCTTTTTTATCCATTCTGTTACTCTGTGTCTTTTGATTGGTGCATTCAACCCATTAACATTTAGGGTGACTATTGAAAGATATGTACTTATTGCCATTGCAGGCTTTAAATTCGTGGTTACCAAAGGTTCAAGGTTAGCCTCTTTAGTATCTTACTGCCTAACTTAGCTCGCTTATTGAGCTGTTATATACACTATCTGGAGATTCTTTTCTTCTCTCCCTTCTTGTTCCTCCTCCTCGATTCTTCATATGTTGGGTGTTTTGTGCTGTGCTCTTTCTAGGAGTGCTCCCATCTAGAGCAGTCCCTGTAAGATGTTCTGTAGAGGTGGTTTGTGGAAAGCAAATTCCCTCAGCTTTTGTTTGTCTGGGAATTGTTTAATCCCACCGTCATATTTGAATGATAGTCGTGCTGGATACAGTATCCTTGGTTCAAGGCCCTTCTGTTTCATTGTATTAAATATATCATGCCATTCTCTTCTGGCCTGTAGGGTTTCTGTTGAGAAATCTGACGTTAGCCTGATGGGTTTCCCTTTATAGGTGACCTTTTTCTCTCTAGCTGCCTTTAACACTCTTTCCTTGTCCTTGATCTTTGCCATTTTAATTATTATGTGTCTTGGTGTTGCCCTTCTTGGATCCTTTCTGTTGGGGGTTCTGTGTATTTCCGTGGTCTGTTCGATTACTTCCTCCCCCAGTGTGGAGAAGTTTTTAGCAATTATTTCTTCTAAGATACTTTCCATCTTTTTTCCTCTCTCTTCTTCTTCTGGTACCCCTATAATACGGATATTGTTCCTTTTGGATTGGTCACACAGTTCTCTTAATATTGTTTCATTCCTGGAGATCCTTTTGTCTCTCTCTATGTCAGCTTCTATGCGTTCCTGTTCTCTGATTTCAATTCCATCAGTGGCCTCTTGCATTCTATCCATTCTGCTTATAAACCCTTCCAGAGTTTGTTTCATTTCTGCGATCTCCTTTCTGGCATCTGTGATCTCCTTCCGGACTTCATCCCATTTCTCTTGCGTATTTCTCTGCATCTCTGTCAGCATGTTTATGATTCTTATTTTGAATTCTTTTTCAGGGAGACTGGTTAGGTCTGTCTCCTTCTCTGGTGTTGTCTCTGTGATCTTTGTCTGCCTGTAGCTTTGCCTTTTCATGGTGATAGGAATAGTCTGCAGAGCTGGGACGAGTGACGGCTGGAAGGACTTCCTTTCTTGTTGGTTTGTGGCCCTCCTCTCCTGGGAGAACAGTGGCCTCTAGTGGCTTTTGCTGCGCAGCTGCACGCAGACAGGGTTTCTGCTTCCTGCCCGGCTGCGCGCTGCTATGGAGTTAATCTCCGCTGTTGCTGTGGGCGTGGCCTGGCTCGGGCAGCTACTCCAAAATGGTGGAGTCGCGTTGGAGCAGGAGCTTCTGGGAGGCTGTTTATCTCTGTAAGGGGCCTCCCTGCTCCCTGCAGCCCAGGGGTTAGGGTGCCCAGAGATCCCGGATTCCCTACCTCTGGATTAAGTGACCCGTCCTGCCCCTTTAAGACTTCCAAAAAGCACCCGCCAAAACAAAACAACGCCCACCAAAAAAAAAGAAAAAAAAATTTTTTTAATTAAAAAAAAAAAAAAAAGGTTTTAATTAAAAAAAAAGGTGGTCGTTCGTTTTTCTTTATTCTCCGGTGCCAGCCTCAGCCCTCTGCTCACCGGTCGGTCTTTCTGCCCTGTTTCCCTAGTATTGGGGTCCCTATCCCGTTAAGACTTCCAAAAAGCGCTCGCCAAAACAAAACAGCAAAAAAGCAAAAAAAAATGGTCGCGCGCTTTTCTTATGTCCTCTGTCGCCCAGCCTCCATTGCCTGCTCACTGTTCTTGCTGCCCTGTTTTCCTAGTATCGAGCGCCCTGCACTCTGGCCCGGATGGCTGGGGCTGGGTGCTCGGCAGTCCTGGGCTCCGTCTCCCTCCCGCTCTGCCTATTCTTCTCCCGCCGGGAGCTGGGGGGAGGGGCGCTCGGCTCCCGCCGGCCGGGGCTTGTATCTTACCCCCTTCGCGAGGCGCTGGGTTCTCTCAGGTGCGGATGTGGTCTGGATATTGTCCTGTGTCCTCTGGTCTTTATTCTAGGAAGGGTTGTCTTTGTTATATTTTCATAGATATATGTTGTTTTGGGAGGAGATTTCCGCTGCTCTACTCACGCCGCCGTCTTCCGCCCCTCCCTCTGTAGTTTTAATTTTTGAGGAACCTCCACACTGTTTTTCATAGCAGCTGCGCCAGTGTACGTTTCCAACAGTGTACAAGGGTTTCCGTTGCTTGAGACATTATTCTCCCCAACACATTATTTCATCTTTTTGATACTAGCCATTCTGAAGTGGTGTAAGGTAATATCTTATTCTGGTTTTGATTTGTATTTCCCTGATGATTATTGATGTTGAGCATCTAATTCATACAACAAAATAATTATTGTCTTGTAATCTCAGATCTCTCTATCCAGCAATCCTTTGTTGATTACTTACTGTACTAAAGGCATTGTTCTAAAATCAGTAGACTAACATTAATAACCCTTCCAGGGGCATTTTTATTTTAACAGGAAACAGGTAGATTTGCCTCATTGGTCTGCATCATTTTAAAACTAGGGGAGAGGTCACATAATTTTTGAATTTTGACTTCTCTTTCGAAAGTATGTTTTCATTTTCTCTTAATTCTTGCGTGGCTTCAGTTGGCTGGAGTTGAGTAAATGTTGCCCTTTTAGACTGGTAGGCATTCTTGAGTTTGCTGCAGACTCACCACTCCCTGTTGTGAAACTAGCTCACTTTATTCACTTATGTTACCTTTACCTGCCCAACTTCTATAGAAATTTGAGTTTGTAAACTGTGCCCTTAAGTGACTGAGCTTTGATGGGATTCATCAGCTATTATCTAGGAGAGGATTTGAACAGATTTGGAGGTGATAACGGTGGTTCAGTGTCACTACAGGCAAAACTTAGCTTGTAAGATAAGCTGCTACCAGTATCACCTGCACATAAGAAATACCTCCTTTGGTTAGTAAAGAAATAGCACCACCAATTTCCTTAAATACAGTGGCTAACCCCTAAGTATGTGTTTATCATCCTTAGTGGGTAGCAGTAAATTAGTGGAAAGAAAAACCTAAGTCCTCTGTCCAGCTTTTATTTTGACCTTTTTTTCCCCAAGCATTTTGGGAATTCATTTAATTTTATCTTTCCATTCAAGAAAGTGGAATCATTAGAGCAAGAGATGTATCTTTGAAGAAAGCAAGACTGTTAGATATTTAACCATCCATACTTAGGCAGGAAGGAGGATATTTTTTTTCCTTGTTATTTTATTCCTTTACTATTTGGCTAAAGGCAAACTTTGTGTCATACTCAACATGTTATTAAGAAGCCTACGTCATAACTGTGTCAATGAAAAAAGTTTCATAATGTTTACTAAATGTTCCAAGCACCAGGAATGCAAAGATGATTAACATGTAATCTCATTCAGATAGCTTACGATTTATCAATTGTAAAACTTATTCCTGAATGTAGGTTAGTGATTTATCTTGGAGACACAGTGGCCTTGAAAAAATTCAAGAATATTTAGATTGGAGTGGGGTTTTACTTTGAATTAGATTATGGTACCTGCTGACAAGTTTGATATTTAACCGTAGTTCTAGGAAATATTGTTAATACTCAGCACAAAGGAGGAGGGGAGTCAAAGTGAGTAGCCTGAGAGAAATTCATTTCTGTGATACGAAGATTACAGATGATGTTCAGAGACATGAGTTTCTAGGTTTTGAAAAAAATAGTTCAGAGTTTTGAATTTGCTCTAGAAGTCCTCCCAGTACCGATATCTAGCATTCCGTTATTGGTAACTTTATTGCCAAACAGTTTACAATCAAAGAGGAAGTTAGAAAAAACAGAGTTCACTTTATGGAGATTTAAAATATGATCCTGGAGTGCTGTCTTCCAAGATAAATGAGGATACCGGTATTCATATGTTGGTATTGGGACTATAAACCTAAACCTATAATATATAAAGCATGAAAAAGTCATAAGCATTCTCAGTGCAGTAATTGTCCACTTTGAAGCAGTAGTTCAGAGTCACCTGTAGAATTTTTGAAACTGTTAACTACCTTGGCCCTGCCTCAGATGTACTGAATCTAAAGTAACCCCTGTGTAAACACTACTATCCTAATGCAGAACTTCTGAGATGATTTGCTTGCACATTGTTGAATCAGGATTAAGAGGAGAGGAGAGAAACAAGAGCCAGATAGGTTAAGTGACATTTTGATTCTTTTAACTGGAAATTAGCATGGTTCTAATGACCCTAGGTCATGATTTGCTTAATTTCAACTGTTCTTTCTTTGAAAGGAAGTATTTACTATTGGGCATACCTTCAAAATGAAACATGCTTTTTAAAATAATGTCTTTTAATAGATACAGTGTTTTCTGGGAAGAAATTAAAAATTGTCAGGCAAATCTAGAACTGTTATAATTACTTGCATATTCTTGCTCTTAAAGAGCATGCTTTGAAAACTACTGGTTATTAAGGTTATTGGAGTTGAGAGAGAATACTATGTAAGTTAGAGTTTTAAAATAATTTTTAATGTTATATTAGAAGTAAAATATTAATTTTGTCAATAAGTTGAAAAAAAATGAAACAAAGTTCCCATAGTAACGTTATCTTTGCCCTCACACAGCTGCATTATGATCCCATTGGACTGTGATTAATGCTTTTTCCTGATAACCATAGAAGTACATAGGATTCTTTCTGTATCACTGGGTATGAACTTTAATGTTGTTTTCCCTGTAAGCTATGTAAATAGTGTGGTCTCAGTATGTATCTCCAGTTTGACCTTTGTGCTTTCTATTCCTGCTAAACTTTGTCCTTGCTGTGGTATCTTGCTACATCTGTTGCAAATTGTCTCCCATCCCCTTACTCCCTGCCAGAAATGTCACTGCTTTGAAATTTGTTTATTGTGTCATTGTGTATCTCTATTCCTGGCCTTCTGCATTATTTTCCCCCATGTAATTCAAGCTATTCATGTTCTCTCTATATAATTTCTAACTGTAAGCTTTTGCTTTGTTTTGCAAAATTAAAATATACTACTTCCTAAATGCTTTTCTTAGTTCCATGTCTCCTTTGAAGCCAGCCCTTATTCTGAGATAAGTATTTGACAGTGATTTGGTTTTGCATTTCTTCTAGCAACTCCTCTTACTCCTGTTTCTCATTTAAGAATGTGGACTTAATGTAGATGGTTAACTCTCCCCTCCTCTCCTGCTCTCCAGCATTTACTGAGTGTGCCCTATGCCAGGGACCTTGTAGGCTCCAGAAATAGAACAATGAGAAGCCTGTGTGCTTTTTTACTTGTTTAGTTTTTATTCACTCCATTAATGTTTAACTGAATACCTATACTAGGTACTATCCTAGCACTTGGAATGTAGCAGAAAATGAAAGAGACAAAATCTGTACCTTCAAGGATCTTACATTGCTGTGGGAGGAGAGAGAAATATAAAAATATGTGGTATGTCAGATGGTGATGGAGAGTTACAGAAAAAGAATAAGAAGAGAAGTGCTGCTAGGGGAAGGGATATGCAGGTTTTCTACTTTATGTAGGGGAGCCAGCAAGTAAAGACAAAGCCATGTGGCCGCGTGGGGGAAGAGTGTCCAAGCAGAGGTGACAGCAGCTGCAAAGGCCCTGAGGCTGGGGTGGTTGAAGATTCATTCATGCCACTGTTGGCTGGTGCAGAGTAAAAGACAGAGAGATGGGTAAAAGATGGAGTTAAAAGTAACAGGATTGAGTCATTGAGGCTTTTGTAGGCTTTCTTGAGAACTTTAGCTTTTTCTCTGGATGAAATGGGAAGCCAGTGTAGGGCAGGGTTTGCTCGCAGGTCAAGGGAGTAATGTGATCAGACTTAATTTTAAAAGGGTTACTTGGGCTGATGTATTGGGAGTAAAGGAAGACATTGACCAGTTAGAAGATTACAGTAATTCTAGTTTGAGATAGTGGTGATGCGGACCAGAACTTTGGAGCTGGGAGAGATTGTTAGGATTTTAGATAATCTCTGAGGGTAGGTCTGACAGGATTTTTCGATAGAGTCAAAGATGACTCCAAGCTATTTGGTCTAAGCAACTGAAAGAGTGGAATTGCCTTTTCCTGAGGTGAAGAATGCTGCCAGAAAAGCAGTTCTGAAGGGGAAGTGAGGATTTGGGTTTTGTACATCTTAAGTTTGACATGTTATTGGATTGAGTAAGGGCACTTAAATTTTGTTGATAATTATGTTTCTTTGGAGTTAGCTATTTGCTTGGTTAAGAAACAGACAAAAATAGTGAACTATTTAGATTTAACTATGAGTTTAACTTTTTTGCTTATTTATCTTCTTTATATCTTACGTCTTCCTACTGATGAGGATCACTGTTTTGTTGGAGAACATGCTCTGATATTGCTATCAAATATTTACATGGTGAATTTGAGAACCATATTAGAAAAGGTGTTTTGCTTTTTGGCATGAATGCTATTTGCCTGAGTATAAAGGTCTAAATTCAAAATTATTTTCCCTCAGAAATGTTGTCCAACAGGAGTTCCAAAGAGTGAAAGCAGAAAAAAATGAGAGGAGGGGTAAAGTAATAATGAAAGAAAATTTCTAGTGTTGAAGACTGAAATGGACACACACCAAATTAGATAAATGAGTTGAAACTACATACAAGATAACAACCTGATAAAATTCCATAACTGAACAGATAAAAATAGGCCTCCAAAGGAGCTTCACACCAGGTTCCCTGCTTAAGGAGAATCAGATAACCAAACGTTGTTGTCTGTTATAAATCAATGAAGAAGGGATGTCTTCAAAGCAGTATTTGAAGTATCAGAATTGCAGCATAAAATCTTAGGTATAGGGTGACCGGAGAAGGCCTTTAAATGAAAATCTGAAGGTTGTGTGTGTGCATGGTGGGGGCTAGCCACTTAGATACCTAGAAAATGAGCACCCCAGGCATGGGGAAAGATCCAGAGGCAGAAGTGCTCTTGATGTTTAAGAACAGCAAGGGAGCCAAATGACTGCATCAGAGAGAGCAGAAGGGTGAGTAGGAGATAGAATCAGAATAAGGGGACTCAGATCATGTAAGGGCTTATATGTATCTTGATAAAGATTTTAGCTTACTTACGGAGGTAAAAATCCATTTGAAGGTCTTTGAGCATGGCAGTGGTATAATCTGATGTGCATTTTAGCAGGTGGAGTGTTTCCTTTGTGTTTAGAAATGACTGGGGGACCAGAGCAGAGGCAGTTAGGTTACAGTAAATAATCCAGGGGAGAGTTCACAGTACCTTGGACCAGGGTGATGACAGTAAGGGTGACGAAAAGTAATTGAATTTAGAATCTTTTTGGAAGGTGTAGTTGGCAGGATTGCTGGTAGATCAAATGTGGAGGAAAAAGGGAGAGAGATTCAGAGAGAGATGGAGAGATCAACTCAAGCTTGATACTAAGATTTTTGGCCTGAGCAACTCCTGAATGGAATTACCACAAACTAAATTGCAGAAAGGGATGGGGGCAAGAATATTAAAGCTTACATTTAGACACGTTTTCAAATACTTTTAATCTTTGCCATTCTGAAAAGTGAAAAAAAAAATTGGATTTAATTTTCATTTGTCTTTTATGAGTGAAATTGAGCATTTGTATTTCCTTTATTGTGACCCATCTATTTTAATTAGTAAATTAACTAAAGTAGGAGGGACTTTTTTGTCTTGGGTGATTATTTTTCTTTTTAATTTGTGGGGATCCTTTTCATAAATTAGAAAATAAGCCCTTTGTACTTGTTGCAAGAATCACCCTGCCTTCATTGTTTTTGTTTTTAAACCTTGCTCATTGTGTTTTTGTACAGTTCAGAGGTCTATTTTGTTTTTTGTTCTGTATTACTGAACTCTAATCAGTTTTTGATTGTGTTAAGGTTTGGTTCATATTTAGGCATTCATTCTAACATCATTTAAAACTATGTATTTTTTGCTAGTACTTTTGTGATTTTATTTGCATTTAAATCTTTAATCCATTTGGATGTTAAATGAAATACTGCCCTAGATGCGCTTGTTGAAGGGTGCTCTGAAAAGTCAGGATGCCACTGCAGCGCTTCAGTGCTTACCAGATGGAGCAGGTCTCTAGAAGAGCTTCTCTCAGGCATCTCAGTTTTCCTCCTTTGAGAGGATTTGATTGGCTCTTACCTATATAGCTTAATGAAATGTTTCTCAGACTTTGGGGTTTAAATCAGCATCATCTGGAGTTTGATTCTCTGGTTCTGGTGTACAACCTGAGAATTTTCATTGCTAACAACTTTTCAAGTGATGCTAATGGCCCTTGGACAACACTTGGAGAACTACTGGCTTAGGAGTCCATGGCTTAAGCTTTGGAATCAGAACGTTGGAGTTCAAATCCCTGTTCTGGTATTTGTTAGCTTTATGACTTAGAGCAGGGTTTTTTTGTTCTTTTATCTCTGTTTTTTCCCCTCAAAGCCACATTTTTCTTGAAACAGGGTATGTATTTCTTTAAAGCTTCTGTGAGGACTAAAAGAAATATATTTGAAATAGCACATACTTGAAATATGATAAATACCCCTAATAAAAAAAGTTCCTGCTGCTTTTAACAAGCTCTCTTTTGGGTGACAATGCCACTGCTGTCCAAATAGAGTAATATAAGCAGCATGTAATTTTAAAATTTCTAGTAGCCATATTTAAAAATGTAAACAAAACAAAAAGTGATATTAACTTTAACACGATATTGTACATAGAAAATCCTAAAGAATCCACCAAAAAACTACTAGAATAACTGAATTCAGCAAAGTTGGAGGATACAAAATTAATACACAGAAATCTGTTGCATTCCTATATACTAACAATGAACTAGCAGAAACAGAAATCAGGAAAACAACTCCATTTTCAATTGCATCAAAAAGAATAAAATATCTAGAATAAAACCTAACCAAGGAGGTAAAAGACCTATACCCCGAAAACTACAAGACACTCATGAGAGAAATTAAAGAAGACACCAATAACTGGAAATACATCCCATGCTAATGGATAGGAAGAATTAATATTGTCAAAATGGCCATCCTGCCCAAAGCATTTTACAGATTCAATGCAATCCCTATCAAAATACCAACAGCATTCTTCAACAAACTAGAGCAAATTGTTCTAAAATTCATATGGAACCCCAAAAGACCCCAAATAGCCAAAGGAATCCTGAGGAAGAATAAAGCTGGGGGGATTATGGTCCTTGACTTCAAGCTGCACTACAAAGCCACAGTAATCAAGACAATTTGGTATTGACACAAAAACTGACCCATAGATCAATGGAACAGAATAGAGACCCCAGATATAAACCCAACCATATATTGTCAATTAATAATGATAAAAGAACCATGAATATACAATGAGAAAGACATCCTCTTCAATAACTGATGTCAGCAAAACTGGACAGCTACATGCAAGAGAAAAACTGGATTACTGTCTAACTCCATACACAAAAGTAAACTCGAAATGAATCAAAGACCTAAATGTAAGTCATGAAACCACAAAACTCATAAAAGAAAACATAGGCAAAAGTCTGTTGAATAGAAGCATACGCAACTTCTTCCTGGACACATCTCCAAAAATGAACAAATGGGACTAGATCAAACTAAAAGGCTTCTGTACAGCTAAGGACACTGTCAGCAGAACAAAAAGGCATCCTATATTATGGGAGATTGTATTTGCAAATGACTCATCTGATAAGGGGGTAACATCCAAAATACATAAAGAACTCATTTACTTCAACACCCAGAAAAATAACCTGATCAAAAAATGGGCAGAGAATCTGAACAGACACTTCTCCAAAGAAGAAATACAAATGGCCAACAAACACATGAAGAGATGCTTCACATCACTAATCATCAGGGAAATGCAGATTAAAATCACAATGAAATATCACCTCACACCAATTAGAATGTCCACTATCCAAGACAAGAAACAACAAATGCTGGTGAGTATATGGAGAAATAGGAAACCTCCTACACTGTTGATGGGACTGCATATTGGTGCAACCACTTTGGAAAGCAGTATGGAGGTTCCTCAAAGACTAAAAATAGAAATACTATTTTACCCAGTAATTCCACTCCTAGGAATTTACCAAAAGAAAACAAAATCCCTCATTTGGAAAGATATATGCACCTCTGTGTTTATCGCCGTACTGTTTGCAATAGCCAAGATATGGAAGCAACCTAAGTATCTATCAATAGATGAATGGATAAAGAAGTGGTACATATACACAATGGAATATTATTCAGCCATAAAAAGAAAAGAAACCTTCCCATTTGCAACAACATGGGTGATCTAGAGGGTATTATGCCCAGTGAAATTAGCCAGGTGGAAAAAAGACAAATACCATATCATTTCACTTATTTGTGTAATACAAAAACAAAGCCAAACAGAAGGAACAAAACACTAGTAGACTCATAAATACCGAGAAGTGACTAGTGGTTACCATGGGGAAGGGGTTGGTGTAGGTGTGGGGTGGGGAAGGGGAGGTGGTATAAAGGGGCACAATAATTTGCAATCACAATATTAGTTGATCATGGGGACTGTTGAACCACTGTGATATACTAAAAAAAATTTTTTTTATTAAGGTATTATTGATATACACTCTTATGAAGGCTTCACAAGAAAAACAATGTGGTTACTACATTTACCCATATTATCAAGTCCCCACCCATACCCCAATGCAGTCACTATCCATTAGTGTAGTAAGATGCCACAGATTCACTATTTGCCTTCCCTGTGCTACACTGTTTTCCCTGTGATCCCCCATACCATGTGTACTAAACATAATACCCCTCAGTCCCCTTCTCCATCCCTCCACACACGGCCTCCCACACCCCTCCCCTTTTGTAACCGCTAGTCCCTTCTTGGCATCTCTGAGTCTGCTGCTATTTTGTTCCTTCAGTTTTGTTTCATTGTTATACTCCACAAATGAGGGAAATCATTTGTCACTTGTCTTTCTCTGCCTGGCTTATTTCACTGCACATAATGTCCTCTAGCTCCATCCATGTTGTTGCAAATGGTAGGATTTGTTTCTTTCTTACGGCTGAATAGTATTCCATTGTGTATATGTACCACATCTTCTTTATCCATTCATCTACTGATGGACACTTAGGTTGCTTCCATATCTTGGCTGTTGTAAAAAATGCTGCGATAAACATAGGGGTGAATATGTCTTTTTGAATCTGAGAAGTTGTATTCTTTGGGTATATTCCAAGGAGTGAGATTCCTGGATCAAATGGTATTTCTATTTTTAGTTTTTTGAGGAACCTCCATATTGCTTTCCACAGTGGTTGAACTAGCTTACATTCCTACCAGCAGTGTAGGTGGGTTCCCCTTTCTCCGCATCCTCGCCAGCATTTGTTGTTCTTAGTCTTTTTGATGCTGGCCACACTGTGATGTACATTTAAAACCAACATAAGATTGTATATTAGCGATACTTTAATTTTAAAAATCATTATTTTTTAAATTAAATTTTAAAAAACTAACCACAATTCTTAAGAAGGACCCTCTTTCACAAGAAGCACTTCCACACTCACAAAGGGAAATGCCTCTCCCATGAGTCAAGAAGCTGAGTTCTAGAAACCAATGGTAAAACATGATTTTAAGAGCTAGGTAGCCTCTTCGCCTCTGGAGGTTTCCAGAATAACTTCCAGTGAGAAATGCCCATGCCTGCAAAACTTACAAGACACTTTTCAGAGGACATGGTTCTAATGTGGCACAATATTCATGGTGGAATCTGACTCCCCAAAATACAAACTCTTGTCCCTGACTGATCTCTCAAGAGACAGAAAAGCCTCTATCAAACTCAAGGATGCCTGGCGTGCCCTGGATCATTCTGTCTCTATAAGTGAAACAAGCTTCACTTCTATGTCTGTAACTAATTAGATCAAGAATCAGTACCTGAAGCAAGGACAGACATAATGGAGGTGGCCAAGGAGGCAGAGTGAAGAGGAGTACTGGTCAAAATTGCACTGTCTGAAATGGTTGTCACCGGCCACATATGGCTACTAAGAACTTGAAATTTGACCAGTTTAATTGAGATGTGATGTAAATATAAAATACATGCCAAATTTCAAAGGTTTATTATGAAGAAGAGAATGTAGAGTACCTCATTTAATAATTTTATATTGCCTATATATTAAAAATTGTATGTATGAATATGAATAATATGTCACCTGCAAATAGAGACAGTTTAGCTTCTTCCTTATCATTTCGGATGCCTTTTATCTCTTTGTGTTGTGTGATTGCTGTGGCTGGGACCTCCAGTACTATGTTGAATAAAAGTGGGGAGAGTGGGCATCCTTGTCTCATTCCTGATCTTAAAGGAAAAGCTTTCAGGTTTTCACTATCAAGTATGCTGTTGGCTGTGGGTTTGTCATACATGGCCTTTATTGTGTTGAGGCATGTACCCTTTATACCCACTTTGTTGAGAGTTTTTATCATGAATGGATGTTGAATTCTTTTCAAATGCTTTGTGAGATGATCACGTGGTTTTTATCTCTTTTTGTTAATGTGTATGATACTGATTTATGAATATCGTACCATCCTTGCATCCTCGGAATAAATTCTACTTTGTAATGATGGATGGTCTTCTTGATGCATTTTTGGATTCTCTTTGCTAATATTTTTTGAGGAGTTTTGCATCTGTGTTCATCAGGGATATTGGTCTGTACTTTTTTATTGTGGTGTCTTTGTCTAGTTTTGGTATTAGAGTGATGCTGGCCTCATAGAATGCATTTGGAAGTATTCCCTCCTCTTCTGCTTTTTGGAATACTTTAAGAAGGATGAGTATTAGCTTTTCTTTAAATGTTTGGTAGAATACAGCTGTGAAGGTATCTGGATCTGGCACCTTGTTTTTTGATTACCAAATTAAATTCATTGCTCATAGTTGGTCTCTTCAGATTTTCTGTTTCTTCCTGGGCCAGTCTTGGAAGGTTTTATTTTTCTAGGAAGTTGTGTACTACTGCTAAGTTGTCCTATCTATTTGCATATTATTGTTCACAGTATTCTCTAATAATTCTTTGTATTTCTATTGTATCTGTTGTGATTATTCCTTCTTCAGTTCTCATTCTATTTATCTGTACATGTTCTCTCTTTTTCTTGATAAGTCTGGCTAACAGTTTATTTTGTTTATTTTCTCAAAGAACCAGCTCCTGGTTTCATTGTTTTTTTTTTCTATTGCTTTATTCTTCTCTATTTTATTTCTGCTCAGATCTTTATTACATCCCTCTGTCTACTGACTTTGGGCTTCATTTGTTGTTCTTTTACTGGTTTCTTTAACTGAGATTTTGGACTGTTTATTTGGGATTGTTCAGAAGAGGTAAGCCTGTATTGATGTGTACTTACTTTCCTCTTTGAACTGCCTTTGCTGCTTTCCACAGATTTTGGGCTGTTGTGTTTTTGTTTTTATTTGTCTCCATGTATTGCTTGATTTCTATTTTAATTTGTTCATTGACCCATTGATTATTTAGAAGCATGTTGTTTAGCCTCCATGTGTTTGTAGGTCTTTTTGTTTTCTTTGTGTAATTTATATCTGGTTTCCTACCATTGTGGTCTTAGAAGCTACTTGATACAACTTCAATCTTTTTGAATTTATTGGGTCTTTTCTTGTGGCCTTGTATGTGATCTGTTGTGGCTAGACTTCCATGTACACTTGAGAAAAATGTATATCCTGCTGCTGGATGGAGTGTTGTGGATAGCTTTTGATAGAGTAAATATACTTCAAGCAGCCATATACCAATTTTTTTTACAAGGGTTTTGTTAAGATATACTATATATATTTGCTGTTGCACTGTTGCAATCTTAATAGGGAAAATTTTTTCACAGGCCCCTATTTTGCTAGACAGCAGCATATTTTAAAGGCATATGGTCTACTTTTATCTTCAGTGAGAATTCATTTAGCACATACTTGAGTACCCACTATGTGCAATATACAGTTTTCTTACTCCTTACAGATCCTCTTTTGGAGTTTAATATTTTTCAAATATTTTTCTCAACTGTTTTGCTTTTACTTATGTATTGTAAGTGACATAATGAAATCCTGTTTGTAAAAGGATTTCTGGTTATTAAACCTTTTATATTCATTCAGTTTTCACACTTAACCCATTTGGAGATAAACAAATGAAATGTGAAGGTTTTCTTGCCCATGTTGATAAATCATGTTTGATAAAGCTTTTGAATTTTTAAATGGGAAATACAGTTTGCATCTTTTGAAAATATTTTACTACTCTTGCTGACTGGCTTTCTTTAAATTGATTGGGGCTTTTTTTTCTTAACTTATGTAATAAGGTTTGGGAACTGTGTTGTGTGTTAGGCAAGACTTTTCAATTTACTTACCTTTGAAGGGCTCTCTTCTGAATTTGTTTTTCTAGGCAGCTTTTACTTTGTTTAGAAAAAGAAAGAATGTTCTGTCTGTGCTGCCCATCATGCATCAACATTTAATTTATTATCTTTTGCTGCTGAGAGAAAAGTAATGATGATCTGGGTGGTGTTAGGTGTTATAAGTAAACAGTACTGCTAGCAGATGAAAAGATTGGAGCCCACAGACCTGTCCCTCCCCTCTCCCAACTACAGAAAAATCAAATACTAGAACAATAAATATCCTTCACTTAGACCACTTTATTAATATTTTGCAACCTTTGCTTTTCTTTCCCTTCTCCCTCTGTCTTTGCTCCCTTGCTGCATAGAGGTTACAGACATCCAGACACTTCACCCCTAAATTCTTCAGCATGCACTACCTAAGAATAAGAACATTCTTTTACATTATCACAATCCATTATCATATTTAAGAAAAATACTAACAGTTTCATAACATTTAATACATAGTCCCTATTCATATTTCCCTAATTGTCCCCCCAAGTTGTTTTTTTTAGCAGTGTTGAACATTTTTAATCCAGGATCCAGTTAAGGTTCAAGCATTTGATTATGTCTGTTGTATTATATTTTAATCTACAATGATTTCTCTGCCAGTTCTGTTGTTTCTTTGTATTTCTTTTTTTTTTTCTTTAAGAATCTAAGCCCTGGTCAAAGTCTAAGTTTTATAGAGTGTCCAACATTCCAGATTTATCTAATTGGTTTCCTCATGATTAAATTCAGTTTAAACATTTTTTTGCAAAAATGATTTATAGATAAAGTGTACATCTTACTGTATATCACACTGGTGTTCCATAAATCTGGTCATGCTATTCTTGGTATTAGTAGCCAAGTTTGATAACTTGCTTAAGTTAGTGACCACCTGATTTGTGCACATACATTTTTCAATCTGTAATTATTGAATTATCTTTGGGATCCAAGCTCACTTTTGGATTAAATTCTATATGGTCAAGAAGTATCTTTTCAGTCTAGAAAAAAACCCTGGATATTTATTAGCCTAAGACACACTTTTTGTCTCCTTTCTGTGACCCTAAGCATAATGAAACTGTAGAACTAGAAATATAACCTTTGCTCATTTCTGTTAATCTTTAAAAAATGATTTTCTTTTTAAAGAGACTATTTATGGATCCACATTATTGGTAACATGAGCTCTGAAAGAGTTGGTGTGTGAACTATCAGTTTTCTTTAAAAGCTCAGGACCTTAAAGTAAAAAACTGTTTTTCTGAAATATTTAATAGCTTGTTTTCAACCTAACCAAATCAAAATTTTCATATAGTAATGATTGGTTTTAACATACACTACAGAGCACAGTATAGTAATGTTTTCTTTATTTAGGATGTAATTCTGAACTCTTAGGGGCTGATTGTATATTTTCATTTTTTGCAAAGATACAGAAATCCTCCTATAAGAATGAATGTCACCAGTAAAGATAAATCATTAATGAACTATCACTTAAACAGGGTATTTCATAAAACCAAGGGAAAATTTGATTTTTAACTTTTGGCACTTCTGCATTTGCTTGCTCTAACTGTGTATTTGTGGTTGAAAGGACAAGTTTATGGGGTTTGTGTAGGGTTCTGTGAGAAAAATTATAATTATATAATATTTATGATATTATGATCCCCAAAATGGAGCAAAGAAGTTAAAGTCACTGGAGGAAAAATCTTTTAAATATCTTCAGAGGACATGTGGCTTAGGACCAGAGAAATGAGAAAACACTCTTTGATTTTACTTTTCTCATACTACTTTCACAGAATCAGTTAGATTAGGTAGACATCTGGTGCCTGTCTCTCAGTGAATGGCAATATTTATGACCACACTGAAGCAGTTCTTAAGTGTCCACTTCTCCGATAGAGAGAGACTGCTTATTCCAAGCTGAGACATTACTTTTCCCACAGAAATTGCCTGCCATCATCTCCCTAGCAGTAGAATGACTAATCATGAGCTGGAGTCAGTCTTAACATTTTTCACTGTTTTGACATTGTGTGCTTGGCAGTGCATAGGGTACTTCTTTATTTCTTGAGAGTGTCTTTATTTGTCAAATACAATGTAGATGCTTTAATAATACTAAATATGTGATTTGTAACTCTTACCTTCTAATTTCCATCAGTAAAGCACAGCTGCTTAGTTACAAATCAGGCTGGATTAAGCAGTTTGTTACATCTTGTGGCTCACTAGAGTAATTTGAAACAGTGAAGATTTACCGAGAGTGTAGAGCCAGGTTTTTGCAGGCACTTTTCTGTGCCTTGTTAATACTTATCTTCAGTGATTAGACTTGAGGCAGGTTCCCGAGGTAATTAGTACACAGTAGTTTAAGCTCTGAAGTTTCCTATTTCAAAGAGAGAGGTGATCCTAATGGGTAGTGTTCTAGAATGTTGTTCATCAGTTCTAGCTGTCTTTGTTGCTGACAGTGGTGTGGAAGTTGAATATAGTTCCTCTGAATGTAACAGTGAGTGAATGAGGAAGTAGATGATGAGAAAGGTACATGATGCTGGAGACACCTGTGCAAGGATATTAGTTCTGTTGATGCAGTGTAGTGTCAAAGGCAGAAGAAAAGCAGCCGTTGATTCCTGGCAGATCCTATTAGCCAGATTTTTTTTTTCCATTTAAAACAGTTGACTTAGAAATTTATTTCCTCTCAGCTTTCTTAAGGTGAGGGGAGCTTCTGTCTTGGGGGGCAGTTTCATTTGCAACTGTAAGGGCAGGGTTTTTTTAAAGAATTTACTGCCTTCAAACATTAAATTCTCCATCTGAGTTACCTTTAGCAACCCAAGCATGAGTTAATGCAGTGAATTCTGTATAACTCCATCCTTCTGGTTTCTTGTGCACATTGTTTATGTGTCTCTATTAATGAGAAATGTTATAGAATAAAATAGGAATTCCCTTTTGGAAATTTGCATCAGAAATCAGGAATATTCCTTTGATTGTTGCATAATTTAATTCTGCAGTGGGAATAAAAAAAACGTGTTAAGAATTCATTTGGTAAATATTCATCGAGTGGTGACTATATATGCTGTGTACTGTGCCTGCTGTGGGGGATATACAAAGACAAGTAAAGCAGAGCCTCTTCCTTGGATGGTATTTTATTTTATTTTTTAAATTTATTTTGATATCGTTAATGTACAATTACTTGAACAACATTATGGTTACTAGACTCCCCCTAATATCAAGTCCCACCCACATACCCCATTACAGTCACTGTCCATCAGTGTAGTAAGATGTTATAGAATCATTACTTGTTTTCTCTATATATACTGCCTTCCCCATGTCCCCACCCCCCTACATTATGTGTGCTAATTGTAATGCTCAGTTTTCCCCCTTATCCCTCCCTTCTCACCTATCCTCCCCTTTGATAACTGTTATTCCATTCTTGGGTTCTGTGAGCCTGTTGCTGTTTTGCTCCTTCAGTTTTTTCTTTGTTGTTGTACTCCACAGATGAGTGAAATCGTTTGATACTTGTCTTTCTCCGCCTGGCTTATTTCACGGAGCATAATACCCTCTAGCTCCATCCATGTTGTTGGAAATGGTAGGATTTGTTTTCTTCTTATGGCTGAATAATATTCCATTGTGTATATGTACCACATCTTCTTTATCCATTCATCTACTGATGGACACTTAGGTTGCTTCCAATTCTTGGCTATTATAAATAGTGCTGTGATAAACATAGGGGTGCATCTGTCTTTTTCAAACTGGAGTGCTGCATTCTTAGGGTAAATTCCTAGAAGTGGAATTCCTGGGTCAAATGGTATGTCTATTTTGAACATTTTGAGGAACCTCCATACTGCTTTCCACAATGGTTGAACTAATTTATATTCCCAACAGGAGTGTAGGAGGGTTCCCCTTTCTCCACAACCTCGCCAACATTTGTTGTTGTTTGTCTTTTGGATGGTGGCGATCCTAACTGGTGTAAGGTGATATCTCATTGTGGTTTTAATTTGGATTTCTCTGATAACTAGCGATGTGGAGCATCTTTTCATGTGTCTGTTGGCCATCTGAAATTCTTTTTTGGAAAACTGTCTGTTCAGTTCCTCTGCCCATTTTTTAATTGGATTATTTGCTTTCTGTTTGTTGAGGTGTGTGAGCTCTTTATATATTTTGGATGTCAAGCCTTTATCGGATCTGTCATTTCCGAATATATTCTCCCATACTGTAGGATACCTGTTTGTTCTATTGATGGTGTCCTTTGCTGTACAGAAGCTTTTCAGCTTGATATAGTCCCACTTGTTCAGTTTTGCTTTTGTTTTCCTTGCCCGGGGAGATATGTTCATGAAGAAGTCGCTAATGTTTATGTCCAAGAGATTTTTGCCTATGTTTTTTTCTAAGAGTTTTATGGTTTCATGACTTACATTCAGGTCTTTGATCCATTTCAAATTTACTTTTGTGTATGGGGTTAGACATTGGTCCAGTTTCATTCTCTTATATGTAGCTGTACAGTTTTGTCAGCACCATCTGTTGAAGAGACTGTCATTTCCCCATTGTATGTCCATGGCTCCTTTATCGAATATTAAATGACCATATATGTTTGGGTTAATGTCTGGAGTCTCTGATCTGTTCCACTGGTCTGTGGCTCTGTTCTTGTGCCAGTACTAAATTGTCTTGATTACTATGGCTTTGTAGTAGAGCTTGAAGTTGGGGAGTGAAATCCCCCCTACTTTATTCTTCCTTCTCAGGATTGCTTTGGATATTCGGGGTCTTTGGTGTTTCCATATGAATTTTTGAACTATTTGTTCCAGTTCGTTGAAGAATGCTGTTGGTAATTTGATAGGGATTGCATCGAATCTGTATATTGCTTTGGGCCGGATGGCCATTTTGACAATATTAACTCTTCCTAGCCAGGAGCATGGGATGAGTTTCCATTTGTTAGTATTCTCTTTAATTTCTCTTAAGAGTGTCTTATAGTTTTGAGGGTATAGGTCTTTCACTTCTTTGGTTAGGTTTATTCCTAGGTATTTTATTCTTTTTGATGCAATTGTGAATAGAATTGTTTTCCTGATTTCTCTTTCTATTGGTTCATTGTTAGTGTATAGGAAAGCCACAGATTTCTGTGTGTTGATTTTGTATCCTGCAACTTTGCTGTATTCCAATATCAGTTCTACTAGTTTTGCAGTGGAGTCTTTGGGGTTTTTTATGTACAATATCATGTCATCTGCAAATAGTGACAGTTTAACTTCTTCTTTACCAATCTGGATTCCTTGTATTTCTTTGTTTTGTCTAATTGCTGTGGCTAGGACCTCCAGTACTATGTTAAATAACAGTGGGGAGAGTGGGCATCCCTATCTTGTTCCCGATCTCAGAGGGAAGGCTTTCAGCTTCTCGCTGTTCAGTATGATGTTACCTGTGCATTTATCATATATGGCCTTTATTATGTTGAGGTACTGGCCCTCTATGCCCATTTTGCTGAGAGTTTTTATCATGAATGGATGTTGAATTTTGTCGAATGCTTTTTCTGCATCTATGGAGATGATCATGTGGTTTTTGTCCTTCTTTTTGTTTATGTGGTGGATGATGTTGCTATATTTTCAAATGTTGTACCATCCTTGCATCCCTGGGATGAATCCCACTTGGTCGTGGTGTATGATCCTTTTGATGTATTTTTGAATTCGGTTTGCTAATATTTTATTGAGTATTTTTGCATCTACGTTCATCAGGGATATTGGTCTGTAATTTTCTTTTTTGGTGGGGTCTTTGCCTGGTTTTGGTATTAGGTTGATGTTGGCTTCATAGAATGAGTTTGGGAGTATCCCCTCCTCTTCTATTTTTTTGAAAACTCCAAGGCGAATGGGTAATATGTCTTTTCTGTATCTCTGATAAAATTCTGAGGTAAATCCGTCTGGCCGGGGGTTTTGTTCTTGGGTAGTTTTTTGATTACCACTTCAATTTCTTTGCTCATAATTGGTTTGTTTAACTCTTGTGTTTCTTCCTTGGTCAGTCTTGGAAGGTTGTATTTTTCTAGGAAGGTGTCCATTTCTTCTAGGTTTTCCAGCTTGTTAGCATATAGGTTTTCATAGTATTCTCTAATAATTCTTTGTATTTCTGTGGAGTCTGTCGTGATTTTTCCATTCTCGTTTCTGATTCTGTTGATGTGTGTTGATTCTCTCTTCGTCTTAAAAAGTTTGGCTAGAAGCTTATCTATTTTGTTTATTTTCTCAAAGAACCAACTCTTGGTTTCATTGATTTTTTTTCTATTGTTTTATTCTTCTCAATTTTGTTTATTTCTTCTCTGATCTTTATTATGTCCCTCCTTCTGCTGACTTTAGGCCTCATTTGTTCTTCTTTTTCCAGTTTGGTAATTGTGATGTTAGAGTATTCATTTGGGATTGTTCTTCCTTCTTTAAGTGTGCCTGGATTGCTATATACTTTCCTCTTAAGACTGCTTTCGCTGCTTCCCGCAGAAGTTGGGGGTTTTTGTTGTTGTCATTTGTTTCCACATATTCCTTGATCTCTATTTTAATTTGTTTGTTGATCCATTGATTATTTAGGAGCATGTTTTTAAGCCTCCATGTATTTGTGAACCTTTTTGTTTTCTTTGTACAATTTCTTTCTAGTTTTATACCTTTGTGGTCTGAAAATTTGGTTGGTAGAATTTCAATCTTTTGGAATTTACTGAGGCTCTTTTTGTGACCTAGTATGTGGTCTATTCTGGAGAATGTTCCATGTGCACTTGAGAAGAATGTGTATCCTGTTGCTTTTGGATGTAGAGTTCTGTAGATGTCTATTAGGTCCATCTGTTCTAGTGTGTTTTTCAGTGCCTCTGTGTTCTTACTTATATTCTGTCCGGTGGATCTGTTCTTTGGGGTGAGTGGCATGTTGAAGTCTCCTAAAATGAATGCATTGCATTCTATTTCCTCCTTTAGTTCTGTTAGTATTTGTTTCACATATGCTGGTGCTCCTGTGTTGGGTGCATATATATTTAGAATGGTTATATCTTATTGTTGGACTGAGCCCTTTATCATTATGCAATGTCCTTCTTTATCTCTTGTTACTTTCTTTGTTTTGAAGTCTATTTTGTCTGATACTAGTACTGCAACCCCTGCTTTCTTCTCTCTGTTGTTTGCCTGAAATATGTTTTTCCATCCCTTGACTTTTAGTCTGTGCATGTCTTTGGGTTTGAGGTGAGTTTTTTGTAAGCAGCATATAGATGGGTCTTGCTTTTTTATCCATCTATTACTCTGTGTCTTTTGATTGGTGCATTCAGTCCATTTACATTTAGGGTGACTATTGAAAAATATGTACTTATTGCCATTGCAGGCTTTAGATTCGTGGTTACCAAAGGTTCAAGGTTAGCTTCTTTAGTATCTTACTGCCTAACTTAGCTCACTTATTGAGCTGTTATATACACTGTCTGGAGATTCTTTTCTTCTCTCCCTTCTTATTCCTCCTCCTCCATTCTTTATGTGTTGGTTGTTTTATTCTGTGCTCTTTTGTGTTTCCTTTAACTGCTTTTAGTGGGTATTTTATTTTATTTTTTGCCTTTCGTTAGTATTTGGTTGGTCTCCTTTCTTTGCTGTGATTTTATTTTCTCTGCTGACATCTGTTTAGTCTTAGGAGTGCTCCCATCTAGAATAGTCCGTGTAGAATACCCTGTAGAGGTGGTTTGTGGGAGGCAAATTTCCTCAACTTTTGCTTGTCTGGGAATTGTTTGATCCCTCCTTCATATTTAAATGATAATCGGGCTGGATACAGTATCCTTGGTTCAAAGACCTTCTGTTTCATTGCATTAAATGTGTCATACCATTCTGTTCTGGCCTGTAAGGTTTCTGTTGAGAAGTCTGATGATAGCCTGATGGGTTCTCCTTTATAGGTGAACTTTTTCTTCTCTCTAGCTGCCTTTAATACTCTGTCCTTGTTTTTGATCTTTGCCATTTTAATTATTATGTGTCTTGGTGTTGTCCTATTTGGGTCCTTTCTGTTGGGAGTTCTGTGTACTTCCGTGGTCTGATCGATTATTTCCTCACCCAGTTTGGGGAAGTTTTCAGCAATTATTTCTTCAAGACACTTTCTCTCCCTTTTTCTCTCTTTTCTTCTTCTGGTACCGCTATAATGCGGATATTGTTCCTTTTGGATTGGTCACACATTTCTCTTAATATTGTTTCATTCCCGGAGATCCTTTTATCTCTCTCTGTGTCAGCTTCTATGCATTCCTGTTCTCTGGTTTCTATTCCATCAGTGGCCTCTTGCATCTTATCCATTCTGCTTATAAATGCTTCCAAAGATTGTTTCACTTCTGTAATCTCCCTCCGGACTTCATCCCTTAGCTCTTGTATATTTCTCTGCATCTCCGTCAGACTGTTTATGATTTTCATTTTGAATTGTTTTTCAGGAAGACTGGTTTGGTCTGTCTCCTCAGGTGTTGACTCTGTGATCTTTGTCTGCCTCAGATTTTGCCTTTTCATCGCGATAGAGATAGTTTGCAGAGCTGGTACGAGTGACGGCTGGGATTATGTCCCTTCTTGTCCTTCTTGTTGGTTTGTGGCCTTCCTCTCTTGGGAGAACAGCGACCTCTATTGGCTTGTGCTGGGCAGCTGCATGTAGACAGGGCTTCTGATTCTTGCTTGGCCTCTATGGAGTTTATCTCCGCTGTTGTGGGCGTGGCCTGCCTCGGGCTACTGCTCCGATATGGCGAAGCCCTCAGAGAGGAAACGGCTGGGAAGCTGTTTATGTCCGTGAGGGGCCTCTGAGCTGCCCTGCCATCCAGGGGGTTAGGGTGCCTGGAGTTCCTCAGATTCCCTGCTGCTGGGCTAGGTGTCCCGGGGCACTTCCGTCCAGCTGTCGGGTCCCTTTCCCTTTAAGACTTCCAAAAAGCACTCAGTTTTCTTTTTCCCCGGGTCGCCGGCAGCGGGGACCCGCTTGCAGGTCTTACTGTCCTGTTTCCCTAGTTTCCAGCACCGCACGCGCGCCCTGTGTCTGCGCTATGGTGCGGAATGCTAGGGCTGGCTATTTAGCAGTCCTGGGCTCCCTCTCCCTCCCTGTTCTGATTCCTCCCCTCCTGCCAGGGAGCTGGGGTTTGGGGCGCTCGGGTCCCACCGGGCCAGGGATTGTATCTTAACCCCTTTGCGAGGCGCTGGGTTCTCGCAGGTGTGGATGTCGTCTGGCTGTTGTCCTGTGTATTCTGGTCTCTCTTTTAGGAAGAGTTGTCTTTGTTGTATTTTCAAAAATAAATGTGGTTTTGGGAGGAGATTTCCGCTGCTCTACTCACGCCGCCATCTTGGCTCCGCCCCTAGCTTGGTTATTTTTGACTCATTATTCAGATTTTAATATCCTTGAAGGTGCCATCTGACCTCATGCCTAACAGGTAATAAATACATAGTGGTTATTTATTTAAAAGTACCCTTTCCCTCTGTTGTGACCAAGATCTTTGGTTTCTTTTTACCAGACAAGGAAAAATTGAGCTGTTTTATTGTATTACCAGATGGATATGTGTTTTTATCAGTGGCAATACAATCAAATGTGAACATTTTAAATAAAGGAAGCCCTAGAAATTTTGTCCAATTTAAGAAAGAGCCTGAATTATAGAATACTCAGAAAGAGATGTGATTTTCCTTAAAGTAACAAAATATAGTAAAGTGTTTATGTGTTAAGACATAAACACAAACTAGGCTTGGTTCAATAATAAACACTTGCCACACTCTGTAAAGACAGGAGTACGAAGACGATACCCTCAGGAAGCTCAGAGTCTAGTTGTAAATTATTACACTGTATTTTAACTTAATTTATAATTATTTAAACATCTTTTATATTTTATCTGCTTATAAATGAGAATCAGTGAACTTGTACTGTTAAAAGCTTGCAGAATCTTTAAGATTCCTGTTTGTATCGCTTTTTCCTTCATGGGAGCCCTCAATTGCTGTTTATTATGTAGTTCTCTATAATCCAGACATCAACTGCTATATTCTAAATGAAAACACTCTAATTTGTTTTTTCTTTAAAACTCTAATATTGAGTGGCAGCCCACTTTTTCTTCCTCAGCTTTCCTTATTAATTTTGTTATATTTCAGATCAGACCCAAGGGTGATCAAGGTTCATCATTTACCTTTCTGGGATTGACTTTCTAGATTTTACCATAGTCCCTTGAAATTTGGAGCACTGTATTTAAAATTTTTGGTAACATGGAGTTGGATGTAGAAGATGGGGAAAGGCTATGGCAGGAGTTTCAAAGTAATATCCTAGCCTTGTGTATATTCACTTTGGGATCTTGTGGTTATAGAAAACTTTTGTGTATTAATGAAGTTGGTTTCTGAACGTAGTATTTGGTAGAATCTTAGCAAAGGTGGAATCTGATTTCCAACACATTAGCTCTGTTATGTTATCTGCCTTGGAGATGTGATTGGTGTTCTTCCTTTGTGGGATTTCTTCCCTCCTTTCCCTTTTCTTTTCTTTTTTGCATTTGTTGAGGTTGCTTTAGAATAGCAGTATCCTGATAAAGGCAACACATTAATGTAAATGCAAAAACTGTTTTTGACAAAAATAAGCAACTGTTCATTCAGATGGAAGTGAACAGTATAAAGTGCAACAAATTTTCCATTTGTACTTTTGATCCTATAATTTCTAAATATTGAATATTTGAACATACAACATACAAGTTCATGTCTTTAAAATTTGACTTTGTAGCTTAACACATGTTTTTGTAGAATAGGAATGGTATGGAAAAATGAGATCCAGAGATAATTCTCATTCTTTATTTTTAACCATTTACAGCTAAAACTTTCATCTCTTCTTTTAAATGTTAGCTGTAGAACAGTTCAGCAACATGTGATAAAGGTATGTCAGATTGGAAAATAGAATGACAGTTCTTTTGGGGGGCTCAGTAATCAACCAGGTCTTAACCTAGAGTCTATAAAACACAGGTCTTGAACTGGAGAATCGTTATGACCCTTCAAACTCTGGAAGTTGGTTTTCTTGGCATCCCAAATTAGTGGAAATATGTGTGGTTAGTGGAAACGCTCAACCTGTTAACAAGAAGAGATGGACAATCTTCAATGTGATAATCAATTTCTGAAAGAGCAGGCTTTGCAGTTTTTATATGAGCAAGATTGAAAATGAGAGGCTGCTGAGCAGATTTGCAGAGAATCTCTGATAAATTTTTCAGTGCCATCTCAAACCCCAGGAGCTCCACCTAGGATAGTTTTATTTTGGGCTCTGTTATGGACATACTCAGTATTCCTAATCTTACTGGACAGTTCTGTCTAAGCATTTTTTTAAAAAAAGAGTACTGAAGTCTCGAAGATGAGGTTTAATATATTTACCAAAAGATGGGAAACATTGACAGATGGTTTCTAAGGATAATTCCTTACAAGCAAACCTCCATTTCTTATAGTGCCAGTATATAAAAGGAAGATATGTATTATTACATTGCCAATAAGAACTAACAGTTGGTCATGAAAAATATACTTTTAATAGCACCCAGCTTTTCTAGATCAGAACCATGTAGTGTTACATGATTACAGAAGGAGCTGTTAAATAAGATTGACAATTTCTGTTCTTCTCTTGGTTTGGATTCTTTGGCAAGTCATTTAACCACTCTAATGATAGTTTACTTATTTGTACAATGATAATCCTACTACCTATTTTGTCTGTTTCATAGAATTCTTATGAGTAAAATGATATGTGTATTAAACATTTTGGAATAATATTAAAGAGTTCAAGGCCATGTGATACGGTCACAAGCTCATTTTCTGATTGGGAAGGGAGAAAAAAATTCAATAGCTTAAAATTATTGTGAAACCAGTTTCTATACTCTTTATTTTAGAATTAACAAAATTGAGATGGGTCTCACAAGCTAGTAAGTTGCAGGTCCTGGACTATAACTTATGTCTTCTGAACAATACATTGCTATTTTTCTACACATGATATTTGTTCCTTTTTTTCCTTTAGACTCAAAATTGGTCATGCACTTATTATGGTCTTTGTCTTTAAAAGAAGTGGGGTTCGGGGAGGGAAGAAGGAAAGAAGGAAGTGGTAAAAACTGGTTTTACACCCCTATATCCTTTTTAGATGAAATTATTTAAGATAGATTTCTGGAAGGATAATTATAACTAAGTCACTGAAGTCAAAGGTATATTCTAGATTTTAACAGGGAAATACCAGTATGATTAATAACTGATCCTCTCTGATACTCTGCTCTCTGATGGTGAAAATTCTAAAGACCAGAGACATTTTGGAATTATAAATGTATAGAATCTAGTTAGAGCTACGCAGTGTTCTTACTGGATTCGAAGTAAGTCATGATCATGTAAATTTTCAGCATATGTGGTGGGATTATTTATTAAGAAGTAGAAAACAGTGTTGACAGAAGCTGCCTTTCTCAAAACACTAGTGAAATCAGAGTAATTTGCTTCCTTAGCCAGTTGTGACAAATAGCTTTCCATTTATACAGTGTTGTACAAGAATCTGAACACATTAAATCAAATAGCCACTTTTCTTATAATGATGGATTTTTAAAATTCTTTTTAATTATCATACATTTATTAAGTTATTGCATTATGTATAGTTAATAATGTGTAACTTGCCAGGAGGAGAATATTACATCTGAAAAATATTAATTTGATCAGGTTTATAAAATATTTTTTAAAAAAGGATCCTGACTTACTGTGTTTTTCTAATTCTTTGCTATGTATGAGGTAAAGCAGACTAGGTGTTATCATGATATATACAATCAACTGAATGTACAGTTCAGGGACATGAATACGTATATGGACATTTGGCAGATTTATTAAGCCCATAATTCTGGTCCTTTGAAGTCCCTTTAAAAATTTATTAATTAGGTAATCACAGATCACTGAACCAGAAGAGTCTTCTCATGGTGTGCTAAATGAACTCAGATGAAGGCAGAACTAGCTAGCTTCAGCAACTTTCCTGCATTGTAGCTCTGAGGCTCACATTGAAGATAGGTAATACAGGTTACTTTCACTAGGGTTTCCTGTAGTGACAGCTTCAGCATGCATTATGCCTCAGAAAGGTCATCACTTCCCACTATGACACACAATAACGGTTTATAATGTATAGTCTTTCCTGGGGGGAAGGAGTTAGGGGAGAAATTGAGTTAAATGGACCTGAGGTAATGTTTAATAACAGAAAATGAACTTAAATTGACCAGCTGTTGTGTGTGTCTGCATTTAATGTAATTGAATGTGGGACGGTGAGAAATTTCACACTAAAATAATTCTAATTGTTTCTCTTTCATATATGACATGTGAAATTTGCCCAAGAGGCTGTCCTTTCTAAATTAAATGTAAATTTGGCTTTCTTCAGTAATCCTGTTTTTCTTCTGAGTGTTTTGTCCTCATTTAATATTACTAAAGCAAAATAACCTGCCTGCACCCAGGTAAAACATAGCTTCTTTCCATTATGAATAAAACAGAGTACAAACTCATAGACATACTTCTCAGAAAAAACAGAACTTCTGCATAATACTGGCATGTGCTCAGACTACAAGAGGAAAGGATGAGATTTTTGACTAATGGTTTTGTCAGCTCTGGATTGTTCAGAGAGGAGGGGGAACAACAGGTGTAGATTGTTTGAAATAACAGGCTGTCAGAATTCCAAGGACTTTAAGAATTGCCTCGCCTAGTGTATTTATAAATATCTTAACACCCCAGTTCCCAAATCCAGACTCACCTGAGAGAATCAGCACAGTTCCATTAGTAAATAAAGTCTCAACCTGGGGATTGGAGGAGAGGATTTAAAAATGCCTCAAGTGGTTCAGTTTGCTCCTGCACTCACACCCACATAGCCCCTATTGAGAGTCCACCCCCAATTCCCAGAGAAGGGAGAGGTCTAAAGTTAATTGAATTTGGTGGTTCTCAGACTTTCGATGGCATTAAGATGTTAAAAAAAAAAAAGGAATGGAAGATTGCCAACTTTTATTTTACTCGGACTTTTAAAATCACCAACAGAGTTAAAATAAGGTAAATTATAACAAACACAATGTATAACACGTAGAACACTGCTCTTACTCTTTTCATTTAACTATGAATAATTTCATCACCTGGTCCATAGCTCAAGGATTTAGAAATCACTGATCAAGTGATCATAGTTAACTTGAAAAGAATGTGAAACACTTTAAAATTAAAAACTATGATTTTAGTCTATAGCAACTCAAATTTTTGCCTGATGTAAGCACTGCTGCAGAGTAGTAATTTTAAATTTTGGATCCAACAACTGGAAAGGCATATAGAAGATTTGAACACAACTGAGAAAGCAACTCAGTTTTAGTGGGTACTCACAAAGATAAGTGGTTACATTGCTGTATTGAATTATTTAAAATATAATTCTTGTGATACTGTGGAATGGATACCTTGAAGAATGATGTAGGGCCCTGCTACTCTTAATCAAGGAACTGGCTATATTAGCATCATTTGGGAGCTGCTGGAAACGCAGAACCTCAGGCTCCACCCCTGACCTGCTAAATCAGAATCTGCATTTTAACAAGCTCCCCCAGGTGATTCACAGGTATAGCAGAGTTAGATACTGATTTAGGGGACCTTTCTGAAAGCAAGGGTTTGGATTCGGTAATTTTCATGTAGCCTTTACCTTATCAAATTAACAAGTGTTTCAAAATGAGGATTATTAGAAGAAATAGGTTGTTTAAAATAGCAACTAAATCTAGCCTAAAAATGTAGTATAGAGAGGCCTTGAGACCGATTTTAGTAATAAATTGATATATCTAAAGAAATTCGAAGCTGTTTTTAAGACTTATCCTTTGACTTAGGTTTATGTTTAGGAAACCCTAGGTAAAATCACAAATAGAGGAAACATTTTTTAAGCAGAAAGAAATTTAAGTTACAACTTTTGGACCAAGCAGTTAACCAGAAATAGAATTTTGAAATAAAAATTAAAACATAATTGGAAACCACTGTGGATAAAGTGAAGGTTCCTATGGCCAGAATTCTCACCTGGCCCTGTTTGGCTATAGCTAGCTCACTACACACATGTGGGCAATACATTGTTACTATGTAAAGAGCTCTGCCCAGTGCTCTGGGCTACACAGTGACATGGCTGCAAGGATGCAGGAGAGTAGAGATGAGACTGGAATAGTGGCAACGCCGAGGACAGAGACTTGAGATGGCTGCTGGGGCAGAGAGGCCCAGAGGCAGACTGGCTTGCTGCATGCAGACTCGCTCTAAGTGACCAGGATTCTAGTGACTGACCTGCCACCATGGGAATAAATTTGGGTATAAACCCTTTCACCGCAGGAACATTCTACTGTCATTTCTTTGGTTTTGTTGAATCCATAGCGAACTTGTCTGGCACTGAAACCCATTGGCAAGACAACCATCTTGGAAGTTACCTATTATACTCCCTACCTCTCTAGCCCAGCCAGTTTCAGGGCTCTGTTTTCCTATGAGCATTTCAAACATGATTTCTTTGTTTGGACATGTGTCTTGACTGGGCCGGGGGAATCCTCCCTCCCTGTTCTTCCTTCCCTTATTCCCCTTTTTTCTTTCTCCCTCTCCTCTACACCCACTCCAGATAGT
The DNA here is from genome assembly GCF_030020395.1 of Manis pentadactyla. Taxonomy (NCBI): domain Eukaryota; kingdom Metazoa; phylum Chordata; class Mammalia; order Pholidota; family Manidae; genus Manis; species Manis pentadactyla. Next base: position 34,962,038 of record NC_080034.1, on the reverse strand, counting down.
TTCACTGTTAGCTTAAATTTAAGTCTCTTGAGGACAGTGCTAAGTTTTATTAATTTTTAAAAAATTTTTTATTAAGGTATGATTGATAAACACTCTTATGAAGGTTTCACATGAAAAACAATGTGGTTACAACATTTACCCATATTATCAAGTCCCCACCCTTACCCCAATGCAGTCACTGTCCATCAGTGCAGCAAGATGCCAGAGATCCACTATGTGCCTTTTCTGTGCTACACTGTTTTCCCCGTGATCCCCCACACCATGTGTACTAAACATAATACCCCTCAGTCCCCTTCTCCCTCCCTCCCCACCTGGCCTCCCACACCCCTCCCTTTTGGTAATCGCTAGTCCCTTCTTGGCATCTCTGAGTCTGCTGCTATTTTGTTCCTTCAGTTTTGTTTCATTGTTATACTCCACAAATGAGGGAAATCATTTGTCACTTGTCTTTCTCCGCCTGGCTTATTTCACTGAGCATAATGTTCTCCAGCTCCATCCATGTTGTTGCAAATGGTAGGATTTGTTTCTTTCTTATGGGTGAATAGTATTCCATTGTGTATATGTACCACATCTTCTTTATCCATTCATCTTCAGATTGACACTTAGGTTGCTTCCATATCTTGGCTATTGTAAAAAGTGCTGCGATAAACATAGGAGTGCATAGGTCTTTTTGAATCTGAGAAGTTGTATTCTTTGGGTATATTCCAAGGAGTGGGATTCCGTGCTCAAATGGTATTTCTATTTTTAGTTTCTTGAGGAACCTCCATATTGCTTTCCACAGTCATTGAACTAGCTTACATTCCCACCAGCAGTGTAGGAGGGTTCCCCTATCTTTGCGTCCTCGCCAACATTTGTTGTTCTTAGTCTTTTCGATGCTGGCCATCCTTACTGGTGTGAGGTGATATCTCATTGTGGTTTTAATTTGCATTTCCCTCGATGTTTAGTGATGTGGAGCATCTTTCAATGTGTCTGTTGGCCATCTGAATTTCTTCTTTGGAGAACTGTCTTATATCCTCTGCCCATTTGTTAGTTGGGTTATTCGCTTTTTGGGTGTTGAGGTGTGTAAGTTTCTTTATATATAGTGGATGTTAACCCCTTGTCGGATATGTCATTTACAAATATATTCTCCCATACTGTAGGATGCCTTTTTGTTTTGTTGATGATGTCCTTTGTTGTACAAAATCTTTTCAGTTTGATGTAGTCCCATGTGTTCATTTTTGCTTTTGTTTCCCTTTCTCGAGGAGATGGGTTCAGGAAGAAGTTGCTCATGCTTATATTCAGGAGATGTTTGCCTATGTTGTCTTCTAAGAGTTTTATGGTTTCATGACTTACATTCAGGTCTTTAATCCATTTCAAGTTTACTTTTGTGTGTGGGGTTAAACAGTAATCCAGTTTAATTCTTTTGCATGTAGCTGTCCAGTTTTGCCAACACCAGCTGTGGAAGAGGCTGTCATTTCTCCACTGTATGTCCATGGCTCCTTTATCATACATGAATTGACCATATATGGTTGGGTTTATATCTGGGCTCTCTAGTCTGTTCCATTGGTCTATGGATCTGTTCTTGTGCCAGTACCAAATTGTCTTGATTACTATGGCTTTGTAGTAGAGCTTGAAGTTGGGGAGCGTAATTCCTCCTGCTTTATTCTTCCTTCTCAGGATTGCTTTGGCTATTCGGGGTCTTTTGTGGTTCCATAGAATTTTAGGACTATTTTCTCTAGTTCATTGAAGAATGCTGTTGGTATTTTGATAGAATTGCATTGAGTCTATAGGTTGCTTTAGGCAGGATGGCCATTTTGACAATATTCTTCCTATCCATGAGCATGGGATGTGTTTCCATTTATTGGTATCTTCTTTAATTTCTCTTAAGAGTGTCTTGTAGTTTTCAGAGTATAGGTCTTTCACTTCCTTGGTTAGGTTTATGCCTAGGTATTTTATTCTTTTTGATGCAATTGTGAATGGAATTGTTTTCCTGATTTCTCTCTCTGCTAGTTCATTGTCAGTGTATAGTGGAATGCCACATATTTCTGTGTATTTATTTTGTATCCCACAACATTGCTAAATTCAGATATTAGATCTAGTAGTTTTGGAGTGGATTCTTTAGGGTTTTTTATGTACAATATCATGTCATCTGCAAACAGGGACAGTTTAACTTCTATCTTGCCAATATGGATGCCTTTTATTTGTTTGTGTTGTCTGATTGCCGTGGCTAGGACCTCCAATACTATGTTGAATAGAAGTGGGGAGAGTGGGCATCCTTGTCTTGTTCTCGATCTTAAAGGAAAAGCTTTCAGCTTCTCGCTGTTAAGTATAATATTGGCTGTGGGTTTGTCATATATGACCTGTATTATGTTGAGGTACTTGCCCTCTATTACCATTTTGTTGAGAGATTTTATCATGAATGGGTGTTGAATTTTGTTGAATGCTTTTTCAGCATCTATGGAGATGATCATGTGGTTTTTGTCCTTTTTGTTGATGTGGTGGATGATGTTGATGGATTTTTGAATGTTGTATACCATCTTTGCATCCCTGGAATAAATCCTACTTGATCATGATGGGTGATCTTTTTGATGTATTTTTGAATTTGGTTTGCTAATATTTTGTTGAGTATTTTTGCATCTACGTTTATCACGGATATTGGTCTGTAATTTTCTTTTTTTGTGGTGTATTTGCGTGGTTTTGGTATTAGAGTGATGCTAGCCTCATAGAATGAGTTTGGAAGTATTCCCTCCTCTTCTATGTTTTGGAAAACTTTAAGGAGAATGGGTATTAGGTCTTCCCTAAATGTTTGATGAAATTCAGTGGTGAAGCCATCTGGTTCAGCCGTTTTGTTCTTCGGTAGCTTTTTGATTACCAGCTCAATTTCGTTGTTGGTAATTGGTCTGTTTAGATTTTCTGTTTCTTCCTTGGTCAGCCTTGGAAGGTTGTATTTTTCTAGAAAGTTGTCCATTTCTTCTAGGTTATCCTGTTTGTTAGCATATAATTTTTCATAGTATTCTCTAATACTTCTTTGTATTTCTGTGGTGTCCGTAGTGATATTTCCTTTCTCGTTTCTGATTCTGTTTATGTGTATAGACTCTCTTTTTTTCTTGATAACTCTGGCTAGGGGTTTATCTATTTTGTTTATTTTCTCTGAGAACCAGCTCTTGCTTTCATCGATTCTTTCTGTTGTTTTATTCTTCTCGATTTTATTTATTTCTGCTCTAATCTTTATTATGTCCCTCCTTCTACTGACTTTGGGCCTCATTTGTTGTTCTTTTTCTAGTTTCATTAATTGTGAGTTTAGACTGCTTATATGGGATGGTTCTTCTTTCTTGAGGTAGGCCTGTATTGCAATGTACTTTCCTCTTAGCACAGCCTTGGCTGTGTCCCACAGATTTGCGGTGTTGAATTATTGTTGTCATTTGTCTCCATATATTGCTTGATCTCGGTTTTTATTTGGTCATTGATCCACTGGTTATTTAGGAGCATGTTGTGAAGCCTCCATGTGTTTGTGGGATTTTTCATTTCCTTTGCGTAATTATTTCTAGTTTCATACCTTTGTGATCTGAGAAACTGGTTGGTACAATTCCAATCTTTTTGAATTTACTGAGGCTCTTTTTATGGCCTAGTATATGATCTATTCTTGAAAATGTTCCATGTGCACTTGAGAATAATGTGTATTCTCTTGCTTTTGGGTGTAGAGTTCTGTAGATGTATGTTAGGTCCATCTGTTCTGTTGTGTTGTTCAGTGCCTCTGTCTCCTTACTTATCTTCTGTCTGGTTGATTTGTCCTTCAGAGTGAGTAGAGTGTTGAAGTCTCCTAGAATGAATGCATTGCATTCTATTTCCCCTTTTAATTCTGTTAGTATTTGTTTCACATATGTGGGTGCTCCTGTGTTGGGAGCATAGATTTTTATAATGGTTATATCTTCTTGTTAGATTGACCCCTTTATCATTATGTAATGTCCTTCTTTGTCTCTTGTGACTCTCTGTGTTTTGAAGTCTATTTTGTCTGATACAAGTACTGCAACTCCTGCTTTTTCTCTCTGTTAGTTGCATGAAATATCTTTTTCCATCCGTTCACTTTTAGTGTGTGTATGTCTTTGGATTTAAAGTGAGTCTCTTGTAGGCAGCATATAGATTGGTCTTGTTTTTTTATCCATTCAGTGACTCTATGTCTTTTGATTGGTGCATTCATTCCATTTACATTTAGGGTGATTATCGATAGGTATGTACTTATTGCCATTGCATGCTTTAGATTTGTGGTTACCGAAGGTTCAAGGTTAATTCCCTTACTATCTAAGAGTCTAACTTAACTCACTTAGTGTGCTGTTACAAACACAATATAAAGGTTCTTTTCTATTTCCCCTCCTTTTTCTTCCTCCTTCATTCTTTATATATTAGGTATCAAATTCTGTACTTTTCGTCTATCCCTTGATTGACTTTGGGGATAGTCAATTTAATTTTGCATTTGCCTTGCAATCAGCTGCTCCACCCTTCCTACTGTGGTTTTACTACCTCTGGTGACAGCTATCCAACCCTAGGAACACTTCCATCTATAGTAGTCCCTCCAAAATAGAATGTAGAGATGGTTTGTGGTAGGTAAATTCTCTCAGCTTTTGCTTATCTGGAAATTGTTTAATCCCTCCTTCAAATTTAAATGATAACTTGGCAGATAAAGTAATCTTTGTTCCAGGCCCTTCTGCTTCATTGCATTAAATACATCATGCCACTCCCTTCTGGCTGTAAGGTTTTTGCTGAGAAGTCTGTTGTTAGCCTGATGTGCTTTCCTTTGTATGTGATCTTATTTCTCTCTCTGGCTGCTTTTAATAGTCTGTCCTTATCCTTGATCTTTGCCAGTTTTATTACTATATGTCTTGGTGTTGTCTTCCTTGGGTCCCTTGTGTTGGGAAATCTGTGGATCTCCATGGCCTGAGATACTCTTTCCTTCCCCAGATTTTGGACGTTTTCAGCAACTACCTCCTCAAAGATGCTTTCTATTCCTTTCTCTCTCTCTTCTTCTGGTATCCCTACAATGTGAATATTGTTTCATTTGGATTGGTCTCACAATTCTCTCAATATTCTTTCATTATTAGCAATCCTTTTTTCTCTCTGTGCCTCAGCTTCTTTGTGTTCCTTTTCTCTAGTTTCTATTTCATTTATCGTCTCCTCCACCGTATCCAACCTGCTGTTAATACCCTCCATCGTGCTCTTCAATGCTTGGATCTCTGACTGGAATTCATTCCTGAGTACTTGGATCTTTCCGTACCTCCATTAGCATGTTGATGATTTTTATTTTGAACTCCCTTTCAGGAAGAGTCATAAGGTCCATGTCATTTATTTCTTTCTTGGGAGTTGTATTAATAATTTTACTCTGGACAAGGTTCCTTTGGCGTTTCATGTTTGTATATGGCGCTGTCTAGTGTCCAGAAACTCTACTCTGTAGCTGCTCAGCCCCTGAAGCAATGTTGGGGGTCGCAGGGTAGTGGTATTGGTGCCTGGGGGGGAGAAAGAGCTGTTTCCTGCTTCCCAGCTGCTGTGCCTGTCCCCACTGCCTGAACCAATGGGCCGAGAACAGAGGTATAAGCTTTTGTCTCAGAGCAGCCGGATATGGATCCCTGCTTTCCACTAGCAGCTTGAATCTCAGTCTCTCCAGGAATTCTGCCTGTATTAGCTTTCCAATCCCATAATCACGTGAGTATCATGAAAGCACCATGAAATGTAGGTTTTTGCTCCCAGAACAGATCTCCGGAGCTAGGTATTCAGTGGTCCCAGGCCTTCCACTCCCTCCCTGCTCTGTTTCTCTTCCTCCCACTGGTGAGCTGAGGTGGGGGATGGGCTTGGGTCCCACCAGGCTACAGCTTTGGTACATTTCCCTGTTCCGTGAGGTCTGCTCTTTTCTCCAGGTGTGTGCAGTCTGGTACCATCCCCTTTCCTGTTGCTCTCTCAGGATTAGTTGCACCAACTATATTTTCTAATTGTGAACGGTTTTAGGAGGAAGCCTCTGTCTCTCCTCTCAGGCCTCCATCTTCAATCTTCTCCCAGTGCTATGTTTCTTAAGGACATTGTCTAGTATTACTTAACACAAAGATTATTGCTCACTTTCAGAGGCCAGTTGAAGGGCTTAGGTTTAGACCTGCTGAATGTAATATCTGTAAGAATCACAGTGGAATTTTTAATAATAGGTGTTTAACATACAGTAATTCCTTTGTGCTTATATGTACATTTCAAAGCTTTTAGTCCCCTGTAATTAAGAATTCCTTTGAGGATGGTTACCTGCAAGCATATTGTTTGAATACTGGCTCTTTTACTCCTGTAGTAGAATTGGTTCCCTTATACCTGTGTTATCAGTAAGTAGTTAAGTACCTAAATTGCCTTATGTGGATTAGCTGAACGGTGGGAGGACCTCAGCAGAGGGAGTCTTCATTCCGTGATTTTTTCACTAAGAGTGTATGATTTCTCATGCCAGGTACTTCTGTGAAAGAGGAGAAAATACTAGGTTTGGCTGGCATGTTAACAAGGGGTAAATGCTTTTGGCCTCATTTTCCACTAACCTTTGATGGTAAATTTCTTCTCATTCTCCCACAGTAGCAAGTAACTTCCAAGACACTGCTGGATGTCATGTTGTAAAAGAGTGTGTGTTTATCTTCCACCCTGCCATCTTCATTGTAAATATCCAAAAATGGTTATACTGTGGAGACAAAGCCATCTTCCAAATTTATCTCATACATCTGTTAGTCTGCAAAAGTTTGCCCAAACTGTATTCTGAACTCTTACAGGACCCTGCCATAATCTACAGTATGTAGTTACTCTGTACAGATTTTGTTTTGGAAATGGGTTTGGTTTAGCTGTTTCTAGAGGAGGTTTCCCAAGAAGTTTCTGTGCCAAATTAGGTTTCCACCTTCCAGCCACATTTGTACACCAACATAGGCACCTCTTTGCTTTGATCTGTATACATTTTAAGGGAGCAGATGTTATGACTGGTAGTTATCCCCACCTCTTAAGTCACAGTGTATAACCAGTCACTGGAATAATAATAGGTTAAAGTTACATTACCTTCTGTGAAATTCGGAGTTTATATCTTATTTGTTTTGGTCTTCCTGATAAAATGAGAATATTTATGGGGGGGAGGGTGTTGTGGATAAAAGTGTTCCCTTTGTAATATTTCTGTTAGATAACTTGCCAGAAGGATACAGGTGACATTGGAGCCCAAAGCCTCAGTACAGGACTCTAACTGGATTTTGAAAGTTTATCTGGGATAGCATGGTTTGATTAGATTAATTCAGGTTCAGCAATGTGCCTTTTACCTTCATCTGCAGCTGTTAATCTCTTCATACTTTTGATAGAGCTTCTGTGGGAATGTAGTAATGACAGATTGTGAAAAGCTTTCACTTTTCTGTTTTAGTTTATCTGAACTTTTCTCTAAATACTTTGCAGGCAGTAAATGAAAGATAGCTGGTGAATGTTTAATTGCAAGGTCACATTTGAAGACAGATGTTCCCATAGGGCTCTGCTTAACATACCTAATAGTTGGTGATTGTCTCAGAATCCTGAAATGACTCTGAACATATAGTTTATTGCTCCAGTCTAGTAAAATCTATAACTTGAAGTCTTCCTTTACCAATTGAATTGAATGTGAGTGACAGCACTGGTATATTGGTAAGCCTACCATCATATTTGGGGTAGCTTAAATACCCATTTTCTATATGTATAAAGAATTTTACACATACATAATCATATGATTTCAAGAAATACACCCTTTGTGAATTTCTAAGCTAGGTGATGATGTATGGTGGTATATAAAGTCTGTATTGGATTAGAAATCTGTTCTAATCTTCACTCCATTTTTAGCTGATAACCTTGGGCAAGTCACTTCTGTGCATTAATTTCGTCTTTAAAAATAGGTAAGTAGGCAATGAGTTATTTAAGGTCTCTTAATATTCTGTGATTATTCATCTTATATAGTGCAGGGCAGTTTAGATGAAGAAGTAAGTTAGCTATCATACTTCAGTGATTGAAAAAAATAAAACTTAATCATCAAGTTGGAAAGAGGAGAAGAAAAAACAAAAACATGCTGTTTATATTAAGGACAACAGATGTTCAGGACCCTCCCTGGAGTGCCTTTGCGTGTCCTTTCCGCATTCCGTCCTGAGGCTCATACATCCATCCCTGAGCCTGTGCAAGCTCTCTCCTTACTGCTTGCCTTAGTCTTCTCCCAGTGGTTATTGACACTCCCTCTGAAACCTGTCTTTTTTCCCAGTCATTCACCTGTGCTTTCCTGCTGCATTAAGAATTTTCTCTCTTCCAATGTTGAGGTCTAAATTAACATGATAAATGATGTTGATTTAAAAAGAAATGGCTTTATTGAGATATAATTCACATTCCATAAAATTCACTCCTTTAAAGTTTACAATTCAGTAGTTTTTAGTATATTAACAGAGTTGTGCAGTCTCTCCTAGAAGAAATTCTGTACCTATAAACTATATTGATTGGCTCGCACTTGTGGGTTCTTAACCACATATTTTACAGTATATCGTGGACCTCTCAAACACCATTGAATAACTTGAAAGAGTGACTCTACTAGTGGTAGAAATTAGGTAAGGGTGGAGGAAGCTGTAATAAGAGTGGAGGAAACAGGTCATTTTGATGCTTCCCATGCTGTGCTGCTCTGCTCAGTAATTACAGCAGGCCCTGGAGATGGATGGATGAACCTCATTCAAATTTAATTAAGCGTTAGGACATGGAGTTTTGGGCAAAGCTAGGCTTGTTTCTTGAGGGTTCCATGGCTGCCCAGTATTGATGATCATGCGAGAACAGTGATAAGGGGGCATGTTCCAGACTTAATGTGGTAAGGATCAGTGTCTGAATGCTTCTCCATGTTGTAATTACCTACAAGTGAGTCTTGCATGTGTAGATCTTTACACATGGGAAACTGTAAACATTCAAAGGACCCAAAGGAGAAAATTTATTTTTCTATATGTATGTCTTCATTTTGACCATCTCTTTTCATTCTTTTTTATCTTATTTTATTTTTATTTTTATTTTTTATTTTGTTTTATTTTGTTATCATTAATCTACAATTACATGAAGAACATTATGTTTACTAGGCTCTCCCCTACCCCAAGTCCCCCCCACAAGCCCCATTACAGTTACTGTCTATCAGCATAGTAAGATGTTGTAGAATCACTACTTGTCTTCTCTGTGTTTCACAGCCCTCCCCACGCCCCCACCGACATTATACATGCTAATGATAATACCCCCTTTCTTCTTCCCCACCCTTGTCCCTTCCTACCCTCCCATTCTCCCCAGTCTCTTTCCCTTTGGTAACTGTTAGTCCATTCTTGGGTTCTGTGATTCTGCTGCTGTTTTGTTCCTTCAGTTTTTCCTTTGTTCTTATACTCCACAGATGAGTGAAATCATTTGGTATTTGTCTTTCTCCACTTGGCTTATTTCACTGAGCATAATACCCTCTAACTCCATCCATGTTGTTGCAAATTGTAGGATCTTTTCATTCTTTTGATAATTTATTATCTTGACCTACTATTAAATGTTAGAATCTGTTTATTTAGTAGGTTTTTAATGAAATCTTAAATCAGCTTTCTTGAGATAAAATTCATTGATTTTTAAGAGTATAATTCTTTGAGTTTTGACATATATATATAGTTGTGTAACTACTGCCACTATTGTGATATATCTAGCATTTCCATCACCCCAGCAAGTTTCCTTGTACCTCTTGTAGGCATGCTCTTCCTTTACCCCAAACTCTCTGACAAACATTGACCTGCTTTCTATCACTATCGTTTTGCTTTTTCTAAAAACTCATATCAATGGAAGTTTGCAGCATTTAATTACTTGTGTCTGGCTTCTTTCAGTATAATACTTTGGGACCAATTTATGTTATTGTATGCTTCAGTAGTATATTCCTCTTCATTGCTTTCCGTTGTGTGATTTACTAAAGTTTGTTGGGTTGATGGATATTGGCTTCCACTTTTGTAGCATTTTGAGTTAAGCTTCTTATAAACATTCGAGTATAGGTCTTTGTATTGTTTTCTTGTATAACTATACAAGAGTGGCATTTGTGGATTGTAGAGGAAGTAAGAAACTGCAGAACTGTTTTCCCAAGTGGCTGTACCACTTGTATTCCCACAAATAGTGTGTGAGAATTCCAGTTGCTTCACATCCTTGTCCACACTTGATATTGTTGGTTTTCTAAGTTTTAGCCATTTTAGCGAGTGGTTGTTGAAATCTCCTTATGGTTTCTAATTTACATTTCCTTAAGGTTTGTTTTTAATGCATGTGGATGTGTACTATATGGTACATATGTTAAAAGCACCAAATAGGAAATTTTATTTTTCTTTCATAGTCTGTTAGCATTTTGTTTTGTATTTTCAGAATGTATGTTTTCAGACCATAATTTGATTCTCCACAATCAGCACAATTACTTTATATTAATTGGTTTTCTGGTTGTCTAGAAATCTATTATACTTAAAATATGATTAAATACTGTAAATGTATCATTAGGATAATTCTTTGTGATTGTACCTTATCAATTAGAATTCTGGGAAAATAAAGTCTTATATAAATCTTCAAAATGACTTTAATCTTTTTCTTCAGTTAAAGGATACACAGCTATATTCCTAGCTCATTCTTTTTGTTTTTTGGTGAAACTATAATATGAAAATTTTAAAAATGTAAGGTTATACTCATTTTACATTGGATAGTTGGGATACATATGTAGTGCTTTGAGGCAAATTCTTTGGAAGTATTCAGAATTGAATTTAGCCTAACATGCTTCCATACATAAATAGTGGTGGCGGAGAGAGGTGGGTGGGGTCAGCAGTGGAATGCTGCTGCATGCTGTGTAATAATGCAGATACCCGAATCCCTATTATATAAATTGCATCTTGTTCCCAAGAGTTAGAGGGTAACATTTGGCAAAATACTTGAGCAGCCAAATTTGATATCCTTTTAACACTTCACTGCCCTGAGAGGGAGTCTCTCCTTTCTGTTTGAAACTAGTTTTTAATCTTTACGTGATGAGGTGTTGAGGTCCAGAAATCTTGAATATCAGTTAAGGGTCTTTGAGAAAGTAGGGGAGGGTGATGGATACATCAGACTTGGCTCCCCTCTAGTGGCTGCTGTGGCCATATTCCAACTTCAGATGTTCCTCTTTCAGTGTACATTATGAAGGATAGTGGCTGAGGGGTTCATTGTTTCTGTAAAATTCTTTTTTGCATTACAGAATAAAACATCTGGACTGGTGAAATAAGGAGTTACTTAAAAGATCAGTGTTGATTATCTGGATAAGATGATTGTGGATGACCTTATTTTCATAATTTTACTTTTTGTATTTTCTGAATTTTACTCATTTAACTTTTTGTTTCAAGCCAGAGAAATATAAAAAGGAAGACTTAGAGGCAAGAGAAACCCCATTACTGATCACTTTTATGTGCCAAGCACTGTTAAATACATCATCCCTAATCCTTAAAATATAGATTTGAGTTACAGGGACTCTTCTTTTTTTTTTTTCCATTTCTTTGGTTTGAAGGCTCAATCTTTTTTTTTTTTTTTTTTTTTTAATAATTATTTTTTTATTGAAGGGTAGTTGACGCACAGTATTACATTACATTAGTTTCAAGTGTACAACACAGTGGTAGAACATTTATATACATAATTCGAGGTTCCAGCTATCACCCTACCAAGCTGTTACATTATCTTGACTATATTCCTTATGCTATACATTACATCCCGGTTACTTATTTATTTTACCATTGGAAGTCTGTCCTTTTTTTTTTTTTTTTTTTTTTTTTTGTGAGGGCATCTCTCATATTTATTGATCAAATGATTGTTAACGACAATAAAATTCTGTATAGGGGAGTCAATGCTCAATGCACAATCATTAATCCACCCGAAGCCTAATTTTCATCAGTCTCCAATCTTCTGAGGCATAACAAACAAGTTCTTACATGGAGAACAAATTCTTACATAATGAATAAGTTACATAGTGAACAGTACAAGGGCAGTCATCACAGAAACTTTCGGTTTTGCTCATGCATTATGAACTCTAAACAGTCAGTTCAAATATGAATACTCATTTGGTTTTTATACTTGATTTATGTGTGGATACTACACTTCTCTCTTTATTATTATTATTTTTAATAAAATGCTGAAGTGGTAGGTAGATACAAGATAAAGGTAGAAAACATAGTTTAGTGTTGTAAGAGAGCACATGTAGATGATCAGGTGTGTGCCTGTAGACTATGTGTTAATCCGAGCTAGACCAGGGCAATAAAACGTCCACGTATGCAGAAGATTTCTCTCAGAACAGGGGGGGTGAGGTTCTAAGCCTCACCTCTGTTGATCCCCAATTTCTCACCTGATGGCCCCCCTGCGACTGTGCCTGTCTTAGGTTGTTCCTCCCTTGAGGAATCTTACCCGTCTCTGGCTAACCAGTCATCTTCCGGGGCCATACAGGGAAATGTGAAGTTGGTAAGTGAGAGAGAAGCCTTATTGTTTGAAAAGGTTAGCTTTTTACATCTTTGCATATTTATGCTCTGTGGCTTCTATGCCCAGCATTTGTCTTGAGGTATCTTTACCACTTGGAAGAATTATGATACTTGATAAATTTGATACGAGGCACGAATTCTATTTAAGGGTTGTAATTAGGAAGGAAGAAGAAAAGCTGTAGAAGTAGCAGGCGGAAGAAAACATGGGAAGATTGATTATTTCTTTGGCATATCTTCTTGTAGAGTACTTCAGCATGAATAGGTTTTAAGCTACTACTTAAATTGCGCACACACATTAACATAATAGGAGTATAGTTACATAACCAAAGCATATCTGTAATTACCAGCCATCTCCAGTGAAACCAAGAAAACCAGATAGGCACCTTAGGCATTTGTGAAAACTTATCTATGACATGGTGGATATTGTCCAACTGAACTTGAACAGTCTGAGAGAAATCAGACAAATTAAAACAACCCATTCCTGGGGAATGTTCACATGCCATATGTTCTTTTAACAGTAAATAGTCTGTAGTTGTAAGACTTTGGAGTGCTACAATTTGCACTTCTCCAAATTCTTGGTTGAGTTCCAACAGTATAGATAAAGTCAAATTTGTTGTTTTACTGTATGCACAGGCCAGCTTAGATATCTCCTTCCTCATTCCCATGGCAAGTCCAGGAACAGGTGGGATGAGTGCATCTACAGCTGTAGCAGTGCGTGGATCTTTGTTGGGGTTTTTTGATGATCATCTTCTGGCATGAGTCTTCCAGAGAGTGCTGATGTTGGAAGTTCTTTTTCATATCGTATCTTAGTTCATTTTTGGGGTAGCCCAATTAGGCTTTGATCCTCTGTATAAACACAAACAGACCCTTTGCCTACACTTTTATATGCCCTTTATACCCTTGTGTAGAACTCGTTGGAGGTTACCACACAGGAACTGCCCTTTTTTTTTTTTTTTTTCCCTTTGTTTTTGGTATCACTAATCTACACTTACATGACGAATATTATGCTTACTAGGCTCTCCCCTATACCAGGTCTCCCCTATAAACCCCTTTACAGTCATTGTCCATCAGCATAGCAAAATGTTGTAGAATCACTACTTGCCTTCTCTGTGTTGTACAGCCCTCCCTTTTCTCCTACCCCCCCATGCATGTTAATCTTAATACCCCTCTACTTCTCCCCCCCTTATCCCTCCCTACCCACCCATCCTCCCCAGTCCCTTTCCCTTTGGTACCTGTTAGTCCATTCTTGAGTTCTGTGATTCTGCTGCTGTTTTGTTCCTTCAGTTTTTCCTTTGTTCTTATATTCCACAGATAAGTGAAATCATTTGGTATTTCTCTTTCTCCGCTTGGCTTGTTTCACTGAGCATAATACCCTCCAGCTCCATCCATGTTGCTGCAAATGATTGGATTTGCCCTTTTCTTATGGCTGAGTAGTATTCCATTGTGTATATGTACCACATCTTCTTTATCCATTCATCTATTGATGGACATTTAGGTTGCTCCCAATTCTTGGCTATTGTAAATAGTGCTGCAATAAACATAGGGGTGCATCTGTCTTTCTCAAACTTGATTGCTGCGTTCTTACGGTAAATTCCTAGGAGTGCAATTGCTGGGTCAAATGGTAAGTCTGTTTTGAGCATTTTGATGTACCTCCATAGTGCTTTCCACAATGGTTGAACTAACTTACATTCCCACCAGCAGTGTAGGAGGGTTCCCCTTTCTCCACAGCCTCGCCAACATTTGTTGTTGTTTGTCTTTTGGATGGCAGCCATCCTTACTGGTGTGAGGTGATACCTCATTGTAGTTTTAATTTGCATTTCTCTGATAATTAGCGATGTGGAGCATCTTTTCATGTGTCTGTTGGCCATCTGTATTTCTTTTTTGGAGAACTGTCTGTTCAGTTCCTCTGCCCATTTTTTAATTGGGTTATTTGTTTTTTGTTTGTTGAGGCGTGTGAGCTCCTTATATATTCTGGACGTCAAGCCTTTATTGGATGTGTCATTATCAAATATATTCTCCCATACTGTAGGGATCCTTCTTGTTCTATTGATGGTGTCTTTTGCTGTACAGAAGCTTTTCAGCTTAATATAGTCCCACTTACTCATTTTTGCTGTTGTTTTCCTTGCCCGGGGAGATATGTTCAAGAAGAGGTCACTCATGTTTATGTCTAAGAGGTTTTCGCCTATGTTTTCTTCCAAGAGTTTAATGGTTTCATGGCTTACATTCAGGTCTTTGATCCATTTTGAGTTTACTTTTGTATATGGGGTTAGACAATGGTCCAGTTTCATTCTCCTACATGTGGCTGTCCAGTTTTGCCAGCACCACCTGTTGAAGAGACTGTCATTTCGCCATTGTATGTCCATGGCTCCTTTATCAAATATTAATTGACCATATATGTCTGGGTTAATGTCTGGATTCTCTAGTCTGTTCCATTGGTCTGTGGCTCTGCTCTTGTGCCAGTACCAAATTGTCTTGATTACTATGGCTTTATAGTAGAGCTTGAAGTTGGGGAGTGAGATCCCCCCTACTTTATTCTTCTTTCTCAGGATTGCTTTGGCTATTCGGGGTCTTTGGTGTTTCCATATGAATTTTTGAATTATTTGTTCCAGTTCATTGAAGAATGTTGCTGGTAGTTTCATAGGGATTGCATCAAATCTGTATATTGCTTTGGGCAGGATGGCCATTTTGACGATATTAATTCTTCCTAGCCACGAGCATGGGATGAGTTTCCATCTGTTAGTGTCCCCTTTAATTTCCCTCAAAGAGTGACTTGTACTTTTCAGAGTATAAGTCTTTCACTTCCTTGGTTAGGTTTATTCCTAGGTATTTTATTTTTTTTGATGCAATTGTGAATGGAGTTGTTTTCCTGATTTCTCTTTCTGTTGGTTCATTGTTAGTGTATAGGAAAGCCACAGATTTCTGTGTGTTGATTTTGTATCCTGCAACTTTGCTGTATTCCGATATCAGTTCTAGTAGTTTTGGGGTGGAGTCTTTAGGGTTTTTTATGTACAGTATCATGTCATCTGCAAATAGTGACAGTTTAACTTCTTCTTTACCAATCTGGATTCCTTGTATTTCTTTATTTTGTCTGATTGCCGTGGCTAGGACCTCCAGTACTATGTTAAATAACAGTGGAGAGAGTGGACATCCCTGTCTAGTTCCTGATCTCAGAGGAAATGCTTTCAGCTTCTCGCTGTTCAATATAATGTTGGCTGTGGGTTTATCAAAAATGGCCTTTATTATGTTGAGGTACTTGCCCTCTATTCCCATTTTGCTGAGAGTTTTTAACATGAATGGATGTTGAATTTTGTCAAATGCTTTTTCAGCATCTATGGAGATGATCATGTGGTTTTTGTCTTTCTTTTTGTTGATGTGGTGGATGATGTTGATGGACTTTCGAATGTTGTACCATCCTTGCATCCCTGGGATGAATCCCACTTGGTCATGGTGTATGATCCTTTTGATGTATTTTTGAATTCGTTTTGCTAATATTTTGTTGAGTATTTTTGCATCTACGTTCATCAGGGATATTGGTCTGTAGTTTTCTTTTTTGGTGGGGTCTTTGCCTGGTTTTGGTATTAGGGTGATGTTAGCTTCATAGAATGAGTTTGGGAGTATCCCCTCCTCCTCTATTTTTTGGAAAACTCTAAGGAGAATGGGTATTATGTCTTCCCTGTATGTCTGATAAAATTCCGAGGTAAATCCATCTGGCCCGGGAGTTTTGTTCTTTGGTAGTTTTTTGATTACCGCTTCAATTTCGTTGCTGGTAATTGGTCTGTTTAGATTTTCTGTTTCTTCCTGGGTCAATCTTGGAAGGTTATATTTTTCTAGGAAGTTGTCCATTTCTCCTCGGTTTCCCAGCTTGTTAGCATATAGGTTTTCATAGTATTCTCCAATAATTCTTTGCATTTCTGTGGGGTCCGTCGTGATTTTTCCTTTCTCGTTTCTGATACTGTTGATTTGTGTTGACTCTCTTTTCTTCTTAATAAGTCTGGCTAGAGGCTTATCTATTTTGTTTATTTTCTCGAAGAACCAGCTCTTGGTTTCATTGATTTTTGCTATTGTTTTATTCTTCTCAATTTTATTTATTTCTTCTCTGATCTTTATTATGTCCCTCCTTCTGCTGACCTTAGGCCTCATCTGTTCTTCTTTTTCCAATTTCGATAATTGTGACATTAGACCATTCATTTGGGATTGCTCTTCCTTTTTTAAAATATGCTTGGATTGCTATATACTTTTCTCTTAAGACTGCTTTTGCTGTGTCCCACAGAAGTTGGGGCTTAGTGTTGTTGTTGTCATTTGTTTCCATATATTGCTGGATCTCCATTTTGATTTGGTCATTGATCCATTGATTATTTAGGAGCGTGTTGTTAAGCCTCCATGTGTTTGTGAGCCTCTTTGCTTTCTTTGTACAGTTTATTTCTAGTTTTATGCCTTTGTGGTCTGAAAAGTTGGTTGGTAGGATTTCAATCTTTTGGAATTTTCTGAGGCTCTTTTTGTGGCCGAGTATGTGGTCTATTCTGGAGAATGTTCCATGTGCACTTGAGAAGAATGTATATCCCGCTGCTTTTGGATGTAGAGTTCTATAGATGTCTATTAGGTCCATCTGCTCTACTGTGTTGTTCAGTGCTTCCGTGTCCTTACTTATTTTCTGCCCAGTGGATCTATCCTTTGGGGTGAGTGGTGTGTTGAAGTCTCCTAGAATGAATGCATTGCAGTCTATATCCCCCTTTAGTTCTGTTAGTATTTGTTTCACATATGCTGGTGCTCCTGTGTTTGGTGCATATATATTTAGAATGGTTATATCCTCTTGTTTGACTGAGCCCTTTATCATTATGTAGTGTCCTTCTTTATCTCTTGTTACTTTCTTTGTTTTGAAGTCTATTTTGTCTGATATTAGTACTGCAACCCCTGCTTTCTTCTCACTGTTGTTTGCTTGAAATATGTTTTTCCATCCCTTGACTTTTAGTCTGTACATGTCTTTGGGTTTGAGGTGAGTTTCTTGTAAGCAGCATATAGATGGGTCTTGCTTTTTTATCCATTCTGTTACTCTGTGTCTTTTGATTGGTGCATTCAACCCATTAACATTTAGGGTGACTATTGAAAGATATGTACTTATTGCCATTGCAGGCTTTAAATTCGTGGTTACCAAAGGTTCAAGGTTAGCCTCTTTAGTATCTTACTGCCTAACTTAGCTCGCTTATTGAGCTGTTATATACACTGTCTGGAGATTCTTTTCTTCTCTCCCTTCTTGTTCCTCCTCCTCGATTCTTCATATGTTGGGTGTTTTGTGCTGTGCTCTTTCTAGGAGTGCTCCCATCTAGAGCAGTCCCTGTAAGATGTTCTGTAGTGGTGGTTTGTGGAAAGCAAATTCCCTCAGCTTTTGTTTGTCTGGGAATTGTTTAATCCCACCGTCATATTTGAATGATAGTCGTGCTGGATACAGTATCCTTGGTTCAAGGCCCTTCTGTTTCATTGTATTAAATATATCATGCCATTCTCTTCTGGCCTGTAGGGTTTCTGTTGAGAAATCTGACGTTAGCCTGATGGGTTTCCCTTTATAGGTGACCTTTTTCTCTCTAGCTGCCTTTAACACTCTTTCCTTGTCCTTGATCTTTGCCATTTTAATTATTATGTGTCTTGGTGTTGTCCTTCTTGGATCCTTTCTGTTGGGGGTTCTGTGTATTTCCGTGGTCTGTTCGATTACTTCCTCCTCCAGTGTGGGGAAGTTTTCAGCAATAATTTCTTCTAAGATACTTTCCATCTCTTTTCCTCTCTCTTCTTCTTCTGGGACCCCTATAATACGGATATTGTTCCTTTTGGATTGGTCACACAGTTCTCTTAATATTGTTTCATTCCTGGAGATCCTTTTGTCTCTCTCTATGTCAGCTTCTATGCGTTCCTGTTCTCTGATTTCAATTCCATCAATGGCCTCTTGCATCCTATCCATTCTGCTTATAAACCCTTCCAGAGTTTGTTTCATTTCTGTAATCTCCTTTCTGGCATCTGTGATCTCCCTCCGGACTTCATCCCATTTCTCTTGCGTATTTCTCTGCATCTCTGTCAGCATGTTTATGATTCTTATTTTGAATTCTTTGTCAGGAAGACTGGTTAGGTCTGTCTCCTTCTCTGGTGTTGTCTCTGTGATCTTTGTCTGCCTGTAGCTTTGCCTTTTCATGGTGATAGGAATAGTCTGCAGAACTGGGACGAGTGACGGCTGGAAGAACTTCCTTTCTTGTTGGTTTGTGGCCCTCCTCTCCTGGGAGAACAGCGACCTCTAGTGGCTTGTGCTGCGCAGCTGCGCGCAGACAGGGTTTCTGCTTCCTGCCCGGCTGCTATGGAGTTAATCTCCGTTGTTGCCGTGGGCGTGGCCTGGCTCGGGCAGCTACTCCAAAATGGTGGAGTCGCGTTGGAGCAGGAGCTGCTGGGAGGCTATTTATCTCCGTAAGGGGCCTGCCTGCTCCCTGCAGCCCAGGGGTTAGGGTGCCCAGAGATCCCGGATTCCCTACTTCTGGATTAAGTGACCCGCCCTGCCCCTTTAAGACTTCCAAAAAGCACCCGCCAAAACAAAACAACGACCACCAAAAAAAAAAAAATAAGAAAAAAAAATTAATTAAAAAAAAAAAAGTTTTTAATAAAAAAAAAAAGGGGTGGTCGTTCGTTTTTCTTTATTCTCCGGTGCCAGCCTCAGGCCTCTGCTCACCGGTCTTTCTGCCCTGTTTCCCTAGTATTGGGGTCCCTATCCCTTTAAGAATTCCAAAAAGCGCTCGCCAAAACAAAACAGCGAAAAAGCAAAAAAAAAAAATGGTCGCGCGCCTTTCTTATGTCCTCTGTCGCCCAGCCTCCAGTGCCTGCTCACTGTTCTTGCTGCCCTGTTTCCCTAGTATTGGGGTCCCTATCCCTTTAAGACTTCCAAAAAGCGCTCGCCAAAACAAAACAGCAAAAAAAAAAAATGGTCGGGCTCTTTTCTTATGTCCTCTGTCGCCCAGCCTCCAGTGCCTGCTCACTGTTCTTGCTGCCCTGTTTTCCTAGTATCGAGCGCCCTGCACTCTGGCCCGGATGGCTGGGGCTGGGTGTTCGGCAGTCCTGGGCTCCGTCTCCCTCCCGCTCTGCCTGCTCTTCTCCCGCCGGGAGCTGGGGGGAGGGGCGCTCGGCTCCCGCGGGGCCGGGGCTTGTATCTTACCCCCTTCGCGAGGCGCTGGGTTCTCTCAGGTGCGGATGTGGTCTGGATATTGTCCTGTGTCCTCTGGTCTTTATTCTAGGAAGGGTTGTCTTTGTTATATTTTCATAGATATATGTTGTTTTGGGAGGAGATTTCCGCTGCTCTACTCATGCCGCCATCTTCCGCCCCTCTCCAGGGACTCTTCTATACGAAATTTATCTACCATGGCCTATATTTCACTCGACCCTGTTTATTGAAACAGTGATCATTCTCTGACATTTATGTGGCACAGTTCTAGCTGCTGATGTTCCTCAGAATGTTCCTTCACTCTGTTTCAGTCTTGCCCAGTAAAGTCTTCTTTATCCTATAATAACTATCTCAAATGTATCTTTCTGGATCCCTCATCATTACTATGAACCTTCAAAGTAAATATATTCTGGGTTGTTATTAGTGTTATAATAAGTTTAATATGATATATACTGCTTTCTGCTGTACGTTGCCTATTTCATGGCTTTGTTGTGCCTTTTTATATCCTACAGTCCCAAAACAGCACATAGAAAGCACACAGTATTTGCCTAAAACTGTATGTTTAGAGCTTCTTCCTCCCTCACTTTAAATTAAAGTTTGATTGTTTTTGCCTTGTTTATTTACATCAGTTGCTTGGAACTGTAACGTATTTTCACTACAAACCAGTATTTCAGATGATGTGTAATGTAAGTACCTAGTCACTAACATTGGTTTCAAAACTTTGGGGAGTTAAAAAAATCCCCACAGCCAGTTGCATCTCATACCAATAAAAATATTAAGGATCAAGAGGGCAAGTGCCTCAACATAATAAAGGCCATGTATGACAAACCCACAGCCAACATCATACTTAACAGCAAGAAGCTGAAAGCTTTTCCTCTAAGATTGGGAACAAGACAGGAATGCCCACACTCCCCTCTGTTATTCAACATAGTTCTGGAGGTCCTAGCAACAGCAATCAGACAAAACAAAGAAGTAAAAGGCATCCAGACTGGTAAAGAAGAACTCAAACTGTCACTATTTGCAGATGACATGATATTGTACATAAAAAAAACCCTAAAGACTCCACTCCAAAACTGCTAGAACTAATATCTGAATTCAGCAAAGTTGCAGGATACAAAATTAATACACAGAAATCTGTTGCTTTCCTGTACGCTAATGATGAACTAGCAGAAAGAGAAATCAGGAAAACAATTCCATTCACAGTTGCATCAAAAAGAATAAAATACCTAGGAATAAACCTAACCAAGGAAGTGAAAGACCTATACCCTGAAAACTACAAGACACTCTTAAGAGAAATTAAAGGGTACACTAACAAATGGAAACTCATCCCATGCTCTTGGCTACGAAGAATTAATATCATCAAAATGGCCATCCTGCCTAAAGTAATCTACAGATTCAAAGCAATCCCTATCAAAATAGCAACAGCATTCTTCAGCGAACTGGAACAAATAGTTTTAAAACTCATATGGAACCACAAAAGACCCCAAATAGCCAAAGTAATCCTGAGAAGGAAGAATAAAGTAGGGGGGATCTCGCTTCCCAACTTCAAGCTCTACTACAAAGCAGCAGTAATCAAGACAATTTGGTACTGGCACAAGAACAGACCCACAGACCAGTGGAACACAATAGAGAATCCAGATATTAACCCAAACATATACAGTCAATTAATATATGATAAAGGAGCCTTGGACTTAACAATGGGGAAATGACAGTGTCTTCAACAGCTGGTGTTGGCAAAACTGGACAGTTACATGTAAGAGAATGAAACTGGATCATTGTCTAACCCCATACACAAAAGTAAATTTGAAATGGATCAAAGACCTGAATGTAAGTTATGAAACCATAAAACTCTTAGCAAAAAACATAGGCAAAAATCTCTTGGACATAAACATGAGCAACTTCTTCATGAACATACTTCCTGGACAAGGGAAACAAAAGCAAAAATGAACAAGTGGGACTATATCAAACTACAACACTTCTGTACAGCAAAGGATACCATCAGTAGAACAAAAAGACATCCTACAGTATGGGAGAATATATTCATAAATGACAGATCGGATAAAGGCTTGACATCCAAAATATATAAAGAGCTCATGCACCTCAACAAACAAAAAGCAAATAATCCAATTAAAAAATGGGCACAGGATCTGAACAGACAGTTCTCCAAATAAGAAATTCAGATGGCCAACAGACACATGAAAAGATACTCCGCATCACTAATCATCAGAGAAATGCAAATTAAAACCACAATGAGATATCACCTCACACCAGTTAGGATGGCCAACATCCAAAAGACAGAGAACATCAAATGTTGGTGAGGATTGGAGAAAGGGGGACCCTCGTACACTACTGGTGGGAATGTAAACTAGTTCAACCATTGTGGAAAGCAGTATGGAGGTTCCTCAAAAAACTAAAAATAGAAATACTGTTTGACCCAGGAATTCCACTCCTAGGAATTTACCCTAAGAATGCAGCAGCCCAGTTTGAAAAAGACATGTGCACCCCTATGTTTATTGCAGCACAGTTTCAATAGCCAAGAAATTGAAGTAACCTAAGTGTCCAGCAGTAGATGAATGGATAAAGAATGGTACATATACACAATGGAATATTATTCAGCCATAAGAAGAAAACAGATCCTACCATTTGCAACAACATGGATGGAGCTAGAGGGTATTATGCTCAGTGAAATAAGCCAGGCAGAGACAGACAAGTATCAAATGATTTCACTCATCTGTGGAGTATAAGAACAAAGCAAAAACTGACGGAACAAAACAGTAGCAGACTCACAGAACCCAAGAATGGACTAACAGTTACCAAAGGGAAAAGGGACTGGGGAGGATGGGTGGGAAGGGAGGGATAAAGGTGAAAAAGGGGGGAATATTACTATTAGCAGACATAATGTAGGGGGTAGGCCCGGGGAGAGCTGTACAACACAGAAGACAAGTAGTGATTCTATAGCATCTTACTACGCTTATGGACAGTGACTGTAATGGGGTATGTGGGGGTGACTTGGCAATGGGGGGAGTCTAGTAAACATAATGTTGCTCATGTAATTGTAAATTAATGATACCAAAAAAAACCTATTAAGTATGGGAGCCAGGTTTCAGTAACTTTTAAAGATCTCCATATGATTCCATTCTAAAGCTAAGTTTATGAACCACTGCTCTATTTAACCTGTAATGTATAGTTCAAAAGTTAACCTCCTGCCATTTAAAACTTTGTTTCTCATTGGAAAATTTACTCTGAGGTGGTTCCAAAAAATATTTAGAAGGAGAAAATGAATTATAAAGCAAGTTGGGCAAAATAGAAACAATTGGTGAATCTTGTGAAGAATATATGGGAGTTCCTTGTATGAGTTTTGTAAGTTTCCTATAAAAGTTCATAAAATTTCATAAAATTAAGTTCTGTAAAAAATAGTTTAACTCAGATCTCTGGTAAAATATTTAGAAAATTTTGTTTTTAATTTTTAAAAACATTGGATGGGCAGCTTATATCTGGCTTCAGCCATCCCTTTTCATTCCCATATCTTTTATCTGAAATTCTCTTCCTGTGGGTTCCTGCTTTGTAAAGGGAGAAAGCATTTTCTTTTAATCTCTAGGATACAGAGAAGATGGTTTCTAGTTAGGCGTCAACCACTTCTTTTGGGCACAAAATACTATTTTCTCTAAGATACCTAATGGTGATGGAGGTACAATTCTGCAAATACAGAAAATAATTACTGAGGTTTTCTAACCACAAAAGTAATTGCTCATTGCTCTGTATATCTTTGATTCATCCATCCAGCTGTCCGGCCGGCCGTCCGTCCATCCATCCATCCATCCATCCATCCACCCACCCACCCATTCATTCATGGAGTTACATGATATTCCCATAGAAGGGCTTGAACGTGTTTTAAATTACATTTTAAGTTGGAAGATACCTTTGATTGTTTAACTTCTTGCTTTTTTACCAGTACAATGACTAAGATTGATAGATGAAAACTTACACTTTATTTATGGGGAAGGGGAGTATATGTTTTACTGTTTTTCTTATTATTCAGAATTCAACATTGAATATTTACCTTTAGGAAACACTTTCATATCGATTTTATCTGTGCCCCTGTTGTTTCTTTTTTTGAAAATAAGATAATTTCACACCCATCATATTGCCAAGAAAATAAAATATCTGGCAATACCAACTGCTGCCAGTGTGGGTCCTGCTATTTGTAGGACCATGAATTGAGCATCACTTTCATGAGCAATTTGGCAGTATTTGGTAAAGATGGTGTTGTAGGCAGCTGTGTCTGGGGAGGTGTCTCCCTGTGCACTAGGTGAAACCTGAACCCAGATGGGAGGATTCTAGAAAGAATTCTCCGCGCCAGGTTGGAGGCGTGTAGATAAGGAAGGAATTCATTAAAGCAAGAGTAAAAGTGAATGCAAGCAGGCCTGCAGGCAGTAGAGAGCAAGGAAGAACAGAGGGAGGGGGAAAGAGAAGTTCACTGAATTCCTGCCCTCTATAGGGTAGATCCCTTGCCAACTCCTGAGGCCAGGGTTTCCTGGCATCCAGTGTCCTCTTGAATCTGCACAGCATAGGAACTAAGCCCCTGCCACCCCAGGATTTGAGGCAGACACAGAGCACTGGATGGATTGAGATTATGTTATGAGAACTTGACAAAGGCAGAAAAAGTTGATCTTCAGGCAGGCTGCTAAAGAACATGATTGTACAGCTGCAGTCCTTCCGGTTCATCCTGGTGACGGGAACCTGCAAGCCCAAATCAGATATCTTAGTGGCCATTCCTTACTTGCCTGAAGTAGGACAGAGAGAAAACTAGTGCTTAAGTCTAGAAAATTGAATGAAATAGTAAAGTAACAAAGATGAACCACAGTTAAGTCGAACAGTGTGAAGGCTTTATTTAAGGCACAGTACACATTCCAAGAAAGGGGCATGTGGGCAGCCTCAGAAAGGAAGCATGCTTTAAAGGCTTAGGATTCTGTCTTTTAAGGATTTCAGGGATGGGGCAAAGGGCCAGGGGGTGTAGGCTTGATATGTGGTCTCATGAGGTCTCTCTGTGGCGAGAGACATTATGTTACCATCCATAGTCTGTCCTCTAGGTAGTCTGTCAGATAAACTTTAACACAAGAAATTTGTTGACCCTGTTCTTCTCCCAAGATAATGGTGACCCTCAAGCAGTGGAAACATGCTGTTTAGGACTGCTTGTCCTGCCTGAAGATAGGGTGGTTGTTGGCTAATTACTGTAAAATAAGTTAGGAATCTCACCTCCTAATGCCCTGGTTTGTAAAATGGAATCTTAGCCTTAAGATGGAGTCCCTCCTATTCTTACTATACTATTTACATATCAGCATTTTTCATCATAGGCAGGAAAAATTAATCATGATGCTTGTCCCATGACCCTGCTGTACCTCAGCACCATTCCTGTGGGCCTGGCAATGCTATCTCTGAGTGTATATCCTGGAAATTCCATAACGCTTGTGCAAAGGAGACAGGTACAAAAAGTGTTTGTATTAGAAAAATTAGAAGCAAGCTCATTGTCCAGCATCTGATGAATAGATAACTTGTGGTTTGTTCATACATTAGAATACAATGCAGCTCTCAGCATGGAATAGATCTCAAAAATGTGACTAAGGAGAAAAACAAGTTTCTGAATTATGTATGTGTACAATACCATTATATAAAGTTTGAAAATGTGCAAAAATCATGCTTGCTATGGATGATTATTTGAAAAAATAGTATAAAAACCTGTCTTGGAATGCAAATCTTGAATCAAATTTAGAATAATGGTTACCTCTGAAAGAAGGGAGTGAGATTAGGGAAGGAGTACAAACAGACCTTCCACTTGACCTGCAGTATTTTATTTCTGTTTAAGACTCTAAAGTAAATACAGTGGAATGTTAAGGTTGGCCAAGCTAGATAACAGTTCCATCATGTTACTCTCTATAGATTTTTCTGTATATTTTAAAAATGTGATTAGATACATTGGGTAGTATGTTTATAAGGTGCCATAAATTTAGTTATTAGTAATGTAGAACAGCAGGCCACCTCTTGAATGTAATCAATCTTGAGACTAAATGCAGTGTCTCAGAATTTAGGTTTTGGAGGCAAATATATGTGGGTTAGTATCCCAGTTTATCCACTTAACCGTCTGACTTTGGGCTTTGGTATGCTCATCTGTGAAGTAGCTATCAAACTTACCTCCTATGGGTGGATTGTAAGATGTAACAAAGAAAAAAAGTATGTGACAGATAGTACTCAGCCAGTGATTGTTACACTTAACCTTCAATCACCTAGATTAAATAATTCCAGTTTCAAGAGCCCGTCCTACAGAAGAGATTCGTGGTGATGTAGGGACAGTCACATATACAGTATTGTTTTTTTCCTGTATGACTGGTGTAAATTAAAGTTTATGAAGTACAAGATCCATGCCAAAACTTAGAGACCACATTAGAGTTATATCTTTGTGTCCCAAGTTCCACCTACATACATAATTATGAATGATCATTGAGGTTAACTTTGTTATTGTGCTTCCCTCTTGGGTAAAGGAAATAATTCCTAAAAAATAGGTCAGTTGTAATTTTTCAACAACTGAAATCTCTGTCCTAATGAATTTGTATGTGAAAATAATGAATAAAAACAGGTATGGATATATTAAAGCAGATACAGGTACAACAGATGAAAAGGTATTTCATGGACTGAAAAAAAAATCCTTTTAGTGATGATATTTTTGGTGATTTTTTCCCTTGAGTTTTAATACAGGATTACTGTTAATACATTTTTTAAACTGGCTTTTGAGAACTGGCTTTAGGGATCTCTAGAAACACTGTATTCATAAGCAAGACTCAGACAACTACCCAGGTGTCCATTCCTTACTTTGTGTAGAAGAGAGAAAGAGGTAGAGCTGTATTTTGGTTTTTTAAAAAAATTGTCTTGAACTTCCCTAGCCTGGCATTGCTTGCGTTCTGTTCAAATTAATCATACTGAGAGGTAGGTGGGAGTGTATTGATAACTGAGAAGATTTCACTTTTAAAGACAATCTTCCCCACCCCCACCCCCACTCCCACCGCCCTCCAGTGAAACGATTATATTTTAGAGTTGTGGTTGTGTGGCAGGTACCCAAAGCCAAGGGGGAGGGAACGTATGGCTTTTTGAATCCAGCCGTATGGTGGAAATGGGTCAACTTCCTCATCCAGCTTTTTGAAGTAGATTGGTCAATTCTGGAAACATCAGCTCCCAAGGTAACACAATTCACAGGAGGCAGGAAGCTTCGGGATAAAGCATAGGAGGAAAACCATTGTGGGGCAATCTGGGCAGGGGATTTTTGGCATTTAGTTAGAAGCACCGCCTTTGCATTCCACAATGATTTCAACTGGTATTTGAAGCTAGTTATTAGTGTGCCCAGTGAGCCATGCATTTCTGAGGTAGCTCAGTGTTTTTAAAATCAAGTCTGAATGCTTGATCTGCTTAGTTCCACTAAACCACTGTTCATACTTTTTCTTAAGGCACTTTAGCAGAGCTTCTCTTTTCATTTTGTGAATACTAAACTGCAAAGTAAATGACGCTGTCAAAGCGGATATGCATTTTAGGATTTCTGTATTTGATACTTGAAAACTTGAGGGGGGAGACACGATGTTTATTTGTGCCTCACTGGAGGGAGATACACCCCTCTTCTCAAAAAAAAAAAAAACAACAGCAAAGAACCATACATTTCTAGGTGTACATCTTCTGATGAACTTCCTTCATCTTTTATTTTCCTAGCCAAAAATGAGGTGTTGACCTGCAGTGTTTTATTTCTTTTTAAGACTCTAAAGCAAATACAGTGGAATGTTAAGGTTAGACCAACCTAGATAACAGTTCATCATGTTATGAACTTGCTGCCCCCACCACCTTGGCAGACTTTCAGGGCCAGCTCTCTTTTGCAATTCTTGGTGGATCTTCACAGAAGAGAAGAGCCAGTCATCTCAATAGAATATGATTTATCATTTTATATATGACTTTGTGAGTAATGGGTTAGGTAATGTCACTTGGAACATGTTTTCTGAATAATTAAAACATAGTGTAATAGTCTATAAGGTGGTTCCTAGTCTTGTCATCCAGTAATCTTTATTATAAAAGGAATCCACTGACATTACATATTCCTTTAATATCTTCTCAGATGAGTAAATGAAGAAAACAGTTGTCTGCATTTTTGAATAAAATATTAGGAACTTTAAAATACTGCATCTTGCTATAAGTAAGCCAGTCAAAGACAAACAGTGGTATGATTGAAAAAGCCAAACCCAGAGAAACAAGAGTAGCCTAGTGGTTACCAGGGGCTTGGGAGTTTGGAAAATGGGAAGATAACTGGTCCACAGGTACAAACTTCCAGTTAGTTAACAAGTTCTGGGGATCTAATGTACAGCATGGTGATTATAGCTAACAATACTGTATATACTTAAATGTTGCTTAGAAAGTAGATCTTAAAAATCCTCACTACAAAAGGGAAATGACTAATACGTGACAAGGTGGAGGTGTTACTTAATGCTATGCTGGTAATCATTTTGCAATATATAAATGTATTAAACCAAAAAGAGTTGTGTATCTTAAACCTACACAGTATTATATATCAATTATATCTCAGTAAAGCTGGAAATAAAATATTATATATTGTAGTACATAATGTATGGTTATAATTAAGCTATCCTAAAAAATTTTCTTTTTTCACTATCTTTTCAAAGCATATATTTTTTTTTATTTTTAAGATTTAAACATTCATTTTTTCAACAGGAAGTATACCTTCTGCAAAATTTTTTTAAAGGTATAAGGGGACATCACAGGGACGTCACAAAAAGTAAATCTGCTGTGGACCCCATCCACACAGTTTGCCTCCCTTTATGTATACTCATTTTGATTTTCATATTTGTACATTCTACTATACTTGTTCTTTCCGTATAAGTTCTAGAGATGATTTCATTTCAGTACAGAGTTGAATTTTTTTACCACAGCATAGTTTTACATTATACTGTAATTTATTTAACCAGTTTCCTGTTGTTGGATATTTAGATCCCACCCTCCCCTTCAGCTTTTAGTAAAACAATGTTGTGGCTATTTTCTATTGGGCACTTTGCATGCTCAATAAAGAGATGAACTCCTAGAAGTACAATAGATTAGTTAAAGAGTAATATATACACTTTAATTTTGATATTGATAAATTGCTCTCCATAGAGGTTGCAACAATTTATATTCCCATTAACAGTGTTTGAAAGCACTTTTAGTCTATTTGTTGGCACAAAGAACAAACTTGTTGATCTTTTCCAGTCCAATAGATTTTTTAAATGATTATTTTCTTTTATTTACACTTCCTGAGGTTGACCATTTTTGTATATGTTTAAGGAGTGACTCACATTTCTTTACTGTGAATTGTGCATTTATGTCCATTGTCATTTTCCTATTATGCTTTTTATTTTTTTACTGGTGGGAATCCTTCCATATTAAGAAACTGAGTACTTTTTCTTTGCTATGAACATACACTTCTCCCCAATTATTTGTTATCTGTTTGTGGCATGGGTTGAAATGAAGAAAGTTTTTATTTTTATGTAGCCAAATTTATCTGGTTTTACTTCTATGACTTCTGGGTTTGTGTGAGACTGAAGACTGTCCCTTCTCTGAAGTTAAAAAGAAAAAATCATGTTTTCTTTTAATACTTTCTGGCTTTGATTTTTATGTTTAAATGGACTTACCAATAAAAGACATCTTGAACATTATTATCAAGGCGTTTTTTGTTTTCTCATAACAGCCTTTGTTATTTAGTTGCAGGATGGTCTGTATGGCAAAGACTGTAGATCCAGGCAGACTAATAATCATTTTGTGGCTCCATTACCTAACTGCTTTGTGAGGAGGGCAGATTAATGGATTTAAGTCTTTTGTTTTCTTATATGTGAAGTAAGAATAATTGTACCTACTTCCAGGATAGTTAGGAAAATTGGAAGATAATATATCTACTAATTTTATTCTTAAAGCAGGGTGTCAAATCTACAATCTAACACATACTGGTTTTTTCTCCCTCCTCTGACCTGAATGTCACAGTGATGGGGGAAAAATTTAAAAAGTAGACTCAGCTGCTAATAAAAACTGTTCCAGATTATCTCAGAAAGTAGTGTGCTTTAGTATTAACAAACAAATCTCTGACATGCTCTGTCCATTGCATCATTTTTAATTAAAATGCATTTGCTTTCCAAAGAGGAAACAACTGCAGGCTTATCTGTTAAAGTAAGAAAGCTACACAGTAGCATGTAAAAGAAAAAAAAATTTTAAGCCTTTTTCTTAAAGAGAAGTTTAGAAAACACATCTTCTTTTGCCGCTTTCCCTATTACACAGTCTGATATTGTCCAGATTGCAGTGGGTCTTCTCACCAAAATAATTTTGTACCTCTAAGTTAATTTTCTGCCAGAATCACTTCAGGTTGATGACTGCAGTGTTTGTGTATCCATTAAGCACACTGCCAGGATATGTCCACTACTTTCCACCTTTACCATTAAATAGCTATCAGATTTGCACAGCTACTCACTTGCCCTGCATTAATTGTAGGGAGCCACAGGATGCAATGTAAAGGGTCCATAGAGGAGTACACAGAGGTAGCTTAGGTCACAGAAAGTAAACATGAATTTTGTCATCAGTTCGGTCCTATTTATTAGTGTTATTTTTCTTTCTTTTTTTTATTAGGGGATTTGTCTCTTTTTAATTTTTTTAAAATTTTGGTATCATTAATATAAAATCACATGAGCAACATTGTGGTTACTAGTTCCCCCCATTATTAAGTCCCCACCACACATTCCATTACAGTCACTGTCCATCAGCGTAGTAAGATGCTATAGAGTCACTACTTGTCTTCCCTCTGCCCCCCTCTACATTATGTGTGTAATGCCCCTTATTCCCCTTCTCCCTCCCTTCCAAAACCCTCACCCCCCAGCGCCCAGTCCCTTTCCCTTTGGCAACTATTCATCCATTCTTGGGTTCTGTGAATCTGCTGCTGTTTTGTTCCTTCAGTTTTTGCATTGTTCTTAAGCTCCACAGATGAGTGAAATCATGTGGTACTTGTCTTTCTCTGCCTGGCTTATTTCACTGAGCATAATACCCTCTAGCTCCATCCATGTTGTTGCACATGGTAGGATCTGTTTTCTTCTTAAGGCTGAATAATATTCCATTATGTATATGTACCGTATCTTCTTTATCCATTCATCTACTGATGGATACTTAGGTTGCTTCCAATTCTTGGCTATTGTAAATAGTGCTGCGATAAACATAGGGGTGCATATGTCTTTTTGAAACTGGGATCCTACATTCTTAGGGTAAATTCCTAGGAGTGGAATTCCTGGGTCAAATGGTATTTCTATTTTGAGCATTTTGAGGAACGTCCATACTGCTTTCCACAATGGTTGAACTAGTTTACATTCCCACCAGCAGTGTAGGAGGATTCCCCTTTCTCCACATCATTGCCAGCACTTGTTGTTCCTAGTCTTTTTCTGTGGTGGCCAACCTAACTGGTGTGAGGTGATATCTCATTGTGGTTTTAATTTGCATTTCTCTGATGATTAGCGATGTGGAGCATCTTTTCATGTGCCTGTTGGCCATCTGAATTTCTTCTTTGGAGAAGTGTCTATTCAGATCCTGTGCTCATTTTTTAATTGGATGATTTGCTTTTTTGTTTGTTGAGGTGGGTGAGCTCTTTGTATATTTTAGATGTCAACCCCTTATCAGATATGCCATTTATAAATATATTCTCCTACACTGTAGGATGCCTTTTTGTTCTACTGATTGTGTCCTTTGTTGTACAGAAGCTTTTTAGTTTGATGTAGTTCCACTTGTTCATTTTTGCTTTTCCCTTGCTTGGGGAGATATAGCTCATGTTTATATTAAAGAGAGTTTTGCTTATATTTTTTTCTAAGAGTTTTATGGTTTCATGACTTACATTCAGGCCTTTGATCCATTTTGAATTTACTTTTGTGTATGGGGTTCGACAGTGATCCAGTTTCATTCTCTTACATGTAGCTGTCTAGTTTTGCCAAAACTAGCTGTTGAAGAGGCTGTCATTTCCCCATTGTATATCCATGGCTCCTTTATCATATATTAATTGACCATATATGCATGGATTAATATCTGGACTCTCTGTTCTGTTCCACTGGTTTGTGGGTCTGTTCTTGTACCAGTACCAAATTGTCTTGATTACTGTGGCTTTGTAGTAGAGCTTGAAGTTGGGAAGTGAGATCCCCCCCGCTTTATTCTTCCTTCTCAGGATTGGTTTGGCTATTTGGGCTCTTTTGTGGTTCCATGAATTTTAGAACTATTTGTTCCATTTCATTGAAGAATGCTGTCGGTATTTTGATAGGGATGCATCGAATCTGTAGATTGCTTTAGGCAGGATGGCCATTTTGACAATATTAATTCTTCCTAGCCAACAGCATGGGATGAATTTCCATTTATTAGTGCCCTCTTTAATTTCTCTTAAGAGTGTCTTGTAGTTTTCAGAGTATAGGTCATTCACTTCCTTGGTTAGGTTTATTCCTAGGTATTTTTTTCTTTTGATAACAGTTGTGAATGGAACTGTTTTCCTTATTTCTCTTTCTGCTAGTTCACCATTAGTGTATAGGAATGCAACAGATTTCTGTGTATTAATTTTGTATCCTGCAACTTTGCTGAATTCAGATATTAGTTCTAGCAGTTTTGGAGTGGATTCTTTAGGGTTTTTTATGTACAATATCATGTCATCTGCAAACAGGGAGAGTTTTGACTTCTTCCTTACCAATCTGGATGTCTTTTATTTCCTTGTGGTTTCTGATTGCCTTGGCTAGGACCTCCAGTACTATGTTGAATAAAAGTGAGGAGAATGGGCATCCTTGTCTTGTTCCCGAATTTAGGGGAAAAGCTTTCAACTTTTTGCTGTTAAGTGTAATGTTGGCTGTGGGTTTGTCATATATGGCCTTTATTATGTTGAGGTACTTGCCCTCTATACCCATTTTGTTGAGAGTTTTTATCATGAATGGTTATTGAATTTTGTTGAATGCTTTTTCAGCATCTATGGAGATGATCATGTGATTTTTGTCCTTCTTTTTGTTGTTGTGGTGGTGGATGATGTTGATGGATTTTCGAATGTTGTACCATCCTTGCATCCCTGGGATGAATCCCTCTTGATTATGGTGTATGATCCTCTTGATGTATTTTTGAATTAGGTTTGCTAATATTTTGTGGAGTATTTTTGCATCTACGTTCATCAGGGCCATTGGTCTGTAATTTTCTTTTTTGGTGGGGTCTTTGCCTGGTTTTGGTTTTAGTGTGATGCTGGCTTCATAGAATGAGTTTGGAAGTATTCCCTCCTCTTCTATTTTTTGGACAATTTTAAGGAGAATGGGTGTTATGTCTTTTCTATATGTCTCAGAAAATTCAGCAGTGAATCAATCTGGCCCAGGGGTTTGTTCTTGGGTAGTGTTTTGATTACTGCTTCAATTTCATTTCTGGTAATTGGTCTGTTTAGATTTTCTGTTTCTTCGTTGGTCAGTCTTGGAAGGTTGTATTTTTCTAGAAAGTTGTCCATTTCTTCTAGGTTTTGCAGCTTGTTAGCATATAGGTTTTCATAGTATTCTCTAATAATTTTTTGTATTTCTGTGGTGTCTGTAGTGATTTTTCCTTTTTCATTTCTGATTCTGTTGATGTGTAGATTCTCTTTTTCTCTTAATAAGTCTGGCTAGGGTCTTATTTATTTTGTTTATTTTTTCAAAGAACCAGCTCTTGGTTTCATTGATTTTTTTTCTTCTCAATTTTATTGATTTCTTCTCTGATCTTTATTATGTCCTTCCTTCTGCTGACTTTGGGCTTCATTTGTTCTTCTTTTTCCAGTTTCAATAATTGTGACTTTAAACTATTCATTTGGGAATGTTCTTCCTTCTTTAGATAGGCCTGGATTGCTACGTACTTTCCTCTTAGAACTGCCTTTGCTGTGTTCCACAGAAGTTGGGGCTTTATGCTGTCGGTGTCATTTGTCTCCATATATTGTTTGATCTCTGTTTTAATTTGGTCATTGATCCATTGATTATTTAGGAGGATGTTGTAAGCCTCCATGTGTTTGTGAGCCTTTTTGTTTTCTTTGTATAATTTATTTCTAGTTTTATACCTTTGTGATCTGAGAATTTGTTTGGTAGAATTTCAGTCTTTTGGAATTTACTGAGGCTCTTTTTGTGGCCTAGTATGTGGTCTATTCTGAGAAATGTTCCATGTGCCCTTGAGAAAAATGTGTATCCTGCTGCTTTTGGGTGTAGAGTTCTGTAGATGTCTGTTAGGTCCATCTGTTCTAATTGTGTTGTTCAGTGCCTCTGTGCCCGTACTTATTTTCTATCTGGTTTATCTGTCCTTTGGATTGAGTGGTGTGTTGAAGTCTCTTAAAATGAATGCATTGCATTCTGTTCCCTCCTTTAATTCTGTTAGTATTTGTTTAACATATGTAGGTGCTCCTGTGTTGGGTACATAGATATTTATAATAGTTATATCCTCTTGTTGGACCGACCCCTTTATCATTATGTGATGTCCTTCTTTGTCTCTTGTTACTTTCTTTGTTTTGATGTCTATTTTGTCTGCTACAAGTACGGCAACACCTGTCTTTTTTCTCCTTATTGTTTGCATGATACGTCTTTTTCCATCCCTTCACTTTCATTCTGTGTATGTCTTTAGGTTTGAGGTGAGTCTCTTGTAGGCAGCATATAGATGGGTCTTGCTTTTTTATCCATTTTATTACTCTGTCTTTTGATTGGTGCATTCAGTCCATTTACATTTAGGGTGATTATTGATAGATGTACTTACTTCCATTGCAGGTTTCTGATTCATGGTTACCAGAGATTCAGGGGTAGCTTCTTTACTATCTAACCATCTAACTTAACTCACTTATTGTGCTATTATAAATACAGTCCCATAATTCTTTATTTCTCTCCTTTCTTTTTCTTCCTCCTCCACTCTTTATATGTTAGGTGTTTTTTTTCTGTACTGTTTTTTGTTTCTCTTGACTGATTTTTTTGGATAGCTGATTTTATTTTGCATTTAGTTAGTATTTGGTTGGTCTACTTTCTTTGCTGTGGTTTTGTTTCCTCTGGTGACATCTAATTAGCCATAGGAGCACTTCCATGTAGAGCAATCCCTTTGAAATACACTGTAGAGATGGTTTGTGGGATGTAAATTACCTCAAGTTTTGCTTCTCTGGGAATTGTTTAATCCCTCCTTCAGATTTAAATGATAATCTTGCTGGATACAGTATTTTTGGTTCGAGGCCCTTTTGTTTCATTGCATTGAATATATCATGCCTTTTTCTCCTGGCCTCTAAGGTTTCTGTTGAGAAGTCTGATGATTGCCTTATGGATTTTCCTTTGTAGGTGATCTTTTTTCTCTCTCTGGCTGCTTTTGATAGATCCTTGTGTTTGATCTTTGCAATTTTAATTATTATATGTCTTGATGTTAATCTTTGCAATTTTAATTATTATATGTCTTGGTGTTGTTCTCCTTGGGTCCTTTGTGTTGGGAGATCTGTTGACTTCCATGGTCTGATTGACTAGTTCCTTCCCCAGCTTGGGGAAGTTTTCAGCAATTATTTCTTCAGAGACACTTTCTATCCCGTTTTCTCTCTCTCCTTCGTCTGTTACCTCTATAATGCGAATATTGTTCCGTTTGGATTGGTCACGCAGTACTCTTAATATTCTTTGATTCCTAGAGATCCTTTTATCTCTCTCTACCTCTGCTTCTCTGTATTTCTGTTCTCTGATTTCTATTCCATTAACAGTCTCTTCCACCTCATCCAATCTGCTCTTAAATCCTTCCATTGTTTGTTTTATTTCTGTTATCTCCCTCCGGAATTCATCCCTTAGCTCTTGCATATTTCTCTGTACGTCCATCAGCATGCTTATGACTTTTCTTTTGAATTATTTTTCAGGAAAATTGCTAGTTGTGGTCTCACCAGGCCCTCTCTCTGATGTTGGAGGGATTTTGAAGTGAACAAGGTTCTTCTGCTTTTTCATAGTGATGGAAGTGATCACCGGCAAGTCGCATGTATGCTGGGTGGGACCACAAAGTCCCTTCCTGCTCGCTGGTCACCTTGCCCATGTCTGCTGCCTGTGCTGGTCAACCACACACAGGGAGCAACCTCTTGGTTAATCCCCTAAACTACTGTGGGTTGGGTGGCCCTCGGGAGGGCCTAGGGCACTGGCGGTGGTTGCAGGCGAGCAGTGTATATCTGTCATGAGAACAGAGTCCCTACATTCTTCCCTGACTCTGCGCCAGTTTTCTCTGCCTGTGCTGGTCATCTTGGTACAGGGGGCAGCCTCTGGATTAATTCCCTGAGCTGCTGTTGGCAGGGCGGCCCTCAGGATGGCCTAGGGCTCTGTTGGTGGTTGCAGGCAATCAGCACATGTTTGCCATGGCAACAGAGCCCCTATGTGCTTCCCAGACTCAGTGCTAGTTTCCTCTTCCTGTGCCGTTCAGTCCCATACAGATGGCAGCCTCTGAATTAATCCCCTGAGCTTCTGTTGGCAGAGTGGCCCTCAGGATGGCATAGTGCACTGGCAGGGGTTGCAGGCGACCAGCGCTTGTTTGCCATGAGACTAAAGCCCCTTTGTGCCTTCTAGACTTTGCGCCCATCTCTGCTGTCTGTGCTGGTCAACTGTGTGCAGGTGGCAGCCTCTGGGTCTGGCTCGGTTAGCTGCATGCTTGGGGAAGCCTCTGTGTGGTTGCTGTGGGTGGGGCTGCTCCCCGTCTGGTCCGCACCAATGGCGGGTCATCTGGTTCACTTGCAGTGCCACCGGTGGGTAATGAACGGCAGGCTGCTTGTCTCTGTGAGGGGCATCGGAGCTGTGTTGTCACCCAGGGGGTTAGGGTGCCTGAAGTTCCTTAAAGTTCCCAGTCTGCTAGGCTGAGTGTGCCAGGATGATTTTGTCCGTCTGTGAAACCCTTGTCCCTTTAAGACTTTTAAAGCACCTGCTTTTCTTTTGTACCAGTGCAACTGGGTGTGGGAACCTGTTCGCAGTCTTAGTCTCGGATTTTGCTTTTCTGCTCATCTAATATCCAGAGTACCATGGAATGTGTGTCTGTTTTCCCCGGGGCAGATTACTAGGGCTGGTTATTAGCCGTCCTGTGCTTTCACTCCCTCCCCACTTTGAATCTTTTCTTCCCACTGGTGATCTGGAGTGCTGGGGGTGCTCAGGTCCCGCTGTGTCATGGCTCTGCACCCTACCCTTTTCTGTGGGATGTTGGGTTCTCATAGATGTAGCCTGGCTGGTGTACTGTATCTTTTGGTCATTCTTTTAGTAATAATTTTATTTGCTGTATTTTCAAAATATATATGGTTTTGGGAGGAGATTTCTGCCACCCTACTCATGCCACCATCTTTTGCTCCGCTTCCAGGTATGGAATTTCATAATGATTGAATTTCCATCCTAAATTTGTCCCTGAGTTCTTGAGTATTTTTCTGTACCTCCATGAACATGTTCATAATTTTAGTTTGAACTCTCTTTCAGGAAGATGGGGGAGTTCAGTTTCATTTGGCCTTTTTTCTGGTGATTCTGTGATTTTTGTTTGAAGCAGGTTCCTTTGATGTTTCATATTTGTATGTGGCTCCCTCTAGTGCCCAGAAGCTCTAGTCTGTGGAGCATCTCAGCCCCTGGAGTGATGTTGTGCATTGCAGGGGAGTGGTGCTGGTGCCTGGGGGCAGGAAAGAGCTGTTTTCTGCTTCCCAGTTGCAGTGCCTGTCTCCACTGTCACAACTAGTGGGCCGAGCACACAGGTGTAAGCCTCTCCACTTTGCGTCTGTTGCTGCTGTAAGCAGGGCCTCCCTCTGGCTGGCCTGACACCAGGGCAGGAACTGCCGGTTTGCAAGCTTGTGCTGGCAGGCCAGGAGGAAGGTGCAGCAGGTGCATATCATAGTTGGGGGCCTCGGAGCTGAGTAGCCAGCCAGGGGGATGGAGTACCTCAAGCTCCTGAAAGTTCCCAGCCTGCTGGGTAGAGCATACCCAGACAACCTTGTCCACCTATCCCTTCTCCTGTGCAGCAAGCTCCATGCAAATCCCCACCCTGTCAGCAGCCCTCTTGCTTCTAGGAAGCCTTTTAGACCACCTGCCTTTCCTTTATCGCAGAGCTGCTGAATGTGGATCCCTGTCCTCCACAAACGGCTGGAATCTCAGTCTCTCCAAGTATTCCACCTGTCTTAGCTTTCCAAACCACTAATCTCTAGAGCACCATGGAATGTAGGTTTGTGCTCCCAAACCAGATATCCAGGGGTGGGTGTTCAGCAGTCCTAGTCTTCCGCCCCCTCCCCTCTCCATTTTTCTTCCTCCTGCGGTGAGCTGGGGTGGGGGAAGGGCTTGGGTCCTGCTGGATCAAGGTTTTGGTATGTTACCCTGTATCATGAGGTCTGCTCTTTTCTCCAGGTGTATGCAGTCTGGTGCAGCCTTCTTTACTGTTGTTCTTTTAGGATTAGTTGTATTAACTCTGTTTTCGTAGTATATGTGGTTTTGGGAGGAGTTCTCTGTCTCACCTCTCAAGCCGCCATCTTGAATCTCAGGGCTTTTTTGTGTTTTATAGTTATAGGAATAGAAAAGATAGAGAAGGGAAGGAATTTAAATTTTTAAATTCTGGTTTTTGGTTAACCTTTCTCTTGTTTCATCATCCAATAACCTCCACCAGTAAAATTTAACAGTTCTGAACAAGCACATAGTGAGGGAATCTTGGTAAGAAACTCTCATTAAAGTTGTATATAGCACCCTGCTGAGCTTTACAATTGGTTTTGAAGTGAAAATCAGATTACAGAAAACATTATCCTAGCTGTGGTGATAAGTAATGTGGAGAAGATTGATTTATCTGTGAAAGCCATTGAACAGTAAGCCTGCTACTGTGTCTTTTTTTTTAAAGGTGGAGGTGATAAGGGTGACAGGAAGGAAGGGCAGACCCCAGTTTCATAGCTGTGTGTTTATCTTATTAATGGGAATTAGTGATTCCATATGGGGAAAGCTTTATATTTCTCCACCAGGACTTGAGTTTTCATCGAGTAGAGAAAGTAGGGAGGAGGGGTGAGGAAAAATAATGACCTTCCTTATATAACTTTAAAAGTTCTCACTTCTGTCTTTGTTGATCAAGATGTAGTTTTCTTCTTCCCATTTGCCTGGATAAGTTGTGGTATCATGATGTCTCCTACTGGAGCAGATTTGTAAAGGTGAATGGATGAAAAATTAGTGGTGGTAGTTTGGTAATACTTTTCCTTTTTACTCATTGCATGTGTCATTACAAGTTAAATTGAGTTGGGCTGCTGTTAACAACCTTTGATTCCCTGACTCAGTAGGGCTGCCCAAGGTAGTCCCTGTTTCCCCATTCACCTGCAGGTGCCTCTTTCCTGAGACCTTCATTGTGAGGCAGTGAGAGGGGTACCAGCACCATTTTGAAGCACTCTGTGCCCTGGCATTTAGAAAGACTGGCTCAGATGAGTATTTAAGAGACCATCAGTACTTAAAACGTACATGTTTATCATGGCAGACTTAAAACAGCATAAATACTGCTGTAATCCTGTGATTTGGAAATCAAGAATCTGGTATCAGGACCAAAGCTACGTTTTTGTTATAGTAGTTATTTGAATGTGGTATCCTGTAAACCCTTGCTATTCAGTAGAGTATGCTCTCCAGACTAGCAGCATTCTCATCACCTGAAAGCTTGTTAGAAATGCAGAATCTCAGGCTCTGCCCCAGACCTACCAGATACCTAAATCAGAATCTGCGTTTTAACTAGTCTACTTCCCCCTGTTATTTGAATGCACATTAATGTTTGAAAAGCTCTGCTGTACACTATAAGCTGCCTTTCTAAGTGTTTTTCCCTTTGTTTAAAGTAGGTATGGTGTTAAAAAATAAATAAAATGTCTTTTATTTCACCAGCAGTAAACTAGATTATGATTTTAGAAGTCATTGCAATGCCATATTTTTTGGTGCTGTTTGTGCATCTTCCTGGAGGTATTATTTATAAATACACTTATTTCTAACTAATCTCTGCAACAGAAATAAGTCAGCTCTTTGTTCTGTGGCTCTTTTAGTAGCCACAGCTACCATTTATTAAGAGCTTGCTATGTTCCAGGCACTATACTAAGGTTATAAAGTTCTCTGATTTAATCCTTAAACATCCTCCTCTTCCTTTTTTTCTTTTCTTGTTTTCCAAATGAGAACATAGACTCAAATGTGACTTGTTCAGGTCACATGTCTTCTAAGTTGAGATTGAGACCTAAATTGTCCAAGGCCAACAAAGCCCTTTAACCAGTGTGTTCTGTCCCTCTGCCATTTGGTCAGAATTTATCTATAAGAGTATGCCTTATTCAACAGGTAGTTGAAATGAGAGTTTTTACTAATTAAGGATATTTGACTTGAGGATTATCATTCTTTTGATCTTTAGGCATAGTGTAACTTGGAAACAGCCTTATACTGGAATTCAGGAGATCAGGATTCTAGTATGGTTATGCTGCTACCTCACTCCATGACTCTTATTTTGTTGGCCTTGTTTTTTAACCTTGTAAACTTAGGGAGCAGGTATGTGTGCAAGAGTGGGGGGGTTAGCTTTAAGGACAGAGAATCTGCATATCCTTTTCAAATAAGTAAAATGAAATTTATGTTATCCTTTCTATTTTTCAATTTCCAGTTGACTAGGGGAAAAAACGGAACTATTTTTCAGCAATCTGTAATGCTGGAAGGGGCTTTCAGATTTATTTAATCTTTCTGATAGTTTTTATTTGCAAAACTTATCTGGAGAAGGAGCTATGCATATATGTGTAAAATGTATTTTAATCTAAACATTCCCTTTTTCACTGAACATTAGTTGGTTTGATTGAGGTGGTTTTGCTAACAATTATCAAGAAGTTGTGTTGTTTTGCTATTTTTTTTTTTTTAAAAGAAGACTTGAAAGCTAATTCTTCATAAGAATCCAGAATGTGCTGCTGCTAAGCTGCCTGTAATCTGACTTCTTGGCATAGGCAAGGAGGAGACATTTCATTTAGCAAGTGGAAAATAGCCAAATGTAAGAGCAGTTTCATATACCCACAAAATAATGTCATTACTTGTCTAGAAAAATCAGAAATGATTCAAGGAAAAAAACAGCTTTTAAAAGAGATTTCAAGTAATTAGAGTAGTATTTCTATTTGCTTATTCAGTTTGGTCTCTAATACTTTCCTATCAGTATTTAAACTACTCCATTATTAGTAAAAAATCAGATTAACGGTATTGGCCAATTGTAGATATCACTGTTTATATTCAGCATTTCTTTCTTCAAGGATATATTACTTAACCAAGCAACCCTACTACTAGGTATATACATTGCAAATAATTGAAAAAAGGTATTCAAAACAAGTACATGTACATTCATGTTCATAGTAGAATGTGGAAACTGCCAACATGTCTGTCATTGGATGAATGGATAAACAAACAGTGATAGATTCATACAGTGGAATATTTTTCAGTTGTAGAAAGGAGTGAAATATGGGTGAATGTTACAATGTGGATG
The DNA here is from genome assembly GCF_030020395.1 of Manis pentadactyla. Taxonomy (NCBI): domain Eukaryota; kingdom Metazoa; phylum Chordata; class Mammalia; order Pholidota; family Manidae; genus Manis; species Manis pentadactyla. The sequence goes on along the minus strand of NC_080034.1, from coordinate 34,920,845 downwards.
AACCTCAAAAACATTTATGCTAAGTAAAAGATAATCAGACATGAGAGACCACATACTGTATGATTCCATTTATATGAAGTATGCAGAATAGGTAAATCCAGAAAGATAGGACTCAGATCTATGGTTAACCTGACAGCGGGGCATTGGGGAAGTTGGAGAGCAACCACTTAACAGGACAAGAGTTTCCTTTTGGGGTGATGCGAATGGTTTGAAACTGAATAGAGGCGGTGGTTGCACAACATTATACTAAATATCATCAAATTGATGACTTTAAAATGGTTAATTTTATGTTATGTGAATTTCACCTCTATAAAAAATACACATATATTATTCACTATTTCTCTTCTGGTTGAATCTTATCTGTTACATGTTCACATGCCATAAAATTGTCTAAGAGATGCTTTTCTCAGATTTCAATGTTTAGTTTAGTATTGGTCCCACTTACTACTTTCTTTGCTTTAGAAATTTTATTTTCTAGCTCAAGGGTGTTAAGTTGATGTAAACATGACAATATTTTTAAAAAGTTTTGTCCTCCAGGAATTCACAAGTCACATACTTTTAGGAGTGGACATTACTAAGGAGAGGTAAAGGCCTTTCTCTAATCACATCAATACATTTTTCATTACTTAAGATGCTTTCACTTAATAATTAGAAATGGTGATTTATTTTCTTCCCCTTTTTAGTAGGCAAAATATCTTAAGGAAGAAAAATGGTATATATTATGTACATCAAATAAAGAAGAGAACTTCTTTCAATGCTTTTATTTTTTGAAACTTGAATTAATTTTACAGATTACTAAAAAAGTATACATAAACATATCATTATTATGCTACATGAAAGTAGTCACAATAGACTACATTGTATGATTCTGTTTATAAGAAATGTCTAGAATAGGTAAATCCTCGAACCTGGTGGTTGCCTAGAGCTGGGAGGGGGTGAGAGGGAAGGCTGGGGGGAAATGGGAGTTACTGCTAACAGAGACAGGGTTTCTTTTTGAGGGGATGAAAATGTTATGAAATTCGTTGTGGTGATGGTTGCACGACTCTGTAAATATACTCTGAATCCTTGAATTGTATATTTTCAATGGGTGAACTGTATAGTATGTGAGTTATAGCCAGTAAAACTATTACCAAAAGACACAATCTTTTATTTAAATTATAAATCATTGACAAATCTTTTTCCAGATCAACTTCAAAATTCAATTCTTTGAGGAATTTCCTGATATTTCTGTCTCCAAACACTCATGTATCCAATTTATACTGGATAGTTTTATATTATATACATTGTTTTTCAAGTTCTTCTTTCTAAATTCTACTTCTCCAGTCCCAAGTAGTGAAACAACTTATTTTGTACCCTGTTTTAGCAGTGGGGCTTTGTTTACCCACAGAAGACTTGGAAATGCTTGATACAATATGAGTACTCAAGAGTAGGTTTACTCAGCCTTGAAGTTCTATATCACATTATGGATAATGTAAGCATTTATTATTTGTATTATTTTAGGAACTCTCTTTAAATGAGCTTAAAATGCTTTTAAAATCTGACAGTGGATATTTCCCATCTACTGTGTGTGTGGTAGGTATTATGGCTCTGTATATTTTAGCAAAATTACTTTTTGTGTGAAATTGGACATCTCTTTTAAGATGGTGCTCTGTTTGGGAAACAAATTTAGTTTTAGTTCCTACCTTCACATTAGCTAGTTTTCTTTCTTTGAGATGAAATTCCAGGTCCAAGTCTTTGAGTTGATTGTCTACTAATAAGAAATGAACTTAATCGCTTTTTTTTTTAACTAAGTAAAGTCCTGTCCCATTTCATAAATTCCCTAGTCCCCAGTCCAAGAATAGAGAATTTCAAGAGCCTGTGGAGCTCTAGGACATGGGCTTTAGTGACAGAGAATGCGCAATGAGCCCAAGCAAAATGGTGGTGATATATGGATACAAACATCTGTTAGTCCTTCAAAATAAGGGATAGTTAAGAGAGTAGTAGATTATGATGATTTTCTTTCCTTCTACCTCCCGCTTTTTAAATATTTCTCCTAACTATAAGGTCGGCAAACCTTTTTAGTACTTCATTGTTTACAAGTAGTCAATTCTCATTCAGTCGTTATTCATAAACCTTATGCTGAATTTTCATGAAATCTTTTAACATCCTTGTCAAAAGAACCAAGAAGCTTTGAATATAGCATTTGGAGATATCTTTTTTCAAGGTTAACATTTCTTTTTTAAAAGTATATTTTAGGCAGCAGCTTGCCCTTCTAAAGGTACCTCTATTTAACTAGAGCATTTTTAATAGAACATATTGTTTAGCTGCCTTGGAATTAAGTCTATAAAATATTAATGAATGTACTAAGGCTTGAAAAACCCAGCAGTGTGTGTGTAACTTATCTAGCTTTCAGTAGCTCAGAGAGAGTAGCAAGGAATCAAAGCAAAATTTTGAAGAAAAACTGTTCTTCACGGCTGGCTGCCTTGGTAGGTATAAAATATTAATATTTGTACAAAAGGCTGATGCTCTCAGCAGAGTCTTTGAAACCAATCTGTGTATCTTAGGAGGGTGGGAGGTGTGGCAGGGTGAGTGAGAGACTCTGACTCAGCAAAAACCTCAGGGAGCCCCCAGCCACAGTCCAAGAAAGGAGCACGGAGCACAGCAGATCTCATCTGAGCCAGTCTCATCTGAGCTGCCCTTGCTGCGTAGCCTTGCTTTTGTTTCCTCCGTGGTTCATGTGAGCCTCTTGTTGCAGGAACTGGGAAGATATTGCTTTTTAGGCGTAGAGGTGGTTGACCAGCATTCCCCAGGGCATTGTTTGCTCCCCTAAGTTGTCACTTCATTTGGGAGAGTACATTTTCTACCAGAATGTTTGGAAATTGTCTTCAGGTCCTTACTTCATGGAGGTGTTTAAGCCCCCCATTAGCCGAGATCCCAGAAATGCCATGAAGCCCAGGAGCAAGCTGCATTTCTTCCTTTCCCTTTCTCTGTTCTGTAGTTTGTGCCTCCTACTGAAATAATAGACTTAAAAGCATATGGTTAAGTATGGCATACTTTTACAAGATAACAGTGTATGTGAATTCGGAAACATAGGTCTCAAACCTCTGTTTTTTTGGGTAGGGTTTATAGGACCTAAATGTCTGTTTGTTATATTATTAAGAGAGTTTTAAGTAAATATTGCCCCAAATTTTCTGTATTGTATTACAGTCTAAGAAAAAAATTCCTGTCATTTTATTTTTTTAAATAATCTCATCTCTGGATAGACTTAATCAACTACAATTTGAATGTACCATGGTCTATTTTCCATTCTTGTATTTATTGTCTAGTCAAGATTTTTTTTTTCCAAGCTGATTTCCTCAGACAACTGCATATCTGCTTGATTAGATTCCCAAGCTGATTTCCCATTGCAGCAAAGGTTGTCTGACTTAAGGTACTCTGATAGTAAAGAACCCATGTACTTACCTGTCCTTAACAGTGTGGCAACAAAATAAGGCAAAGTTAATATGTCAATCAATAAATTCCAAGTTGCAGCTTTTTACCTTGCCTAGCAGTGATGCTGTGAGATTGTGGCCTGGGTTTTGGTTTATCATGGTTAGAGTTTATATACTCCATACAGAATTCTATTACAAAGTATAACTAAGTGACTTGGCTTTTTCCTTTCTTTATGAAGAAAGCATTGAGCAGAATAATAGCCCACTCCCAATCAAGCTTTATTTTCTCCTTGTAAGGAATTGTTTAAATAACCTCTACTTAGAGGTGTTTTCATTGAAGTTGACCTTGATACTCATAACAGACATATCTACTTCTTTTGACCATCTTGATTGAGCCTTATTCAATCCCAAGTGGAGAAACTGAGAAGTCAGTAGGGCCCAAATCTTCATTTTTGGGCCTGGCTAGCTATTTCATTTTATCTGTCACTACCTTTAGAAAAGTAGGACATATATAGAAGAAGCTGTTACAGTATATCAGGCTTCTTTACCCATCTTCTTCAAACAATACATTTTAAACACAATTTCCTGAAATGTTTCTGTCAATATATATCCACATACTATTGCAAGTGGGTGGTCCTCTTTCGGACTGCTAATCTCAGGTGGCCCAGGCTGACAATCATCTTGTAAACTGGTCATACAAATTTTTAGTGTCTGGATCTAAGGAAGAGTAGCAATTCTCATTTTACTGTTTGCCTTTACTTCTCCTTTATCAGGTTCTTTGTTACTGAATAACAACAAGCAAAAGAGTGTGATAAAATGGTTTCCTTATTCCTGCTTTACTCACAGTATTCATTTGGATCTAATACCACTGAAACAGTATACCACTTATGGTTGTAATTGGTTGTAATCTCTTAAGCAACAACTAAAGTAAGGACTCATCTAGAATTCATAAATAAAAAATACCTACTTGTTATAAAAAAAGGTTACACCCCCTCTTTAGAAAAAAACTTGTAGGTAAGTAGGCAAAAATTGGGCACTTTACCAAAAGTGAGAACCACTAGGTCAATAAACATACAAAACAAAATGCTTATAATTTTTAATCATCAGGGAAGTACAAAGAAAGTATGAAGTGTTCGTGAGGATATACAGCAACAGGAATCCTTATGCATTACCAGTGAAAGGGTGAATTTTTGTCATCTTTTACATAGGCTAAAAACACTTAATATATTGCTATTATTTTTGCTTTAAGTAGTCACCTATTAGAGCAAACAGAAGTAAGAAAACATAAAGTTTATATTTACCTTAAATTATTCTATATTTAAAATTCTTCATTTCTATGTGTTGATCCAAGGTTTTATCTGATAACAAATTCCTTCTTCCTACGGAACTTGCTTTCACATTTGTTGTTATATAGGTCTGCTGACAATTTTTTTCACTGTACTGTGTGTGTGTGTGTGTGTATCTGTCTTTGTTTGAGGTCTTTATTCATTCTTAATTTAAAAAATATTTTAAAATATACTTAAATATTAAAAATAATACACATATATTTAGAATATATTTTACATATAAGATACATGCAATTCCACGTTCACTGCAGCATTATTTATGGTAGCCAAGATACGGACACAACCTAAGCATCCACTGATTAATGAGTGGATAAAGAAAATGTGGTATGTATAGTTGACTCTTGAACAATGCAAGGGTTAGTGGCACCAACCTGCTGGGCAGTTGGAAATCCACATATAACTTTTGACTCCACAAAAACTTAACTGTAAATAGCCTACTATTGACTGAAACCCTTACAGTAAGGTAGATAACACATATTATGTATGTTGTATGTATTACATACTGTATTCTTACAATCACGCTAGAGGAAAGAAAACTTTTTTTCCAAATTGTTACACAGATCTCCAAAAAATTTTCCTGTATGTATTTATTGAAAATAATCTGCATGTAAGTGGACCCATGCTGTTCAAACCTGCATTGTTCAAGGATCAACTGTATATATATATACAATAGAATATTATTCAGCCATAAAAAAGAATAAAACCTGCCATGGATGGACCTTCAGGGCATTATGTTGAGTGGAATAAGTCAGACACAGAAAGACAAATGACCATATGACCTCACTTATATGTGGAATCTCAAAGTAAATATATAACAAGCTTATAGATGCAGAGAACAAATTGAAGGTTGCCAGAGGTGAGAGGTGAGGGATTAGTGAAATGAGTGAAGCAAGTCAAAAAGAGTACAGACTTCCAGTTATTAAAATAAATAAACCATGGGGATGTAATGTATAGTGTGGGAACTACAATTAATCTTGTATTTTATATTTGAAAGTTGCTAAAAGAATAGATGTAAAAGTCCGTATCACAAGAAAACACATTTTTTAAAACTGTGTGGTGACAGATGTTAACTAGACTTATTACATGTTTTACAGTATACATAAATACCACATCATTATGTTGTACACCTTAAACTAATATCAAATATATCCACTATACCTCGATTTTTTAAAAAAGAAGAGGAAAAATATAAGAGACTTTAACTAACCTTTGGGTGGGAAAAACCCATTCTGAATCCAATACCAAAGAAATAAGCCAGTAAGAAAAAGACTGAAGAATTTGACAGCATAAACTTTCTCAAGTGCTTGAAGAGAAACTCCTAAACATATTTGAAGAGTAAATGCCAAGTTGGAAAGAAATATTAACAACATATTATGGCAGAAGTTTACTTTTGTTTAATATATAATAAGCTTTCCCTAATTAAGAAAAGACAAATGCCCAACAGAAAACCTGTTCAGGAATATGAACATGAAAATTAAAATAAAAAACACATAATGCCAATAAAAGAAAAAAGCATTCAGTATCACTACTAATAAAACAAACTAAATAACATTTAGTATTATTAAGGTAAATTTGAAGAAATTGCCAGAGATGTTTTTAAAGATTTTGGTATGAGAACATTCATCATAGGTTTATTTATAAAACAACAACAAAAGTCCAAAAAGCACAGACTTAATGAGTTGACTTTTTTGGTGGGGAGGGGACTTTAAATATATTGCTCCATTTTCTTCTGGCTTTTATAATTTCAGGTGTGAAAGTCTGCTATAATTCTTGCTCTTCAAGTCTTTTTTACTTAGCTGACGTTGAGATTTTATCTTTGTCCTAGGTTTTCAGTACTTTGAATGGAATATGCCTAGAGTGTGTATGTGCGGTATTTATCTTGCTTCATGTTTTCTGAGTTTCTTCTACTTGGATTTGGCATCATTAATTTTGGAAAATTCTCAGCCATCATTTCTCCAAATGTGATTTTTGTCCCAATTCTCTTTCTTAATCTTCTAGTATTACAAATAGTAAGACTGTTCCTCTACCTTCAGTGCTCTCTTATTTTCTGTGCTTTTTTTTTTCCTTGCTGTAATCCAATTTGGGTAATTTCTGTTTAGCTCTATCATCAAAACATTAAATGTAGAGAACTCCACATCAGTTCTTGTCACAGTTAAACTGACTCTGTGGCAACACACAGAACTGGATAACAACCATAGTAAAACTGCTTAAAATTGAAGTATTCAGAAAAAGGACACATTTCATTAAGAAAAGCAGTACTAAGACCAACAGCTGATTGATCAACAGAAACAATAAAATGCAGAAGGCAGTGTAGGATAGCATCTTTTAAAAAGAAAGACAGTAGTCAAAATTATAATTCAAATGGAGGGGGAGGGGATATCCTTCTAAAATAAAGGTGACAAGGCATTTTCCTGAAAACGAAAACCAAGGGATTGTGTTACCTGCAGATCTGCATTAAAAGAAGTACTTAAAGGAAGAAGGAGGAACAAAGGAAAAGGAAAAAAAAAACCTTCAGGCAGGAGGAGAAAAAATGTCAGACAGAAAAAGTGGTAGAGGAAATGAACAACTGGATGAAATAAAATTGTGACTTAATTTAAATATTGACTATGCAGACTAGGAATTCCAGTGATTTCTGGAGTTTTAAGATAGATGATGAACCAAAATGGATAACAGCAGTAACATGAAGAAGAGTAACAAATGGGGTAAAAACTTGAAGTTCCAGCAGTATCTGAGGTAAGGTGGAAATAATATTTTGAATATGATAGGTTAAGGATACAACCAAAGGAGAAAGCTGTCTTCCTTAATTAAGGTTTTACAGTTAGCATAGGACCCAGGTCTTCCTGTATAGAAGTTGCTGCTTTTCTCATTTTGTAATGTTTTTTGTACCTTCATTCTTGGAATTACCTGTTTGTTTTTTTCCTTGCCCCTTTGCCTTAAAATGACACACAACTCTAATTGTATACTTGGATACTACAGCCTTCATTCACTGCCTGATTAGCTGCCTCAATACTTAATACAGTTTCAAGTTCACCTTCTGTAACTGCTATTCTGCTTGTCAGATCTGTTTTATGCCTCACTAAATTTCTGTGTAGTGACCCCACTACGCTCAGCCTAACCTTTTCTTATTGTCCCCTTCTGGAAACAACAAACTCCTCTTAGTTTGTTAATCCCTTTCCTCAGTTGAAGATCTAGTTGCAAACCTGTATCTGTTCTGGCACTGTTCCTTGGTGCATAGCGGAAGGTGCTCAGAGTCTTTGGAGTTCAGTAGACTTTAGTACTTGTATACCAGCTCTGCCACTTTATAGCTCTGGGCCTCTGAGCAAATTTCCTAACTTCCATGAGCCTTAATTTCTACAACTGTAAGTAGGAGCCATGTCTTTACTTGGAATTTAGCAAACTTAATTTGCTTATAATCAGCATTTGATTGATTTGAAGTGTGTCTTCTGAATTGACTTATTATCTGTTGAAATCTAGAAACTAGAAATTAAAGATCACACCTGGTTTTGTAACTGAATTTACTATGCAGAGCTCATGTTTCTGTTTTGTGTTTACAAAGACCTGTTTTTTTCTATTTTTGGTATCATTAACATTGTGGTTACTAGACTCCCTCCATTATCAAGTTCCCACCACATATCCCATTACAGTCATTGCCATCAGCACAGTAAGATGCTATAGAGTCATTACTTGTCTTCTCTGTGCTATACTGCCTTCCCTGTGCCCCCTTCTACATTATGTGTGCTAATCATAATGCCCCTATTTCCCTTCTCCCTCACTTCCCAACACTTCTGTTTCTCACATTGGGGAATTTTACCTCTCAGGACCATATGAATGCTTTAGAAATCACTTCCCAGTGTTACCGTTTCTTTCAGTCCATGCTTGCCTTCTGGGTGTGTGTCCTGTTTGTTTCTGTCCACTTACTAAATGCTGTATGACTGAAGACAAATTGCTTTATCTTTGTGAGTCTCAATTTCTTCAGCTTTGTAAGCCCTTACTTCCTCAAAACAGGATAAAGTCCCTAGCCACAGTGTCTGACCCCCGGATGGTTGCTTGTGATGGTGGGGTGGTTTTGCATTGTTAATCTTCATCACATAGGCATTACATTACGTCCTCTGATGATATTAATACTATGTGCACTTTTTCTTAAGCTTAAATCAAACAAAGATACATATCTTGGGAATCTTTTTTTTTTTTTCAAGTAGACTTTATTTTCTAGAACAGTTTTGGGTCCACAGGAAAATTGAGTGGAAGGTGCATAGATTTCCTATATCCTCCCTGCTTCAACACATGCGCAGCCTCCCCCACTATCAACATTCTCCATCGAAGTGGTACATTGTTACAGTGAGAGAATCTACACTGGTAATTCATTGTCACCCAAAGTCCAGAGGATTCACTCGTGGTATTGTATATGCCATGGGTTTGGAAAACTGTATGATACATACCCACTGTTACAGTAGAACACAGAGTAGTTACCCTGCCCAAAAATCTTCCTGTGCTTCACCTAGTCATCCCTCCCTCCCTGTAACCCTTGACAAGCACTGGTCTTTTTACTGTCTCCATAGTTTTGCCTTTTCCAGAATGTCATGTTGTTGGAATCATATAGTATGTAGCCTTTTCAGATTGGCTTCTTTTACATAGTAATATGTATTTCAGTTTCTTCCATGTCTTTCATAGCTTGTTAGCTCATTTCTCTTTAGCACTGAATTAATATTCCATTGTCTGGATGTACCACAGTTTATCCATTCACCTCCAGGTGTACAGTTTGCTTTTCATGTTTTGCCAATTATGAGTAAAACTGCTTTAAATTTATACATCCGTGTGCAAGTTTTTGCCTGGATGTAAGTTTTCAGCTGCTTTGGGTAAATACCAAAGCACATGATTGCCAGATCATGTGATAACACTGTAAGTTTTTTAAGAAACCACCAAACTGTCTTCCAAAGTGGCTGTACCATGTTGCATTTCCACCATTAATGAATGAGAATTCCTATTGCTCTGCATCCTCACTGGCTTTCAGTGTTCTAGATTTTGGCCATTCTAGTAGGTGTATAGTAGTATCTTGTTTTGTTTGCATTTCCCTGGTGACATATGATGTAGAAAATCTTCTATGTTAATTTGTCATCTATATGTCTTCTTCTGTGAGATGTCAAAGTCTTGGCCCATCTTTTAATTGAATTGTTGGTGTTCCACTGTTAAATTTTAAGAGTTCTTTATGTATTTTGTTAAATTTTAAGAGTTCTTTATGTATTTTGGATAACAGTCTTTTATCACATATGTCTTTGGGAAATACTTTCTGTGGTTTGCCTTCTCATTCTCTTGAACAGTGTCTTCTGAGGGGCAGAGATTTTAAATTTAATGATGTCCAACTTATCTTTCTTTCATGGGTTGTGCTTTGGTGTTACATCAAAAAAGTCATGATCAAATCTAAGGTCATCTTGATTTTCTAGTCACAGAATATTGAATGAGAAAGGAAAGAGAATGATAGATATGGAGTCAAGGATCAAAAGACAGCTTTTTGCTTTTCAGCATCTATTGTGGGAACATATTTTATATGTTTTATATTCTGATGGTAAAGAATCAACATACAGAGAGAGCTGAGTGGTGGCTAATTGGCTTGACATGTCCTTCATCCACTTAGTTGCATAAATCTTTCTAGCAGAATTTGGCACTCTAGATTAGGAGCAGATTGTGGGAGTGATCCAGGGCTAGGGGTTTGTTTGCAGGGCCTGTGAAACAGAAGACATGGTTGCAAAAGAGTTAGGTATTCATGGCAGTAATCCAAATAATGGACTATAGGAATTTTGGCAGGGTTGGATAAGGATGTAAGACTAGCAGGAAGCTGATCACTTTTAAGAGAAAGTGGGGGAAGAAAAGGAAGAATGGTAGGAATAAAGGAAGGGAATACAGACAACAGACTGTGAAAGGAAAGTAGATTGTGGTCAAAGTCTATGATGGTGAGTTTCAGATTTTCTGAAGAGGGCTATTTGAGGTCCTAAGGTAAGTCTTGGAAATTGTTAGCTGAAGTAGAATGGAGATAAATGTCATTAGAAATGAGGTGAATGCCTTCAGTGACTTATGTGTTGGGGTGGCTGTCTGCAGGATAAGGATGAGGATGGCAGTTCCCATTTATTGGTTTTACCTATTATAATAGGTAGTGCTTTGTGTACCTTACATGTATTAAACTCAACAGAAAATCAGATTGGACCCTAAACAAAACTTCTCTAGCCCTTAGAATTAGGTTGCACATAGGAGAATAGGAAACAGTCCGTTTTTTCAGAAATTTCAGACCATTTTATCATGTGTCTTAAGAAATTACCAAGAACTGTTAATTGGAAAGCAGATTGTTGGGAGATAACACTATGATTAATACAAGGAAGCATACAGGACCCTCCGATGACCGTTAGAACGTACAGGAGAGGCCACTTCTCTTTTTGAGTGGTGAGTTCCTTTCCTTCTTTTATTTGATCTCTGTATAGCCAGGAAAACAAGTGCCATTTGCAAACTTACCTCGAGACAAATGAACCATAGAAGTCTGTAAGAGAGATTACCTATGCCCAAGAATTTTGATTAAAAAAAATTTTTTTTATTAAGGTATTATTGATACACACTCTTATGAAGGTTTCACATGAAAAACAATGTGGTTACTACATTTACATTTACCCATATTATAAAGTCCCCACCCAGACCCCATTGCAGTCACTGTCCATCAGTGTGGTAACATGCCACAGATTCACTATTTGCCTTCTCTGTGCTACACTGTTTTCCCCGTGACCCCTCATACCATGTGTACTAAACATAATACACCTCAATCTCCATCTTGCTCCCACCACCCTCCCCTGTGGTAACCTCTAGTCCCTTCTTGGAATCTGTGAGTCTGCTGCTGTTTTGTTCCTTCAGTTTTGCTTTGTTGTTACACTCCACAAATGAGGGAACTCATTTGGCACTTGTCTTTCTCCACCTGCCATATTTCACTGAGCATAATATCCTCCAGCTCCATCCATGTTGTTGCAAATAGTAGGATTTGTTTCCTTCCTATGGCTGAATAGTATTCCATTGTGTATATGTGCCACATCATCTTTGCTATCCACAATGGTGGAAATTGCTTTCCACAATGGTTGAACTAACTTACATTCCCAAGAGCAGTGTAGGAGGGTTCCCCTTTCTCCACATCCTCACCAGCATTTCTTGTTCTTAGTCTTTTCGATGCTGGCTATCCTTACTGGTGGAGGTGATATCTCATTGTGGTTTTAATTTGCATTTCCCTGATGATTAGTGATGTGGAGCATCTTTTCATGTGTCTCTTGGCCATCTGAATTCCTTCATTGGAGAATTGTCTCTTCATATCCTCCACTCATTTTTTAATCGGGTTATTTGCTTTTTGGGTGTTGAGGCGTGTGAGTTCTTTATATATTTTGAATGTTAACCCATTGTAGAATATGTCATTTACAAATAGATTCTCCCATACTGTAGGATACCTTTTTGTTCTGTTGATGGTGTCCTTTGCTGTACAGAAGCTTTTTAGTTTGATGTATCCCATGTGTTCATTTTTGCTTTTGTTTCCCTTGCTCGAGGAAATGTGTTTAGGAAGAAGTTCTAATGTTTATATTCAGGAGACTTTTGCCTATGTTGTCTTCTAAGAGTTTTACAGTTTCATGACTCACATTCAGGTCTTTGGTCCATTTTGAGTTTACTTTTGTGTATGGGGTTAATCAGTAATTATTGTCTTGCATGTAGCTGTCCAGTTTTGCCAACACCAGCTGTTGGAGAGGCTGTCATTTCCCCATTGTATGTCCAAGGCTCCTTTATTGTATATAAATTGACAATATATGGTTGGGTTTATATCTAGGCTCTCTAGTCTGTTCCATTAGTCTATGGGTCTGTTCTTGTGCCAGTACCAAATTGTCTTGATTACTGTGGCTTTGTAGTACAGCTTGAAGTTGAGGAATGTAATCCCTCCAGCTTTATTCTTCTTTCTCAGGATTGGTTTGGCTATTCGGGGTCTTTTGTGGTTCCATATGAATTTTAGAACGATTTGCTCTAGTTCATTGAAGAATGCTTTTGGTATTTTGAAAGGAATTGCATTGAGTCTGTAGATTGCTTTAGGCAGGATGGCCATTTTGACATTAATTTGTCCTATCCATGAGCATGAGATACTTTTCCATTTATTGGTATCTTCTTTAATTTTTTTCATGAGTGTCTTGTAGTTTTCAGAATATAGGTCTTTCATTTCCTTAGGTTCATTCATAACTAGGTATTTTATTCCTTTGATGCAATTGTGAATGGACTTGTTTTCGTGATTTCTCTTTCTGCTAATTCATTGTTAGTGTATAGGAGTGCAACAGATTTCTATGTATTAACTTTGTATCCCACAACGTTGTTGAATTCAGATATTAGATCTAGTAGTTTTGGAGTGGATTCTGTAGGGTTTTTTATGTACAATATCATGTCATCTGCAAACAGGGACAGTTTAACTTCTTCCTTGTCAATCTGGATGCCTTTTGTTTCTTTGTTTTTCTGACTGCCATGGCTAGGACCTCCAGTACTATGTTGAATGGAAGTGGGGAGAGTGGGCATCCCTGTCTTGTTCCCGATCTTAAAGGAAAAGCTTTCACCTTCTTGCTGTTAAGTATGATGTTGGCTGTGGGTTTGTCATATATGGCCTTCATTATGTTGAATGCTTGCCCTCTATACCCATTTTGTTGAGAGTTTTTATCATGAATCGATGTTGAATTTCGTCAAATGCTTTTTCAGCATCTATGGAGATGATCATGTGGTTTTTATCCTTGTTGTGGATGTGGTGGATGATGTTGATGGATTTTCGAATGTTGTACCATCCTTGCATCCCTGGAATAAATCCTACTTGATCATGATGGATGATCTTTTTGATGTATTTTTGAATTCGGTTTGCTAATATTTTATTGAGTATTTTTGCATCTATGTTCATCAGGGATATTGGTCTGTAATTTTCTTTTTTTGTGGTGTCTTTGCGTGGTTTTGGTATTAGAGTGATGCCGGCCTCATAGAATGAATTTGGTAGTATACCCTCCTCTTCTACTTTTTGGAAAACTTGAAGGAGGATGCATATTAGGACTTGACTAAATGTTTGATAAAATTCAGCAGTGAAGCCATGTGGTCCAGGTGTTTTGTTCTTAGGTAGTTTTTTGATTACCAATTTAATTTCCTTGCTGGTATTTGGTCTATTCACATTTTCTATTTCTTCCTGAGTCAGCCTTGGAAGATTGTCTTTTTCTAGAAAGTTGTTCATTTCTTCTAGGTTATCCATTTCTTTTAGCATATAACTTTTCATAGTATTTTCTCATAATTCTTTGTATTTCTGTGGTGTCCATAGTGATTTTCCCTTTCTCATTTCTGTTTATGTGTGTAGATTCTCTTTTTTTCTTGTTAGTTCTGGCTAAGGGTCTATCTATATTGTTTATTTTCTTGGAGAACCAGCTTTTGCTTTCATTGATTCTTTCTATTGCTTTATTCTTCTCGATTTTATTTATTTATGCTCTCATCTTTATTATGTCCCTCCTTCTTCTGACTTTGGAGTCATTTGTTCTTTTTCTAGCTTCACTAATTGTGAGTTTAGACTGTTCATATGGGATTGTTCTTTTCTCCTGAGGCACGCCTGTATTACAGTATACTTTCCTCTTAGCACGGCCTTCACTGCTTCACACAGATTTTGCGGTGTTGAATTATTGTTATTTGTCTCCATATATTTCTTGATCTCTGTTTTTATTTCGTCATTGATCCATTGGTTACTTAGGAGCATGTTGTGAAGCCTCCATGTGTTTGAGGGTTTTTTCACTTTCTTTGAGTAATCTATTTCTAGTTTCATACCTTTGTGGTCTGAGAAACTGCTTGGGTATAATTTCAATCTTTTTGAATTTACCAAGACTCTTTTTGTGTCCTAGTGTATGATCTATTCTTGAAAATGTTCCTTGTGCACTTGAGAAGAATGTGTTTCTGCTGCTGCTTTTGGGTGTAGAATTCTGTAGATGTCTGTTAGATCCATCTGTTCTAATGTGTTTTTCAATGCCTTGGTCTCCTCACTTATTTTCTGTCTGGTTGAATTCTTCTTTGGAGTGAGTGGAATGTTGAAGTCCCCTAGAATGATTGCATTACATTCTATTTCTCCTTTTAATTCTTTCTGTGAGTATTTGGATCACATATGTAGGTACTCCTGTGTTGGGTGCATATATATTTATAATGGATATATCTTCTTGTTGGATTGACCCTTTTATCATTATGTGATGTCCTTCTTTGTCTCTTGTGACTTTCTTTGTTTTGACATCTATTTTGTCTGATGTAAGTACTGCAACTCCTGCTTTTTTCTCCCTATTAGTTGCATGAAATATCGTTTTCCATCCCTTCACTTTTAGTCTATGTACATGTTTGGATTTAAAGTGAGTCTCTTGTAGGCAGCATATAGATGGGTCTTTTTTTTTATCCATTCAGTGACTCTATGTCTTTTGATTGGTGCGTTCAGTCCATTTACATTTAGAGTGATTATTGATAAGTATGTGCTTATTGCCATTGCATGCTTTAGATTCGGGGTTACCAAAGGTTCAGGGTTAACTTCCTTTCTTTCTAAGAGTCTAACTTAACTCACTTAATTTGCTATTATAAACACAATCTAAAGGTTCTTTTTTTTCTCCTCCTCCATTCTTTATATATTAGGTATCATATTCTGTACTCTTTGTCTATCCCTTGATTGCCTTTGGGGTAGTTGATTTAATATTGCATTTGCTTAGTAATTAACTGCTTTACTCTCTTTACTGTGGTTTTAATACCTCTGGTGACAGTTATTAAACCTGAGGAACACCTCCATCTATAGCAGTCCCTCCAAAATACACTGTAGAGATGGTTTGTGGGAGGTAAATTCTCTCAGCTTTTGCTTATCTGGAAATTGTTTAATCCCTCCTTCAAATTTTAAATGATAATCTTGCTGGATAAAGTATTCTTGGTTCGAGGCCCTTCTGCTTCCTTGCATTAAATACATCATGCCACTCTCTTCTGGCCTGAAAGGTTTCTGCTGAGAAGTCTGATGATAGCCTGTTGGGCTTTCCTTTGTATATGATCTTATTTCTCTCTCTGGGTGCTTTTTATACTCTGTCCTTATCCTTGATCTTTATCATTTTAATTGCTATACATATCGGTTTTGTCTTCCTTGTGTCCCTTATGTTGGGAGAGCTGCACACCTCCGTGGCCTGAGAGCCTATCTCCTTTCCCAGATTGGGGAAGTTCTTAGCAATTACCTCCTCAAAGACACTTTCTATCCCTTTTCTCTCTCTTCTTCTTCTGGTACCCCTGTAAGGCGAATATTGTTCCGTTTGGATTGGTCACACAGTTCTCTCAATATTCTTTCATTCTTAGACATCCTTTTTTCTCTCTGTGCCTCAACTTCTTTGTATTCCTCTTCTCTAATTTCATTTCATTTATTGTCTCCTCCACCGTATCTAATCTGCTTTTAAAACCTTCCCTTGTATGTTTCATATGTGGTGCTGTGTTCTGTAATGATTGGATCTCGGACCAGAATTCATTCTTGGGTTCTTGAATATTTTTCTGTACCTCCATGAGTATATTAATGATTTTTGTTTTGAAATCTCTTTTAGGAAGATTCATGAGGTAGATTTCATTTAAATCTTTTTGTGGTGTATTCATAATTTTCCTTTGAAGCAAGTTCCTTTGTTATTTCATATTTGTATGTGGCGCCCTCTAGTGCCCAGAAGCTCTATTCTCTGAAGCTGCTCAGCCCCCATTTCACGAGGTTTATTCTTTTCTCCAGGTGTATGCAGTCTGGCTCAGCCCTCTTTCCTGTTGCTCTTTCAGGATTAGTTGTATTAATTATAGTTTCATATTATATGCGGTTTTAGCAGCAAGCTTCTGTCTCACCTCTCACGCCACCATCTTTAATCCCAGCCTCTTGATTTTTCTTATATACTCATTTTTAAAGTAATTTTCCTATCTGCTGCAGGAGCCATAACTATTGGCAACTTTAAAAATCATTTTAATCCTTTCTTTTTAAAAAGGAATAGAACAAGGGGTTTTTTTCTTGCCTGAGAAATTACTTTATCCACTTTTCTTGCAATTTGTGATTTTTTAAAATTATGCTTTATTTCTGAGGAAGTTGAGTAATTAAACTCAGGCACGTGTATATCTTCTGAAAGGATAGTGATCCAGAATAAATACCAACAATTAAAATTTAAGTTCATTTAATTGCTTAAGATCATTTTTTGCTTAGGTATAACCAAATATAAATTTTGATGGCTATTTCATAATATAAACCAGAACCAATCTAAGGAAATGTTTTCTCTCTGTGATCAGATGTAGTACATTCTTTACAGGTCTTTTATTGTTTTTAATATAATCAGGTTGTTTTCTGTTAAATGTATATGGTTGTTAATGGGTTTCCTTAAATCTGATTCATTCTATCAAATAGTCAGAATTAAGTGGAAATTAAATTTTTACACCTCCTGAACCTAGTGTAAAGTTGATTTCACATTGACCTTTTGGGTTCTTAAATGTAAGTCAGCTTTTCTTCTTGGTGTTTTTTTGACACTTTGATGCGTGGGGTTATGGAAATTTTGTACCTGAATTAAAGTTGTTGTTTTAACTTGTGGACTAAACTGAGTTGAAGTATGTAACTAAAGAGCAGTAAGATTTAAAATGCTTTTGCTTAAGAAAACATCTTCACATGTGACATCTAAAACCTTCTATTCTGTAAGCTTTGCAGTCTCATTTTCAAAATATATAATTACAGCCAATGCACTTTTCTTTGAGCCTCTTTTTAACAAAGGGTTCCTTCCTTCTGTGACTCTAATTTTGCTTATTCAGGACATGTCCTCTGGTTTCTAAGCAACCAGGATGATACATGGCTGGGCATGTATATCCAGCATTTAAGTGATTTTACCTTTAAATCCCTTAAAAATAATCCTTAAAAAGTGGGAAGGTGGTATTTCTTTTAATGGGCCCACGTTCTGAGTTTTCAATAACAGTTATATTTAAGCACAGAGAAAACAGTAAACTTACGTTGCTTAATTAGCATATGAGAGTTCTTCACTAACATAATTCTTAAGAGATTTCTGCATTTTCTCTTTCTGTAATACAAACGGTTGTATAAACAGTACTGAGTCAAGAACAGAGCAAACTCATACCACTAATCTAGGAAAGGTACAGATTCTGTCACCTCATACACATGTTTTAATTTTCTCAAAGTCATTCATGGTGGGAATTTCTGAAATAGCTGTGTAAAAAAGTTCATACACTATCTCTTCAGTGAAACGGCAATCTAGTAAAAATGACTAAAAGAAATATTTTTTATATATTGGAAATTGTTCTAAGGGAACACAGCAAATGATAAAAACACTTACTCAATAAAACCTACCAAATCTTGGTAAGAATAGCAAAAGCCTGTGACGTTTGAGTCACAGCCTGCTCTCATCCATTAACTCTCCTAGCTCGATGTTACAGTAAGTCTAATCCAGGCAAGTGTTGCCAAGAATACAGGGCTCTTTCTTCTCCCAAGTCCATGTCTAGGGATACAGTTTGACCATAGGAGGGGCAGGCAGCCAGCATGGCTTACCTGCTTCCAGCCCCATATTGCAGAAGCACTGTTCTGGATAGGGGTGGCTAAGAGGACTAGAGAGGGCTAGAACCTTCCCTAGCTCCCAATCATAGGGCAATCATTCTGCCCCAGATGTAACAAGCCAAAGATACTGGACCCCTGATTGCTCTTGCCCCAAGTGGCTCATAAGGCGGAGGTTCCATAACGAGAGGCAAGCCAAGCTTCTCTCATTCTGGGAGGAACAAATTGCTGTCCTTAGCCTTAGCACCTGTGCTGCAGTGATAGCGGTTCTGTCTCCAGTGGTGGGTAGCGGGGAATAGACACTGACTGGAACAAAGCCTAGAGAAGTTCATGCCTAAAGACATTGCTGAAGACAGTGTAACAATCAAGAGGGGGATAGATACCTCTATGATAATAATAACAATAAGAAAAATGGTAAACCAGCCAGAAATTTAACGAAACTAAGGAAAAAGAGCCGTTTTGGATCTGGAAAGCCATGTGCATGCACAAGTCTGTTCCCACTTAGGAGCAATTTGAGCAGGGTGGGATGGACTTAAAAGTATTCCCTGAGCCACACACAGATCTATCAGCAAAATATGGAAGTCTTACTGGCTCAGAGAGCTTAATCATAATCTGTGAACAAACACAGACTGAACAATAACTTATTCTGATTTGGAAGGAATCCTAGAAAGCCAGGCTTAAATCAAATCACATTCCACATTCATTCCTGGTGGTGTGGAAGACTGTGTGTATGTCCAAGGCCATACCCTCTCAGTAGTGACCAGAGAGAGAACCTCCAACTCTTCTACTCCTCTTGTAGTCTCGGGATTGAGTGCAGGACAAAATCATACATACCTTGAAAATGAAAAGCATTTTCCAAGCACATGCATATTCAGCAGTAAAGTGTTAAAATCTAACTGGATAAGGAGGCATAAGCATAACCTTTGACCAGTAAGTGGCTTATGTGGACCCAGGAATGACCCTCAGGATTATAGGCTAAAAGATAAAAACAAGGGGGAAAATCTGAGTAGGGCAACAGAAAATACATACTGAAAGGCAGATAAATGAAACAGAATTAGTCCAGTTATGCCACTAAACAGATAAACAACCAAACAGCAACCCCTCCTCCCCGCACAAGGGGAGAGAGAATAAGTTATTGGAGTTGGTGCAGTATATTATCTAAATATGTCCAGTTTTTTTTATTAATGTACAATTACACGAACAACATTATGGTTACTAGACTCCCCCTATTGCCAAGTCCCCACCACATACCCCATTACAGTCGCTGTCCATCAGCGTTGTAAGATGCTATAGAATTACTACTTGTCTTCTCTGTGTTATACTGCCTTCCCCGTATCCCCACCACCGCTACATTATGTGTGCTAATCATAATACCTCTTTTCCCCCTTTATCCCTCCCTTCCCACGCATCTTCCCCAGTCCCTTTCCCTTTGGTAACTGTTAGTCCATTCTTGGGTTCTGTGAGTCTGCTGCTGTTTTATTCCTTCAGTTTTTGCTTTGTTCTTATACTCCACAGATGAGTGAAGTCATTTGATACTTGTCTTTCTCCCCATGGCTTATTTCACTGAGCATAATACCCTCTAGCTCCATCCATGTTGTTGCAAATGGTAGGATTTGTTTTCTTCTTATGGCTGAATAATATTCCATTGTGTATGTGTACCACATCTTCTTTATCCATTCATCTACTGATGGACACTTAGGTTGCTTCCATTTCTTGGCTATTGTAAATAGTGCTGCGATAAACATAGGGGTGCATATGTCTTTTTCAAACTGGGCTCCTGCATTCTTACAGTAAATTCCTAGGAATGGAATTCCTTGGTCAAATGGTATTTCTACTTTTAGTTTATTGAGGAACCTCCGTACTACTTTCCACAATGGTTGAACTAATTTACATTGCCACCAGCAGTGTAGGAGGGTTCCCCTTTCTCCCCAACCTTGCCATCATTTGTTGTTGTTTGTCTTTTGGATGGTGGCCATCCTAACTGGTATGAGGTGATATCTCATTGTGGTTTTAATTTGCATTTCTCTGATGATTAGCAATGTGGAGCATCTTTTCATTTGCCTGTTGGCCATCTGAATTCCTTCTTTGGAGAACTGTCTCTTCAGCTCCTCTGCCCATTTTTAATTGGCTTATTTGCTTTTTGTTTGCTCAGATGTGTGAGCTCTTTATATGTTTTGGATGTCAACCCCTTATCAGATAGTTCATTTATGATTATATTCTCCCATACTGTAGGATGTCTTTTCTTCTACTGATGGTGTCCATTGCTGTACAGAAGCTTTTCAGGTTGATATAGTCCCACTTGTTCATTTTTGCTTTTGTTTCCCTTGCCCGGAGAGATATGTTCGTGAAGAAGTTGCTCATGTTTATGTCCAAGAGATTTTTGCCTGTGTTTTTTTCTAAGAGTTTTATGGTATCATCAGGTCTTTGATCCATTTTGAGTTTACTTTTGTATATGGGGTTAGACAATGGTCCAGTTTCATTCTCCTACATGTAGCTGTCCAGTTTTGCCAGCACCACCTGTTGAAGAGACTGTCATTTTGCCATTGTATGTCCATGACTCCTTTATCAAATATTAATTGACCATATATGTCTGGGTTAATGTCTGGATTCTCTAGTCTGTTCCATTGGTCTGTGGCTCTGTTCTTGTGCCAGTACCAAATTGTCTTGATTACTATGGCTTTATAGTAGAGCTTGAAGTTGGGGAGTGAGATCCCCCCTACTTTATTCTTCTTTCTCAGGATTGCTTTGGCTATTCGGGGTCTTTGGTGTTTCCATATGAATTTTTGAATTATTTGTTCCAGTTCATTGAAGAATGTTGCTGGTAGTTTCATAGAGATTGCATCAAATCTGTATATTGCTTTGGGCAGGATGGCCATTTTGACGATATTAATTGTTCCTAGCCACGAGCATGGGATGAGTTTCCATCTGTTAGTGTCCCCTTTAATTTCTCTTAAGAGTGTCTTGTAGTTTTCAGGGTATAGGTCTTTCACTTCCTTGGTTAGGTTTATTCCTATGTATTTTATTCTTTTTTTTTTTTAATTTTAATTTTATTTTGGTATCATTAATCTACAATTACATGAAGGACATTATGTTTACTAGGCGCCTCCCTTCACCAAGACCCCCCACCCCCACATACCCATTTACAGTCAATGTTCATCAACATAGTAAGATGCTATAAAATCACTGCTTGTCTTCTCTGTGTTGCACAGCCCTCCCCGTGCCCCACCCACACTATACATGTTAATCATTATGCCCCCTTCTTTTTTCCCGCCCTTATGCCTCTCTTCCCACCCGTCCTCCCCAGTCCCTTTCCCTCTGGTAACTGTTGGTCCATTCTTGGGTTCTGTGATTCTGCTGCTGTTTTGTTCCTTCAGTTTTCTTTTGTTCTTATACTCCACAGATGAGTGAAATCATTTGGTACTTGTCTTTCTCCACCTGGCTTATTTCACTGAGCATAATACCCTCTTGCTCCATCCATGTTGTTGCAAATGGTAGGATCTGTTTTTTTCTTATAGCTGAGTAATATTCCATTGTGTATATGTACCACATCTTCTTTATCCATTCATCTACTGATGGACATTTAGGTTGCTTCCATATCTTGACTATTGCAAATAGTGCAGCAATAAACATAGGGGTGCATCTGTCTTTTTCAAACTGGAGTGCTGCATTCTTAGGGTAAATTCCTAGAAGTGGAATTCCTGGGTCAAATGGTATTTCTATTTTGAGCATTCTGAGGAAACTCCATACTGCTTTCCACAATGGTTGAACTAATTTATATTCCCAACAGGAGTGTAGGAGGGTTCCCCTTTCTCCACAACCTCGCCAGCATTTGTTGTTGTTTGTCTTTTAGATGGTTGCCATCCCTACTGATGTGAGATGATATCTCATTGTGGTTTTAATGTGCATTTCTCTGATGACAAGCGATGTGGAGCATCTTTTCATGTGTCTGTTGGCCATCTGAATTTATTCTTTGGAGAAGTGTCTGTTCAGTTCTTCTGCCCATTTTTTAATTGGATTATTTCCTATTTGTTTGTTGAGGTGTGTGAGCTCTTTATATATTTTGGATGTCAACCCTTTATCGGATCTGTCATTTATGAATATATTCTCCCATACGGTAGGATACCTTTTTGTTCTATTGATGGTGTCCTTTGCTGTACAGAAGCTTTTCAGCTTGATATAGTACCATTTGTTCATTTTTGCTTTTGTTTCCCTTGCCCAGGGAGATATGTTCAAGAAGAGGTCACTCATGTTTATGTCTAAGAGATTTTTGCCTATGTTTTTTTCTAAGAGTTTTATGGTTTCATGACTTACATTCAAGTCTTTGATCCATTTCGAATTTACTTTTGTGTATGGGGTTAGACAGTGATCCAGTTTCATTCTCTTACATGTAGCTGTCCAGTTTTGCCAGCACCATCTGTTGAAGAGACTGTCATTTCCCCATTGTATGTCCATGGCCTCTTTATTGAATATTAGTTGACCATATATGTTTGGGTTAATGTTTGGAGTCTCTATTCTGTTCCTTTGGTCTGTGGCTCTGTTCTTTTGCCAGTACCAAATTGTCTTGATTACTATGGCTTTGTAGTAGAGCTTGAAGTTGGGGAGTGAGATCCCCCCCACTTATTCTTCTTTCTCAGGATTGCTTTAGCTATTCGGGGTCTTTGGTGTTTCCATATGAATTTTTCAACTATTTGTTCCAGTTCATTGAAGAATGCTGTTGGTAGTTTGATAGGGATTGCATCAAATCTGTATATGGCTTTGGGCCGGATGGCCATTTTGACAATATTAATTCTTCCTAGCCAGGAGCATGGGATGAGTTTCCATTTGTTAGTGACCTCTTTAATTTCTCTTAAGAGTGTCTTGTAGTTTTCAGGGTATAGGTCTTTCACTTCTGGTATTTTATTCTTTTTGATGCATTTATGAATGGAGTTGTTTTCCTGATTTCTCTTTCTATTGGTTCATTGTTAGTGTATAGGAAAGCCACAGATTTCTGTGTGTTAATTTTGTATCCTGCAACTTTGCTGTGTTCCGATATCAGTTTTAGTAGTTTTGCAGTGTAGTCTTTAGGGTTTTTAACGTACAGTATCATGTCATCTGCAAATAGTGGCAGTGTAACTTCTTCTTTACCAATCTGGATTCCTTGTATTTCTTTGTTTTGTCTAATTGCCCTGGTTAGGACCTCCAGTACTATGTTAAATAACAGTGGGGAGAGTAGGCATCCCTGTCTTGTTCCTAATCTCAAAGGAAAAGCTTTCAGCTTCTCACTGTTCAGTATGATGTTGGCTGTGGGTTTATCATATATGGCTTTTATCATGTTGAGGTACTTGCCCTCTATACCCATTTTGCTGAGAGTTTTTATCATGAATGGATGTTGAATCTTGTCAAATGCTTTTTCAGCATCTATGGAGATGATCATGTAGTTTTTGTCCTTCTTTTTGTTGATGTGGATGATGTTGATGGATTTTCGAATGTTGTACCATCCTTGCATCCCTGGGATGAATCCCACTTGGTCATGGAGTATGATCTTTTGATATATTTTTGAATTCAGTTTGCTAATATTTTATTTGAGTATTTTTGCATCTACATTCATCAGGGATATTGTTCTGTAATTTTCTTTATTTGTGGGGTCTTTGCCTGGTTTTGGTATTAGGGTGATGTTGGCCTCATAGAATGAGTTTGGGAGTATTCCCTCCTCTTCTATTTTTTGGAAAACTTTAAAGGGAATGGGTATTATGTCTTCTCTGTAAGTCTGATAAAATTCCGACATAAATCCATCTGGCCCGGGGTTTTGTTCTTTGGTAGTTTTTTGATTACCATTTCAATTTCTTTGCTCGTAATTGGTTTGTTTAACTTTTGTGTTTCTTCCTTGGTCAGTCTTGGAAGGTTGTATTTTTCTAGGAAGTTGTCTCTTTCTTCTAGGTTTTCCAGCTTGTTAGCATATAGGTTTTCATAGTAGTCTTTAATAATTCTTTGTATTTCTGTGGAATCTGTCATTATTTTTCCATTCTCATTTCTGATTCTATTGATGTGTGTTGATTCTCTTTTAGTCTTAAAAAGTTTGGCTAGAAGCTTATCTATTTTGTTTATTTTCTCAAAGGACCAGCTCTTGGTTACATTGAGTTTTTTCTATTGTTTTATTCTTCTCAATTTTGTTTATTTCTTCTCTAATCTTTATTGTGTCCCTCCTTCTGCTGACTTTAGGCCTCATTTTTTCTTCTTTTTCCAGTTTCAATAATTTTGATGTTAGACTATTCACCTGGGATTGTTCTTCCATCTTTAAGTGTGCCTGGATTGCTATATACTTTCCTTTTAAGACTGCTTTTGCTGCGTCCCACAGAAGTTGTGGCTTTGTGTTGTTCTTGTCATTTGTTTCCACATATTCCTTGATCTCTATTTTAATTTGTTTGTTCATCCATTGATTATTTAGGAGCATGTTGTTAAGCCGCCATGTGTTTGTGAACCTTTTTTTTCTATGTAGAATTTATTTCTAGTTTTATACCTTTGTGGTCTGAAAAGTTTTTATTAGAATTTCAATCTTTTGGAATTTACTGAGGCTCTTTTTGTGACCTAGTATGTGGTCTATTCTGGAGAATCTTCCATGTGCACTGGAGAAGAATGTATATCCTGTTGCTTTTGGATGTAGAATTCTATAGATGTCTGTTAGGTCTATCTGTTCTAGTGTGTTGTTCAGTGCTTCTGTGTCCTTACTTATTTTCTGTCCAGTGGGTCTATCCTTTGGGGTTGAGTGGTGTGTTGAAGTCTCCTAAAATGAATGCATTGCATTCTATTTCCCCTTTTAGTTCTGTTAGTATTTGTTTCACATATGCTGGTGCTCCTGTGTTGGGTGCATATATATATTTAGAATGGTTATATCCTCTTGTTGGACTGAGCCCTTTATCATTATGTAATGTCCTTCTTTATCTCTTGTTACTTTCTTTGTGTTGAAGTCTATTTTGTCTGATACTAGTACTGCAACTCCTGCTTTCTTCTCTCTGTTGTTTGCCTGAGATATGTTTTTTCATCCCTTGACTTTTAGTCTGTGCATGTCTTTGGGTTTGAGGTTGTGTTTCTTTTAAGCAGCATATAGATGGGTCTTGCTTTTTTATCCATTCTATTACTCTGTTTCTTTTGATTGGTGCATTCAGTTCATTTATATTTAGGGTTACTACTGAAAGATATGTACTTATTGCATTTGCAATCTTTAGATTTGTGGTTACCAAAGGTTCAAGGTTAGCTTCTTTAGTATCTTACTGCCTAACTTAGCTCACTTATTGAGCTGTTATATACACTGTCTGGAGATTCTTTTCTTCTCTCCCTTCTTATTCCTCCTCCTCCATTCTTTATATGTTGGTTGTTTTATTCTGTGCTCTTTTGTGTTTCCTTTAACTGCTTTTAGTGGGTATTTTATTTTATTTTTTGCCTTTCGTTAGTATTTGGTTGGTCTGCTTTCTTTGCTGTGATTTTATTTTCTCTGATGACATCTGTTTAGTCTTAGGAGTGCTCCCGTCTAGAATAGTCCGTCTAGAATACCCTGTACAGGTGGTTTGATGGAGGCAAATTCCCTCATCTTTTTCTTGTCTGGAAATTGTTTGATCCCTCCTTCATATTTAAATGATAATCGTGCTGGATACAGTATCCTTGGTTAAAGGTCCTTCTGTTTCATTGCATTAAATGTATCATGCCATTCTCTTCTGGCCTGTAAGGTTTTGTTGAGAAGTCTGATGATAGCCTGATGGGTTTTCCTTTATAGGTGACCTTTCTCTCTCTAGCTGCCTTTAAAACTCTGTCCTTGTCCTTGATCTTTGCCATTTTAATTATTATGTGTCTTGGTGTTGTCCTATTTGGGTCCTTTCTGTTGTGATTTCTGTGTATTTCCATGGTCTGTTCAATTATTTCGTCCCCCAGTTTGGGGATGTTTTCAGTAATTATTTCTTCAAGACACTTTCTATCCCTTTTTCTGTCTCTTCTTCTTCTTCTGGTACCCCTGTAATGCGGATATTGTTCCTTTTGGATTGGTCACACATTTCTCTTAATATTGTTTCATTCCTGTAGATCCTTTTATCTCTCTCTGTGTCAGCTTCTATGCAGTCCTGTTGCTGGTTTCTCTTCCATCAATGGCCTCTTGCATCTTATCCATTCTGCTTATAAATCCTTCCAGAGTTTGTTTCACTTCTGTAATCGCTTTCTGTACATCTGTAATCTCCCTCCGGACTTCATCCCTTAACTCTCGTATATTTCTCTGCATCTCCATCAGCATGTTTTTGATTTTTATTTTGAATTCTTTTTCAGGAAGACTGGTTAGGTGTGTCTCCTTCTCAGGTGTTGTCTCTGTAATCTTTGTCTGCCTGAAATTTTGCGTTTTCATGGCAATAGAGATAATTTTCAGGGCTGTCACGAGTGACTGCTGGAAGAACTTCCCTTCTTGTTGGTTTGTGGCCTTCCTCTCCTGGGAGAACAGTGACCTCTAGTGGCTTGTGCTCGGCGGCTGGGCGCAGACGGGGCTTCTGATTCTTGCCTGGCCGCTATGGAGTTTATCTTCACTCTTGCTGTGGGCGTGGACTGCCTCGGGCTTCTGCTTTGATATGATGGAGCCACGTTGGAGGGATAATGGCCGGGAGGCTGTTTATCTCTGTGAGGGGCCTCTGAACTTCCCTGCTATCCAGGGTTTTCGGTTTCCCGGAGTTCCCTGCTGCTGGGTAAGTGTCCCAGCATGCTTCCGTCCGGCAGTGGGGTCCCTGACCCTTTAAGACTTCCAAAAAGCACTCGCTTTTCTTTGTCCCCGGGGCGCCGGCTGCAGGGACCCGCTCACAGGTCTTACTGCCCTATTTCCCTAGTATCCAGGACCCCACGCATGCACTGTTTCTGCGTTCTGGTGCGGATGGCTAGGGCTGGCTGTTTAGCAGTCCTGGGCTCCCTCTCCCTCCCCAGTCTGACTCCTCTCCTCCCACCCAGAGCTGGGGTGTGGGGTGCTCAGGTCTCGCCTGGCCGGGGCTTGTATCTTACCCCCTTCGTGAGGCGCTGGGTTCTCGCAGGTGTGCATGTGGTCTGGATGTTGTCCTGTGTCTTCTGGTCTCTCTTTTAGGAAGAGTTGTGTTTGTTGTATTTTCAGAAATATATGTGCTTTTGGCAGGAGATTTCCGCTGCTCTACTCACACCGCCATGTTGACTCCACCCCACTTTAATATTTTTTTAAAGAGGAAAAATGTTTCTGGCATAACTTGGAAGATTCAAAATTATTAGCTGTATCTTTTCAGTATTTTGATAGTCCTTCATAGTTATTTGTTTTTGCCAAATAATATTAGTCTCAGATGTTTACATGTCATTCTGGATGCAAAGAGTTGAAAAGGTTTGAAAGCAAGGCACACCCTGAAGGAGCTGAATCTATTACTGTGTAATCTGCCTGCCTCATCACTGTCTCCTGAAGCTGTTCCATCCTATCTTCTTGGTTAGAAGCTCAAGCTAACTGGGATATGGCTGTTTTTGCTTTTGAGGAACAAGTAAAACCGCGGACATTAAAGTGAACAGGTTTGGGGTTTTGAGTTTGTTTTGTTTTGTTTTTAATAAGATTGAAGATAAAACCTAAATCACAACTTCTCAAGCTGGAATCAACAGGCTGTATTATAAATGTTCAAAAATTTCACAAGTTTCAGAAACCCTGCCCTAAAGGAGTCTGCCAGGTGTCTCTTTCTCCAAATGTTTCCTTGTATTTTGTTAATAAAATTTAAAAGTTAGGGGTCTTTTCTACAATTGGAAGGTGTAGTGTCTCGATCTCCTCAGAGTGTTTTATCCCTCTTAAAATATGCTTTTATAAGTCTAAGGATTATGTGGGGCAAAGAGAAGATCTAAAAGTACAGAGAATCTCAGGTTTGCCTGTCTGATGTGAATGATTCCTAGCAACTTGAGGGTTAAAACTGTCCGTAGTCAATTTTAAGACCATACATGGAAGAACGTGATTGGCCTCTCCCTCTTTAACCTTTTTCATACACGTTTTCATTCTAGCTCTGTCAAGGATTTGTACCATTTTCCTCAGAAGAAAGCAGGAAGGGACTATAATGTATTCATAAAATGGAGGTGTATTTAGAAGTTAAAAATTAAAAATTAGATGCATATATGTCAGCACAGATGTATGCAAAAATAATGTTGAGGAAAAGCTAGCAGTACTGTGAGGCATATAGTATAATACCATTTATGTAAATTTTGAAAACCAGTATTATATATTGCATGGATAATAAAAGTATAAATACATGACGTACAAGGAGACATTCCAAATTCATGATTATGGTTCTGTCTCTTGAACAAAATGGCACTAGGGAGGGGAACCACAACTTTACTGTAATATTTTTTTTAAAGCTTACATATACACATTTATAATACAAATACAACAGATATGAAAATTAGTTAATTATAAGTGGTGTGAGTGCAGGTATTGTCATGTTCTCTTTTGTTTTCAATATTTAAAAAACACATAATTACTGTTTTAAAAAAAAGCCAGTCTTAACATAGTATAAGAAATAATCCCTTTCTAATTCTACCATGTGGATATTACCACTCCTAAACTTACAGTGCATCTCTGTTAGACTTGGGAGAGAAATGTATAAAACAACTAAAAATAACTAAAAACTTAACTTTTACACACAGTGTATTAATCATAGTATTTTGTAAGCTTACATTTTTCGCTTTCTTTCCCATTGTGTCTGTACATATAATCTGCCTCATCTCCTCTTAAAGGATGTTTTCATTGTTAACACTGTTACAGAAAAGGTTGCAGTGACTATTCTTACCTACGTATCTTTTTAAAAAATGCATTATATATATTCAATATTTTAAAATTGTAAAATTCACATACCATAAACCGTCTTAACCATTTTTAAGTGTATAGTTCCAGTAATGTTAAGTACATTCATATTGTTGTGCAGCCAACCTCAAGAATTATTTTCATCTTACAATACTGAAACTCTGTACCCATCGAACAACAGCTCCCCATTCCCTTTTCCCTAAGCCCCTGCAACCACCATTCCACTTACTGTCTCCGTGAATTTGATTACTCTGGATACTTCATATAAGTGGAGTCATGCAGTGTTTGTCTTTTTGTTACTGGCTTATTTCAAATAAGCATAATATCCTCAAAGTTCATCCATGTGGTAACATGTGAGAGAATTTCCTTCCCCTTTAAAGCTGAATAATATTCTACTCTGTACCACATTTTGTTTATCCATTCAGTCATCAGTGGACATTTGGGTTGCTTCCCAAGTGCACACCTTTTAAAAACTTTTCATTTTGATATAATTTCAAACCTAAATAATAATAGGAACTTCCATATATCCTTTATGCATATTCTATAGTTATTTACATTTTGCTTTATTTGTTTAATTCTGCATATGCACACACACACACACACACACACACACACACACAACTTTTCCTGAACCATTTGAGCATAAATCAGACAAATTGTGCCTTTTTTATCCTTAAATATTTCGGTCTGTATTTCCATAAGAACAAGGGTACTCCCTTATATAACTACCCCACTTAAAGTGGCCAAAATCGGGAAATCTAACATTGATAACCATTTTATTATCTAATCTGTAGTCCATGTTCAAATTTTACCAATTGTCTCAAATACCCTTTAAGATATTTTTCACCCTGGGCCAGAGTCTAATTCATTGCATTTAGTTGCCATGTCTCTTTAGTCTCCTTTAGTCTGGAATTCTCTCTTAGACTACTTTTGTTTTTCTTGAC
The DNA here is from genome assembly GCF_030020395.1 of Manis pentadactyla. NCBI lineage: Eukaryota > Metazoa > Chordata > Mammalia > Pholidota > Manidae > Manis > Manis pentadactyla. Next base: position 34,890,768 of record NC_080034.1, on the reverse strand, counting down.
CTTGATGTTGTGAGGAATATGGGGTCAATTATTTTGTAGAATGTCCCTTGATTTGTGTTTGTGTGATGTTTTCTCATTATTAGATTCAAGTTATATGCGTTTTTGAGAGAAGATATATCATGAAAATGATGTGTCCTCGTTGCATCATATCAGCAGGCATGTGATTCAGGTGGTGTCCCTAGATCTCTCCACTATAAAAGTACTGTTTCCTTTCTAATTAATAAGGAGGTTGTGGGGAGATGCTTTAAGACTATGTAAACATCCTGTTCCTCATCAGAATTCCACCAACTAGTTTTTAGCATCCACTGATTTTTTGTTAACATTATTTCTTCTTTATTTACTAGTTTGCTTTCTACTGTAACAAAGAGCTTTCCCTCCTCTCCCATATTTAAATTATATCCGTATGAACCCATGAATTTGTTTTATTCAATTCCCGACCTTTTCTAAAATGTTGAAACTGTCCGAGATTTGGCATTGTGAATCCCTTCAAACTGATTTCTGTGTTCTTCTGTTATGTTACCATTATTTTTTAAATTTATACATCTTTTGTACCTGTTTTGTTTTCCTTCAAAAAATTTTCTTAAAGTGAAATTGCTAGATTAAAAAGTACACACATTTCAAATAATGTGAAGACTAAATAAATCATGCCTGTGGCCAGTTTGGGGAGGGAGGGATAAGTATGCTTGTTTAAACTGATAAATATTTTTTGAGTTGCTTTTTAAGAAGCTCAAGGAGATTTTAGTCATTACTAGCTTTTTGCCACAAGAAACATCTGCAAAAGGGAGACAGAGAAGGGTTTGTCTTTGTTTCACTGCCTCAGGACTAATAGTTCACAACTATCTGAATGGCTGAACCAGACTTTTAGGGTGCATTTTAAAAAACATATGATTAACAGTATAATTTATATTAAGTAGCAACAACCTGCTAGGGAAAGTTATAGATTAGCATCCAGAGTTGGTTGCATTTCCCTTCTAGAAACAGACATTTTTGTGTTTCTCAGCTGAGTTCCTACTACAGTGATTAAGATGCCCAGAAAAAGTTTCTTTCTTTCCTTCTCTGTGCCTCAGTTTCCTCATATATAAAATCAAGATGTATTACATCATTGGTATTATAACTTTTTTTTACATCTTTTTACAATAAGACATAATGTTTTACATTGTGATTCAATAGACAATATGTTGTATGTGCATATACTTATATGTAACCAAGTCGAAAGTTTTATAAAACAAAATTTAGCCTTACTGTCTGCAGTATATTCTGGTAATTTTTTCTACTCTGTTTCTTTAAAATGCTGGTGGTACCTTTGAATTTGTTTTTAGATCAAAAACCTTGTAGTGATTATTTCTAGAAATTCTTCAGCTCCGAAATTACATGAGTATATTTCTGAGACAATTTTAAAATGACAAGATGAAAAATACAGATTTTTGGGACAATATCTGTCATGGGAATACTCACAAAGAACAGCATCTCTTGTATGGATAGTTGTAGCCAATTCAGCAAAGAAATCGGTCCAATAACAATCTAGTCCAAAGTCTTCAATCTGTCCCTCCATTTATAATCACTGTTAGTATAAGGCATTTTGCTGGTTTTCCCGCTTTAAACTGAGCCTCTTCACCCTTTTTCTTCCTTCTTACCTTCTTTTTTTTGCACCCATAGCAAAATCCTAATTACTACTGTGGTGCATTTATTTCCGTCCATGACTAAATGGTTAATGGAAAAAATTGATTAAAAAATCATATTGCTGAATGTTAATTTGGTTAAAAGTAAGGCTAGTCAATGCTCTTTTATTTTCTAAAGACTTGTGAGAAAACACTGTTATCTGTGCAAATAAGTTTGTAACTTTGCTTTTCCTTATCTGAAATAAATAAAATTTAAAACACAATCTCATTCTGTAGCCATTTTATGGAGCTTTTGAACTCCTGAATGCTAGAGCCAGTTTACTCTTGATTAGGCATGCCAGAATCTCTAATGCTTCAGCAAGAACTTGGCTGAAGAGAGTGTAATTTTCCTTGTCACTCTCAGTTTTAGTTTTTAGGGAAAAAAATGAATGGAATTTAACATCCATCAAATTGATAAACACAGTATTAAAAGAGGAACTAGGAATGTACTGCAGACTTCCTTGACATTCTAGCCTTTTCCCTTGAGTTTGCACTATAGTGTTACTCATGTATAGAACCAAGTGAAATGGTAAATCACTTTCATGAAATGAGAGCTTTGGCACTGGTTGTGCTAGGGAGATGTTTTTGCTGTTGATAAAATACATTTGAGGATGCAAAAGTAATTATTCTTTTCAGAGCAAATCTTTTTAGGTTTGTATGATTTGTGCTGAGACAATTGAAATGTGAACTGCAAGGGAAATTGTACTGCTTTGGCAGTGTTATACCCAGCCTCCAAAGCATCCTCTGTTGAGTTTTTGTTTGTCTATTACTTTTCAGCTCCTAACATTTTTATATCTGTTACTTAGACTTGGCATGTCTTGCTTTAAAACCTGTTTGGTTTTATTTAGTTGATAATTCTTCTGTATGCTTTTTTTACCCTAAAAAGTAAAAGGAAAAAAAAATCTGTGAACTATAGTGTCCCATATAGGAAATTCTAATATAGTTCATGTAGAATTTTGTTCCTAATTTGATGTACTCCCACGTTTTCCAGTAATTTTCTTCCATTTTGGTTTTATTAGTCTTCACTTAAATATAGATATAGACATAAATATGTATTATTTGTAAATGTTTATCTTTATGAAATCCCCATGTAAAAAAATGACATGGTATTTATTTTTATTTTTTTTATTTTGGTATCATTAATATACAGTTACATGAGCAACATTGTGGTTACTAGATTCCCCCCATTATCAAGTTCCCACCACATACCCCATTACAGTCACTGTCCATCAGCGAAATAAGATGCTAGAGAGTCATTACTTGTCTTCTCTGTGCTATACAACCTTCCCCATGCCCCTCCCCCCCGCTATGTTGTGTGCGCTAATCGTAATGATCCTTATTCCCCTTCTCACCCACTTCCCCCAGTCCCTTTCCCTTTGGTAACTATTAGTCCATAGGTTCTGTGATTCTGCTGCTGTTTTGTTCCTCCCATTTTTGCTTTGTTCTTATGCTCCACAGATGAGTGAAATCATTTGGTACTTGTCTTTCTCCACCTGGCTTATTTCACTGAGCATAATACCCTCTAGCTCCATCCATGTTGTTGCAAATGGTAGGATTTGTTTTCTTCTTAAAATCTGAATAATATTCCATTGTATTATCACTACTTAAAAAAAGTTAGTTAAGTAAAAATAACAATGTACAATGAGCTTTCTCTTCTTAAATGAAGAAACCAGGACAAAGGGAACTAATCAGGTTGATTAGTAAGATGGAAGACAAGGAATTTGAACATAAAATCATAACATAAATATGTATAATTAAAGACAGACTACAGATTGAGATCCATGCTTCCTAGGAGTCAAAGCAAAAATGGAAATGCAAACAGTTCAAAAGGTCACAACCCTATGAGCTCTAAAGTAGATAATGAGAAGAGTAGTGAACAATGTTCTTAATAACAGCCCTTCAAAAAAATAGCGTATTTCACATAGCTCTTTCTTATAACACCCCTCATTAGAATAGAACCCAAGGGAGTATCTGTGAGTACCAATAGTGACAATTGAAGTATATGTAATTTCTTTTTTCTCATTGGTCAAAATTAATGGTAACCAAACTCTCAGACTAATGTTAAGATCTAAGCCTAGTTAATTGCCTAAAGTGTAGAACAAGTTAAGAAGAGTTTGATTGATAAGGCCTATTGTTGGGCTACCAAGAATAAGAGTAAGATTCAGTTGGAATTGTAGCTGCATAGAATATTGTAAGTTAAATTGTTTAGTACTAATACAATCTTAAAAGGAGGAATTTGCCTTTATCACATGCAATTAAAATTTGAAAGATGGAAATATAGAATAGTAATTTCCTCCTCTTCTTCATCCCTTTCAAAACACATTTGCCTATACTTGCAAATGAAATAAAAAGCATATTCCCAAATGAGAAAATATATTTTTTAAATGGGTTAGTTATACCAAATTTTACCTGTCTTAAATGAAATTTAGACAAAGTCATGTTGGATTATTTTGGTTAGTGTAAGGCATTTGGTTCCTTAGAAGGACTTTCTGATAACTTGTTTTTTCTATTTGATAGAGAGCTATAAATATTTCAGTACACTGACTTACTGGCCCTTGTCCATTTGAGAATCAGAAGTGTGCCTGAGTTGCAATGATTACAAGAGAAATAAAATCAAATAAACATGGAATGGCCCTGTTAATTTAAAACACAAAATTTTGAATTACAGTCAGACTATCTTGTATTTTATCTTGCCTGAAAATCAGTTTTTTCAGAGAAGACTTTATTTTTAATAAACCAGTAGCAGCCTAGTATAGCTTTACTGCAATTCATATATATTCAGATTTTCATAGCATAGTAATGGAATTCAGTGTAGCCTGGTACAAAGTTCAGATTATTTCCCCAGCCTGCCCTGTCCAGTAATTAGCAGCTGGGAAAATCAGAATTAGGTCAGTTATGCTGATCTGTTATTATAAAATCACTAGTAATGACCATATGTTGGAGACCTGATCTCTTTCAAAACCAGTCTGATTTCTTTTAGGCCCTTTTGGTCTGTGATGCCTGTCAGAATATATCTGTGTTCCATTTTCTGCGGGAGAAAGTGAACTTGGATGCATACGCAATATTGCATATAATTTCATATGATTAACCTGTAACTATATGCAAAATATTTTGTGCACTTATGAACCCTAGATTGTATTATTGTTCCCACATATTTGCTATCCTCCAGTGGGAGGATTATACTTCCCTGTCTTCATCTCCAGGCTCAGCCATCTAACATCTTTTTAACACATAAAATATGAACAAAAAAGTTCATATGCCACTTATGAATAGAAACTTTAACAGCCATGATGTAGTTCCGTATCCCTTTTCCCTATGCCACAGGTCAGTAGTATTCCCGTTAAGCCTATCCTTTCATTCTGGATTCTTGGAATAAAGATGCTTGTGAGCAAAAACGACAAAACTATTGTTGCTCTAAGTTAAGAATCTCGTGTCATTTGTAGTTTAATATCTCTTTTTTATGAGGGACACCTACATTATCTTGCATCCTCACAACAGTCCTATAGAGGGTAGATTTTGATCATTTTTGCAGCTGAGGAAACGAGTATAATAAATAGGTTAACTTTGTCACACAGCTTCTGAGTAGTTTAGCTAGTCTTAAGGCATAGGTCTGTTTGATTCTCTTTGTGTTATTATATCACTATGCTTTCCTGTTTGCTCTTTGTATCTATTTAATGTATCTCTGATGAATCTTTTCTTTATCAATATGCATGATTAATGCAGTGTACAAAAGTTTTTATATAACAAATACTTTGTCTATTTAAACCAGGAGTCTTTAACAGTTGCCTTTGCAGGCACTTTGCAGATATTTGGAAGCTTTTATTTTTGTTTTTAAGTTTGAAATCACATGCCTTTAGGTGAAACTCATACTCCCTTTGCTAGCTGACTTTGTAAATTTATAGTATCTACCTGGTCTCTGAAAACTTTTCAGTTTGTAATCTCAGGATTCAATTGTTAATGAAGTCCGATTGGGTGTAATTCTTATTTGTTCATTTATTGGCACCAGAAAAATTATTTTTCATTGTCATAGTGTCATGCTAGCAAATTAAAAAATTGTGTGCAAGAAGGCAGAAGGGAAATAGTAAAAATAAATCATAGTTAATTTGAGACTCACTATGTTCCAGGCAATATCTAAGACTTTAATCTATATTATCTAATATAATCTGCACAGTAACCTTAATTATTCCCATTTTAGAGAAGGAAAAAACTGAAGCAAGGGAAGTTAAATAATCACTGAAGGGCACACAGCAGTTAAGAAGTTGAGCCAGGATTGATATTCATTCTGATTCCTCACTGCTCAATGCTGTACTGTGACAGAGTGTTTGTGGGTAACTGTGCATGAGCTTTTCTCATGAGTGGAGAAATCTCTTAGGTCTTTAGTTGATAGCTTTTATGTGAAGGACAAGTTTTTCCTTTTATTATGCCACAGCTTTTTCATAAGTATCCATGGTGTTCTTTAGTAGAACACTTAACTCTTTCTACTATTAGACCGATTACTTTTGGGGATTGTGAAACATAGAAGCATACATTTTTTGGCCACCTTGGAGTCATTGGATAAAAATCACTCAGTTAGCCCAGATCTTTGGATTTTGTGAAAATAATGGTCTTCTCTGAATATCCCCTGATATGCCTTAGTAGGTATAAAATGAAAATATCAGTAAACTCATCATTTTTTTTCATTTTAATAATCATTTTATTTGAACCAATGTATCCAAAATAGGTTGGCATGTAATCAAATATACACAATTCAGAATTTTTTATAGGCATATTGAAAAAGTAAAAATGAATGAACTTCATCTTAATGACATATTTCTAACCCAATCTACCAAAACTATTATTATTTTAACAGGCAAACAATGAAAAAAATTATTAATAAGACATTCTTACATTTTTTCTGTCAAAACCTTTGGAATCAGTGTATATTTTGCACTTAGTTACCTCTTAGTTTGAAACAGTCACATTTCAATTGCCCCATGGCTAGTGGTCACCAGGTTAGATGGCATAGGTCTAGGCCTTCTTACTCAAGTTAAACCAATCATTTTATCCTTTAAAAAACTTTATCTTAGCAGTTTAAACCAGTCTGTGTTCTTTTACTCTTTGGGAAAAAGATTGACATTTTAAAATTATACAGTATTGCATTGTTTGAAAAATATGTGTGCTGAACATTTTGCAAGTTTTAAGGGAAAGTATGTTTTAAAAGTTAACACCAGTACCTTGAGTTGAATTACCTCAAATAGATGAAGTGCTCAGCCTTGCAGTAGGGCTTAAATGCAGGAGGACTGAAGACTGGCAACATGTGACCCTGATAGGAGATGGTGGGACTGAGAAGTAAGCGGAATGATCAGGGGTGGGAATAGCTTGTTAAAGGCAGGAGCTGCCCAGTGGATGGAGAGAAGCAAAGAGGACCAAGTTGTAAGGGCATCAGTGGGCAGGAGCATGGGCACTGCTCCCCTCCCGCTTCCCAACAAGGCAGGTGCCTGGGGGAGGTGTTTTTTATTTTCATTTTCATTTTGTCTTTGTCCTTTCACACCTGCTTTATTTGCTAAAGGGTCAAATGAAGGGCTGGTAGCATTGAAGACTGTGCATACAGTAATAAAAACAGGAATCTGAAAAAAGGGGACAACTTGATGTATAGAAAAATTTATTCCCAAATGCTTTTTAATTCACTCTTCAGTTGTCATTGAAGTCTTTATGGCATATTTGAAAGCTTAGTTCTGAACTGAAAAAACCTTCCAGACTCCAGCCCGTCCAGCAGTTATGTTCATGCCACACCTGGCTGTTAGAATGGTTCATCAGTAACAATAAGGTCTAATGGCTTGAGAGGAGGTCTTTAAATGGTACCAAGGATTAGCTGTAAACATGTCAGAGATTTTTGTTTTTATGTCTAATTTGCCTTTTTATTTCATCAGCTTTGCCTAATAGTTCCACAGTATGCCTTGTCTTATTGGTAATTTTGGTGGGTGAGCTGTGTATATAGGGTGTATATATATATGCACACACCATCAAGTGCTCATTTTGTTGAAAGTTGATTAATGTCATAATATTCATAACATTCTCTGTCTTTTCAATTGTTTAAAAATTTGACATATTTGTGGCTAGACTGAAATGAGGTAAATGTGTCTCTTGTGCATGTTATTGTAGTACTAATGTATTGTTAGATATTTGCTGTAATGTTAATATGTTAATTTATGCCCTGCAAATGAATATGAGATGCTCTTGCTGGGAAAACTGTATAGTCTGCACAATAAATGCTGTATAAGAAACAAGACTTCCTCCAAATAACTTTTTTCTAGGTGACACTATGCTAGTAGGCACTATAGGTGTGAACAATCTAGAGACTGTATACTTTCAGTGATAAACCAGATTATAAAATAAGCTTAATTGCTGATAAGAGTTTTGCCTATAAGCTTTGTCACCTTCATATACACTCTTGTTGAATAATTTTGTAAGAAGCATTTGAAGACAGGCTTTTGGGAACCAATTTAATGTTATTTCTATTCTCAAATAAAAGCTTGCAGCTTTGCAGTCTAGATCTAAGCAGACAGGACTTGAGAGAACTTTTGTGTCCAATCAGAACCAGTTACCTGTGGTGGGTAGTAAATAAGAATGTTTTTATATGCTCAGGGATGCTTTGTAAAATTCAGAAATTTGCTTATTGGCATGGTGCTTAATAATTCTGCTGTAGAGGAATTCTTGCTTCCTATAAGTAAATTTTATAGCAATTTGAAGTCCTTTAATGTCTGACAGAACTAGTATTTTTAAACTTAGTATGTTCGCCAGTATCAAATACGTTAAATTCGACAACTCTGTGTTGTGTATTACATGGCAGGCATTTTGTTAGGGGCTGGGGAATATGGTGAATAAGACATTCATTCATTCATCCAACAGATACTTATTAAGTGCTTTCTTAATAAATAAAATAATCTTAAGGGCCTCTATGAGGAAATAGTGCTTATATTAAAGTTCAGAGATGAGTGAGAGTTACCAAGGCCAATAGTAGGATAAAGAAAAATTGTCTCCCACCTGCCATTATCAAAGTAGTCCAGGTTGAGAAAAAGCATGGAATGTTTGAAAAACCAAAAGGAACTGAGAATGTTTGAAGCCAGGAGACAGGAGGAGCAGTGGCTTAAAATGAGAGTGAAGAGATAGCCAAAAGCCAGTTCTTGGAAAGACTTCTAAGCTGTGTTTAGGATTTTGGATCTGATGATAAAGGCAGTGGAAGTCCATTCAAGGGTTTAGGGAGGAAAATTACATGGTCAGAATTTGTTTTTGCAATATCACTGTTTTGTGGAGAATAGAATGGGCTAAGAGAGGATCGGATGCAAAGAAATCAGTTAGGATGTTACTGAAGAAATCTCACAGATGATGATGATTTAGACTACATGATAATGGACAAGTACATGGATTCAAGAGAGGTTTACTTGTAAATGACTAGACTTGATTTTTGAGATGTAGAATTAAGGGCAGGAGAATGTGGAGTCTGAGATGATTCTGGGCTTCTGACTTTAGACTCTATGAGAATGTTGGTGCCACCCCTGAGATGGGGAGAAGGGCAGAAGACAAGATCTATTTTAATTTCTGAGGTATACCTGAAAGTAGACAGATATATGGACATAGATAGGGAACACAGGGCAAGAGTCATTTATCATCATTAGGAGATATATACATATATGATATGTATGTATTTTAAACTTGTCTGAAAGTATCAGTAGCATCAAAATAGTTACCAACCAGTCTGTCTATTTTGAGATCAGTGAAGACAGTCTTACTTTTAAAGAGAAGGAATCTGGTATGGTAAAGGTTTTTTTTCTGTTTTTTAAAGAATCTATGAGAGATTACTAATGAAAGGAAGTATAAATGAGCCTAGCCACATTGAGTAAATCAGTCTTTCCCATAAGCTAGGATCCAAAGTGAGTGCATTTTGAAGTTTTTTAGTAACTGGTCCTTTTGTTCTTGCTACTTCTTGTTTAAACCAGTTTGTTTTTGCTGAAACTGTTAACCAAGGTTAACATCTAACTAGTAGAATTTTACTAAAAGATTTTAATCAGAAGGCTAAAACTCTGGTTTATAAATTAGCTGGCTACTGCTAATGGCTTTGTACCTTTTAAAATAAGATATCAAAATATTTGTCATGGGGTGAGGATAGGAATATGCAGCTTTAAAAACCTAGAAATGGAATAAAAAACTAGAAATATACTTATGAATGGAAACTGGAGGCTATAGCCTATTAAGGGCATAAATTGGGAGAAAGAACTCTGTTCTGTGTTAAAGGAGGCCTAAATTTATACAATGTGGTACATGAACCAAACTCTTGAGATAAATAATTTAATTTTTATTTGCAACATTTCCATTTTACTTTAATTGGCTACTTGAAACATGAAGCATTTTATCGTGTGAAATACCAAGATAAAGCTTCAAATGGGAACATGGAGTTGTAATCTGGGATAGAGAGTCAGGTGAGATTGGAGACTGAGAATGGGAGTATGGGAACTGGAAAAAGAACCCCTGCAAGCTGCAGGCTGTTGCATTTTGGTGAGCTGCCCAGTGGTTGCTTCAGGGATGCGTGCTATAGTGGGAAAAGGGTAGACATTAGAGTCACATAAACCTGTATCTCTAGCACTTATTAGGAGGGGGCAAGTTGCCTAACCGTACCATGTCCCACACACGGTCCTTTGCTGAAATGTGGGGATAACATCTGTTTCGAGGAGTAAATGAGAAAGTGAATTGTCAGACTCTGGCAGAGTACCTTGCTCTTAGTAGGCACTTACATCTTAGTTTATCTTCTACCTCCAACTTGATTTTCTTTATACCCAGCTTTAGTGTCTCTAATAATGATATAGAAACCTTATTAGTGGCCAGATAGACTGAGTGAGTTAGAACAAATGCAGTTGAATTCCTCATCTCTACTTATTGATTATGAAAATAGAAATTCACAGGTATTAAGCACTTTGTCTTTCAGAAGTGCTGACCCAGGTGTTGCTGCGAGTGCCCGTAAAGGCATACAAAATAATTTGTGAAAAGTATAAACTGAAGGTTGATGAATAATTTTAAGTTTAATCCAGTGATGGGCTTTCTGCAGAAAAATATTTGAACACTATTCATTCATTTAATGAGCACTGCTCTTTCCTAGGCTTTGTATGGTGTGAGACACTGACAAGCGAGCAGATGATTGTTATACACCACAGTAAGCCTTGTGCTCTGAGAAATCACAGGGTGTCATGCCAAGAGAATTTGACAGTGTGTACCAAATGCTTTAAAAGTGTGCATCCTGTGTTACCTAGTTTATTTACTCTAGCAATATAACTTAAAGAAGTTAAAAGAAATCTTGCTTATAATGTAAATATTGGTAACTGCAAATGTATAGCAATCGTGAATTAGTTTGCTTTATTAGAAATGGATATATATATACTGTATACCCTTAGTGATCGTACAGATATGTATGTTGACAAGAAATATTCATGATACATTGCTAAGAGCAAAAAGTAGGTTACTGAAGGTTTTTCAAAGAAAGTAAGTTTAGTAAAATCCCTTCCAGATCACTTTTGTATATTCTCTGTCATTCAAAAAGACATAGTTACTGTCATAATCTGAAAGTGGGGTGGGAGTTTAAGTGAGCTAATAAGCATCTTGCCAAATCTGTATAGTACATCTGAGAGAGGAACAGTTGGGGCGTAAACATATCAAAAGTGAGTTTTGAGTAATGATTAGATAAGGTATAGTGCCAGTGACTCTGTCCAGGTGAATGGCCTTATCAGCAAAGCAAGGTGAGGTAAGGTGCTTTTTTGGTGTTGCCTGTCTTTTGAGGTACACTGTGTGGTAAGAAGATTGACCTGTGAGAAAAGTCCTTCTGAAAATGGTGGAGAAGAATTTTTTCATACATATGTGGCCAACCAGCTCCAGGAACCTCACTGTCCATTTTGGCTCAGCTAGTACTCTTAGGTCACTTTCTCTGTCTTGCGGAAACCTTCCCATTTCTGGATACTTCTGATTTTAAGAGTTCCTTTGTTGAGAAATTTTCCCCTTAGTTGATAATAAGGTAAGCTGCCAAAAACTTGGTTTCTGTTCACTTTTAAAGAGCAGTCCCATTAGAGTTCAAAGGTTTTTACTCATTTTCTGTAATTAACAGTTCACTTTGGAAAAGCCTTATTCAGATAAACCTCTCTCAGACTCACAGCATTTATAAAATACCAAGTTTACACCTTTGGATATACTATTAAGTCTATCCCAAGTTTATAAAATAAATAAATAATTATTCCTAATTTTTTTCTCATAGAGATAGATAAGCTTAGAGGGTTCTAGCTTTCCCACCTATATGAGAACTGTTGAAGTAGTAAACAAATCTTTACTGTGTCTGGATGAAATGAAACTGCTTTCCAGAGTAAAATGTCAAAAGGTAGAAATAATTCCCTCCCTTCATTTTATAGATGAGGCCTTGGAAGATTAAATAATTTGCTTTTAGCCGTATGCCCAGAAAATAGTCAAGCAGGATTTGAATCCAGTTCCAACTCTGCAGCTCTTTATATTGTACAAGCTGCTAACTTTGGCCGAAGAGTTATTTAGCAATAACTTTGTGAATTTCTTGTGAGTTGTGTTAACTTCTTGGTTCTTGCTTTCTTTATCTGTAAGATGAGAGAATTGAGCAGGTGCTTTGAAGATAGCTCTGGCTATAAAATTCTGTGATTTGGGGGTTCTTTACTGAATTCAAGCAGAGACTGCATAGAGCTTCTACTAGTTTTCTTGTGTATAGCTGGTTTGGTTTGTAATCTGTTAGCCTGATGATTTTTCACATCATTCCCCTGTGGAAGTACAGAAAAGGCATAGTGGAAAAATGGATTAAAAGGAGGTATATTGTGTCAGCAGATCCACAAAATAAACATCAGAGTATAATAAGCATGGGCTGGAGATTGTGTGGGTGGGACTGGGTAATTGTCTTCGGACACAAACATTTAACCAGGGTTATTGTGCCTGACTGAGTGAGTCTGTGTGTGTGTGTATGTCTGGAAGCATTGGGAATTGTGCAAAATGGTACAATGATGACTCAGTTATAGTTCTTTTAGGGCTTTATAACATGTCCAATTAAATAGTAGAGTTGCTTATAGTAAGGAACAATGATTATTGACATAGAGCTAATGAGATGAAATGACATAAGAAGCAGCATTATTGCAGTATTTTTATTCCATTTATTTGGTACCTTTTTCTCACAAGGTGCTGTGCAAATAACACTGTAATAATAAACCATTTTAACATGTCAAAACACCGAAGAATAAGAAAGTGGCTAGGAGAAATAAATACACAGACAAGAAACAGTAGCAGCTTTAGATTACTAGTCATTTCAGCAGTAATGATTCTTTGGCTAAACCCATTACACTCACCATTGGTGCTATAAATGGGTGGGGGGTTTGACATGGAGGCCTTTTCCTTGGGCGTCCAGTGCTGGCCATTCTGGCATCGTGTGATTGTGATTGAAGACCATGGGTTTTGGTATCAGATAGACCTTTTTAAAAATCCTGATCCTGTACTTACTAGCTGTTCAATTCTCAGCCTTGGTTTCTTCATCAATAAAGTGATGTTAGATATACCTGCCTTGCTAGGGTTGTACTGAGGATTAAAGTACATAAGTTACATACATAAAATGTGTAGTACAGTGCATAGCACATACTAAGTGCAGCCTAAATGTTAGCCATTCTTATGTTCAGATTATATCAAAACAGTGATTCTGATGAGGTTATAGAGCACAATAGCAGAAGCTTCTCTGTGGTTTAAAAGGTATGGCAATGTTGAATTGTCAGGATCTTTTCCTTCTCTGAATTAATATGATAAAGTATAGTGTCTATATTATAGACTAGCATCAGATTTTTAAAATGAAACATTCATTCATATATAATGAAACTACATATAATTTTAACAATCCTATACTCACCACCAGCTTTAAAAAAAAAAAAAGTTACAGATGTAATTGAAGACCCCTAGCCCCCCATCCCCTAATTTGGTGTATCATTTCCACACATTGATTTTATATTTTAATTGTTATCTACAAACAATAAATGCATTTTTGCATATTTAAAAATTTTATATAAATACTATTATACTGCGTATATCCTTCTGTAGCTTGCTTTTCTTTCAACATTGCTTTTGAGATTTTTCTGTTACTCTTACAGCTTTTTTCATTATTTTAGCTGCCTTAGAGCATTCCGTTATATGAATGAATATACAGTTTTACTCTATTCCGTGTTATTGGACAGTACCTATAGTTTTGAATATTTCTTCATACCTTTCATATCCCCCTCCTTCAACCTAAGAGGTAGCCACTCTTTTGAATTGTGTTAATATTTTTTAATGTTTTAAACATGTATTCCTAGACAATGTATTATTTCAGTTTTGCCTGTTCTTAAGGTTTATTTAAGTACAATCTTACTATGTTATTCATTAACTTGCTTTTTTTGTTCAACCTTATGATTTTGAAATTCATCCATATTGATTATGTTCAATACTTACTGTGTTTTCACTGTGTACATTATTTCATTATTTGAATATATTATGGACCTTTAGGTTTCTGACTTTACTATAATTAACATAATTTGCTCTAATTATTTGTGCACCTTTAGGTTTCTGACTTTACTATAATTAATTAATATAATTAATATCTTGTACATGTGTATTGAGTTTCTCTTGGTCATATACCTAGGAATGAAATGACTGGAGTATAGGTAATGTATATGCATCTTTATTGGATATTGATGAGTAGTAATTAAACTACTTAATTATGAGTATTTTCTAATTTTTTATTTGACCTAAGAGTTTAAAGTCTATTTTTAAAATTTCAAATACACAATTTTTTGTTACCAATTTTTAGCTTATTTGTCAACTAATAATATCTGTACCTTACAAATTCTTTGGCATCTGTTGAAATTTTTGTTTTATAGTCTAATGTGTAGTCAAGGTTTAGCCAGGTTTTAGTCAATTACATAAATACTCCACATATGTTTGAAAATAATTCATTATCTACTTGTTGGGTACATGAGTCCATGTATGCTTATTAACTTCTCTAATTTTACTGATTATTTGTCCAAGACAGGCATATTCCTCATTATGATAATAAATTTTGTCAGTTTCCTATAAATACAATCATTTTTGCTTTACATATTTTCATTCAGGCTTTGTTATTAGGTACATATGGGTTTAGATTTTTTTTAAACTATTATATAATGATCTTTTTTTATCTCTGATAATGTTTTTGCAGTAAAGTCTGTGTTTTCTGATAGTCCTATAGCTATTACTGGCTTTTTAATTGTGTATTTTGCTGGTATTTTAAAAAACATACTTTAAAGTTTTATTTATCCTCATGTTTAATGTCTTTAGTATGTCTCTTGTAAACTGCATAAAACAAGACTTCATTTATTCATTCTGAATTTTCTTTTAACTGCTAAGTTAATCTGTTTACATTTATTACTATTACTGATATACCTATACTTATTTCTACCATCTTATTATGTGTTTTCTATTTACCCCCTGCTCTTTTTCTCTGTTTTTTTCTCTTACCTATCCTCTGTTGGTTTGAAAACTGTTCTTCATTACTCTTTTCTTTCTGATTACCCTTAAAATTTTACTTGGATTTGACTTTGCAAAGTCTTAGGTTAAAATCACTATGTCTGCTATTTTTCCAAACAACACAAGGACCGTGGAGAGCTTTAACACCAGTTACCCTCCACCAGTCTTAGCTTTTGACCAATATTTTACTTACGTTTTTTAATCACCTAAATTAGTCTTTATTATTGCTGCTGTGACATTTAATTTTTATACTTTCATTGTTTTCTAATACCCCAGGAGATAGTCAACTGTTTAATTAAACTGGTTTTCTCTTTCTCTTCAGATTTTCAAAAGAAACAACCTGATGATGATTCTGCTCCAAGTACAAGTAACAGCCAATCAGATTTGTTTTCTGAAGAGACCACCAGTGACAACAATACCTCAATAACCACGCCAACTCTTAGTCCCAGCCAGCAGCCGCTTCCGACAGAACTGAATGTAACTTCACCAAGTAAAGAGGAATGTAAGTGCCCAGATCCTGTGAAGTGATAGAGAAAGGAGCCCAAAAATCATACCATGAGCTTTTTGGTAGTGCCTTGTCCCAGAAAAAAGATTGCAGCTCTTTGAATTCAAGATTAAGTGTTGACATGTTGGCCCAAGTCAGCAAGTTAGGTAATAAGTTTCAGGAGTTTGATAGAATGTGAAGTTTTTTTTTAAAAGACAGACTTTTATGTTAACTGCCAAGGTACATGAGGTTTTGAACCAGTCTAGTGAAGTGGTTCTCAGCCCTGGTTGCAAAATAGACTCCTTTGGGGATTTTTTAAAACAACGTTTATCTTTAACACCATTTCCTGAAGTCTAATTTAATTTGGTCTAGAGGTCGGTCCAGGGATCTATCGGTTCTTTTTTTTTTTTTAACTCCGCAGAGAATTCTGATGTGCAGAAACTGTTGAGAACCACTGATCTAAGGAACTTACTCCTGATTTAGGAATCTTGGATTGAAACCTTACCTCTGTCACTTGAATGAGCCTTGAATGTTTCTAGGCAATTAACAGAAATACTACTATATAGTCATAGAACACAGAGTATTTGAAGGGAAGAGAAAATTGTTTCTGTTACTCTTCTGTAAGTTCCCAGTGATAGAATACTATTATCATGCAGTGATATGAAAGATACAGACTTAATCTTTATAATGCTATAATCATCTCCTTTAGGGTACAATAATAATTGATAATGTGTTTGTTTTTCTTGTGAAACCTTCATAAGAGTGTATTTCAATGATACCTTAATAAAAATAATAATAATATGTCTTTAAAATTACAGGAATTTAATGATGCAGTAGTTTTTGCCTTTTAAAACCTTTACTTAACAGTTGAAATTTGGTGTTTCAAATTTAATGAATGTCTGGAAATATTTGGAATATGGTAGTTTAGAATATTGTGTCTGCTAACTTTGGGAAGATTAGCAGAGAACAGATATTTATCTAAACCCATCATAAACTACTGTACTAGGTAAGATTAAGAATATAAAAGTAAAAAAGGCCACAGTCCCTGTGCTCAAAGAATTTACTATTTAGCAGGGGAAATCAAATCTATTATAGTATCTTAGTGGTTCTCAACTTGGAGTGATTTTGTTCCCTTACCCCTACCCAGTGCTGCTAAATACCTTACACTGCATAGGACAGCCCTCCACAACAAAGAATTAGCCAGTCTGACACATCAGTAATGCCAAGGCTGAGAAACCAAAATATATGGTTGTATGCAGCCATTTTAACGGTCCTTATGTATAAAAGACAGTGACTGTTGAAGAATGGTGTTGGTTTACTAGAGAAAGTGTTGCAAATAGACACAAAGTGGTGAAAAGACATTTCAGACAGAGTAGAATAAGCTGTGGAGTTCTGCAATGGCAAGTGACTCCTTTAGGGCTGTTTATGAAGGACCGGGCTTGAAACTTAGATTATGGCCAAGTCATAGAGGCCTGAATGCTCAGCCAGGATATTTGGATGTTAGTCATGTTTTTGAGTACGGTTCTTTAGAAGAAGTAACCTGGCAATATTGAAAACAGGAAGGGTTATAGTAGTATAACATTGAAGAGAGGTAATTTTTTAAATATTGTAATTTATTGAATATAGATGCTAAGGGGGAGGTGTGGAAGTCATTTAGGAGGAGAAAAGAAAATGGTAGTGGTAATGTTAAGACAATAGATTTTGTTTGAAAAAAAATATATTCAGGGTCATGTAGTTATTGAGGAACAGATGAAAATTGTGGCCCCCTTGTCTCAGAAAAATACATACCATTCATTTGTACCCAATTTTGAATAAAATTTTTTCTTAAGCTCATTATGGCCTTTAGAACTCCCTGTCTAAGGGTAAGATTGCAGCTGGTAACAGTCTCATCTGATGGAACCACATCTGATTGGGTCTGTGAAGATCACTCAGATCAGGATCAGGTCACAACAAACCAATTTGAGCAGCCAAAATACACATGAGACTGAGGTAACAATAGCGACCATTTATTGAGCATCTATGTGCAAGATATTTTTATGTATGTTTTGCTTATTTTATATTTTATTCCTCATGACAACCCAGTAAGATAGATACTATCATTATCTCCATTCTATAAATAAGGAAACTGGCACAAATAAAACAAATCAAGTATTTGCCTGTGGTCACAAACTAGTAGATAACAAATCAGTATTCAAATTCAATCATTTGGCTTCAGAATCAATGCTTTTAATCTGTTAATTCACAATGTAAAATACAACTGTCACAGAGAACAGAGGTATTCATGTTGACAAGATCAGCACTTATCTCTCTACAAGGTATGTTGGAAACCAAAATCATAACCAAGTTACTCTTACTAATTCACTGTTAATTACTGTATAATAATATATAATATGTAATAATATGTTATTTATCATTATTATTTCAAAAATCCTTGTAACAGGGATTGGAAATAAAAATATATCCATATGACTAAAACATTTTTCTCTGGAGGCAGATTTATGGGAAGTTGATCCATAACAAGGACTTAAATAGCAAATGCAAAAGTATGGACTCAGAACAAATGAATTAAAGAAAGTAATTTTTTAAATGAGTCAGGCTGATTGTCAAGTGCACTCTTAGGACACATCGGGAAGGTCTTGGCTTAGTACAGGATACCATTTTCATACTGTTTCCCCTCTTTCTGGTCTTAGACCTGTCCTGAGCACTGGAGTCCCGCAGATACACTTCCTATGTTTCTAAAACATGCCACTCTAGGCCACTGTAGACAGCCAGGTTTTTTCTTTCTTTTTTTATTTGGTATCATTAATATCCAATCACATGAGCAACATTGTGATTACTAGATTCCCCCCATTATCAAGTCCCCACCACATACCCCATTACAGTCACTGTCCACCTACATAGTAAGATGCTATAGAATCACTACTTGTCCTCTCTGCCTTCCCTGGACCCCCCAGTACATTATGTGTGCTAATCATAATGCCCCTTATTCCCCTTCTCCCTCCCTTCGCACCTGCCCCTGCTCCCTCAATCCCCCAGTCCCTTTCCCTTTGGTAACTGTTAGTCCATTCTTGGGTTTTGTGAGTCTGCTACTGTTTTGTTCCTTCAGTTTTTTTCTTTGTTCTTATACTCCACAGATGAGTGAAATCATTTGATACTTTTCGTTCTCTGCCTGGCTTATTTCACTGAGCATAATACCCTCTAGCTCCATCCATGTTGTTGCAAATTGTAGGATTTGTTTTCTTCTTATGGCTAAATAGTATTCCATTGTGTATATCTATCACATCTTCTTTATTCATTCATCTACTGATGGACACTTAGGTTGCTTCCATACCTTGGCTATTGTTAATAGCACTGCAATAAACATAGGTTTGCCTATGTATTTCTTTTTTTGGTATCATTAATGTACAATTACATGAGCACCACTATGGTTACTAGACTTCCCCCATTATCAAGTCCCTACCACATACCCCATTATAGTCAGTCCATCAGCGTAGTAAGATGCTGTCGAATCACTACTTGTCTTCTCTGTGTTATATTACTCTCCCCATGCCCTCTACCCACACATTATGTGTGCTAATAGTAATACCCCTTTTTACCCCTTATCCCTCCCTTCCCACCCAGGCTCCCCAGTCCTTTTCCCTTTGGTAACTGTTGGTACATTATTGGGTTCTGTGAGTCTGCTGCTGTTTTGTTCCTTCATTTTTTGCTTTGTTCTTAATACTCCACAGATGAGTGAAATCATTTGATACTTGTCTTTCTCCCCCTGGCTTATTTCACTGAGCATAATACCCTCTAGCTCCATCCACATTGTTGCAAATGGTAGGATCTGTTTTCTTCTTATGGCTGAATAATATACCATTGTGTATATGTACCACATCTTCTTTATCCATTCATCTACTGATGGACACTTAGGTTGCTTCCATATCTTGGCTATTGTAAATAGTGCTGTGATAAACATAGGGGTGCATATGTCTTTTTGAAACTGGGCTGCATTCTTAGGGTAAATTCCTAGGAGTGGAATTCCTCGGTCAAATGATACTTCTATTTTTAGTTTTTTGAGGAACCTCCATATTGCTTTCCACAATAGTTGAACTATTTTACATTCCCTCCAGCAGTGTAAAGAGGGTTCCCCTTTCTCCACATCCTCGCCGACATTTGTTGTTTGTCTTTTGGATGGTGGCCATCCTAACTGGTGTAAGGTGATATCTCATTGTAGTTTTAATTTGCATTTCTCTGATGATTAGCAATGTGGAGCATCTTTTCATGTGTCTGTTGGCCATCTGAATTTCTTCTTTGGAGAAGTGTCTGTTCATATCCCTTGCCCATTTTTTAATAGGGTTATTGGCTTTTTGGGTGTTGAGGTGTATGAATTCTTGATATATATTGTATGTTAACACCTTGCAAGATATATCATTTACAAATATATTCTCCGATACTTTAGGATGCCTTTTTGTTCTGCTGATAGTGTCCTTTGCTGTACAGAAGCTTTTTAGTATGATGTAGTCCCATTTGTTCATTTTTGCTTTTGTTTCTGTTGCCCGAGGAGGTGCATTCAGGAAAAAGTTGCTCATGTTTATATTCAAAAGATATTTTCTTCTAAGAGTTTTATGGTTTCATGACTTACATTCAGGTCTTTGATCTATTTTGAGTTTACTTTACTGTATGGGGTTAGACAATAATCCAGTTTCATTCTCTTATATATAGCTGTCCAGTTTTGCCAACACCAGCTGTTGAAGAAACTATGATTTCCCCATTGTACGTCCATGGCTCCTTTATCATATATTAATTGACCATGTATGGTTGGGTTTATATCTGGGCTCTCTAGTCTGTTCCATTGGTCTATGGGTCTGTTCTTGTGCCAGTACCAAATTGTCTTGATTACTGTGGCTTTGTTGTAGAGCTTGAAGTCAGGGAGCATAATTCTCCCTGCTTTATTCTTCCTTCTCAGGATTGCTTTGGCTATTCAGGGTCTGTTGTGGTTCCATATGAATTTCAGAACGATTTGCTCTAGTTTGTTGAAGAATGCTGTTGGTATTTTGATAGGGATTGCATTGAATCTGTAGATTGCTTTAGGCAGGATGGCCGTTTTGACAGTATTAATTCTTCCTATCCATTAGCATGGGATGTGTTTCCATTTATTGGTATCTTTAATTTCTCTCATGAGTATCTTGTAGTTTTCAGAGCATAGGTCTTTCACATCCTTGGTTAGGTTTATTTCTAGGTGTTTTATTCTTTTTTATGCAATTGTGAATGGAATTGTTTTCCTGATTTCTCTTTCTGCTAGCTCATTGTTAGTGTATAGGAATGCAACAGATTTCTGTGTATTAATTTTGTATCCTGTGACTTTGCTGAATTCAGATATTAGACCTAGTGGTTTTGGAGTAGATTCTTTAGGGTTTTTTATGTACAATATCATGTCATCTGCAAACAGGGAAAGTTTAACTTCTTCCTTGCCAATCTGGATGCCTTTTATTTCCTTGTGTTGTCTGATTGCTGTGGCTAGTACGTCCAGAACTATGTTGAATAAAAGTGGTGAGAGTGGGTATCTTTGTCTTGTTCCCAATCTTAAAGGAAAAGCTTTCAGTTTCTCACTGTTAAGTATAATGTTGGCTGTGGGTTTGTCATATATGGCCTTTATTATGTTGAGGTACTTGTGCTCTATACCCATTTTGTTGAGAGTTTTTATCAGGAATGGATGTTGAATTTTGTTGAATGCTTTTTCAGCATCTATGGAGGTGTTCATATAGTTTTTGTCTTCCTTTTTTTGTTGATGTGGAGGGTGATGTTGGTGGATTTTTTAATGTTGTACCATCCTTGCACCCCTTTGATGAATCCCACTTGATTGTGATGGATGATCTTTTTGATGTATTTTTGAATTTGGTTTGCTCTAATATTTTGTTGAGTATTTTTGCATCTGTGTTTATCAGGGATATTGTTCTGTAATTTTTGTGTGTGTGGTGTCTTTGCCTGGTTTTGGTATTAGTATGATGTTGGCCTTGTAGAATGAGTTTGGGAATATTCCCTCCTCTTCTACTTTTTGGAAAACTTTAAGGAGGATGGGTATTAAGTCTTCACTGAATGTTTGATAAAATTCAGCAGTGAAACTCTGGTACAGGAGTTTTGTTCTTAGGTATTTTTTTCTTTATCCATTCAATTTCCTTGCTGGTAATTGGTCTATTCAGATTTTCTGTTTCTTCCTGGGTCAGCCTTGGAAGGTTGTATTTTTGTAGAAAGTTGCCCATATCTTCTAGGTTATCCAGTTTGTTACCACATACTTTTTCATAGTTTACTCTCATAATTCTTTTTATTTCTGTGGGGTCCGTAGTGATTTTTCCTTTCTCATATCTGATTCTGTTTATGTGTGTAGACTCTCTTTTTTTCTTGATAAGTCTCGCTAGGGGTTTATCTATTTTGTTTATTTTCTCTAAGAACCAACTCCTGCTTTCATTGATTCTTTCTATTGTTTTATTCTTCTCAATTTTATTTATTTCTGCTCTAGTCTTTATTATGTCGCTCCTTCTGCTGTGTTTGGGCCTTATTTGTTCTTCCTTTTCTAGTTTCGTTACTTATGAGTTTAGACTGTTCACTTGGAATTTTTCTTCTTTCCTGAGTTAGGCCTGTATTGCTATATATGTCCCTCTTAGCACGGCCTTCGCTGCATACCAGATTTTGTGGTGTTGAATTATTGTTGTCATTTGTCTCTATATATTACTTGATCTCTGCTTTTATTTGGTCATTGATCCATTGTTTATTTAGGAGCATGTTATTAAGCCTCCTTTTGTTTGGGGGCTTTTTCGTTTTCTTTGTGTAATTTTTTTCTAGTTTCATACCCTTGTGATCTGAGATCTGGTTGGTACAATTTCAGTCTGTTTGTACTTACTGAGGCTCTTTTTGTGGCCTAGTATATAATCTATTCTTGAAAATGTTCCATATGCACTTGAGAAAAATATGTATCCTGTTGCTATTGGATGGGGAGTGGTCTGTAGATGTCCATTAGGTCCATCTGTTCTAATGTGCTGTTTAGTGCCTTTGTGTCTTTACTTACTTTCTGTCTGGTTGATCTGTCCTTTGGGGTAAGTGGTGTGTTGAGGTCTCCTAAAATGAGTGCATTGCATTCTATTTCCCTGTTTAATTCTGTTAGTATTTGTTGCACATATTTGGGTGCTCCTTTTTTGGGTGCATAGGTATTTATAATAGTTATATCGTCTTTTTGGACTGACCCCTTTATCATTGTGTAATGTCCTTCCTTGTCTCTTGTTACTGTCTTTGTCTTGAAATCTAATTTATCTGATACAAGTACTGTAGCTCCTGCTTTTTTCTACCTATTACTTATATGAAGTATCTTTTTCCATCCCTTCACTTTCAGTCTGTTTATGTCTTTGTGTTTTAAGTGAGTCTCTTGTAGGCAGCATATAGATGGGTCTTGTTTTTTTATCCATGTGTTTTGATTAGTGCATTCAAACCATTTACGTTTATGGTGATTATCGATAGGTATGTACTTATTGCCATTCCAGGCTTTAGATTCCTGGTTACCAAAGGTTGAAGGGTAATTCTGTTACTATCTAATCATTTAATTTTACTCAGTATAGTATTACAAACACAACCTAAAGGTTCTTTTTTCCCCCTCCTTTTTCTTCCTCTTCCATTCTTTACATGTTAGGTATCATATTCTGTACTCTGTCTATCCCTTGATTGACTTTGGGGGTTGTTGATTTGATTTTGCATCTGCTTAGTAATTAATTGTTCTACTTTGCTGTGGTTTTATTTACCCTGGTGACAGCTATTTAGCCTTAGGAGTACTTCCATCTATAGCAGTCCCTCCAAAATTCACCAGAGAGGTGGTTTGTCGGAGGTAAATTCTCTCAGCTTTTGCTAATCTGAAAATTGTTTAATCCCTCTTTCAAATTTAAATGATAATCTTTCCGGGAAGAGTGTTCTTGGTTCGAGGACTTTCTTTTTCTTTGCATTAAATATATCATGCTACTCCCTTCTGGTCTGTAATATTTCTGTTGAGAAATCCGATGATAGCCTGATCGATTTTCCTTTGTATGTGATCTTTTTTCTCTCTTGAGCTGCTTTTAAACGTCTGTCTTTATCCTTCATCTTTGCCATTTTAATAATTATATGTCTTGATGTTGTCTTCCTTGGTTCCTTTGTGTTGAGAGATCTGTGCACCTCCATGGCCTATGAGACTATCTCCTTCCCCAGATGGGGGAATTTTTCAGCAATTACCTCCTCAATGACAGTTTCTATCCCTTTTTCTCTCTCTTCTTCTTCTGTTACCCCTATAATGCGAATATTGTTCCCTTTGTATTGGTCACATAGTTCTCTCAATATTCTTTCATTCTTAGAGATCCTTTTTTCTCTCTGTGCCTCAGCTTCTTTGTATTCCTCTTCTCTAATTTCTATCCCATTTACCGTCTCTTCTATTACATCTAATCTGCTTTTAAATCCTTCCATTGTATGTTTAATTTCAGATATGAGATTTCTTAATTACTGAATCTCCATCTTAAATTCGTGTCTGTGTTCTTGAATATTTTTTTGTACCTACATGAGCATGTTTATGGTTTTTATTTTGAAACTCTTTGAGGAAGATTGATGAGTTCAGTTCCATTTGGCCCTTTTTCTCAGATTTGTGAGATCTTGGTCTGAACCAGGTTCCTTTGACTTATTATCTATGTGGCACTGTCTAGTGGCCAGGAGTCCTATTATTTGGAGCTGCTCAGCCCCTGGAGTGTGAGGTTGGCGGTCGCAGAGAAGTGGAGCTGGTGCCTGGGGTGAGGAAAGAGCTATTTCCTGCTTCCCAGCTGCAGTGCATGTCTCCAGAGTCAGGGCCAGTGGGCCGAGCACACAGGCTTAAGCCTCTGTGCTTTGCATCTCTAGCTGTTATAGGCGGGGCCTAACTCTGGGTGGCCCGACGCCAGTACAGTGACTGCCGGTTTGCAAGGTGGTTCCAGCAGGCCAAGAGGAAGGTTAAGCAGGCTGCGTGTCATAGTGGTGGTCCTTGGAGCTGAGTAGCCAGCAAGGGGGATGGAGCACCTGAAGCTCCTCAAAGTTCCCAACCTGCTCGGCAGAGCTGCTCAGACAACCTTGTCCACCTGTCCTTCTCCCCACAGCATGCTCCATGCAAACCCTGCCCCTTCAGCAGCTGTCTCGCTGCTAGGAAGCCTCTCAGACTGCCCGCCTTTCCTTTGTCCCAGAGTGGCCGGATGTGTATCCCCATCCTCCACAATGGCTGGAATCTCAGTCTCTCAAGCACTCTGCCTGTCCCAGCTCCCCAGCCCTACCAACCTCCAGCACACCACACAATGTAGGTTTGTGCTCCAATGCAGATCTCCAGGACTGGGTGTTCAGCAGTCTCAGGCCTCTACCCCCTCCCCGCTGTGTTTCTCTTCCTTCTGCCTGTGAGCTGAGGTTGAGGGAGGGCTCGGGTCCCACTGGATCAAGGCTTTGGTATGTTACCCTGTTCCATGGGGTCCACTCTGTTCTCCAGGTGTATGCAGTCTGGTGCAACCTTCTTTCCTGTTGCTGTTTTAGGATAAGTTGTATTAACTTTATTTTCGTACTGTATGTAATTTTGGGAGGAGTTCTCTGTCTCACCTCTCATGCTGCCATCTTGAATCTAACTCCCCATGTTTTTTCTTTTGATATATACGTTCAATGAGATTAAAGATGCCTAGTTCTACTAGTTTCATATCCATTTCCTCACCCCTTCTGGTGACATCACTGCTTTAAACCATTGTGTGTTCATCTTCAAGTTAAACTCTCTGAAGCTAATCTCATTTTCTAATTCTTGTGGGGCTCATTTTTATAATCCTTGGGTTTTCACAGACCTGGGGAAGTGGAGAGATTTGCTAATCTGAGATACGGTGGTGACTTCAGTATTCAAATGGGCAGTTTGAATTGGAGCTCAGGAGAGAGAATTCAGGATTGGCTTTACCCACATGGAGGTGGTAGGTGAAGCCTTAGGGGTTAAATGAGATTGCCAAGGGTGAGAGCAAAGAAAAGCACTGAGTATAGAATCCTCAGTAAAACCAAAACGGAAGAGACAACTGAAGAAGTTAGAGAGAAGAATGACAGTGGGCAAGGTCACAAAAACCAAGGGACAAATTTCAACTTATGGTTTGGGCTTCTGTCCTAATGAAAATGTTAGCTGATATTTATGAAGTGTTTGCTATATTCCAAGCACTCTTCTAAACTCTTTACATGTACTGACATTTAATTTTCACAATACCCTGTGAGGGAGGTGCTTTTATTATACCCATTTTTACAGATGAGGAAGCTGAAACAGAGAGAGGTTCATTAACTTTTGCCCAAAGGTACAGAGCTCCTGCTTCACAGTGCAGCTCACATTACTGCCCACTAATCTAGCTAGCTTCAGAGTCTGTGCTTTTAAGCACTATAGCATACTGCATCAACATTATGAAAATGTTGCTGTAGAGACCTTAAACTGAGAAGAGACATTTGTGTTTGGTGATCATGAGATGATTACCTAAATAAACTATTTAATAAACTATTTCAGTGGTTTGTATATTCATTTAGCAGTCTTTGCTGAGAGCCTACTGTTCACTAGGCACTAGGTTAAGTGCTTGGTACAGAAATAAATGAGATTAGGTCTTTACCACAAGGAGGTAACCTTTTCAAATACATGTGCCTCTACCTGAGATTCTGGTTTGTTCTCCTAAACAGATAACATAAGAATTTGTGGGGAAAGGGAGGCAGCTGCAGAAGCAGTGGTGGTAATAAGCATGTCATTTGCAAAAGCTTTCTCAGGTGGGTTTTCCTAAATCACTATGCTAGAATGAGATTGTGCCTGGTTGGTGATGGGGAATATAGGCATGACAAAGCCAAGGAAGAAGCTGTTAGGTCAGATGTATTATAAGTCAACATGAGATCATTAAAGTGATTGATAAGTAGGTGTGAAGACCCAGGTGAGATTAGACAGCCTTATGCATTGACAGTTGCAAATTTTTTCAGCTGTGATCTACCTAGAAGAAGAAAGATGGAGGAAGAGGCAGCAGGGGTTTACTTATATTGAACTTTTAGTATCGTCAAAGGACCAGGATTTCATCTGTTGGTCCTTATCTTAACCTAAAGAGGCATGGAGGTAGGGTGTGGAGCTCTTGAGAAGTGGTTTTGAGATTCCAAATACTACATAATTTGTGAACTATATAGTAGTTATAGAGCCATTGTCTTTTTTTATTAAGGTATAAAAACAGTGTGGTTATTATATTCACCCTTATTATTATCGAGGCCCCCCATACCCCATTGCAGTCACTGTCCATCAGTGTAGTAAGATGCTGCAGAGTCCGTTTGTCTTCTCTGAGCTACACTGTCTTCCCCATGACCCCACACACACCATGTGCACTAATCATGATACCCCACAATCCCCTTCTCCCCCCCCACCTCTGGTAACCGCTAATCCCTTCTTGGAGTCTGTGAGCTATAGATCATTATTATTGTGTGGAACTGGAAGTGCTATGTCTTCTTTGGGGACTGTGAAAAAATTTTTACTTCCTAATAATCAAGAGAATGCATATTGCTTACATTTGCTTTCTACTTCTCATTGTTAAATGAATATATGAACAGAAAGGTGGTGAGAGTCTGGGTACATTAATGCTGTTTTGAAAAGACTGCAGATAGATTTAAACTTTTGACAAGAGTATTGTAAAGCAGAGAAACAGGACAGATTTTTAGCCAAAAAAATTTCTCAAAATGCCTGACTGAAGGTCAAATAGATATCCAAAAGGTCCAAGTAGTATTTCTCTATCTGAACACACATATTCCTTCCTCTCCCATCTTATGTATATTTGCAGAAGAGTCTATGGAACTTTAGCCAGTAGAAACATTTTCATAAAACAGTGTAAACAAAATTGAAATTGTGATCAAAGAACTTGTCACAAGCATTTAAATGCTGTAATACAATAGCTAACGCTAGAGTACTCATTAAGTACCAGCATTGTTCTGAATACTTTATCTGTATTAACTTACTTCATCTTCATAGTTACCCTGTAAGGTGGGTGCTGTTACCATATCTGTTTAACAGATGTGGAAATGGAAGCACAGGATGATGTAGTATATTGCCTAAAAGCATAGAGCAGCCTGGCTCTCTGGCACCACACCATAGCTGCCTTTCTCTACAGTGATTTACAGTGTGAAGGCTGTGTACAGAGGAAGCTGTGTTGCACAAACACTTAAAAAGGAACAAAGTAACATTTCTTTTTGCTTTTGCTATTACCTATTTACTGTTCTCCCAATTATCAGTTTTTTCACAGAGGAGATAAAGTGTGATTTGTATTTAATGTTTCTTCACCCAGTCTTTGAAGCAAGAAAAGATAATGTCAGGTTGTAGATAGAACACTGGAACCAGTTGTTATTTTCAAATGATGGGCAGATTGGTCACCTTGAGTTGGAATCTACCAAATGATGCCTAAAAGATGAAAATGTCCTTTTTTAAAATATCTCCTGTAAATTAGCTTTCTTGTTATTCCCATCATCCTCACTGATGTCATATTTGGGAGCCTTTCAATGTGCATGCCTACCTAGGTTTTGGGTTTGTTTGTTTCCCAGTCCCACTGCTGAAGGAGAGTTAGATGGTCTGTTTTTTCCTAGGCAGGAGGAGAAGAGAACTCTGCTACCTGCTACTAGGGAAGAGTAATGGCAAGAAATGGGTGTGTTTTCAAATAGTCTGACTTTGTAATCTAGCAGTTAGAGAGGGCCCCTCCCCTCACCTCATGCAGAACACTCTCTAAGCTCTGAGAGGCACATACAAAGAAATAAACAGCAACCAACACATATATAAGACTATAGTTTACAAGAGGAATTGGCAAACTACAGTCCATAGGCCAAATAGGGCCCATTACCTGCTTGTATGGCCTATAACCTAAGAATGATTTCAAATTATTGAAAAAAATCTAAAGAATATTTTGTGATGTGAAAATTACATGAAATTCAAGTTTCAATGTTCATAAATAAAGTTCTGTTGGAGGAGAGCCACACTCGTTCATTTATGTATTGTCTGCACTACAACAGCGGACTTGGGTAGTTGCTACAGGAGACCCAGTGATCCTTCACAGAAGTTCACCTACCCGTTCCACAGAGCACTATTACAAATACTATTTTCCTGGGATTGTCTTAACAAGTGTGTCACATAGAGCATACATTCTCCTTCCTATTCTACAGATGAGGAAAAGGTTTGCAGGGTAACCTGCCTTGAATCACATGACAAGGCTAGAACTTAGCTCAGGGCCTTTTTCATCCATAATGCTGGGTTTTTTTCCCCCTGTTCTTTCTACTGCATCTACCCAAGAGAGGTGCTTTTGCTGTGGCCAAAAGAAAATATACAGGAAAAAGTGAGAACCATACTAATCAGAATGTTTGTTGGTGAGGATTTTTAATAATTCATTTCCAAGTGCTGACTGAATTTTCTTTAATATGGCAGTGATACCCAAAGTAGAAATTTGAGAACATTCTTTATCTGTAGTTAAATTAATTTGGTTGAAGAAAGAAATTTCCCTTGTTTCCTTGGAAACTGGCTCTTGTGATACCCTAGCTCCCCCAGGCATTTAAAAAAATGAAATAAAATGGTGGCACATTTTAATAAACACCCTTGCCAGACTGCCATTGGGTCTTTTAAACATGCATTGGTCTTCACTGTCTACTAGTCTTCATTTTTGTCTGAAAAGCCCCGAAAAATTAATATCACTGCCACCAAGTGGCTAAACTTTTGGTTTGTTTTTACCAATTAAATTCCTAATAATTCCCAAATGAAACTAGTTTCCCCTTTTTCAGACTATGTCTATTTCAGAAGATCAAATATTGGGCAGACAGGCTGGCTTATTCTACTAGAACATGTAGAAAATATTACCTATTAAAAAATACTTTATGACTTCCTGCTGGGCTGGTTTTAAGTGAAATATGGTGGGGGAATTTATTTACACTTCTCTGGTATGTGTCTTCCTCTTCCCTTTTCTTTAATGAAGCTTGAAGCATCAGGCCGTTTATCAGAGATAATTACACAACAGATGGAGCTTCTCTGATATATAATAGTCTCGAAGTGGAAGATTCTTTCCCGTAATGAAGAATACCCAAACTTTAAATGTCTCTTTTGATTTTAATTTAAAAGGTTTTTTTCAGTGCATTTATTTATCCTGAAGGTGGTTCTATAAAGCATGCTGCTTTTATTAGAGCTGTGTTCTAAAGAGATTGATACTTTGAAGTACAGTATGATAATGTACAGTTATATGCTATATTGAATTGAATGACTGTAATTCACCAGGAATCAATGTATAGGGTCATTATATTATCCCTGTCAAAACAGAGAGGACTTGAGCAGTTTGGCCGTGTTTTCTTACAGAAATTATTTTTATTCCATAATGTTAGATAGGTCGAAACCTGTTGAAGTACTTTATTAATAGTGTAATTTGACCTTCAAATTATGGTCAAAATAAAGGCCAAATTTAAGTAATACCATGATTTTTAAATTACTCATTTGCTGGCTTTTTAATTTTTCTTTTAGTTTTAATCCTATTTTCTAAGTATGCAAGTAAAGCAAACAAGTTTATATAGAACAGAAGGTGAAAATACTTCTGTAATATCTCCACTCCACCCCCATCAAATTCCACTTTAGAAGTGACCACTTTTGTATTACACACTTTTTTTTATGAAGTTACATACGTTTATATACATAGGTTTTATTTTTATACAAATGAGAGCATACTGTATATATTGTTCTGTAACTTGTTTGTTTATTTAATAATATATTTTAGAGATCTTTCCAGGTCAGCATATAAAGATCTGCCTAATCTTTTTAAAACTGCTGCATATTATTATTATTATTATTACTATTACTATTACTTTTATTTTCTTTTTTCTCACTTTTCTTGAGGCTGTTTCTAATATTTCACTACTATAAACCATGTGAACTAAACATTTTTGTACATAACTAATGGTGCATGTGTCATTTTTCCATGATAAATACATGGAAGAGGAACTAGCAAGTAAGAGAGTATTTTAAATTTTGATATAAAATGGTCAAATTTATTGCCAAAATGACATTACCACTTATATTTTTGAGAGCGTTTCTCATAACTTTTACCAGTTGTAGGTTCCTTTATTCCATTTTGTTTTGTTTGCAACAGGCAAAACCATAGCTCCCTTTAACTTGCATTACTGATACCTCCTGATAGTAAAATTGAGCACTGTTTCGTATTGTTTATTAGCTGTTAAGTCTCCACTGATTTGCCTATCTGTATTCTTTGCATATTTATTTCTTTATTAACTGCCTTTTTCTTAGGATTTGTAGGAACATCTTTAAATCTTTATTATATATCTTGGGTATATTTTCTTCTGGTATGTCACTTGGCTTTTAGTTTTGATTTTGGTGCATTGTATTTCCATTACAAAATTTACAAATTTTTAAATTTAAGTCTATTGGTCTTTTGTCCTCTAGATTTGTGTCTGTCTTAGTAGGCTTTCTACATCACAGTGTTACAAAAATATTTTTCTATGTATTTTAATACTTTAATAGTGTATCTTCTTCTGTATTTAACTTGAGTCCATCTGGGATTTACTTTGTATATGTTATGAGCTATAGGAATTTATCTTTTGTTTTCCCAAATGGAAAACCAGTTATCTCAAAAGCATTTATTAAGTAGGCTGGTTTGAAATGCCATTTATTGTTATATAAACATAGATCTGTTTTTAGGCTCTTTTATTTGTTCCATTGATTTATTTGTATATACCTGAGACTGGAAAATAGCTTTGTGGATGTATTGATATCTGATGGAGTTAGTCTCCCTTAGTTTATCTTGTAAATTTTGTTATTCTGTATCTTTTCTTTTTGATGGATTTTATACTAAGCTTGTCAAGTTCTATTAAAAATTACACTGTGATTTTGGATTATATAGATGTATTCAGGAGTAATTGACATTTTAGTACACTTGCATCTTCTTTTATTGTTTGATAAGGGAATGTCATTTGTCTTCATTTATTCAAACTTTATATATTCTTGAGTAAAGAGTTATTTTCCTTTTTATTTTTTTAATTGAAGTATAGCTGATGTACAATATAATATTGGTTCCAGATATAGAACATATTTACTCAGCAGTTATATACATTACAAAATGCTCACCACAGTAAGTGTAGTTACCATCTTTCACCATACAAGGATATTACAATATTTTTAACTATATTACCTATGCTGTACTTTAATCCGTATGACTTGATTGTTTTATAATTGAAAGTTTGTCCCTCTTTGCCCCTTCACCTATTTTGCCCATACCCCCACCTGTCTCCCTGTGGTATCCATCAGTTCTCTGTTTATGTGTCTGTTTCAATTTTTTGTTTGTTTGTTATTTCATTATTTGCCTTTTTGATGTTGAGTTGTGTAGTTCTTTATATGTTTTGGATATTAACCCCTTGTCAGATATATCATTTGCAAATGCAGTCTCCTATTCAGAAGGTTGCATTTTTGTTTTGTTGATAGCTTCCTTTGCTGTGCGGAAGGTTTTAGTGTGATGTAATCCCACTTACTTATTTTTGGTTTTGTTTCCCGTGCCTGGAGAGACACGTAGAGAAAAAAAATGGAGAGGCCAAGTACAATAATTTACTACCTATGTTATCTTTTTCAGTAAAACTTACATTTAGGCCTTTAATTAATTTTGACTTTATTTTTGTGTATGGTGGAAGGTAAGTAGTACAGTTTCATTCTTTTGCATGTAGCTGTCCAGTTTTTCCAGCACCATTTACTGAAGAGATTCTTTTCTCCATTGATAGGTATATTCTTGCCTCCTTTGTCATATGTTAATTCACCATATAAACGTGGGTTTATTTCTGGGCTGTCTAGTTTGTTCCGTTATTCTATGTGTTTATTTTTTTGCCAGTACCATACTGTTTTGTAGAATTGTAGCTTTGTAGAATTGCTTGAAATCAGGAAGTGTGATATCTCTAGCTTAGTTCTTTCTCAAGACTTCTTTGCTGCTTGTGGTCTTTTGTAGTTCCATACAAAGTTTAGGATTATTTGCTCAGGTTCAGTGAAAAATGCCATTGCTGCTTTGATAGGGATTGTGTTCAATCTGTAGATTGCTTTGGTCAGTATGGCCATTTTAACAATATTAATTCTTCCAATCTGTGAGCATGGAATATCTTTCCACTTAATTTGTGTCACCTTGAATATCTTTCATTAATGTGTTGAAAGTTTACAGAGTACAGGTTTTTCACCTCTTTGGTAAATTTATTCCTAGGTATTTTATTCTTTTTAATGTAATTGTAAATGGGATTGTTTTCTTAATTTCTTTTTGCTAGTTCATTATTATACAAAAATGCAACCTGTTTCTGTATATTGATTCTGTATCATGCAGTTTTACCAAACTCATTTATTCCACAGTTTTTTGATGGAGTCTTGAGGGTATTCTATATATACTAACCATGTTATCTGCAAATAGTGGCAGTTTCACTTCTTCCTTAACCATTTAGATGCCTTTTACTTCTTTTTCCTGTCTGTTTGCCATGGCTAGGACTTCCAGTACTATGTTGAATTAAAAGTAGAGTGGGCATCCTTATCTTGTTCCTTATCTTAGAGGAAAAACTTTTAGCTTTTCACCATTCAGTATGATGTTAGCTATGAGTTTGTCCTATGTGGCATTTATTACATTGATGTTCGTTCCCTTTTATACTTTGTGAGAGTTTTTATCATGAATGAATGTTCAGTTTTGTCAGGTGTTCAATTTTATCGTGAATGGATGTTCAGTTTTTGCTTTTTCAGCATCTGTTGGCATGATCATATGGTGTCTATTCTTCCTCTGTTAATGAGGTATATCACATTGATTTGTGGATGTTGAACTATCCTTGTATCTCTGGAATAAATCCCACTTGGGTCATGGTGAATGATTCTTTTAAGGTACTTTTGAATTTGGTTTGCTCATATTTTATTGAGGATTTTTGCATTTGTGTCTATCAGGTATATTGGTCTGTAGTTTTCTTTTTTTCCTAGTGTCTTTAGTTTTGGCATCAAAGTAATGCTGGCTCTGTAGAATGAATTTGGAGCATTTCTTCCTCTTCATTTTTTTGGAATAGTTTGAGAAGGATAGGTATTAAATCTTCTTTAAAAGAAATGTGTAGAATTCACCTGTAAAGTGATCTAGCCCTAGACTTTTATTTTGGGGGAGTTTGTTTTTTATTACTGCTTCAATTTCATTGCTGGTATATTCAGGTTTTCTGTTTCCTCTTATTTTAGTCTTGGAACATGGCATGTTTATAGGAATTTTTTCTTGGTTATCTAATTTGTTGTCATGTACTTTCTCAGAGTAATCTTTCATAATCCTGTTTATTTCTGTGGTGTTGGTTTAACTTCTGCTCTTTCAGTTTCTGGTTTTGAGTCCTCTTTTTTTCTTAATGAAACTAGCTAAAAGTTTTATCAGTTTCATCTTTCCAAAGAACCAGCTCTTAGATTCATTGATTTGTAATTTTTTTTTAATTCATTGATTTTTACTCCAACATTTAATATTTCCTTCCTTCTACTAACTTCGGGTTTTTTCTAGTTCCTTTAGGTGTAAGGTTAGATTATATATTTGAGATTTTTCTTGTTTCTTGAGGTTATATCATTATAAACGTCTTAGAACGGATTTTATTGCATCCCAAACATTTTGAACTATTGTGTTTCTGTTTTGATTAGTCTCCAGTACTTTTTAAATTTCCTCTTTGATTTTTTCATTGACCCATTGGTTGTTTAGTTACATATTCTCTAACCTCCACATTTTGTATTTTTTAGTTTTTTTCTTCTAACTGATTTTGAGTTTCATATCATTGTGGTTGGAAAAGCTGCTCGGTATGTTTTCAGTCTTCTTAAATTTATTGAGACTTGATTTGTGGACTAAAATGTGATCTATCCTGGAGAATGTTCCATGTGCACTTGAAAAGAAAGATTGTTCTGTTTTTGTATGGAATGTTTTGTTTACATGTGTTAAGCCCATCTGATCTAATGTGTTGTTCAAAGCCACTGTTTCCTTATTGGTTTTCTGTCCAAATGATCTATCTATTGATGTAAGAGGGGGATGTTAAAGTCCCCTACTAATACTATCTTACTGTCAATTTCTCTTTTTGCTTTGTTTATTAGGTGCTTCTCTCTGAGGTGCATGGTGGATATTTATAATTATTATATCTTCTTGCTATAATTTATAAAGATAAATTATTCTTTATCATTATGTAATGTCTATTTGTTTTCTTGTTACAGTCTTTGTTTTAAAGTCTGTTTTGTCTAATAATGACTGCTACCCCAGCTTTTTTGTTTTTTTCATTTCTTTTTGCATGGAGTATCTTTTTCTACCTGTCAGTTTCAATCTGAGTGTCTTTAGATCAGAAGAGAATCTTTTGTAGCAGTATATAGATGGGTCTTTTTACTTTTTATTTTATACATTTGGTTTCCCTGTGTGTTTTGATTGGAGCAGTTAGTCCATTTACATTTAGAGTAATTATTGATAGGTATGTACTTGTTGCGATTTTGTTACATGTGTTCTGGTTGTTACTGTTCTTTTCTGATTCTTTCTTCTTCTCTTGCTGTCGCCCCTTGTGTATGATGACTTTCTTCAGTGTTATACTTAGATTCCTCTCTCATTTTTTTTGTATGTATAGTTGGTTTTTGGTTTGTAGTTATCATGAGGTTCATCTATGACATGCTGTGTAGTACCGGTCTATGTTGAGTTGATGAGGTATCTGGGGTCTGAAGGAGTGTAGTCTGGGGCATCCTGGTGGGTATCCTGCTAGGGGGTGGCCAGGGTCAGACAGGGAAGTCCCAGTGTGCATTGGCTGGGGCTGCTGGGTCT
This sequence comes from Manis pentadactyla, assembly GCF_030020395.1. Lineage (NCBI taxonomy): Eukaryota > Metazoa > Chordata > Mammalia > Pholidota > Manidae > Manis > Manis pentadactyla. Next base: position 34,855,258 of record NC_080034.1, on the reverse strand, counting down.
TGTGCAGACATGTTTGGACATGGTTGTGGTGGAAGGTTGCTTGGGGCCGTGTGGAGCTGGTGTGAGCATCTGGGCCTGCTCCCCTCAGTGCTATCAATATGAATGGGGCTAATATGAACAACTGTGCTCATTAGCACCTCCTGTCCCAGAGAGAGTTCTAACAGTTCCCCAGCCATTTTGCAGATGCTCTAGTTCTAATTCAGCTTCCTTCGCTTACAGTCTTTTTGTCCTTTAAACCAGTTTTTTTCTGTGCCCTAGGGCAGGTGAATCTATGCCTGGGTCCCTTGGGGCTGGGCTTTCCTTTCCTACTTCAGGTCATCTTGGAAGAGGAGGTCCCACCATTACCATGTCTCCATCTCTCCTGCCACTGTGTAGGTGGTTTTGTCCCTCCTTGTGCAGAAACTGTTATTTCAACCATCAGGTTTTCCTCATAAAGAGTTTCTCTTGTATGTAGGTATAGGTTTGGAATGTTTGTAGGAGGAGGTGAATTCAGCCTCTTTCTACACTTCCATTTTGGACCTCCTCCTCTATCATTTTCTTAATTTAAGGCTTACAACATTTCTTGGTACAGTTTCTTTTACAGCTTTATGTATTTTTCTTTTTCTCATTCCTAACTTTAATGAGATTATTTAAGCAGTATTTCACAAATACAGTATTTGCTATATAGATTTTTTGTATATATGATTTATCAGGTTAAGGAAATTGTTCTGTAAGTATAGCTTGCTAGTTTTTTTCAGTAAGAGAGGAATATTGAATTTTATAAAATGCTTTTCTAGCATCTACTGAGACGACCATAGGGATTTCTCCTTTATTGTGTAACTGTTAGCTTAATAGTCTTCTGGTGTTAAACCACCTTTGCATTCCTTGAATAAACCCTACCAGTTATTTCTGTATACTGCTGGACACAAAAATGATAGTTGTATTTTAAATTTTACACCTTTCTTATAAAACAGTTGATTTTGTGTGTGTGTGTGTGTGTGTGTGTGTGTGTGTGTGTGTGTGTGTGTGTGGTGAGTATAGGTTTGGTGTCATGTATGTTAATCTCCTAGAAAGCTTTTCATCTTTCCCTGTGCTCTAACACATCTTTTTGTCTTATGTTCTGACATTGGGTAACATATCTACCCTTTGAAAGCTTGAAGAACTTATTCATAAAACTGATTGGACTGATACCTGATTTGGACTATTCATATTTTCTATATTTAAAGTCAGTTTTGGCAATATTATTAAAAAATAATTTCATTTAGATTTCTGTATTAACTGAAATAAAGTTATACATAGTATTCTTATTTTAATTTCTTCTATTTAAGGTGCTCTTAACTTTAAAGTATATAATATGTTAAGTACACAGACTAAATGTTATTCTTAATATTGTTCATATCATCTAATTGATCTTTGCTTATAATCCTCTAGTTAGCTCAGTGGAGAAATATTAAAAGTCTAGGAAGCTGTCCCTGCCACCTTTGTGTTTTCATAGGATTACAGGCATGATCTTTAGCCTGTTCTTGCATCTACTCTTGTCCTAGTCCATAAACTTGTCAGATGAATCTTCCATTGACATTGTGTTGAACAAAAAAGAAAATTCTTTCATTAACCCATTATTACCTATTTCGTCATCCAGAGTCTTAGTCTTACATTAGATAGCCTCCTGCATATTCTGGCCCCTCATTGTATGTGGCCTGCCTTCCCTTTTCAGCATTGGTCCTCATGAGGCTTGAAATAAAACCAGATCCTTGTTGTACCATGAAAACACCATGGTACTCGTATTTCCATTTTTATTCATGCTCTTGGACACATACCTCAAAACCATTTCATCCACACTATTGCTTCTTCCAGGGAATTCTTGTGCTTCCTACCTGTAACATCTAATCGTGTATTGTCTTGGTTATCTCTTTGACATGAGAATACCATCTCTCTGTACCAGTGTAAAGGCTAAGCCCAAAATTAGCAGAGACTTGACTTTATGCTGTTTTGCTCTGCTCCAGCACACCGAGCACAGTGCTTGGCAAGGCAGTACTCCATAAATGTGTACTGAGCTAAATATTTAGAAAATTGTCTTAATTTTTCTTACTTTTAGAAACGTACTTCATGTGTTAATTTAGAGTGTTTTGAAGAGGCTTCTTACTGCTTGAATCTGACTTTTTTTTCTTTTTCTTTTTTTTATTAAGGTATCATTGATATACACTCCTGTTTCGTGAGGTCTGCTCTGTTCTTCAGGTGTATGCAGTCTGGCACAGCCTTCTTTCCTGTTGCCCTTTTAAGATTAGTTGTATTAACTGTATTTTCATATTATATGTGGTTTGGGGAGGAGTTCTCTGTCTCACCTTTCATCATGCCACCATCTTTAATCTCCTTGAATCTCCATGCCACCATCTTTAATCTCCTTGAATCTGATTTTGAACAGATACTTAATACTCTTTTATTATTTTCTGTGCCTGTAGCATTCAGTTACCCCAAGATGAAGCAACTCAAAAAGGCAGTTTCCCTACCAAACTCTGAAATTTGATTGCCTTGTGGTGGTGACAGTTCATCTCTTTGTTTGAACAGAGTTTTGGGACTAATGGGAGACTTTTTTTTTTCTTTTAACAGTGCAGATAGCCACCTGCCTTTTGTGGAAAGTTTCTGCTTATAGGCTTTTCTTTTATCACCTGAATTTCCCCTTTCAGATTGCCCTTTGCAAGAGAGAGGACTAGCCTACTTTAAACACTCATTTTTAAGGCTCCCTTAAGAAGTCTGCAAATCTGAAGTTTATTTCCCATAAAGATTTCCTTGGGCACCTATGAGATTATAGTATTGATATTCAGACTGGGTTTTGAAGCAGTATCATCACTGCTCCCTTTTTGCAAATGCAGTTTTTAAATGTTCCTTCTAAAGAAAATGTCCTTTACTTTGCTGTGAAAGTAAAGGTCACAGTGAACAATCACACTTCACACAGCTTTAGCCCTTCGCAATTGTCGTGTTGTTTTTATTTCGTGTAGATACAGGTAATGGGTGACGTTGTGCAGATTTTAAACTAAATATAAGCTTTATTATGATAGAGGTGTTTGGCTGAAAAAATCCTATTATAATAGAAACATCTATTTGGATGTGTTAGTAATTATTTGAACCTTCCATGAATATCTTTTAATTATATATATGAATGTGTCTCTGAAAATTAAGAGCTCCTAATGCCTAAAGATGACTACGTAAAACTTTACATTTTGTATTCATGTGCTTTTACTTCATAAACCATTTTCCTTTTGATCTATCAAAAGGATGATTCTTTAGATTTAATAAAAACAATAGGATGCCACCTTAGTAAGGATTTTTAAAAATTCCAAAATATCAATATAAAGATTTCCCTAAATGATTCAAATTGTGAGATTTTCAACTATGATTTGCAAAGAGAAATTACTGGCAGTAAGACCTGCTGGTGTTCTCTTATGTAAAGCAGGGCAGTTGAACTAAGGTACCTTCCATTCAGTGGCACTCTGAACGCTTTGCCATCTGTGGTACAGCTACCTGTAGAAGAGGCTCAGCAAAGGGGCAGGCTCAACAAAGAAAGACACCTATGTTCCAGATTCTTTTTAAATGTCCACAGGGTGATGCTAACCTATGGCCTAAGTAGATATCTTCTTCCATTTTCTCTTAAACCTCTTGTGAAGAACATGCATAAATCACTTTTCTGAGGAAGGCATTGCAGCCTTTTAGTTGTTGACACAGGCCACAATTTATGAGAATGTTCTTGGCAGCTGAACTATGTCAAAAAAAATAAAAGCTTTTCTAATGCTGAGTAGTTTTTCCATTAATGTTGTTAAGAGATTCATGCTCCTGTTGATGGCAAAATGCAAATGCAAAAATCTGAGTTGGCCCTTAGTGATGCTTGTAAATAGTTAGAACTGAAGCCTAAATTGAAGAAGTGACAGCTCCTGATTTCATATCCATATTAAATATACTTTGTCACAGAGAGAAAAGTTTGTAAAAACAGAGCTGACTTTATATAGCCAGGTGATATTCTGACCTCTCAAATTCTAGTTTTGATCCCCAAGATGGTGGTGTCTTAGAATTTCAGTGTTAATTATTTTAGACTTTATCACATTTTGGAATATTGGTGGTGGGTGTTTGTCAGTATCTTAATAGGTAGGAAGTTCTGGTTTGGATGTGAGGATTCTAGTTGAGAGATTGCATCTGAAAAACTGAAATTGAAAACTGCATGCTCAGAATCCTTTGAGTTTCATGAAAATGTTTTTATTCCTCCTGTGTAAGTAGGAGAGAATGAATGTCCTGGGTTGAAGTTATGACAGTAGAGTTTTTTCCACTATCCTTGATATATATACTTAAATATTAACTTTTTGTTGAGAATGGGCAAACCCTTCACTATTACAGTTCACCCTTGAACATCATGTGTTGAGCTGCTTGGGTCTTTTAATCATATTGAAAAATTTTTTGGAGATTTGGTACAATTTGAACAAACATTTTTCTCTAGCTTTATTGCATGAATACAGTACCTAATACATGTATAAAATATGTGTTAGTTGACTATTTATGTTATCTGTCAGCAATAGGCTTTTGGTAGTTAAGTTTTTGGAGTGTCAAAGGTTCTATGTGGATTTCCAATTGTGCAGGGTTGGTGTTCCTAACCTCCCCTGCATTGTTAAAGGGTAACTTCTATTTATGTTAGTGCACCGATTGGTTTCTGCAAGACTAGAATAAGCCAGTTGGTATTTGAGACAAGTATGGGGAATTTGGAAATTATATTAGTCTTTAGGTTCATTGTTTTTTTCTGTATCAGTCATTCTCAAAGTGTGGTTTAAGGACATACAGAGGTTCCCAACACCCTTCAGGGGTCCATGAATTCTTCTTTTTCCAACTACCTATCTGTGTGAAGGGTGGTTTTTTTCTTTATGCTTCATATAAACACTACATTGTAACAGATTGAATGTAGATGCACATAGGAAAATGTAGGTCAGCTTTAAGCTAGACCTCTTTAGTTAAAAACAAGTATGTTTTTATAAAACAGTATGTTTTTATGTTGACATGTAATTATTTTTGCGAATTTTAAATTAAGATATTCTTAAATATTTTTAGTTGTAATTTCAGATCAAGTAAATAACAGTAGATATAACAACACATAAACAGAAGCCCTTCAGTGTGCTTAATAATTTTTAAGTGTTAAAAGTTCCCAAGACCAAAATGTTTAAGAACTGCTATGGTAGGTCAGCATGTAAATAGGCTGAAAATCAACTGTATTTATTAATAGTTTCAGTTCCCTTCTGAATAGCTATGTATGTCCAATAACTGCTTTGGCCTGGGTCATTTTCATTCAGTAGTGAAAAATATATTTTGAACATCTTAAGTACTAGATTACCAAGATAAGATCACTAAACTTAGCCCCTGCCTTTGAGGCTAATTCCATTGAGGTCATCTGTGTCAAGGGAGAGCATTTCTTCTGAAACATATTCCCTGACCCCAGCAAGGATATCTACTCTACTCCCATAAAAGAGTCCATCAATACTGGGCAATGGAAAGCATTCCTGATTTCATTTTGCTTGTATTGTTGTTCCTGGAGAAGGTGGTATATGGAGAATTTTTAATTTTATTTATATTGAGCAAATAGGCTAATAAGCATGCATGCATACACACACCCACACACTATTTGCAGAGGGGACCAACACTGTAATTATTAGGAGGTGTGGGGTGGAATGCTAATGATATTTTGTTGATAAGCCATTTATGAGCAAGATAGATAGCTGCCTATAGCAACTTTTGACCCACTTTCAAAATCCCACTCTTACGAATCCCTAATGTAGATCTAAATGGTGTGAGAGATCATGCAATGACTTAGAACTTCTGTAACAAGCTTCATAAGTGATTTAATTTGGAAGTTTCATTTGGAGAACTGGGAGAGCTATTATCTGTGCTGAAGATTTTCTGTAAACTTAGATTCCCACTCATTGTATCTTTATGTATCCTTGTTTTTAATAGTTGTTGCTTTTCAAACTCAATTATGTAGGCAGATTAGGTGTGTCCTTCCTGATTAAAACAATTCATGTATTGCAGGTTTAGGGTAAAGTTGGAGGATAGGGTTTTCTTTTCTGAAGAGTTGACTTTCTTGTGCATTCTGATCTGATTTGCCACTGTTCATGTCTTACCATTTACTATTTTAGGCCTCCACGTGTATGCTGAAGGCTTTTAAAGAAAGAATATTTTACTGCTGAAAAATACAGATTTTTTTTTAAAGGCAGTTTTATATTCTTAATATGGCTACATCAGGAGACAGTATAAAGTTTAGTTCACTGTCTTCATTCATAGATTCCATAGATTTTTTTTTTTTTGAAATGCCTCATTGAAAAAGCCATCAGTAAGAGATTATGAATCTCTGAGGGGAGAATTACAGTCCTAGCATCTGTGGTCTGAAATCACCTTTTGAACACTGAACCTGGAAAAGTAAGATGCTGCAAAGGTAAACAGTATGCAGATTATGATAGAGTGGAATTGACAAACTGGTTTAAAAAGGATGATGCATTTCTAATTAGCCCACAGTGCCTTTAGGGGGAAATTAATTAGATACTGTTATGTAAATGTCATGTTAATTAAGCAGGAATATTGAAGTGTTACAAATCTGCAAAAGGAATGGCTATTTTTGTGTATTACTGTTTTGCAGTTACCATGAAAGAGCTGATAGTAGAATATTTATTTGATTATTGAGCTTCTGGCAATTTTTAGCTGACTGACTCCTTGACAGTTCATTTTTCCTAATTGATGTGTCTTAGCACATTATATAACTGCAGCCCATAAGGGCTAGTGGAACAAGGAGCCAGAAATAACCAGTCATCACAGCTGTTTTAATAAAACCTTTCTGGGCAGATTTTTTATATCTGTTTTTAAGGCTAAGGGAAAATACTATTTTTCTGTATTTACTCAACCTTAGATTTTGAGTACCTAAGATGATTGCCACCTAAATGTAGCTATCTTCTAAACCTATGTTCTCTACTTCCTCCATGAAGCATAGTCTTCAACCAGTCTATGGGATTAGGGTAGCTCAGGGTTTTTTTTTAACATGCTTAGTAACTCTACAGGAGGCTGAAAAGAAAAATTAAGCATTTTGCTACCTCAGCTTGAAATGTGTTGAAATTAGTGGGATATCTTTATCCAGGTCTTCTGGTTTTGTAGATGAAGTTAATATGCAGATTTGACCCCTGTGTTCATATTTACAGGGCTGAAATCAGTACTGATTCCCCAAGAAAATCTACTGCCTATTGCAGATGCTATAAAGATTTCTAGTTGTTGGGAATATAAGCTGAAGAATTTCGTTTCATGGGTCTCATGTGGAATTGCAAATGCGATCCACAGTGCTTCATTCTGGGTGACACCTTTAATACAAGAATAGAAACATCCCTAGAAGACAAGATAGAGTATTTAGACTTCTGGTCACAAACCACAGACACTACTTACTTGCAAATTCCAGACTCTGAAGTGTTGAAATTTAGGAAAATATCCTCTGAATGTAATGTCAAAAGCAAAATGATAGTCTGTTATTAAATATATATAGATAATGAGGAAATTCGAAAAAAATTCAGATACTGTATGTGCTTTAGCAAAAGAAAGCAAAAAGCTCTTGTGGTGATTGGCAGAAGTTTGTTCAAGTTGGTTTTCTAGGTGTCATCTGGTTCAGAATTCCTGGAGAGCCTGTCATATTAAGGAACTTTATGATTTTTTAAAATATTTAAAAGCCCGAAATTTATTTTTCCAAACCCAGTTGCTACTAATATAGGCTAGAGGGTAATGGTGTAAATCATTCTGTGCTAGAAATACATTTATTTTTCCCAATCTTGATACCACTGAATAAACACACACACACACACCTATAGAACCCAGTCATGAAGAAGCTTCCTCACCTTGCTCTCAGTTATTAGCTCTGTTCACCCTGCTGCCTGGAAAGAAGAGGAACAAAGGCCAAAATTAGCAGAGTGCATGATTTAAGGGACCATATGCCAGTCCCTCTCTCAGGCATTAGGAAGCCCAGTAAAGAAAAGCCAATTCTGTTCCTTGATAGAGCAGATGCCCTGACTTTGACCCTTACCATCAACTCTCAAAATTATTTTATTTCCTATAACCAATGAGACCCATGTTACGTTTTTATTGTTGTGGCTGAAACCTGAAAAAATTCCCGTTGAGTGGCTGTTAATTTCCTGCATTCATTTTAACAGAGTTGATTTGGAATTACACATTATCCCAACTTATGATGGTTCAATTTAGGATTTTTTCAACTTTATGATGGAGTGAAAGAGATGTGCATTCAGTAGAAATCATACTTCAGATTTTGATTTTGGATTGTTTCCTGGGCTAGCAATATGTGGTAAAATACTCTGTGATTCTGGGCAGCAGGAAGCCTTGGCTCCCAGTGAGCCACATGATTATTAGGGCAAACAACTGATTCACTTACAGCCATTCCGTACCCATACAGCCAGTTTTATTTTTCTCTTTCAGTACAGTGTTCTACAAATTACATGAGATATCCAATATTTTGTTAAATGAGATATTCATTTTATTCAGTGTTTTAGCATTTATTAAATGAGATACTCAACATTTTTTGAGATACTCAACATTTTATTAAATGTTTTAGCATTAAATAGGCTTAATGCTAAATGATTTTGCCTAACTGTAGACTAATGTAAGTGTTCTGAGCACGTTTAAGATAGGCAAGGCTAAGCTATAATGTTCAGTAGGTTAGGTGTATTCAAGGCATATTTTATTTACAATACTTTCAATTTACAATGGGTTTATCACGATGTGACCCCATAGTCTGAGGAAGATTTGTAATTGTGTAAGGGTAGGTAGTGTAATCTTCTGTGAGTGCTCTGTTTGAGAGTTACACGGATTTTGTGTGACAGCACAGTTAGTATAGAATATGTGCGTAGTGCTCATATGCATCTGTTCCGGATTTTAAAGTTTCATAGTTGTAGTATGTCAGACCAAACTTAATTCCAAGTTCTCTGTTTATGATATTGTCCAATTATCAAAGCTGGGATATATTATCACTGTCAGTTACTCTTGCTGTCAGTTTGTTTTGGCTCAACTATGGTTTTATTTGTACTTTAATGCAGTGACATTGAATTGGGTTGTTAGTTTAACAAGCTCTCTAGAGAACACTTTCATGGTGATGCATGTTGAGATATGCTACATAGCCTTAGAGTTATTTGTGTATTTGCCAAAACCTATAGGAATTCATCCATTAGGAATTTTTAAAAGAATAAACTCGAAATCTACAGATGAGGTAAAGATTTCATTTGTAAACATGGAAGTGCTACTTATGAGTCCCAGCCAAAGTTCTTTAGGGGTTTTGATTTGACCGATTTCTCCCTTCTCACATACTTTTACTGGATGAATTATTTTATGTCCTTTCTTAAAAGGTATTCTGGTAGTTAAGTTGTTACTGACTCTCGTGCTCTGTGCAGCTCACAATGTTGTGGTAATTCAGTGTTCTTGGCCAGATACTGAGCATGGAGTAAAAGAAAATGTTATCAGAGATTGGAACTAACTCCAGCTGTTAATATTTACATTATGTTCATCTGGCTTAAAAATGTACACTTCTGTCTTCCTCTGCCCACCCCAACTTACTGTATCAAAATTTCCAGAGTCAGGGTTGGGGCATCTATTTTTAAAATGCTCCCTTGAACTTTCTGGGTTCTGGAAATGCTCTAATTTTTATCTGATGGTCATTTCACATTATGTGTGTGTATATATTTTTAAACTCTGCTGAGTGTATACTTAAAATTTGTGCAAATTTATTCTAGTGTTTTATTTTCTTTATGTTATGTTTCAGTTTTTAAAAGTCTTAGAAAATATACATTACTTTCCTGATTCAATCAAACAACTTGCAGTGGTCTCTCAATAAAGACTATTAAGTGCCACTGACCACATAATTGAGCCAAGAGTAGATGACAAATTGGGTCTTAACCCTTTGGAACATATAATCTGATGGAAGCAAAGTGATAATACATAATATAAAGCTTTATAGCTTATGAAATCTTTCTGTACAGATGACCTCATCAATACTGCAGATTATGGGCAATTTTTCTATCCCCATTTTTTTCTTAAACTGAGGCTCACTTATCCAGGATTACCCAGCAAGTAGGGAGTACTTGCAGGACTTTAAACTGAGTCTTCTAGAAAAGCCTATATTTTTTTAGAAATAAGAATACTTCAGTTAACAACAGCCAAAACTAAAACTCACATGGAAGCAGAAGCTACAGCATTTTATTGAGCTGTAGAAATCAGTCCCCACTGGGTTCTCAAGGATGTAGGGTCTGTATCAGGTTTTCCTGTTGCTTATTGTCTCTCCATGTTGCCTGTTTTCATGTCACAGTTGTCCATTTGGACCTCTGGAGGTTTAGTCTGTTAAGCTTTCTCTGGTGAATGTGTGACATTTGTAGAAAAAAAGTTTCAGTTGAAATGCCCTGCTCTTTTGGTCTTTCTTTCAATTTATTCTTGCCTTTTTCAAATTCTTAGAAGTATTTCCAGGCGATGTTAGCCAATGATAAATATCCTTCTTCCTGATCACATTTAGCATTTATTATTTGTTCCATAGTCTTTGGCATTTAGTCATTTTCCACCACTCTTTATTGGTGTTACGTATTGTTCTTTATTTATTTACACGAATTTTGTCTTCCTTACAAGATTCTAAGCTCCCTGAGCGTGAGACTAACCCATGGTGGCACATAGTAGGTATATGTTGAGTACTCTTTGACATTAGCAATACACTTGTTCTATCCTCCCTTGTCCTATTTCCTCTGTGTATATTCTTGCACCCACTAAGGTTTGCTACTCTTAAAGGCCTTGGTGTATAGGAAAGTGTGGACTAATGAGGAACTTCTTAGGTGGGATCTCCAGGCCCCTAAACCAATGAATGGATCTTGGTGGCATAAACTTCAAAAACAGGTTTCAGAGCTCTTTCATCTTAAGTTCCTTTTCAGTAAGTAACCTCAATGTGAAGTCTTGTCACATGAGGTGACATATAGCTATGTTTCCCTTTGCTAGTCATAGTTACCTGAGGAGCCTTTTCAATTCATATGTGAAACATTTGCTTGGGTGTTCTCTTCCTTATGATCGTCACCATTGCCCCTTCTAGGGCATGTCGAGAATCACTGGTATTGATGTTTATTCGATAACATCCTACTTCAGAAGGTAGGCATGGTGCCCAGCACAGGAGGGTTAGGGTATATATCAGTATCACCTTAAGAATTTGTTAGTGTTCCTGATTCTACAGAATGAAATTACTGCTTTTCAAGCTTTCACCCACTGACTGACTCTTGCATTCTCCTGCATTGAACATATCCATCAGATCTCCAGACCCTCAAGATTCTGTGAAAACCCTCTTCATATATTATTCTTACAATTAAACCAGGTAGTCTTCCTTGGTCAGTAGTGCTCTCTTTATATATTAATATAATCCTTATTTCTTGTGACAGCTTGTTGTTCCTTAGGGAGTTTTCTCTTTTGAATATAGTTTTGCAATAGATTCAAAGATAGGGTGACTACTGAGGTCAACCTAAGAGGGGATCCTCCTGCTATTTGCTCTGTGGAAAAATTCATCTCCCCAAACTTATGGGTAATTTCCTTTTGCCAGGATTGGAATCCTAGTTAAAATTTTATTCTTTAACGTCTTAATATTATGTGAGACTTGATTATTTTTTATGAAAAACGTGTAGGAAGAGTAGGGATCTATAGACCAAATTGCTGAACTAAAATTAGGTCCTTAGAATTAACCTACCAGTACGACCACCACACCACCTCCATCTTTCCTTTTGCCCCTCCTTATGTATGTTGGCAGGTCAATCCCCACCTCTCTGTATTTCTCTTTATCTGAGATGGACGTGATGGGCTTGTAGAGGGTATATCCTGACTGATATGCTTGCCTTTCTGTTTCTAGGTGGGCCATGCACAGATACAGCTCATGTCTCGTTAATCACACCAACCAAAAGACCCTGTGGTACAGGTATGTACATCATTCTTATCTGGATTCATTCTTACCTGAAGTCATCACAAAAAATTAGCTACTGTTTTTTAGTGTGTGTCCTTGCTAGGTTAATTTCAATTTCTTCTATCAGTGGTGAAGTGATATGTTAAATGGTTAGTATTGGGAGTGGAGTATGAGCAGAGGTTAGAGTGGTGCTCTTGAAGGTCAGATTGACTGAGTTAATGCTGGCAGCTAGAACCAAAAAGGTGTACGTTAGAATTTATCTACTTCTAGTGTCTGAAGAATATATTAAATAAGACATGAAACATACAGAAAATGCAGATTGTTGCCCAGTTTCTGGCATGTGGCTAATTTGTGTCAGTCTTGGACCTGCTAAAAGAAATTATTTAAATAATGAAGCCTAGAGGGTAAAAGAAGTAGTAAAAAATCAGTGTTTTAATTTAGCTGTTTAGAGTATCCTAATAGTTTTGGAAAATTATATTCTCTCATTCATCTTAAAGCCATGGGGTATGCTGAAATCATTCTTTTTCAATGCATGGAGTCCAAAAAACATATTTGTGCATCTGTGACATTTTTATTAAACATGAAGTCATGAATCTTGTAGCTCTCTAAAGAGCAGTCATAATGCCCATTACTCCCTTAGCCTGTAGCTTAATTTATTTTAAACAATATTTGCCTTTTCTAATAATGCTGACTATTATTTAAAACATGGTTATATTTGGAAGAGTCAAAATAATTATGTTTTTCTAAAGGTCATAGTCAGACTATTTTTCATAACTTAAAAAGTCCTTTTAACTCCCCAACAGAAATAGCACAAACTATTTCTGTGTACAAATTACATTGAAACCTCAGCCCCTTTAAATGCACATAGTTTTGATGTTAAACCGCAAACAGACCTGTCCTTGCACAGTTTCAGAATAACATCCAAATATTGAACAGAGGAACTTAATTTTACTCTTCTGTTCCAAATGACCTGTTTTGAGACAAGACTATGTGAGATAGTCCTGGCATGCTCTCAGACCTCCTGGGCCCGTATCCAAGCTCCACTCAATGGTTCCTGATTGAGATAGAAGAGGACTGTGCCCTGAAGTGAAACAGTCTCGTCTTGATTAGCCAATGGCAAGTCGGAGCCAGCTTCCTACCCTCTCCAGCAGAAGCTTGAAAACGTTAAGCGGTCTTTGATTTCAGGTCCAGCACTTCACATACACAGTGTATTTCAGCCTTTCTTCTTTCCTTCCAGTCTTGGCCCTCAGGGTAAGGTTTACTGCTAGCACTACCTATATATACTTTCAGCTAGGAGTAAGGAGTGAGCCTTAAGCACACTGGATCATCTGGAGAGATTCAGCAAAAAGACTCATATGCTAAGCTTAGACACAAACTAGTAGGAACCCTTCCTGAGTATCATGTACTGTGTCTTTCATCTTCTAGGCACATTTATTTCCTCTTCTCTGGTCCCATACTGTTTTGTACACCAAAAAATAATAATAGCGTTTATTTCATGCTTACTACATTACCAGGCACAATTCAGTGTGCTTTTTACATTTAATCTTCAGAACAGTTCTGCAAGATAGTTATTTCTCTTCCACAGATGACAAAAATGGGCACTCAGAAAGTTAAGTATATTTCGTGGGATAATATTGCTAGTAAGTAAGAGAGTCAGGATTTGAACACAGATTTTTCAGATGATTAAAGCCTGTGTTGTTTTCCACTAGTTTTCATCTAACTACTTATCACATTTTATTTTAATTATTTATGCTCCTAACCATACATCATTGAATGAAATTGGGAAAAAAGAAACACAGATTTGGAAATAAAGCATGTAGTGAAGTAGTTTTAAAAATGTAAGTTCTAGAAGAAGGTCTGGTTTCAGATTGTAGCCTAACCACACACCAAATACAGTTTTGAGTAAGTTAGTTAACATCTCATAATTTGTTCGGCATCTGTAAAATGAGATAATAAATCTATCCCGTAGGTTTGCTATTAGAAAATAAATAATATACATAAAGCTCACATTGATAGATCTTCAATAATGGCAGCTGATATTATATTGTAATCTTACATTAAATATTAGGTGTATGCAGTGACCAACCATTAGATGGTGTTGATAACACATCAATAGGTATTTTGAGTTGAAAGAAGAGTAGATTAGAAGTACCCGAATACATTTCCATACCTAGTTTCATTGATTGGTTTTATGTTGATCACATTCTTTGTCGTATGTCAGTATTACAGTAATAACTGAGGGTGATATTTTTAGGTTTCCATAAGTAAAATGATAAGCAAAGCATCGTCTTTGAGCTTGCAGTCACACATTTCCAGGCTTCCTTCTGGGTGAATACAAACTTGTTAACTAGGAAGAGATTGAGAATTTCTGGCTTGGAAAGAAATTAATGCAATGTGCTGGTCATATACCAAAAAGCCGGAAGGAAAGTTGAGATTTCTCATCATGGACATTAAAGGCCATCAGGTTCAGCCTGCTGTACTTCTTTTCAGGAGGTCTGTCTATGCCCCCTCAGGCTCCTCAAGCTGCATCAGCCTTAAATAATGGCCCTTACTCTAGAAGACAGTTTCCTGATTTTCAGAAGTAGATTAATGATTTGCTTTGAGAACCACAGGTTGACTGTCTTTGTTTCCATCTTTCTGTTTTGGAATCAGCAGGTTGCCAGTGGTGGGAATACTGAGCATTTTTCTTACGAATCATCACCCAATTACTGTTACATTGCTTGAGTGTCTTATATTCTTTATGTCTAGGTTCTTCAGAGAAGGACTCACTCCTCTAACACTCTGTGGTGCTTCTACCATGAGATGCACAGTAACGCTAGCTCTCTCAAAGATCTCCCAGAGCACAGGACGTCGGGCATAGATGATCAGTAAATAATTACCTTACCAGTGGTGTCATTCCCTAGGAGCTGTAGAGTGAGACCCTCTGAATTAGATTTTACTGATCCCCTCTCAGCCAATCCATCCATACAAGTTTGGACTAAAGCAGCCTTTAGCTTATTTAACATGATGTATATTAGAAAAAGGATACTTAGGCTAGAATAAAGTGGTTCTTTAAGTCAGTGGTCTATAAAGAAGGCATACTATATAGATTCCGTGAGGTATGGGGAGAAAATAGTAAACGTTTATCTCAGCCTTCCTTCTAAAATTTCTGTTTTAGTTATTCACTTCATAATTATACATTAGTCCATACATACAGTTTAGAACTAACAAGTACACATACAAATATATACGTATTAAAAGTACATGGCCAAATAGATAGGTGTGCACACTCAAAAAGTGTTAGAGACTTCTTCGGTAAACAGGTCATTGTCTTTTATTACTTTGAAAACTAGGTCTAAAGATTAGCATTAGACCCATTATTATGTGATTTAATAAGTAAAGGCCTGAATGTAAGTCTGAGTGGTTGATTAATGTCTCTGTGTTTCAAGTGACTACTGTTTAATCAAGAGGTTATTGTAATTTAGAGGTGGACAGCAGTGTGGAGTGGTTGGTCTGCAAACATCAAAATGCAAACTCTTTTTTAAGAAATTGTTTTGTGATAACTGAGTCTAAAAAGCATTTTGCAAAAGTAGCAGTAATGGCAAGTGAAAGATCAGTTTTGTATTTACTAGGTAGGTGGAAAAGGCTTTTCTTTAGATTCTGGCTTTTAGCCACAGAACTAATAACAGTTAACCTCTGTAGTATTTAGATGGAAAAAAAATAGCACCATGATCATTTTAGTATTTAAGCAGAGAAAAATTAAGTGAAGGCATGTGTGGCTTTCTAGAGCTCTGGGATTTCTATAGCCAGCAAAGAGTTGAGAAGTGCTGCCAACTCCCAGGTTGCTTTTGTCTAGAATGTAGAAGCTAAAACCTATCAGACTTTCAGATTACTGGAGAGAGTTTACATTTCTTAGAAGAGCTCAGAATGTTTTGCATATGTTCCTTTGTTAAATCTCAAAGTTCCTGGCAAGAACAAGTGTATTGTCTTTCCTTGGTAACAAACCACCAGAAGATTCCCTTTGACCTTTATCTTTTCTCTAATCTTCAAGTTACACGTTAAGCCAAAAGGTTGTAATCTGAGATATAGTCATCTCCTTTAGACAACTTTATTTGTAGGTATTTGGATATTTAGGTAAGTATCTTCATGAGGTCACATTTTTATGTTTAAAGTGCCTTGTGGCAAGGAGGGAAGTTGGTTGCCTTTTCTTAGGATTTCTTATTTAAAGACATGTTATATAACCTTGCTTTGATAAAACTTTTTTGCAGAGAGTTAACAGCAAAAGAAAGAAGTGATTTTGTAATTCATTTTTTGTAATTCATTTATTGATGAACTTTAATTTAAGCGATAAAGGACAGATAGAATCATGTTTTAAATTTCCCTGGAGAAACAGTCACCCCAGCAGGATCCTTGAACTGTGACTAACCCAAGGACTCTGCTCCTTCCAAGTGAGACATTAGTCAACTTTGAGCTTTAAGTCTGAGGTTGAATGTGTCAAGGGACAGGCTTTTAGCATTTGAAAAAAAAAGGAAATTGCTCCTTCCTAGTTCACCACTCTTATATGGCTTTATTTATTTAATTATTTTTTCATTTTATTCTCTCTTTATTTCCTAAGTTAAAATAAGAAAAATGTCATAGACAAGTGTACAGACTTGATGGTACTGACAATATATTTTTGTGCTCCTACATTGACTTTTACTCTTCTTCCTGCAAGTATGTTGAATAAAAAAAATTATCTCTGATAGACTTGAAAAATGATGGTTTTCATTAAAATGCTGTACTTTAAAAAATGTGATTATAATTAGTAGAACATCAAGTAAAATAACCATTTGTGGGGTCATAAGGTAGCTGCAGTGGTGCCTGAGATAAAAACAGATGGGGCTAGAAACCATCCCATTAAACACAAAGGCAGGTTTCTCCAGAAAGTATCATCATTACACTAAGAAGTGTGTCATTTCAAAAGCATGTTGATTCACTCTGTGTGTCCCTTGCCTTCTTTTCTTTAAGAAAGCACATGCTTATCCTTTTGGGTCACCTATTTTTCTTTCAGTGTGATGAGCAGTGACATGAACCAGATAGTCTTGTATTGTTCATTGTTTCCTTTTTTTCCCCAAAACCTTTTCTTGACTCACTTGTGTCAGGCAACTTGCTTGTGTTATTATTGTCTGTTCTTAAAAAGATAAGAGAAGAAAGAAACCCCCTTTCACCCGGGAGTTAAGAGAAGATTGATGTGCTAAACATTTTCCACATCAGTGTTCAGAGGCCAGTTAAAGGGAAATGTTTCATTGTTGTTTTGTTACCAAGAGGTTTATATAAGGTCTTTTAAATTGATTCAGAAGCTAAAGGGTGGTAATGTTAAATCGGAGGTGGCCCTGTAAATCTTAAAAATACTTACAGTTGTGTGTTTTATATCCTGGTCGAGTCAATATTCATAGAAACATTTCAGCCAGTGCATTTAATCCTAGAGGGTTGAGTCAGTGACTACAAACTGTATTCGTAAATATTACACACTGTAGATGACTCTTCCTGAAGGGACTCTGTGGAGCTTTGAAGGAAGGTGGCTTTGGATGTGAGTTCAGCTGTGTAATTTAGTTCTTTTTTTCATTCTTTTGCTCCTTCTGGTATAGCTTTTCCCTCAGGTCTGCAGTATCAGCATTTGAGACAGAAAATTAGAAATTTGACCTACTTATGTAATATGCAGGTTCCCATCAGGAGACTATTAGGGAAGATATAAACCTTTCATTTTTTATTAGCATTTAATGTAACCATTGAAGAAAGATCAAAACAGTAAATCTGTCATGGCAAAGAAAAAAGTATAAAAAAATGTTTTACCTTGTACACTCATCATCTTGGGTCCTGAAGGAGTTCATTTGATTCCTGGGGCGGGGTACAAAATGAATACCAAATATTTGGCAAGGTCGCAAAAATTTCCCTAATCTAAAAGGTGTCATCTTGCCATGTTTTAACCATAGAAAAAAGGGTAGAGATTATCAAGAGTATTCCATGGTGGCATTTACTGACCATATGTGGATAACTAGGGTAGGGAAATAATCTGCTAAAATGCTTTATTTTCTGTTGGTAGTGAGTTTTTTTTTCTTGCTGTAAAAACTGTAATCCATCTGAGTTGTTGCTTCTATTAAAGAATAAAATAACATAGCAAGGCACTATATAATTAGATGAATTGATACTCAATATGTAAACAATAACAGGTTGAGTTTAAAAGCACCTCACACAATGTGTACATTTTGTAAGAGGTTAGGGAAAGGTTTTCCTTTTTTTTTTTTCATTTGTACCTTTACATGAGAGTTAGGCCCCGATGCCACCAATTGTGGTGTTTGTATTACAGGGCGGCTAGATGTGTAATGTGTGATTTTGCTGAACTTGAAGTCAGAGGCTTGTTTCAGAGGCCTTGTTGGGGTTTTACTCCTAAGAACCAGTGGCTCCCTCTCTGAGAGAAGGCTGATGTAAGTGAGTACCAAGCCAGGGTGTGAGTCTTGTCAAGAGGAATGTTTGCTCTTAAGGATAGAAGTGCATCCCATCATAAAAGGCAAACAGAAGTGTGATGAGGCATGTTGCTGTTTTGGATATATGTGTGTGTGTGTGTGTGTGTGTGTGTGTGTGTGGCCTAGGTTTTGGTGTTGAGCTGCTCATGGTCCACATGCTTTGTGCAAATTCAGTTTGCTTAGATCCTTGAATGCAGTTACAACTGTTTTTTTTTCTTTCTTGCATTTATGGTCATTTATTTTATCACAGCTTGCATGCTTACCAAGGAGAAAAACCCTGAACTTCCATTAATTAGCTGTTCTATTGCTCCATTGGGGCAAAATGCCTGAGCCAACACTATTTAAAAAGAATATCAACGGAATTTAATGCTCCCGTCTTCTTTTAAAACTTTTGTATTTTTTCGGGGTTAAGTCTGGGGGGTATTCAGGTGCTGCTCCATAGCACATGTGCCTGTTTAGAGGGCAGCATTTAGGAAGGTAGCTTTCCTGAAGCACTCTTACCAGGAGGAGCATGATAGAACAGCCACAGGGCTGTGTTGTAAATCATCCAAGCCTCGCCATGATACTGCCCATTAAGGGGACTTTTTTTTTTTTTCCCTACTCAGTTCCTGGCTGTACTAATAGAACAGCGCATCAAGCAAGGCTGTAAATAAAAGTTATTACCTAATAGGTGGGTGCCGAAGTGGAACAGACAGAGCTGAGGCATGGAGGCCTTATTACTGCTCATCAGCAATTATAAACAGGATAAAGTGTCTGGGACTTGCGCTGATGCAGCGAGGGCTAATAGAGGCTGGGAATGACACTAGGCCATGATAGGATGATGTATGCTAATGGGTTTTTACTGCCTCATCGTGCTGCTTGCTTCTAAGACAAGTTGTGTTATCTGTTTTCTTGCTTGCTCATCTATCTGAAGAGACAGTCCCATTGCCTCTCCTGCCAGCAGGTGGGCTGGCCTTTATTCCTCATACCTGTGTCTGTTTCTTATGCACCCTCCTTCGTGAAGAGTCTTCAGAACTATTTCATAATCATGGCCTATTAAAGCCATAATCTTATTGTATTGCTTGTTGTCATGGTCCTAGATCACACCTTCAGAAATGGTTGCTTACGTGGAATATAGGACCAGCTGAGACACTAGTTAGCCAGCCAGTCCAGTATTTTATTAAAAGACCACTGTGACAGAGTCCTATAGGAGATTCTGCAGGAATACGCAAAAGAAGTGATAAGCATGCATGTGGCCCCTGGGAGCTTATACCATAAAGGGACAGAATAAGTATAGAAACATAAATGTAACTAATTCCAGCTTTAGAGAGCAAGAAGCATAACTTTATTTTTAAAAGTGAGGACAGGGAGAATAATTTATGCTGATTACTATGAGAAAATTCAATACTTAGGTGGCCTTTTTCTTTTAAAGAATTATCTTCTTGGTGAAATGCTTAGAATTTTGTTTCTTAGAATCAGTAGAGTGATAAAGGGATACTGGAATGTGGAGGGAAAATCTAGCAGGACTGTTGTTTCCTAGTGAATGGAAAACTGCAAATATGACTTGGCAATGGGAAAATCTAGCAGGACTGTTGTTTCCTAGTGAATGGAAAACTGCAAATATGCAATGCTTTTGAGTAGCAGATAAACACCTAATAGTTGGGAAAATTGAGATACAGCTCTGTTCAACTTTGATCATTGAACTGTGGTAAATCAAAGTAATTAGACCTTTGAGATAGGAGAAATGTGTAGCAGAGCCACACAGGAAGGCTTTGAAAAGGGCTTACCAGCTTGATCCAGGAGTTTATGAGCATTCTAGTAGTTCAGTTGTTTGTCATTTGTACCTTTAAATGAATACTCCTTTTTGTCTGGTATCTTCAAAACTAACCTATTAGGAGACCTCTTGCTGTTAGAGAAATTGTAGTTTTTCTGTGGAGTTCTTTGATGCCTTCTGTTATGCATAGGTGTACCTCATTTTGAAGAAGCCCGATATGATCATCTCAATATCACAAACCAAATAAACTAAGAATTAGTGGTATGGGAGAGTCCTTCAGCCTGTAAAATATCTTGCCACTGGGTTAATATGGTTAGGTTTTTTCCTTTTGCATGTAAAGTAATATTTGACTTACTAAAAATCAATTCTTGATTATTCCACTTATTCAGTGTTCTGTGGATAGTAGTCAGTGGAACAGAGGAAGAGAAATGAATATGAGAGAAGTGTTTTAAAATAATAGGATTTGATGGCCAATTAGAGTTTGTGAAAAAAGAATAGTTAAAAACCTGAGAGACTGAGGGAAGAAAGATGTGACTGGTGGTAGGGAAGAAGTGGGAAGAAAAACTGGTTGAAACTATTTTCAGTTTGTGGTGAGCTAAATTTTAGGTTATTGTAGATAGTCTCGTAGAAAATTTTCAATATAAGCCTACCTTGGAAATCCTCAGTCTTAGAAGCAAGTGGGTAAGTGAATGAATACAGAAGAAGGAGGGGCTAAGGAATGTATTTATGGGGCTGAGAAAGAGAAAAAGAAGCCATTGAGTTAAAAGCTAAAGAAAGGAGAAGACTTCATATAGGATAATGGATGATGCTTGAGAAGAGGAGCCAGCAAACTTGAGGAGTGAGGAAAGCTGTTGCCTGTGGCTAGCAGATCATTGGGAAACCTGAAAGGAGTTTGTGTAATGTGGTCGGAAACCAAAGCCTGATGGGAGGTCATTAAAATGGAAAATAAAAGCAAAGACAAAAGTAATTCAGTTCAGGAGTTAGTTGAGCCATTAAAAAACAATAAATAGTGGTGGCTGGAGGGAGAAATAGGGTCAGGCATTTCTTGGCTCAGATAGGGAAATATTGCTTGTTAAGATACAAAAGAAAAGTACACAGTAAGAGAAAGAAATAGAAAATATTAGAGGAGAAATAAGAGATACACAAGGAAGATTTTTTTAAGGTATTGCTAATACAGTCTTATGAAAGTTTCACATGAGCAACATTGTGGTTTCAACATTCACCCATATTATCAAGTCCCCCCCACACTCCATTGCAGTCACTATCCATCAGCATAGTAAGATGCTATAGAGTCATTACTTGTCTTCTCTGTGCTAGGCTTCCTTCCCTGTGACCTACCTAGAGCAAGATTCTTTTTATGTTTATTATTTTTTAATTGGAATATAGCTGATATACGGTATTGGTTTCAGATGTACAACATAGTGACTAATTATATACATCACTAATGCTCACCACCGTAAGTATAATTACTCTCTGCTACCAAGATATTACAATATTATTGGTTAAATTCTCTGTGCTGTACTTCCATTCCTATGACCAATTTATAATATGAAGTTTGTACCTCTTTATTCCCTTCACCTATTTCACCCATTTGCCCACTCCCTAATAGTCTGTTGTCAGTATTTATGGGTGTTTTTCTTGTTTGTTTTGTTTTTTAGATTCCATATATAAGTGAAATCATCTGGTATTTGTCTTTGACTTATTTCACTTAGCATAACCTATAGGTTCATCCACATTGTTGCAATTGGCAAGATTTCCTTTTTTATGGCTGAGTAATACTCCATTGTGTATATTCTTTGTCCATTCACCTATCAGTGGAACTTGGGTTGCTTCCATATCTTTTGGCTATTACAAATAATGCCGCAGGAAACATCGGGGTGCATATATCTTTTCAAATTAGTGATTTTGTTTTCTTTGGGTAAATTTCCAGAAGTGGAATTGCTGGATCATATGGCACTTCTTTTTTAGTTTTTTGAGGAACCTCCATACTGTTTTCCATGGTGGCTGGACCAATTAACATTCCCAGCAACAGTGTGGAAGGGTTTCCTTTTCTCTACATACTCACCACACTTGTTATTTCTTGTCATTTGGATAGTAACCGTTCTGACTGGTGTGAGGTGATATTTCATTGTGGTTTTGATTTGCACTTTCCTGATGGTTAGTGATGTTGAGTATCTTTTTGTGTACCTGTTGGCCATCTGTATGCCTTTGGGAAAATGTCTATTCAGGTCCTCTGCTCACTTTTAAATTGGGTTATTTGGGGTTCTTTTGGTGTTGAATTGTATGAATTCTTTTATATTTTGGATATTAACCCCTTGTCAGATATATAATTTGCAAATATCTTCTCCCATTCAGTAGGTTACCTTTTTGTTTTGTTAATGGTTTCCTTTGCTATGCAGAAACTTTTTAGTCTGCTGTAGTCCCACTTGTTTAATTTTGCTTTTGTTTCCCTTGCCTGGGGAGATGTATACAGGAAAAAATTATTCCTGCTGATGTTCAGAAGATTCCTGTCTATGTTTTCTTCTGAGAGTTCTTTGATTCCATGCCTTACATTTAGGTCTTTAATCTATTTTGAGTTTACTTTTGTGTATAATGTAAGACAGTGATTTAGTTTAATTCTCTTGCATGTAGCTGTCCAGTTTTCACCATACCATTTATGAAGAGACTGTCTTTTTTCATTGTATATTCTTGCCTCCTTTGTCATATATTATACAACTGACCATATGTGCATGTGTTTATTTCTGGGCTCTTTATTCTATTCCATTGATCTATGTATCTCTTGTTCTTAATAGTACTATACTGTTTTAATCATTGTAGCTTTGTAGCATAGCTTGAAATTGGGGAGCATGGTACCCCCAGCTTTTTTCATTTTCAAGATTGCTTTGGCTATTTGTAATCTTTCTGTGGTTCCATATCAATTTTAGGATCATTCTAGTTCCTTGAAAAAATGCCGTTGGTATTTGGATGGGGATTGCATTGAATCTGTAAATTGCTTTGGGCAGATGGCCATTTTGAAGATATTAACACTTCCTGTTCATGAGCATAGGATAGCTTTCCATTTATTTGTGCCTTCTTAGATTTCTTTTATCAGTGAGTTACAGTTCATAGAGTAAAGGTCTTTCACCACCTTGATGAGGTTTATTCTGAGGTATTTTATTCTTTTTGATGCATTTACAAGTGGGATTGTTATCTTGATTTCTCTTTCTGCTAGTTTGTTATTAGTATATAGGAATGATGCCACTGATTTCTGTATATTTATTTTGTATCTTGCAACTTTAATGAATTTATGTATTAGTTCTAATAGTTTTTTGGTATCATGTTATCTGCATATAGTGAGTTTTACTTCCTCCTACCAATTTGGATGCTTTTTATTTCTTTGTCCTATCTGATTGCTATGGCTAGGACTTCCCGTACTGTGTTGAATAAAAGTAGTGAGAGTAGGCATACTTGTCTTGTTCCTTATCTTAGAGGAAAAGCTTTTAGCTTTTCACTGTTGAGTATGATATTAGCTGTGGGTTATTATATATGGCCTTTATTATGTTGAGGTATGTTCCTTTTATACCCACTTTGTTGAGAATTTTTATCATGAATGATGTTGTATTTTGTGAAATGCTTTTCCAGCATCTTTTGAGGTGATCATATGGTTTTTATATTTTCTTTTTTTAATGAAGTGTATCACAATGATTGATCTGTGGGTATTATACCATCCTTGCATCTCTGGCATAAATCCCACTTGGTCATGGCCAGTGATCCTTTTGATTTATTTTTGAATATGGTTTGCTAACAATATTTTGTTGAGGATTTCTGCATCATTGTTCATGAGGGATATTGGTCTGTAATTTTCTTTTTTGTAGTGTTTTTGTCTGGTTTTCGTGTGAGAGTAATGGTGGCCTTGTAAAATGAGTTTGGCAGTACTCCCTCCTCCTCTGTGTTTTGGAATACTTTAAGAAGGACAGGTGCTTAAATATTTGGCAGAATTCACCCATGAAGCCATCTTCTCCTGGACTTTTGTTTGTTGTTTTTGGTTACCAGTTCAATTTTGTTATTATTAATTGGTCTGTTCAGATTTTCTATTTCTTCCTGAGTCAGTCTTGGAAGACTGTATGTTTTTAGGAATTTGTTTCTTTCTTCTAGGCTGTCCACTTTATTGGCATATTTTTTTTTTTTCCAGAATTCTCTTAAAAGTCTTTGAGTATCTGTTGTGTTCATTGTAACTTTTCTTTTTTTGTTTCTGATTTTGTGTCCCCTCTTTTTTTCTTGATGAGTTGGTTAACTATCTTCTGATTTTCTATCTTCTATTTTGTCTTATCTTCTTGAAGAACCAGCTCTTGGTTTCATTGATTTTTTTCTAATGTTTTCTAAGTTTCTGTTTTATTTATTTTTGCTTTTATGTTTATTATGTTCCTTCTTCTACTAATTTTGGTCTTTGTTCTTTTTCTGGTTCCTTTGGATGTAAGGTTAGGTTATTTGAGATTGTTCCTGTTTCTTGAGATAGGCTTGCATTGCTTATGAACTCCTCTTAAAGAGCTGCTTTTGCTGCATCCCAGCTATTTTGAACCATTGTATTTGTTTTCATTTGTCTCCATGCATTGTTTGATTTCCTCTTTGATCTGTTCATTGATCCATTGATTATTTAGAAGCATGTTCTTTAGCCTCCTCATGTTTGTATTTTTCCCAGTTTTTTTTCTTTTAATTATTTCTAATTTCATACCATTGTGGTCTGAAAATATGCTTGATACAGTTCCAGTCTTCTTTAATTTGTTGAGACTTCTTTGGTGGTGGTGGTGTTTTGTTTTTTTGTTTTTTTGTTTTTTTTGTCCTAATAATGATCTGTTCTGGAGAACATTCCATGTGCACGTGAAAAGAATGTGTATTCTGTTACTTTCGGGTAGATGTTCTGTATATATCTGTTAACTCCATCTGGTCTAATGTGTTATTCAGTGTCTCTGTTTCCCTATTTATTTTCTGTCTGGGTGATCTACCATTGATGTATACTGGGTGTTAAAGTCCTATACTATTATTGTGTTGCAGTCAGTTTCTCCTTTTAGGTCTGTTAGTATTTATATATTTAGGGGCTCCTATGTTGGGTGCATAGATATTTATGATAATATCCTCTTGTTGGAGTGGTCTCTCAATCATTATGTAATGTCATTTTTTATTTCATTTTACTTTCTTTGTTTTGAAATCTTTTTTGTCTGATGTAAGTATAACTACTACTGCTTTTTCTTTTCTCCATTTTTGTGGAATGTTTTTTTCCATCCATTCAATTTCAGTCTGTGTGTGTCTTTTGGTCTGAAGTGAATCTTGTAGAGGCAGAAAATAGATGGGTTTTGTTTTTTTACCCATTCAGTCATCCAGTGTATTTTGATTGGCACATTTAGTCCATTTATATTTAAGTAATTATCAGTATGTATGTACTTATTACCATTTTGTTAAATGTTTTCTGGTTGTTCTTGTCCTTATCTGATCCTTTCTGCCTCTCTTGCTCTCTTCTCTTGTATTTTATGACTTACTTTAGTGTTATGGTTGGAGTCTCTGCTCTTTCTCTTCTGTGTATCTAAGTTTTTGGTTTGTGGTTACCATGGAGTTCTTAAATGATATCCTGTGAATATTACAGTCTATAAAAAGCTGAGGGTCACTTCAGCTCCCCTCCTCCACATTTTATGTATCTAATATCTTCTCTTATAGCTTTTTATTTAGTGAGCCCTCTGATTTTATATGTAATTGTTTTTCCTGCTTTTGTTTTCTTGACCTTCATACTAGCTTTTAAGTAATTGATCTACTACCTCAGCTATATGTTTGCTCTATCGGTGGAAATGTTTCCCTTTCTTAAATTTTGCTTTTAGCTAAGGTCTTTTTTAAGGTGTCACTTTGACATTTCTTATAAGTGGTGAGCTCTTACGTTTATCCTTGAAGCTCTTTAGCTCTCCTTCCATTCTGAATGATAACCTTGCTGGATAGAGTATTCTTGGTTGGGAGTGTTTTCCCTTTCAGCACTTTGAGTAGATCATGCTGTTCCCTTCTGGCCTGTAGACTTTCTGCTGAAAAATCAGCTGATAACCTTATGGTGTTTTCCTTATATGTATGTAATTCATTGCTTTTCTAGTATTGTTTTTAAGAGTCTCTGTCTTTGATCTTTGACATTTTAATTATGATGTGTCTTGGTATGGACCTCCTTGGGTTTATCTTGTTTGAGATCTCTGTGCTTTCTGGATGTGGCAAACTGTTTCCTTTCCTGGGCTAGGGAAGTTTTCAGCTATTATTTCTTCCAACAAGTTTTCTACTCCTTTATCCTACTCTTGTCCTTCTGGAACTCCTATAATACAAATGCTAGATGTTTGGTGTTGTTCCAGAGCTCTCTTAACCTATTGTTTCTTCTTTCTTCCTTCTGCTATTCACCTTGAATACTTTGCATTACTCTATATTCCAAGTCACTGATCTGTTCTGCATACTCTAGTCTGCTGTTCATTTCCTCTAGTGTATTTTTTATTCATCTATTGAATTCTTCATCTTTGATTGGTTCTTCTTTCGATTTTTCCTACCTCCTTGTTGAAGTCCACCTTGAGTTCTACCATTGTTTTCTCAAGTCTGGTGAGCATCTGTATAAAGGTTACTTTAGATTCTTTATCAGGTAGATTGACTAACTCTCATTTAGGTTTTCTTCTGGGTTTTTTTTTTTCTTTTATCTTGGAGCATATTCGTCTATCTCCTCATTAAAAATTTTTTTTTATTAAGGTATTATTGATATACACTCTTATGAAGGTTTCACATGAAAAAACAATGTGGTTACTACACTTACCCATATTATCAAGTCCCCACCCAGACCCCAATGCAGTCACTGTCCATCAGTTTACTAAGATGCCACAGATTCACTGTTTGCCTTCCCTGTGCTACACTGTTTTCCCCATGAACCCCACACCATGTGTACTAAACATATTACCCTTCAATCCTGATCTCCTTCCCTCCCTACCTGCCCTCCCACACCCCTCTACTTTGGTAACCACTACTCCCTTCTTGGAGTCTGTGAGTCTGCTGCTATTTTGTTCCTTTAGTTTTGCTTCATTGTTATACTCCACAAATGAGGGAAATATTTGGCACTTGTCTTTCTCTGCTAGGCTTATTTCACTGAGCATAATACCATCCAGCTGCATCCATGTTGTTGCAAATGGTAGGATTTGTTTCTTTCTTATGCATGAATAGTATTCTTTTGTGTATATATACCACATATTCTTTATCCATTCATCTATTGATGAACACTTAGGTTGCTTCCATATTTTGGCTATTGTAAACAGTGCTGCAATAAACATAGGGATGCATTTGTGTTTTTGAGTCTGAGAAGTTGTATTGTTTGGGTAAATTCCAAGGAGTGGGATTCCTGGGTCAGTTGGTATTTCTTTTTTCAGTTTTTTGAGAAACCTCCACATGGCTTTCCACAATGGTTCAACTAGCTTACATTCCCACCAGCAGTGTAGGAGGGTTCCCCTTTCTCCACAACCTCGCCAATATTTGTTGTTGTTTGTCTTTTGGATGGAGGCCATCCTTACTGGTGTGAGGTGATATCTCATTGTGGTTTTAATTTGCATTTCTCTGATAACAAGTGATGTGGAGCATGTTTTCATGTGTCTGTTGGCCATCTGAATTTCTTATTTGGAGAACTGTTCAGCTCCTCTGCCCATTTTTTAATTGGATTATTTGCTTTTTGTTTGTTGAGGTGCATGAGCTCTTTATATATTTTGGATGTCAAGCCTTTATCGGATCTGTCATTTATGAATATATTCTCCCATACTGTAGGGTACCTTTTTATTCTATTGATGGTGTTCTCTGCTGTACAGAAACTTTGCAGCTTGATGTGGTTCCACTTGTTCATTTTTGCTTTTGTTTTCCTTGCCTGGGGAGATATGTTCATGAAGAAGTCGCTAATGTTTATGTCTAAGAGATTTTTGCCTGTGTTTTTTTCTAAGAGTTTTATGGTTTCATGACTTACATTCAGGTCTTTGATCCATTTTGAGTTTAGTTTTGTGTATGGGGGTTAAACAATGATACCGTTTCATTCTCTTGCATGTAGCTGTCCAGTTTTGCCAACATTAGTTGTTGAAGAGGCTGTCATTTCCCCATTGTATGTCCATGGCTCCTTTATCATATATTAATTGACCATATATGGTTGGGTTTATATCTGGGCTCTAGTCTGTTCCAATGGTCTGGTTCTGTTTTTGTGCCAGTACCAAATTGTCTTAATTACTGTGGCTTTGTAGTAGAGCTTGAAGTTTGGGAGCATAATTCCCCCTGCTTTAGTCTTCCTTCTCAGGATTGCTTTGGCTCTTCGGGATCTGTTGTGGTTCCATATGAATTTTAGAACGATCTGCTCTAGTTCATTGAAGAATGCTGTTGGTATTTTGATAGGAATTGCATTGAATCTGTAGTTTGCTTTAGGCAGGACGGCCATTTTGACAGTATTAATTCTTCCTATCCATGAGGACGGGATGTGTTGCCATTTACTGGTATCTTCTTTAATTTCTCTCATGAGTGTCTTGTAGTTTTCAGAACATAAGTCTTTCACTTCATTGGTTAGGTTTATTCCTAGATATTTTATTCTTTTTGATGCAACTGTGAATGGAATTGTTTTCCTGATTTCTCTTTCTGCTAAGTTCATCGTTAGTGTATAGGAATGCCACAGATTTCTGTGTATTAATTTTGTATCCTGCAGGTTTGCTGAATTCAGATATTAGATCTAGTAGTTTTGGAGTGGAGTCTTTAGGGTTTTCTATGTACAATATCATGTCATCTGCAAACAGGGAAAGTTTAACTTCTTCCTTGCCAATGTGGATGCCTTG
This sequence comes from Manis pentadactyla, assembly GCF_030020395.1. Lineage (NCBI taxonomy): Eukaryota > Metazoa > Chordata > Mammalia > Pholidota > Manidae > Manis > Manis pentadactyla. The sequence goes on along the minus strand of NC_080034.1, from coordinate 34,826,233 downwards.
TATTTCTTTGTGTTGTCTGATTGCCATGGCCAGGACCTCCAGTACTATGCTGAATAGAAGTGGGGAGAGTGGGCATCCTTGTCTTGTTTCCAATCGTAAAGGAAAAGCTTTCAGCTTCTCACTGTTAGGTATAATGTCGGCTGTGGGTTTGTCATATATGCCCCCTATACCCATTTTGTTGAGAGTTTTTATCATGAATGGGTGTTGAATTTTGTCGAATGCTTTTTCAGCATCTATGGAGATGATCATGTGGTTTTTGTCCTTTTTTTTTGTTTATGTGGTGGATGATGTTGATGGATTTTCGAATGTTGTACCATCCTTGCATCCCTGGAATTAATCCTACTTGATCATGATGGGCGATCTTTTTGATGTATTTTTGAATTCAGTTTGCTAATATTTTGCTGAATATTTTTGCATCTGTGTTCATCAGGGATATTGGTCTGTAATTTTCTTTTTCTGTGGTGTCTTGGCCTGGTTTTGGTATTAGAGTGATGCTGGCTGGCCTCATAGAATGAGTTTGGAAGTATTCCCTCTTGTACTCTTTGGAAGACTTTAAGGAGGATGGGAATTAGGTCTTCACTGAATGTTTGACAAAATTCAGCAGTGAAGCCATCTGGTTCAGGAATTTTTTTCTTAGGTAGTTTTTTGTTTACAAATTCAATTTCATTGCTGTAATTGGTCTGTTGAGATTTTCTGGTTTTTTTCTGGGTCAGCCTTGGAAGGTTGTATTTTACTTAGAAAGTTGTCCATTTCTTCTAGGTTATCCAGTTTGTTGGCATATAATTTTTCATAATATTCTCTAATAATTCTTTTTATTTCTGTGGTGTCCGTAGTGTTATTCCTTTCTCGTTTCTGATTCTGTTTATGTTTGTAGACTCTCTTTTTTTCTTGATAAGTCTCGCTAGGGGTTTATCTATTTTGTTTATTTTCTTGAAGAACCAGCTTTTGCTTTCATTGATTCTTTCTATTGTTTTATTATTCTCAATTTTATTTATTTATGCTCTAATCTTTATTATGTCCCTCGTCTCCTGACTTTGGGCCTCATTTGTTGTTCTTTTTCTAGTTTCATTAATTGTGAGTTTAGGCTGTTCATTTGGGATTGTTCTTCTTTGCTGAGGTAGGCCTGTATTGCAATATACTTTCCTCTCAGCACAGCTTTTGCTGCATCCCACAGATTTTTGTGGTGTTGCATTATTGTTTTCATTTGTCTCCATATACTGCTTGATCTCTGTTTTTATTTGGTCATTGATCCATTGGTTATTTAGGAGCATGTTGTGAAGCCTCCATGTATTTGTGGGAGTTTTCATTTCCTTTGCGTAATTTATTTCTAGTTTCATACCTTTGTGGTCTGAGAAACTGGTTGTTACAATTTCATTCTTTTTGAATTGACCGAGGCTCTTTTTGTGACCTACTATGTGATCTATTCTTGCAAATGTACCGTGTGCACTTGAGAGGAATGTGTATTCTCCTGTTTTGGGGTGTAGAGTTCTGTAGATGTCTGTGAGGTCCATCTGTTCTAATGTGTTGTTCAGTGCCTCTGTCTCCTTACTTATTTTCTTTCTGGTTGATCTGTACTTTGGAGTGAGTGAAGTGTTGAAGTCTCCTAGAATGAATTCATTGCATTCTATTTCCCCTTTTAATTTTTTTAGTATTTGTTTCACATATGTAGGTGCTCCTGTGTTAGGTGCATAGATATTTATAATGGTTATATCTTCTTCTTGGATTGACCCCATAATCATTATGTAATGTCCTTCTTTGTCTCTTGTGACTTAATTTGTTTTGAAGTCTATTTTGTCTGATACAAGTACTGCAACTCCTGCTTTTTTCTCCCTATTAGTTGCATGAAATATCTTTTTCCATCCCTTCACTTTTAGTGTGTGTATATCTTTGGATTTAAAGTGAGTCACTTGTAGGCAGCATATAGATGGGTCTTGTTTTGTTATCCATTCAGTGACTCTGTCTTTTGAGTAGCGCATTCAAACCATTTACATTTAGGGTGAATATCGATAGGTATGTACTTACTGCCATTGCAGGCTTTAGATTCGTGGTTACCAAAGGTTCAAGGTTAACGTCCTTACTATCTAAGAGTCTTAACTTAACTCACTTAATATGCTATTACAAATACAGTCTAAAGGTTCTTTTTTTATCCTCCTGTTTCTTCCTCCTCCTTTCTTTATATATTAGGCATCATATTCTGTACTCTTTGTCTATCCCTTGATTGACTTTGGGGATAGTTGATTTAATTTTGCATTTGCTTAGTAATGAACTCTTCTACTTTCTTTACTGTTGTTTTATTACCTCTGGTGACAGCTATTAAACCTTAGGAACACTTCCATCTATAGCAGTCCCTCCAAAATACAGTGTAGCAACGGTTTGTGGTAGGTAAATTCTCTCAGCTTTTGCTTATCTGGAAATTGTTTAATCCCTCCTTCAAATTTAAATGATAATCTTGCTGGATAAAGTATTATTGGTTTGAGGCCCTTCTGCTTCCTTGCATTAAATACATCATGCCACTCCCTTCTGGCCTGAAAGGTTTCTGCTGAGAAATCTGATGATAGCCTGATGGACTTCCCTTTGTACATGATCTTATTTCTCTCTCTGGCTGCTTTTAATAGCAATCCTTATCCCTAATCTTTGCCATTTTAATTACTATATTTCTTGGTGTTGTCTTCCTTGGGTCCCTTGTGTTTGGGAGATCTGTGCACCTCCATGGCCTGAAAGCCTATCTCCTACCCCAGATTGTGGAAGTTTTCGGCAGTTACCTCCTCAAAGACAGTTTCTATCCCTTTCTCTCTCTTTTCTTCTTCTCGTACCCCTATAATGCGAATATTGTTCCGTTTGGATTGGTCACACTGTTCTCTCAATATTGTTTCTTTCCTAGAGATCCTTTTTTCTCTCTGTGCCTCAGCTTCATTGTATTCCTCTTCTCTAATTTCTGTTTCATTTATCATCTCCACTGTATCTAATCTGCTTATAATACCCTCCATTGTGCTCTTCCATGATTCGGTCTCCAACTGGAATTCATTCCTGAGTTCTTGAATATTTTTCTGTACCTCCATGAGCATGTTAACGATTTTTATTTTGAAATCCCTTTCATGAACATTCACGAGGTCAATTTCATTTGAATCTTTCTCAGGTGTTGTATTCCTAATTTTACTTTGAACCAGGTTTCTTTGGTGTTTCATATTTATATGGCATCCTCTAGTGCCCAGATACTCTACTCTCTGGAGCTGCTCAGCCCCTGGAACAATGTCGGGGGTTGCAGGGGAGTGGTGCTTGGGGGGAGGAAAGGCCTGTTTTCTGCTTCCTGGCTGCTATGCCTGCCTCCACTGCCAGAACCAGTGGGTCAAGCACACAGGTGTAAGCTTCTGTGCTTTCGTTTGTAGTTTCTGTAGATGGGGCTTCCCTATGACTGGCCTAACGCCAGGGTAGGGTTTGCCGGTTTTCGAGCCAGATGGGGCTGGCCAGGAGAAAGACACAGTAGGCTGCGTATCATGGAGGGGGTCCTTTGAGCTGTGTAGCCAGCCAGGGAGCTGGAGCGCCTAAAAATCGAGAAAGTTCCCAACCTGCTGGCCAGAGTGCACTCGGACAATAATGTCTACCTGTCCTTTCTCCTAAGCAGTACGCTCTTTGCAGTCCTTGCCCCTTTAGCAGCCCTCTTGCTGTTAGGAAGTCTCTCAGACTGCCCACTTTTTTTTTGTCCCAGAGAAGCCGGATATGTGTCCCTGCTTTCCACAAGCGGCTGGAATCTCAGTCTCTCCAGGTATTCTGCTTGTCTTAGCTTTCCAACCCCTTAATCACGAGAGTATCATGAAAGAACCGTGGAATGTAGGTTTGTGCTCCCAGAGCAGATCTCCAGAGTTAGGTATTCAACAGTCCCTGGCTCCACTCCCTCCCCACTCCATTTCTCTTCCTCCTGCTGGTGAGCTGGGGTGGGGGAAGGGCTTTGGTCCCGCTGAGCCACGGCTTTGGTACGTTATCCTGTTCCATGAGGTTTATTCTTTTCTCCAGGTGTATGTAGTTTGGTGCAGCCCTCTTTCCTGTTGCTCTTTCAGGATTAGTTTTATTAATTATATCTTCATATTATATGCAGTTTTAGGAGGAAGCGTCTGTCTCACCTCTCACGCCGCCATCTTTAATCCCTCTCCCTCTTATCTCCTGATTTTGTATGATTTTCTGTACTTGATTCTCTGAATTAGTTGAAATGGCTCACTCTCCAAATCTTGAAGGATTGTCCATGTGTAGGAAGGTCCTCTGGATAGACTGCATGTGCCTGGTGGTTTTGGAAAGCTGAGACTCAGTCAATGTTAGACAAGCTTTTCCTGGTGCTGGGGTTCCCAGAGTGTGGTCCCAGGTGCATGGTCTGAGTGGCTGATTGGAGGGGCTCCTGGGTGGAAACCTGTGGCTGCTGCACTGGTTGGGGTAGGGTAGTGGGCCAGTGATGGGTTGAGGGTACACTCCAGGTTGCTTCCTGATTGGCACCAGTTGAGTCCCCTGTGCCTTCTTACCCATAGGCTTGTGTGCTCTCTGGGCTCCTGCAGGGAATTCTGACATGGGCACGAGCTCACAGTTTTGTGCACAACTCCCTTTTGGGCCAGGGAACTTTCCAGTCCTGCTGGTGGTGGCTGGGCAGGTGAATGGTACCAGGAAGCAAGGTTGGACTGTTGAATCTCCTGTAGGGGTGTTTGTGTATGGGTGGGGACCAGGATGCTGCCTAGAACAGTCTGAGATTGGTGTGTGTGCCTTGACCCTGCTCTCTGCTGCACTAAGATCTGTGGAAGGAAAGCAAACAATGACACTAGTCAGCTCCTCTGATCCCAGAGTGCTTCTAGCAGTTCCCTTGCCAAGTGGAAGATGTTTAGTTATGAAACTTGAATTCTTTCACGTATGGTCTAGTTGTACTTTAAAGTGCAAAGCTTTTTTTGTATGCTTCAGGGCAGGGAGTCTGTCCCTGGCTATCTCAGAGATGTTCCTTCTCCTCTCCTCCCCTCTTCTGGTTGCAGTGCTGTGGGGTGAGGTTCCTGTGATTACTGTCTGTCTACTGCTGTTTTTATGTGATCTTTCTATCCCTTGTACAGAAGGTATTCACTTTGGTCTCCATTCTTCAGGATGAAATGCCCTGTGTATAGGTGTACATTCAGTGTGTAGGTGGGAGAAAGTAGATTCAGGCTTGCTCTGTGCCATCTTCTCAGAATCCCACAAACAAGATTCTTTAGTGGCAGAAACTCAGGAGCATTACTACCCTCCAAGAGCATAAGGAAAGAGATAGCAGTATAGATTTTTCTCTTTTATTGTATAGACAGCTGAGACAAGGTAAACTTAAGGAGTTCATCCTAGAAGGTATGATTTGCTGAATAAATAATACCATCAGCAGTACGTAGCAACAGAGAACTGAGGTTGTAAAGAGAGAACTTTTTTGAACAGAGAAATGAAAACAGGATTTCCAAGTAGTAGCTAATCCAAGCTGTCATTAAATAGTTTAAATTTATACTGGGCAAAAGTGAAACTTTGTCTGGCTGCTGCATTTAACCCAGAAGAAAAGAGCAAAGAGAAAACAAGTGGTGCTCATTTCTTTGTTTTTAAATTCTTTGTTTTCAATTTTACAGAAGTAACTACATGACACAGAGTAGTCTGTAAGAGAAAGTGTCACCTTGGAATTTCCTTTCACTGTTCTCTTTTTCATTCCATCCTTTTACAGAATACAACTCGAAGTAAGAGGAGTGTTGGGGTTCTTTCATCTCTGAAAATGTATTTTCTGCCCCCAGCTTGATGGGAAGTTTGACTAAGTGTAGAATTCTTGGATGAAAATCCTTACTCACTTGTTTTTATAGCATTCCATGTTGTTATTGAGGAGTCAGGTGTCACTAATACTCATTTTTATAAGTAATAGACCTGGGATTTTTTTTCACCTCTGTAGCTCTTAGGATTGTGTTTTTATCCTTGGTGTTCTAAAATTTGTAGTGAAGTGTCTGGTGGTCATGTTTTTCCCCCCATACAAGATGTTGGATACTTGTTAGGCCTCTAAGATCTGAAGATTGATGTCCTCCTTCAGCTGTGGACAATCTTTGATATTCCCCTTTCTCAATATTTTCTTCTCTTTTGGAAATCATAATATAGATACTGAACTTACTAGATTGATGCTCTTGCTCTTAACTCCTTGCTCATAGTCTCTACCTCCTGTTTTCTGGGTGATTCTGTTGACTTTAATCTTCTAATCCTTCTTTTGATTGTATTTCAACAATCATGCTTCCAATTCTGTTCTCTAAAGATTTCTTTTTCGTGGTATCCTACTCTTGTTTATGAATGTAGTAATAATAATTATGTAGTAGTATCTCCAGAGTATATTAATTAGCATTTAAACCTCTGCTCTTCTGTTTGCTGAGTTATGTGTGATTGCCTTGGGGCCAATTTTCCTTCCTTTATGCTTCTGGTTCTCATTTGCCTGGTGAAGCTTGGCTTTCTGTTGACTTTTAAGAAGGCCTAGATGGGTGGGGAGGGTCTCTACCATGTCTATTTCATAAATGCGAATTTTTACTGGGTGCTCTGCATGGGATGGACCTGCGGTAAAAGTGTTAACGGGCTGAATTTGTTGTAAGGAACTTGAGAACCTGCTATCACGCTCTCAATTTGGGGACTTGACATTGAGGAACCACAGAAACAACTTTGCCTAGACAGGTCATTCAGTTTCTTTAGAGAAGAGTTGTCCACATTTTTGCCAGGTAAATGTGAGCTGCTTCCAAAGGTGGGAGGTACAGACCTATGCAGTAGTGATCCCCCTGGTTTCTGCCCTGCTTCTCTTAAGGCTTTCTTTGCATCCAGTGGCTGCTGCTACTTCTGCAGTCACCCAAGTTTCAGCCCACTCCCATCACTACCAATGTCTAGAAATTTCTTTATAATCTCTTGTTGATTATGTTAAATCCAATTATATTTATTACAGTAGGTTCATTCTTCGTGTTATTTTTGTGCTTTCATTTCAGTTGGGTATGTGGAAAGGTCCGAGGAAAATATGTTTAGTTCTCTTGAGCTAGAAGTTTTCTGGAACAGTCAGGACTATAATTTTTTTATTTAATCATTAGTGGAAGACAAAAGGAAAAGGTCGCCTCAATGGAATATTGTGATTCTTAGGAAATATAGAGGGTGAGAATGTACCCAAGTTAAAGCCCCTAATCTCGAAGGGGAGAAAGTATGGAGGTTGGTGGTTGAGAATGTGAGCACTAGAGGGAGATTACATGAGTCCACATTCCAGTGCTCCATTTGCCAACTACATAGCTTTGTTGGACCTGTCTGTGAGCCTCAGTTTTTTCTTCTTTAAAATAACAGACCCAACCACAGAGTTGTTATGAGGGAAATGAGATAAATGCAATAGTGCCTGATAAATGCTCAGTAGGTAATAGAGATGTGGACAGAAGGTACCTGATGATATGAATGAAAGGTGAGTGAACAGAAACTTGAAGTTTAGAAGGACAATGAGAAGGAACCCACATAACCAAGATAGGCTGGTTGGAAAAAGAGATGAAATCAGAAATATAATGAGGACCACACAGATTGGAGAGTACAGACATGGAAAGGAAGGTGGAGGTCAGGGAAGTCGAGAGCAGAGGGGAGAGCACTCAGCAGACCTTGTTTGGACAGGTGAGGGAAGTGACAAAAACCCTTTCTTAAGAAAATTGGGAATCAGAACTAGGAAAAACAAACTTCCCTTTTGTTCTATTTGTTTTGTTTCTAGGCCTTTCTTTAAAAGTAAAGTTTTACAGTATCTATCTGGAAAGTAATTCTTACAGAGATTTCACAAGCTTGTCTTCCAAAAAAATATTCTTATTCCCTGATCTCCTTTCTAAGCTTCTATACTTGTAATAGAGAACTCCTTTTCTTTTTTGGGGCAAATCACAATTTAGGAGCCACAGAGGATTGATAGTTTTCTTGTGGTTAAAATTTCAATGAAAAAACTGACTGTTGCATCTAAACCAACAATGTGAGAAAATTTTAGCCAATAAATTCAGTTCTTTATGATTAAAAATCAGACAGTTTAAAGCATTTTTGTCATGGGGGACTTCATATTGTGATTAGTTATATGAACAACCAAGTGCCTCTTTGGGCTCAGTTAACCAACCTCCCACTACATATGTATAATTATTTTTAGTGCATACAGACACACTGCTATAAAAGCTTATTTGGCCTTGTGCTCTCTGCCGTTCTGAATTCTCTCTTTTCATTACCAGTATCCACCCACTGAGTTTCAGAAAGCCATTCCCAAATAGAAGAACCACAACTCAGAATTTTAAATAAACCACATCTCTATTAGCTCAATGGACAGGGGAATTATTTACATGTTATGCATTTCCCACATCCATCTACCCTTTCAAAACTTATTAAAAATGTATACATATGTTGGCAAGAAAATAGGGCATTTAACTCAGATTGTGTTAATTTTTCTGTTGTTTTTTTTAGCAAGGGATAAAGAAAGAAAATATGGCAGTCTTTAAGATTTTTACCATGGATGTGGGCCAATATTTACTTGAAAAAATATATACTGGGTGCTGCTTCTTTTTTTCTAGAGAAAATTGAACAGCTCTCCTCCAGAGATGTTACTATGTTACAGCTTGAATTAATATGTCCAAATATACAGGATGGCTTTTAAAAGAAAGTTGTGCTCAGGGAGGGAACATGTGTGTGCTTATTTAAATGGGAGCTGTTAGCTGCAGCAGAGTCTGTGTTCCATCTTGGCATTAACTGATACTTCCTGTAACTGACAGGATTCAGATCCACTTTTTTGGGGGCCTCCTTTTGAGAAATCCATTTCTGAAAAATTAAAATCACATCTTAAGGTCTTTGTCATCATCCTTCCTGGATTAGTAGTTGAAGTAATTGATAAAAATGAACCCTTATTGGAATTAGACTAGGAAAATGACATACAAAAGTCTCTGACTAATCATTAGTGTACTTAAAGGTTAGTGTTGACTTTACTACAAACCTGGAGAAGCATGAGTATTGATTGACCTTACTGTTGGTTACCTGCTACAACCATCTTTTCGTGCACTTTCCCGTAGACCTAAGCTGTGTCAACATTTCTGGGAAAGAATTAAGCAGCCACTCTAGCCATCATCGCCATGTATGCCTACTCCAGAATATAGTTTAGTTTTTGTGTTTTTGTTTTTGTTTTGCAAATATTTCAGACTTACAGAAAAGTTACATGAAGATTACAGAGAATTCTCAGTTAAAGACCTACCCCAAACTGGAACCTCCCAAAGTTAACATTTTACCACATTAACTTTCTTGACTCTCCTCTGTGTTGTGTATATTTTATATCCTTACCTGTAACTGTTTGGGTCAGATGCCTTTGTTATACTAAAAATTTCAGTGTACAGTTCTTAACATCAAGGCGTTCTCTTACAGTAACCACAGTACAATTTCAAAATTGGGAAATTAACACTGATATACAGTTGTTTTTTTTTTTAAGTACAGTGGTTCATAGCATGGACAGTTTGATAAGTCTTTCAGTGAAGAATGTTGAGCCAAGTCAGTTGAATTGAGGTTAAAATGGTAGGCAGTTGCTACTTGCATGTTTCAAATATGGACTAAAGACTATTTTCATAATAGTTTTATGCAAAATGCCTTGCCTCTGATTTTGTAGCAACTCATTTCACAAATGGGGTTATTTTTCTTTCCTTCATGAGCCATTTTCTTAAGGCAGCTTTCTTCAACCCTTTACACACTTGGCAGTACCTACATTTACGCTGATATAACCTAAGTAATGACTAACGTACTCATTCAGAAAAATAAAAAATAAAAAGGACAAGGTTCTCTCTGGGCAAGCCTTGTCATCAGATGCTAAGTTCTAACTTTAGGTTCATTTAGCCTCACATCAGAAAGAGAGTTGAAACAAGGCACAGAAGTATTTTTTTATAAGCTTAAAGATTTGCCCTCGGAGTAATGAGTCAGAAGAGAAGACTAAATCTTGGGTGGAAGAAACCAAGTGATAGGTAGAGAGAGGAACTGAATTAAGCTGATGCTAAATTAGAAACAAAAATCGTTTAAAAACAAATCAGCTATTTAATTTTAGCAACTACTTAGTTATGCATTCAAGCTGAATTTTTTTAAATTATAAAATACAAACATTCAAATGTTTTTCCCTTACATTAAACCTGGGCCACAGCCTTCAGGATAACAGTCTGTCATTGCAACATTACCATCATTAGGACCTTGTTTCTTTTATAGAGATATTCTGTTTTGATTGATTGATTGATTGATTGATTGTTGAGCACCAGTGGAGTACTAAATATAGCTAATTCTGTCCCTGCCCCTAGAGGCTTGCACTATAAATGAGACAAGAAAAACAATTGGAAAATTACAAACACCCATGGTGAGGGTAGTTAAGCTTCATTGGAGTGAGATGATTTGCATGGGAATATTTGACTTTTTGTCTGTATATTTTTAACAAAAAACCAGAAAAATAGTGTTAGTGTCTCATTCATCTTTACCCATTTCCCTATCCTATCCTCATATTCCATGTTTTTCCATAAAGGACACCTATTTTCAGTCTTCCTGACAAAAAACCCAAGGCCAGATTAGGTTTAGCCCCTGGGCAGGTCATTCATGTTTTGGAGAGCAAGATTATTCGGAGGTGCAACATTATTTGAAGACTTCTGCTTGTCCCTTCCCTCTGAGCCTCTTCAAAGATATATCAGTAGTAGGAAGAAGTGGCTTATATTCCCAAGTACTGCCCAGGTGCTCCAAACAGTTGTATAATTTTATATGGCATAATTTGAAAACCTGTAGGCTTCATCTAACTACAGAGTAAGTAGATTTATTCCATATTTTTAGGCAGTTTAACTTGTAACTGAGTGTTCTAAGGAACTAAGTGAAAACAATATTGCCTATCTTATGCACAATTATATGAAAATAAATCTGGATATATAGATACTTCATGGATTCTCTGAAATTTCCCTTCGGGTAAATGAAAATAAATTATGATGATCTTAATTTCTGGAAATACTGGAGAAGATAGTAGAACAGAAGTTCAAGAATAGTCTTTGCACTGTAAAAGTCTTAGACCCTCATGGTCATAGACTGTGATTTGTGGTCAAAGAACAGGAATTAGGGAACTTGGGCATGCGACCTTTGAGAAGTATATCTTTCTCTTGGGTTTCTTAATCTTGCTTCTTTCTCTGTCTTACCTTAATAATGTTACCTTATTTTGTACTCTACTAATGCTGTAATATTTTTTTAAATGAATACATTGTAATGTTGAGCTCTAAAATGCCTGAGCAGGATATAAAAAGGAAAGATTATCCACTGAGGGTCATTTGTCAGCTTCAATGAGTAACTGAAAAATCTATGGTGAAAAGTACTGTAGCTTAGTTGGGCAGGCAGGACTGGTCTCACGCAGGTAGATCTACAGCAAGGAAATGGTGCCAGGCCAGTACCAGCCAGAAAGATGACTGTATTGCTGGTCTGACAGGTTCTGCTGACCACCCACCTCTGTAGAATTTAAATTGCTCATGGGTGAGACTCCTTAAGAAAATAGTATATAATAAAAATTTAATAAATAGGGATGGTGGCTGCAGTTTTAAAGGTAAGCCGAGGAGTGGTTTATGGGCCTATGGACTACCCACCCTCATCTGTGCCTTTTTAGAGACCTGGTGTATGAGTTCTAGGAAGCTATTAAGGTGGTTGAGAAAAGGAAGTTAAATTTCTGCCTGTGGGACCCATATAAAGCAAGAAAGCATGTTTTACCTTTTCCAACCAATAAAAGAAATAACATTTCAGAGGAAAATAACTGGCTTTTCTTTTGCTATTGGGTGGTTAAAAAAAAACGCTTTTTATAGCATCCTAAAAATAATCAGTAAAGAAACTTTAGTGGACAGATTTTTTTAAATAACAGAGAAAATTAAAAGTAAAGCTGATTTTATATACATTAAATCCTGTGACTACAATCCATAGAAATCCAAAGTTAGCAGGAATGGTAAGAAAATGGTATTAGGAGTAAGTCTTTCAAATCATACTCTAAAAGCAGAGGACAAGTAGGCTTATTCAGCAGAGGCGTATTTTAAGAAAAACTGTACCACCTTATTTGGATAAGGAGATTCTAAGTGGCACAGAGAGAGAAGCTTGTTTTCATTCCCACCCTTGGCCAAGGATCTGTCCCCTATCCTCATCCCAGAAGCACTGGTCTTTATATAAGAAGCAGCAGAGTCTTGTCTTTGTGGTAAGGTATTCTCATGGAGGAGTGGAAGTAGAATCTTGAGATATAACAGCCATTTGGAAATAGAATAGCAATAGTGGTTAAGAGCCGGTAGGTTAGGCTCCCTGGGTTCAAATTCCAACTCTTTCTTACTAGCTCTATGATCTTTGGCAATTCACCTAACCCTTGCCTTGGTTTCCTCATCTTAAAATATAGGTAAATAACAGTACCTACCTCATAGTCTTGTTAGTAAGAAAGCTAGAGAGTTAATACATATATAGTAGTCCATCCCCTTTTTTCCACGGTTTTACTTTACACAGTTAAAAGTTACCCATGGTCAACTGTGGTCCAGGAGCAGATGACTATGCTGGGTCCCATTGCCTACATCGTTCACCTCACCTCATCTCATCATGTCAGCATTTTATCATCTCACGTCATCACAAGAAGGGTAGCACAGTGCAGTGAGATGTTTTGAGAGACAGACCACATTCACACATAACTTTTGTTACAGTGCCTTATTATAATTGTTCTACTTATATTAGTTACTGTTTTTAATGTCTTACTTTGCCTAATTTATAAATTAAACTTAATCACAGGTATTATGTATAGGAAAAAACATTGTATTTGTAGGATTTGGATAATCTGTAGTTTTAGGCATCCACTGGAAGTCTTGGAATGTATCCCTCACAGATAAGGGTGTCTACTATAAAAGCATTTAGAAGGTGCTGGTAGAGAGTAACTATTTTGTGCTGGTATTTATTGTGATTATTAATGAAGCTTAACTTAAGGGATCTCTTATCATATCTACCTACTGTGATGACTGGCCTTAAAGTGATCTTAGACAAAAGGTTACATATTGTATGATTCTATATATATGTCCATATATATATGACATTCTTGAAATGGCAAAATTATAGAAATGGAGGACTGATAAGTCTTTCCCAAGGGTTTCCAGGGTGCAAGGGGAGAGAAAGGGGAAGTAGGCATGGCTGTAAAAGGTCAACATGAGGGATTCTTGTGGTGATGAAAATGTTCTATAGCTGAACTGTATTCATACCAATATCCTGTTATGATACTATACTAGAGTTTTGCAAGATGTTACCGTTAGGGAAAACTGGGTGAAGGTACATGAGATTTCTTTGTATTTCTTATAGCTACATGTGAACTTAAATTACCTCACAACATTTAGTAGTAAAAAGAAAATGGGCTTGGAAGATTCCTGATAGAGAAAAATTGGCAGTTCAGGCCATAAACTGTAGGTTTCTGAGTAGATGGAAAGAGTGACATTAAGGCTAATAAACATGGTAGAAGGAAAATTGTAAACTGGCCCATTGACATTTTAGTGAGATGTTCATGAGAAAAAAGATCTGAACCAGTTGGGGCCAAAGAGAGGGGAAAGATAAGCAACAGCTTTATTTTCCCTAGAAACCTATCAGACTGGTGCTTTCCTAAGTGCCTTTGCTCCCCAGACTACAAAAAAAAGTCCTATCTGTTGATAGGGTTTTCAGTAAAGAAAAGGTAGATCAATAATAATTTATATACGAAAGTATTTTGAAAAGCAGCCTTTATAGAGAAGAACTTAGGATGACAAATGTGAGCTAAAAACCATATGTCTACATATATACAATATAGTTTAAATTCAAGTTTTCTCACCTTTCCTTCTTCTACATCTTAATCACTTTACCCAACAGAATTTATCTCTTGCCCATTTTATGGTCATAGCATTCTTCTGTTCATATATTTATATGCCACTCATGCTGCAGGCTTATTTGTATGTCTTTCCTTCTGGACCGTGGCCTCCTTGTAGGGAGAGATCAGTACCATACACAGTCCTGATTTGCCAAGTCATAGCCTCAGGCCTGGCACACAGTGGGCACTTGAGAAATAATTAATGAAATACTGACTGTTGTCATGGCCCTGAACAAAGTGTTCATTAATCTAGAGACCTAAATAAATTAGGTCAAATAAACAGAATTTCATTGTACTGAATGAGGTTGTGATTTCTTGCAGATGAACCTTCCCGGGCTTTTGCTTACATTTTTTTAAATTTGGTGAAAATTTTCCTTAGGTTTAAAGTAAAGAAGAATTTTAGAGAACTGAGTGATTCAGCAGTCTTACAGCAACAATTAGCAACAGTGTAGAGCCAGTCAGTAAGGGAAGGCAACCAGAAAAAGGCCAGGAAGCTGTGGGAAAGGAGATAATTGGAGGAGTGACTTGTGGCCTTCTGGGACCAACCTCAGCACAGAGAATGCCAGCAGATTATAAGAAAATGTGGGCTAAAACACTGGTGGCTCGCTCATTTCCTAATGTTCACCTAAGCATCCATCCACAGATGAATTTCTATTCTGATGTCCAGTATGCGGCAGATGCAGTGGAGGAAGTCATTTCTGGTCCTGAATATGTAACAGAGGAGATGTACAATTGAAAAATCTCCTTTCTTATAGTATAAATGACACCATTAAAAGATAGGTAGGCAGGCAGGCAAACAACCATAGAATCTAGAATGTGGTACATACACATATATGTGGGCATATACTGTTCTAGATTAAAAGAGATTTAGATGTAAGATTCAAATGTAACACATAAAACTTGATTGGACATGCCTTTGAGAGCAATGGAGATAATTTAGATATGAACTGAATATTAGATGGCATTGGGAAATTAGTCTTAATTTTCTTAGATGTGATATTTTGGTCATATAATGAAATGCCTTTATTAGATGTATATGTATGAAGTATTTTGATGTTTGTAACTTATTTTCAAATGCTTTGGGGGAAAGTAAAGCATTGTGACAGATTGTTAACAGTTGTTGAATCTGAATGGAGTGTATGTTCCATTTTGGGATTAGCCACCCCAGGTCTCCTGATCTTGGGTTCCCAGCAGGGAGGAAGAGTCAGAGGTCTGCTTTCAGTCTTGAGGTTATGATAGAAAAGGAGGAAACCACCCTCAGATATATCTCTTAATAGCAAAGGAGAGAGCCAGAGAAAATATTCTGGGGGGTGAGGGTGCAGATGGAAGAGAAGACAGAGATTAATGCTTAAGAATAGTACAGCCTGGCAATGTAAAGAGTTGACCTTAGAAATGGTTATGATCTAAGATACAGCATCCTAGATGTATTTCAAGCAAGATTCATCTTCATAGCATGTATCAAATGAAAATGAAGGCATTCTCCATAAAATTTTAATAACCTATTCCAAAGACTGGAACTTCTTTTTCTGTCCATGTAATGGCTCTTTTTAACAGGTGTGTTATTCCAGAATTCTTCTAGGGACATTAGGAAGATAAGAAAGGAAGAAATTCCAGTTGAACAAGGTAGAAAAATAATATTTAATGGGTAATGAGGGAGTTTTCTCTCCTGAAGTTCTTACATGACACACAGAGTAAAATGCCAAGAAAGGATGAATCTAATCTCTGCATACACTCTGAAAGCAAAGCATGATGAGAAACACAGAAAGTACATATAAAACTGATCTTTTGGTCTCTTCTATCAATTTTTCCAGTAAAAGTGTGGTATTTTTCATGGACAGAGGTTTCAGCAGCTTAAGCTCCTTTCAAATGGTCAAAGGAGAGACAGCAGTGATGTGTGAAGGTTCATTAATTATTGCTCTTACTGATGTTTGCACAGGCTGTTGGGATCATAAATGTCAGTCTGTCAAGAGACTGTGATAGATTCTAAAAAACTGATTGAGTGCCTCAAAAGCTGTCATGGAGCCTGAGATTAAACAGATTCATCTTCCTTTCTTACAAGTGAGAGAAGGTGTGGGTGAAGCGAAGGAAGAAAGCTTCCTCCTCTTTGTTGCCACTTTGCTTCTCTCTCTCTCTCCTACTCTGAGTTTGAGTGCTGGCTTGTGCAGAGGGCTAAGAGCCTGCCTGAAATGTCAGAAGGCTGCAGTCATGGTTAGCAGCCCCGGGTGTACAGCAGCCCCGCTGCCAGCTGTACAGCGACGGGAGATCAAGAGAGATTGGGACTCAACTCTGACAGGCCTGACACAATTTATTTGGAAATTTTCAGGTGAGAATATGAGTAATAAAGATAAGAACAGTGACAGTAAGGAACAAATGTGAATTTCTGTCAGAGACAAAACAGAATTTTAAAAGAAGTAGCTGTTTGTTGTCTCCAGTCAAGCTTTCCAGTTAAACGGTGCTCCTAAATTGGAAGTCTTACCACTACTTTCTGCAATGGGCTAGTAAAATAAAATTAGAATAATTGTTCTTTTCAGTAGACTGTTTTTTAAATCACTGTGCTTGTTTCTCTGTCACAAATTAAGCAGCAGTTACCTTCAAACCTAGGAAGCTGAAAGGTAAAATACTTTTCCTTAAGATTTTCCTTTCTCAGTTAATCACATGATTCTTCATCAGACTTCACTTTGACTAGATCTAATGTGCTTCTCATTCTATTAAACATAGGGAGAGGAAGAGGGGATCTGGTAAATACCAAGAACTGTGAACTTGGCATGGGAGTGTAGCAGCCCTTAAGTGGGGATGTACAGATTAGGTTAGGTTCTCAAGGAAAAGCAGACTGGGAAACGTGTGCTTTATGGGCCCTTTATGAAGGACCTTGATTAGAAGTCACTCTTACCTCCTGGGGTGGGAACAGTTTCTACCTTGCCACTACAGCTCCTCCTGCTGCTAATGAACATGCTCCTTGCAAGGACTCGTTTCTTCTGACAGTTAAAACTGCGTGTGAGAGTTATTTCTGTTCACCTTTCTCTCCACATTTAACCCTTACTGCCCAAGTTCAGATCATGCCAGTAGACTGTTAGGTGCTTTCCGTCATTGTTGAGGTAGTTAAAAATGCTTCAGGGTAGAAGGAATGATGTTTGTGAGCAAAAACATGAATAATCAAAGTTACTCACATGTGGACAGTAGATGAGGGTTCCTTTAGTGTTCACTCTGTTTGGATCTTTTCTTTCTGGTAGTCCTTTTTTAATTGACATAAGATTATAATTGAATAGTTGAATTATTTAGTTCATTATTATGTAATTAGAATCCCTGCCCTGGACATCTGTTTCTCTTACTTAGGCAACTCACCCCATGGCCAAAGTTTCATTAAGTAATTAGCAGAGGAGATGTAAATTTCTCATGCAGACATGATGATGATCCTGTAGACCGCTATTTATTTCATTAGCTTCTAATTAAAATGCTAAGTTGACTTGTGAGAAAATGCCAAAGAACAGTTTGCTTTGCCAAGAAGTTATGTATGTAACAGTCACCTTCCTGGATGGCAGCGTGTGGGGAGCAGTAAACAGTTTAGGGATCTTATTTCCCCTCTGTTTTTGTGGTGGGGGGCATTAGTGGGCTCAAGGCTTCCTTTCCATCTATTAGGCCATTGACTGAGTGAAGATTAATATTCACAAGCATAAAAATTATGGATATATTAATATTGGGAACAGTTCCTTGATTCTAAAAAAAAAATAACATTCTTGTAAACATTTCATCTGTGTTGGTTTAGGATCATTAAGGACATCTTCTCATGGCTGAAACGTTCTGTACATTGGATGCCTTTGGTCTTGGACTTGTGCAGATGCCAAGACATTGACTCTCAGAGGACTGACCAGGTCTGAATGGTGTTCTTTTAGGATGGCCAGTGCAGCCCAACCAGAAGCTGTTGGCAACATCAGGCGCTTCCCTTAGGACCCCTTATTTTACGAATGTCCTGTGCTACCTGCCTACCAGGACAAATAACTCAGTAGTCTTTATATGTAATGTGGAGTGCATTAAGGAAAATTTCAGCATGAGACCATGTGGACTTATTCCTTAGTTTCATTATCGAATGCTCATTGGTCAGACAAGGTGAGGAATTAGAAGAAAAGTGATCACATCTGGACAGGCCTTCTGACTTTTGGGGGCCCCTTCAAGTGGGTTGTTTGGTGATGGCCAGTGGTGATTATAATTATATAAATGTGAATTCTGTTCCCAATCTTAGGCATTATTTCTTTGCATATTACTCCCTTGCTTATTTGAAAATAGCTATGGATAGGCACTGAAAAAAAAAAAGTCTTCTCATCATAGCAAAGGTTTGCTGTAGAAATGAAGGTGAGTGCTGTGCGGGTAGGCAGCAAGTTTGACAGTTTGGGACAGACACGTGGGAAACGGCTTTGAATGTGAAGTTTGCATTTCTGGACACTTGCGTGGTTGTACCATATAGTGGGGTGAATAAAAAAAAAAGGCTTAGGGTTTGAGTAGTTCTTTTTTATGTTAGAGGTATGCTCTCATCATTTCAAGGAGCTTTGGATTTTAACAATAATGCAAAGGTTTCAACTGCCTCCTCTTGTGCAGAGCCTTCTCTCTTTCTCTTCCTCCACCCCGCACCCCAGGATTGGGGGATAAGTTCTTATAAGGATGCTCCAGATTTAGGACCTTGTCCCAGCACAAACTTCATTTTTTTTGTTACGGCTTTTACTCTAGAATTTTCTCTTCTTGTTACATTCTCCTCCACCCCCAACAACAAAAAAAGGTCTAAATAGGGTTATTAATACAAATAGTGCCATTACTGGTTTGTGAAAAAGCTCCCCCCCCCCCCCGGCCCCCGCCCAGAGAGCAGTGTGGCTCATAGGAGGTGAATTCCTTTGGCTGGCTGCTTTGTAATGATTTGCATTTAGATTGTTGCTTGCTGGGAAAGGGGCCTGGTGTGTCTGTGGCTGCCTCAGTCATCACACTGACTCAGTTTGGACAGCTTCGCTCAGCAGAGCTGGGAAATAGGCTAAACTTGCTTTCAGTTGTTTTCATCAAAGACCTGTTTAGTTGGCTTGTATTGGGGGAAAATGTCATGTAGGACTGGAAGAACTAAATGAGATGAAAAATGAAGTTTACAGTTGTTAAGAATAGTGTGTACCTTCCATAAGTCAGTGCACAGTGCAGTGGACTGGGAGACTGGGAGCAAAATGTTAGCATTGTCACTTCTCAGGGCCAGTGAGTGCTCTCGGTTAAGAAGTGTGGTATTTTCTTTACATAGGAGGAAGCTAGGGAAAGGGATACAGGCAGCCTTCACTGAAACACATCCAACAGTCTGCTGCTTCTTACTAGAGCCACTTTAAATAGAAAATCAGAACTGCCTAGGAGAGGATTCATTCATTAAAGAAATATTTACTGAGTTCTAGGCATGGAGGGCTCATTAGTGAACAAAGCAGGTGAAACTTCCGCCTTCCAGGAGTTCACATTCTCCTAGGGAATAATATTAAAAGATAATGCTATGGAGGGATAAAAGACAGGAAAAAGGAGGAGAGAAAGTGTGAGGGAAGGGGGACAAGAGTAGTCTAGATAAAGGTGATCAGGGAAAAAGACTACATTGAAGAAGTGACTTGAAAGACTTAAAAGAGGTGAGATTCCATGTAGATCTGGGTGAAGAGTATTCCAAACAAATGAAACAGAAGGTGCAAAGGCCCGGAGGTAGGAGACAATAGGTAGGCAAGTGTGGATGGAGCAAAAGGAGAGTAGCAGAAAATGAGGTGAGAGGAGGGCATATCATGTAGGGCCTTTTGAAGATCATATTAAGTATTTGAACTTTTACTCTGAGAAGGGGAGCTATTAGAGGGTTTTAAGCAGGCAGGCAAAGTGGTTCTAAACTTGATTTTTAGCAGGACCACTTGGCTGCTGTGCAGTGAACAGAATAGGGGCAAAGGAGGTGGGTGAGCAAAGAGAACCAGTTAAGATATTTACTAGGCTGGATGAGACAATGATGGCTTGGATCAGCATGGTTGTGGTAGAGGGGTGAGAATGGGGGGATCTGGATCTATTTGGAAGAAAATTATTTAGGAGACTCCCAGAGGTGGTTTAGCACAAACCACTTTGGAACCTTGGTAGGAAGTGACAATTACAGGAGTAGAGAGTCTCCAAGTGCTGTCCCTTTTTTGAAGGCAAGAGATATTTACAGCCTTCCTATGCTACAAACTTTATTGCATTTCAGTTACTTTTTTAAGGTTATACAAAACACAAGTTGTCACACACTACACTTCCCTCCACCTGCCAATTTGACGCCAACTCTCGGATTGTTGTGCCAAGTGTACCACACTACAATGGAGGCTTTGGGACAGCTTGCTTGTGAACAAGCAGGGATATTCCTTCATGCTGAATAAAGTTGGAGTAATTTTCAGTATTAGAACCTGATTCTTGTGTGCTTAATCAAGTTTAGGAGTAGAAGAGGTTATTTAATCACCCATCAAACACTGGCTTTAGCTATGGATTGTGCTAAACAGTGATAAAAGAAATATTGGACATAATCCCTTCTTTAAAGAATTTAATTCTCCTTGAGGACTAGCAAATTTTCACAAAGAGGTAAATAATCAGTATAAGCAATAAACAGCTAAAGCCCAAAGAAAGGGTGCAAAGAGAGGATCCCATTCCAGCTCGAATGGTCTTCTCGTAGAGACAGCTGTTATTAAAGCAATAACATAGAACTGATTTTGTTGAACCAACTGCCCCCCCACCCCCTTCTAGCTCAGACCTAGCTTGTTTGAAATCAACTGTGAAGGTATCTGCTTGTCACAATTCTGTAGTATAAACTAGGCCAGTCAGAACTGGCTCTTGCTCACACAGGTCCAGTGTCTGGAAAAGGGCAGGAGCCTGGTCAGAAGAATGCCTGGCAGTACATTAATCAGCTGTGCTTGCCAGGCCAGGCACTAACCCTGACCCCCAAATGTGTTGTTTTGGTCAGATTCACAGTCTGAGAATGAGGCTTCACCAGTGAAGCGGCCCCGACTACTGGAGAATACTGAGCGATCCGAAGAAACCAGCCGATCTAAACAGAAGAGTCGTCGTCGGTGCTTCCAGTGCCAAACCAAACTGGAGCTGGTGCAGCAGGAATTGGGATCATGCCGCTGCGGTAAGCATCTCCCCCAATGGCGTGATGGAGGCTGTGTCCTTGACACCCTGCCAGAGCTCTGGAAATTATTCCTAAGAGGCTGCTGTTCTTATGCTTCTCCTGAGTTGCTCCCTGTGAGATACAGGTTTGGAGCTTGAGAAATCAGGAATAGAGGATTCTTACTTCTAAACACCTTTATTAATCCTCTCACACACAGAAAAAAGGCAAACCATCCCCAGCTGTGCGCTTACACATACTTTTTGTGGGCTTGCTTTGTCACCACTTACTGCTTTCAGCTTCTCCCCACTGTGTATTGCTCTGCTTCTCACTGATGACTTGGTTAAAAATTAACCAAACCAGCAAAATTCTGAAGTATGTACCATAAAATTCAGATATTAAATTAATTTTGCATGAGCTTTTTACTATATAATAAGTGGAAGATTTTGCCCCCCATATCCCTTTTAAGTTAAAGTTTGATTAGAAAACTGTTTTCTTTGGACCATAATTCACTGTCATTTAACCCCTTGAAATAGCTTAAAAATAATCTTTCTTTCTTGTATTATCCAGTATAATACCAGCTCTTAAAACTGCTGCACAGGGATGTATTCTTAAAAAGTTGTCATGCCTACACACAGCAGAACAAAACTTAGACCAATCCTTCCTCTCCCTTTGACCACATATATCATGTCACACAGAAGCAAAATTGTGTAGCTGCATTATTTAGGCTGACTTATGGTTTTCCTGTCCCTGTTTTTATTTCCTGATTTAAAGCATACTGTTATAAAACTGTTCTGTGGGACAGAGCTTTTATCAGGCAGATTTTGAGGCCTGGCTCTAACCCAGAGAATCCTATATCCTTTGTCTCTTAGGAATGAGCTTTACCTCCTTGCATCTTTGGGTTAGCCATAGATATCCTGCAAGTACTGATGCTGGCTGTCAGGACCAGATGGTTTTCTCAGCAGTTAAAGTTAGAGTTACTCAGAGTCCTTTATCTTCCAAAGAGTTAGCATTGCTGCTCCTGCCCTCCATTATCTATTATTGGAAATGAGAAGGAAAGGAGGGCATACCAGCTTTGCATGGAAGCTAAGTTGGAACTCCTGTTTCTGTCATGACCAGAAATCTGTTTGTTGCCACTCTGGTTTGTGATACTCAATGAGATCAGAGGCAAATATTCAGCTGCAGAAGCAGGGACCAGCATGGGGAGTACAGGTGTTGCCGCACGAGTTTTCATTTTTTAGCTTGGCATTTAGTTATCTTATTAAGTGCTTGTGTGAAAGTGTAAAGAAAAAGGTAGGGTAAGAGGTAGGAGTAGAGACTGTTGGCAGAGTTTTTTTAAACTTGAGTTGTATTCATGCGTGTGAGCCCAGGTGAGCCCAGAACCTTATTCTTAGGTTGCATCTTGATCCATCCTGCCAGGTAATTTTATATTCTGGTGACGTAGGGAGGAACAGTGGGATTAGTCAAGGAAACTCAGGGGCATGATGGCTAATCAACTTGGCCCGTATTGAAGGGTTTGTCTGATCTTCTGTGGCCTGCAAGTTCTTGTTTTTTTGTATTTCTGTGAACTATTGGGGGAGTTTCGGCAGTTGAGTCTGCTACCAGTGTTTAGAAGCCTATCTGATCGTTTTGCCTTTTGCTTTTATAACACAGGCCTTTGGTTGTTCCTCAGTTAGAATCATGGGATTTTCCTTTACCTTCTGTTCTTGTTTCCTTCTTGAAAGTAACCAAAGTGTGGTGTATACAGGATTTGCCCTCATGGGTCAAACAGTTGGTCTGCCAAGTGTGCTGTCTTGCCTCCAGTAGTGACTAATACTGCCTGTCCTTGTCAGAATTCACAGTTTAGCTCAGAGTGATCCAGGGGTGTTGTACCCAAGTCTCTCGATGTACCCTTCAGCTTTGATGCAAACAACCCAACTTGCTGAGGTGTAGCAGCCAGCCGAAGGAATCTATACATGCATGCTAGGTGACTTCACGTGCTCCTAAGTGAAGCCATCTTGACTGCTCCTGATAAATTCAGATACTGTTCTGTACTCTTCACCTCTTGGGCAGGAGGCTGGATTTCTAAGTGCCTATTGGGTTTGCCATAGATTTGCATTCTTTTCAAATGATCTAACATGTAGTCCGTTGGCTTGTGCCAATTCTGAATGTCAGCTTATAGAGAAATTGGTTTTTCTGCTGGGAGAAGAACCCTCAGCTTCTGCAGTCCCTCTAGATACAGCATCCTAGAAAGAGCTGGAAGTTCATTTTGGCCCACTGAGTGTGTTACCCTTAAGTGCCTAGAAAAGTGACTGAGTCTCTTGCCACACTTTCAAATGAAGGACAGCAGTGGGAGCATATGCCTCCAAGACTGTCTTTGACAAACAGCTCTTGTGTTTCCCCTGCCTGTCTGCTTGACTCTCTCTAGGAAAGGGTGAGTGGTGCGGTTATTTCCTTGATGATGCATTGAGTGTTGAAGAGACATTTAATTGCCTTGAAAGGTTTTGGAGCGGGGAAACACAATAATTTACTACTGACAGTGAAGACTCAGGAAGGTAGTTTGAACTCAAAAGAACACTGTTCCACTAAAGAAAATCTTTCTTGTGTGTGTGTGTGTGTGTGTGTGTGTGTGTGTTCACAATCATTTTTTTACCCCCCTTCTACTCTGTACAGGTTATTAACTACTGACAAATTCACATCTCATAAATAATGCTTAAGAGCCATTGCTATATAAATTGAATGTGTTATGAATTGTGATGGGCCTTTTTGTAGCATTCAACGCCTAGAGCAGGAAGAACAGAGGATGTCATTTTCATTAATTTCTAATGAGGTGCCAATTAAAGACAGGGAAGACGCTCCAAAGGGAAGAGTGGCCAAGCTCCCCTGAATCTTCTGCCCCGGGGCTGTCATCCAAACACTGCCAGCAAGCCTTCTCTAAAAATTCCATTAAATTACAATCTCATCGAGAGCACACACAGACACATTCAGTTTCCCTTTGATCTTCAAAAGAGCAATTTGTAAGGCGAGTTCTGAGCCTTCTCACATAGGGAACAGCTAGAGGTGATAGGAATTGTTAATTGCCAAAACACTCCAAGGGCTTTCAATAAGGAGGTGAATTTTGAAGATGAGTTCTCCTCTGCCTTGCTGTGACTAGATAACCTTTAAATCAACAATACCAAAGTAACACCCTTTTTCTGTGAAATCTTTCAGGGTGCCAATTAGAAAACGCATATGGTGAGGCTGGGATAATATCCCATATCCTAGAGTAGCTTCAACAGTTTAACTTCTTAAGATAGAAAACAATTGCATAAAAATGGATTTATTTGTTTCATTTTCTACTCAGTAGGTAAATTGATCAGCTCATTCTCATTAAAGGATTCTTGTCTCTCCAAATGCCACCTAAAGGATGTTCTGAAATCTGACCATTCTCATCAAATCTGGGCCAATCACAGCCATGTGATGCTGTGTTCTCTAAGCAGGTCTTGCATGATACTCACCAGCATGGCTTTTAAATTGCTGTGCATTGTAACCTAGAACCACAGAATTAATTTTTAATACCAGTCTAAGAGCTTGCAAAAGTTACTGCATATTTTCAGTTGACAGTAACTTAACAAACTGTAAGCTGATATGCTCCCTTTTGGGACAGCAGTGCTTTTCCTAACCTCCTGAGTAATCTGATTTCCCTTATTGCTTTAAAAATAAATTTTATATTCACAGGAACTCAGAGTGATACTTTAGCTGGGACCTTTAGTTTATCATCTCCTAGTGCCTCAGTGATCATTTCTGCCTTATCATTAATTGTCAAACTAAATTCAGCAAGCATTTATTGAGATATGACTATGCACAGATCATTTTGCTAGGTTTTCTGAGGAATATAGGAGCTAGAAATACAGAACATAGGAGCTCATAATCTAGGTCAGTAGTTTCAAACTTGAGTGGGCATCAGAATCACAAGGAGGGTGTAGGCCCCTCCCTTTAAGGGTTTAATTCATTAGGGCCTGTACGTGTTTAACAAGTTCCTGGATGCTGCTGCTGGTTATGTGAGGATCGTGCTTTGAAAACCATTTCTCTAGGCAGTTCTCAGTCCTGGGAAACTTTAAAATAATAGAATGTCTGAGTCTCACTCTAAACAGTTCTAAATTAGATAAGGCCCCCAGTTTATTGCTTTTAACTTTTCTTTTTGGAAATTAAAGGTTTTTTTCCTGGACCATTTGAGAGTAAGTTGCAAACATTAGAACGCTTTATTCCTATAAACCTCAGTGCATGATTTCTAAGACCAGGAATATTATTCTGTGTAACCACAGCATAGTTACTAACTTCAGTAAGTTGATACTGATACAATACTTTTATCAGATCTGTCATCCATATTTCAGTTTTGTCAGTTGATCCAAAACTCTCCTATACAAAAGCATTTTGTTACCTTCAGTACAGAACCCAGTCTGTGTTCAAGAATTGCATTTAGTTGGCATATCTCTTTAGATTCTTTTCACCTGGAACATTTTCATGGCCTTTGTTTTTAATGATACTGACATTTTTGCAGACTGCATCACCCTCACCACCACCACCCTTTTCTTTTTTAATACAACATGCCTTGTTTTGGGGTTGTCTGGTATTTCTTGTTGATTAGATTCAGATTATATATTCCCAACCAGAATACTACATAAGTGGTGTGTCCTTCTCATGGTTTTATATTAGGAGGCAGAGATGTCCTTCAGCCCCTCATTTTTGATGTTAATTTGACTCACTGACCCAGTCAAGGTGTTGTCCAATTCCATTATACAGTTACTGTTTTTGCTTTGGTAACTTGTAAGCAATCTATGGGAAAACTCTTTATGACCATGTAAATGTCTTGGTCCTCTTCAAAAGTGTTTCTTAGATTTAGCATCCGTTGATGAATCTTACCTAAACCAGTCTTTACTATAATGATTGCAAAATGATAATTTTCCCAACTCCAGTCCTTCTCCTACATTATCATTTGGTATTCAGCATTCTTTTTTCTTTTTAATTTTATTTTGGTATCATTAATCTACAATTACATGAAGGACATTATGTTTACTAGGCTCCTCCCTTCACCAAGTCCCCCCACATCCCCGTTCACAGTCACTGTCCATCAACATAGTAAGATGCTGTGAAATCACTACTTGTCTTCTCTGTGTTGCACAGCCCTCCCCGTGCCCGCCCCCGACACTATACATGCTAGTTGTAATGCCCCCTTTCTTTTTTTCCCACCCTTATCCCTCCCTTCCCACCTGTCCTCCCCAGTCCCTTTCCCTTTGGTAACTATTAGTCCATTCTTGGGTTCTGTGCTTCTGCTGCTGTTTTGTTCCTTCAGTTTTCTTTTGTTCTTATACTCCACATATGAGTGAAATCATTTGGTACTTATCTTTCTCTGCCTGGCTTATTTCACTGAGCATAATACCCTCTAGCTCCATCCATGTTGTTGCAAACGGTAGGATTTGTTTTTTTCTTATGGCTGCGTAATATTCCATTGTGTATATGTACCACATCTTCTTTATCCATTCATCTACAGATGGACATTTAGGTTGCTTCCATATCTTGGCTATTGTAAATAGTGCAGTGATAAACATAGGGGTGCATCTGTCTTTTTCAAACTGGAGTGCTGCATTCCTGGGGTAAATTCCTAGAAGTGGAATTCCTGGGTCAAATGGTATTTCTATTTTGAGCATTCTGAGGAAACTCCATACTGCTTTCCACAATGGTTGAACTAATTTACATTCCCACCAGCAGTGTAGAAGGGTTCCCCTTTCTCCACAACCTCACCAACATTTGTCTTTTGGGTGGTAGCCATCCTTACTGGTGTGAGATGATATCTCATTGTGGTTTTAATTTGCATTTCTCTGATGACAAGTGATGTGGAGCATCTTTTCATGTGTCTGTTGGCCATCTGAATTTCTTCTTTAGAGAACTGTCTATTCAGCTCCTCTGCCCATTTTTTAATTGGATTATTTGCTTTTTGTTTGTTGAGGTGTGTGAGCTCTTTATATATTTTGGATGTCATCCCTTTATCGGATCTGTCATTTACAAATATATTCTCCCATACTGTAGGATGCCTTTTTGTTCTATTGATGGTGTCCTTTGCTGTACAGAAGCTTTTCAGCTTGATATAGTACCATTTGTTCATTTTTGCGTTTGTTTCCCTTGCCCGGGGAGATATGTTCAAGAAGAGGTCACTCATGTTTATGTCTAAGAGATTTTTGCCTATGTTTTTTTCTAAGAGTTTTATGGTTTCATGACTTACATTCAAGTCTTTGATCCATTTCGAATTTACTTTTGTGTACGGGGTTAGACAGTGATCCAGTTTCATTCTCTTACATGTAGCTGTCCAGTTTTGCCAGCACCATCTGTTGAAGAGACTGTCATTTCCTCATTGTATGTCCATGACCCCTTTATCGAATATTAGTAGACCATATATGTTTGGGTTAATGTCTGGAGTCTCTATTCTGTTCCATTGGTCTGTGGCTCTGTTCTTGTGCCAGTACCAAATTGTCTTGATTACTGTGGCTTTGTAGTAGAGCCTGAAGTTGGGGAGTGAGACTCCCCCCACTTTATTCTTCCTTCTCAGGATTGCTTTGGCTATTCGGGGTCTTTGGTGTTTCCATATGAATTTTTGAACTATTTGTTCCAGTTCATTGAAGAATGCTGTTGGTAGTTTGATAGGGATTGCATCGAATCTGTATATTGCTTTGGGCAGGATGGCCATTTTGACGATATTAATTCTTCCTAGTCAGGAGCATGGGATGAGTTTCCATTTGTTAGTGACCTCTTTAATTCCTCTTAAGAGTGTCTTAGAGTTTTCAGGGTATAGGTCTTTCACTTCCTTGGTTAGGTTTATTCCTAGGTATTTTATTCTTTTTGATGCTATTGTGAATGGAATTGTCTTCCTGATTTCTCTTTCTATTAGTTTATTGTTAGTGTATAGGAAAGCCACAGATTTCAGTGTGTTAATTTTGTATCCTGCAACTTTGCTGAATTCCGATATTAGCTCTAGTAGTTTTGGAGTGGAGTCTTTAGGGTTTTTTATGTACAATATCATGTCATCTGCAAATAGTGACAGTTTAACTTCTTCTTTACCATTCTGGATTCCTTGTATTTCTTTGTTTTGTCTAATTGCCGTGACTAGGACCTCCAGTACTATGTTGAATAACAGTGGGGAGAGTGGGCATCCCTGTCTTGTTCCCGATCACAGAGGAAAAGCTTTCAGCTTCTCGCTGTTCAGTATGATGTTAGCTGTGGGTTTATTATATATGGCCTTTATTATGTTGAGGTACTTGCCCTCTGTACCCATTTTGTTGAGAGTTTTTATCATGAATGGATGTTGAATTTTATTGAATGCTTTTTCAGCATCTATGGAGATGATCATGTGGTTTTTGTCTTTCCTTTTGTTGATGTGGTGGATGATGTTGATGGATGTTCGAATGTTGTAACATCCTTGCATCCCTGGGATGAATCCCACTTGGTCATGGTGTATGATCCTTTTGATGTATTTTTGAATTTGGTTTGCTAATATTTTGCTGAGTATTTTTGCATCTACGTTCATCAGGGATATTGGTCTGTAGTTTTCTTTTTTGGTGGTGTCTTTGCCTGGTTTTGGTATTAGGGTGATGTTGGCCTCATAGAATGAGTTTGGGAGTATTCCCTCCTCTTCTGTTTTTTGGAAAACTCCAAGGAGAATGGGTATTATGTCTTCTCTGTATGTCTGATAAAATTCTGAGGTAAATCCATCTGGCCCGGGGGTTTTGTTCTTTGGTAGTTTTTTGATTACCGCTTCAATTTCGTTGCTGGTAATTGGTCTGTTTAGATTTTCTGTTTCTTTCTGGGTCGGTCTTGGAAGGTTGTAGTTTTCTAGGAAGTTGTCCATGTCTCCTAGGTTTCCCAGCTTGTTAGCATATAGGTTTTCATAGTACTCTCTAATAATTCTTTGTATTTCTGTGGAGTCTGTCATGATTTTTCCTTTCTCGTTTCTGATTCTGTTGATTTGTGTTAACTCTCTTTTCCTCTTAATAAGTCTGGCTAGAGGCTTATCTATTTTGTTTATTTTCTCGAAGAACCAGCTCTTGGTTTCATTGATTTTTGCTATTGTTTTATTCTTCTCAATTTTATTTATTTCTTCTCTGATCTTTATTATGTCCCTCCTTCTGCTGACCTTAGGCCTCATTTCTTCTTTTTCCAATTTCAATAATTGTGACATTAGACTGTTCATTTGGGATTGTTCTTCCTTCTTTAAATATGCCTGGATTTCTATATACTTTCCTCTTAAGACTGCTTTTGCTGTGTCCCACAGTAGTTGGGGCTTTGTGTTGTTGTTGTCGTTTGTTTCCATATATTGCTGGATCTCCATTTTAATTTGGTCATTGATCCATTAATTATTTAGGAGTGTGTTGTTAAGCCTCCATGTGTTTGTGAGCCTTTTTGCTTTCTTTTTACAATTTGTTTCTAGTTTTATGCCTTTGTGGTCTGAAAAGTTGGTTGGTAGGACTTCAATCTGCTGGAATTTACTGAGTCTCTTTTTGTGGCCTAGTATGTGGTCTATTCTGGAGAATGTTCCATGTGCACTTGAGAAGATTGTGTATCCTGTTGCTTTTGGATGTAGAGTTCTGTAGATGTCTATTAGGTCCATCTGTTCTAGTGTGTTGTTCAGTGCTTCTGTGTCCTTACTTATTTTCTGCCTGGTGGATCTGTCCTTTGGAGTGAGTAGTGTGTTGAAGTCTCCAAAAATGAATGGATTGCATTCTATTTCCTCCTTTAATTCTGTTAGTATTTGTTTCACATATGTTGGTGCTCCTGTATTGCGTGCATATATATTTATAATGGTTATATCCTCTTGTTGGACTGAGCCCTTTATCATTATGTAATGTCCTTCTTTATCTTTTGTTATTTTCTTTATTTTGAAGTCTATTTTGTCTGATACTAGTATTGCAACACCTGCTTTTTTCTCTCTGTTGTTTGCATGAAATATCTTTTTCCATCCCTTGACTTTAAGTCTGTGAATGTCTTTGGGTTTGAGGTGAGTCTCTTGTAAGCAGCATGTGGATGGGTCTTGCTTTTTTATCCATTCTATTGCTCTGTGTCTTTTGATTAGTGCATTCAGTCCATTTACATTTAGGGTGATTATTGAAAGGTATGTACTTATTGCCATTGCAGGCTTTAAGTTTGTGGTTACCAAAGGTTCAAGGTTAGCTTCTTTACTATCTTACTGTCTAACTTAGCTCGCTTATTGAGCTATTATAAACACGGTCTGATGGTTCTTTATTTCTCTCCCTTCTTATTCCTCCTCCTCCCTTCTTCATATGTTGGGTGTTTTGTTCTGTGCTCTTTCTAGGAGTGCTCCCATCTAGAGCAGTCCCTGTAAGATGCCCTGTAGAGGTGGTTTGTGGGAGGCAAATTCCCTCAACTTTTGCTTGTCTGGGAATTGTTTAATCCCTCCTTCATATTTAAATGATAATTGTGCTGGATACAGTAGTCTTGGTTCGAGGCCCTTCTGTTCCATTGCATTAAGTATATCGTGCCATTCTCTTCTGGCCTGTAGGGTTTCTGTTGAGAAGTCTAATGATAGCCTGATGGGTTTTCCTTTGTAGGTAACCTTTTTTTTCTCTCTGGCTGCCTTTAATACTTTGTCCTTGTCTTTGATCTTTGCCATTTTAATTATTATGTGTCTTGGTGTTGTCCTCCTTGGATCCCTTGTCATGGGAGTTCTGTGTACCTCTGTGGTCTGAGAGGCCATTTCTTCCCCTAGTTTGGGGAAGTTTTCAGCAATTATTTCTTCAAAGACATTTTCTATCCCCTTTTCTCTCTCTACTTCTTCTGGAATACCTATAATTCGTATATTGTTCCTTTTCGTTTGGTCACTCAGCTCTCTTAAAATTCTTTCATTCCTGGAGATCCTTTTATCTCTCTCTGCATCAGCTTCTCTGCGTTCCTGTTCTCTGTTTTCTAGTCCATTAATGGTCTCTTGCATCTTGTCCATTCTGTTTTGAAGTCCTTCCAGAGCTTGTTTTATTTCTGTATTCTCCCTCCTTAGTTCTTGCATATTTCTCTCCAAGTCCATCAGCATGGTTATGACTTTTGTTTTGAATTCTTTTTCAGGAAGACTGGTTAAATCGATCTCCCCAGGTTCCTTCTCAGGGGAAGATGTAGAATATGTTGAGGCTGTCTGGGTTAGTCTTGTCTGGATCAAATTTTTTTGCCTTTTCATGTTGATAGGTGCAGTGGTGTGCTATTGACTCATCTGTCGTCTGGGAGAGCCAAGACTTTCCACTTGCTCCTGGCCTTTCTTTACTGGGACAACTGCGACCCTTAGTGGCATGTGTTGGGCAAGTGCGTGTAGACTGGGTCTTCGTATCTTGCCTGGCAGGTATGGAGGAAGCTCCCTTGCTGTGGGCGTGGCCAGCCTCAGGCTGCTGCTCAGCTATGGCGGGGCGCCGGAGGGGTAATGGACGGAGGGCTGTTTGGCTGTTTACCTCCGTGAGGGGTCTCAGAGCTGTTGCCCAGGGGGTTAGTGCGCCCGGAGTTCCCTGGAATTTCCAGCTGCTGGACTGTGACCCGGGATGCTTCCGTCCAGCGGTGGGGTCCCTGTCCCTTCAAGACTTTCAAAAAGCACTCACTTTTCTTTGTCACAGGGGCGCTGGCTTCGGGACCCGCTCAAAGGTCTTACTGTCCTGTTTCCCTAGTATCCAGGACCCCACCCATACACTGTGTGTGTGCTCTGGCCCGGATGGCTAGGGCTGGGTGTTTAGCAGTCCTGGGCTCCCTCTCCCTCCCGCTCTGACTCCTCTCCTCCTGCCAGGAGCTGGGGTGAGGGGCGCTCGGGTCCCACCGGCCGGGGCTTGTATCTTACCCCTTTCACCAGGCGCTGGGTTCTCGCAGGTGTGGATGTAGTCTGGCTGTTGTCCTGTGTGTTCTGGTCTCTCTTTTAGGATTAGTTGTATTTGTTATATTTTCCAAAATATATATGTTTTTGGGAGGAGATTCCCACTGTCCTACTCACGCCGCCATCTTGGCTCCGCCTCAGCATTATTTAAGTGAGAAACCTCCTCTCTCATTTTTTTATCTATTATTGGTATGGATTCATGGGCTCTTCCATCTTTCAGCGGTTTATAATTCATTACTATATTTATTTTGGTGCTCAAATTGTTGCAGATTTGGCCAGTGGAAGTTCCTTCAAGCTGACTTCTGTGTCCTTGTGACATGTCCCCCATTTCCCCCCACCACCATTTTGGTTTTTTTTTTTTAATATTTCCTTAATCTCTGACATAATAAGATGTGTTCCAGATGCATACAAAAGTACTTCTTAGCCTATTCCTGGCATCAGCCACTTTTCCAAGGATCTCCAAGGTGATTTTAATATGCATTCAGAGTAGGGATTTGCTGAGCCTGAGAGGAAGCATGTCTGCTAATGACACATGCATAAAATAACTGGCATCCAGGGCAGCCTACCATAAGAGTTTTAACCAAGGTACAAACAATATGTTACAGGAAAGTGGGGAGTGAGAGGTTGATTCCAACTGGAAGACTCTGAACAGGCATCCACAACTGGGGCTTTAAAGGAACTATAGGACTCAGATGTGGGGCAAGAGGAAATCCTTGGACAAAGCTGGTGTCTTGGAGGTAACCCTCTGCGTCTGGAGGGAGCCTTGGTGTTGAGTGAGGAGAGAGTGCTAAAAAGGGCGGAAAGGGACTCCAGATTCTAGACTTGGGGGTTTAGAGGTTGGTTTGCAGTAAGCAGCTGTCACTGGTTTTGAGTATGGTAAACACCATCTTATTTGCCTTTTTCTTTTTAAATTAAGTACATAGGAAAGCCCAGGAGGCTGTTAAATCTTTTTAGAGGATGGCCTAGGAAGAATGTGAACTGATTCACTAAGTATAAGGACAGTGCAAGTGTCACAGCCACCCCCCTCCACCACAGGACTCTGTAGTGAATGAACGGTGAGAGCCTGAGACCCACAGTGGGGCTGAGAGTGATTATGAAACATGGCAGTAATGTGAGATTACCATGTACCAGCATCAAAAGTCACACATAAGCCCATGTGTGTTTGCCTTTATTTTGACTTCTGTCCAAGTATGATTTGAACCTGTCAGGAATATTTGGCATTCTGTCCTATGTCTTTAAAAGAAAGTAAGGCAATATGTTCTTATAAAAGGCCTTATTCCATGTATAGAGTTCTAGCAGGGATCCATCAGAAAACCCTGCTATCCAGGAAACACCTGAGGTCCTTTGTCATGACCAACTTGATTGGGCTGGTTAGGATTTATCATTACTGCCATTGAGTAGAGTGTCTATGCTCTGCCTTATGTTATATAGAGGGTGTAGTTAACAAGACCACAGCCTTTAGGGACTCCTGTTTTTTATGCTGAGTGTGGCAATGAAAGACCAAAGTTTCTCCAGTATTTGTAAAACAGAGCTGGGTGTGTTACCTGTGGCTTAAGGAAGGGTCCTGCCCACCCTCCCAAAAGCAAAAAAAACAAAAAACAAAAACAAACCTTTAATGGGAGTTACTGTGCAGTATGACAGCTAAGGGTAATTGGAAGTTTTGAGGCAAGTTCTGAGAAAAATTTCTTCCTTTGCTGCTCTCTTCCTTCTGTTCTCACTTAGGATGCTATCTGAATTCCTCGTTTAATCTTTAAGGTATAAGAGTTCTTGACTAAAACCAAACAGATTAGTTCCTCTGCTGCTCCTACACAAATTGTAAGTTGAAGTATTAGAGCAAAACAAATCAAACCTTTTACTGAGTCCATTTAGCCCATTTGTTCAGCATTGTCCCAGAGATCCAACTTACCATATGTCCTTTGACAAGGTTGTAGAGACATGGCAGAAACCTAAAGAGCTCCTCTCCCCAGCAAAGGAGCATCAAAGACTGAGCTTTTAAAAGACAAAATGTACAGAGCACATCTGCTGAAGCCCTGGTCATCACATCCCCACTCAACATCCTACTAGCAGGTGAGCCAGGAGACCTCTGTTCCAGGAAGTGAAATATTTTCCATCTGGATAGCAAATTTGCAACTACTTCTGTAGTCTAATCTTAGCAGCAATAAGAACAGTACAATAATTTTATTAAAGCTATTTGGAAAAGTTACCCTACTTAGAATCTTTATGGGGAGAAAAACTGGATCATTGCAAGAGGAAATTAATTATTGATATTTTTTGTTTTAGTTTCAAGTGTAAATAGTTTCAGTTAATTCATTGCCCAGCAATTTGTGTGTGGCTTTTTTTAAAAGAGATTTTTGAGATACAGTTTACATACCATAAAATTCAACGATTTTACAGTTTTCTGAGTTCTGGTAAAACTTAAGTTGTGTAGCCATCACCAAATTCAAATTTTAGAACGCTTACATCATCCCAGAAAGTTTTCTTGTTCCCCTTTCAGTTAGTCTCAGCACTTCACTGCTGCAGCCCCTGACAACCAATGATCTGCTTTCTGTTGGTATAATTTTGCCTTTTCTAGAATTTTAATTCTAATGGATTCATACAGTATCTATATATAGTCTTGTGTGTCTACATAGCATGATGATTTTGAGATTTATCCATGTTGCTATGTATCAGTAGTTCATTCCTCTTTAGTGTTGCATAGAAAATACCACATTTGTTTATTCATTTACCAGTTGAAGATTTGGGTTGTTGCCAGTTTGGAGATATTATGAATAGAGGTTCTTTAAATATTCATGCACAAGTCTTTGTATGGACTTATGTCTTAATTTATCTTGGGTAGATATATAGAGATGGGATTGCCAGGTTGAATGGTCAGCATACATTTAACATTTAAAGAAAATCCCATCAACATTTTATTAGGGTTTCAGTTTCTCCATAACTTGCCAACATTTAATACTGTCATTCGTTTTAACTTAAGCTATTCTAGTGGGTGTATGGTACCATCTCACTGTGGTATATTAATTTGCACTTTCTTAATGGCTAGTGATGTTAAGCATCTTTTTCATATGCTATTTGGCAACTCATGTATCTTTTTTTGTGAAGAGTCTGTTCATACTTCAAATATTTTGTCCATTTTAAAAAGATTTACAGAATTGCCATCTTAATATTC
Source organism: Manis pentadactyla (assembly GCF_030020395.1). Taxonomy (NCBI): domain Eukaryota; kingdom Metazoa; phylum Chordata; class Mammalia; order Pholidota; family Manidae; genus Manis; species Manis pentadactyla. The sequence goes on along the minus strand of NC_080034.1, from coordinate 34,791,222 downwards.
CAACCCATGAATATGGTGTCTATCTATTTTTCATATTTTAATTTCCCAGCAGTGTTTTGTATTTTTCAGTATACATCTTTTGTTAAATTTTTTCCTAAGTATTTTAATATTTTGCTGTTACTGTGAATAGGATTTTTAAATTTTATTATCAGATGGTTCTTTGATGTCTCTTTGAAGTATAGTCTATTTTATATGATATTTTATTCTTCATTCTTGCTAAATTCACTTATTAGTTCTAGATTCCTTAGGATTTTCTATGTCTGTGGTCATATCTGCAGATAAAGGCAGTTTTACCCCTTTCCAGCCCTTACACCTGTTACTTCTTTTTCTTGCATTACTGCGCTGGTTAGGACTTTCAGCATAATATTTTAATAGAAGGGTTAAGAATAAACCTTGTCTTTGCCTTGATCTTAGGTAGAAAGCATTCAGTCTTTCAAAATAAGTATGGTTTAGCTGTAGATTTTTCATAGCTGTCCCCAACCTCCACCCCTCACCCTGACAAATTTTAATAGTTGTAGCTGTTGAATACATCCTAGGGAACACACAGGAATGTTCAAATACATTCCTCCCAAAGAGATGATACAGCCCATGGTGAGCTACCATGTGGCCTAAAGAAAAGGCCATCAAAGCTGTGTTTGAGTTTTGCCATCCCATGGATTCATTTAGGTTTACAGTTGAAGCATATTTCCTTAGTTCACAGTCATAGTAATGTGGGGAAAGCCTGTGAACTGAGGGTACTCCTCTCTTTCTCAAACCAGTTCATAACAGACATCCAAGGTGCTATTCTGGGTTATTCTCATGCTTGGAAATGCTTGGTTTGAATTAAATACTTCTACTACAAGTCAAAATCACAAAAATTTGTGGGTAGATGGATAATAGAATTAATACCACCAGCATTAGAGGAGCCTTAGCAATCATTTAGTCCAACCCCATTTTTTAATAAATGAGACTGAGACCAGAAAGGTTGACACTAGCCTCAGATCACACCTGAATGTTAAATGTTGGTATTTCATGTAGCCTTTGATCAAAAACTCAGGGACTGCTGAAGAATTTATGACCTATGTGACTACTTGTGCAGCGCTTGCTCCTCCTGTCGGCATAGATTTCAGCCCCACAACTACGGCCTCTCATCACGTATTCTTGCCCATTCTCCCTGGACATCTGCTCTGTCGTCACCACTGAACCCTGCTTCTCTATTTGCTGGTCTCCACTGAACCCAGCTTCTCTCTCTGTATTCCTCCAAATTAATATACCTGACTCTTTTAACCTCCTCTTAGTTTGGTTTGCAAAAACTTGCTCAGGATTTGGGATTCTTGTATGGTCCCTTGCAGCAAAATATTACCAAATAGGACCAGTTGTGGTAAAAATAAATTAGTTCATTTTAGTCAAAATAATGGATTTTTAATTTTTTCTGTTTCAAATTGATAACAAATTATTCAGTTTTGCTAAAGAAGTGTCCTTTCTAGGGTCTTTAATATGTGTTTAGTACATTTGTAGTAGGTAAGTATCTGCTACTAGGTACCCTCAGTCTTCCTAATGGATTCTTCCTGTGTGAGATTCCTTCTTAAGCCGTGCTTCTTGGAGAGAGTGGGCTTCAGAGTTCCTGGGTAGGGGCATGCTGCTGCTTAGGAAGTAGAAATGAAGTCACTCAGGTAATTCTAATATGCTCCAAAGTTTGATATACTGCCTGCACACTTAATAGCTCACTTTTTCATGGGAAGCACAAAGGTTAATTTAAGACCAAATAGAATTAGTAGAAATTTCAAATGAGCTGATGTACATCATAGAGGTTTTATATCAGATCTAATCAACTATTCTTTCATTTAGAGATATACATCTTCTGAGTGTTTAACACATGCTTTATTCCACTGTCTCCTGTCCCCTGCTAGATTCTAAAATCCTTTAAAACTACATTTTGTTCTATAGCTTCCCACAGCCTCTATTAAGAGTATATGGATTGGTGGTGTGTTGGGGGGGTCACGGGGAAGACAGTGTAGCACAGAGAAGACAAGTAGTGACTCTGTGGCATCTTACTGCACTGTTGGACAGTGACTTCAGTGGGGTATGAGGGGGACTTGATAATATGGGTGAATGTAGTAAACACAATGTTTTTCGTGTGAAACCTTCATAAGAGTATATGTCAATGATACCTTAATTTTAAAAATTAATTAATTTTAAAAAAAGAGTATGTGGCTTGGTCTAGGTACCCAGTCAGTGCTAATAACTTATAAGAAAAAACTTGAAATCAAACAAATGTGGTGTTCTGGTGAGCCTGCTGGCTATCTTTAGGGGAAGTCCCTTTTGTAGTTGTAGTTGAAGGCAGTTCCAAGCAGGTGAGTTGGGAGAATGTCTGGGCCTGTCTCTAGGTAAGTTTTTTAAGCCAGGGTACACTTGCAATCTGAGGATTTCCCAATGGAATATCTAACTGAAGGAATAAGTCTAGGTAGAGAACCTTAGCATTATTTATTTCTACATACTTTTATCTGCCTTGAATTTTTGTCAGTAGAAGGGGAAAAATATAGACAAGACATGTATTATCAGATAGGGTAGCATTGCTTGTTTGGTCTAATTAAAATTATTTGATAAGCTTGTGGTTTAATTAAATACTCAACTGTGGGATGGGTGTGTTTGTATAACTAAAACCTGCGATTCATCTTGCCCAGGAATAGGTGGAGGTCACAGAGACTACCAATTGTGTGTAACCACACTAGTCTCTCATTCCTGCCTAACAAATCTGGTAGTCTGAGTAGAGGCCAAGCCCCTAACTGACTTAGAAGTTACCGATAACAAATCATCTTTGAGTTCATTCTTCAGGTATCTGAATGTAGTGGCTTTGGCTTTCCAGCACCCCTTTTCCTCCAGGAGCAGGTCCATTCACAGGGACTAACAAATGAGTGTGGGGCTATCAGGACAGGAATGCCAGACTAGGCTCAGTGTTTATTTCCACAGTTTTTTTCACTGGAGGCCCTCAAGAAATTTGGGTGTCTTTTTTAACAAAATCTTTCTTTACCTGCTCATCTTCTGAGGCCGCTCAAAGTCTCCTCTCCTGTGGAGTCCATGGTTGGCTTCTGTTGCTATATTTCTCAGGAAAGATTAAAGTTGCCATCTGTATGTCTGTCCTGCCTTCCAGACCATAAGTACTGGAGGGCAGGGACCATACTGGGTTCTGTGACAGTTCTCAACTCCTACTGAAGAACCTAGTGTGCAATAGTACATAGTAAGCATTTGACTGAATGAGTGAACCCTGTACCATTACAGTTGTGCTCCTCTAGGTGAAGGGAAAAGAACAGCTTTACTGAGCACCTACTGTATACTGGATGCCTGCACCTGTGTTATAGCATTTGGCCCTTATAAAAGCATTATTGGACAAATGATACTCCATTTTTAGTGCTGAAAGTTCTCAAGCTTTGAAGTTAAGTAACTCAGAAATATTAAGAGGGCTGCTGGCATTGGAGCCCAGGTCTGTTGAGCTCTGAGAATCTCACAACTTGTTCATGTTCCCAAACTTGCCCATGTGCCCTAAACACTGAGGAGATATGACTGTAGCATGAGTTGCCTGTTTTTCAGCCATATAGATCTTAGCCAATTCCTTACACACTTCCCCTTTTCACATACACATTTTATTGACCTCTGAATGGTAAAAATTTCCGAGACCTGCTGTGTGATAATGTTAATGAGTCATCCTGGTGCACTGTTGTCAGTTGCGTTCCACATGCCCCTTGTCCTTCCATCTAGGTAAGGTTCTTCTGGAGGACAGGGTATACAGCATTGCCACCTTTTTGTCTCCACTGCTCCTGGGTAATATGAGATGCAGTGGCCCTTGACTCTTATTGATGTGTACATTCCATTTGCTCCTGAGTGCCAATGCATGTCCTCATTTCCCTTGAAAACTTAGCTTCTCCAGGATACCTCATGCTGTTGCCCTCCCCTCTGTGCCCCGATTTATTTCAGTAGCTGGGTTATATTGATTGTATTTGCAGTCGATTCCTGGCTTTGCTGCTTGTGTCCTTCAGCTGTTTTTCTCTCTTTGTGTTTCCACCTGTCTTTAAAGGCAGGAACTATTGACTTTTTTTCCTTTTCCTTCACCCAGCATCTAGAATAGAGCTCTGTAAACAGTACACAGATAACCAGTAAATACTTTGACTCCCTGAGCCTGATAGCTTCTTTCCCTTGTTGTACTGACAGTCCAGCACTGGAGCCTGAATCCTTTATTTATTAGGTGAGATTTCTCTAGCACCTTTCTTCTGAAGAGATCAGTCTCTATCAAGTTTGTTTCTGTTTTTACCAAGGTAGACCAGGGTTCTGATAAGATCATATGACAGCACTTACTCCTCAACTCTTGGGCCCTAGAGATGCAGACTCCAAGGAAAGCCTCACCACTGCAAGTCTTGCTGTCTTCTTGCTTGCATCAGCCTAAGTAAGATTGTGACAAATAGCAGTACAGGCCCGGCAGTGGTCAGTTTTGTAGCCAGTGTTACAAAAAGAGAACTTGCATTTGAGGGGCACTGCCATCTTTTTGGAAGGAAGCTCTGGAGAAGGCCACCTTAGAGCTCAGGACACCTGCCCACTAACCAGAGCCCCATGCACAGTGTTTGTGGGTTGTAGGCTCTCACACATTGCCTGGCATCACTAGAATTGGGACACAAAACTGTTCAGTCTCTGAGACTGAAAGTCATGCTGCTATAGGGAGCTGGGTCCCTATGACAGGACTCATGAAGGGCATGAGACCCAGAGATTCAGAACAAACAGGTGCTGTCCTGGCAGGGAGTAAGTGCTGAGAGCTGGTGCTCTCCTAACTAGTGGGGAGAGGGGCTGTCACACTGAAGATTTGGGTATCGGAGACTGACCGTGAAATGCTAGAGCAGCTCAGATGCCAAAGCTGCAAAGGGTCAATGAATCGGCCCTATAATTCACTGGAGAAGTGCATAAAATAATTGGGTTAGATGACTTCTCTAGGAAACTGCTCACCTTTCCACATCTGCTTATTGGTACAGACATTATTCCCCTCCCTATTCAGGGTTAGGTAGGACTCAGTAGGAAGTGGAGACTCTCCTATGGGTTTTGCAGGCAGAGGAGAGATGCACACCTGAAAGTTGCTTGGTGTGGATACACACCAGCATCACCAAACTTGGCTTGCCCTTTAGCCTGCAGTCCAGAACACAACCTCTGCTGTCAGATCAGGGGCTAAGACAACCACAGCTTACTGAAGCACCTTGAGAAACTAAACAGAAAAGGGGGAAAAAAGGAGAGAGAAAGGAAGGAAACAGAGGAGGACTAGAAATGTAAAGACAGGGGATGAGGGTGGAAATGGAGGTGTGGTGGGGTGTGGGAAGTCCACTGGTAGTGTGAGCTCAGGAGCGTGTCGCTGCTTATTATTCCCTCATGAGATTTGAAGGGTGTTCTTGTTCTCTGTTGTCACCCGTGGAGTTGTCTGGTTTATACTTTATCCCAACACAGTGCCTGGAACATAGTTGGAAGGAGAGGATGGCAAAGAGTACACCCCCTTTGCTTTGGGTACCCCCTTATACATGATGATGGGGCCTTCACTAACTGTTGTACCTGCTAAAATGTACAGAGCCTGGGTGCATGAGTGGGAGACAGATGACAGTGACCTGTGGGAATTCATCTGATGGCTCTCCTCCACTGCAGCCAACCAGCCCTGCTCCATTTATCCTGCGAGTCCTTCAGAAAAGTGCTCCGGAGCTACAGTGGAGCTAGGGCGACGTGTACCTGCAGGTGTCACATGCTCTCCTCAGGCCAGAATTTTCTGTTAAATATCAGTCAATATACTGCTTTTGATGCTGGAGATGGGTTGTTCTTAGGCCATGGGGTGGGAGGTGGGAGGTGGTGGCCATTGAAGACATTTCCTGTGGGTGAAGAAGGTTTAGTTTAGTGGCAGCCCATTTGTGCCTTGAGGAGCTGAGCAGGCCCTCTTCCTCACTGTATTATTTTAAGGTTGACTGCTATGCAGCTGGAGTTCACTGCTTCCCACACACTCACACGTGCTTCTTTTTGAACAGTGTTGCCCAGTAGCCCCTGGGAGATGGAAGCTGTGAGTCAGCACATGGTGGAGTTTGTGCGTCTTTGTGATTAATACATACAATGATGTGTGCTCTCTAGAGCTGTGCACTGCAGTGTTACAGATTCACCGGGGAGGGAAGAAGTTCTAGATTTATAGATTAAAGGGCCAGATTTGTGTTAATACTCTAGCATCAATTAAATTGCTCTTCCCTTGAACTGAATTGTTATCCCAGGATTAATTTTCCACAGAATTTGGAGTAATTGACCAAAATACCAAGGTAGAGTAGGAAATGAATGTCAGTGGGAACCTGTGTGATTATGTTCAGTTCTTCATTATGTGTACTCAGCTCATTTATGATCACAAGTTATAGCAAAGTTTTAATTCCAGGAGAGCATCTAATGCTATCTTGGACATTTCTGGGTTGCCTCTCAGAGTGAGCTCAGTGAATATATGCTCATATTAATAATAGCAATAGAAAAGCATGATTAGGAAAGTAAACCTGCCAATGCAAACAAAAGGGAATGTATCCAAAGCCAGACAGTAATATTTTTTAGATTTACCCGGGTAATTGGAAGTAGACTGTAGCTGTGGTCCTCCCCAGGAGTGGGGGCAAGGGCACAGTCACCAGCATTAAACATTCTTTTATTGCTAGAAGTAATTTTGTTCTATTTTTAATGAGTTAAATATTGATTCAAATTATTTTTTTATATAACCTATTTACCAACCTTCATTGAGTCCAGGGGATTATCAGGGAATAAGACCAAAAAAGTCCCTGACTGCATGGTGCTTTTATTGGGGAGAGGTGCTGTAAACAAGAAAACAGGAGCGAGTGCTATGATGTAATAGAATGACAGAGCGTGAGGAGGGTAAGGGGTTGCTGCAGGGAGGAAGGCTAGCATCTGGGAGGAGTTGAAGGCTGAGCTGAGACATGAAAGCTTGTGAGAACCTAGCTCTCAGAGAGCGAAGAGAGAAGCGTACTAGATGGAGAGTGTACGGCAGCAGCAGCAGGAACTGGGGGTGGGGTGGGTGCAGGAATAAATGTGGCATATTTGAGGACTGGAAAGGCACCAGTGTGGTTAGAACGCTGTGCCCTAGGAGAGCAGAGGGGCAGGTGGGGACCAGATGGTGGCCAGAGGCCTCTGCAAGGAGCTAGAATTCTCTCCTACAAGTAGTGGGAAAGCATTGAAAGTTGTAAGCAAAGGAATGGCATGATATGATTTACATTTTAAAACTATCCCTCTGGGAGATAAACATAAATGCTTGTGTGTCAGAAAGATGGGAGAACTGCTGCTTATGGTGGTTGCTTTGTCTCTGGAGAGGGTAACTGAGAGAATAGGTTGGGAGACTTATTTTTTGCTGAATATTATTTTACATGAATGGAATTTCTGTTATATATTACCTATTGAAAGAGGAATTAATTAACAAATAGAAAAGGATATCTCAGGTTAGTTACCTAAAAGAAGGGAAAACAGTGCCTCTAACTGCTGAGGGGGAGAAGGCTGGAGGGCAGCAGAGCAGATGCAGGGCGGCTCACCTTGGGCTCCAGCAAGCTGTGGTGGAGGCTTGTCCTCACACATCCTAGCCCTGCTGGCCGCCTTTTCTGCTCCGTCAGCATGCTGCTTTCATTCTTACTGTAGGATCTTTGCATGAGTTGGAGAGGAGGGTAGAGTCGGGATGTCATTTAGGGGTAAATGCAACAAGACTGAGAAGTTATGGGAAAGAGAGGAATCAAGAATGAGTTCTAGATTTGGCTTGAGCAGCTGTGTGAATATGGCGTCACTCACTGAGGCAGGGAACATTACAAGGGAGCTAATACAGGATGCAGGAGGATTAAGAGTTCTATTTTGCACATGTTATAGTTGAGATTCCTGTTAGCCAATCTAGTTAGAGATGTTTGTCCAGTAAGCAGTTGGATATAGGAATTTGGGGTTGAGGGGAAGAATTACTGGATATAAATATAAATTTAAGAAGCACCAACATTTAGATTATACTTAAAGCCTTCAGTCTGGATGTGGTTACTTACAGGAGGGAATATAAAAGGAGAAAATGCAAGAGGACTACATTCTGTGGTGGTTTTTTCAAAGGCAGGCCAATAAAGGATTCCAAGGAGTAGCAACCTGTGAGGTGGGAGTAATATCAGGAGTATGATATTGCAGAAGACAAGAGAGGGAAATGCTTCACGAAGGAGGGAAGTTAGACAAATGCTGCTGAGAGGTTAGGGTTGGGATATTGGATTTGGCCACTGGCTTTTATTTGTCCCCTGAGGTTCAGGTACAAGTCTGTGTATAACAGACCTCTCATCATTCACTTAGCCAAAATAGAGTGACCACACACACTGTTCTAGGCCTAGGGAATATGTGGCAATGGCAGAAGCATGTCCTTGCTTTCATGAGATCTAGTCAGGGAAACAGGCTAAATGAAAAGATTACACAGGTGACTCTCTATAATTACAACTATGACTAGAGATTGAAGGAGAGTCCCAGCATATAACGGGGCCCTAGCGTAGTCTAAGAGTCTAACTAAGGTCTTCCTGAGGAAGAGCCACTGAAATGGATGCCTGAAGAAGCAAGAATTTAGTTGGGTTAGTGTGTCTAGAACATAGAGTACAAGGGGGTGAATGACACAAGAGGAGAGGAGGTGGCAGCCAGGGTCGAGATCATGTTAAGATGGTGAAATTTATTGTAATTCTTGAGAAACCATTTAATGGTTTAATTAAAGTGTGGTTATCAGATAGGAGTGTATGGAATTGCTTCAGCTACAGGAGGGTGGATTTGATGTAGGCAGCCACCCAGAGGAGACTGTTGTTGCAGCCTCCACAGCAGGTACCAGTGGCTGCAGCTGGGTTGTGGCAGGAGAGATGGAAAGAAGAGAGTGAATTTGGTTTTTGAAAATAGGATCCATAGGACTTGGTAACTGAATGTGAAGAATGAGGGAAGGTACCAGTGATGACTCTAGGTTTGTGTCATGAGCCACTGGTTGCATGGCGGCCCTGTTCTTTTAGAATGGGGGGCCACTGAAGGGAAGTAGCAAGCGTTCCATTTTGGACATCTTAAGTCTGAGATATCTGAGATACCACTTTGATAATGGATACAGAGGCATGGGGCTTCAAAGAGACGTCTGGAACAAAGTGATAGATCTTAGCGTGTTAGCATATATATAGAATTTTAAACCTTGGGAGAGAGTGTGGGGTGAGACAAAAAGAGAGTCCAGCACAGAATAATTGTAATATTTAAAGAACACTAAATGAGGAGCTTTCATTCATGGCATTTTTTATTTTATTAAGGTATCATTGATATACACTCTTATGAAGGTTTCACAAGAAAAACAATGTGGTTATTACATTCTCCCTTATTATCGAGTCCCTCCGCTATACCCCATTGCAGTCACTGTTCATCAGTATAGTAAGATGCATGGCATTTTTTTAATACCCAGACTGTAGCCATTTGTTTAAGTCCTCATATCTGAACCCCCTTTCATCCACTCCCCAATGAAATGGAGCTGGGCTATGAGGTCAGGTCCTCCTGCCCACCCAGGTTGGAAGTATCTTGAACCCTGTCCATTCAGTGAGAGTTTTAACTATATATAGTCTATAGTCTGATTTCAAAATTGAAATTTTGTCTGTGGCTAAAACATTCTTCTGCTCGTGAATAAGGTTCTTTCTCTCCAGGGCAGGCATTTTTATTTTTCATTGCCTTTTAATTTTTTTGTTGTTGTTATCATTAATCTACAATTACATGAAGAACATTATGTTTACTAGGCTCTCCCCTTCACCAAGTTCCCCCCACAAACCCCATGACAGTCACTGCCCGTCAGTGTAGTAAGATGTTGTGGAGTCACTACTTGTCTTCTCTGTGTCAGGGCAGGCATTTTTAAATACACTAACTTTAAAAACAGAATCAAGAAGCTAGCTTATCTAGGCGTGTGATCACCACCCACCCCTCTGTACTCCTCCTGCCTCCCCCCCCCCACCACATGGATAGCAGATGTTGTGAGACTTGTGACGTTAAGGCTCAAATTTTGTGAAAATTGAGAAAAGAGTGCTTTATACTCTGTGGTCCTCAGAATGACCTTTTTAAGTTAACTGTGGTGAAAACAAGAGTCATGTAGAGAGACTTCATTCTTAAAGGCAGCCCATGAAATAGGTGCATGTGATGCTAGCACCATTTGGGTAAAAACATAGATTGTTTGCAGAGTGTTTATAGCCCATTCCTTTCTCTCATCCTTCCACTGCAGCTCCCAGCCCAACAGTCTCAGGGAAATAGACATGGATTCTTCCACACAGTCAGTACGTGCCCAAACTTGAAAATGCACATGTTCTGCTTCTGGTTATGAGAGGCTTGCAGAATTCTCAGCCATACCTGTGGAGAAACCCCCACAGGAGCAAAGAAGCTGTTCTCTGCTGTCCTTGGAAAGTTTCCATGTCCTTTCATGGTGTCCCTAACCAGTGAGTGCTTTCCAGGCTGCCCTGTGTAGTCTTCATATATTTAAATCAGGTTTCTCTAAAATTTGCATATCTTCAACAGAAATCTTTACTGGGCTTGTCCCTTACCATGCATTTGTAGTTGTACAATGAGGTCTGTGGAGCGTGATGGAGGGAACTGGTGCATCACGTGTTCAGAGGAAGATTTCTGCATTATTCTTCTTTGTTAGAGTAGCAGTTTCTCAAAGGAGAAGGAAGCCAGAGTCAAGACTTGAGAGGTAAAAGAGGGGTACAGCAGGGAGCTCCCAGCCTTGAAGTCAAGCCATGTTAGTTGGTGTAGGTGAGAGGGATGACCATTGGTGGGAAGAGCCATTCAGTAACAGCCAACGTTCCTTGAGCCGGCGCTGCATGTGCACTAGTCGTTTTCATACCCATAACAAACCCATTTTATAGGAGATAGAACCGAGGCTCTGGAAGGTTAAATAGCTTATCCGCAGCCATGCAACTGTCAAAGCAGTGCATGTGTAACTTGAATCCAGTACTTAAGCTCCAAAATATAGGTTCCTCACTGGATTACCACCAAGAGAACTTGAGGTTGCTTTGTTAAGGGACTTGCCATAACAATGGGTGGGCTAAGCCATAGGTCTCTTCCAACTCCAGTCCGTCCTCTTTGTACTCCCATATGACCCCAGCATGTGATTGAGAGGTCCATAGAGATAAAGGGGGAGGAAGTATCCCTTCTTCTCCAAGTGTCCTGGAGAGACACACTTGGCATGTATAGTCTTGATGCCTCGTGGCAGCATTGTCCCTTGGACATTCTGTACACTTGAATGAACTGGCTCTTGTCGTTTGGCTTTCAGGGATGGCAGACCATGTGCCAGGAGCCTGGCAGTTGAGTTTTCCCCATGGGCGCAGACCATGTCCTTGGCAGCTCTTGGGTAGCTAGTTAGCATAGCTGTGACTTCTTTTCATGCCTCTGCTACAGCTTTGGAGTTAGTTTCCTAGCAGACTTCTGTATTTGGGAAGATAATCCCTTGAAGGAGGAGGGACTGCTGAAAGAGAAGGCCAAACAAATCAGGAGCCTGCTGAGAGGAGGAGAAGGTCATCCAAAACAAAAACAAAACAAAACAAAAAAACAGAAGCTTCCTGTCAGTACCTTACTAGTCTTAAGGCTCATAGGGAGGAAGAGGGTGGAGGGAGGGGACAGAGAGAAAACCGGGTATACAGTCACCTTCTAGGGTGTTTTGGATCCCTAAAACTGCCCTAGGTACCAGGAAGTTCATGCTGTCTGCTCTACTACTGAAAGGAAATGTTTGAAAGAGCAATTATCCTGTGGCAAAAACTGCCTTGAGCCATTTTCTCTTAGTTTTAAGTATATGTTTATCTCTAAATAAAAAAGCTTAGCATACTGCAAGCCAGCCCCTTTCTCCTTGAGGGGCTAAAGGGCTTACTCACTGGAGGGTTTTCACAAGTCAGAGTGCTGGCACAGTCTCCCCACTGCACTTCCCACCCCGCAAGGTGGCAAAAATAGGAATAGGTTTTTCCTAGGTGGAGGCAGGAATGAAGGGTGGAAAGACTTGTTCTCTGATTAGCAGGTAAAGTGAGGCTGTCCAAGTTGGATGACAGAAGGAGACATTACTGGGTATCTTGCCAATGGGTTTCAGCCCTGGGCAAGTTTGCTATGGATTCAGTGTGACCAAAGAAAATGACAGCAAAGCGTTCTTGGGGGTGAAAGGGTTATACCCAACTTTATTTCCAGGTGGCAGGTCAGTCACTAGAATCCCGTTCACTCAGAGCACGTCTGTGTCAGCAAGCCGGTCTCTGCCTTTGGGAACCCTCTGTCCGCACAGCTGTCCCGCACAGCCGTCCTCTGGGCCTCTGTCCTCGGCACTGCTACCACTCCAGCCTCTGCTCTGCTCTCCTGCAGCCTTGCAGCCCTGCCACCGTATGGCGCGCAGAGCACTGGGCGGAGCTCGTTTTATAGAGTCAATAGCCATGTATTGCCCACAGGTGTGCAATGAGCTAGTCAACCACTGCCAGGTGAGAATCCTGGCCACAGGAACTCTCATTTTATCCACACTGGGATAGGGCAGACATTCCCCACAGAGAAAAGAAATGAAGTCAGTTTTTGCAGGAATGGGGCTGTCTGGAGAGATGACAATAAAGGATACCAAGAGTGGTGAATTTTTTCTACTTGTAAATTGTGGCGTGTACAGACTGCACCCGGAGCATCCCTGCGCTGGCCCAAGACACGGTCCTCTCCGCCTTTGCTGCTGACTGCTCTCTCAGAACTGCCTGCCCGAGTGTACAGCTGCCTTAGGAGTTCCCTGCACACAGCTGTGTCTTTGCTGTATTTCACACTCCTTTCTGTTCTTACTTGTAGCTGTATCTAACTGATACATTCATTGATTTAGGGTAATACAGGTGATTGATTGATTCTGTTTTAAATTTCTCAGTATGGTTTAGTGGTTTTTATTGTTGATTAGAGTGGGCTCTTCTAAATTGCAAGTTCTCCTTCCCTTTGAAAAGGGACTAACAGACTGATGCCCAGCTTGGTGGTTCACTCTGGTGTTGGCTCTAGCACCTTGGGCAGCTGACCTCTGTCCATTCATGCATTCTCTCCCCCAGCCCATCACGGTGTGAGCCAACTCAGTGAGCTGGGATCCAGTTCTGTTTGTTGGAGTGTGATGATTTCCCTCCACCGTGCAAAGCCAGGGATGGAGGAGAATGTGAAGCAGATGCATTCCATTCCCAAAACATCTGCAGCTGCTTTGCCTGTACCATGGGCCTGATGAAGTAAAATGCATTAAGATCCTTTAATACATTCCTGTGCTGCAGGTTCTGCCTTGGGCATCAGGTCAGTCGATGTGGTGTAATCCAGGATTGCTGCTGGTGGGAGTGTAAATGGCTAATGCTTTCCAACAAGCTTTCCTGTAGCCACCTGCTGTTCCCAACATGTACTTAAAAATGAGCTATGAGGTCAATTAGCTGTCCTGAGCTTTAAGAAACTTTTACCTTGCTGGAAAAAGGTGATTCTTTTTTCTAACAAGCTTGCCTGGTGATTTTAGACACATGGGTCAGGTATATTTGTCATTTATTTTTGAACAGACACTTTAGATAACAGGTGGTACCTATTGATGAGTTGATATTTGGAGGGGCTGTATGTTCTCAGGAAGCCCTAGGAGGTCCTGGGTAGGCTGTGTCTGCTGGGCCCATGCACGTGAATAGGAGCAGTCTCTGCTTCTCCTCCTAACTGGGTACACCTGCCCGGGCCTTTTTGCTGAGCTGCAGGCTGGGAGGGCTGGTGGGCAGACGCGCAGGGGAAGATGTGTCTGAGCACAGACAGCATGCACACTACTCTGCCACCTTAGGCCGCACCCTTGGATCATTTTGCAGGGCCTTGGTCCCCAAGGCTTGTCAGTATTTTTAGGTTCTGCTTGAACCTTTGACAATATGAAATTCAAATTAGGAAGGAAGTGTGAAACATTTCTTGAAAGTGAGGTAAAAAAAAAAAAAAACCTAAGCAGCTGGAACTGAGACCTGCCCTGGTCTGTGGCTTTACTAAAACGGCCACTTTTGGTGAGCCTACAAGTTGGGGCTGGGGGTGTCTATAAGAAAACAAATGTTTAATTAAAGTCCAAAGTATCCGGAGCTGCCCAGCTTTTCCAGCTTTAAATGATGCCTTTTACTCCAAGATAAGGCTGATAAGCAGCATTTCTGTCTGTCAGGGATTGTATAAAAATGTCAAGAGCTCAGACTTTGAATGTGAATTCTGGCATCACTTTGTCTCTCTCAGGAAATTCCATGGAAAAACCCCTGCCCACTCCCTAGTGTACAGAGGGAAGTGCTAACCTGGGGTCTGGGACCTCAGCCAAGGGCAGGGGTATAAGGTTGGCTCCCCCACTCAGTCCTCCAGCTCCCCCCCACTTGCCTTCCACAGCCCCAATACAGTAACCATTCCCCATGGCCTGTGGGTTGGAGAGTAGTGGAGGGAAGGACGCTGGCAGATGAGGCCAGTTACCTGCTTCCGCTGCCCTCAGGGTGGGAGGTAGAGAGCCCTGATCCCTCTCCTCCAGCCCTGGTCAAGGCCTCTGAGTGTTCCTCTGGTTAGTGATTGCTGCTGATTTTTATACAAGTGAGTGAAACAGGAGCTATTGTTACAACTTGCCTAGCACTTAGAGCCAGGTGTGAATGTTGTGTCATCTGTGCCTAATGATGGTATTTGTGCAAATTGTTCTCAGTCCTGTTTATTTAGTCTTAAAATACCTACACTCCTCCTTGTGTAAACAGAGGTGAGATTTAGCTGTTGATGAAGGCATCTGAATGAATTGTATGACTTTCAGATGTAGCTTTAAAAGCTGAAGGGTCAGGTCAGAAGTTTGATTCTCACCATATGAACATTATTAGAAGCCTGCTTGTCAGGCTTTTATGCGTGTTGGAAGAATGAGCATCAGTCCTGTTTTCCACTGGGAATGTGTTTTGGGGGCTATCCAACTTGAGCATCTTCAGGTCCATGTGACATGTGGCTTATTGGGGCCATAGGCCCCAATTCTGTGTCAGGGGAGCCGAGTCTGGTTGTGCATGATTCTACCTAGTGAGCGGCCTCTAGTGCCATACCTGCCCTCCCACCAGAATCCCCCCAGGCCTCTCTGTTTATGGGCAGTAACCTGAATGCTGCCTTCCTCGTTTCTCGTTCACGTGGAATCCTTCTGGAACAGAGGACTAGATAGGTCTTGAATAGTACTTTTCGGCCTGGTGCTCTAATCTTGTGCCTCTGATATGACAGTCCAGGAAGCTCCTGCTTTCCCTCCATCTCTTGCTGTCCACAACCACAGGCTTTTTGCAGGGTGCTGGGAGGAGCCCTGGGTGGCCAGCCACTGCGGTCATCCAGGCAGGCATCCTCTTCCTCCCTTCCTGATGCTGCTTACTTAGTTATAGAAGGTTTTTTCAAACTGAGGGTGCAGCTGCTGGAAACCCTGTGGAGACCTTACAGCCCAGCTCACAGGGGTCTGAGTGGTATCACCTGCTGTGTTTTGGTCTCCCCACTTGTGCCTCCTCTCCCTCTTCCCATGCCCAGGATGGCCTGTCAGAAGCCAGGTAGGGGCAGGCGGAGAGGGGGCAGCCATGGAACAAAAGTGCTCACAGAGCTGCTGCTTCACCGCCCTTTTTAATCAAGGGCTCATCCCAAATTGCTCTTCAGCGCCAGCAGGCAAAGAAACGCCTGCACAAGTTTTGAGCATTCTGTGCAGATTTACTGAAAACAACTCCAGCAGCCTTAAAGGAATTCTGTGGCCTCCTCCTAGGCCAGTATTTATGGAAAATCAGTAATGTAGGGCTCCAAGGAGCAGGGCAGCCAGTCATGTGACACAGCAGGAACAAGGGCCGAGGTGAAACCACATTAGCAGGCACATGATATTTTCAAAAACTTTTTTTGCTATGGGTGTTCTCCTCTCTTTTGGGAGGTCTGCATCCTTTTAATCATATTCTGCTCCTTCTTGCTCCTACACACTGTATGGTATCTAAAACAGACGTATATTGAAATTGTTCTTATAGTTACAACGTGTTGGACTGTGCGGCAACAAGGAGAATGAGGGTATAGATGGTATGTAGTTGAATGAGTGAGTGAGTCCAGTTTTGATATGTATAACTTTAAAATCACACACACACTGCATGGTACCTGTCAGGGTCTGGGGGTTGCCTTTGAGGTTTTGGGGCAACGCGAAGAGCAAAGAAGGCAGCGAGAGACGTCATGGAGGGTGTGTAAACAGGCCACTTTATTCTGCACAGAGCTGTACTTCTTATACTGCTATACTGCTAATTCATGGTTACATAAGTGTTTTAAGATGCGTATGCATGTGACCTTCATGGCCCTTACCTAGCTCCTTTCCCATGGGTACAACAGGTTTCTCAAGGCCAGACATATCTGGGGTGAAGCAGCAGGCAGCTATCCTCATAGAACAGTAGGGAAAGGGGGTGGGGGCCTTCCCTACAGTACCCTGGGTGATAATGTTAAAGCCCATGTTGCAGGTAATGGATCAGTTCAGTGCCTGTTGTGCTTTCAGCCTTTCTGACACTGCCTTGCTAGACCCCCTCTGGAAAAGGCCCCGATTGGTTTCTGATGAATGGTGTGGAGGATGGCCTAGCCAAGACGGAGGTGGTATAATCCCCTTGTGCTTTGAAACTGCCCTGCATTCATTACTGAAATTAAGAGCAGTCATCTTCCACAGCAGCCAGAACTCATCTCCTTCCATACCCACCTTGGTCTGAAAAATTCAGAGAGTAATTGCAAGTTTATGACACTTGCCCTGGTTTCTGGAAATAGATCTGTGAATACCAAGGAAAGAGGATAAAGATTTGTCCCACCTACCAGTTATTCCCATCCTCCCCCCTGCCCAGAACTGCCAGCTCCTAGCTACTGACACTGAGATGCATTCTGCCATTGGCTGCTATGGGGAAATAATGCCTACTCAGCATTGGGACAGGTTCTCACATGTAACTTCCTCTTGGTGAGTGATCCTGACAGGAGATGGAATTGAACTTAATTTATGCCATCTACTAGCTTCAGTACAGCAACTTCCGAACAGTTAGCCTTCTGAAATTTTCCCCCAACTTTTCCCCAGTAAATTCCAATATTGTATATTTTCATTGTTACCAGCACTGCTCCCAAAATTTAGCTGCTGTTCAGTGGTTTTCACTTTTCAAATATCAAAGCTAAATGTCAAGGTGTTTCTAACCAAGGTTGACAGAACTTGGAAAGAGAAATAAGGTGTTTGGGGCTAGATGGAGAATCCTTGAGCAGGTAGAAAGAATATCGGGGAATTGATATGGTTGTCACACCCGGTTTCCTTCTCCAGACAGAGCCTGGGGCTCTCAAATCCACCAAGGTGGCAGCCTCCTACCTGGTGGAAGGCAAGCTAAGCAAAGCTTGGGGGTGGGGATGTAGTGAGGACAAATCTGAAGCCTCTCCCCTCCACCCTAGTCTGCTTTTGACTAATGAGGTGTTAGACTGAGCTGGGGAAAGTAAATTTCAGGGTAATCCATTTCCTGTTACTTTTATTCAGCCAACTGCCATTCATCAAAAGGAGAGAAGAGACCCTGGGACCTTATTCTATATCATCCCAGTATCTTGAAGAAAGGGAGGGGAAAGGACAGCAGGGGTCATTCAGCCCCTTACTATAGATGTTGATGTTACAGAAATATGTCAGGACTTGGTGACAGAGGTGGCTGCACACATTTCTGGCCACCCTAGTACTTCTGCCCCCACCCCAAGCCCCAGCCTGGCAGCAAATTCTCCCCCACCAGGTGGGCTTTGTTACAAAAATCTTGTTAGATAGAGGGAAGATGCATATTGAGGTCATCTATGCTTCTGCTGTGAAATCCTTTAGGAGAAAGACAACTGGTATCCAATATCTTCGAGTAATGAACTTATCAGTAAATATAACACATGAGCTCATTAATCTTAACTTTGCCTTTGGACCAAGTGGGAGCTCAGCTTCTCAGGAGACAAAAAATTCATCTCTGTTCTGTTTTTTAACCTAATCCCAATTTAGAGTCAAACATATTGCCCTGTTCTCCCTGGAAAGCAGTTAATAATGTGTTTTCTTGCACATGGATGGTCCAGACTCAGCGTGGTCACTCAGGCTCCTGGGCCACGTACACATGCCCCGTATACAGCATGAACTCAAAGCATCAGAGCAGAACTGTGAGTGTAGGTTGAGGAATATTCTGTAGGTGAATTTAGTCTTAAAAGTTAAGGCTGTTGAAACTGTTGTCTAATCCAGCCACACAGTCTTTGCTTCAACTTTCTGGTGTTCTTCTAAAGTAACTCTCTCCATGCTTTGTCTTTGAGAAGAAAAGAAATTGAGGATGTCAAGATGGACCAGTCACAATTTGCAAGGGGTGACTGCCCATTTATTCTGGTCAAAGGGATGCTCTTCATTTGGAGAATGAGTGAGGAGAGCATTGGCCTGGCAGGGCAGGTGTGAGATGCCTGCCCCAGGTGCATAGGGGGTGAGGAGGTTTAGGAAAGGGTTTGGAATCACCTATAGGTTGGTCCTTTGGACCTGGTCTAGGCCCACAGAGCCTGGAGGTTTGGCCAGATAACAGCTGATGAGATGAGGTGGAGGTGAGGTGCCAGCCAGATGTTTTCTCAGCCCAGACCTTCTCTTCCCCACCTCCCTGAAGAAGAGGGCCAGACAGACCCAGGAGACATCAGGTGTCTATCCCCTCACTGCAACCACTCATCAGCATTCCTAGAAATGGACCTGAAGTGGGAAGGGAAGGGGCCACATCCTGATGCAGCTCTGTTCCTTTTGCCCTCTGCTGATGCTCTGAGGGCCTCTCCCCAATCCTTTGTTATACCAGCCTCACCAGGTCTCCCTTGGACCTCTCTGCTCCAGAAAACAGACTGACTGTGCAGCCTCCTCCACTTCCAGGAGGGTAGAGCAGTGGGAAGCCCTGAGTGTGGGGACCTACCAGGTGGAGTTAGAAGCATCAGGTTCCTTTGAGAGGGTGACTAGAGCTCAGCATTTCTATTCTCTCCTCTATCTATATGTAATGTCTTGCACAGCACTTGACATCATCCTTTTCCTGTGACAGCCGTCACTCACTTGCAGGTTGTGGTTTGGTCACCCCCACCCCCACCCCCCAAGCCCTAGGTGTACAGGAAGTAGAACATACATAAGCTGGAGTCATTTCTGCTCCCTCTGTGCCTCCTAGCAACGGTGGGTGTCCTGTGGTGGGTGTTACAGTTTGCCAATGCCGGGGAAAGTGCAGAGCTGGCAGCTGTGTGATCTCCCTACTGTATGACTGCTGGGAGGGAAGGGGCTCAGCATCCACTCATTTCCAGTGTGTCTCACTGGTGTTGCACCGTCAGGGTCCAGGCAGGGCAACACTGTCTGAGCAGCCGTCCTTGGCAGGGATTGTGCCCCTGGGGTGTTCTGAGGACCGTATCAGACTGACTTGAGTTGGAGCTGTGAGATGTGGAAATGCTGGCTCTCTTATTAGGGGATGAGGGAGCTATAATAACTCTTTTCAGCAGGAGTTATTTGGTCACCCCCACTTGCTGTGGCCCTTGTCCTTGCTGTGGCCATTGTCCACTCACTGAGATGCCCCTACTGTCCTCAGGACCCAAGAGGGCTGGGCTTTGGGCATTTGGAGGCCACCCTAATAGTCTGTTCTCTCTGCTTCTCCCGCTGTTGCAGGTTATGTGTTCTGTATGTTACATCGCCTCCCCGAGCAGCATGATTGTACGTTTGACCACATGGGCCGCGGCCGAGAGGAAGCCATCATGAAAATGGTGAAATTGGACCGGAAAGTGGGGCGCTCCTGCCAGCGCATTGGGGAGGGGTGCTCCTGAACGCCAGGTGCGGCCGCCACGTGACGCTGTTCTTAGTTCACTAATGTTAGCCTTATTTAGGACAAAGTCAGCCAGACACCTGTACTGGGCACGCGTCGGACAACAGCCAGTCTGTTTCCTTTCTTTAGCCAGCCATCCTGGTACTGTAGTTTAGGGGTTGATGGTGGTTGAAATTGATTTCTGGCTGGTTACTAAGGTGCCTGCTAGCCATTGTATACAATTAAAACATGAAGAATATTTTTTTTTGAGCATGGCTAGTGGATTTAAAACAACACATACCTGTCACTGCTGGAGTCAAACTTAAAAAAAGCCTTAAGTGGAAAGTGTTCCAGACAGAGACTCTGAGTTAATAGAGGAGTAGAAGCTGGTGTTAAAGTTTCCATGATGCACATGGCTTTGCCAGAAACTCTGGCCAGTGTTCGGCCTTTCACCTCTTCACTTACTTAGTCCCAGTAGCCAGGATACCTGATGGCCACGTGTGCCTTGGCCACAGGAGGCTGCTGAGATTGGCCACATGGCTAGTGGGTGTGGCCTTGCTCTCCCACAGAGCTGGAAATGGGGATGGGGGCAGGTTCTTATGAAAATTTTTTACCTGACTTTCTTTGAAAAAACTCTCATCACAGGAGAAGAGAAACAATAGCCTGTCTTTGAAAATTAGCTCCACTCAAGACTAGTCCACGTACGAGACCCACCTTTTCTACACAGGACCCATGGTCATGAGAAGTAGCCAGGGGCGGGCACATCCTGCCCCCACTGGCTCTGGTTTGCCATTTGCCAGGTGCAGGGACCTGGCGATTAATCACATAAGGCTAATCGCAGCACAGTGGCTGCAGCTGGCATCTGCACAACAGCCTCTGCAGCCAGATCTCCGCACTGGGAGGTTGTAAAGAGGCGTTCTGTGGCCACCAGGAATCAGTGGGACTCTGCCCCTTTCAGCGGGAGCCTGCACAGCCCCCAGGAGCCAAGAGGATGGTGCTGTGGCCTCGCCTCTCGTGGCTGTGTGGCCCTGTAGTCACACATCTACCACAGGACACGGTCCACATCTACCACAGAGCAAGTGTCATAAGAGGAGGCAGCATGTGTCAGAGGGACAGTGGGTTTGGTCTGTCTAGAGCAGCAGTTTGTGGCCATGGCCCAGCTCTGAGGGAGATGTTTGCTCTGCCAGGCAGGGGTGGGAGGGCGTGCGTTTCAGCCTGTGCCTCTTCACGTGGGCAGAGAGGAGTTGAGTAGCCACAACTCAGGCCAGGTGGGAAGGGTGGGTGGGCCTGTTTGCCCATGTCAGGAAATCATCACCAGTCAGAAGGGGTAAGGTGAGTAGACAAGGTTAAGAATTCCCTCAAAAGCTGGAGTCGGGGTAAGTGCCCCAGCGCCCCCATCTGATCCAGGTTGGCGAGAGTCAGAGGCTCCCGCAGAGGCAGTTCGGATCTGCCCACACACAGGCTCCTGGAATAGTTTAACCCAGCAACTTTCCCTTTTGTATCACAACAAACAGTTCAACTCTGTCTGCAAATTAACAGCTGAACACGTGCAACTACAAGTGTTTTTTGATCTGAAATACTGAAGTAGGAAACCACGCTCTTCCCAACCTCTTCCTCCCACCCCATCCCCACCAGAATGGAATCCGATGCAAAATCTCCAGCCTTATTCTTGCTTCAGGACCCAGACCGGTGTCTTGCTCTAGGGCAGCCCAGGGCAGAGGGACCAGGTCTGCCTGCGTTTACCACTGTTGTCAAGCCACGGCCCTCTGGCCAGTACTCGGCCATCCTCGGTGAGGCAGCCCACCTAGGCCCCCTGCCAAGCTCTGATCCCGAAGGGGTCACCCGTACACCCTTCCGGCCCTCCTCAGGCCCCACCAACTGCTGCTGCAAGGCAGCGATGGGAAGCAGGCTCTCTGGGGAGCCCAGAGGCACACAGGGCTTGCAGCCCATAGTCCCTTCTTGATGGTAGAGCTGGGGGTGGGGGGAAGGGGCTTGTTCCCCTGCAGTATCTGTTCTGTGAAGTTTGTCAAATGTAAGGAAAGCTTAAATTCTTGTATCTTTAAAAGAGAAAATCTTATTTAACCCTTTTGTGTTTTAGATTTACTTAACACACATAGCCTAGAGCTCAGTTTTAGTTTTAACATTGTGAAAATATTAAAAGAATCTTGTAACTTTATTCTTTTTTCTCCTGCTGAAAAAAATTAAACCAATCATATGAAAGTTTGGATTTCTCTGTTTCACCAGTTCTCCTGAGTGCCACCTGGATAATCATTAAAAAAAGTAGAAGGTCCCCCTGGCCGGAGTTTGGAAGAGATGGGGGTGCTTTTTGGTGCAGAGAGTGTCTCTGCACTGTCTGGGGTGGATGTGGGAGGTCATGTGTCTGGTAAATGTCCTGGCTAAATAGCTGCTCCCCTGGTCTCTGTTGTGTGGTTCTGCCTTGGGAGACCCCGAGGCCTGGCTCTAGGGTGAAGGTGGGTCTGCTAGGCCAAGCCTTTGCTGGCAGCAAGGAGGTTACATATTGGGGAGACAGGAAAAAACGAGCACCAACATGAGAGTGTGCCTGGGTCTTGGGGGGAGAAACAGCCCTCCCCAAGGAAGGATGCCGAAGGTGAAGAGTGAAGGTTGTCCGAAGGGAGGATCAGGATGGTGTATATGCTGAGTGAGCTCATGGGTGTAGAGGATACACTTAATACGTCTGAAAATGTTAAAAACATTTGGCGGGGGTATTGCAGAGGAGTGGCAGTCTTCCCCACATCATGAGGCAGAAATATTGACCACACAGTTGTCATGAAGATGATGGGAGATCCTCAGAGGAAATCAGAAGTGCACGGTGGAGGTGAGCAAGCAACTGGGCAGAGCAAGGGGTCTGGTGGCCTCACAACTGCTGTGCCTGGCAGAGAGCTGTGGGACTGTGAGCCAGCCCCCTCGTGCCCCTTGTCAGTGCCTCCTGACTGATCAGGGAAACTGCCAGTAGGAGCCCACAGCAAGAAGAGCAGGTGGTGGAAAGGGCAAGAGCCTCGGGTGGGCAGCAGTCAGAACAGGAAGCCCCATGCGGGAGTGGGGGCAGGAGCTGTTGGTCAAGGAGCAGCCAGCCCCTTTCCTGGGGAGCTGAGACCCCCCCTTGCTTCAAAGAAGGGGCTCACCAAGAGGGAAGACCCCAGTGGATACCAGAGCAATAGAACCACTCCAAAAAAGTCTGTAGGGGCCTCAAAAAACTGACCTCCTGTGCAGCTATTCTCAAAGCTGCCTGGAAAAGAGGAGTAAGCATAGAAAGATGTGGAATTGTGGGAACCCAAGAGAGAGAGAGGGCCAGGAAGGGACTGCGCTGGAGGAAGGCCTGGGACTGTGGTGTCCAGGCTGCACCAGGCAGGGCCCCAGGCCCTCAAGAGCATCTGATGAGTCTGAAAGTGTCAGCCCTTGATTTGTGCTTCTATCACAGGTTGGGGCATGAATCTGAGACAGAAAATTAAGCAAATAAAAATAGACAATTTATTAATTCCAAATTTAAAAATATTAGGGAAGAGAAACCATAGACCCTGCATGACTCAGCTGTGATGTACAAATAATAATGTGAACATACGCAAATGAATTTTGCTCTGTTAAAAACTGGTGCTTGAACTCTGTTAGGAAACAGAGGGAAGTATGTTCATGTGTGTGTACAGAGTAAAAGGGCCAAGTCATTGTCCGCAGTAGGAAGCCAACAAATAATCTGTAAGACTGAAAGTTCAAGAGAGCAATGTAAGTATGTTGTCTAGAAATGTGGAGGTAATTGCAGAACAGAAAGCTGAACGGTAAGTAGTTTTCTTGTGGTGGGGATGGCTATACAGTGGGCCTTCTTCCTTCTACAACTGTACACACATATTCTGTTGCTCTTTTCAAAAGTTCAAGTTTTTAAAAAATGACAGAAGGGACCAGCCCTCCCAGGGTGTTGGGATGCTGAGTCTAGAAACCAGGTACCCAGGGATGCCAAGCAGAATACTGGTTTCCTGGTCAGGGGCACTTTGGAGGCTGTTGGCAGCTGATGCCTTACACGCCACACATGATTTCCTTTTACTGCAGGACCCTTTCTTAATCAGCATACCTTGGGACATGTCGCCCCAGTTCATTGAGCACCTTCTGTGTGCTGAGCACTTGAGGAAAACCTTGGGGTCAGTTCTTGCCAGGCCAGCAGGAAAGTGCCAGCTTATACGGGCCTCTGTGGTGTGCTGTCCTGGCAACCCACAGCCTGAAACACCTGACCTGGGCTTCTGGCAGATGCCTGGAACTTCACTGTTCCCTTGACCTAAATCAGTTTAAATATAAGGGTGTTTTTATCAGAGGGACTTTGAGATGGATAGGGAGCCAAGATCAAGAGGGTTGGGGGGCAAGCAGACTCCAGACCTACCTGGTTGCTCCCACAGAGACTCTGCCCCCACCCAGGACACACAAGTGTGGCCAGGGCCCAGGTGGGCTTTGGCAAATGGCTGATGGTCAGGATGTGCAAGAGAGGGCATGGCTGGTAATGGGAGCACACACAGCCACAGGGCTTCTCTGGGTCGGGGTGTCTCAGGCTTAGGTGACTGAGCTGTTGGAGAATGAGGTGCTTCCCATGCCAGATCATGCGTATTGGGCAATTTCACGTGCAGTGCCTTGTTGGGTACACAGACTTGGGAGGCCATGCTGGGCCTGTGGTTCCTGGGGCTCCCCTCCCACCCTGCCTTCTTCGGGCAGCCCTGTCCTGCCCTCCTGCTGATGGTAGGAAGAGTCTGAGCTGGTTCAGAGAGGAGTGTGGACTTGATGAGGGGCTGGGGCTGTGGAAGGCTTTGGGAGCAGGTCCACAGGGTCGGATGTGAGAATCTGCTGACCTCCAGGTAGGGGAAGGTGGTCTCTGGAAGCCACAGGCTCAGGCCCACCAGGCAGCAGGAGGAACAGGTGGGGTGAAAGGGGCCCCAGACTAGGAGAGAGAAAGTTCCGCCTATGTGAGAGGGTGCCCCAAAGGGGAAGGTGCTGTGAGCAGGCCCCAAGTTTGAAAGCTTGTCCATACCTTGCAAGCATTATCAGGGTACCTTTCAGCCCAGAGCCCTGGCTGTGGTGACCCTCAGTCAACACCTGCTACATGCTCAGCACCATTCCAGGCAAAGGGGATACAGTGGTGACCAAAAATACTGCCTACCTTGGTTGTGGGCAGCGGTGGGGGGTGGGGAACGACAAAATAAAAGAAGTGCAGAGAATATTAGAAGGGGCTAAATACTGTGTGATAGAAAATGGAGTGCGGTAAGAAGTGCAGGGCCTGTGGAGTTTTCTCTGGGATGGGGACCATGGAGGGTTTAAGCTGTGAAGGGACATGGGCTACCTTGGGTTCTAAGGAGAGTGTCCTGGAAGGGAGGAAGCGGGAGGCCAGGGAGGTAGTAACTTGATAATCTGGGTCATAGGTGGTGATGGCACAGAGCTCAGGGAACTTAGTTGAGAAAAGTCAGATTCTGGACTAGGTTTGAAGGTAGAGACAAATAAGAGTTGCTGACAGGTTGGATGTGGGTGAGAGCAAAGCTGTGGCTGACTTTGTGGGTTGAGCCTGAACAAATGGAGGGATGGAGATGCCTTTAATGACTTGGGATCATGACTTGGGTTAGATCAGAACAGACTAGGCTGAGGTGCTGACTACACAGCCGGGTGGAAATGTGGAGGAGACACCCAGGTACAGGGCTCTGGAGCTCAGTGGAGAGATCCTGGCTGCAGATGAGCATTTTTGAGTCTTCAGTCCACAGCTAGTACTTAAAGTCACCAGCCTGGCTGAGTCACTCAGACAGGGTGAGTGTGGACTGAAGAAAGACGGACTGAGGTGGTGCCAGGGACAACTTAGAGTTACAAGGTCCGGGGAGGCAGTGAGGAACCAGTAAAGGAGATTGGGAAGAAGCTGCTAGCAAGGAAGGAAGAGCTCGGGAGGGTGGAGGCTGCACGCGCTTCCAGGTGAAGGGAGTGGCCATTTGTGGAGGTGCCGCTTGGACCCAGCATCTGAGGACTGGCCACTGGGTAGGCGAAACTGGGAAGCCTAGCTGCAGGAGCCTCTTTCTGAAGGAATTTTGCTGTCATAAAAGTGGAGAAATGGGTAGTAATGGAACAGGTGTAGGGGCAAGAGAGTTTATTTTTGAGTAAGGAGAAGTTACCATGTGTTTTTAATGTTGGTTAAATGACCCATCTGAGAGGGAGAGATGGCTGATGTGGGAGGGAGAGGACAGTGCAGAATGGGGTGTGGGCCACCGGCAGGCAGGCAGTGGCAACGGGAGCTTGGGCAGGTTCTCTCCTGTTCTCTGACAAAAGTAGGAAGCAGGGTCGTCAGGTGTGTGAGGTTGGGTCAGGAGCATGAAAGGTTGATAGAAAGCTGAGGAGGATTTATGGTTAAGAGGAAGGTCTAGCTTGAGGCCCCCTCAGACCCCTTCCAAGTCCCTGCAATGGGCCATGGGAATGCGTTCACATGTTCCCCAGGTTTAATAAAATTTGCAAGAGCAGATACCTCGCATTCAGTTGAAACTTGTCCCTCTTTTCCTTTCCAACTCCCCCTCCATCACACTTCTTCTGTCGGGTGTTGCTGCATTTTGGGGATTTGGCTAAAGGGAATTTGAGTTGGGGACATACTTAGTTTGGAGTGAGGATATAATTTTTGTACTTTGCAGGCACTACAGTGTTTAGTTGAGTTATTGATGGTCATCTTGGGGTAAGGATGGTGTTCAGGAAGACTTCTACTGCACACTGTGCCCATCACCTGCACCATGACTTGAGGAGGCAAGGCCAGTGTTGTTGCAGTAGGAGTGCATCCTACAGAACCTGACAGGTGACTCATGGAGGGGAAAGAAGACTTGAAATGTGTGAAGCCAGAAGCTTGTCCGTGGAAAATTGTTCTAGTCATTGGACGTGTGAACTTAAAAGAGGAAGACTCAGTGCCTGCTCAAAACAAGTTTTTTTTTGTCAGAAACATGCTGGGCAATGCAGCAAGTGCAACTATCAATGCACCAGACTCTTCAGTGCAAATGGTATTAAAGATTAGGAATTCTTGACTTGTCCTGGACTCTTGCTGCTGTACATGAGAGAAACTTGGTAATGGCCTCCCCAGATTTGACAACAGTTCTATAAACATGTCTGTGCCAGTGTGAGTTATGAAGATGAAAGATACTTCTAAAGTGTCCATAATTCAAAACATTTTGATCAACCATGCTGAAAGAAAAGGCTAAGGAATCTTTCTATTCTTACACAATATTAAGACATCATTGTCATGTGAAGGGTGATCAGAGTATGCAGCCAAACAATGTTGGGCCTAAGTATTCCAGAGAGGTGTCGCAATCACTAAAGGGTGTCGATTTTCTAGGTTTTATGATGTTACTTGTCATCTTTAAAACTGTGTGATTTGCTGTGTTTTCCATTATTTGTATTCACTTTTGAACTTAATTTAAACTAATTCTAATTTAAAATTAAAATTTGATTTTTTATTCTTTCCTTAAAGGGGAGCCCCCAAAATGTATGAAGTTCAGGTCTCACAAAGCTTTTCATCATCTGTTATGCTGGTAGCTGTGGGTTTGTCATATGTCTTTTATGAAGTTGAGATATGTTCCCTCTGAACCCACCTTGCTGAGAGTTTTTATCATGAAGCGATGCTGAGTTTTTAATGCTTTTCATCATCTGCTGAGATGATCATATGGTTTTTATCCTTCCTTTTGTTAATGTGGTATATATCACAGATTGGCAGATTTTGAACCTGTATCCCTGGAATAAACCATAGTTGGTATAGTGATAATCCTTTTTAATGTATTTTTGAATTCAGTTTGCTAATATTTTGCTGAGGATTTTTTGCATCGATGTTCATGAGGGGTATTAGTCTGTAATTTTCTTTTGTTTGCAGTGTCTTCGGCTTTGGTATCAGGTGATTGTAGGGAAAATGGAAGTTACCATGACTGGGATCCTCACCTGACCCTCACCTGCCCACTGCACATGTGCAGTGCTCACAGGCACACGCTTGCACACCTGTCGGTGGTGAGCCATAATTGCCTGTGTTGCTATATAAGGAGCTCTGCCTACTGCTCTGCCCGGGGTTGCGCAGAGGCAGAGAGGCCTGGAGGCAGAGACAGAGACGGACTGTGAACTTGCCAGAGGCAGATGTGATTCCAGCATTCGACCTGCTATCACAAGAATAGAGCTTGGTATAAACCCTTTTACCCCCAATGTTCTGTTGTTGCTATCTGGTCTCCCTGAATCCAGAGTGAACTTGCCTGGGGCTGAAATCCCTCTCCAGCGAGACAGTGATGCTGGCTTCATTGAAAGAATTTGGAAGTTTTCCATCCTCTTCAGTTTTTGGAGTAGTTTGAGGGTAGGTATTAACTCTTATTTCAATGTTTGATAGAATTCTTCTGTAAAGCCACCTGGTTGTAGATTTTTGTTGGGAGTTTTTCGATTATTGCTTCAGTTTTGCTACTAGTAACCGGTCTGTTCAGACATTCCATTTCTTTCTGGTTCAGTCTTGGGAGATTGTATGTTTCTCGGAATTTATCCCTTTCTACTAGGCTGTCCAATTTGTTGGCATATCATAGTAATCTTTTATACTTGTATTTCATTGGTTTCCATTGTAATGTGTCTTCTTTCATTTTTTATTTTATTTAACACGTCTTTTTTTTCTTGACTAGCTGAAAGTTTATCAATTTTACCTTTTCAGAGAACCAGCTTTTGGTTTCATTGGTCACCTGTAATTTTTTTTTTTAGTCTCTTTCATTGATTTCTGCTCTTAATTATTTCCTTCCTTCTACAAACTTTGGGCTTTGTTTGTTCTTTTTCTAGTTTCTTTATGTGTAGAGTTAATTGTTTGAGATTTTCCTTTTTTCCTGAGGTGAGCCTGTATTGCTATAAGCTCCCCTCTTAGAACTGTTTTTGCCACATCCCAAAGATTTTGAATTGTTGTGTTTCTACTTTCATTATTCTCTTAAGTATTTTTTTATTTCCCCTTTGATTCCTTTGTTGACCCATTGGTTGTTTAGTAGCATGCTGTTCAGCCTCCAGGTGTGTGTGTTTTTTTCCAGTTTTTTTTCCTTAGCATTTTCATATTGTTGTGGTAAGAAAAGATGCTTGGTATGATTTCAATCTTCTTAAATTTATTAAGACTTGTTTTGGGGCCTAACATGTGATCTATACTGGAGACCGTCCCATGTGTGCTTGAAAGAGTATCCTGCTGTTTTTGGATGTAATGTTCTGTTTGTATATTTTAAGTCCATTTGGTGTTATGTGTTGTTCAAAGCCACTGTTCCCTTGCTGGTTTTCTGTCTGGATAATCTATCTATTGATGTAAGTGGGAGGTGTTAAAGCCCCCTACTAGTACTGTATCACTGTCAATTTCTCCCTTTATATCTGTTGGTATTTGCTCTATGGATTTAGGTGCTTCTCTGTTGGGTGTGGAGCTATTTACAATTGTTATATCTTCTTGCCAGATTGAGCCCTTAATCATTTTGTAATACCCTTTTTGGTGTCTTATTATAGTCCATGTTTTTATTTTGTCTGATAAAAGTAGTGCTACTCTAGCTTTTTTTCCATTTCTATTTGCATGAAACGTCTTTTTCCATCCCTTCAGTTTTAGTCTGTGTGTGTCTTTAGGTCTGAAATGAGTCTTTTGTAGGCAGCATGTAGATAAGTCGTCTTTCTTTATCCATTCGGTCACCTTATGTCCTTTGATCAGAGCCCCTAGTCCATTTACATTTAAAGTAGTTGTTGGTAGCTGTGTACTTATTGCCATTTTGTTAAATATTTTCTGGTTTTTGTTGTTCTCTGATCCTTTCTTCTCTTGTTCTCTTCTTGTGTGTGTGTGACTTTCTTTAGTGTTACAGTTGGGTTCCTTTCTCTTTATTTTTTGTGTATCTATAATAGGTTTTTGGTTTGTTCTTACCATGTGGCTTATATATAGCATATATATAGCAGTCAAGTTGATGGGTACTTAATTTCTAATGCATTTTAACAGCACTACATTTCTTCATGTTTTATGTATGTGATGTCTTCTTTTACACCTTATTTAGTGATTCCCTTAACTTTTAAAAGTTTTTACTACTTTTAACTGTGTACTACCTTTACTGTTTGCTTTTACCAGTGAAACTTGCTTCTTTTCATGATTTTCTTCTGGTTATATAACCGTTTTCTCCTAAAGAAGTCCCTTTAACATTTTAGGTGTTAAACTCCTTTAACTTGTTTTTATCTGAGTTTATCTCTCCTTCAATTCTGAATGATAAACTCGTTGGGTGGCATATTCTTTCAGTACTTTGAATATATCATGCTACTCCCTCTGGCCTGTAAAGTTTCTGCTAAAAATCAGCTGATAGCCTTATGAGGTTTCCTTTATAGGTAACTCATTACTTTTCTCTTGCTGCTTTTAAGATTCTCTTTGTCTTTGATCTTTAACATTTTAATTATTGTGTGTTTTGGTATAAACCTCCTTGGGTCCATCCTGTTTAGGGCTCTCTGTGCTTCCCAGATCTGGATGTCTGTTTCCTTCCCTGGATTAGGAAACTTGTCAGCTATTAGTTCTTTAAGTATGTTTTCCATCCCTTTATCTTTTCTTCTTCTGGGACTCCTATAATGCAAATGTTTGTTAAGACATTGTTTGTTCCAAAGGATAACCTATCCTCATTTCTTTTTATTCTTTTTTCTTTCTGTTGTTCTGCCTGAGTGCTTTCTATTACTCTGTCTTCCAAATTACTGATCCGTTCTTCTGCATCATCTAATCTGCTGTTGATTCCCTCTAGTGTATATTTCATTTATTGTGTTTTTAATCTCTTACTGGTTCTTTTTTACATTTTCTGCCTTTTTGTTGAGGTTCTTACTGAGTTTGTCCACTCTCCTCTCAAGTCTGTGAGCATCTTGATAATCATTACTTTAAACTTTTTCTAGTAGATTGCTTGTTTCTTTTTCTTTTTCTGAAGTTTGTCATGTTCAGTTTGTCATGTTCCTATGTTTGGAGCATATTCCCGTTCTTCATTTTGTTTGACTTTGTGTTTGTTTCTATAGGTTAGGTTAAAGGGCTACCTTTCAGAGGCTTGAAGGCATGGCCTTGAATAGGAACGTCCCCTGGGTAGATTGTGCCTTGTGGTTTTCGCTGGTTGGCTGGAGGCTGGGTGGGCCGGGATGTCCCGGTGCTGGGACTCTCAGGGTGTGGGCCAGGGGTCTGTCAGGTAGGCAACAGCCAGAGGGGGCCACACTGTTGGGTGGGCCCGTGTCAAAGGGTCATAGTCTGGGTGGCTCCTGGGTAGGCAGTGGACTGGTACCTTGGTGGCAGAGCAGCTGGGCATGGAGGGGCACTGTCCAGGGGTCTTCTGTGTGGGCTGTACCTGGGACTGTGCTAATGCAGTGGCTGGGGGAGGGTGGACACAGTCCAGGGGCTCCCAGGTTGGCACTGGGCCACGGCTGCACAAATGTGGTGACCAGGGGTGGAAGGGGCACAGGCAGGGTGAATACACTAGTGTGCTAGTGTCAGCTTGGTGGGCCTGCTGGAATCCTGACAGGCGTGTCTGCGTGTGGGTGAGGGCTCTCTCTGCCTTGTCTGGAGCTGGAGTGTGCATCCTCACCCTGCTCCTGTCTGTGCTGTCATGCCACTATGCAGGGGGAGTGTAAACGATGTTGCTCACCCTGCTCCCGTCCACACTAGTTACTTCCTGGGGGGAATGTGAACCGTGGCACTCATCAGCACCTGTGGTCTTGGAGTTCTAGCAGTTCCCGTGCCATTTGGTGGGTGCTTTAGTTCTGAAAATCAGTTTCCTTCACAAATAGCACAGCTGCCCCTTAAACTGTGGCGTTTTTTTCTGTGCCCCAGTCCCTCAGTGACTACTGAAGAGCCATGCTGGGAATGGGGCTTCCCCTCACTGCCACATCACCACCCATCCTGCCACTCTTCATGTGGTCCTTGTATCCTCATTGTGCAGGTGTTCACTCAGGCCCCAGGTCTTCTCAGGGCGACTTGCTCTGTGTGCAGATGTAATTTGGTGTGAACATCCAATGAGGTGGTTGCCATCTTGGACTGCCTTCAAGATGTCATGATTTTAAAACATGTCCCTAAATTCTTTGACACCCTCTTCTGTCAAGAAGTGGAGCTCCTCTCCTTGACTAAGGACTGCCTTTAGTTGCTTGGTTCTAATGACTAGCATATGGCAGAAGTGGTGCTTCTTGGTGACAGGGACAGGCTAGATCTGAAAGACTTTGCCCTGGCTTTCTCTCACACATGTGCCTTGGGAGCCCAGGAGCCATATGTGGTAAGTGTGGCTAGTCACATCCACTAGGATGGAAATTAACACATATTGGTAAATGTGGAGAAATCTGAGTTCTCAGGCATTGCTGTTGGGAATGTAAAATGGTGTGGCCACTGTTGAAAGTGGTCTCGTGGTTCCTCAAGAATTTACATAGTCACCATCTGACCCAGCAATTCCACTCGGTATCCACCCAAGGAACTGAAAGCAGGGACCCAAATACGAACACACGTTCACTGCAGCTCTGTCCACAGTAGCCAAAGGTAGGAACAGCCCAGGTAGCCACCAAGGAGTGGATAAATAAAATACAGTGTGTTCACACAATTTAGCCATTAAAAAAAATATTGACACATGCTACAGTGTGAATGACCCTTGAAACCATCATGCTAAGTGAAAGAAGCCAGGCACCAAAGAGCACACAGTATATGACTTTGTTTAAATGAAATGTCCAGAATGGGTAAATCCATAAAACTAGAAAGCATAGGGGTCCCTGCTGGGGTAGAGGGAGAGGAGAATGGGTCTGACCGCGTAATGGGCACAGGGTTTCCTCTCAGGGCAAAGAAATGTTTTGAACAGAGAGAAGCTGTGCAACAATGGAAGTATACTAAATGCCACTGCATTGCTCATTTAAAATGGTGCATTTTGTTGTGGTACATGAATCTCACCTCAACTTTTTAAAAAACATTGTGGCCACCCTGAAGCTGCAGTGCTGGAGAGCTCATGTGGAGAGCCCAGCGGCTGAATCCTCAGATGCACAGGGAGTGAGCAAGTCTCCAGTGATTCCGCCACCCCGCCTGCTGGCCCAGCGGAAACCCGGCCACACTGCACAGTCGTGAGCTTGAACATTTTAAGTCGCTTAGCCCTGGAACAGTTGGTTCCGTGGCAAACAGGTGAGGCCCGAGGACTGCAGGGGTGCTCGGCACCCGGCGCAGCACGGACTGTGAGTGGGCTTGGCTCAGCCAGCCGGGTTATGGAGGGTGGCACTTGGTCTCACAGATGCGGTCATTCTAGGTGAGGATGTTGGAACATAGAGCTGCTGGAGGGTTAGACTCGGCTGAGGGTCCCCCTGGGGGTCTGAGGTGATCAGGGCAAAGGGCGATGGCAGCTATCCAGCCAGTTCCTCAAGCAGAAGGCAGTGGACCTGGCATGCCCCTAGGAGGTCCTCACACAGACCTACCCCCTCCAGCCTGTTCCTCAGCAGTAGTGTGTCTCCTGGGCCCCGGACAGCGTCTGGAGGAGCATTGCTGATCAAGATGTGTCTGTCCTCCTGCTTCCAGCAAAGGGCCTATGCTGGCTAGGTCCTGATACCCTCAACGCTCAAAGCCCTGGTGCCTGCTGGGGTTTCCCCACAACAGTGGCTCAAGGTCAGTGGTTTGCTCCAGG
Organism: Manis pentadactyla; assembly: GCF_030020395.1. Taxonomy (NCBI): domain Eukaryota; kingdom Metazoa; phylum Chordata; class Mammalia; order Pholidota; family Manidae; genus Manis; species Manis pentadactyla. The sequence goes on along the minus strand of NC_080034.1, from coordinate 34,757,822 downwards.
GCCCATGCCAAAAGGGTCACATCTCTGGAGGACGTTCCTGGTGATGGCTCAAGATGCTCTGCAGAGATCACACTTCCAAAGACACCAAGATGTCAGCCAAGGGGCATAGCCTGGAGGGGCACCAAGGCAAGCAGTGGACAGAGGAGCCACGGCTTGGGGGAAATGGATGATGGGGTTAAGAGCTATTTCTGGAGCAAGAATGCAGACAGAGCCACCGCTTTAGGCATGGAATAATGTTGAGAGGTAACCGGCACAGCCAGCACTCTTCACATACCTACTTTGTCCCAGCAACTTTTCACACATGGTCTTAGTTCGGCCTCAGTCTTACGAACTGTTAATATCAGCCCCACCTGGCAGATGAGAACACTGGCTCAGAGACAGTGCCTGTAGCGACGTCCACTGATCTATGCCGCTGCTTTACGGAGCACGAGTGCAGAGCAGGGACCCAGGAAGGGATGGACCCCTCTCCCCCTTTGCAGCATGTAGTGCCTGCACAAGCTGGGATATGGACACTTTGCACATTGTCCTTGTGTGCTGAAGAGAATTGTGTCATGTGTTCTAGATGTAAATGTCAAATCAAGCCCACCATGGCCTTAGGCAATCCCCCCCTGTTGCGTATCTTTCACCATTTCCTGACTTTCTGCCATCCCTCCCTTATTCTCCATTTTTTGTTTTTCTAACTATCTTTCTGGTCACTGTGATTTGGAGAGGGGCAAGAGAAAGCAAAATTTTACCTCATTTGCCCACATTGAATAATTTTAATGCAGACTGCCAAACTGCCCTCCAAACTAGCAGTCTGACATCTGGAATTCAAAGTCCAAGACTTCTAGATCTTTAAAATTTGAGTAAGATGAAACAAGTAGAATATATTGGAACTTCTGTGGTACCAGATAGGCAAAGGGCCTGTGAGGTTTGTAGCCGCTTCAGAAAACATTACCCTTCCAAGTCCCAGGCAAGTGTATCCTGGGTACAGATACTTGCAGAGTAACCGTGGTCACTGGTGGAAAACCCTGTGAGTGGAAGAAACGCCCAGACTCTCAGAGGCAGGCAAAGGCTGTGCTTGGAGTTTGACTCCAATCCCCAGCAAAATGAAAGGGCAGTGAGTTAGATGTACTGTAGACACAGAGAGGAAAATGGGGTCCCAGGTACCCACCCATGAGCTCCCAATGAGCCTCAGGGACTGTCCCCAAGGTGGTCAATTCCAGAAAAGCAGATTCCACCAGAATTCAATGCTCCCTAAATCCCTAGACCCCAGGCCTCATGTTGAGCCCTCAGCACAGGGACACACGATCTGCCTTTGCTGTGCCTTCTCACTCCCCAGGCTCTTCCCCTGGGGACTTGAGGGCGCAGCCTGGGACCTGTCTCTTCTCTGCCTGGTGGTCTCTTCCCAGCTCCATAAACACTGGTGACCCAGCCCCCACCTCAGCCCTCTGCCCTGGGCTCAGCTGCTCACATGTCTAGTCAGGGTTCCTCCAAAGGCCGGGTGGGCTGTCTGGACCAGAAGCACTGGGGTGCTTGAGAATGAGATCCCCAAGCCATGCCAGCCTGTGGATCAGGACCTGTAGGGACGGGTGGATGAGGCCTTTTATCAATTTCCTGGGTGACTTAGGTACTGCAGAGTCTGAGGACTGCTGCACAAGGGGTCATCTCAAATAGAACAAAACCGGACACCCTGCCCTGCTACGGCAACAGCACTTTCCACCCTCTCAGAGAACAGAGACCCAAGCAGTTTCCACACCCTGAGCTAAACCGACTTTAGCAAGGCCATGCTGCCTCATTCTGGTTCCCATATAATAAAAATATTTCCCAAAAACCAAGACTCCCCGTGTTAAGGTGGTTTTAGCCCTTTTGCTCAGCTGATGTACAAAGATGAGTTGTGACCTTTGGGACTGGCATAAATGTGTAAGAGACCAAGGCTGGGTCTTGTTCAGCACATCAACAAATTGTTGAAAACCCTGTCAAATCTGGATGATCAAAGCTAGGAGGGGTGGGCTCACATGCCTAAGCAAGCCTTTCTAGCTAGGCTAAAACCACCAGACAGAAGGTAACGGAGAACTGTCAAGTTCTGTTTAGGTTCGGAAGAGAAATGGCATGGCCTGGGAACACACACCTACCCAAAGTAGTTAAACTGCTTTAAGTGACAGAGCTCAGCAAGAGGCCAACATCTAAGGTGGCCAAATGCATTCTCGTGTTCTGGACAAGTCACGGGCCCTATGTGGAATCATTGAAGTTGCCTGGAGCTTCGTGTGCAGTTGGGGGAGTCATACCATGCTAGGACCCCAGGCGAAGGAAATGGTGCTGAATAAGAGAAAAATGAGGCGTCAGGTCAGGACATCCACAGTCTAATACTTCTCATCCAGTCTCATGGACAGGAAGAAGAAAAAGAAGAGAACATGGCAGCAGGGGCTGAGCTCAGAGCAGGAGAAAGGACAAGGAAGGGGACCTGGGATCCAGGTGGGGAAACTGGCTTCCACCAAAACGGGCACTGAACAGACCACGGCAGGGGTAGAGGGTGCATGCTGGGGTCCCCCCCACAGGAGCCAGGGGTTGTTTGAACACGATTTGTGTATTTGCTTACTTAGGTTGCTCTGCAAAATGAGAAAGAAGCCACATCCTTTCCACAAATTAATACACATGCCAACAGCAACACTGCTCTTTGAGTTTTGGAAACCTGGAGGAAGTTCCTAGTGTCCTTCACAGATGGCTTAGAGGAGGCTTTCCCATCCTAGACCCCATACAGCCCCGCCTCCTACATCCAAACGCTGGGGAAGGGCAGCAGGTATGGTGCCCACCAGCCTCTGCAGCCCAGAAATCCCAAAGGCAGAGGATGGCCATGTTCTTTGGTGAATTCAGGCTATTCTCAAGTTTGGCAAGAATAGCTTGTGGGCCAAGCCCCACACCACACGTGAGGTGCTCCTGTCACCCCTCCCCATGCCCGCCGCACTGAGCCTGAGGCCTGCCTCTCTCCTGGCTTTTCCAGGTGTGACCTTGAGACCTTAGTGATGAGAGAGCTCACCGGGGAGACCGCTGGCTGTTCCTCAGTGTGGGTGCTGCCTCTCAGGTCAGCCCTGGAAGGGGGTTGTCCTTGGGGACGGAGGTCGGGAGAGGCCAGACCATGGCCTGGTGGAGCTCTGCCAGCCCTCAGGTCCTCAGGCCTGACCCTCGGCAGCTGGCTTAGTGCTCCCTGCCACCCAAACCTACATGGTTCTGGGGTCTCACTCTGCCCTACACCTTCGATGATGGGGGCTGCTGAAGACGGGGGCCAGGAAGACCCCTGTTGCCTGGGGCAGGTCTCAGAGGAACAATTCCTGTAGCAGTTGGGGCTAGGGTCCTGTATCCTCCTGTCGGGTCCCAGGTGGCAGATACGGACTAGGACTGAACTCTGGAACATGCAGCTGGAAAAAGCCATTGGGACAGACTAGCCTGCCCCCTGCACCCAGGGTGGCAAGCAGAGGCCACCTCTCCCTGGCAACCTTGGACAGGCTGGCCCTGTCCACCCCAGTGCTGCTCAGTTATGTTCACCATCTTGGGCCACGAACCCCCAGGACTCACATGGCAGAAGGAGGCTATTTGGTGATAGATGAATGTACTGTAATAGTGTCAGCAGGGCATCTGTGGACACTCAAGCCCTAGACATAGATCCCCACCCTGGAGTCCTCTCAGGGGTCTGCCCACTTCCCTCCTGCCCTGCGTGAGGCCAGGCCTCTGCTTCCACCCCTTTGTGGGATGGAGTCTGTCTGTGGGCTTTCAAAGAGGAGACAGTAATGGAGACAGGTGTAGGCCGCCACCGCGGCCTGCTCACCCTCCTGGGCTCAGGGCTATAAATACTCAGGATGCAAATGGTAAATGCTCAGGACATTTACCATAAATCACAGGAGGGTGATTGTGCGTCTTCAGGCCATGAGGTCTCTGGGGGAATATTCAGTTCTTTAAAAAATAAAAGGGGAGAAAGACTAACCCAGTGGGCTGGGAGAACCCCAGAACCCCTTTCACAATCTGGCTTTGGGATGGGGCCTGGGGGTGCAGGACAGGTGCACTGTGGCGCATCTCAACCAGTCAGACCAGTGGATGCAAATGGCCAGGCCCAGGCCAAGAATGTCTCAGCCAGACACAAGGGAGGGACTCCTGCCCCTTCTGCTAGGTCAGAATGTTATTCCGTGAGCACTATTATTTTAATAATGTTTTAATGAGTAATTTAAAGAGAGACCAGTGTTTTTCAAACACGTGTGCTGCAAAGGTTCTTCTGGACTTTCTGCGGACCTCGTCCACGCTGGTCCCAGCCCACATTAGCCCAGCAGAAAGTCCTCCCTGAAAGGACATGGGGTTTGGTGGGGGAGCCCCCAGTCACCTGAACTGTTCCCCATGTCCACAGAGGTGGGGTCTCTGGCCCAGGGGGAAGAGCACCGGCCCTCCAGCCAGTCTGATAGAAACCAGCAGAAGCCATGTTCTCTCTCTCCCCTCACAACCCTGCGTGGGGTCTGGCCGGGGCAAATGGAAAGCTGGCTTGCCTCCAACCAAACCCTTCCCACCACCATTCTCATTCATTCTCTCATACCACCAGGGCTTCAGAATCCTGTCCAGTAGTGACCAGCCAGGGTCAGCTTTGAGGAGGAGACATAGAAAAGTCCAAGCTGTGCTGAATGCTCTCTGAACCACTCCCTACCCCTTTCCAGAAACTCTTGAGCAAACACCAGGCACCAGGATGACTTCTAATTTGATACTGTGAGAATAAAACCATGGTAGCATAGAACCATGAACTGTATTTCAAGTTCCTAGGGCCACTGATGAGTACTGAACTCCTGCTGGAGCTGCTGTCAGGACAAACCTGCAGAATCGATGGCTGCAGCTGCAAAAACACAGAGCACGGCCTGTGCCCGCTGCAGCCCCGCGGCCAGCAGAGCACTGCCCGGCCGTGCCCAGCTTGGGCACCTCGGCAGTGTCATGAAGGCAGGGGTAAAGTGGTAACACCCAAAAGCAACCACTAATGAGGAAAAACTGGAAGGAGACAAATATTTCCTTTTCTACTTCTGACACCTTTCTTCTCTGTCCAAAGGAGGTTCTTAACTGAATTCCTCCATGGGGAACACGCCCTCTCTTTATTACCAAGTGGCCTCAGCACACAGGATGCTCTGCTTTTTATTGCAGATTACACCTGCCTTTTTTACCTTGTTTCTAGAAAGGAGAAAGGATAAGTGATTACTATTTCATTATCTTCTAAAAAAAAAAAGGTGCTGTTGACTGGGTCGGCACCACCCGCACGGTGGTTTGACAACTGGGGCAGCGACGTACTGCAGCGCAGTTTCCACACAATTCAAACACACATTTTTTTCTTTTTGCCAAGGAATCAGTCTAACAAACACCTCCCACTCTTACTGAAAATAATTTCTTCTCCCAACTCTTCTAGGAATAAAACACTTTTAATGTATTTGTCAGGAATCGACACTTCATTTAATAAGATTTAAGAAGTGACAATTTAAAGATCAATTGAAAAGAGTCCCACATCCATCATGGGCTCATGGTTCTAACTAAATCAAAAAACAAAATGAAACAAAAACAGAAAAAGCACTGAGAATATAGGAGAACAAGTGTGTGTGTATGAATGTGTTATTTGATTACACCTGTTTCTCGTCCAACCCCTGCTTTTAAGACTGCCTGGCTCAGGGCTGCCAGCCCTACCTGGCACACGGCACACCAAAAGCATTACAGTAAGGGGCCAGAGGCCGCAGCACCCCTCTGTCCACCTCTGCTGAGGGTCAGGCCTCACCTGACCACTCCTCAAACCCACAGCACCCAGGCTGCATCCTCAGCTGCCTGTCCCCTTGTGATTGCTCAGTCTCACACCCCACAGCTCCCAGAAGAATCAGCCTCCACCCGAGGCTGGGCTGAGGACGCCACAGGCCCTGGGAACCCTTACAGCTGTGCACCAGCCTGCCTTACCATCTGCATTCCCATTTAGCACCGCTGTCTTCAAGGTTTGGGCCATTTTGGTCCAGCTGGCCACGGGGGAGAAGTTCTCTGTAGAACCAGCCTGGGCTTTGGACAATACTTATCATGTGGGCGCTTTTCTTGGCTACCCACTCATCTCTCATTCCCCAGGGATCTGGGCCTTGCCCTGGGTAGGTGTTGTGTGACATACCTCGACCAGGTCTCCAGGCCCCCTCCAGAAGGACGCTCAGCTGGGCATACAGACCCCGATCAGAAGGCCCATCAAAGAAGGCAGAGGCCCTTGGCCTGGTAACGAGGTGAGCAGAGCAGGTTTTGCTAAGCTTTCTGAATGTCAACCAGCTCAGGCTTCCATGCAGGTGAGGCCTCCAGAAAGGGTCAAGAGATGCTGGGGAAGGTGGGCTGGTGGCCTCAGTGCAGATAAGGGATGAGGCTCTGGTGCCTGCCTGCAGTCCCTCTGCCACACGTTGTCAGCGCTTCCCTCCTTACCTGAGGTGCTCAAGAGTGGGAGGGGGAAAACTCCATGCTCACCAGACAGACCTCACAGTGTGCTAGCCGGAAGGTGCAAACACTGAGGGGAGGTCCCAGGAGAGAGGAGGGCGGGAGCGGGCTGGGGGGACACAGACCGGGATCTAGCGCCGGGGTTTTCTAACTTGTGCCTCGTCAGGTGGGAAGCTGCACTGCCAGCCCAGCAGTTAGTTACCTGCACCTGGGCCAGCGGAACCGGGAGGTTCGTGCCTTCACCAGCCCAGCCCCAGGACTCCAGGTAGTATTCGTCTCCTCACTGGACAGGTGACTCCACAGTGTAAAGAGAAGCCCCTGACTAGGTGACACCCCCGTAACGTGAGCCCCGCCCTCTCCTGACTTACCCGGCTGCCTTTGTTGCCTGGCTGGGCAGAGAGCCCACTGTGGAGGGAAGTGCCAAGTGGACAGAATTCTTGGTGCTAATTGGTGACCGGGGGCTGGATGCTGACAGAGACGGGCTGAGCCACAGAGGGCAGCGCCCCACTGCCAGCAGGCGGCTGCACCCTCTGTACAGGAGCCATTAGGAAATCCAGCTCAGCCAGCACAGTGCAGGCTGGACAGAGCGCAGGGCGCTGAGGGCACCACCAGGGACTCGGAGCCATTGGCATGAGGGGGCATTGCCTTCCCAGCAGCTTTGTCCAGGACTCCCTCTCTCCCAGCCTGGGTTCAAAGAGACAGCCTTCCGACTGAGTCATGCAGTGTGCTGGTACCCCTCTCTTCCAATGTTGATGAAGTGCTCAAAACTAAGTCACACGAGGAGAAAACGCTTAGGTACCTGTACACACCCACAACCACTGTGCCTCCCAGACACCAGAAAGGAGCCCCTTGATGGCCCCCTCTGAGCGGGAGCTCAGTGTGCGGAGGACCCACAGGGAACCGCAGGCCTCTGCCACTCTGCCCACAGGTGAGCTCCAGGCCCTGATCAAGCCACAGGGTAGGTAGCGCAGAATGCAGACCCCTAAGTCAGGCACCTCAGCGCCGGATGGAGCTGCAGTCGTCAGAGGCGATCCTTCCGAGGATTTAGGAGACAAGCTTCTCAGAACTGTGCTTTCCAATCCCCGGTCGAGTCCTGTGGTCTGGGGGAAGCACCGTGACCATGAACAGCCACAGCGACCCGGCTTTGTATTCTGGACACAGACAGGCAGGGTGGCTGCCGTCCCTACCACTCTGCTAAAGTGTCCATTCGCGGATGGGTTTGGACCAACTGGAAGTTGCTATAGATTAATATACAAGCACTTCTGAACATTAAATTAGCAGGTGGCATAACTATTTCCTTGTCAGCCTCCCAAGCTTAAAGGCTGGATACATTTCAGGAATGACAGGTTAATAACTCAGCAATTCGAGTGATTATTAACTCCACTGTCCACAGATTGATTTGCTCATTGTGTATTTTTTTGAACTTCCTCAAAGAATCTTTCTTGTCAGACCAGGTGCTGTGATGAGCCACATCTGTGCCTCATTTAGGAGATGTGCATGACATTTCTCAGCCCTGCCCCCCTGCTTAACCGCTCAAAACTAAGGAAGGAAAATTACAGCATCAAAAGGGATTAAAACAAGTGGTTTGCTATTTGGCATTTCAAACAGATCTGGAACACCTATGATTCAGCAAATGGGGAATAACTAAAAGAAATGAAAAAGCATCCAGTTACCAGGCAATTACCAGGTGCCTCCAGGTAATAAAGGCCTAATATATTCTCTTCCACTCAAGGGTTCACACGCCATTTTTGTGTTGTGACGCGGGCCTGTCTATTACTTCCTTCTGTTCCTTTTGCCTGGGTTAGATTAGAGAGGTAGGGTATTAATGGTGGACTTGATGAAGATTGAAGACCAATTTTCTCCCCCTGGAGACTGGCCTGATTTGAACAAATTGAGGAGAACAAAGCAGCCCCTTTCTGTCCTTGGGAGAAAACCTGTTCTGTGTCTAGTCTGCAGCCAGGTCTGCTCCTCCCCGGAAGGGGGGCAGTCAACGAAGACCCCTTCTTGGAGAGGGCACCAGCTCCTGCCACCTGGGACCACCCAGGTCCCTCCACGTCTGCACCTCCTTTATTGGTGCTGCCGGGTGGGTGAGCGAGAGTGGGAGCTGGGGCTGGAGGGCAGGGAGCTGCCACTGGGGGCCTGCAGGGCGTGGGGGTCAAGCTGCTGACCAGCCAGGCTGGCGTCTGCTGTCCCCGATTCCTCGCTGATTTCCTCCTTCTGGCTGTTCTGCTGCTCTGGACACTCAAAGTGGACACAGTGGAACACCTGGTGGGAGAAAGACAAGACCCCATGAGGGACGGTCAGCATCTGACTCTGGAGCTGCCCGAGTCAGGATCCTGTTCTGCCCAGCTCCAGGGAGCCCCAAAGGTGTCAGACAAGTCTTTGCCATGCCCCCTACCCTGGCAGCAACTAGAAGTTGCAAACACATTTCAATCAAGATAAAAATAAAGAGAACACTAAAATTCATATGGAACCACAAAAGACCTTGAATAGCCAAGGCAATCCTGAGAAGAAAGAATAAAGCAGGGGGAATCTCACTCCCCAAGTTCAAGCTCTACTCCAAAGCCATAGTAATCAAGACAATTTGGTACTGGTACAAGAACAGACCCACAGACCAATGGAACAGACTAGAGAGTCCAAATATTAACCCATGGACATACAAAGGGGAAATGACAGCCTCTTCAACAGCTGGTGTTGGCAAAACTGGACAGCTACATGTAGGAGAATGAAACTGGATCACTGTCGAACCCCATACACAAAAGTAAACTTGAAATGGATTAAACACCTGAATGTAAGTCATAAAACCATAAAACTCTTAGAAGAAAACAGGCAAAAATCTCGAATATAAACATGAGCTATATCTCCCTGAGCAAGGAAACAAAAGCAAAAATGAACAAGTGGGACTATATTAAACTAAAAAGCTCATGTACAGCAAAGGACACCATCAGGAGAAGAAAAAGGCATCCAATAGAATGGGAGAATATATTCATAAATGACATATCTGATAAGGGGTTGACATCCAAAATATATAAAAAGCTCAAGTGCCTCAACAATCAAAAAGCAAATAACCTGATTAAAAAATAGGCAGAGGATCTAAACAGACACTTCTTCAAAGAAGAAATTCAGATAGCCAATAGGCACATGAAAAAATGCTCAACATCGCTATAATCATCAGAGAAATTCAAATTAAAACCACAATGAGATATCACCTCACACCAGTTAGGATGACCAACATAGAAAAGACTAGGAACAACAAATGCTGCTGAGGATGCAGAGAAAGGGGAACCCTCCTACACTGCTGGTGGGAATGTAAACTAGTTCAACCGTTGTGGAAAACAGTATGGAGGTTCCTCAAAAAACTAAAATTAGAAATACCATTTGACTCAGGAATTCCACTCCTACGAATTTACCCTAAGAATGCAGGAGCCCAGTTTCAAAAAGACAATATGCACCCCTATGTTTATCGCAGCACTATTTACAATAGCCAAGAATTGGAAGCAACCTAAGTGTCCACCAGTAGATGAATGAATGGATAAAGAAGAGGTGGTACATACACACAATAGAATATTATTCAGCCATAAGAAGAAAACAAATCCTACCATTTGCAACAACATGGATGGAGCTAGAGGGTAATATACTCAGTGAAATAAGCCAGGTGGAGAAAGACAAGTACCAAATGATTTCACTCATCTGTGGAGCATAAGAAAAAGCAAAAACTGAAGGAACAAAACAGCAGCAGACTCACAGAACCCAAGAATGGACTAACTGTTGCTAAAGGGAAAGGGACTGGGGAGGGTGGGGAATAAGGGGCATTACGATTAGCACACATAACGCAGGGAGCACAGGGAAGACAAGTAGTGATTCTATAGCATCTTACTATGCTGATGGACAGTGACTGTAATGGGGTATGTGGGGGGACTTGATAATGGGGGGAATCTAGTAACCACAATATTGCTCATGTGATTGTATACCTTAATTAAAAAAAAAGTAAACAGAACAATGCCTAAAAGTTTCAGGCAGCACAACATGGATCCCTATAAAATATTCCATTTTTGGTTACTTTTGTCTCAGGAGCTCTTCTGATTTAATTAATTCTTGAATTTGGCAGTTGGGTTAAAAGTAAACAGGGGTTGATTGTGGTGATGGCTGCACAGCTCTGTGAATATATTAAAAACCACTGACCCGTACACTTTAAATGGGTCAGTTGTGTGATATGTGAATTATATCTCAACAAAGTTGCTATTAAAAAAAAAAAAGTCAGCAGGGTGCTACCCCAGGCAAGGACCCAGGCTTATCTCCACAGGTCCACATGAGCCACTGCCTCTCATGCTCTTCCTGTGCCCTGGGGAAGGCAACAAGCTGCAGACCTGAGACAATGGCTAGGCTGGGAACTCAACCTAATGTGGCTCAGGCCAGCCTGGACCAATGCCCTTGCGTGGAGGAGCGCGCCACCACCAGGAGCCCACAGAAGCTCACCTCCAGCCATTGACTCACTAAAGCATTACTGAGCCCAAGGCTGAGCAGCTACCGGGCAGATGGGGCACAGCATGGCAGAGCTCAGCAAACCCGGGTGGGGTGAGCCGTGGCCCTGCCCTTGAGGACACAGGGTGGGCAGTGGCGCTGACACACCTGACACAGAACAGCAGGTAACTGCCAGTGTGTGACCAGGGGCTGCAGGGACGAGGGCAGTCAGGGCACCAGGCCAGAGGTGGGTCTCAGGGTGCTGGCCAGGCCCTCCCCAGCGCACACACAGAATTCCTCTCTCCCCTGTCCCAGCAGATCCCTCTGGGGCTGTAGCTCTCTGGTGTGTTCTGGCTCTCTGAAGGCAAGGAGGCCCACCCTCTACAGTGCTGGTCAGCAGTCTGGGACCTACTTCAGTTTTCAGATCTACTTTCCAAGCAGCATGCTGGTGGTTTTAAGGGTATCAATTTCCAGATCCTCAAAATCTGTATATTCAAGAACTGCCTGAATGGATCAATGACCAAATAAAAACAGAGATCAAGCAATATATGGAGACAAATGACAACAATAATTCAACACCGCAAAATCTGTGGGACACAGCCAAAGCTGTGCTAAGAGGAAAGTATATTGCAATACAGGCTTACCTCAAGAAAGAATAACAATCCCAGTTAAGCAGTCTAAACTCACAATTAATGAAACTAGAAAAAGAACAACAAATGAGGCCCCAAGTCAGTAGAAGGAGGGACATAATAAAGATTAGAGCAGAAATAAATAAAATCGAGAAGAATAAAACAACAGAAAGAATCAATGAAAGCAAGAGCTGGTTCTTAGAGAAAATAAACAAAATAGATAAACCCCCAGCCAGACTTATCAATAAAAAAAGAGAGTCTACACACATAAACAGAATCACAAATGAGAAAGGAAAAATCACTACGGACACCACAGAAATACAAAGAATTATTAGAGAATACTATGAAAAATTATATGCTAAAAACTGGATAACCTAGAAGAAATGGACAACTTTCTAGAAAAATACAACCTTCCAAGGCTGGCCAAGGAAGAAACAGAAAATCTGAACAGACCAATTACCAGCAATGATATTGAACTGGTAATCAAAAACCCACCTAAGAACAAAACGGCTGGACCAGATGGCTTCACCGCTGAATTTTATCAAACATTTAGGGAAGACCTAATACCCATTCTCCTTAAAGTTTTCCAAAACATAGAAGAGGAGAGAATACTTCCAAACTCATTCTATGAGACTAGCAACACTCTAATACCAAAACCAGGCAAAGACACCACAAAAAAAGAAAATCACAGACCAATATCCCTGATGAACATAGATGCAAAAATACTCAACAAAATATTAGCAAACCGAATTCAAAAATATCATCCATCATGATCAAGTAGGATTCATCCCAGGGATACAAGGATGGTACAACATTTGAAAATCCATCAACATTATCCACCACATAAACAAAAAGGACAAAAACCACATGATCATCTCCACAGATGCTGAAAAAGCATTTGACAAAATTCAACATCCATTCATGATCAAAACTCTCAACAAAATGGGTATAGGGAGCAAGTACCTCAACATAATAAAGGCCATATATGACAAACCCACAGCCAACATTATACTTAACAGCGAGAAGCTGAAAGCTTTTCCTTTAAGATTGGGAACAAGACAAGGATGCCCACTCTCCCCACTTTTATTAACATAGTACTGGAGGTCCTAGCCATGGCAGTCAGACAACACAAAGAAATAAAAGGCATCCAGATTGGCAAGGAAGAAGTTAAACTGTCCTTGTTTGCAGATGACATGATGTTGTACATAAAAAACCCTAAAGACTCCACTCCAAAACTACTAGATCTAATATCTGAATTCAGCAAAGTTGCAGGATACAAAATTAATACACAGAAATCTGTGGCTTTCCTATACACTAACAATGAACTAGCAGAGAGAGAAATCAGGAAAACAATTCCATTCACAATTGAAAAGAATAAAATACCTAGGAATAAACCTAACCAAGGAAGTGAAAGACCTATACCCTGAAAACTACAAGACACTCATGAGAGAAAGAAGATACCAATAAATGGAAACACATCCCATGATCATGGATAGGAAGAATTAATATTGTCAAAATGGCCATCCTGCCTGAAGCAGTCTATAGATTCAATGCAATTCCTATCAAAATACCAACAGCATTCTTCAATGAACTAGAGAAAATCATCCTAAAATTCCTTTGGAACCACAAAAGACCCCGAATAGCCAAATCCTAAGAAAGAAGAATAAAGCAGGGGGAATTATGCTCCCCAACTTCAAGCTCTACTACAAAGCCACAGTAATCAAGACAATTTGGTACTGGCACAAGAACAGACCAATAGACCAGTGGAACAGACTAGAGAGCCCTGATATAAACCCAACCATAAATGGTCAATTAATATACGATAAAGGAGCCATGGACATACAATGGGGAAATGACAGCCTCTTCAACAGCTGGTGTTGGCAAAACTTGCCAGCTACATGCAAGAGAATGAAACTGGATTACTGTTTAACCCCATACACAAAAGTAAACTCGAAATGGATTAACGACTGGAATGTAAGTCATGAAACCATAAAACTCTTAGAAGACAACATAGGCAAACATCTCCTGAATATAAGCATGAGCAACTTCTTCCTGAACCCATCTCGTCAAGAAAGGGAGACAAAAGTAAAAATGAACTCATGGGACTACATCAAACTAAAAAGTTTTTGTATGGCAAAGGACATCATCAACAAAACAAAAAGGCATCCTACAGTATGGGAGAATATATTTCTAAATGACATATCCCGACAAAGGGTTAACATCCAAAATGTATAAAGAACTTACACACCTCAACACCGAAAAGCAAATACCCGATTAACAAATGGGCAGAAGAACTGAACAGACACTTCTCCAAAGAATAAATTCAGATGGCCAACAGGCACATGAAAAGATGCTCCACATCACTAATCATCAGGGAAATGCAAATTAAAACCACAGTGAGATATCACCTCAGACCAGTAAGGATGGCCATCATCGAAAAGACTAAAAAGAACAAATGCTGGCGAGAATGTGGAGAAAGGGGAACCCTCCTACACTGCTGGTGGTAATGTAAACTAGTTCAACCATTGTGGAAAGCAATATGGAGGTTCCTCAAAAAACTTAAAATAGAAATACCATTTGACCCCCGGAATCCCACTCCTTGGAATTTACCCAAAGAATACAACTTCTCAGATTCTCATGTTTATCGCAGCACTTTTTACAATAGCCAAGATATGGAAGCAACCTAAATGTCCATCAGTAGATGAATGGATAAAGATGATGTGGTGCATATACACAATGGAATATTATTCATCCATAAGAAAGAAACAAATCCTACCATTTGCAACAACATGGATGGAGCTGGAGGACATAATGCTCAGTGAAATAAGCCAGGTGGAGAAAGACAAATGCCAAATGATTTCCCTCATTTGTGGAGTATAACAATGAAGCAAAACTTAAAGAACAAAATGGCAGCAGACTCAAGAGACTCCCAAGAATGAACTAGTGGTTACCAAAGGGGAGGAGTGTGGGAGGGAGGGAGAAGGGGACTGAGGGGTATTATGTTTAGTACACATGGTGTGGGGGATCACAGGGAGAACAGTGTAGCACAGAGAAGGGACATAGTGGATCTCTGGCATCTTGCTGCACTGATGGACAGTGACTGCAAAGGGCTATGGGTGGGGACCTGATAATATGGGTGAATGTAGAAACCACATTGTTTTTTCATGTGAAACCTTCATAAGAGTGTATATCAATCATACCTTAATAAAAAATTGAAGAAAAAAGAAAGAACTGCCTGAGAACATGACTGAATTTACAACAGCTTTCCTCAACCCACAGAAGGAGAGAAGGCACCCTGCCCGCCCTTGCTACGGTGCACTTGGTGCTGTGGCCCAGGCGACACAGGCCCCGACACCGGCTCGGTCCCTGGGAGGATGACCCTGGGCCTGAGTGAGATGTTCTGGGTTCAGAACTGAAGCGTATTCATGACTCATGTAATTTTTGAAAACATAACTGCAATTTTTGCAGAAATATGAAAACGTTTTCCAGACTGACTTGCCGAGACCCATGGAGGAAAGCTCCACGCAATGTCTGGACCCAGGACCCAGTGTGGTGTGTGTGACTTGGTGTGTCGGGCAGCAGCTACTTCAGAAGTCAGGCCATCAAATATTTACTCCTAAAAATCAGCCATTTGCCATCTTATGAAAGGTTTATTTTTTTCTATCTCATATTAACAGAAATAATTATATTTAAACTTAATTAAGTATTTTACTTTTCAACTTAAAACTGTTCAAAGGACTACACTTATTTCCAAAGCTCTTTTAGGGGACACATAACCAAAATGCTTGTGGCTCAGCACAGCTACTGTGGTCAGGAGCCTCCAGGCCCTCCACAGAGTTCCTTTGAAGTGGGGTAGGCAGCGTCTGGAGGGAAGGAGAGGACATTTTGGGGCTGAAAGTGTTCCAGGCAAGGGGAATAATGTGGGTGGAAAGAGCCCAGCGGTGCCTGAGAAGATGTGACCAGCACACAGCAGGGAGAGGGGGAAGGGGGCAGCGGGGCCAGTGAGGGCCCCGTAGCAGGAGCACGCCGTGGTCACCTCATCCCATACATCCTGCCTGGGCACCTCCCACAAGGCCCAGCCCACATGTCGGATCCAGCAGCAAAGATCCTGGCCTCCGGAGCATCCATGCTGGTGATGTGGGGCCAGATATTTGGGGAGACTCATCTGGCAACAAGGGGCAGGGGGCCAGGAGATGCAGGACACTGCAGGGAGGGCAGTCAGCTGAGGGCCAACAGGATCGTCTTCAGCAAGGGGTGAGAGCTTTGAGCAGGAGGCCGCAGAGGCCCTGGGCAGCAGCTATGGCCCATGCAGTGTTTAAAGAGAAAAACAGACTGACCTTGGTTATTGTTAGGGGTGAAGTTTAGAGAAGTGGGCAGGCTCAGAGAGGCCCCCAACTTCAGGCTGCCATGCGCTGCACAGGAGGCCTGAGCTCAGGCAGCTGGGGGACAGGAGGGGCTGCGCAGGCTCCCTGGGGAGACGGAGGGGCCAGGCAGTGGCAGACGCCAGCGAGAGGCAGAGGCTAATATCAGTGAGGACGGCAGTGGGGAGCAGACAGAGGCCCCAGATGGAATGGGAATGAGGGGCCTGGCGGTGCAAGTCTTAGAGAAACTGGTGTGCTGGGCCGGGGAGGTGACGGGAGCTGAGGCTGGAGGAGCCAGATGACTGGGGCTGGGTACCTAGAGGGCAGAAGACAAGATGCCCGGCCAGAGCCTCTGGACAAACAGCTGGTGGCAGCCCAGGCTCTCTAAACAGTGTGGCCTATCCCCAGGCTTCCTCCCTTTGGTCTCCAGGCTCCTCCTAAGCCATCCAGAGGCCCTAGAGAAATAGGATACTGCAACTTGTAAAGCTGCCATCAAACCTGGAGGCAAATGCTGAGGTTAAATTCTAAGTGTAACCTGGTTTATAGTGACCCTCTTGGAAAGGGCTGGTGAGTGCCTGGAGCAGGCATGACGGCCATGAAAGGCAGGCCACCTGCCACAGAGGCAGGGCCACACTCCAAGCCTGTTGGTGCAGAGCGGTGTTGGCCTTTTCCTGGCCACACAGTGTTCCGAGGAGAGCGGCAGCCCTCCCGCACCCCTGGGTAGGGGTCTGCCCTTTCCTTCCAAGGGGCTGCTGGTGGAGAGGAGACACTGAGTTTTGGATCTCCCCGTTTGGTGAGCTGGCCGCTGGCCCTGGGCAAAGGCCGGTGTCTGGAGGGTAAGGCAGGACACAGGGCAGGACTAGGGAGGACTGGGCAGCAGAGCCTTCCGGTGGACAGGGCGCTGGCCCTGCTTCCTCCCGGGTGCTTTGCACCCTCCTCTGCCAGAGAATGCACGCACTAGGCATAGCCCCTCCCACTGCAGAATCACGTTCCCAGAGCAGAAGACAAGTCTAATATCAACTGTGAAATCATATTTAAAATGTAAGTTCCATGCTAACCTTCCTGCATCACTATTTTTCCATATTCCCACTTCAATTCATTTATCTACTGCTGTTTCAAATTTCTCATTTCCAACTCTAATATGGTAACCAACCGAGGACATGCGTTTTCTGGTCTGTCCTCTCCATGCTGGCAGAGACGGTTTTCTCTAGGGTGAGCCAACTTCTCTCTTTCAAGCTTGCCCAGTGGGTCCTCACCAAGGCGCCTCCTGTGGCCCTCAAGGCTGCAGCTGCCCCCTTAGCTCCAGCTTTCCTTCCCCTCCCTCCCTCCCTCCCTCCCTCCCTTCCTCAGCAAATCTCCTTCTTTGGGCCCATCTGCAGGTGCTACCTGTCAACAGTCAGATGGGAGGGCCTTTTATGGAAATTTAAACATCAGCTCTGACCTGAGCTACTCGGGATGAATTTGCAAATCTTCTAAGTGGCAACTATTAATCTACTCTTCTCTGTCAACTTAGCATTCTTTGAGTTCTGAAGTGACAAGAACATCTTCTGGAGGGTTATTGACAGTCTCTGCGGCTTTCCAAGCCCGGGGCTCATGGAGTTCTGCTGCGCGGCCAGACCCATCATCCAGGACACCCCCATCCCCCAGGACATCCCCCTGCTCGCCCACCCACACTCCAATCAAGCCTCTACTCAGAACTTCCTGAAGCAAAGAACACCCTGTTCTCTTTCTCAATAGGACCCAGAGTCACACTTTGTCCCCAGGGCCACTGTCACCATGGTCTCTGAAGGAAGGCCGCCCCCTTTCTGACGCCCCTCTTTCTCCCACCCCCAGCCCTCTAATGGGTTATTTGTGTAATGCTGCCATGGCTCGCCTCCCCGTCAACACCTCCAGAGGCTACTCAGGGCCCGGTGGCGCTGATCCCTGAACTGGGTGCCACATGCCCTCCCGTTACTCCCCCTCCTCAAGCTCTCTTGCTGGTCCTGAATGGTTTTCTCCCCCGCGCTGAGCTCCTCTCCAGTCCTAATCGCCAGGCGAGCTCTTCCCCACGGCCTCCGCCTAAGCCCACGGGCTCCCGCCTCTGCTCGCGCCCTGTCAGGTCCCATCTGACTCCAGGGCCAGCGCGTGGCCGCCCTTGCTCCGCTCAGCGCCTGCACTAGAATAAACAAATCAATACCAATCCTGGACTGAAAAATAAAGTTAAGAAAGGTCTCAGTGCAGCCGGGTGCTGGCTAACGGCTGGCTCCCCAGGAACGGCGCTCTCCCGGCGGGGGCAGGGGCTTCCCGCTCGGCACCGCGCTGGGGCAGGGCCTGGGAAGGCGCTCTGCCCGCACCGGGCACTCACTACCCGCTCACCGGCCTGACTCTCGTCGTTCCATGTCCCTGCTATGCCCACTTCCAGACTGGATTTCTGTCTTCTCTAACTTGTGATGTTAACTGCACAACCATCTTTAGCCCATTTAACCAATTGTTTTAACACAATATGAAAATGGCTCTTACTCCCAACACACCTGACAATACTGACAGCAAATATCCGCTGGCTGTCAGGTGTTCTCCTACGACGTTCCCCCTTGAGAAATCATAACCCCACCTCTCCTGACCCCACCATCTAAGGTAGACCCTGCCATCTAAGTTAGGGGAACCTAAGCCCTGGGAAGTGCAGCCACTGGCTGTCCGACTGAACTCCCCTGCGGTGAGGTGGGTGCGCATGTGACCAGACATGAAGAACGAAGGCCGCCTCGGAGCCACCGTCGGTCTGCGACGCTGGAGTCCCAGAGTGTCGCTGAAGGGGCAGGTGGCGTCAGTGCAGGTTCTCCAAGCTCCTCCAGAGAGCCCAGCGGCTCGGCCAGATTCAAAGGCAGCACACAGGAAACAGTTGATTTTATCAACTCATAGACTATTTGGTGAAGATTCTAAGTGAAAAAGGGTGTTTTACAAAAGGAAAGATGGGTGAGGACTAGAGCTGACAGAGAGGCAGGGTGTGCAGTGGCACCACAGTTTGTTGGCTAAGGCAGGGCAGAAGTAGGGAAGAGGGCAGGATGATGATGAGTGTGGCATATGGAAAAGGCACGGTGGGAGGAGCCGAACGTGAGTGGGGTTTCAATCCAGGATGTGTGAGCGCATTCATTCGTTCATGTCCCAAACACGACGAGACACCTCCTGCGTGCCCCACTGCGTGAGTGCCGGCCCCTTAGAGGAAGAACCACCCGGTGAGGAGCAGACACGTCAAGCAAGGAGCCCTGGGCAGACGAGGAGCCGTGAGGTGCCGAGGACAGCTCCCGGCCGGCTGGGGCAGCCGGGCATGCTTGCTGGCAGGGAGACGTCTGAGCTGAGACAGGTCAGAGGAGGAGTCCTTGGTGGAGAAGGGCGGGGGAGCACTGCAGGCTCTCAAGGAGGGGCGATGACAGAGAGAGCAGGAGGGGTTGGCCCCGCCCAGGGGCATGCTGAGCCAGCCCCCACCGGGACAGGCAGCCAGGGGCTCTGGGCAGAGGAGACACTTGAAGGAGTATTTCTTAAATTATAAATGTTACAAAAGGAATAAAACATGCTTCTGGTGACAAATAACCATTAAGTGTCTAAAGAACGACGACGACAAAACCTTAAACCTTGAAATACCCCGGTGTGGAATTTAGCAATTTGGGATAAACGTGAAAGAATTATTTTTAACAAGTAACAGAACTTGGTAAGAGACTCGCTGAAGACTGACACAGGAACAGGTCGTGTCTGCAGTGACCCTAAGGATTCTCTGGGAGCACAGGGATGGGCAGAGTGCAGTGCCCAGCAGGCGGCGGCAGTGAGCCCAGGGGCTCCAGGCTCTGCACTGTGAGCCTGTACTCAATACCCCTTCAGCCCCTTCTACTGTTGCTGGTGAGCACAGACACTGCCCAGGCACTGTACCACTCAGTCCCTACTGGCAGGGCCTCCCAGCTGAGTGGGACAGGAGGTGCAGAGGTGCCCCTGCCTGCTATGTGTTTACTTTTCTGCAAAGGGAGGGGATGGTGTGCTCAAGGTCACACAAGTGGCAAGATTCAACCTCAGGGCAGAGCAACTCGAAAGCCTGCCTCATAAAGAAAATTATAATAGCATGTCTTCACTAATACGACAGGTGTGTAAGAAATTAATTTTGCCTGGAAGGGAAAGGTCAAGGAAGGTCAGAGAGGAAGGAGTACATAAACTAGACTTGGAAAGCTGGGAGACAGACAGAGGTCTTCCACGTAGAGAGGACAAAGGAGGACTTCCAGGTAACGGTCCAGGCCCTGACACCTCGCTGCCGGCAGCCTGTCCCCTGCGCACTCTGGTCATACAGTGAGGGACTCTGCTCGCCCCTCCATAGAAAGGTTGCTGGCTCAGTCATCTCAGTTCCTAATCTCCCCGGCCTTGATGCTAGCAGGGTAACAGTGCACGAACCAGGTGCTGAACTGCAGACTCGTAATTCAACATCCTGGTGTGCGTGCCTCACCATCATCATCTTGTGCAAGGCTGGGGTTCCTTCCCTCCAGACCCCAGGCACCTTCAGATGTGCACACATTACAAAGGGGCATCCAGAGGGGGGGCCTGCGGGCGATCCTGACAATGCTCTTGGGAGCAGGGGTGGGAAGCGAGGCTGCCGTGAGGAAACTGGCTCCTTCACCGGTGGCCGTGCAGTTGGGACTGGGCCCAAAGCTGCCTACCCCACTCTAGAAAGAGGCAGAAGGGAAGACAGGCTTTGGAGCTTCTGCTCTTTTGCATGGAGACTGGAGGAGGCAGCCTATGGCTTTGGGAGTGGTCACTACCACAGGGGAGGGGGTGCCATCTAGAAACGCCTGCCACACCCCCAAGTCCCTCTTCCCAGGGCCACCCTCCAGGTGCAGCAGCCATGTCCTGAGTTTCTCTTTGCTCAGAACCTTGTGTGATTCAATTTCCTTACTCAAAACCTTTCCAAGACCACAATACCCCTCAGAAAGGATGTGACCAAAAGTGAAGGAGGCATACAGGGCAGAGCCCCATGACTGATTTATGCAAAACCATTACCACAGCCGCCGCATCATTCTCCCTTCCCCTTTTCGGCAATCATGTATCCCATTAGCCCGTTTGATTGCTGCTGCTCACCAAGGGGCACCTTGGCTGAACCAGCTTCTGTGGCCTCCGATCTCTCCCTGGAGAGGCGCTGGCTAATTTGGAGTGTAGTCGTGTGCATGAATCCGACACACCCACTACCTGGGTGTCCTTTTCTGTGGCTGCTGTTTGTCATCACTGTGCCTTCCCTCTCTGGGAGCCATCATTATCGACATGTTTGACACAGTCTGGGGTGTGCTTTTCTCCATGAACCCTGGAAAGGATGTACGCAGGTGTACTAGCCCCTCCTTGGGATGAGGCTAATTCTCGGCTGGCCATTGGCTGCTACCTTTCATCAGAGGGATTCCCCAAGCACTATTTGCTCCACATATCTTCGAGGTTTTTAAAAGCAGAGAAGCCTCTGCTAATGCTCCCAAGTTGGCCTAAGAGTCCACTGTGAACTGTAGTGGAAACCAGGAGAATTTAATAAATGTTGATCAGTGACTGTACCTTGCTTTCCTGGTTTCTCCTGAGTAATTTTCACAGGCTGCTTTCATGCCAACCAATACAAACAGGGTTTCTGATTCAATCTTTCAACTTAACATTTACAAGGTGATGTACCTTTAGAAAATAGATAGCTACCTCTCAATGGTATCTGCCCATAAGTCCGACACAGATATGGCTTCTGAATTAAACCACCCTGAAGACTTCCTATGTTCCTTTCACAGTGTCTGGTGTGTCTGATCACACAGCCACTCAGCATTCAATAAACACAAGGTAACCCTGATGATGGTGACAGTAAGACCTTTCTTATACTTGTCTCAGTAGAGTCCCTCTATGGACTGTGGATGTTTTATTTTTGTTGCTTTAAAAGTGAAGACCAAACATTTCCAGCACAGCATCTCTTTTTAAAAGCCGAAGTCTGTGCATCTGAATAGCCCACAACATTGTTTCCAGCTCAGGTACCTATTTCATAGAGAGATAGTTCCAGATTAGAAGCAGCACTTTTTCAATACTGCTTAGGGGTGATAGGATACCCAAATAGTTTTGCAGATGTATGTATTCCTCATAGGTACAGGAGTACATTTCTTGACACTGCTAGTATATGACAACAGTTTTAACTTTCCAATGTCAATTTCCCATATTCACATGGGCCAGGGCACCCACAAATAACTAGAACTCCACTGCTTGGAAGGTTCTGGAAAAAGCGCATTTCCAACATGTATCACCCCTGGCAGCCCTGGAATTCCTGGATGCCGTTTAATTCTGTGTGAACACTCTAGCTCCGGGGACAGTGACTCACTCTCCTTAATTAATTTGGCCCTGGAGTGTTAGAGGTATCTTTATATTTTTGGAAAACTAAGAAACAACAAAGGGGAATTGCTTCCATTCTCAGGAATAACCTGGTAGATGTGGTCTCATCAAGGTTCCCTCCCACAGGACAGGCATCAGGACAGCCTGGCTGTGACGCTGCTCGCCCTGGAGGTGAACATGTGTGGTGTCCGCGGTGGGCAGTTGTTCACTTTGTCCAGATGAAGTGTGTATGTTTCGTCTCCAAGGGCTCCAGCTGCATGGAGGCTCAGGCCTCACTCCTAACTGCTAGCTCAGCAGTGGGACACTGAAATCCTCACACGGTGGCTGTCTCTATCCATCGCGCTGCCTGGTGGCTCCCGGGCCTCACCTGCTCAGGGTCTGCGGGCGCCCTCTCCCGGGCCAGTTGTCAGGCGCGGAGTCACTGCTGCCCAGGGCAGTAGGCCTGAGGACTGTGGGTGTTTGGAACATGCTCTTCCTCTGTTCCACTTTCCCACTGTGTCCCTTTCCCTCTCTTTTCCCAATAAAGTATTTCTTAATAGATATTTAGGTATAAAGATGCCTATAAAAAGTCTTCTTTTATAATTATGCGGCAAATTAAATAGTTTTCTGTTCTTTTTCTGTCTCACTGGAAGGAAACTTTAAGATCTAGTTCTCTAAACCTGGCTGTAAAGACAGAGCCAGGGAAGTGAAGTGACTTGCTGGGGCGCACACAGCCTGTTGGGGCGAGGCTGGCACCAGCGCAGGGACCCCCTGGTCCACACTCAGCAAGGCCCTCCCTTCCTCGCACCCACTCCTCTCTGTCTCGGCTCAGTCCCCAGCCCCCTGGCCCTGCGTTATGGCTGTTTTTCAGAGCTTCCACCTGGCCCCTGCACACCTCCTTCTCCTTAGTCTGACTCCCGAGGCACCTGGCCTCGATCGAGTATCCACATGTGACATCCTTAAACCCTGCATGTGTGTGTGCATGGCTCTTTACCCACCCTGCAGCCTGGGCAGTGTTTTCTTGTGGCGGACTGCTTGCAGACGGTCTCAGAGCCGTCTCAGCCTCTCCCCGAGGTGTTGGGCACTACGGCTTTGGTGCCACCATCAGTCCCGCCTCGCTCCTGATACCCGGGCTGTCCCAGGTGGTTCCTGAGAGCTGAGTTCCCTCTAACGCCTGCAGTGAGGGGCCCCGCTCGTTGTCATGGAGGGGCTTCTGTGCGCTGGGACATGCAGATGCTATGACATGGTCTCTGCCTCATAACTGCAATACAGTGGGGGCGCAGGCAGAGCCTCTGCGGGGACTCTCCAATCCACAGGCTCCAGGCTGGCATGATGTCCTGTGCGGGGTCCCACTGCTCCGGGGCTTCTCTTCTCTCTGGCCCACATGGAGGCCTGCCCCTGCAAGTGCCACCTGTGCCCTGCATGCACCACACAGGGTACCCAGGTGCCACCTGAAAGCTGGTCTGCTGTGGTTATTTCCATTCCCGAGCAGATTGTATCTGTGAGCACCCCTCCCTGCCCCATCATTGCTGCACAACAGCCCCAGACGGTTTCTCTCTGCCTGGCGCAAGTGGGAGCTGGAGGGCCAGAGCCGGGTCTCTGCAGGTCCTGAGCTCTCCGAGGACAGGCTTGCCTGTCCATTTCCACCCTGTCTTTCTGAGTCTCTGCCATCGGAGTGTTTGCTTCATTTCTGGTGTGACCGACGGGGAGCCACGGCCTTGGGAGCCAGCCATGACTGCTCGGAGGTGTGCCTTTGGGGCCTGGAGGACACGCACTAGAGGCTGCTGCGGGGAAAATCCTTGGGGAGCTGCAGAGGCTGTGATCGGATCCGGTGGGGAGGTCTGGGAAATAATTATCACCAGGCCAGGAAGGAGCATTTTTTTTTAACAGAGTCCATGTGCCTGTTTCTGTTTTTCCTTCACTAGAGCCACATGTTGCCATGGGAACAAGGACAGCACTGGGAACCCACAGCCACTCACCGGCCTGACGGAGGCCAGTAAATAAATTCTGCCTCCCTCCGGGCTCCTTGCTGGGTGGTCCTGGAGGGCAGCTCAAGCAGCCACTCGCAGACTTCCCGTCCTGCTGGCGCGGATCCCCTGCGGCAAGCTCAAGAGCTCATTAGTATTCCCCCCACGCGAGCACTGAGCGTGCGTGCAGAGGGATCTGCGAACCCCTGCCCTCCAAAACCCTCCACGACCCAAACTCACTCATGTCTTTCCAATCCCAAAGGGCCAGGATCATTCGATCCATTTTATAGATGAGGAAAACCCCACCTCAGAACCCAGCCCCTGCGTCCGCCCACGTCAGCAGCTGCTGCTTCGGTTCACTCCACGGCTCTTCCCTTCCTACCACTGGGGGTCTGCCAGCAGTGCCCTGGGAGCCAAGGCGCCTTCGTGTGGGCTGGTTCTGTGGGCAGCGACGCTGCGATACCCCTAACGCAGGGCCGTGCCTTGGTTTCTCTCCTAGCTCTAGCATGGCCGCTGCATGAAGCGTGCCCGCTAGAACCATCTGCTCACCAGCATCTGACCTGGATGACTGAGCCAGGTCAGAGCTGGGCTTATTTCTGCAGCTTTTGTACTTATTATGTCTTTTATGTGAGGTGGAACAGTCTGGATGTTAGGAGCCAGACTGCCTGGAATCAAATCCTGGCTCTGCCACTCACCAGCAGGGTGACCTTGTATGATTTTCTTAATATCGCTCAGCTTCAGTCTCCTCATCACATTTTCCTTTTTGCTAAAGGAAACAAAACTTTATTATTGTGATAACCATGCATTACAAGTGCATAAAATGCAAATGTATAGCTTGTTGAATAAACCGCACTCAGGTCCAGAACCAGAAACACTGCTGGTGCCCAGCGTCCTTCCACGTGGCCCTAGCCCTGGTCCAAGCCTCTCCATGCCAAGGAAACCAAAACTCTGGCTTTAATAATAATTATGACTGTTCTTTAAAAAAATAGTTTTACCAGCTGTGTAGGCATCCTTAAATGGTACAGCTTAGTTTTGC
The DNA here is from genome assembly GCF_030020395.1 of Manis pentadactyla. NCBI lineage: Eukaryota > Metazoa > Chordata > Mammalia > Pholidota > Manidae > Manis > Manis pentadactyla. The sequence continues at coordinate 34,732,597 of NC_080034.1, read as the reverse complement.
CTCCTTTTGACATTTATCTGCACATAATCCTACTGTGTGCATTCTTCCGTGTCTGGCTGCTTTCCTTCCGCTGCTGGACCGCGGCCCCACGGGGGACACATCAGGCCTACTTGCCCATTCTCCTGCGGATGGCTGGTCAGGTGGCATTCCACTTGGGTCTGGTATGAATGCTGCTACCATGACATCCTCATTCCTGAACTTGAATAAGATTTTCTTAGAGAATATGCATAGATGCAAAAGTGCACAGTCACAGGGCAGGTGTGCACATACTCAACTTCAACAGATCCTACCAAACTCTGCTCTAAAGTGGCTTTATCAGCTTGTAGTCCCCTTAGACGAGAACTGCCTGTGGCTCCCCATCTCTACCAGCATTTGGCATTGAGCTTCCTCATGTTTAAAATGTGGGTGAGAGCAGAACCCACTTCACATATGAGGTTTAGATAGTGTAATAAACATACGGGGCTTGGAACAGGGCCTGGCACATGTTAAGTGCTCAGTAAATACTAGCTGCTATTACAATTTATAATAATGATCATTACAAGGGTCTTAAACTAGGAGATGCTGAGCTATCTGGCATACATGCTTTTCCATTTTTAAAAGTCTCTGGTTTAAGAAGCCTCTCAGCATGACTAACAGGAATGCCGTGGTCTCTGGGTGCTGAAGCTATTGCAGTAAGCCCTTTCCTTTACTTGGCTGGCTTGCGGGGCAGGCAGAGAGACGGACAGATGGGGTGATCCATTCCCTCAGCCAGACAATAGGCACTCTAAGCGTCCATGCACCAGGCCTGTGCCCGCTGGCCGGGCTACAAAGATGAAGATGAGCTCGTCTTCCTCCTCAGCTACGTGAATTCGGTGAGTGAAATGGACGCCTGTGTGCAGCCTGCAGGCTGTCAACTCCATCCTCAGTTGCCGTCGCTGACATGGCACGGCTTTCACGCGGCTTTCTGTGAGCAGGAGCCCAGTCTTTCCATGTTGTAGAGCATCAGCTTTCCTACAGTCCTTCGTAAGCCCCAGAGGCTGCCTGCACTCCCAAGCTCTCTGCCCACTGAAAACCACTCCAGAACTTGCTCTCAAAACCAAGTTTCCGTAAGAGCCATGAAAAGAAACAGGAACAACTTCTTACTTCTTTTAATACACTGACTTTCATAGGTACACAGACACATCTCATTCGGACCCGGCCTCCTCTCTTGATGGATGCAGGTCTGTGCCTTTGTTACTTTGCCATGATGATTAATGGAAGGAAAATGAAGGTGTGTCTGTCTCTGCGGCACAGTCACGAACTGAAACTTCAGACCCACTGTGACATGTGTGGTGTCATCAATCAGACCCAGTTTCCAACCTTTTTCAGACAAGAGAGACTTAGAAAGGGTAGCAAAGTCAGCCCCCTGAGTAACTCAGAATCGATCCGCAGTCGGCGCAGGGGGCGCCCATGCTGGATGAGCCCACACCTGCTAGGCCGGCCACTGAGGGAAGGGCCGAGGAGGACCTTTACGGCTACAGGCACTGGCGAGACTCAGATGAATGAGACCCTAGAGTGGGACGGGCGGTGGGCGCGCTGACAGACAAGCTGACAGGTGCTTGCCATCTAGTGCTGGTGGGAGAGGAAGACAAAGGAGCCCCAGAGAGCGGGCAGGGGAGGGCGCGCAAAAGGGCAAAGACAGCAGCGTGAGGCGCGTAAGCCCGGCCAGCACGGGGAGGTCACAGAGCGGAGCATGACAGATCCCACGCTGGTGCGAGGCGGAAGGACAATGCTCTGCCAAGTTAAGGTAAGTGACAGGACGGTGCCAAGTACACAAGGAGCAGGAGGCCACTGAAGGAAGCGGTGGAGTCTTTAAGGTAAGCATTAGGGGAATTTACTGACAGAAGTCATAAACAGAGCTAAAAAACTAAACGAATTCATCGCTGTGGTGCTCACAAAGGAAGATGAGGCAGACGCCAGCAGCAGACACGCCATTCCAAGAGGAGAGGATGAAATGCCGCAGGAAAGCAGAAGTGCGCCAAGACAAGCGATCAAGACATCTGAACCTCCATAGACCGTAGAGGCTGCTGGCACCTGAGAGCCACAAGGTCAGAAGGAAGTGGGGCGAGTGAACGTACAGCAGACGGACGGGGAGCCTTGCATGTGGGGAGGCCTGGCCGACTGGGGCAGGACAGACGCATGCCCACCTCAGGCAAGAAGTCCCGACCTGTTCAGCACAGAGGCCTCTGCTAGTCCGGCAGCAGCCCTAGAGGCACAGGTGCCGGCAGCTCTGGCCACGTCCAATCAGTGCAGGCCGCTTCCCCCCTTGTGCCAAAGCAGCCCACCCACCACTGCCTCTGAATGTCCTTCAGCTCACAGGAGCCCCCACACTGCACTTTCCCCACCACCCCCATCTCTGCACAAGTCTCTCCTGATGGCGCAGCACCCATAGGAAACAGCCTTACCTGGGAGATGTGGTGAAGAGTTTACGCACCCACATTTCTCTTTCTGTTAACCACACAATGTTACCTTCCCAAGCTAAAAACCATTCCATCTGTGCTTCCAAGTAGCACAAGATTTTGGGCTGGTAACATTCAGTATCTAACGGTCCTGGCTCCACCGAAACGAAGGCCACTGAGACCACTTGGCAAACAGGTAATGACAGACTGAGGAAACCCTGCCTCCATGCCACCCTGCCCTCCACCGGGAGAAAGAGGTGCCAGGCCCCACTCTTCTGGGGGCATGGTCCAGCTCCCCTGGGACTGAAGATCAGGGCTGCCCAGGACCCCCGGCCACCCCGGTTTCCTGACTGCCCCACGTCCAATCCCAGCTGTTGGTGCCACCCTGTTTCCCGTGAGCACTGCCTCCCCCCGGAGTCCTGCCCACCCAGCCCACGTCAGCCCCTCCCTTAGTGCAACCCCTGGCCCTCCTGCCTCCGAGCCTGCCACACTGAGCTCCACACTCTCCCCTGCCCTCCAGGATAGGTGACGCTACTTTTTCCAAATGAGGTCCCAGAACTCGGTATGCTGCCGTGAAGACGATCTCTTTGAGGGTTTGCTATATTCTTGATGCCCAGTGAAATTTATTTTTTGTGTGCCTTTTGTTCTCTCAGTATGACGGTTTATGGATCTTGCCTTATGATCCTGTTCATTATGTAGTTTATGATTTAAGATGATTCCCAGTTGACAACACTACATGGAAGCTTTTTTCCCTGATCAATAACTGACTCAGTAAAGTATCTGAGAGAGCTGCTCATCAGCCAAATGGGACAGATCACCAGTTACCTGGTGCCCTACTACTCAACCCTTTTAAACTGCCTGGTCTAGTCTCCAAGTAGGGTAGCAAAGGCGCTGGGGCCCCTCGGCACAGAGCAGGGAAAGAGGAGCTTGCACTCCCACCTTGAGCTCTGCAATGGGACACTATTCTTCATCTGGCCACTGGGGTGACGGGGCTGGGCTGAGAGCTGGAAGACCTGGTCAGACTCACTCCAGCACCGCCCAGCCTCTCTGACCTCAGAATCCCTCCTGTCATGATACAAATTTGCAGAGTCCCACATAGAAATTAAAGAAAAAACTGATCTTTTTTGGTGGTGGTGGTGGGATGCCTTATGTAAAGAACAAGTGACTATAAATGAAAAGTACTGTATTTTAGCTAAACTATGAAAGATAAATTTGAATTATTTTCCAATGTAGTGAGTAAAAAATACATATTAACATAAATTTAAATAGTGAGAAAAACTGGGATTGATTGGCAAAATTGAATCAAATACGTTTGATTTGGGGCTCAAATATATATTAAAATGCAGATTCATATTTACTTTTGCTACATCATCAAAAAGAGGAAAAAGTGCTTTTATGACCCGATGTTTAGAATTCTTTAATTTTGTGCTTTGAAAAATATCAACAGGTTCATTTATAATTTTCAAGCTTGTTTTGAAGTGAAGAGGTAAGAGAACAAGTTTCAGGCTCTTCTCTGCAAGAAAAACATTCTGAGTGTGTATCATTTTTACTCTAAATAAATAAAAAGGGCAAAATGAATATACATCATCACAGTATTTTTACTTTTTACAACACTCTGAAGGACCAGGAACACCTTGATGTGCTCTTGGAGAATTCTGATCCGACAAAACACAATGCACGAACCAGGACCAGCTGGACCAGCTGTGTGACGTGCAGGGCTCAGGGTAAAATGAAAATGCAGAGCCTCTTGTGCAAAAAGCAAGAAAAAGCTTTTCCTTTTCTCCCAAAGTCTCTCCCTTGACTTGTCTTGGGGCTTTCATCTGCTATTTAATGTTGTACTCTCCGGGCACAGGCGAGCTCCTTAAGCGTGGTTAGACCCCCACCAGCGCCCAGGGTCCTACTCTGACTCCCAGGCAGAATCCACACCAGCCCCTGACTTCCGCTGCACACACACTGGGGCCACCACTGGGAGGGAGGATGGCAGTGGTCTGGGGGCAGGCTGAGGAGCACGGGGGCACTGGGCAGCAGGGGTGAGGGAGTGAGTGGCTGAGAAGGGGCAGAGGCCAGTATGGGAACAAAAATGTCAAGCCCCTGGTACATGCTCCAGTGTCCTGTGGGGCTTCTCTTATGAAAACCATTCAAAGGTAAATTACTAAGAATTTCAAGGTGGTGCTGGACAGCATTAATCCCCAAACACAAAGCCCCCTTCTGGGTATGGAGCCCCATGCAACTGTCCTGGTCACATGCCCTTGAAGTCAGTCCTGGAAAGACCTGAGAAAAACCATGTTAAGGTGAAATTACAGAACTGGCACTACTTTTATGCCTTTCACTTACCTCTTGAGTTCTAACCTTACTGTTCCTTATGACTCCTCTTTGCCAGTGGTCCTTCAGAGGTACACACTGGACTCATATGACTGCATAAAAGCCAAGCAGACTAGCTCAATAGCACAGCCATCTGCTCGACACCAGCCTCTCACCACCAGTGCTTACTCAGTACTCACGGAGAACAGAAAAGGTAAGCAATTAAGTTTCAGGTTGATTATTTTAAACTTTCAAAATTGAAACAGACACTATTCTCACCTGAAATGGTGTGAGTGCGTCTTGAGGTGCCTCTGGGAACCCCATGGGAATCTATACAGTTGCAGGGACACCAGTCCAGGCTCAGTCCTGGTTTACACTTGCTGTCCTACTGCAATTATTAATGGGGCCCTCCCCCATACTCAGGTGCCCTGGTTTCTCTACTGTGGGCACTGTCTTCCCTTTACTGACACAGAAGAACCCAGTATATTTCTCTGGAGCCATTTCATTCCAGAGAAAACAGCATGGCAATGTCTGAGGCCCAGGCACCACACCTGCCTGCTGCCCTGGCCATGGGCGCCAAAATGGGGGAAAACCTGCTCCGCACAACCCACAGGTGAAGGGACATCTGCAAACAGCATGGTCCACAGGAGTGACTGCCGGCCCCCGGGATTCTGGCCAAGGCAGCCGGGAGGAGAAGTATGGAAAGAAGAGACTCAGTTATAAACAGGTATGTGCAGCCCAGCACAGGACCAAGTAGACAGAGACATCTAGCAACTGTGCACCACAGCAGTCCCTGTGGGGCAGGGGCACAGGGGTTCCTTAAACACCAAGCTCAGAGGGCCAAGGGACCTTCGAAATAGCTGTTGTCTGGGAGGGCGGAGGACAGGGTGTTTGACACCTCAAGGTCTCTGTGACTTGCCAATTCAGCTGAGAGGCTGGGAGGTAAGCAAAGCCATAGGAGTTGGCTTTCATTTGCTGATGAAGAACATCCAGAAATGATAATGATATCCCCACTGTGCAAGAGCAGGATTTTCTTCTATACCAAGCTATCTGAACAACAGGCCATTAGCGGGAAGAACAAACAGTTCCACTTCAGTCCGGATGTGGCACCTACCTGCACCTCATGAACCATCACAGCGTCCCCCACAGAGGGGGCCCCTTACCTGCACCTCATGAACCATCACGGCGTCCCCCACGGAGGGGGCTCCTTACCTGCACCTCATGAACTATCACGGCGTCCCCCACGGAGAGGGCCCCTTACCTCATTTGCTGTGTTGTGCGTTCCAACGATTCGGATGAAGGAGGCAGGCTGCCTTTCAAAAGTCACTGACTGCCAGGACCTGTGAAGGAAGCACAGTTTGCCTGGTTAGACGGGATAGTTACCCTGCCCCTGAAGGAGCCAGTAACACTGACGGGGGAGGCTTGGGGGCGAGGATAGCTCCAGGTACGGAGATAGCAGGAAAGCCGCGCCCGGGCAGCTAGGCCCAGAGAGCCTCACATCTTGTCAGATGGCGCTCCTGCATGCATGTGACTTGGGATTCTTAGACAGCTCTCTGTAAATAAGCACAAAGTGCAGGCCAAGATCACATTGTGACAAGAGTGTGGCCAAACGGAACAGTAAGCAAGGGTGGCAGGTGGTCATAAAATACATTTTCTCACCAGTGAACAGGGCCTATCTCCAAGGGCTGTTGACTGAACAGAGGTGCATCTGAAGGGCAAAGTGACTCTGCTGGGGGTGCTCTGGGAGGAGAGCTCTGAATCAGGGCTGAAATGTAGGTTGGGCAGGGCAGGGCAAGGGGAGGGCTCCAGGGCTCCAGCCCTGCAGTTAGAAAAGCGGGGTACACTCACTGCAGCATGCCCAGGCTCTTCGGTCAGAACCCTCCTCCCCGTGCAAGTGATAGTACCCGAGGAGGAAGAGGCAGTTCTGCACAGGCTGCCACCCCACCCTTTCCTGCTGCTTCCAAATGCTTCCCCCTGACAGTCTATTCTCAGGACAGGCCGGTCTCTGGTGGGCTCAAAAGCCAGCTCATCTGAAGCCCGCTGGCACAGGCCCTGAACAGACTGGGAGAGGAGGTGCTCTGCCCTGGTTTCCTGCTCACTGCTCATCAGAATGCACCGGAGGCGTGCAGGCACCCACGACTGTAAACTCCAATAATATTTTCTATAATAAATGTGAGGAGTTCACAGTTGTTGCCATCCCTCCTCCGCTCACACAGTGGAAATGCCAGCTGCTGGGAAGCTGTTTCCTGTGATTGTCTAATTACCAAGCAATGCTACCAAAGACAATATATGCATTTGCGGTTTGTTTTTCCCCCTTTGGTTTCAGGTGTTCCGTCTTCTCCCTCACTCTGAGCCTCCCACTGTGACTGATTCACTGCTGCCTGGACACCAGGCTCCTTAAGGTCATTAAAAAGTCATTACCATCTTGTGTGCAAAGTCTGTGCCTCTGAAAGCAGTTTTCTGAAAACAGCATAAGAAAAATCACTCTTTGTAAAAATGCTATCATTCACACATGAAGGTGGTGCCGCCCGACCGTCCGCAGAGTGGGCACTCTCGCCCCTTTTTCTCAGCAGGGAGCTATTTTGTCCCAGACCCATGCGGCTCTCCTGGGGAGTCTGCTGGGTGGGATGCAGCCTGCGGGCTGGGCAGGCCTGTGAGGGAGGCCCTGGGGGGCTTCACGCTGGGCCTCAGCTCCACAGGCCTCCCTGTCCTTCCAAGCTGAGCTGTACAGTGGATGGCAGCCTCACGTCCTTCCTCCAGCAGGTCAGGGGAAGTGACGGTCCACGCTGCATGGAGCATCAGAATCCCATCCCCACGCCGGAAGGAAGCTAGAGCACACACCACAGCTGGCCCATCACCTGCTGCTCAGACCACCCATCCCAGCAAGGGAAACAACCAGGACAAGTGATAACACAGGGGACAACCATTAGGTTCGAGTCGATTTCACAAAAAGGGCTGGGGTGGAGAGGGACTGGGAAGGGAGGGGACTTTGTTCTTCTTAGCTTAAAGATTTTGTTCTTAGCTTTCTATTCCCATGACCATCACAAAATTCTTCAAGCGCTTCTGGCTGTAAAGGTAACCCTCAACACCTGTAAGCTCATGGTCCTCAGCAGCAGGCTCAGCTCTGGAGTGTAGGAGGGCCCAGGACTGCATCTCCCCTGGGCCAACCCCTCCTCCCTCCTCCACGGAGCCACGGAGGCCCAAGGCAGCGAGGGCGGGGAGGTCCCCCTCTGTCACCTGCCGCTCCTCTCACTGTCCCCCTCTGCTCGGCTGCCCATGCCAGGCTTCCGCAGCAGGCCCAGGGTCCGGGCCCCACCGCCCGTCGCTTCTGCTTCAGGAAGCAGGGCTGGCAGGGCGGCAGCCTGAGCAGAGGGAGCATTTGTGGTGATGAGATCAGGAGGCCTCGAGTCAATACCGATCCTCTATTATATTGCATTAATATCTAATCACATTAGAGTTCATTTTCACTAACACAGCCTGAGAGCTGAATAGATGATTTCATTTTCAACAAAACTGGGTACCAATCCTCAGCCCAGAGTATCAGGAGGAAGGGGAGTTGGTTAGGATGAAGTAACAAGCATTTCTCCCTTCCCAAATACTAGATTCCATTTCCCTACAACTTCTTCAAAACAACTTCCCAGACTGCTTGATGGGGAATGACAGAGGGGGCGCTGGAGTCATCGCTGTGCTGGAGCCACACTCGCCCTCTCTGTGCAGCCTTGAAGGGGGCTGCCACAGCCGAGACCTCACAGGGCCAGGAAACCGCCCCACCAGTATGTCCACGCCGAGGCTCGACGGCCATGGCTCCTGAGCCTTAACGAGAGCTGTCCAGAAACTTCCATTCACCAGGTACCCTCCGTCTCTTCTTTGGCAGGTGACAGAGCATCAGGGCTGTGGCACCCACTCAGTTCAGAGCTGAGACTGGGTGCTGGGGGGAAGTGTCTGGACAGGAGCAACAAGTGTCAAAAAATACACACAGCCTTTGCTTGGAGCACTTAGCAGAGAGAGAGAGAAGAACGTGCACAGGACTGAAGTCCCGACCCAGCACTTGCTGGCTTTCCACTGGCCAAACCACTGCCCTTTCCTGAGCGTGGTTCCATTTGTTCAGTGACGACAGAAATACCACTCGCTGGTTACAGAAATGCTTCTAGACTGAGGCCCAATCATGTTAAATTGTAATGATCTATCTACACACACATATGGATCCTCAAAGAGAGATGTCTAAAGGAACGTTTGCCAAATTCTCATCAAGACTTCAGCTTTGGATGGAAGAATTTCAAGAGACATTTGCCTACTTGGGCTCATACTGTTTGATCTGGGAGGATGTGTATGTGAGCACTCACAAAAAGTACCTGTCTTGCCTACTGCCCAAGATTTTAATGCAGATCACGTGACATGAAGCAACCGGAGATGCCAGCACTGTATTATTACGCAAATACTCCCATTTGAGAGGATCACTGAGGTGACTGGCCCGACAGCGGGTGTTAACCCTGAACTTTCATGAACTGGACAGCACAGCTCTGGAGTCAGGCCACCTGGGTTTGAGTCTCAGTTATGCACTTCTAGCATCTCTGTGACCTTAGGCAAACTGCTTAACCTCTCTGGGCTTCAGTCTCATGTGTAGAATAAATAAAAATGGAGAAAAACAGCTACAAGGTCTTTGTGAGGCTCGGATATGCTGACTGCGAAGCACCAAGCACAGTCCCAGCACACGAGGCCCTAAAGCACGTCTGCTCTCAGCACCGCCATAACTGCCCCCCAGCCGGACGTGCCTGGGCGGACAGGGCTGCCCTGGGTCTCACCTGCGTCACCGAGCTTCACAGTCTATGATTTAATGACCTCTGGAGAGCTTCCCAGGGGCATCTAAGGCCCTCCTCCCATCAGCACCCATTTCCTGGAGGCAGAAAGGTAGCTAGCTGGACTTCAGAGGAATTAAACAAGTATTTGCTGAATACACGCTTGAGCTTGGCACCTTCTGGGTGTTATGGGGAATCCAGGCAAGGTGTAGTGTTTGCCCTTAAAAAGTCTGTCATCTCTCTGAGGAGATCAGCTATCACCCCATGAACTAATTAGAGAGGAATGCAAATAGTGCAGTGGTCTCAGCCCACAGACCAGTGGTGTTCCAAAACTTCCCTTGTAATTCATTGTTTGACACTTGGAAGCAATTTTTCCAGAGACATACAGCTATAAATTTTGATTGTGGTCCCAGGCCCACCCATAAAACTCAATTTAACCCATAATGAGGTTGAAAACTAAGTATATAAAATTTTTAAAAGGAGGAAAAAAATGATGTTGTTGCCATAGTAGTAATTAAACACACTGGAAAACAAAAAACAAAAGATTTAGAACAATCTCTCAAGCCAATGCTTGAAGAATGAGGATTAAATAGTGCAATGCATATAAAATCATGGGGTGTAGCTGGAATATTGGTAGGTGGTCTGTTAATAAGGAGAGTGAAAAAGGGGGCCAAGACGTGGCCTAAAGCCTCTTCCACCTGCAGAGCACTACTAGGCTCACAAAGGGCTTCACGTCAGCATCTGTCTCATCTGGTCCCCAACGCGGCCAATTGGAACCCCGTACCAGAGGCGAGGACACTGAGGCAGAAAAAGAAGGTTAAGTCATCAGTCAACATCCCAGAGCCTCCAGGTATAGAGTCAACAACAGAAGCCAGATCTAATCACTGCTAGTTTGTGCTTTTTCCACCCAAGGGCACAAGGAGGAACTTTCCAATAATTGAGAGGCTAGGGCATTGACTGCCTACCGCCACCTGGGTTCCAGAGGATTACGGCACCTCCCTCATGTGTTGCTGTCATGACTTTGGGCTGGAGATCACACACACAAGTGCATCACAAGCTGACCTCAGGCAAATGACAGTCCCAGGCAGGCTCAGGTTCTGGCGTGAAATCACAGTGCGGCACTTACCAAACGGCTGTGCGGATTCGGCAGTGAACAGAGTGCGTGGCACGTGGTGGAAGCACAGGAACTGTGGGCTACTGCTGGGGCTTTACCTTCACACACAGGAAGCCGGAGGAGAGAAGCGCTCACGGCTTTGCCCTCTCTCCACCCAGATGAGCACGGAGAGCGCCCCCCTCCCCAACAGGCTGGACAAAAAAGCAAGTACAGGACGATCACAAGCACACACACACAACTGTACACGCTACTCAGGAAGACACAGGCTTATGAAGTATTTCTTAAATATTCTGGAAGGTGACACGCTGAATTCATGACAGTGGTTGTCTCTGTCTCCATGGTGAGGGTGAGGACTGGGTTTGTTGATGGGGAACAAAGGAGGCTTTAACATTAACTGGAACATCTTATTTCTTTTATTAAAATAAAAAAGAAAGTGTATGTGAAAAATATTAACTACAGTCAATTCTGGGGATGAGTATGTGAGTGAACGTTGTAATACTTTTTATCCTTTTCTGCCTTTTAAACAGTTCTTGAAATAAGTAAAAAGAAAGAGGGAGAAGAAAGGGATTAAAATGGTGCCCATGTTTCTGTGAGAAACAATTTGCCAGAGGTGGAATTAACTAAGCGGCAAACAAAGATTCAAGGAAAGGGAGAGTCAGCTCCCGCCGCGGTGCCGCTGGCTGCGTCCTTGTGGGAAGCCAGCAGGGGACAGGATTGCTGCCGGGTGGGGGGAGCGTGCAATCGCCATCTGTAAGTGCAGCGTTCCTGTGAGTGCCTCTGGGTGGAGGGCACCGCGCAGGCCCAAAGGGCGACAGGAGAAAGGGGAACAGCGGAGCTCGGCTGAGAATGGCTTTCTGTCGTAAGCCTCATCCTGCCTGCTCTTGAGTCCCTCTGTCAAGGGTGCCTGGTCTTTTCAGCTCTGGAAAATCAGGTGACTCTGTTGCCTACACTGTAATGAGAATGCAAGGGTCAGGATTTTCTGTAGCCGACCTCGTGAGCACTGGGGAGGCGGCCAGCCACATCTGGTAGGACCAGACAGGCAGTGAAACATGGCAAACTAAACACATGAGTTAATCTTTGCATCACCACTAAAAGGGCAGTAAAGACATTTAATATATGTTTCATATCAAATATATGTTACAAAACACATACACACATACAAGCACAAAACAGAGAAAAGATGAGATGTTACCATCTCTGTGTGTCAACACCTCAGAGAGAAAATACACAGGAAGCAAGCAGAGTCCCACTGCAGAACACTAGACAGGCTCATGCACTTGAGTCCCCTGCAGCCTCTGAAGACTGGGCTGTGCCAAGAGGTCTGGGTGGAAGCCGGTAAAGGAGCAGGTGACTCCACAGATCCCTTCTCCTCCTTCCTGTACAGTGGGGATGAGCCCTCCTCACCTTGGCAGCAGACAGGGATTTCACAGTCTCTTTGGTAAAGGGACACTGAGCTAAGACCTGCGCCAGTGGAGGAAATGGCCATGCAGATCTGAAGAGCGTTCCAGTGAGAAGAAACAGAAGATGGCTGATATGCTGGTGCTGAATGCGCAGGCAGGGCTCTCCAACTCAACTGCCTAGTCCCCGTCTGATAGCCTTGAGTGAAGTCCAGAAACCTGCCTGCCCCACACAGAAAGTGTACAGCCAGCTTTCTCAATGCCCAGCGCTCAAGGGGGACCAGCCAGTGAAGAGTCACCGAAGACTAACAGGAAGGAGAGACCAAAAGCAGAAAGAGCACTCAGAAGATATAGGTTATGATTCAGTAAGCAGAATAAAACTTTAGAAAAAAACTTACATTATCATCAGAAAGATAAAAGTTTTACTACACTCCTGACATAAGAATAAAATGATATGAAAAAAGGAATATTCAGAGAATGAGAAAATGCTCTTGTAAATTGAAACTATGAATTGAAATAAACTTTAAGTTGAAGACATTTCCTAGAACACCAAACAAAGTGACCAAGATAGAAAATATTAGAAAAAATAATGAGGAGAGGACCAAATTACAAGGTCGACCATCCAATTAGTAGATGTTACAGAAAAATATGAGCTATAAAATTGTTAAAGTAACGTGAGAAATTCCCCAGATAGGAAGGACATATGTTTCTAAGTTAAAGAAGACACTGGGTGGCCACTAAAATAAATGAGAAAACAAAGCATGAGAAACTTGAGAAGATCTAAGTGCTTCTAGACAGGGGGAAATCAACACAAAGACGTGGGAAGCAGAACCATATGAGATTTTTCAAAAGCAACCCTGGGAGTTAGAAGATAACGGCTCTGACAAAAATCAGGGAGATGAATAAATGACAAGTACACAGAAAATTAATGAGTGACAGATACCTAGAAAATTAAGTGATTTTTAACTCCAGGAAAAATAAATCATAGAAAAAAGGTGCCCACAGCATACTATATGGCTTAGCTCTGAAGGACAGCTTCATAGTCATGTTAATGCTAAGGATAAACAATACAAAGAAAAACTGTGATTTAACTAGAGTGGGAGGAGGGCTGTAAGTATATTTGCGAGAGGGGAGGTGGAATGAGTTCAATCCTTATCTTTCAAAGTAGGCAGACTATAGATAACTTTGGTAAGAGAATTAGAAAACAGCAGAATAAGCATATAGTTCAGAATCATGAAGGTATAGACCACAATAACAGTCTATAAAGAGATAAACGTGTTTCCCTCAAAACCTGAAAGTCTGATCGCATGTTACACAGGACAAGTAAGGGGACACAGGCACTTTGACATGTTGCTGGGGAAAGCATAACCTGACAAACTCCCAACTAACCAATATTTTAAATGCACATCCCCCTAGAGCCAGAAATTCCTCTCAATATCACTTCAGTTTACAATATGCTCAAAGCATGGGAATTTAGCAGGAATAAGGATTGCACTGCAATGTTGTTTGACAGCGACAGTATAGAAACAACCTAAATGCTCATCACTAGGGACTGGTTAAGTACATTGTAGTTCATTTCTATCCCTATAAGACTGCAGCTGGAGAGACAGGTAAAGGGAGAGAAGAGAGGGGGGTGGACGGAGAAACTCTAGAGATCTCTGAGGCATAGGAAAAAAATATTTAAAAACAGGGAAAATACACACATTTGTTTATGCATAAACTATCATTTCTGGAGGAAGAGGTGGGTGGGAGGGAAAATTTTCATTGTCAATCATTTAAAATTTTTAAACCACATTAAACATATTTTCTCTGAATGTATTTTCTTTTTAAAATGTTAAAAAATTTTTAAAGAAAAAAGGAAAGCATTTGCCTATGTAGGGAACGATGAAGCAGGAGACTGACACTTTTTGTTATAAGCCTTGTGCCTCTACTTAATTTTTAAAACTATGTCCATGTGTAACTTTGATAAAAATAAAAAAAATTCACAAGTTAAAGAAAAAAAAGCACAGAGCCAAGAAAGGGAGAGAAGCCTGCGGTGACAAGGAATGGAAAGGGTATGTGGGGAATGGATTTATTTACTACCTCTGGGAGCAGGGCTGGAAGGCAAATGTGTTTGGAACAGACTCGAAAAGGGAAGAAATATTAAAGGCTGTTCCCTATCAACTGAGCCTATGCAGTGACAGCGGCACCCTCTCCAAGCTGTGTGGCACTGAGATGTGGCACGTATTAAAGACCCTGAGTGAGCCTCAGACTAGCCTGAAGATTCCTCTGACGGTTCTTGATGAGCACGCCTGTCGCACTGACCCCACAGCTGCCTGTCATCCCTCTGAGCATGCTGTGCTCACTGTCTGCCTTGTGGTTGCAATGGGCCAAGGACCACGTACATCTCTTTAATCATATCTAAAGCAGCCCAGGTGAGGCGGGAATTCTTGATTGCACTAGCCTTTAAGTTGGGCCCTGCATGTGCTTCCCAACTGGCGCCCAGCCTGGCACATCATGGGACCACCTTCCTCATTAGTCACTGAGGCAGAGTGAGTGAGGGCGTTCTACGCAGCACAGGTGGAGTCAGCCCAGTTTAACAGCCGTCAGAGAGCTCCCTGGTTCCCAGTTCTTTGACACCAGTCTAAACTGAAGCCTGGGCGCATGTCTCACTGTCTTCTCTGGCACCCCAGGAGTAAGTTCTTTGGTCTTGCACAAAGTTTAACTGGATTTCATAGCTGTCTCACTGCTCTGACTTATAGGGACTTCCGGGCTCGCTCCATTTACCCCGTCTATCCATTCAACAACTATTTATTGAGAACCCTCTATGTGCCAGGCTTAGGAAAAACAGTACCATATTTGTCTAACCTGAACTGCAGACCTGAGGTGGCAGAAAAACAGACTCTTAGGAGCCACTAGGATTAGTAACTATTTAGTCGAATGCCGATCAGCCAAATGCTTATTGAGATCAGGAGTCATACATGGGAGGCTCAGACATATTTTGCTGGTTTACTGAATATTATTTAAAAACTTGAGTTAGTTCCCACTTAGAAACTGGGAGATTTCACATAAAAATACAAATTCCTGGTTTCTCTTGAAAAGCAGATCTGGCATCCTTGGGTCCTCTTTTCTACAGAGACCATACTGGCCAGAGCTGAGGTGAATGTGGCAGACCCAGGCCCTCTAACTTGCGGTGCTCTCTCCCCGTCACCCCCTGGAGCCTGCCCTGGCCGGCTCTGCTCACTCACATGGCCCTCATGGCCCAGGAAGGTGGCCAGGTTTCTATCCCAGCCTAAGACAGAGCTTGGGCAGGGTTAAAATGAAACGCATCAAATTTCTAACTCTTGTACAGGAGACCGACCACCTCAAATTCTTTTGGAATCTAGTACCAGAACTGATAGAGAAATCATGTTTCAGTTAAAAAAGAATTACCTCCTTACAGTTTTCTTGCTTAAAAACAGTGACAACTGAGGTTCATGGAAGGTCATAACAGCCAATATAGTCTTCAGCCCCTGCTTCCTGCATTCCCTTGTGTATGTAACCATCCTGTCCCTGGATTTCTGGATGTAGGTGGGCACTTTACGCTTCTGGCTGAGAGGAACTCAGGCCTTTCTCTGGTGAAGGCGCCTGGATTTATTGCTCTAACCTGAGCTGGTCTGGGTTTCACTTTTCCTGCTTGTAGCATAATTTTCTCTTTTAGGAGTTTCGTCTCAAAGAAAAGGTCAGGACCCTCCCACCAGCTCCTCCTATGAGTTGAACTGAAAGCTTCTAACCCTGCGGCAGCTTACAGAAAGGTCCGTGTCCCCAGGACAGTCGGGGAGTGTTTGAAGGAGTATGTGGGGGAGATGGAGGGCTGTTCTAATACTCTACATTTCAGGCCCCCATCCCAAGTGCCCTGCTCCCACTCTCTGCCATAGAGCCTCTTGATTCCCCTAAGGGGATGCAGTAATTGATGATTAGCATTCCAAAGCTTGGCTTACATCCTGCTAGCCCGTCATATTTAATTACATTTTAACTATATTCGTCTTCCATAATAGCACGAACATAATTTAGATAATTATCTCTCTCTCTCTTATTCTCTGACTCTGTCTGTCTCACTTAAAGCTCTTTACAACAAAAATCGCTTTCTCGGCTCAAACACATCAACAGACTCTGGGGCCAAGTGCTTTTCCCTCTCTTGCAGCAGCTGTACTAGAAGGGCAATGCTTTTGGGTGTCATGCAGAAGAAAAGATACTCACATTTCTTCCTGCCTCTGTATTCATGTTTGTACACAACTGGTGGTGAGAATTGGGGTGTGTGTGTGCATGTTTGCGCAAGAGCTTTTGCAGAAACAGGGAAGCCTAGTCAATCAAATTAGTGTCTATAAAGCACCCTCTTGGTCTGGCATTTCTTTCTTATAAGGTTTAATGGTTTCCCTTGCAAATTTAAACTCTGTTGAAACATTTCTAAATGTCTGGTAAGTCTTTTGAAGTGGTGTGTTCTTTCTAATAGGGTTTCTGTCACATTCGAATCTTATAATTAATGACCTTTACCCTTCTCTATTATCTCCTTCCTCCAAGAGACCATGAGGTAGGAGAGAGAAGCCTGGGCTCTTGCAGGAGAGAGTGTGTCTTAAGCCTACTGCTCTACAAGGCCAGGAGTCCTGCAGACCCTCTCAGACCCCAGTGGAGTCACAGGCCCTCTGAGTTCCTGGGCCTAATAACTCCGCGCCCCTCCCTTCTCAGGACCAAATGTATTCTTCACGAGCCATTGTTCATTAGTTTTTCTGACTAATGCAGCTGAACATTTTATGTTACAAAGTTCCCACCTCTAAAATTTCTGAACAAATAAGGGTATCAGAAATAGGTTCAGAAATAGCTACTACCCAAGACAACCTTGCTCAAAGTTTAAAGATCTGGACTTTAAAAGAACTTCAACATACAATTCACAAGATACAGTGTAGAGATGGGAGGTCTTCACTCCCAAATTTTCCAGGTTCTGTCCATTTCCTTGGAGTTCTCAAAGGCTCCAATACTTACAGATTTTGTATAAAAAATTTACTTTGGCTCAACCTTGTCTGATATTGAAGGACTATGCATTAGCTGAAGGTCAGTTATTCATCTTTGTTAGACAAAATTCATTATTCATGTGGTTCTAGGTCCACAACAGAGACCAAAACTCTGTTTTTTCTATGACGAATGAACACCACCGAGCAGTCCCCACACTGGCCAGGGACAGGCAGGAAGAGGTCGGATAGGGGCTGGTTTGTGTAGGTCAAAAATAAAGGGACTGTTGCTGCTGCTTGTTTGGGAGGCCAAAGTTCCTAGTTCTCCCTGCAAACAAACCCTTGGAGCAGACTTCAGGCGCCAGAGTAGTCCAGACTGATATTTTGCCATCACTTTGTTGAGACCCAACTGACCCTTCTGCTTGGACTGGCCCCTGTTGGCTGATGTGCAGAAGGGAAACTGGCAGCTTGCGGACTCTGGCTTTTAAATAGTAACTCCTGGCCTACCAGAGAAGTTAGAAACACTCAGCACGGTGACCAGGAGAGGCTGTGGCACCCCATCCTTGGGGGCGGCCCGGGCACAGCCCTCCTTGGAGGTGAGGAAGGTGCTAGAGCTTGACAAAGCTCTTCGGGAGCGAGGCTCCCGTGTGTGGCACAGGTGCTGGGCTAGTCCCTCGCCTCAGCGATGGCAGCGGGCAGAGTGCTTGCCTGGGGCTGGTGCCCCCTCTGCCATGAGGGGCCTGAGCAGAGCAGACTGGGACTCAGCCCTCCTCCCTCACAGCCCTGCACCGGCTCCAAACACCTTGACTCGCTCCACGTTGTTCATCAGAGATGTTCTTACTTTGGATCTCTCAGTGTCCAGCTCAGGTGCTTGGGGCTTGTGCTGAAAACTGCCTGAGATGTAACAACCTTCTGGGCTAGGTCTCCACTGAATGGACGGAAGGGCCAGCAGTTTGGCCACACTTCCTGCCAGCAGGCAGCTCCAGGGGCTGGTGGGGGAGAGGGCAGATTCAGTCGGCTGTTCCCCAGGGGACTCTCTGTCCCGGGGAAGCACAATGCCCCACAGAATTACTGATTTAATGATGTGAGTGGCTCCTTTCAGCCTGTGAGGAGAGCAGGTTCGCTCCGAGGGGCTGCGGCCTCCAAGGGGAGCACTGCCCCCGCCCCCGCCCGGTCCTGCATGACCGGCCAAGGCCGCCTGCATTTACCCTGCGGAGGCACACTCCCCCCAAAGTGCGCCACACTGTGAGCACTAGGCACGGGCAGGAGCCAATTTTCAAATGTTAAGATTTTGGCAATTTCATCTCCTACTGTTTTAAATACCAGAAAGATTTAGAACACAATGAGGACTAAATGCCTCCTGAATTTCAGGTTCTAAAAGAAGGCTATTTTTATGGAAATCATGCCAAAGCCCTTGAAGAATAAAACCGGGCCTGACCTCAGAAACCCACCACAGTACACACAGCTAAGCAGGCCAGCAGCCTTCCAGAAGGCCTGCCAGACAGTCCCTGAATCAAACCTGACCAATTTCATACCTAAAAATTAGACTAAGCCCCTGCGGTATTCCAGATCTGATGACATGCCAAATTTGTTCAGCAACTAACACCACGGAGATATTCAGTAAAAACTTAAAAATAGACTCTCCCTCTTCAGCCATTAAGGGCCTGATATTTGCAGCTGAACAGATAAGAAATTGGGGGCACTGGGGAGAGCTTTAAAACTCTCTAGAGTACAAAAAAATGTTTCTCTATGATGAAAACTACCGCTTTTAGAACGGAGCCGCCCAAGATTAGCCTACAGCCATTTAACGCACTGGAATCTCGGAATATGAGCTCTGCAATGAAAAGGTGACAAGTGTTTGAGGCAGGTGCCATAAAGGCCCTTTCTGGAATTTGCATAAATTGCCACATTCGATACAATTAAAGCAAGACAGTGAAGGACCTGCAAGCCAATGTAAGGCAGTACGGTGCACGTAACAATTTTCTTCCAGGACACTTTCTGTGAATAAAAAAGTTGAGCTTAAGGAAATCATTTCTCCCTCTTTCCAAACAATTTCTTGATTAAAAAAATCACCACCACTCCCCTCAGCTCAGGGTCAGCGAATTTCTGGGTCCAGCCTTTGTTGACCTAGACCTCTCTTAAGACTTGTAAGAAGTGCGTGTTCTCTTGCAGGCCCCTCGCCCACCATAGCTGGTTCCAAGTCACCCTCTGACCTTTCCCAGGTTCTTGCTGGGCACTGGCTTATGCACTGGCAGAACGAACATCCCACTGTGCCCTTGCTCTGCCCATCTCAGCTCTGTTGGTACAGTAAGGAAAGAGGCAGCCGCTGGTTCCCTGTAGTTTCACAAAGCATTGTGGACAGTCACACAGGACAGGAGACAACCAGAGCATGTGTAAGTATATAAATTAAGTTAAATAGCTTAGGTAATTTATGACACAAAAGTCAGATGCCAAGACAGGTGGGATGATGCAAAAAGTATGGCAGGCCAGAGGGTACCATCAGATTCCTTAATTGGCAGGAGGAGCAAAATCAGGGAAAAAGGCTGCACAGGAGGCATCTTGCTCTTTGTGACAAATCCTGAGTCCCTTCAGGTCAGTAATCTGAGACATCCTCCCCATATTTTGTGAACCTAGGCCTTGTGTGTGTGTGTGTGTGTGTGTGTGTGTGTGAGAGAGAGAGAGACAGAAGAGTGTGTGTGTGTGTGTGTGTGTGTGTGCATGTGCATGCATGCGCATGCCCAAGATTTGCTGTAGTATATTTCTTAACACCTGCTTTGAATTTTGTTAATGCTCCATGGCTAAGATATCAAACAATGATTTCTTTACTACTTCATACTAAATAAGCAGCCATGACACACATGCACAAAAATATGCCTTCCCTTCAGGTTGTGTTTCAATCTACCCCTTCTTAGTCACCTGCTAGTCCCCTGCCCTGAGGGTTTTGCAGAGTCCAAGGGAGACACCAAGGAGTCAAATTGCGTTCAACAAGGTTAAAAGTTATTCTTGGCACATGGAAATCTCCTGCAATAAAATACGGTAAGACTGTTGCTGAAGCTAAATCAGCTTGTTTTTCTGTATAATTTCTTGGGAGGAAGGTTGCTGGGTGAAGGGGATGGGTGAGAAAACTGACCAGTAACTCTTTCTGATTCCATTGTCAGGTTTTAAAATCAGATAGATCAGCTATTAATCTCAGAAAGCCAGCAGTGAATGTTTGCAATAAATTTGTCATCATTTTATGAATAAGCTCTCGGTCATGAGGGCTTACTGTCTAGCAATTCACCTTTTCCATGATATTTTCTATCACTTGTATTTTGGAACAGCTTAGAAAGAATATTATTTGTGTTCCTAGAAATCGGAACATAAAAAACCCTCAGAGTGATGGAGACGTACAGGCAGGCTTTGTGTCTGCCTCTGGGCTCGCTAAGCAAACAGTTCACTGATGCTCGAGTGAACCCCACCAGGACACAGGAATCGCTCCTCCGGGTCCGGGAGAGCGCTCGTCTCCTCGACAGCCGCTAATGGAGGCCCTGTTAGTGGTAGATGACGCCACACACGCCCATTGGCTTTCTGTCAAAGACTGTCAAATAGAGCTGTTGGTAATCACAGCTGGCAAGTTGTTTAGTCAATATTTTTGAAAAGTTCAACCAAGTGTGTAAAAGCACAAAGTAGATTTTCCTAAAGTTGCTAGTGATTTACTCATCTCCCCACTTTGTGAGGGCTCTGCCCCCATCAGGATCACACTGTCGTCCTGCTGGGCAGTTCTGAAGGGCTATGGGGTGTGAGATGAAGAAATGGATGAAATTTCAGCTGTTTTGTCATTCAGCTGTTTTTTTTCCACCAAGTTAGCAGAACTCTAGATCTGAAACTCTGGACTGAGGAGCCTTTAAATGAGAGACTAACAGCTAAAGAAAAAACCCTAACACCTCTGCCACTGGGGACAGTTGTACCCCTTGCCTAGGGGAAGCCCCTCAACATCAACTTTAAGGCTTGGAAGAGGCTTCTATATTTGTGCCCCTCACTCCTTAGGAAGAACCATTGCTCTATTCTATAAAGATGACAAGTGTCCATCTGGAGCCATTTCTTCTGGATGTGACAAAACTTCATGAAAGGAAACCACACTAAATTAAGAATGCAACTCTTGACACTGTACAGTTTGGTGACTTGGAACACGTGACAGGGGATAGCTGTACCTTTGGGATATCCACCTTCGTTTTTGTGATTTTCATTTTTTATCTTCAGTTTTATAACCTCTGTGGGAAGGATCATGATTCCCGACGTTGGGTCAAGATTCCCTGTTGGCAGGTGAGTCTGGGGACTAACAGCCTGTTACAGACTCTGTAGAACTTCTGAGAATCACTGTCTAGGGCTCCTTTTTGGAGAGAGTGCATCTAGTCAGACACACTAACAGGTGTTCTACAGAAATGTAGCATTTCCTCTGAAAGTCTTAGATGGGACTCCTAAGTCTAAATCCCTGAAAAGTAGTTTTTCTGCATGCACGGTAGCAGGTACACATCCCATATTCCTAAACTCTACTATTCCTCCCCCAGTACAGGAGTACTTAGCAGTTGGAGACAGCATCTGAAGAATTTGCCATGGTAGTGAAATTCCCGCTGGTCCTCATAACAAAACCAACATATAGTGACCAGTGAAGTAGCTGTCATTGACACTTTCACAGTGATAAACACAGCAGCCACCTTCTAGAGAGAACACTGTCATGCTCTAGTTCAGGGCTTACCCCCTACCCAGTGGGGGTACGTGGGGAGAAGGCATGGGCCACGTGATTCAGTGCACATTCTGACGTGCTCTTCCAGGGGCTCTCCAACCTGAGCTCGTGGGCAGCAGCATCTGGAGGTGTTCAAAACCCAGACCCAGACTGTCCCCTGCCACCCCCCTGAGTTTCTGATTCAGAAGGTCTGAGGTGGGGCCTGACAATTTGCATTTCTAACACATTCCCAGGTGATGCTGATGGCCCAGGGAACACGCTTTGAGACCCACTGTCCTATTCTGTAACAGGACAAGGCTGTGTTTACACTAGGTAGAAGACAGCAATTTGGACACATCATAGAAGTTTTAGAGTGAGGGGGTTCAAGAAGACTTGGGAAGATAACTTCAGTGGCGGTGAGGATGAGGGTCTGATAAGGAGGTGATACTGTGGGTAGGAAGGTTCCAAATCCAGCTTTCATAAATCCTCCATGGGTATCCTTGGCCAGCAAACCTTCCCACTGTGGGAGAGGAGCTGCGCGGAGCAGGCAGCCCCTAGGACGGGCGTTTTGCCCAGGTCCTGCACCAGCTGCGTGGCCTTGGGTAGATGACTTCATCTCTGGAGTCTTTGCTGTCACTCTTGGAAGATACCTATCCTGCTGCTGGTTTTGAGAAGTCAAATGAGGCGGAGGCCGAGAGAGCAATGGCTACCCTGCCACCATAAATGTCAGGCGTCCCTCTGCTGCCCTACTACCTGTGTCCTCAAGGGACTGGCTGCCTGCTGTAGGACTCACCTGACTCCCCTTTACATGCAGGCTCTGCCTGTGCCTGATTTAATCCTACCCCCAGCTATGGGGGTACAGGAGGTCACCTGGCAGCTAGGTGAGCCCTGCTCTGGATCCTATTCTTGTGCACTTGGGCCCCAGGCACTGGCTCTCACCTCCTCCCTGGTGACTCGACAAGCGTGCCATACCATGGTCCCAGCAATTATTCTATCAAGTCTATGCCTACCCCCAGGGTCAGCAAACTTTCACTGTAAAGGGCCACACAGCTGTCACATATTCTTCTTTATTTTTTGTAAACTTCAAAAATATAAAAACCATTCTTAGCTTAGAAGTCACACAAAATAAGGCAGTGGGCCAAATATGGCTCTGATCTCTACTCTGTCCAATTCCCCTGACTCCCTAAAGTCCTAAGGTCCTGCCATAACCTTGCCAGCCTTCTTACGGCTATAGTCTGTATCTGAACCCCAGTTTCCAAGACTGAGTCCCTACTACTTGCCCTGAGCACTCCCTAAGTGCCAGCTTCTAGGCTGTGCCATCGTCCAGAACACCCACCCTGGACCTGCCAAATTTCCCCTATGCTGTTTATCCTGACTTTTACCTCCTCCTACTGCAGAGACCTTTCCCAATATTCTTTTCCATCCTAGTAGGTTCGGCCCATTTTCAGTTCCTTACTTCCCTGGTTTGGAATGTTTATCCACCAACTGCTTGGGTCCTAATTGTTAGGCTGAGTGTGCAGCATGGACAGAAGCTCACGGGACAGCCATATTGCAGCTATGCCTGGGCAACTTCATGAAAGAAACATGGGTCACCTTGACTTTGTTGTCTTTATTCTCAAACCCCGATGCTCAACAGATTGTATATTTCTTATGCACAAATGTTTAATGCCTAATTATACATAGCATTTAATTTCTATGCATATGCAATTTAATTTCTAGTTGTATATGACAGTTTAATCTGATTGGGGAAAACAATCTTGCCGAGTGTGACATTCTAGATAGACCACTCACTTACACCGTTGTTTGAGTGCCCACCCGACTCTCGGGTTGGTGATCCTGGTAGCTCCTGATGACCAGCTAGCCTCCTGGGTCTGGGAAGAAGGAACGCACATCCAAGTGCTGCTCAGTCTATTCCTTCAGAGGGAGGAGGACATTTACTTAACACTTTCTCTTTCTTCCTCAGGGTAAATATGCACTCCTTACTAAGTTAGCCAACTAAGTCCAGCTTCTTAAATTTCATCTTTCTGATTAGTTCTCTGACTTGAACCTCTTCCAGTTTTGTTACTGCATCTAGGAGTTTGGCATCTCACATGCTATCTGACTACGGAACAACACAACTGCTAAGAATGAGTAACGCTTGGTGTTTTGAGATAGGCGTGTGCTCCTGTGGTAAAATGATCTTGGCAGTCACTAAGATGAAAAGACAGATAATGTTTGTCATTTTTGCCATAGGAGCTACAGGCCAACATTTGTTTCACCTCTCTACAAACATGATGATCTAAAACATACAAATACAGATAATTCCAAACACTGAGTAAAGCACTCAGCTACCCTGTCATCTCAGCGACACTGTCAAAAGAGCTGATGGTTAGACTCTCTTTGGAAAATTTATTTTTAATATGGTATATATAACAATGGTGTTTGATATGGTGATAGCATGGTATATCAGACTCATGAGTCGACATGCTTTCTGCACGTAAAGTACTGAAACGGTCGTGGGAGTGAGTTTGTCAAGCCAAGATAGCAGGAGAGCAGTGCACTTCTGATGGGGTGGGGGCACGAGGCTGGGGGTGTGCCAGTGGGCAGCACGGTGGTAGGAAGGCACCCTAGTGGCTGAAGGTGCCTCCGTCAGGCAGCCCCCACCCCAGCCGCCCCCCACAGTTCCGGGACTCTGCCCTTTACCTGCATGGCTGAAGAGGAGCTGTGCTTTCACAGCACCAAACCGAGGAGAAAGTGCCTCTGAATGGGAGCTTACTGTTGGCTTTCCTTGAATAAGCTACTTTGCCAGTGAGAGAAGCTCCTTACCACCCCAAAGTAGCTTGTACTTTGAAATAACGTGAAATACCTTTTCTAAGAAAGGGTGGAACCCCATCAGCATTCTCACCAAGATTTGGAGCTACCCTTCCTGCATGGGTTGACGATGTGCACTTGTACTGGCCAACAGGGATCTTTTACTCAACTCTCATAAAGTTTTACAATGTATGATTCATTTCAGAAATGAGACCTGATAAAGCAGATTTATCATGAGAGGCCTGCCTTTAAAATGTGATTTAATGATGCCTATACTTATTCACTGACATCTTTATAAAACTGTTAGTGTGGAAATATATTTGTCTTTTTAAAAACATTTCTCCCTTTTACAGGGGTTGAGCAATGCAACAGTCACACATTAAAACTGCCTCAGAAACAGTAGCGGTGGCCTAATTATGCTGAGGTAACATTGCACAAGCTGAGCACTATGTTCTTTAGATTCTGGCTACACTACCGGGCATGGCAGACATATCCTCCTTTCTAGCAACTTCCGCCCCTGTGTGAGTCCCCAGCTCAGGGCTGCTACTGTAACCAGGGTGTAGAGAACGCTCTCCAAGGTCACACGGTTGCAATAATGCAGTAAGTAAACAAGTTACTGATTATGATTTAGCACTGCTTTTCTTCCTACCTTAACTTGGTTTATGAGCAGATCTTGATGATTTAACCTTTCAGCCAATTAGAACAGAAGGTTTGATTGACAGCAAATGAATAAATAACATTTTAGTGCAGGAGATGGAATCATCCTCCCCTATTAATCAGTCCCCTCTGCCTGTGTACAGGTAACACGATATTTATCACGCCACTCTGTTACAGTCCCTTGGGGTGTCATTTCATGGCCTACCAGTAAAAACTTCACATTTACAGCAACTGCCCCTCTATTACTGTCGATAACATCTAATTGATATGTCAAACCTCCAAGGAATGCAGTAAATTGAAACACTGCCTCCCAAAATAAAAGAAACTGGCAAACAGGTAAATCAGCACCTGCCTTCCTGTAATCACCCAGCCACCTCTTGTCCAAAAGCCTCCCACAAGGAAGCCATTGCCACTTTAGTTGCAGCCACCCAGCACCCCAACACACAGACACCCGGGCCAAGAGCACCATGAAATTCCTGCCCACAGAATGCCAGACTGAGCCCTGAGTACAGCTCAGGACAAGCCACTGCATTTAAACCATTTTGCCAGTGAAAGCCCAGCTACTGTGGGCGCCACAAGCACCGTGTGGGGTGCAATTTGGAAAAGAACAATAACAACCTAATGACAAGGCTGCAGATATCCGCCGAAGACCAGGCAATGCTGCCAGAGATCTCTCATCACTCTTCCAAATATCCCTACAGGATACGGAGGGGCGGGAATGATTATTCATTGTTCTGAGGAAGAAATGAAGCCCACAGAAGGAAAGAGACTGGTCTAAGCACTTATCACAAATCAGACACATTTGACACTGAAATGTAAGATTTGTTTTAAAAAATGGGGCTCTTAGCCACTCAAATATAATGCTAAAATGTATTAATAAAGTGCTTTAAAATCAGTGTACACTGATGAAGGGAGAAAGAACTAAATCAGCATCGACAATTCATTCAGTTTATTTACTTAACAAAAGAGCTCTGATTTTAATAATGGACAAAATGAGTAGTATATAATCTCGTGGGGGCACTGGGAACCGAGAATGCTCTGGTTGAAGGACATGTAACACCCCTCTGTCTCTCAAAAATAGGAACACCCTCATGTAGCAAATGTAAATGAGGCAGGCAGACATGTAAAACACACATTTGTAGTTCGATGTGTTACACGCACGTACGCAGGTGTGCGGCCACATGTGCTGTCTCTGGCATCCCATTCTGCCACTCTGGCTTTTCTCCCACTGCTTTCTCTACTTACTCTTTACTTTTCATTTTTTAAAAATCTAATGTTGGCAAGCCAGCAGACATGAAGTTCTAATCCTGAGTTTGGAAAAAGATTTGTAGATTATCACAATAAATGACTTAAAAGCATTCTAACAGTGGGTCCCACTAACCTCTAGTGCCCAGTACCTACCCTCCTAAGCTTGGAAAGGAAGTCTCAAGCAGGACTTCTGTTAGGCAGGCCCCTTTCCTCCCACCCAGCCCCCCACCCATCTCCAGGTCTGCCCTCACCCCGACACGCCCTCCTGCTTATTTTGACCATGGCGGCCAAACATTTTCTTTCATTCCTTTTGTTTTTGTTCTTTTCTTTAAATTGGTTATGCCCAGCCCCAACATCTTCCCTAAACTTTCCCAATTTCTCATCTTGCTTTGGAAGTCCCTGTCTTGGTCTTACTTCTTCCTGCAGTCTCTTTGGAATGGCTGGGAATTCTTTAGAATTCTGAGGCATGGATAAGTCAGTAATGAGATGTATTTGAGTCTCATGGCCTGCATAACTTCCTTTTCTGTGTTGTTGTTCCTCTTCCTGGATTTATCTGTCTGCCTGGCTGACTTGGTAAGCCCCTGGCCTTCTAAGCAATATTCCTAATCTTGGATATGGCCATGAGCATAGTTCTGGAGAAGGGCGACTTCATAATGATGAGAAAGAAAAGGACTGTCAAAATCCAGTGGTCCTGCTTCGGGGGAAGAGGATCCTTGGGGAAAAACCCAGGCTGGATGAAAAATATTTAAAACAAAGGCATTTAGAGATTAATAGCCAAAGGACACACAATATGTAAACAGCTGAGATGGAAAAGCTCTGTCTACTGGAAGGTCTGAAGAGGGTAAAGGGAGCATCCTGAAAGAAAGGCAAAAATGTAACAGAAAAAGCTTGTGTAAGACCAAGATCTGCAGGGAGGAGAATGATCCAGGACTGAGCCAAAGACCGGTATGTTGTTGGTTTAAGGTTAGAGCTGATTTTATTTTCCAGTTCTGATTTTCATGACATATATTTAATCAGTTATCCAAATATCACCCATTACAAACTTGCAGCTTAACATGGTGCTTGTTTCAGAGTATGTGTGTCAGGTGGTGCCCACACTGCTTACAAGGCTTGGTCATTCAGAATGAAATTGTAATTTCAAGGTAATAATGAAGTGTGATGCTGCAATTACAAAGTCTAATTCGGGTAAACCCATAGATGTGGGTCAGAAAGTCACATTTAGTCTCAGGTAACTAACTTCTAATGGAATTCTTGCTGGTATATGGCAACTGTACGTCCTAAGGAGCCCCCCTATAAGACAGGCACATATTGTTACTGTGGAAAGAAAGATATGAAGGAGCGTGCTCTCTCTGTGGGTGCCCCCCATAGTCATCCCTTCATGCTTGGTCAGAAGTCCACTTACCCACCTCTCTGCATCTGCAGCCCCAAAGCCATCCATCCTTCATCTTCCACAACACCACAGACAAATGGAACAAGAACAAATCAGGTAAGGTAGCTGCCACCCTTGCCCAGTGACGTGTCCTAGAGGCTCTGAGATTCATTTGAATCAATTCACTAGCAGTCAATTCAGAGGTAATGGGAAGAGGCAGAATGCTCAGGGTACATTAGGAAGCTAGTCCAGCAGAAACTAGAGGTGAAGGTCAAGGACCTCCCCAGTAAGATCTAGGAAAATAGAAACATTCTCTGGCCCTAAACTTGCTAATGTCCTCCTGGGAAACCACTCCTTTAGTAATTCAAACAATGTTAATATGTGTCAGTTAATATGGGTACTAAAAACGTATATATGAACAAAGCAGAGGGTCCCTACTTTGATGAAACTTAAAGCTTAATGGGAAAAACATACATTAATAAGTAAATTAGAAATAACATAAAATTATAAATTGTGACAGGTGTCATGAAAGAAAAGAACAATGTGCTATGAGAGCAAATTATGGAGAAGGCCAACTCTAGCTTGGCTGGAAATGGTAAAGAACAGAGAGATTAGGGACTACTTATAAGAGTGTCAAGAAGCATCAGGGGCAACCTTGGACTTCAAGGAGTTTATGATCCAGTTGAAGAGATCTGATGATACTTTACATCTGTATCGAGTTTCCCCACTTAGAGATTACATCCATGTACCCCATATACCCCCATTCATTTGAGGCAGATCTGACAAAGACATAAACAGAGACTACAAATTTTCATTAAGTGAGCACAGTCTACTGGCTGGGGTGGAATAAGAGAAGGCCAGGGGGGATTAGCTTCTCTACTTGCCAGGCATCCCAAATGCTAAGGCACACTAGCCTGTCTTGGCCCAAGGTGGTTAGCTGTTCGTCAGGGACTTATAAACAGGCATGGCCTACTTCCTCATAAAAACCCCCGCCCTGCCTGCCTTCTCTGGGTCTCTGTCCATCCACTGGAATGTTAGTCAGGTTGGCTCACGGTACTAGGAAATAGTCACCTCATGTTTCAGAGAGAGGATGGGGGTGTGAAACCCTCTCTCCTGGAGAATTGTTATGATGCTGATTCCCACCTAGGGGGTTGGCTTGCATGAGGCAAGACATGGTGACTATGCATGAGGAACGTTTCTCAAGGGGGGGCAACAAGCAAACACTTGGAATTTCTCACAGTGACTGAGCAGAGCACTCAGGGACGAGAGCGGAAGGGCCTTGCTACTGCTGCAACCCTGCAGAAGGAGGCCAGTAATTGGGAACTAGATGGCACACGGCAGCCAGCAAGATGGCAAGCCTCGTAACAGATCCATGAGTGGATCAGACATGCTCAAGATGAGTCTGGCTGGGCAGCCGCAGAACACCACGCACAACAGAGGAACGTGAGAGGAGAAAGGTTAAGAACATAGAGGGAAAGCCAAGATTTTTGACTTTGGAAAAACAAGTATTAAAGCCCTTCAGCCTGAGATCTGGGCCAAAGAACACTTAAACTCATTGCACTTGCCCAGGTGTGAGGGCACACGTGTACACACGTAGGCATTCACACAGTCACGGTTACCCCCTACATACGAGGCTTCTAAAGCCACTTGTGGTACCATGGGGATCCAATTAACCACAGCCCCTCACAAGCATCAGAGCACTAGTTAGAGACGAAGAACACTGCTGTGGCCCATCAAAAGCAAGCCTGCAGCTGACAGAGCAGCCTGAATAAAACAAAGACCTAAAGACGGCAGGGCTGCTTTGGAAGCAATCAACTTTATCACCACAACTGAGTCAGGGTTTCACAGCGGAGACAAGCAGAGGTTCGGGCAGTGTAAGGGTTGGACTTAGCAGGTGTGTCCTCGAGTGGCCTTCTCCTCCAACATGCAGCTCAAGCCTACCCCGGTGCAAAGTCACTTAACAGGGAAGCCAAATGCCTTGCTAAAGGGAGATGCAGAACATCGTCTAGAGTGGTGGTCAGATTATTTCCTTTCTTCACGTTTCCAGAGAATTCTGGGATTCTGGCTTCTCTCCAAATGAGATCACTTTTGGGGTGTGTGCTTTGAAGTCCTGGCTGTAATCAGGAGTGTTGCACTTCACATTTCAGGGGCATATATTTATTATGTGGTTTGCAGCTTATATTCTTCTACCTCTGGCTTCAGATTCCTCAGATTTCAAATCTAAAGACTCTTGAAGACCTAAACAATGAGACTCTCAAAAAACAGCTGCAGGAGAAAGAGCCACACGCCGAGCTGGGGCTGACCACCACAGAGCCCCAGACACACACGCCAGTCACTGTCCTCGCCGCTCGGCCCCGATGGGCAGAAGGGCAGGAAGGAGGCCCAGGCAGCAGGGCTGGCTGGCCACAGCGGCAGGCTGAATTAGCTGGTTGAAGAACACGTTCAAGAGTGCTTCAGAAGAGGTGATAAAGGTATCTGCAGAAGGTCACAGCTCCATGTCTGCAATAAAATGAGGGGTCACTTGCCTTTGTGCTTGCAGCAGCTCCTCTGATGGGGCTCCGAGAGTGTCATGGAGAAGGTAGGGTGGGGCTGGCAGTCTTTCCATGCTGAGACCTAGGGCACCCTGGGTCTGATTAGCAGACAGACTTGAGAACAGTGGGTTGTGCTGCAATTAGCACTTCTGGGATGATGTGGGCTACTTTCCTCAGAAGCAGCTCTTCTTGTCTTTGTCCAGCCTGCTGACAAATTGCCCAAACTCTGCCCCACTGTCTGGCCCCCGTTTCAGGGCCTGGAGTTAGAGTGTTTCCTACCCTCTCTAAAGAAGGCCACCCTACTTCTGCTTCTCACTGGCATACTTTCTGTCCTAGACTCTCATCGCCTCTCATCTCTAACTGCTATTACCTGGCTTCCTAGTCTCCAGTCTCTCTCACTACAATTCATCCTACTTGCAGTTGTAAGAAAGCTCCACCTGAACAGAGCACAGCTCCATCACGCCTCTCCTCTGCCTGCAGAGTAAGGTGGGATTTCCACCATCTGGCCCCAGTTTGTCCCTCCAGCCTGCTCCCCAGGGCAACCCAGGATGCACTGTCAGACAAATCCTCCCCACCCTTGAACCAATGGGCGGTCCTTGGGTCTCCTGCCGCACTCATGCCACTCCGTGCCGAGTCACGCACGGCACCGAGTACTTCTCACGGCATGCCTTTGTGCATGCTGCCCCTCCTGCCAGACACACCCCCAGATGTCCTTCCCACCCCAGAGGGTGCCCAGGCAGCACCCACTGCTCTTTAAAGGTTCAGCATAAGTGACACTTTCACCAACTAAGTTTCTTAACCCTTCTCAGGCACAGTGGTCACTCCCTCCACTGTGTCCCCCGTGTCTATGGCATCTGGAATACTTAACTGCATTTATTTATGTATCTGTGTCTCTGAACCAAAAGTGAGCACAAGTTCAGGGACTTAAAAAAAAAAGTAACTGGCACAGAATAGATACTCATTAAGTGTGTGTTGAAGGTATGAATAAAAATCAGAGTGCCAACCTCTGGGGTTAACAGAATTAGGGTCTCTTTTCCCCAAGACAGCTCTGTGCATATGTTAAGAGCATTTTCATGACCTCACAACTCCCTGGTTCTTGTCTTTCCTGGGGCTTGTTTTATTGCTAGTTCTGTTGGTTGATCCCCGTGAAATAGCTTCCTGAACTTTCATCACCTGGTTCCCTCACTGTACTTCTTTAAGCAGGGACACACTTGTCCTGACCAAACAGAGGACAACAGGAAGGTCGCATGAGCATCTGGACACTATGTAGCTGGTACAGACTAAGACTGCAGAAGGTTTGTGGCAGCCTCATCCTAACTATTACCTCATACTGAGCTTCTGGCCAACTAAAACCACAGGCTTTTTTCACATAAACTTCTCAAGCTTGACTGCCCCAAGACTGTACTTGTACAATTGATTTTCTGAATGTAAATGGACGGCATCACATTTATCCCCATTAGATCTCATCCTGTTGGTGTTGTCCCACATGAGAGGCTGAAGAGATCATTTTGAATCTCACGTCTGTCTGTCGTCTATCACAGCAGTCAGCCCTCCTAGCTCTGTCTCATCTAGAAGCCCCCAAAGCATGCCTTTCGTCTTCTTTCAGGGTATTGATACAAATGGCGAACTGTTGCAAAGTCCAGGATCAAGGACAGAGCCATAAGGTACACATCAAGACCTCTTCCTGTTCTGGCCTCCACCCCCACCCCGCCCCCCAGTCCAGTCCATCGGTGATATGTTTCTACAGCCAACTGTTTCTTGCCATCTCCAGGGTCATCACCCTAGTCTAAGACTGTGTCATCTCTTATCTGGATTACAGCAACAGTCTTCTCACTAGTCTTCCCAGTTCCATGTTTACTTCCCGCTAATTCCTTCTTCACTTCAGCACCCAGAGTGATCTTATAAAGCAGAAATCAGTTCATACCACTCCCTTGCTTAAAACCCTCCAGTAACTCCCCACTGCTCTTGGAATAAAATTCACTCCTCGCCAAGACCTAAAGGTCATATATGATCTGAGATCTACTGTCCTCTCCATCTCAACTCATACCACTCTCTTACTCCTGCCAAGCTTCTGCAGCATTAGCTATCTTTCTGTTCTGCACACACACCAAGTTCATTTCCTCTTCACGGTCTTAACATTTCCCTCTGGGAAATTCACTTTCCCCAAGCCTCTGTAAAGCCGGCTTCCATAGCACGTATCTCAGCTCAAATGCAACTTTCTCAGGGAGGCATTTCTGGCCTCAAGTAGCTGCTTCTTGCCTACTATTCTCATCATTATCTACCTACCAGCTTGTTTCATTTTCTTCATAGCATTTATCAGAAGTTGAAACTTTCTTATTTACCTGTTTTTGCCTCCCCACTGGGACATGAACTTGATGAAAGTAGGTGTTTTGTCTGCCTTGTTCAGTGCCTAACACTTAGTAGGTGCTCAGTTTATTTGTTGAATGATGAATAATAGTGATATGGAATCAGGAGAAATCTAATATATTTGCCACGACTTCACTTGCATTAATACGAATGGTTCTTGGTTCCATCTTTCACCATTATCAACTTTGCTTTATCAATATTTTATGATGCCATCAAAGAATCAAATTGAAATATCAGCACTGAATTAGGTCAGACAAAACTGGTAGTAAAATTGCAGTATGTGGGATAATACAGACATGTTACTTAAAAATCATGCACTGTGAGAGACTTCTACAATGTTGGTACAGAATTAACATGTCATATGTAGCTTGTGGTTACAGAATTAAGTTGTTTTTACATCAAAAGAGTCATTTATGAGGGCTCTCGCTCAATTAGGTCAGCTTCATGTAAATGTCTCTAACTCCTGCATTTATATATACTTATTTCAGTGTAACACTAGGAGCAAAGATCATTCTGAATTCAAAATTTGAACTTTATTGACTTAGAATCCCACTACAATGCCAGTGTACAACTCTATTTATAATAGAAACTCTACTGTTGACCTAGTGGCCAACACATAGAGCAAAAGCTGTAAGAGGAGCTGGAATCAAGAGCCTAGCAGCTCGTGCTCCATGACACCAGTAAGCCAAACCTGTGAGGCCCTTGCTGGCTCCCGGTGGCTTGCTGTGGTCCAGCCCCATGGGAGGAAGAGAGGCCATTCTTTTACTATAAGGTCAGGGCACCTCTGTGTTTGGCCCTACTCTCACCCAGAAGCCCCAGAACAAAATCTTGGGATTTGAACATATAAATTAATAATGCATTGGAGCAATAATCTCTGGTCCAGCTACACATCTGTGGAGAGAGAGCCAGGGGAAATAAGGGAGAGGTGAGGCGGGGGTGGGAAAAAGAAAAGGGAAAAGCAAATCCCTTACGCATACTTCTCTTCTTCCTTCTGGAACAAATTGCACAGAAAAGGCCAAGAAAAGTAATGGAGAGAAGGTACGTTTCTCCACTGCAGTTTTAACGTAGCCTCCTTCTGCAGCCAGAAACCCCACCAACAGCAATGTGTTCTGTGAGCTGAAAGCCACAGGGGTCTGTAACTTGCGGTATTCGCGTTAACAAAACAGGATAGAATAAGGCCCTTCCTGCTGCACAGGGAGTCCCTGCCCTTGACACTGACGTCCTTCTTGGAAGGATACTTGTGGCCCTTGTCTGGAAATGTCCCATGGACTCTTGTCTCTTTCTTAAAAATTAACAGCTTTATTTTGATATAATTCACATACTGTAAAATCCACATTTTAAAGTGTACAATTCAATGGGTTTTAATGTATGCATGGAACTGTGCAGCCATCCCCACAACCAATTTTAGAACAGTTTCGTCGCCTCAGCAAGAAACCCCTTACCCTTTAGTAGTCATTCCTCATCCTCCTCCCCCAACACCCTCAGCCCTGGCAACCAATGACCGACTTTCTGTTTCTACGGACTTGCCTGTTCTGGACGTTGCATATACATGGTCATACAATATATGGCTTTTGTGACTGACTGGCTTCTTTCACGTGGCAAAATGCTTTCAAAGTTCATCCATGCTGTAGCATGTATTGGTACTCCACTCCTTTCTCTTGCCAAATTACAGCCTGCAGATATACCACACTTTGTTTATCCATTCATCAATTGATAGACTTTCGAACTGTTTCCAATTTGGGGCTATTATGACTAGTTCTGCTATGAACACTCATGTACAAGTTTTTTTGTGTAGATATACATTCTCATTTACCTAGAGTATGTACCTGGGAGGGGAGTTTTTGAGTCCCACAGTGTCTTTTTAACGATTATGTTATCATTAATAATAGTTCCTCAAATTCCAGCTGTGACATTTAAGTTCTAGATTAGGAAACAGATGATCTCCCGGATCTTTCATGTACATTAACATGTACTGAGCTTCTACCAAATGGCAGGTATGTAGTAGTGATGCAATCAGATTCAATGCCTCCCTCATCACCAGAGAAGAGGCGTGCAGTTAAAGTGCTTTCTCTTGAACTCTTTCTGTGGTTCCATCACTTAATCAGGCCTGAAATCCTCTCCTCGCACACAATGTCTGCGAGTCCTGTTTCAGGAATGATCAAGAAGAGCAGGTCTTTCCTGCATTTAGTCTTCCAGCTATTCCAGATTCAGTCTGGAGGGGTCAAGAAGGGATTCGCAGAGGGGCTGATACTAGCTGGGCATACAGGATGACCTAGAATTCACTGGTCAGAGAAGCGGTAGCGGGTGGAGACAGATAGTAAAGATCAGCATTTGAGGTAGTGGTATTAATATCTGAAGTTTCACAAAAATGAGAAAGCCCATACCATGACCAGAGAACAAGACGCACAGCAGTCAGAGCGGAGGGTGTACACAGAAGCAAGAAGAGATGAGCTGGATATGAATTTTGAGGTCAGATTAAGATCTTGTTGAGGCATTTGGATTGTGAACAGGTGGCAGTATGATATCTTGGTTACAATGGTAACTCTGAAGGCAGAATGGAAGAGAGACCAGAGGCAGAGGAGAGGCTGAGGAGAGACCAGCTGGGAGTCAAGGAGAGGACAGAAGCAAACAGCATCAACTTTGACAATGGGGAGAAACGGGGGTTATTAGATGTTCTAGGTTGAGGGAATAAATGGATGGGATACAGAAAAAGGCACTAGCTTGTGTGGGAGAGTGGACGGAGGTGTTTAGGATGAGCTGACTCTGAGCGGCGGTGGGATGGCCCACTCAGGGCTTCTTGCTGGACAGCAGCATGGGTTACCATGCGGAGCTGGCTGTGGAGATTCTCGTCCTCCTCTCTCTGAAATAGAGAGCCCCTCAGGCTGCCCTTGTCCCTTGCTGTTGGAGGCTCTCTTCGTGGGCAGGGTAAAATGGAGCAACTGGTGCTAGCTCTCTGGGCTCGTATCTACCAGAGTGTCTCAATCCTAAAGTAAGCCAACGAGCTCTTTCCCTTCACCATCTTTCTGCAAACCCCAGATTCCGAGAGATACAGACACATTAGTGGGGCTGGAATAGCCTCTACCTCGTAACAGATGAGTCATCCATGCATCTGGCAGGTATACCCCACCCTTTCCCACTTCACCCCTTTTTCTTTCCTGAATAACCAATTCTTTATTTAACAATATTTTTAATTGAATAAATTTGACAAGTAACACTGTAAGTTTAATGTGTATGTTACTTTGCTACAGTTATATGTTGTAATATGGCTGCCACTGTAGTGAGAGTCATCACGTTACATATAGTACAACATCACTGTCTCCATTCTTTACACTGTGCATTAGCTCTCTATGGCTTACTGCTCATTACAAGTTTATACCCTTGGACACCATCAGTCTTATCCACCACCCCCATACCCTGGTAACCACCAGTTTACTCTTTTTCTTACAGGTTTGACTTCTTTAGATTCCACATGTAAGTGATATACATACAGAACTTGTCTTTCTCTGTCTAACTTATATTGCTTAGCGTAATGTGCTCCAAGTCTGTCTGTGCTGTTGTAAATGACAGGATATCCTCATTTCTTATGGCTGAATAATATTCCACTGTGCACATGCACCACATCTTTCTATCTACTAAATGTAGGTTCTTGAGAAAGCCAGAGAAGCTCTCTTACTGCTTTTGTGAACTCTGACATTTTTGCTTATTTATAGGCTGCCAAGAGTCTTGCCTCCCCAGGGGCTTCCTAGGAAGACCTATCACAGGAAATCCACTTTCCAGGATTCAGGAAAGAGTTCAGTCAATTCTCAACCTGACCCAGGAAACATGATGAATATGAATATCGTGCTGACTCTGTGCTTCGCATGCTCAAATATTTGTTGAAAGAAGGCCATTTTATAACTGCCAGTGATTAGGGATACATAAATAGCTTTATTTAGCTAGATGTATTCACAAAAATTCTGGAGGCCATGAGCAGGAGTTCAATACCAGAGGCAACCACCACCGTGTCTTCGCAGGCTGAGCAGAGTACTGAAAGAGCAAGCAATGAGGGAACATGAGCTCCAAATGGAACAGGCCTTTTGCCCAATCTGAATCATTTTAGTAAGAAAGGAGGGTAGAAACAGCCCAGAAAGAGAACAGCCCAGAAAAGTTTCTTCACTTTCCCCAAGAAACCTGAGATAAATAAAGGTTCTTAAACAGTAAGAGATAAAAGATACAAGAGAGATGTAGTACAGCATAAAGCTCTTCCCAGAAGGTAACCGACTCTCATCGGACTTTCGAGCTGCTGTTCATTTAATGAGGCCTTTTTAAATAAGTCCCCGGGATCATGGATGAGCATCCCATAAAGAGGCCAGGCCCGCTCCTAGAGCCTCGGCTGAGCCCTGGGAGCTCCAGCCAACTCTTCCCAGGGGCTGCCCTGCTCACCCTGCATCTGTCCACTGAGGAGCCAGGCCAGCCAACTGATTTCTATTCCAGTTAAGCAGAGTGGTTACACTTCTTTGGACTGGAGACCGCTTTTCTCTAGATCTGTAAGAGGGCTTACGTTTTTGATCTTTAGGACAGAAAGCAAGAATTTGGTTTGGATTAATTTAAATCTCATTTTCTACTCTTCCACAGTGATAACGTTTATCTAATTCACTGTCTCAAAAATGTTATATAATTCCATTTTTAAAAAACCTACCCCCACAAATATAACCACTCATTCATTCATTTTTTCATGAATCATTTCTAAGCTCTTACCACATGTCAGGCTGTATGCTGAGTTTTGATGATTGGGAGATATATAACACAGAGTCCCTGACCCTTGAGGGGTATCACACAACCCTGTAACTACATCACAGATGGTCTTTGCCACTTCATTTCCATAACCCACAGCCTCCCGATTCTCAACAGCAGGGTATTCTGGGAAGAACACGACCCTCCAGAACGCTGTTCAGCTGCAACCTGCACAGGGTGAGGCAGAGCCAGGGCTGGAGAAAGTGCTACACAGACTGTTTCCACACACCCCCTATGCTGTTACCGGGCCCTCACTTCACCTGCCAGAGCCTTTCAAATCTTACCTTTTGGCATCTAGAGTTTAACATGAAGCAATAGCCCTGCTACTAAATGACAGAAGAGCACACTCTGAGGGTCGGTGACCTTTGTATTCATTAAACAACTCAACCTTTCTCAGCCTGAACCGTCACCCACCTCCACTTGTGAATCTGAATTCGGCTGCCACATTTGCATGCATAATGTACTGAAAAGCCCTCTTTATAATGTTTACTTCTATGTTTCTTCCAAATGAAATCACTGAAGGGCAAATTTGATTTTCAAATCAGTTTTAAAACATCTGCCTTCTAAAAAAGTAAGAGTAAAAAGATAAGGCCTTTAGATTACAGGGAAGGACTAATTTATTTTAACTGATACCACTATGTCCATGCTAAAAATACTAATGTTAAGACTTTTTTAATGCACACCCACCATCTAATGGATGTTAATATTTCATTAGGGAAAGGTTTCCAGTCATGAGCAGGTACTTAGTGATTTTAGAAGGAAAAGGCTAACTTCCTGACCCTTCCTTCAACACAAAATTCATCTACACTTATGCTTTAACACCTCTATTTGTTGTTCTATGTGACTATATATTTTTCGGATATAATTTAACTATTTAGCTTAGAGCCTTCATCTCTAGGAAGCTTAAGGTATTTAATATATTTCAGTTTATCTGTAATTTCTTTCACTTCCCAGCAAGAGTATCTGGGGTTGCAAGTTCTTCTCTAGAGGCAGAGCTCCTTGTGGCTGTTTGGGCCCAGGTACGACAGGTACCATCAGTTCTGAGGGGCTGAGAAGATGGAGAGAAGCTGCCACAGGGGCTGATTATACCTCCTATGTAAGAGTTAAAAGCTCACACATACATATTACATGTATAGGAGACATGTACATCAATGTCTGTGTATCTGTCCAGCCAACACACTATCCTAGGACCTTAAAACCGTGGTATGTAAACATTAGAAGAAACTTCAGAGGTAAATCCATCGTATTTTTTTTTACATAACTATTTCACAGTTTTACTGATAATATAACAATAAAAACTACACTATTTAAATAAAAACAGCACTCAGAGCCTAGCACTAAGCCTTGTTTTAGGAATGGTATCTTACAGGTGTGGAGACAGAGGTATAGGGAGAGTAAACTACCTGCCCAAGGATGCTTGGGCCAGCCAATACGCCTGAGAGGCAGAAATACGCCGAGAGCCAGACCTCTGATTTCTAGTCCAAGAATCTTTATTTTGCCTGTTTTACTTCATTCATGTGCGGTTAACGCTGCCATACTGAGGTTTTCTTTCTTGTGGCATGACACTGGTAATTCAAGAAGAAAATAGCTAATGTAAAGGCTGAGACCAAAATAATTTTACATTGAACACAACCAATTCCACCACAGATTTTTACTTTCACCCATGCACATGCTATTCATTCTAGACTGCACTCTCCCTGGCTTGGGGCCCTGGACCTTCCACCAGCCAAGTGCCTGGGATGCAGCAGATGCGCACCAAACTGCTGATGCTAGAGAGCTGCATTTCACATCCTTGCTATGCATACAGGGCACCACAGGGAAAGCATCAGTCCACTCCTGTGGGCTCTTGAATTTTGTGGTCTGATGATTTTTGCCTGGTGCAGTACTGAGCTCACAGTAGGTACTTCATGAAAATGGGCTGACTGAATGGGTAAAGGTGTGCATAGGCTTCCTGTTGGTAAAAACGAAGCCTTGAATGAAGGCAGGCAGGCCTGGAGGGTTAGAGCGAGGGCTAAAGTGAAGCCAAGGACTGGCTACCTGTCTTCAACCCTGATCCTTTGGAACAAACCATCAGGACTGATGACAAATGCAGCTGCAAAGAGAAAAATGATTCTGAAATATGAGTCCAGCACGGAGGGCTTGGTTTTCACCATGAACTTCATATGGCTCCCAGTACCCCTGGCTGACGTGTAGTAACTGAAGTCATTAATTTCAAGTTTAAGATGGAGAGGTCAGTGACAAAGACAAGCCTGACATGCTCGTCTTAGAGGCAAATGGCCCCAGACCTAAGGTGCACAGCAGATGGAAAAGGTCACAGGAGGTCAACCAGAACCACCAGAAATCAGGCAAAGGAATAATGCAGTTTTGGCAATTTCTGTAACCAACACTTCCTATTTTTACTGAAGTATCTGCTTTAACCAAAGGTTTTCATATGTGAGTGTTCATTTGAGTCTTAGATCTTGCGATTTTTGTGCCATGGCTCTCTCTGGCAGTCTGGTGAAGCCTATGAACCCATTCTCAGAATGTTTTCAAATGATTAAAACAAAAACATACAAGGAAACCAGTGGTACTGAAATACAGAGCTGTCCACGAATCCTGTAGGCAAAATGATACTGAAAGGCCCCTGGCCTGAGGTAAAAGGACAGGTCTCCTCACTCGGCATAACTGTGCCGCATGGGACAAGACCTCAGAACCTGGAGCCTGACGCTCTGGATCTTTGGGAGCCAGAATCCTCACCTCTCAAGAAAACATAAGTTGGATGTTCTTATTAAAGGAAAAAGAGTGCTCATTTAAGAAATAGTACTAATAACAGCTGTTACACTGGTTCCCCACACCCTCTTCCCCATACCCTCTCTGTTAGGTGCTTTCCTCCTGGGTGCCCCTTCTAAACAGAATGGAGACCAAGAATAGGCAACACTGGTACAAATTTTAGGTGCTTTTTTGAAAATACAGTCCTGAGTTTTCCATAGCTTCCATAGCTTACTTCACTTTTCATTGTAGTATAATTAACAAAACGTCTGACCTATACATTTCCAAAGGAGAACAGTGGTCTGTGACATCATTTCAAACAACTTGGAAAGTCACCCCTAAACCTGAAATCTGAATATCCAACATCCTGAAAGAATAACATCCAAATCAAGTGTAGGACAAACCACTTGTGCTTTGAAGGGAAGACCCTCATTTTGATCATGACTGCCCATCAACACACGATATTCCATCTGTAGAGGGGGTCTCCGTGTACAGTCCCTAAGGAAGAGGATCACAAGAACCACAAATCCCAATTTAATGAAATTGATCTAAATAAACCCCAAAGACAACATGCTGGGCTAGAAATCAAATCCTAGCAAACAAGTGCAAGATGTGGGCACCCGTGATCCCAGGACTCCATAGATGTTGGCAGAAAATGGGTTGTTCTATTGGTATTTGATTAAAACTCTGCTTCTACCTGGGCCAGCACATTTCATGTGCAGTCAGTTCAGTTCCACATGCAGAGTAGCTGTTTCAGTGGAAGGCTCTGTGGGAGGAAGAAAGTGAACACAGCAGTTTGTGAGGCCCCTGAGTCACTGAGACGGTGTATCTGGATTCAGACCTGCGGACCAAGAACTACGGGAGTACACGGATGTGCTAATGGATGAGAAGCACTTTCTCTGAGCAACACTGTGAATGCAGCGGCCCACAGGAAGCCTGGTCTCCACCACGCACACAGTTCCACAGGTCACTGATCAACAGTCTAACCTAATAAAAACTTCTTATAAGCTGTTTTCCGAAACTGCACAATAGTTCTTCTGCGACTTGGATAAATTTTTAAGCAGACACAGGAAGCAAACAATCATTCCACGTCAGTTTGCTTTTTAGGTGACACTTGGAAAGAGTCTGCTGATAGGAGTCTTTTTTGATGTGCATGTTGTTTTTGAACTAGACTGCAGGCAGTGGTCTTTCTTCGCTTTTCTTCATAACCCCACATGAGCTCTGCACACAGAGAGGATCAATCTGTCATTCTGAGGAATAAACTCAACCTTTTGTGCCAAAAAGGTACCATCACCTTTTCAATGTGAGGTCAGCTCAAGCAACTTCTGCGTCTTAGTTGCCACCATTCACTGATAGCCAGGTTTTAGCAAGTCAGACATAGTGAAGTGCCAGGTAAGAAATCTTCAGGAAGGCCAGCTCTGTGGCAGCTAAACAGCAGTGCCCAGTGATCATGGAAGTACCAGGGCTCCCATCCACATGATTCATAAAGCTGCCTTGATGCCACAAAATCAAAAGCTGCTGGTCTTGCCCAAGCTATCAGATAGGGTAAGTGGTTACCAAGTGGCCTACGGAAACGAGTGGATAGATAATGCAAATCATGTCTCAGAAAGAGAGAGGGCAGGTTGATGAAAATGCAATCTTAATTTATTATAGGAAAACACTGAATTTTATGGTATTCTGAGCATCAAGAGAAAATCAAGAGATGACTTTAAGTGGAGGTGGGAAGGGTTATAATGTAAAGGTTGTGTTCATTTGTTTTCTAAAAGTATTTCCCAATGATTAAAAAAATAACAGAGTAAGAAACCCTATCTAATCTTGACAGTGTGTGACAGAGGAGAGAAGGATACACAGCCTAATGGCCCTCTTCCTCTTTCAGGGAAGGACACCAAGTCATCTAGGGTGAATTCACTTTATACTTAAGATATAATCTCTTATAGGAAATTTAAAACAATAACTTGAGACTTGGCAGTTTTATCATCCAAGCTATTGGGCTCCGCTTCAAGCTACTAATCCCTTGAGGACAAACACAGCCAGGAGACAGCTAAAATGCACTTGAGAACGTATATAGTCACTTTATTATAAATGGCTACTTCAGAGCCATTTTATTTGACTTTGACTTTTTAAAGCAAGATTAGTCATTACACACATTGGACACATTTGGAAAACAACTTGTCAGTCCAGCTTGTGAAAAAAAGATGCCTATGAAAATTCATCATATTGGTGAGGGGGGAAAAGAAACACCCACATTCTGGCTATCTGATCAGAAACCTCCTGTCATCAAGGATAAGTGGAAAATTACTGCTTATTATATGGTATTACACAGTTTACAGAAACTGCAAGTACTCATTACAAACTGAGCATCACACTTACCTCACCCTCAG
The DNA here is from genome assembly GCF_030020395.1 of Manis pentadactyla. NCBI lineage: Eukaryota > Metazoa > Chordata > Mammalia > Pholidota > Manidae > Manis > Manis pentadactyla. The sequence goes on along the minus strand of NC_080034.1, from coordinate 34,690,042 downwards.
AGAGGCAGCCAGAGCAATGCAAAGGCGGGCGGCAAAACACGCTCACCTCACTGAGCCTCCCGGTGGCTGGCCAACTGTTTCCGATACAAAGGAGCAGAAGGAGACTGGCTGAGTGTGCACAGCGCAGTCCTGCCACCTCCGGGAAGATCTGTGCTCAAAGGCGCACTTGAACTTCCCTCCAGCAAGCTGAAGGAAGAAGAGATCTCTGTTTCTCCCCCACGGCCAAGCCCACTCCCTGTGAAGTGGTGTGTGCTTCCAGATTTAACATGCTGCCTGCTCCCATACGTGTTATCACTCCTGACTCACTCAGGGAAGATTTGGTCTAGCTAAGTGTGTCAGAATCCACAAATGCCTCTGTTTACATTTGGATCAAGGCCATTCAGTTACTACTGGTCCCGAGCAGAGGGAAAAGCTTACCTAATGAGCCCATGAGAGGAGGGAAGCGCCTTGCACAGCACCTGACCTACAGCAGAGCCGGAAATATGTCTGTTAAGTTAATGGATGGGTAAATAACACATTTTTTAGTTAATATAGCTGCATGGCTCAAAAACTGGAGGTTTTAGCAGGACAATGATTCACTATTAGTTGAATGTTAATCTCAGTTGAGGGAGTGACAAAAGTAGAAAACAGTGCCCAAGACTATCTATCAGCTGTTCCATCCTCAGATATGAACAGCTTGGAAGACTGTGCCCTGCGTTCCCATCTCATCTCCTCAGAAATTTATGAAGTTAATTAATATTAACGTAAGAATATGATACTAACACAATGCGAGGGTATAAAATTGAAGATCAGACTAGAAATCCACAAATGAATGCATTTGTAATTGTAGATCACAGTCTTACCAAAAACTTGATTACTACTTTATGTTATTGTGGCTCTCTGTCCTCATAGGGCAGCGTAACCACATCTCTGCACATATGGGGCTTTCAATTAGTCCACCTGACGTGCCTACAAATAGGCAGAGGCTGTTATGTGAGGGGCTCAATGATGCTGTAAGTACATGAACTTTGGAGTCATATCTTCTTTTCAATGTAAAACTGTGATCCCAACATTAGAGTCGCACAGATTTGGATTTTTATTTTAATTAGGAAAAATGAATTGAGAAGATTCAGAAATGTGAAACAAATGTTTCCTCCACCCCGGCATACCCTGGAGAAAAGACTACATTTCAAAGCTCCAGCAGTCAGAATTTCTATTAAGCCCATATATCCATTGCCAAATCCTACAGAGAGTTCAGTAACTCCCTGGAGAATTTGGAAGGAAAAAAAACAATAGAAACAAGTTACTTTCATCCAATAGCAGCAGTAACATCATGTGCTGCCCTCCTTTGTCCAAGTGTCACCCCCATATAAGAAACTTACTAAAGGCTTTGAAAGTGGGAGATGAAAAAGCACTGGATATTATCTAGTCATGTGCACCAGAGGAAAATCACAAGGTCTCCCAGATAAGTTTAATGTGCAACTCTGCCTGGAGGTAGAAGGACGAACAAGGTGACTACTCTTCACCCCTTCTGGGTCAATTGCTAAGCCAGTTACTAAGAGTACAAACGTTCCTTTGCTTGGTTTAGGTTTAGTATATGGGCTCTGTACTATTGTATAAATTTGGATCAAGAGGTGAAAAGTGTATGAGCAGAAAGCACTCACTCACTCCCTACAAAGCAGCTGGTAAATGTGTGCAACTCCAGATGATCACCACTCTGAAACTACACTTTAAAACTTTGTAAGAAATGTTTATTAGATACTCAGTACATAATTTATAGTACCATGGTGAAATTCACTTACATTCCATTTCAAGGGATCGTGAAAAGAAAATGTCAACTGTGGGAAAATATGCTTTATGATCTTGGCTTAAAACAGAGGAAAAACACACATGCAAGCCTCTTTTGGTAGAAGGAAACAGTCTAATAAATGGCCTAATGAACAGTGTGATGGGTTTTTTTCAGTAGGCAATAAGAAGGAAAAGGGAAGAAAAACACAGGCTAATATACTCTAAACCTGGATAATGAAGCCCTAGGTAATCTGGTGTTGACTATACTTTTAAAACCAATGTTTAAAGCATGAATTATGATACAGCTTATAGGCTGGATGAATTAATATTCTGTGGAGGAAGTGGTAGTGATAGCAAGCTAGGAAGTCATATGAAAACATAAGTAGAATTTTTATAATCTATAGTCTTCATCACACCTTCTGGAAGGTGAGTCTATTTCTAACTCAACCTTTATGTGATTTTGAAATCTGAAGGTCACAAGATCCTCAGGATATCACCAGATTACATTTTCCCAGCTACAATATATGGGCCAAACTAGGTCATTAGGCTCAAAATGCATCTTTTCAGAAAAACTTCCCTAATTTCATGCCATATTCTGATCATGTCTATATTCTTACAGTCCTTACATGTCTGTTTATCATTTTGATCTTAGAGGCCATGCAAAATTCTGGGGAAAGGGACTCAGAATCAGGAGATCTGGGTTCTTCTATCTGGACCTTTCCAGTAGATGAGAACTAGGCAAATGCAGTTGGTTGTGACTTCTGTGTCAGATTCTTATCTATAAAATGAGAGGCTTAGACTATGACTTTCAAGGTACTTTCACTTTCAACATTTCATAACTATAGGATCCTGTTTCGTATTTTACAATGTATATGTATGTGTGTTTGTAGTGATGGTTCTCAAATGTTCTAAGTCGCGTATGGCTTGTAAGTTCCTTCAAAGGGGAAATGTCTTCCTATCTCCTCAGTATTTTCCCTCACAATGCAGCCTCTACCTACTAGGGTCTCTCAGCAAATATTAGGTTGAATCAAAGTTGGTTGGGCTATGCATCTGATTATAAACTTACTAACTAGAGGTTACTCTGGGAAAGTCTGGCCCTGCACTTCCAAGGTGGTGAATCCCAGTACACTCTGGAAAATAGATTTTTAAAAAGCATCCTTCCTCTCAGCCTAGCCCCTCATTTCCTCCGTCTTCTGAAACAGACACAAGCAAAAGTGAAGTTACACGTGAACAAATCACAAAGGGCATTTAGCTAAAGGAGCAGTTACTTGTGTTTGGGAGGAGAAAGATCAAGGAAGAACTCACAGAGCATTTCTGGTTGGGTCTTGAAGGGAACATGGGGCCAGCGGAGACGTGAAGACCAGCCAGTGGAGATGAAGATGATCAGCTGACCTAAAGCAGGACTCACTGGCAATAGTAACTAGGCCAGACTGAAGGCAACGCAGGACACTCATAAGGCAAGAATTAAAGAGACAAAGGTTAGAAAGTTTAGGGAGAGTCAGACAGACATGGTAATTACACATTTGAAATGTAGACATGATATCGAACAGCAGGGCAGGATATTTGAAAACAAGATGTTTGGGACAAGCTGGTCACACAGAGACAGAAGATGACCAGGGCAAGAATGTGAAGTTTTTCTCAGCAGACTACTGGAGGAGCCTGCCCAGGGAAGTAAGGAACCACAGCCAGACCAACCCGGCAACAGTGTTCCAGACCGTAGAACAGCAACAGATGTAAATGGAGTACAGACTGAGGGAGACCCAGTGCGGGTACTACAATCCTCTGAGAGGTCTGAAGTAAGATGGAGGCAATGAGATGGAAGTAAATGGAGAAAGTATGAAAGACACAGTACCGGACTGGCTGTGGAGGGCAAGGAAGAGGAAGGAATTGAGGGTGAGAGACGCCCAGGGGAAGGAGGCTGCCACCAACATGAGCAGGACATCAAAGGAGAGAAGCAATGAACTTAGTTTTAGAAAAGCGGAGTTTGAGAAGCCATTCTAGAAGAGGCTGACATTTAATGGAAAACATGAATGGAAGAGATGGCTGAAACCAAGAGGATCAATCAGATAGTCAAGAAAGAGTGACTTTTTAGCTCTAAAAGCTGATTCTGTGTACATGCTGGACACCAGAATTCACAGGAACACTTTTTTTTTCTTGCCTTTTTTTTTTAAACCTAGAAAGAAAATAGGAGCCTCTGGCCCTGTGGGATAGAGCCGATTCAGCATTAATCATGGCACAATCATGGCACCAAGAGAGCACTTCTCATCAGGCAGGTCACTTTAAGAAAGTATGATCAAAACTACACTGACTTACTGCCATCCTGCTGCCTTTGTTCGCTGACCAGCAAATAGGCTCCCCTTTCCTTCTGTGCAGATGTGCATGCTGCCCATTCATTGTATAAGTTGGTTTCTATGATGACTGTTATTCTGGTTTCTCTATGGACTCGGCTTGCTTGCCTACCTTAGTGTTATGTGACTCTGCCTAGAGGCTCACTAAGGGGCAGCCTGCCCTGCTTCCTTGGCAATGACTATCTCAGGAAAGGGGTTTATCAAAGCTCAGTCATGGCAAGGGGTGCCTCCCGAGCCCCCTTCTGGTCTGTGCTGGAGCTGAACCCTCCGCAGCCATCCTGAAACCATGGGAGGGGTCCAGAGCTCCAGGGCTCCAGAGTGAGGTTTGTTCTGTTGGACAGACTCTGCCCTGCTGGGAGAGGTACACGGATGGCTTGGCAAGTGGTTCACAGTTCCACTCCAAATTTTAAAGCCAGTTTTGTTTTGTTTTTTAAGCTTTCTGCTCTGAAAAATCCAGAGAAGCAACTGAAACATATTAACCTGACAAACTTAGGATTTTAAATTAAATCAATTTCCAAAGTGAAAGGGGCACAGCTGGCAAACAGTTTTTAAAGCACTCGGCCCCTCCATAAAGAGAAACTTCACTCTAAGAGTGGTTAAAAATAAAGGTAATGGACTTCCAGCCAGTAACCAATCCAAGTGATAAACTGTGACTGGGGGATCTAAGTCATTAACTTGAGGAGCAAGGATAGATGCAGAGACGAGAGAAAACTAAACTGCCTAGCAGTCACTGAATCTATGGAATAAGGCTGCAAATGAATCGAGAATGACAGAGCAATAATGGATTAATAAAGAGGAGTTGGGAAGACACATTCCTAGTCTATAAAAACAACATTATTAGGGGTAACAAACAACTTTATTCTCTCCCACAAATTTTCCTCGCTCCATGTGATAGCATCTGAGCTGGGATGGATGGACAAACTTCCTGGTTCCACCCTGTGATGACAACAGCTTCAGAGAGAAGCAGGACAAATGAAACCGGCATGAACGCATGACTCAGACAGAGTGCCAGCACTCATCCATTCATTCAATCAGACCACAGCACAATGCTGGGTCCTTGCTAGACTACCATGGAGAAGGGTGAGTAAAGCAGACCACACCCCTGCTGTGATGGAGCTTACATTCTACTGGGGAAGAACAAACATGCTAAGGAATGGGTCCTTGCAAACTGTAAGATGAGCTATGAAGCGAAGTAGCTCTGTTTTATGAGCAGGAATAACAAAGTGATCTGACTGCGATGGGTGGTCAGGGCACTTTCCTGAGAATGTGGCCCTTGGGTTGAGAACAAAAGGATAATGGGAGTTATCCAGAGGAGGGGCATGGGCTCCAGACAGAAGCCATGGCACATGTGGCACATGTTCGCGGGAGGACAGAGCACGATGCCTGGTGGGATGAGAGGGGAAGCCCGGTTGATGTGAACAGGGATGAAGGGTTAAGTCCAGAGAGGCAGGAGGGGACCTGCCTACACAGTAGGCACACTAGGCCGTGTGAAGAGCTCTGGTCTTGACCCAGAGAGCAGTTTGAAGCCAGTTAAGGGTTCTAAGCAGATGTAATGCCAGAAGAGTGCTTGGAAAAAGCCACTCTGGCCACAGTAAGTAAACCTGAGGGACAGCACAGAAAGAAATGTGGTGGTGGCGGGGGCAGAATGGGGTGGAGAGGACAGAGATGATGGTAGTGTGGTTGGGACTGAGTTCTGTCATTTGTAATGGACTATTGATACAAAGTTATTTCCATAATAAAATGAAAATCTTTCTGACTGTGCACATTTTAAGTGTGCTCATACAACTCACTGGGGAAGTTTTACTGAAGTATGCTTCATTTTTTTAATAGTAAGCATGGAAAAAATTATCCTCACAGAATAACATGGCTCCTGGGTTTGGCAAAAAGGAGGGAAAGAGCTCTCAGCTTTCTCCCTCCCAATCATCTGCTATCCAAGCAGACTTCACTTCCTTGTCCAATGTTCTGGATGGGAGGGACCTCTTCACTGGGGGTCCACAGAACCTGCTGACAGCTCTAAACTTAGGACTCAGGTCACATACTTAGCATCAAAATCTACTTTCCACATGGTTTCCAACATATGGGTAAAGTTTTGCATAGAAGCTTTCCATAGTATTAAAGATAAATCCCTTTCTAGGTGGGCAGGTATGAGTGATTCCCTGTTGATGTTTTCTACTCCAGAATATTCATCTACTACTTCATAATCCCATAAATAATAGTTTGATTAACAGGTATCTCTAGTCTGGTCTAACAGACAGATGCCTTCCACAGGGCAGGCTCTCCTATCTCATCACTGGCATAGGGGTCTGCCTAGTATCAGCCTTACTCTCAGTGTGTGTGTTACCTGAATTCTGTTATGTTTCATTTTTTGCCACTTCTCTTACAGGTACATGTTTCTTTATTGCTCAAGTTCTAAAACTCTTGACAAAATTAACACCAACGTTTGCCCTTTTAAAAAAGCACAGGAAAGGACATGACTGGCTTTTTTCATTACTGTCAAATGCTGGGTAGAAAAATGGAATTAAGTATGAAAAGAGAAAAATAAAATCTTCGTCGAGCATTTTAAAAGTGACAATTACACAGCCACAGCTCACTAATTGGCTGACACTTCAAGCAGGAGCAAGCAAGCACACTCCTCCTCCGGCCTCGAAGGGAGGAGGGTCTGAGGAGCACAGCCCGTTTATCACCACAGCAGAGACTTGCAATAAATAGTAATATTTCAATACAGGACCTATGTGGCGGCCAAGAGCTGCAATTCCATCCTGGAAACTAAAACCTGACACTAAATGTGAACTTTTCCTCATCAGCAGTCTCCATGATGAAGACACTTCCTTCTTTAAAATCCACTTTCTCTCTATTGCATCCCATCAGTGATCCTAAGCCCTCTACACACAAACCCCCAGTCACATGGTTAGAGCGACCTCCTGGAACCACCCCAAGATTTTCCTTTTGTTAAGTGTCAGGCTAAAAAACAAAGCTGGTGGAAAGAACACTTTCTCGACTTCATCACTAACAATGGCAAAGAAGATGCAGAAAATAGCAGACTAGGTTTAAATGTCCCATTTTTCAATCTTGCTACACTTTGAAGAGTTTATTGAGGCTGCAACTCTCCACCTTTAATTTATCCGTTGTCCTCAACCACTGCAGCACTTAGAGAAAGAAACATGACTCCTTGTTCTAAGATTCCTAGTGAATAAATAGCTACAGAAACAGACCTCAGAACAGAACATTGCCCTTTCCCAGGACTAAACGACAGCCTATTCAGCAGCAGGGACACTTTGCTTCTCAAATAAGTATCATCATGCTGAAGAGGAGGGAGCAGACGAGCTGGCCTCACAGGTACCATCAGAGTATTTTTCAGGGAAGGCACAGGGGAGGAACTTTCTAACATTTGGATGCTATGGAAATTTCCTGATCTAGGTTGGTGCTCCAAGGTCTCAAGTCGGCCAGGCCCCTGTAAGAGAGGAAACCTAGGTGGACATGCACTTTTGAAGTCCTGGGGAAAAGCAGAAGGAAGAAGTACTCTTCCAGAACTTGGCTTTGAGAGGCCCAAGGGGAGAAGCATAAGGAAAATGAGGCAGGTGTCCTTTTCAGAGAAGCACACTTGTGCTTGGGTAAGTGGCTTCAAGGTTCTGAAAAGCTATGAGGATGTTGCTATGTACAGCACTTATTTAATTTATTTAATTTATTGCTGACATTGAATAAACCATGCCACTCTGACAGCATACACTACTCAAATAATGGCAAGGACAAACATCTACAAGACATTCATGGCTCTAACAAGAAATCTTTTTCAAATACAGTTTTCTTTTTGATTTTAAAAGAAATGCATGTAAATCAGTAAAAACGTAGAAACCTAGAAATAATTTCCATAACCCCATTGCACAAAGGCAACCATTATTAACATTTTGGCATATTTCCTTCTGGTTTTCTTCTTCCATTATTTTTTTCCTTCTTATGATAATGCTTCTATAATTTTGCACCCTGCTTTAAAAAAATCTTATTACAATAAGTATATTCTTATGTTATTAAAAACTCTTTACAACATCATCTTCAGTGAACACTTATGTTGGAGAAGAAAACTTATTCAAAAGGGAATCTGGTAGTACATCTGGCAGGTCGATAGTCTGTGAGGAAATTAAGCTAAAAGCTAGAATTCCAGGTAGTTCTGTATTATGAATGCAGAAGTGGAAAAAGAAAACTTTCAGAATTACCCAACTCTTCATATCTAATCATTTATATTTGCCAAAATGTTTGTCAAGGGCACAACGTTGGAGAGATGATGGCTGAGATCACTAGCACTTGGGTAGACAGAATTATTAGTCAATGGGACCATGACAATGTGAAGAAATGGTTAAAACATGAACCTGAGTGAGGTCAGTGTGCTAAGGAGTATATGTTGGCAGGAAACAAGACAGTTACACAACATGGCAAAAGCATGGCCAGGCATAAGGAAGGCAAGGAAAAGGCTCTGGGGTCACTGGGGTCACTGGGGAGTATTAACAGCCCACACAGCAGAGCTTTTGGGAATCCAAGGTCAAAATGCATGACATCATAGGCACATTTTCCTTTCTCCCTTCTAGGAAAACCAATGAGGTGAAGAATACAAAGAAATGCAAAGGGAATACATTCATAAAGGTGTTGCAGACTGGAGGGAAGGATATTAGCAAATCAAGTTTTTTGTGAATTTCTAGAAAATGGTAGGTAGATGAAATATTCATAAATCTGGGGAGAACTGGGCAGATTTCCATATTGCAGCAAACTGACCAGGAAAGATGAAAAATGACCCATGTCCAGCCATATCATTGTGAAATTTAAGGCCTCCAAGGATAAAGAGAAGATTCTAAAGATTTCTACAGGGAAAAATTAATTACTAGAAAGAATAATAATGAGATTATACCAGATTTCTCAGAAGCAACCTTAGATGCTAGGCAGCAATAAATCCAACCTTCAAAATTCCAAAGGAACTGAGTTGTTCAGGTATGCAGGATTTCTGAACTTTTTTTCCTACATACCCTTTCTGAAAACAATTACCTATATATTTACTCTGCAATGCCCATGAGGAACCTTCTTAATGAAGATTCTACCAAGCCATATTTAGCATCAAATGCACCTAGGAGAGAGAACAGGAAACACAACCACCAGGGGAACAGCAGTTATTTCATCGCCCTGGGAGTCACTGCAGCGTCCTCACAACTGTGCAGGAGCTATTCCTGCTGCCATGGTGGTGACAGCTCAGGTGACCGTGCATAGGATTCACACCGGGCAGTGTGGAGCCACTCTGACTTAGAGGCCTCAAGAGTCCAAATCAAAACTAGTATTTCTTGTAATAGCTCCATAAACACAGATCCTAGAATTTTCACAAGAGACATGGCTAGTCACAAAACTCATCACACTCAAGAAACCCAAAGCTATGGCTCCAACCATATATTTACAGTTCTCCTGGGCCAGGTGCAATTCACCAATCAGGGGTAATTTTTTATATAAGCAATGTTGCCTAGTAACACAGCTAACATTCTATTTCTATCAGGTTTAAAGGGGAACAGATCTAGAAAGGTAACTGGGCCCAAAGTCAACATCTCACTACAAATGAAAAAGAGTTTTGTTAACTCTTTACCCACACTCCACAAAAAGAAATCCAAGGAACAGTGGAACCAAACTAGATAGGAAAGAAAACTAAATTTTAGGATCACAGCTGTAGACTAGGCCCAGGAAGCAGTCCATTCAAAATTACACAATGAACAAGCAGTAGACCTCAGATGTTTCTGTAACAGGAGAAAGAGGCAATTAGGAACTCCAGGAAAACAACAAGCTGGCTGATATGAAGCTATTTATTTATTATTTGTGGAATAACTCTGAGAACTTGTAAGAAAATTGAATCTACTTGATCTGAACACAGCACAATTCTTCCAAGAGGGGCACAAGTTTAGTGACACAGGATAATAATAATATTCCCTCACCATACATCCAATTAGTTACTAGATCTTTTGTGAACAATGTTTAAATAATCATAATATTATAATAGGTTCTTATTGGTTTTATCTTTTTAAGATCAATTTACAGTTGACACATGGAAGATTTAACTATAAGTTAGAGAACAAAAAATAAGCATCCTAAATCTTCACAATGTCAGTGTGGTAAGACAGCTAACAGAAGATGGGGAGAAAGAGAAAGGGAAGTGTACGGTGGTAATTTCTTCATTAAAATAATAGGGAGTCAAGAAGTACCGTCCACAATTGATGGATCAGAAAATAGAGGTTTAAGTATACTGTTTAATTTTAAAAGGTAAGTAGTAGCAAGAGCTAAAAATAAAAACACAACTAACAAACAGTGAGAAGTTGTTAAGTAAGCAAAATTCCTAATTTTTTTATAGTAAGGAGTTAGTAAAGCTGATAAACCAATAAACATATAAAAATATATAAATCAGTCAATAAAATATAAAACTCAGTCAATAAAAAAACAGGGTTATCTATGATAGAAAACAAGCCTTTACCTTGAAGCAAAATAAGAGAAACTCCAACTACAGCAGAAAGGGTTTAGGATAGCAATAAAGGGAAATATCCTGCCCCAGGAGCAGAGGGACTTACAGGGAGACATGTCATTCCATAGATATTTTTCAGAAAACAGCAAAAATCTGTTTTCTGGTTTCTTGACTAGGTAGAATGCTATCAAGAGGCAGGGCTATAATCTCTAAAGACTGTATAGAATTTCATTTATAACATGACTCACATACTTTATTTCAATAAAAAACAGGCTATAATTCCTGAAGCTAATAGAATCCTCTCTTGAGTACTGCTCTGGAGTATATTAGTTAAAAGGGAGAGACTTTCTTCTACCATCTGAGTAGCTTCCCTTATATTTCTTAAGACCTAATTCAAAAATGGGAGGCACAACAGATTTAGGTCATGCTTATGAACATAAATCATAACTTTTGGTTCCGCTGATCCTCAGGGGGTTAACAGACACTTGCCTTCTTGCTACTACTCTTGTTCTTCTAATATATTATTTATTAATTTGCAAAACACTTACATTGCTGTAGCATATAAGTGCTAACAGATAAGGTTAAAAACTTCTAAATTATTTAAGTCCACCAACTAATGGAAACAAAAAATAAAAAAGAGGATAATAAATAAATAAATAAATAATAAACAAGAGGAAAAAAAGATTCTGATGACTTAATGCAAAGCTACTGAGAGAGTCTAAGGAGTGAACTGGGTTTTTTATCAAGAAGAAACCTATTTAAATAAATATAAAATCATTATGGTATGGTACCTGGTCAGGAACCAAGTCAACCATTTCTTGTTAAAAACTCATATCGTATAACACTTTCAACAGGGGGACAAAAAAAGAAAGAGATTAGGAATCCAATTTATCACACATAAAATGACAGAAGAGATGGGTGAGAGTAACCAGTTAGATGTGTTAAAGGATGAGGAAGCAGAGGGTGTGGCCTGGGAGCTGTACACTCAATAAGCAATGACTCTGGGAAGATAATTGGGCCGTTGTTCATAGGCCTTGAAGGTCTCCCTATTGTATAAAAAGGGTTCTAGGAACTTGGAAACAAGTCAATCATTTCATTTTCAGTTTTCATCATCTAGCTTGGTTTAGCCCTCTTTAGAAATGCTTTGGATACTAGGGGGCGAGGTGGTAAAATGGAAAGAGCCCTTCATTTTCTCTTTTATAAAACAAGGACAATATCCCACAAGGTGTTTTGTATTCAAGACAAAATGAGATAAAATACATGAAAGTAATGGAATGCTAGTTACTAAATACTTGTTAGTTTTCTTATGCTACAGGAGAGATGGCTACAAGACTTGTGCTCCACTGAGAAGCAGCTGCCCAGCCAATCCTACCAGCATCCAATCCAGTGTGTCAAGTGACTAGTTCTCCCCAGTGGAACCCAAGTAGGAGGGATGTTCACTGTATACCCAGCCTGAGACTCTTCAGAACCAGGTACACCTTCTCTCTGTTCCTTTCCCATCTGCCAGCTAGATACAGATGTCCCCGATGAGGCTCCGGATGATGGAAGTCCTACAGGAAAGGAGATGCCTGAGCGCCTCAGTCACCTGTGCACAAGCCACCTGGCAACCAGGACCAGGAATACCTGGTGACTATCACATGACAGAAATAAACTATTATGTTAAGACACTAAAATGTTGAAGTCACTCTTTGTTATAGTAGCAAGTATTATCATAACCAAAGTAAACATGCTATTTGATAATTACTGTAATAGTAATTATGGGTGTCAAACAAGGCACCAAAAAAGCCATCATTAGTGCTATTATGAAATGTTGGCCAAATAAGTACATGAAAAGATGTTCATCATCCTTAGCCATCAGGAAAATGCAAAGCAAAATCACTTCACTCCCACTAGGATGACTGTGAACAAGAAGATAGGCAATAACAAGTGCTGGCAAGAATGTGGAGAAATTGGAGCCCTCATACACTGCTGGTGGGAATGCAAAATGGTGCAGCTGCTGTGGAAAAGTTTGGCAGTTCCTCTAAACTTAAACATACCATTGCCATAAGGCCCAGCAATTCTCCTTCTAGTAGATACCCAGGGAGCTAAAACATACATTCATTCAAAAACTTGCACAGGAATGTTCATAAGCAACAATATTCATAATAGCCAAAAAGTGGAAAGAATTCAAATATCCATCTATTGATGACTGGATAAACAAAATGTGAAATATATATTTCCATATGATGGAATACTATTGAGTCGTAGAAAGGAATAAGGTACTGATACATGCTAGAAACACGAATGAGCCCTGAAAACATACTAAGTGCAAGAAGCCAGGAATAAAAGATCATTTATATGAAATATGAATGTGCAAATCCACTGAGACAGAAAGTAGATTATTGGGTGCTGGAGCTGTGGTTGCTAGAGGGAAATGGGGAGGCTTTTAATGGGTAGGAGGTCTCTCTTTGGGGTTATGAAAATGTTTTGGAACATTAGGTAGCAGTGATGGAGGCATAATTCTGTGAATATACTAAAACACATTGAGTTGTATGATTTAAAAGCACGAATTTTATGGTATGTGAATCATATCTCAATTAAAAAAAAAGAAATCTCAGCTACTTGCTTTATTTTGCCTCCCAGAGAATCTGGCTCTACACAAAAAAGCACTGAACTCTTTTCAAGTAATGACTAGAAAAAGGTGTGCGGGAAACTTCTGGGATGCTGGAATGTGCCTGTCAACCCCAGTGGTAGTTATATGGGCATATATACATGTAAATATTCTTTCCAGGCATGATTCTAGGTTGGTCAGAACCCACAGAATCCTTCCTCCTGGCTTCCTCCGCAAACAGGTAAGCCACACAGTGCCACAATGCCACATTCACGAAAAGCCTCTTTTTGCCTACAGAGACCTAAGGCAACAAGCTTTCCTTAAGTAACAGTGTAGCTAGCACAGAGATGAGATAAATATTTAAAGCTAACTCTGAGAATGATGTGAGGGTGGGGAATAGGACAGAGTCCCAGAATAACCACTGAAGTGTATATGGTATCAGCAAAATTCTCTAAGGAAGAAAAAAAGTCTTAAAAGCAGAGTGTGGGCTGTGGGGGGCGGGCCCAGGATGGGACTGCGTATGGAAAGTATCTTTTTATTCCCTGCTTAGGCACAAGCCATTTTCAAAAGTCAAGTTCAAACCACAAGATAAGGAAAGCTTGTTTAGTTATATAAAGCAAAATCTCATCTAAGTACTTAATAGTCAAAACTGAAGTAAAGGATCACTGGAATGTTTTCAACCTCTGGGTAAGAATGTAATTTGGTGATTCCATGAATCTTCACTGGACCCTTCTGAATCCATTGGAAAGACTATCTTTTGAGTTGGAATAAATTCCTCAGAAGGGCGTGACTTACTTGCAGGAGACTTTAGTTCTGTCGGCTACCATGGTCCACTGCTGCTGGCTGGTGGACACCTCAACGTAGTAGCTATAGCTTCGGTCATCACAGTCCCAAAGTAACAACCTGAACAGAGAAAAACAAGAACACTGTGAATGTTCGAACTAGCCACTTCCTTACACTGTAGGCATGAGGGAACCTGCTATCCCTTCTACCTGCCTCTTTTGCCCCACCACCTTCCAGGACTGGAGAAGGAAGGTGAATCCCAAACAAAAGTATGACGAGAGAAGGTGGAGGCGGTCTTCAGTGGGAGGCTTGTCTCTTCAGGAATTTATTTCATAGGTCACTCAATCCCAGCAGCCTCTTACCTTAAGTGGCAAAGCTTTTCAGATTGCCTTATCAGGGAGCTGTCCCCAAATCTTCCTGATCCCTCCAGCTGTCACCTCCAGTGGCTGGGCTGACCAAAGGCAGCATCCATGAGGCCACTGTTCATGGGGGAATCTGTGCTTTCTAGCTGGTCACAATGAGCATGCTCCAATGGCTCTGATTATCAGTTTCAGGCACCTTCTCATTCTTAGCAGACTTTGTATATCTTTGGTAAGATTATCTGATTTGTAGATATAAGCAAACATATATTCATTAGTAAAACTTTATTATTTAGAAACTGATTGTCTTAGTCCTGTTCTTCTTATCTCTTTTTTAGTGCCCAGGTTAGAACCTAAGCATTGACTATATGATTCCATTTATGAAGACAAAATTTATCTATGGTGACAGGAACTGGAATAGTGGTTACCTTAGGGGAGGTAATGACTGGGAAAATATATGTGGGAAACTTCTAGGATCCTGGGAAAGTACTAATTTTCATCTGCATGGTAGCTATATGGGTATATACTTGCATAAATATTCACTGAGCTATACATAAATGATTTGTACACTGTACTGAGTTATTCTTCAGATTAAAAAATAGAATTAAAAAAAAAGAACATAAGTATTGCAATGTGGGATCAGATTACAGCCCAGCACTTTACTTCTGACAGTGCCACTGTGGTGAGAGATGAGAGAGCATTGTTTTCTATGATTTCAGCCTCAGAAGTCCTTCCCATACAAGTCATCTACCTTACTGCTTTACCTGGTCATGCACATCCACTTTCTCCACCAGTTGGAACAGATGACAAGGTCCCTGAAGGCAGTGACTATGTCTTACTTGTTTTTCTATACCCAGTCCTAGGCAGAGTGCCTCACACAGAGCCCACACTCAATGACTATTTGTTGAGCAAATACATTATTTGTAACAACAGTAATAGTGATCAACATTATCATAATGGCCAACATTTCTTTAATGCTTACTGTGTGCAAGTCCTATGTTAAATACTCTATATAATTTATCTTATTAAAACCTTCTCAAAATCCTCCTAGCAAGCATTATAACTCTCATCAAATTATATATGGTGAAAGTGAGGCTTAAGGCTGTTAAGTAACTTGTCTAAACTCACACAGTGGTGATGGTGGATACAGGGTTCCAGCCTGGTATCCTGACCAAAGCCCACTTCTATAATCCCTCTGTCAAATGCTTCCTTTACTCCCAGTTTATGTATCTGGGTCATAACTTATAACTGGTAACTACTCTACTAAACTGGTAACTCACTCTACTAAAGTACTTCATATTGTTTCTCCTTAATCTTCCAATTACAATCGATGAAAATCCTTTGCACCAGTTCAGTCTAGTGTCACCTATAAAGCTATTATGGAGGATTAGAAATGCCACTGTGTTCTTCTCTCCCCTTACCATTTGTTGCTTATTTACAATTGTAACTTGCTTGCTATCAATGACCAAATCCACAGTACCTAATATTTTGGCAATTACCTTTTAAGTAGAGAAAACTGTTAAAAAGTTTTGGAAAGCAGAAACAGGATATACTTACTGATTCCATTTAATTCACCTGCGTGTTTAATCTCTCAGAGTACTCTGAATGAATCAGACAGGCTTCCACCCTATTTTTTTAAATGCCCAATAATTCTAAGATTACAGCAGCTTGCTGATAAGAAAGTGAATCATTTCCCTCATTAGTCATTTCTTTGAAAATAATTCTAGTTTCTTAGCACTTTTATGCAGTTAGCCTATGTTAATTTATATATATGTTGAGTAACTTTAAAAAGTGTAATAATTTTTGCTTCTATGTCTGGTTCCCAGAATGATTATAAGCTCATTAGAAAGACTATTGATCTTTTTCTTTTTAAAAAATCCTACTCCAAATATGTGGGCTCTGTTTATGGTATATGTTTCACATATGGTCAGTGCTGAAACCATTCATAACTCTGCCAGAATAGGTTAAAAACAAGAAAAAACCCTTCAGATTAATCAATCTATCTTTTTACTTAACAGTCCTGGTAACAGGCTTTTTGGAAGACAATGCTGAGGCTATTTCCCCAATGGGATTTTAGATTATTTATGGAGAGCTAGGTTTTATCATAATCCCTATCCTTCTGAATAATCACGAATTTGTTCCTACCAGCATACAGAATCAGTCCCTTTTGGGACATGATCGAACCAGATCCTGAAATACTTCTTGGAAAAAGACTGATCCAAGGATATGGGATATGGATAAGATAAAAAGGAAGACCAATTATCAGTAAGTATCATAAATGCCCCAATAGAGATTCTTGGGGTGAGAGCATAGTGAAAGAATTTTTAAGGTTGTGCATATTGTGCCCCATAGTAGATTATTCTATAAAGTCCTCCAGTAATTTTTCAAGGCAAACTACTGTTTTACAAGGAAGTTTACCTGTAATTCTGGTAATTTTGTAAACACATAAACACAGTGCAAATTGTTTGTAACTTCTTTTCTTAATGATCTATTGTGAAAACTTTTGTACGAGCAAATATTCTTCCTCATCATATGTACTGGCTTCACAGAACTTCACTGTATGGATGTCCCATAATTTAATAGATCTCTTATTGGAGACTTAGGCAGTTGATAACGTTACATTGTTCTGAAGACTCTGTGATGAACATTCTGAAGCTAAATCTACAATGACTGCTTTTGAATGTTCTGTAACTGAAATTTGTGGAGTAGGCATGCGAGATCTTGATACGTATTACAAAATAGCTGCACACCTCTCCCCAAAACAAAACATCTGTATTGATGTATACCCACACCAGCAGCAGTGTAAAAAAAAAAAAGCCCATTTCTGTGCATCACCACCAATATTGTAATTTTTAAAAATACTGCCAATTTGACAGGTAAAATACATCTCATTCCTCTAATTTGCAGCTTATTATCATTTGATTTGAACATTTTATCCTTTTTTTACTTATACTTACCTTTTTTTAATGACTTAGAAGCTGCCCTCTATGTTTTAAGGGCATTAATCCACTGCCTATCATAGTTTGCATGCCTTATGATAATAATTTTTATTAGCCGAGTCTATTGATTCCTACTTCAATAATTTCTCCTGGGAGTCGGAGCCAAGATGGCGGCGTGAGTAGAGCAGCGGAAATCTCCTCCCAAAACCACATATATCTATGAAAATATAACAAAGACAACCCTTCCTAGAATAAAGACAGGACAACATCCAGACCACATCCGCACCTGAGAGAACCCAGCGCCTCGCGAAGGGGGTAAGATACAAGCCCCGGCCCGGCGGGACCTGAGCGCCCCTCCCCCCAGCTCCCGGCGGGAGAAGAATAGGCAGGGCGGGAGGGAGACGGAGCCCAGGACTGCCGAACACCCAGCCCCAGCCATCCGGGCCAGAGTGCAGGGCCCTCAATACGAGGAAAACAGGGCAGCAAGAACGGTGAGTGGGTACCGGAGGCCCGGGGCCAGAGGACATAAGAAAAGCGAGCTGCCATTTTTTTTTTTCTGTTTTGTTTTGGCAAGCGCTTTTTAGAAGTCTTAAAGGGATAGGGACCCCAATACTAGGGAAACAGTGCAGCAAGACGGGTGAGCAGATGGCTGAGACTGGCGCCGGAGAACAAAGAAAAACGAGCAGCCATTATTTATTTATTTATTTATTTTTCTTAATTAAAAAAATTTTTTTCTTTTCTTTTTTTTTTTTTTGTGGTTGTTGGTTCGTTTTGCCGGGTGCTTTTTGGAAGTCTTAAAGAGGCAGGGCGGGACACTTAATCCAGAGGTAGGGAATCTGGGGATCTCTGGGTACCCTAATCCCCTGGGCTGCAGGGAGCACGGAGGCCCCTCACGGAGATAAACAGCCTCCCTACCGCTCCCCCTCCAACGACTCCACCACTTTGAAACAGCGGCCTGAGCCAGGCCACGCCCACAGCAACAGCGGAGATTAACTCCATAGCAGCCGGGCAGGAAGCAGAAGCCCTGTCTGCGCACAGCTGACCAGCACAAGCCGCTAGAGGTCGCTGTTCTCCCAGGAGAGGAGGGCCACAAACCAACAAGAAGGGAAGTTCTTCCAGCCGTCACTCGTCCCAGCTCTGCAGACTATTCCTATCACCATGAAAAGGCAAAGCTACAGGCAGACAAAGATCACAGAGACAACACCAGAGAAGGAGACAGACCTTACCAGTCTTCCTGAAAAAGAATTCAAAATAAAAATCATAAACATGCTGACAGAGATGCAGAGAAATACGCAAGAGAAATGGGATGAAGTCTGGAGGGAGATCACAGATACCAGAAAGGAGATTACAGAAATGAAACAAACTCTGGAAGGGTTTATAAGCAGAATGGATAGGACGCAAGAGGCCACTGATGGAACTGAAACCAGAGAACAGGAAAGCATAGAAGCTGACATAGACAGAGATAAAAGGATCTCCAGGAATGAAACAATATTAAGAGAACTGTGTGACCAATCCAAAAGGAACAATATCCGTATTATAGGGGTACCAGAAGAAGAAGAAGAGAGAGGAAAAGGGATGCAAAGTATCTTGGAAGAAATAATTGCTGAAAACTTCCCCAAACTGGGGGAGGAAATAATTGAACAGACCACGGAAATACACAGAACCCCCAACAGAAAGGATCCAAGGAGGACAACACCAAGACACATAATAATTAAAATGACAAAGATGAAGGACAAGGAAAGAATTTTAAAGGCAGCTAGAGAGAAAAAGGTGACCTATAAAGGAAAACCTATCAGGCGAACGTCTGACTTCTCAACAGAAACCCTACAAGCCATACAACAGCATGATATATTTAATGCAATGAAACAGAAGGGACTTGAACCAAGGATACTGTATCCAGCACGACTATCATTTAAATATGATGGTGGGATTAAACAATTCCCAGACAAACAAAAGCTGAGGGAATTTGCTTCCCACAAATCACCTCTACAGGACATCTTACAGGGACTGCTCTAGATGGGAGCACTCCTAGAAAGAGCACAGCACAAAACACCCAACATATGAAGAATCGAGGAGGAGGAATAAGAAGGGAGAGAAGAAAAGAATCTCCAGACAGTGTATATAACAGCTCAATAAGCGAGCTAAGTTAGGCAGTAAGATACTAAACAGGCTAACCTTGAACCTTTGGTAACCACAAATTTAAAGCCTGCAATGGCAATAAGTACATATCTTTCAATAGTCACCCTAAATGTTAATGGGCTGAATGCACCAATCAAAAGACATAGACTAATAGAATGGATAAAAAAGCAAGATCCATCTATATTCTGCTTACAAGAAACTCACCTCAAACCCAAAGACATGTACAGACAAAAAGTCAAGGGATGGAAAAACATATTTCAAGCAAACAACAGCGAGAAGAAAGCAGGGGTTGCAGTACTAATATCAGACAAAATAGACTTCAAAACAAAGAAAGTAACAAGAGATAAAGAAGGACACTACATAATGATAAAGGGCTCAGTCCAACAAGGGGATATGACCATTCTAAATATATATGCAACCAACACAGGAGCACCAGCATACGTGAAACAAATACTAACAGAACTAAAGGGGGAAATAGACTGCAATGCAATCATTCTAGGACACTTCAACACACCACTCACACCAAAGGATAGATCCACTGGGCAGAAAATAAGTAAGGACACAGAAGCACTGAACAACACAGTAGAGCAGATGGACCTAATAGACATCTACAAAACTCTACATCCAAAAGCAACAGGATACACATTCTTCTCAAGTGCACATGGGACATTCTCCAGAATAGACCACATACTAGGACACAAAAAGAGCCTCAGTAAATTCCAAAAGATTGAAATCCTACCAACCAACTTTTCAGACCACAAAGGCATAAAACTAGAAATAAACTGTACAAAGAAGGCAAAAAGGCTCACAAACACGTGGAGGCTTAACAACACGCTCCTAAATAATCAATGGATCAATGACCAAATCAAAATGGAGATCCAGCAATATATGGAAACAAATGACGACAACAACACAAAGCCCCAACTACTGAGGGACACAGCAAAAGCAGTCTTAAGAGGAAAGTATATACCAATTCAGGCATATTTAAAGCAGGAAGAACAATCCCAAATGAATGGTCTAATGTCACAATTATTGAAATTGGAAAAAGAACAAACGAGGCCTAAGGTCAGCAGAAGGGGGGAATAATAAAGATGAGAGAAGAAATAAATAAAATTGAGAAGAATAAAACAATAGCAAAAATCAATGAAACCAAGAGCTGGTTCTTCGAGAAAATAAACAAAATAGATAGGCCTCTAGCCAGACTTATTAAGAGGAAAAGAGAGTCAACACAAATCAACAGTATCAGAAACGAGACAGGAAAAATCACGATGGACCACACAGAAATACAAAGAATTATTAGAGAGTACTACGAAAACCTATATGCGAACAAGCTGGGAAACCTAGGAGAAATGGACAAATTCCTAGAAAAATACAACCTTCCAAGACTGACCCAGAAAGAAACAGAAAATCGAAACAGACCAATTATCAGCAACGAAATTGAAGCGGTAATCAAAAAACTACCAAAGAACAAAACCCCCGGGCCAGATGGATTTACCTCAGAATTTTATCAGACATACAGGGAAGACATAATACCCATTCTCCTTAAAGTTTTCGAAAAAAGAGAGGAGGAGGGGATACTCCCAAACTCACTCTATGAAGCTAACATCACCCTAATACCAAAACCAGGGAAAGACCCCACCAAAAAAGAAAATTACAGACCAATATCCCTGATGAACGTAGATGCAAAAATATTCAATAAAATATTAGCAAACCGAATTCAAAAATACATCAAAAGGATCATACACCATGACCAAGTGGGATTCATCCCAGGGATGCAAGGATGGTACAACATTCGAAAGTCCATCAACATCATCCACCACATCAACAAAAAGAAAGACAAAAACCACATGATCATCTCCATAGATGCTGAAGAAGCATTTGACAAAGTTCAACATCCATTCATGATAAAAACTCTCAGCAAAATGGGAATAGAGGGCAAATACCTCAACATAATAAAGGCCATCTATGATAAACCCACAGCCAACATTATATTGAACAGCGAGAAGCTGAAAGCATTTCCTCTGAGATCGGGAACTAGACAGGGATGCCCACTCTCCCCACTGTTATTTAACATAGTACTGGAGGTCCTAGCCATGGCAATCAGACAAAACAAAAAAATACAAGGAATCCAGATTGGTAAAGAAGAAGTTAAACTGTCACTATTTGCAGATGACATGATACTGTACATAAAAAAACCCTAAAGACTCCACCCCAAAACTACTAGAACTGATATCGGAATACAGCAAAGTTGCAGGATACAAAATCAACACACAGAAATCTGTGGCTTTCCTATACACTAATAATGAACCAACAGAAAGAGAAATCAGGAAAACAACTCCATTCACAATTGCATCAAAAAAAAATAAAATACCTAGGAATAAACCTAACCAAAGAAGTGAAAGACTTATACTCTGAAAACTACAAGTCACTCTTAAGAGAAATTAAAGGGGACACTAACAGATGGAAACTCATTCCATGCTTGTGGCTAGGAAGAATTAATATCGTCAAAATGGCCATCCTGCCCAAAGCAATATACAGATTTGATGCAATCCCTATGAAACTACCAGCAACATTCTTCAATGAACCGGAACAAATAATTCAAAAATTCATATGGAAACACCAAAGACCCCAAATAGCCAAAGGAATCCTGAGAAAGAAGAATAAAGTAGGGGGGATCTCACTCCCCAACTTCAAACTCTATTATAAAGCCATTGTAATCAAGACAATTTGGTACTGGCACAAGAGCAGAGCCACAGACCAATGGAACAGACTAGAGAATCCAGACATTAACCCAGACATATATGGTCAATTAATATTTGATAAAGGAGCCATGGACATACAATGGCGAAATGACAGTCTCTTCAACAGATGGAGCTGGCAAAACTGGACAGCTACATGTAGGAGAATGAAACTGGACCATTGTCTAACCCCATATACAAAAGTAAACTCAAAATGGATCAAAGACCTGAATGTAAGTCATGAAACCATTAAACTCTTGGAAGAAAACATAGGCAAAAACCTCTTAGACATAAACATGAGTGACCTCTTCTTGAACATATCTCCCCGGGCAAGGAAAACAACAGCAAAAATGAACAAGTGGGACTATATCAAGCTGAAAAGCTTCTGTACAGCAAAAGACACCATCAATAGAACAAAAAGGAATCCTACAGTATGGGAGAATATATTTGAAAATGACACATCCGATAAAGGCTTGACGTCCAGAATATATAAAGAGCTCACACGCCTCAACAAACAAAAAACAAATAACCCAATTAAAAAATGGGCAGAGGAACTGAACAGACAGTTCTCCAAAAAAGAAATACAGATGGGCAACAGACACATGAAAAGATGCTCCACATCGCTAATTATCAGAGAAATGCAAATTAAAACTACAATGAGGTATCACCTCACACCAGTAAGGATGACTGCCATCCAAAAGACAAACAACAACAAATGTTGGAGAGGCTGTGGAGAAAGGGGAACCCTCCTACACTGCTGGTGGGAATGTAAATTAGTTCAACCATTGTGGAAAGCAGTATGGAGGTACATCAAAATGCTCAAAACAGACTTACCATTTGACCCAGGAATTGCACTCCTAGGAATTTACCCTAAAGAATGCAGCAATCAAGTATGAGAAAGACCAATGTACCCCTATGTTTATCGCAGCACTATTTACAATAGCCAAGAATTGGAAGCAACCTAAATGCCCATCGATAGATGAATGGATAAAGAAGATGTGGTACATATACACAATGGAATACTACTCAGCCATAAGAAAAGGGCAAATCCTACCATTTGCAGCAACATGGATGGAGCTGGAGGGTATTATGCTCAGTGAAACAAGCCAAGTGGAGAAAGAGAAATACCAAATGATTTCACTCATCTGTGGAATATAAGAACAAAGGAAAAACTGAAGGAACAAAACAGCAGCAGAATCACAGAACTCAAGAATGGACTAACAGGTACCAAAGGGAAAGGGACTGGGGAGGATGGGTGGGTAGGGAGGGATAAGGAGGGGAAGAAGAAGGGGAGTATTAAGATTAGCATACATGGGGGGTGGGCGAAAGGGGAGGGCTGTACAACACAGAGAAGGCAAGTAGTGATTCTACAACATTTTGCTATGCTGATGGACAGTGCCTGTAAAGGGGTTTATCGGGGGGACCTGGTATAGGGGAGAGACTAGTAAACATACTATTCGTCATGTAAGTGTAGATTAGTGATACCAAAAAAAAAAAAAAAAAAGGCAGTTCCTATGTGGTGGCCTCCAATGAGTTCTACACAAGGGTATAAAGGGCATATAAAAGTGTAGGCAAAGGGCTTGTTTGTGTTTATACAGAGGATCAAAGCCTAATTGGGCTACCCCGAAAATCAACTAAGATACAATATGAAAAAGAACTTCCAACATCAGTACTCTCTGGAAGACTCATGCCAGAAGATGATCATCAAAAAACCCCAACAAAGATCCACGCACTGCTACAGGTGTAGATCCACTCATCCCACCAGTTCCTGGACTTGCCATGGGAATGAGGAAGGAGATATCTAAGCTGGCCTGTGCATACAGTAAAACAACAAATTTGACTGGATCTATACTGTTGGAACTCAACCAAGAATTAGGAGAAGTGCAAATTGTAGCGCTCCAAAATCTTACAACTACAGACTATTTACTGTTAAAAGAACATATGGGATGTGAACAGTCCCCAGGAATGGGTTGTTTTAATTTGTCTGATTTCTCTCAGACTGTTCAAGCTCAGTTGGACAATATCCACCATATCATAGATAAGTTTTCACAAATGCCTAAGGTGCCTAACTGGTTTTCTTGGTTTCACTGGAGATGGCTGGTAATTACAGGTATGCTTTGGTTATGTAACTATACTCCTATTATGTTAATGTGTGTGCGCAATTTAATTAGTAGTTTAAAACCTATACATGCTGAAGTTACTCTACAAGAAGATATGTCAAAAAAATAATCAATCTTCCCATGTTTTCTTCCACCTGCTACTTCTATAGCTTTTCTTCTTCTTTCCTAATTACAACCCTTAAATAGAATTTGTGCCTCATATCAAATTTACCGAGTATCATAATTCTTCCAAGTGGTAAAGATACCTCAAGACAAACGCTGGGCATAGAAGCTACAGGGCATAAATATGCAAAGAAGTAAAAAGCTAACCTTTTCAAACAATAAGGCTTCTCTCTCACTTACCAACTTCACATTTCCCTGTATGGCCCCGGAAGATGACTGGTTAGCCAGAGACGGGTAAGATTCCTCAAGGGAGGAACAACCTAAGACAGGCACAGTCGCAGGGGGGCCATCAGGTGAGAAATTGGGGATCAACAGAGGTGAGGCTTAGAACCTCACCCCCCCTGTTCTGAGAGAAATCTTCTGCATACGTGGATGTTTTATTGCCCTGGTCTAGCTTGGATTAACACATAGTCTACAGGCACACACCTGATCATCTACATTTGCTCTCTTACAACACTAAACTATGTTTTCTACCTTTATCCTGTATCTACCTACCACTTCAGCATTTTATTAAAAATAATAATAATAAAGAGAGAAATGTGTATCCACATATAAATCAAGTATAAAAATCAAATCAATATTCATATTTGAACTGACTGTTTATAGTTCATAATGCATGAGCAAAACCAAAAGTTTCTGTGATGACTGCCCTTGTACTGTTCACCATGTAACTTATTCACTATGTAAGAATTTGTTCTCCATGTAAGAACTTGTTTGTTATGCCTCAGAAGATTGGAGACTGACAAAAATTAGGCTTGGGGTGGATTAATGATTGTGCATTGAGCATTGACTCCCCTATACAGAATTTTATTTTTGTTAACAACCATTTGATCAATAAATATGAGAAATCCCCTCACATACAAACAAACAAACAATCAAAAAAAAGTACACACTTCCAATTGTAAAATAAATAAGTAACCGGGATGTAATGTATAGCATAAGGAATATAGTCAAAATATTGTAACAACGTGGTATGGTGATAGCTGGTACCTAGAATTATCATGTATATAAATGTTGAATCACTGTGTTGTACACCTGAAACTAATGTAATACTGTGTGTCAACTACCCTTCAATAAAAAATAATTATCTAAAAAAAAAAAAATTTCTCCTGGTCTATATTTTTTTCTGAACAGCAGCCAAATGCACAAACTGGTTGAGACATCTCCTCTCTATTCCTCTATTAAAGAGTCTCTGGGGGTTGGAAATGTGGGGTCATGGTGACTCCTGAGCGGAAAACAGATACTGATAGATCCTCAGGATATTCAAGCCTAGGGTTCAGACTCACCTACACTTTTGAGTTTTTAAGGGGAATTCTAATTCATGTGCTGAGATGTATAGTTGCTTGGAATTTAGGCTTAGCCAGTAATGAAAATCCCTTTGTTGATTCAGCTTAAAAAAAAGCAAGTACGGTTGAAGGACACTAAAGGAAAGACTGGTTTAATGTCTCTTTTCCATGAAGGGAAATTTTCTTCTAGTAAGGCACAACTGAAAAGCCCACCAACTCCCTTCACTTCTTTCTCTGCCAGCAAAATCCATTCCTAGTCCGCACCTTCAACAAGGTAGAGAGATTTCCGACTTGAAATCTGCCGGGAACATCTGCCTGTGAGCTCGTCCAGGACTGACACACTTAGGACGGTTCCTGAGAGGAGTTCCTTAGCAAACCTGCCCACACCCACAGGCCTCTGCCTGCACTCGAGAAGGCCCTTTTCAACAGGCACTGAGAAAGGAAACCGCCAGCTAAGGTCTGCCAATGCAGGTTGGGTCTGTGTTCAGCTGTTACCACAAACCCTCCACCTAGTGAGAGCTGCGCGGAATGCCTGGTGGTATTAACTGCTGTCTTCCCCGCCTTCCCTAATCCTCACTGTGGAGCTTCCCTTAAAGCAGTGAAGTGCTGGGCCTTTTAGAATTGATTAGCACATGTGATTTTGCTTACATCTTCCATAAAGGCTCTGGCTGGCTGCATACCATTGATTACTAGGGTTTGGTTTACAGCAACTAATCGCTCTCCTTGCTAGTGTTTTGATACAAAATTCAATAGCGAATATGTTTTCAAAACTCTTTTCTCTGTGGCTTGAGTCAGAAGTGACTTCAGGCAAACCCAGTGAACTGAGTTTTTCCTTCTTTAAAATAATTGCTCTCTCATCAGTCTGTGAAGATAGTTTCCAGATTGTAGCATTCTAATTGGAAAGTCTTCATTATGCATGCGATTACAAACTGTGTTGTGCTGAATGGCATTTTTGCATCTCTTTCTTAAGGGATTAATTCTGTGCTAGACTGTGAACAATGGCTGAGGTTTAACAGTTGAGATCGACAGCCTCTCCACTGAATTTGTCTTTTGGACCAGGAGCAAGAGCTTGCTTCGCTGGTTTCTAGCTGTCCATCGTTCATGGGAGACTCCCCAGGAAGGCCTGTGGCCACCACTGCCGCTGTTGCAGTTTTCTTATTTGGGGAAAACAGATAATGAAGGGAAAATCAACTGCCAGGATATTAGAAATATAACAATAATTTATCATCAAATCCTCTCCTAATCTCATCAATACCAAAGATAGTTCTGACCTTAAACATTTATACAGACTGTTCTTTGTGAAAGATCTTCAAAAATATGTTCTTTAGAAATAATTGTTTTCACTTCAACAAATATTTACTGGGTATTGAAATAAGTGACATTAGGTCAGTCACTTAACTACTTGTACTTCAGTTTCACCCCTTGTGAAATTAAAGGTCTAGATTTGACAGTTTCTAAGGGTTCTTCCAGTTCTAATATTTTATAGTTCTCTGCATCAGCAAATGTAGCACAGGTGGGTTTTGTTTTAATTTTCTGCATATTTGTCCATTACATAGAGACTCCTCTCCCTGAGGAGTTCTCAACCTCAACCTTGAGGACACGGTGGGGGGTTCCTGAGCTCGGTTTGTAGAACTGACTGCGTTCTAGGAAGGTGCACAGCCCATGCTGGGTCAGTCAGTTTTTGTCTCTCAAAAATTTAGAATTATGTGAGATTGTAGCTTAACTGGTCCTGTTTACTTAAAATGAGATGATGAGAATGCAGGCCCTCTGGGGTGACCTCTGTAATCAGAGCACAAAAATGCAAAGAAAGTCATGTACAGTTACTAGCGAAGAAGAACTGGTGGCATGGCTCAGGGAGGGTTCTCTGGGCTCCTGGCAGGATTCTAATATCTGACTTTGGTCCCTATGAGGACCACCAGAGTTTCTGTCTTGGTCTTTCATTAGAAATCTCCCTGTTATTTTAATAGATTCACCATTTATGGAGTAAACTGTCTTTACCTGGTTTCTGCAGCTTGGAACCAAAAGGGCCTAAGCTAAGCTGCCAGCACAGTACATGAGACAGAAAAAACACTCCAACTCAACAAAGAGCAGATGTCCCAGTGATGAGGAGGAGGAGGAGGATGACATAACAGCTATGGGACCAGAGACCGCGAGCTGAAGAACAGGATGGTGAGGAAGCTCAGCTGGATAGCAATCTTTTCACTCAAGTATGAAAGAAGATTCTTTGCAGAAGCTGCGAGTGGCAGAACTGCGGTGTGGGGTGGAAAGGTAAAACAGGCTGTGGGACAGACACCCTGGACCCAGCTGAGCTGAGGGAGGGGGTCTTGCAAAGACAGAATAATCAACGTAGCTCATGACTCTCTTAAGCAGCAGCACTGAGGGAGCAGGAGAGAAGCAAGCAGTGTTGACAGTGACAAGAAGGGTAGAGTGCAGGGTCAGGGAAAGAGGGGCCAGTAAGAGTATTTACCACTTCTGGGCTGCTGAGGAGCCAAGTGGGGTCAGAGGGGGCTGGCTGACTTTCAGACCAGAGAGGGAATGGAGATCTTGAAGCAAAAGAGCAGATGAAACAGACACAAAGGTGAGAGAGAAAGGTAAGAAGCAGAGGTCACAAAGGGAAACTTCCGGGCTTGTACCTCATTCACAAGAGCCCAGTTCTCACTCCTGAATGAGGAGCAGAAAGACAAACACGTGAGAGGTTCTGTTCTGATCTCTGCTACTGAGGCAGGCAGGGGCCTGTAACAGCTGCTGGAAGAAATTATACAGCTTCAGAAGAACACTTGACTGGTGCGGAACTGAGATTTTCCCTAAGATGAGAGGGATCCTTACTGTCGGCTGTCACAGGGGTTGATGAGGTAGCTTCCTCCTCAGGTGAAGGGCAAGATCTAGCTCAGAAGAACTGAAGGACTGCAAGCCCCAAGTGAGGTTCTCAGCAGGAGACTGGAACCAAGTAACAACGTTTTATCTGAAGTGTATGAAGAGGGCCAGGTGGCCGCCCTGTGGCTTCCAGATACGGGCACTCTCGAGGAGCTGCTGCTGCGATGCCCCACTGCTAAGGGGGCCACAACCTCCCAGGGCAATGGGGCTCCCAGCCTTCTTTGGACACCTGGAGGCGGAAAACAGGCTGCTGGCCAGATGGAATGGGATCTTGGGAAATATGTTAGTCACAGGATATCAGAGAGCCTATGTAATGTCTGATATTGTTCAGTATTTTGTATTTTGAACACAGAGGGTGATTTCTCTGAGAGAGGAAGAAATAATGGCACTGGCTAACAATATTCTTTTGTAGCTGGCAAGGGAACAGACAAATGCCAGCTCTCAGTATCTGGCATATGTTGCTTCTATGTTTAGTCATTAGAGCCCCAGGGTAGAAAAAAGTGAGGAGATGGCCAAGTACCCATTTGGGCTTCACCATATAGGTGGGCTCATTGAGAAAAGGGGGAATCAAAGGAGGGGCTCTCTCTCCTACCAACTCCTACACTCAGGTACAGTGTAATCCAGGTGAAGTACATGAAAGTAGAGAAATGTCAATGGAGGTTATGGCTATAATGGATATGGCTACATGGAGAGTTGGATGGGACAAAACTTCCCAAAAGTTAGAGACAATACAAAACTACCAACTTTGAACAGCTAAGTGAAACCATTCCATTCCTTGGAGGGATTAAGTTTTTAATTTCAAGTGTTAGGTGATAACATAAAAGGTAACAGCATATTACCAAACAGTACAGCTGCGGCTGCAACATTCAGTAAACACTGGGAGCGGACTGAAGGGTGAACAACTCATCACAATCCCACCTCACATTCACACAGACCTCGCCGGTTTCAAAATGTTTTTTGCATACATTATCACGTTTGGAAAAAAACCCAACAATTTATAATCAGCACATTTCCTGCTTTTAATGCAAATCTATTTTTCTAAGTTACGTGGTTAATTTCCTTACAGGGGCTAAACACCGCCCAAGCAATCTGTTACGGATTATTCAATCATTGGCAAACCCTCTATTAATAAATAAGTTTTGGCCTAGTCTTATGATCTAGATTTTATATTACACAGTCCAACTTGATGAAAATTCTTTCATTTTATGCTTTAAATGTGGATATATGAGAAAATGCTGCCCAGGCCACACAGTTCTTGAGAAGAAAATCAGTTTTCTTCTATTTTTCAAGGTGACTTTTTTCAAGATGGCCTCTTCCTGAAGCAAGATGTTGCCATCGAAAATACTGGGAACCATTTTAAATGGTTAAAAGGTGAAGTCTCATTATGTTATAGACGTTTTCGGCAGTGGCCCACTAAGCAGGTATGCAGCTTTTACAGATCTTTCTCTGTGTTTAAATTTGGCATCATCAATTTCCCTCCCTGCAGCAAGGCCATCTTCCTTGATCTCAGCAGCTTCCTCGTCATGAAGCATGTACACAATCGGTGAGATTGGCCCAATTTGGCTCACCAGCAGGACTGGAAAAGAATGTGCAAGAGATAGAAACTAAGAGGTCCTGCCCAGTCCACAGGGTTTAGCCCCCTAGGTATCAAGTCCAGCTCATTTTCAGCTTCATTTGCTAGGAAAGCTACTAAGGTCTGTTGTGATTTTAAAAGGCCAGAATCAGTTTCTTCTGTTAACAGCTGAAGTTATATGCATTTGTGTGAGCTTTCATGTTCCTTGCCCCTAACTTCACGAAATCATTAGGAGGGTGAGAGGAAGGGACAGGCATGTTGAAGAGCTCAGAACTCACTAATCTCTCAGCTGAGTGCTAGGGGTTTTACTCAGATCTTTACTTGCATTTATGACTTCTATGGAATAAAATAAACCCAATGTGAGCCTTCATCCATCAGAGAGGGGAGTAAAGTATCCTTCCAGGTTCCCTGCATAACACTATCCAAAGCCCTTGGCTTCAGCTTTCAGGACCAAATCCAGTTGGGGGAAGAACCCTGAACCATGCTGCTAGAGTGCAGGTACCTTGAGTGGCTAATAGTCTTGATCTCCTCAGGGTCCTCGGCATATCACAGGCTCTACTGAATTGAACTGAAGGACACATGGGGAGCACGACAGGGGAGGATGATGCAAAGACGAAAAGGAGCTACAGATAAATCAACCATCTCACAAAACCCAGGTAGCTCCTCCAGTGCAGCACCTTTAATGCTTGGTAGACTGAATTACATTTCAACCCCAAAACACCCCACAGCTGGTCCGCCACCGCCACACCATTTTGGAGAGTTTCACTAGATAATTGTTTGAAAAGATAATTTCTGAAATACATCAACTCTGACGACTATCTCATCTCCAGAGCTCATTCTCCTGCCCATTCTCTGACCACATGTTACTATGTGCCCACATGCACAAGCTTACAGCACCGAGAAGCAGAGCCAAAGAGAAATTTAATAAGCTCCATGGCTCCTTTCTATTCCCTTGGGAAGTTTTCATAGGAATCCGTGTCTGTGGGAGAACTCATAATTTAGCTACAGGTACATCTTTGTATTCTCTCAACCTGGTGATAAAGGGAGAGAATGGAAAGGCAAAACAAGGTGGGAAGGCTTGACTCTGAATCTTGCAGGCAAGAGAACATTCCAGCAGAGAGGAAGTACAAGGCAAAACTCTTCCTATTCAGTCACGTAATCTCTTTATTTTTGTTCTCACCAAATCTCTTCTCTAGTCTCTCTTAACACAGCCAGAGCTCTTTTCCTACAGCTCTTTCTCTCTTTCTTATCAACCTGACCTTTTCACCCAAATCAGATCTGGGTTTCAACCTTTGCTCCAGCTTTGAATCATCTTCTTTTCCCCACAGGGCACAATCTACAAAGTCCTGAGCTCTTGCTGAAAATTATTTTAAAACACTTGTCCATCCAAGTCAGCCCACCAGCCTCCTTCAAATGTGCCAGCTGCTGCTCATTCCTCCGTCAGGTCCCTTCTCTGCTAAGTTACTGCCTTTCTCTAGTCACATCCCCAAATCTTGTATTTATTCTCTTAGGTCCTGTACAATGAAATGTTCATCTGCACTTTCTCATATTTACCAGGTCTAAATTCCCTCCCTTTTAGGCCCTTCTCTAATGAACTTCCTTTACAGAATTTCTCTGTGAAGGCTTTCACATGAAAACAACTACCCTCTAAAACAGAAAAATAAAACTATAATAAGTTGCAAGTGCTATAAAATTAAAACAGAGGAAGTAGATTACGCTATTTGAAGTCTGAGGTGTCTGACAAATCATAATCCTCCATGTGGTACTTAACTTACCATTAAAATATACATTAATGAGATTAATAATAGTAACATCTCCACCAACATGTAAAAGCGAGACTCCTAACTATAAGTTCTTATAAACAAAAGATAATTAATCAATTTAATATGTAACTATGTGATAAATCTTTTGAAGAATGGCAAGAAACAAGAAAAAAAGCAAGATTGTATATAATTTTTTAAAGTGGCTACAGGGAAAAACGGCTAATTATGTTTTTCAATGGAATTCTTTTGATCACTGGCCACTCAATACAGTTTTCTTGATCCAGTTCTTCAAAGCTGGGATCATAAGTTTTAATTCAAACATTTTCAGCTGAACATTAATAACTAACTTTTCTAACTGCTAAATAGCCGTAATCAAATCAAACCTGTGTGGGTTATGGGACAAAAGGCTAAATGGGCAGTTGCCTTTTTTTTTTTCCTGGAGGCCCAGGCAAAGGCTCTGAATGGGGAGGGGCCGTAGTTCCCCACCGCTGCAGAGACGTGAGGATGCAGTTTCTGTCTCATAAATACCAGAATCGCAGAGCAGCTTCCTTCTCCCTCTCATATTTATTTGGTTGAAGGATAGTCAGACAAGAGAAAAACACTCCCTCTTTAGAATGTATTCAGTAAGAGCTGCCTGTTTAGAAATAACCCTCCCAGGTGCCAACATGAATATTCACCAGAGTATACCGAGCATAGGGGCTGGTCTGCATGCCACAGACACTAATCCTTCAAAATGCATTCCAGGCAAGCTACCAGGGTAAACTCCTGTACAAAAACCGGGCTTCCCAGTGATGGATATTGGATGGCTGAAAGGAGGAAATCTGAGTGAAGGAGGCAGAGATGAATAAAACACTCATATCTAAGGCCCTGCTGCAGCTAGACCTTGCCACTTGGACTCAAGTACAGCATGAGGCTTCATTAGAATATCACACTCCGTGAATTAGACTATTTCTTTTGTGCATCTGGCTTTCCTTTCTCGTCAAGAAACAAACATTTCTCTCTCCTGTGCCCTATAACCACATCTGTTGGATCCCTTTTTACTTTCTTCTCATTTCAGCTCACAGGACCTATGTGGGCATCCTGAGAACACAGTCCTGGTGGCAGGCAGGCAGATATCCAGATGTGTGTGCATGCACACATACCCCTCTGCATCACTGTCCTGACTCACATTCTGAAAGGTATAGACACAAAAGATTATGAAGTCTCTCAAGCCAGGAAAGGAATCCTGCCCAGGGTGGTAAGATCTCAGATTTCTCAGGACCCTGCCACTGTGGCACTGAGTCCCCAAGAGTCACCACTGGGATTCATGCTGAGAGGTAGAAGGGGACCTGACTAAGGCGGCAGGTCTGAGTCACTCATAGGACTATCAGTCATAATCAATACTCTCCCAACAAGCAGTATAGAGGTATGAGGGGCTGGGAGACATCACTGGGGTAACCTCCATGGAGCTGGCACTGGAGCTGTTCCAGCTTTAAGCACAGTCTGTACCCTAATAGCCTGGGCTGTTCAGGGCTTGGGGGCCCCTAGCAGCTCAGAGGAAGAAAGAGCATAAGCAGGGAAGAAGAAAATAGTTGGCTTCAGTGACATGCTGGGTCAGGCCATCTCCTCAACCTATATGGACCACAAAGGGCACCCCTAACTCTCTTGCAGCCTCTGATGGACAAACCCAAGGTCATTCTGAGGCCATATGGTATAACTAGTAGCAGTGGCATCAGATGGAAGACAGAAGTCTCAGCTTAGCCTCTGTCTTGCAACCTTACCATCTCAGATTTATAATCTGCTAAATGGCAGGCTGGGAGGGGAAAAAGGGGAGGTGGATTTTAATTTAGATTATCTGTTGTTTCTTTTATTTGAATTTTTAAAAAGAAATACAAAGTAGATGTATAAAAAAACATGACGAGTCCCTTGGTACTTCCTTTTTTTAAAATTTTTTTATTTTGATATCATTAATGTACAATTACATGAACAACATTATGGTTACTAGACTCCCCCCTTTATCAAGTCCCCCCCACATACCCCATTACAGTCACTGTCCATCAGCGTAGTAAGATGCTATAGAATCACTACTTGTCTTCTCTGTAAATACTGCCTTTCCCATGTCCCCCCCTCTACATTATGTGTGCTAATCGTAATGCCCCATTTTTCCCCTTTCCATCCACCCTCCCCAGTCCCTTTCCCTTTGGTAACTGCTAGTCCATTCTTGGGTTCTGTGAGTCTGCTGCTGTTTTGTTCCTTCAGTTTTTGCTTTGTTGTTATACTCCACAGATGAGTGAAATCATTTGGTATTTGTCTTTCTCTGCCTGGCTTATTTCACTGAGCATAATACCCTCTAGCTCCATTCATGTTGTTGCAAATGGTAGGATTTGTTTTCTTCTTATGGCTGAATAATATTCCATTGTATATATGTCCCTTGATACTTCTTATAAGGTATCTATTATAAAAAAGTATTACACTAATTGCAAAAAAATGTAAGTCAATACTTTCAAAAATGTTCTTCAGTAGCAGAAACCCTTTACAAGCAATATCTTGGAAGAATTTCAATACCCATAAGAGATCAACCTAGAACCACTCCACTAAAGCCAGAGTTGGGGCTGAAGTCTCACCTGTCAGGCTTCCTTTTGGCCCCTCCCTGTGACAACAGCCAAGGTTCATCCTCTACAAAATAGTACAGGGAAAACCACTGGGTCATGGTGAGTATCTTGTTACCAAACTAAATGTTGATGTTAATATTTATATCTTTTAATAACAGGCTTATAAGTATTATTATTCATATTTTTTGAAACCATGAAAGGCAAATGGACTTCCCTAATTCCTTGCTTTTGCCTATACAGACAAGAGCTGTTAGTGAGGAATGGAGCTGAATAGATAAAGCATTGGTAAACTATGGCCATGGCTGTCTATTCTTGCCTGTACAATTTTTTTGGAATACAGCCACACCCACTTGGCAGAGCTGAGCAATTGAGAGAACAACCATGGCTTACAAAGTCTAAAATTATCTATTTAACCTGGATCTTCCCAGAAAAAGTTTGCCGATGGCAGGAGTAGACAAAACTAAGCTGTTTATTGAGCAGTAAAGAGTTACGGCATCATGGCAAAAACTAAAGGCATAGTTTAAGCTAAGGCTGAACTTAGCCTAGAAATGTCTAAAATCTCTCCTCTATTGCAAGTATTACAACAGGTTTTCATGTAGCAAATCCCACATGGAGTTTTTAGAGTCTGTTATAGTCCTAATGCCACCTGTGTTACTGTGACAACTGTACTGAGAATTCTTGGCCTGCCTTTCACCCCAAATTTCTTGTATTTCTCCTAAGAGTAAAAGAATAAGAATGGAAACAGGACTTCCCATCCCCCAAAAAAGTATGGGTGGTAGGGGGAAGAAATACCTTCAATTAAAAATGAAAACCTTCAGACTATTTCCAAACCCTCTCCATTCCCTGAACGGATGAAGGGCCCAGGAGCTACGTTCTCCAATTGAAGTCACATCTAGTCACTCCACCCCCCTAACCAGATCCCTACTAAAGGGCAGGGAAATAGTCAGCAAGTGTTAAAAAGTTAAGAGATGCTTAAAGTCAATAAACAGTACACGTACAAAAAAGTTACACAGTCATTGACAAGGCAGTTACTATGACAGTGGTAAAATAATAATATATCAGTTGTAAAGGAAGATGACATTACAGACTAAGCCACACCAATTAGGAAGACAGTGTTGTTTATTGGCCACCAGAAGAAAATGGATTTGTGTGGATCTATTCTCTTGCTATCTCTCCAGCTCTGTCTACTGTGATTATAAAAAAGCATCTTATAGGATAGGTGACGAGTGCAGTCTATGACCACAGAACAATAAAAACCTTATAGTGCTTGGCATTGTAATAGAACTACTCATTTGGATTCATTAATGAAACTGACTTTAAATGGATGACTCTATTTAATATGTTCTTCCCAAATATTTCCAACTAATCTTCACAAATTCCCTACTTTTTCTTTGAGTCTAACATATACAACTAAAAATCTCACTATGGTGAACACATTATGACAAAGCCCTTTACCTATTCTACCAAGAGGGCTATTAGCAACCAGACATCATTTATCAGATTATTGCCAATTCTCAAACAATTTTCTATAGATAATGCTTCATCTGTTTCTAATAGAGCTATTATGAGCTTCCTAATAAAAACACTATTTGATTATAGTTGCTTTATTATTTTTTAACCTTGGGGAAGAAATTAATACAAAAGGTTAGATATCAACAAAAGAATTGACGGGGGTTCACAATTAGACATCAGGGGACAATTAAATGGTTATGCCTAAGGGATTTAGGAATAAGATCTATTCTCCTAGACCACACCTACCCCTTCCCACAAGGTTCTTGAGGTAAAAATATGCCAAGAAAAGTCTCAGTAAGTGAGAAGCAAGGGGACACTTTATTTCTAGTAGAACTTTTGACCCAAAATTCTAATACAAAAGCCATAGGGCACGGAGCACTCCCTCTTCCCAAGCTGGTTATGCCTGAACAGCTTCAACCAACACAAGCTTAGGAGGCCTGCTCTGTCCCTTCTCAAACACCCAAAGCTTATTCTGGGTTTTTACCACTACAGTTTAAGGAAGGATCAACCCAGTACACATTCCAGTACCACGGGAACAGTGGGTAGGGGAGAGATCCTTGGCCGCCGCTGCCGAGCACTAAGCTGTCCCGGGGCTGAGGTGGTAACCTCACCCTGGCAGCCCTTAAAGATAAACGAAGAAGTAAGGGCTCCCCAGGAGACAGAAGGATGGGTCTGCTTACAACTCTGCTGTGAGGACAGAAGAGAAGAGACGAACAAGAGAAACAGGGGAGAGGTAGGAGAGTAGAGGGAAAGCAGGGCCTCTTTCTGGCAGAATTAGTTGTGGCCTATGCCACTTAGGGCCCAGTGGGAGACAAGAGACACGAGAAGTGATTCCACACACTGGGGTCCACTCTCAGTCCTACAAACTGACCAATGTGCTCAGCATCTGCCTGGAAAGGAACTAAATGCCTCGATCACAACCACCATTTTGGGAAGGGGTGAAGACAGGGATAGGGGAAAGCACAAGGAATGGTGGGAGGACCAGCAGCAGATACTTGAATTTCTTCTTCCAAGACCAAAAATAGCAGTACTGCTACAATCACCCTCCCACTGACTGTACTTCTATTTCCCAATGTTCCAAAAACCAGAAATATTCATTGTAATCCTACAAACCAAAACACCCCATTCCAAGGACTTACAGGAGGAAATGACTGGAAGTGGTATGACAGTTACTGCCCAACATCCCGTTTGAAAGTCAGAGGTCTTTTAAAATATCATTTCATTCTAGGGCACAGGGATATAATTGTTTTAACTCCAGATCTTAAAGATTAAACATGTTATTTCTAGCAAGAGTTTTGACATATTTAATCTGCCACTACAAAAAAAATGGATATGTAGTGAAGTTTCTGACATTAGCATTTTACACATACAGAAGAGAAGTCAAGTTTCTATAACCTAGTTAGGTAAACAGGTATTTTGGTTAATCAAATATGTCTGGTTAATGGATTCCATATGGATTGCCAATTTTAACAACAATTTAGATACGATAAAATATACTTAACTAGAATAAAATCACACCAAATAAAATTTATTCTCTTTTTATCTACATAACATACTTAGGATCTTGCTCTGACTCCCAAATTTCATCAGGTGCATCCACCATCACTGTGCTGGTAAAGCCTGAAGACCAGTTACAGAAAACCAGTGAAACAAATTCTAGGTAACAGTTTGTAACAGAAACTTAGTTTTTTCAAGAGGTAAATTTCATGAATAAGAAGTCAAGCATATATCTTCAGTAACGCTGCTTGTTTGGGACCAGAATTACCCAGCAAGCAGATATTGACTTTTAGAGAACGTTTTTGAAGCTGAGAATAATATAAAATATAATTATTATATTGTACACTGCTTTGGATGCATCCAGAAGCTGTGGACTTAAAGGGCATCTTTTAAAAATAAAAATAAACCCTACTGAATTGTACACTTAAAATGGGTGAACTGTATGGCATATGAATTATATGAATAAAGCTGTTTTAAAAACATTAATGGAACAAATGAAATACAGAAATTATAAAAATTGCAGAATATATGTGAAACGTCAAGCAGAAGGTAGAGTTCTGACAGTTGTTGACAAGATGAGCCAACCCCTTCCCATGACCCTCAGCTTCTTTTCCAACCTTGCTGGGGCTGACTGTATGATATAGTTCTATTAACAGCTAAGAGGACGTCAGCTGGTGGGGGCTTCAAGTAAATCTTTGGCTTTCCCTAATAAAAATGGACAGACTTGGCTGTCAGGGCTCTTTACCCTTTTACCGCTTTGCCCTTCTCTTCCTTCCTGCCTAAATGCAGACGTGACAGTGAAACCAGAGCAGCTGTCTTGTTTCTCTGAGGCAAAAATACATGTGGAAAAAGACCAGGAAAACTGAAGAGCTCACTAAGTTGCAGAACTATTATTGGTGGTCACTTACTTGTGGATGTTTTGTTATGTGAGGCCACAACACCCAAAAGAACAAAAGCAAAGCAAAGCAAAACAAAACAACATTAAAAAGTCTTAATCAGGTTCTTTGTTATTTGCAGCCAAATGCAGCCCAAATGCAAGCTCCTTTGGAGCAAATTAGGGCTAATAATAAAAAAAAGTGTCACAACATTTAATGAAAGTTTCTGTAATATACACCCTTAGAAAACAAGGATGGCTTAAACCAGAAGGTGTGGTGCCTTCTCTCATTTTCTTTTTAAGGCCACAGGAGGCTCTGTAGGATCCAGCAACAGGAGGAATCTGCTGAGATAGAGATTTAGCACTGGCTGCATCCCCCTGTTCATGGTGGGAAGAAAGAAGGAACTCAAATGGTACGTAGGTTTCTTTATCTCTTACATGGAGACAGTGAAGCAGCTAAAGCCCCAGAGCTGCTTTAAGACATGGCAGGTAGAAGAACCGTTAGTCATCTCTAAACATTAAACTCTATGGAAAATCTAAACAGTCTTGACTGATGTTCAGTTACAGTAAAAGGATAATGTGGCAAGGCTGGTAATGTCATAATCACTGAGGGACACGGTCTCAGATATCATAAGCTAAGAGGAATGAAGAGGATCTTACCATTAGGTCTTAAGGGAGAAAGGAAAGAAAGGAGAAAAGTAAAAGCATATTATGCATTTACCTATGTAACCAATACCCCTTATACTGAATCTGATGCACTGTTGAAAGAGGCCACACAGCAGAAAAAAATGATTCCTCAGCTGGAGCCCAGCCCGAGTATCCAGGAAGGTTGCTGAAAGGAGTCCCTGAGGGGCACCAACCAGCCTGTCGCCACAGTATTTCTCCAAGCAGAAGGATGCAGGATGGAGGTGGGTAGAGGGGAGAGAAAGGGAGGGGAGGCGGAAGAGTCTGTCTTGACTTCAGTGATTCTCCTTGTTCTTGACTATAGATACACGAATTTTTTGGTCAAGGGCCTCTGTGGTTACCAGTTTACAAAAGGCTAAGCTTAAAGAGAGACTAGCATCAGGTGCTACCAAGGTGCATCAAAAAGCAAGGTGACAAAATTGGGTTCATTGGGAAAACAATCTCTGATTTAAGGCTGCCTGAGGGGCTGAGTTTTTTCAAAGGCAGATTACTGCTTTGAATGAATTTGAGGATTAACTTTAAATGATTGCGATAATGCATCAGTTTTTGCAAGAGCTTTATTCACTTGACACTCAAAAAATATATTCAAGCAATTTGATGTATTAAATTTGTAAAAATTTTGGTCAGAAGTTTCTGGAAGTCCTATGCTTCTGTCAGCCCTCATAAGAAAGCCGCATGACCCAGTGTGGCCCATCCTGGGGGGAGCAGTGTGTAAAACATCTGCCAAAGGACAGGAGGAGGTTGATGCTTTCCATTCACTGGATCTTCTGAGGTGAATGATTCTGGGTTTTTTAAATGATTGTTTAAAGCACTGTTGGTAAAGTGAGTATTTACTTTTGAGGGGTCTTAATTAACTAACAGTTCCGGATAATTACTAAACATAGATTTGTGCATGAAATACCAGGTCAAATGGGGCTGATAACCTCTGTAAAAATTTCTTCTTGATGGGTTAATCTTTGAAACTAAAAGGATTTTTCTTTTCATGTATCCAGCTATATTTTGTGATGACTAGTTGTCAAGTATTCTAATCACTCAAGAGAGAGAAATGGCTGACATGTGAGGTAAATCAAACACACGGACACGCACACATTTTCTGGGCATTTAACCTTTTCTGCTTTTCCAAAGAACATTGAATCCTCGCACCCCCTCCTATATTTCTCACATGCAACTTAGTTGCCATAGCAATACTTTCTGCTCTTGAAATACACCTCTAGGATGAAACTGGCTGAGATGTATTCACCATGCCCCCAAACTCTGCTATTTCCAGGCTCTAGGATTTCTGGTCCCCTAAGTGTTCACACAGTTCAGACTCCAGCGTCTACTGGGAACCACAGATACAGTTTTTTATTCAACAATTTTTCTGGAAACTAGAGCTCTGAGGTCTGAGAGTGATAAGAGAAGACTTTAGTGTGATGCAGATAGGCTGAGAGAGAAACAACACTTGGTAAATAAATCATGGATCATTGAGACAAAGAAGAATTCCCTGGTTCAGGGCTGTGACAGACGATGCTCAGCATGACAGATATGCAGCAAATTTTGTAAAATATCTTTCTTATTTTGACTAGACTTATAGGCAATCTTAATCCAAGCCAGAGGAGTCATATATTTAGATGTTTGTTGTATTCTTTAGTCTATAAAAAGGAAATTTCTAGCTCTCTAGGTTGCAAAGAAGGCTGTCCTAATATAAATAGATGTACTGCTTGCCTGGGCAGCACTCAGAATGAAATGGAAGCAGCATGAAACGTGTGAAGCGAGCGGACGTCCTTACCTGTGCTAATGTCAGTGCCTGACTTCGGAGCTCAGTCTCAGTCATTTGCTGGAGGTGCCAGGTCTTTAGCAGTTTCCTCACATACACTTAGATCAGACACACTGGGCAACTGTGACGCCCAATACAGCTGATAGATACAATTCCCTCTAGCTGCACTCACGTACTACGTGTCAGTTCAGTCCCTGTGTGCTCCTGAGTACTCAGAGCACACAGCACTGTACTAGGCACTCAGAAATCACTGCAAAGACCCAAGTCCATCTCAACACTACAAAATCACTGTCTTCAACTGGAGATATCGGTGGTCCTGTGAGAGACTGAGGGCAGCACAGATATAGAAAACACTCAAATAACTACAAAACATCATTTGAGACATTAGCTTTAATTCTTCTCCCCACACTTCCTGACTGAGCCTTCATTTGAAGCTATTAAATAGGAAGCAGCATTGAATGCTTAGTGATTCTCCCTTTTCAAAGCCTGCCCTCTGGGAAGGAAGTGGATGAGCAATAGGTTGGCGGGGTGGTAAGCAGTGGGAATAAGGAAAAATAGCAGTCAAAAAGGGATGATTTATAAACTGAATAGATAATCTAGAGTTGGTGGTAGCCACACAATAGTGAAAGGGCAGCTGAACTGGGCATGGGCCTGACAGCTCACAGGGGAAGAAAAATATGCTGGGATGAATAAGGGCCAAAGAAGCATATCTAATTTTTTTAAAAGGATCAACTTGCTATAGATTCATTTTTATCCATGTTTAATAACGGCAAGACATAAACTGGCTTGTGGTTCAGACCTTCTCTGCCAGAATAACTTTTATATGTGGTAGAACTGGTTTTTTTCCTACTGCAAAATAAAAAGAGCCTCACCTCTACAGACCTAAGAGATTAAGAATATCCACCAAGAACATACTTTGGGCTACACCCATTTTGTCCTAACATATTATATTCCTGTAACAGTTTGCAACTGAGAAACTCTAAATATTTTT
Source organism: Manis pentadactyla (assembly GCF_030020395.1). NCBI lineage: Eukaryota > Metazoa > Chordata > Mammalia > Pholidota > Manidae > Manis > Manis pentadactyla. The sequence goes on along the minus strand of NC_080034.1, from coordinate 34,648,218 downwards.
GTGTCATTAACTCCTTAACCCTCACAACACCCAGAGAGACCATGAGTTTATTTGGCTGCATGGATCTGCACTGCTTCATCTTTGGAAAGCCTACTTACTTACAATTAAGATTATTAGTTAAAGCATTATGGGTATTTTATTCACAGCATTGCACATATCAGTTACAAAACCATTGTTTTCAAGCTAATGTAAAAATTGTTAATTTAATTGACTATCTTACAATTAGGATTTCAATAAAGTGTTGTCATTTATTAGTTGAAAACGATTGGGTGATAGGTGTACTTAATGCATATGTGATTTCTCATACTAGCTTGAACACACTTGAAGGGACATCATGATTAGCAAGTAGAAAGATAATGTCTAAACTAAGGCGACAGATGGACTATAAACTAAAGACATTAGGTAGATTTGGTTAGTTATTACGACTCTACTTTGGTCTTTTTATGTGATCAGACCTCTGAAGATTTCCTGTTATTTAAATTTTAATATTTTTAAAATAGCATGAAAATGATATAATTATTACTCAGTTACCCACTCTTAAGGCACACTCCAGGCAGTTTCTGTCTTTTTCATGCCAATGAAATGAGTAATTTTTGCTGTGCCTGTAAACCAACCCAACAACAAACTCCTTTCCTTCCCAGTTAAGCTACCTGCTTGGAAGCAACGCAAGGGGCAGAAGCTTCCTGTTCAACTGCAAGGACTAGATCTTCTCCTGCGGTTTCTTTTCCAGGAGCTGGCTGGATAAAGGCAGGTCAGGAGCAAAGAAGGTGCTTCCCTAGGCACGGCAGCCTTCCCAGCCCGGCCCCTCCTCCCCTCAGCAAAGAAAACTCCCCTCTGGTGCTGCTGCTGAAACACTTGGCTGGATTTATGGTGGTGGGTGGGATGGTTTTGGGAGTCGGTGACTAAATGAATACAGGAAACAAGGAAGCGTCTCAGGGCTGTCACCCCTCCAACCGGCCTTCCATACCTGGCCTCTGGCTCTCACCTCCCTCATTCTGTTCCAGCCACATTGGCCTTCTTACTGCTCCTGCAACCTGCCAGGCTTGCCCCGCTCGGCCTTGGCACTCTGCCTGTGCAGCTCATCCCCCAGGTCCCCAAATGGCTTGCTCTTCTCATCCTTCAAGCTCTACCCAGTGAGGCCTTCCCTGACCACCCAGTCTAAAACTGTGTTGTCTCCACCCCCTGGTCCTCCCTCCTGGTTATTCCATAGCACTCTGAAATATCCCACCTATTACAAACAGTGTTGTTTATTGTTATTCTCCCTTGCATAAAAATGTGTGTTCTGTGAGAGGATCAATGGTTGTTTTCCTTACGCAGTACTGTGTCATCAGTGCCTGGCCCACAGTTAATAGGCCTAATAAATTTGACTGAATACAAGAAAATGGTAGGGGACAGGGAGGAGATGATCAGAGGTCCTGTTTTAAGGTCAGCCCTCCTGGTCACCCAGGGGTCCGGGTACCAGACGCACCAGCAGAAGCAGGCTGACTGGTTAGGTACGAGAATTGTCTGTCAAGAAAGAAGGCAGACAACGCCTATCCTGGTACAGGGTAAATTCTCAGGAAAGGAAGAAATGGTTTCTGTGGATGAAAACAGACAGACAGAAGAAATCTTTATCCATAAAACAATTACGTCCTCTCTTAGGAATGAAGAATGCAGTGATCAAGTGAAGTCATGTTTGAGACCTCTGCTTTTGTAGTCACCATCTACAAAAAAACTTGAGTTTTGAAAGCTAATGAGTCGTGTGATCGGACCCCCAAAGAGGAGGAGTTTCCAGGACTGCCATTCCTCCTGCTTCTTAGGTGGGGAAGTGTTCGTCCCTCAGCTCTGTAATGCCCCTCCCTCTGGGTGTCCTTTCAGAACCACTGCACTTCCTCAGGTACAGTGACTAGGAAAGCAAGTCAGTCATCACAAGCAACAGAAGCTGTAGGTCAAATGTCACTGACTAATCAAGGTGCCATTGGTCAATTACCCATCCCCACGAAGAGGTGCCACCGATCTAGTTTCAATAAATGTCTATCTGGGCACATCAGCGGCTGCTAACCACATCCAGCATGGTCCACAGGCACTGGTGATTAAGAAATCCCTCTCCCTTTCTTCTTAATAATGTCACAGAGGAGGCAAATGTAGATCCTGACAACGTAATGCTAGTTTCACAGAGACGTGTCTCCTTGAGCACTCGGCCAGTTATACAGAGTTTCAATTGCATGGATTTTCTCACTGCAAAAACAACAGCTTGGCTTAAGGAAGCTGGTGGCTTCCCATTGTGCCAAGATACACAGATCTGCCTTCGGTTCTGCACAGGCTCATGGTCCCCACTCTGAGTAAGGAAAAGAAAAATCACTTGGGAGAACCATTTTCATTCTACATCTAAAAGAAACCATATGTGCATTGTTCTCTCTTGCCATTAGCCCCAGTGACACATTTTTCTGGAGTCAGATTCAGTATCTGATCCTTTGGTAGACCTAGGGGCCAAGGTGGCCTTGCCACACAAACAGCCTCTGAGCTGTGATCTGGGCAGTGACCTCATGAGGTCCCTGCTGGATCTAAAATTCTAGGCATGCTGTACTCACTATACTCCCCTCCATCTTGGCAGACTATCTTGCCTGCACACTCAGCCCGCCAAGGGATGCTTATTCTGGGTTGCCATGGGTTTTATCTCTCAGGTGAGGCTGGGAGGAGGTAGCAAGTGAAAACTGGAATACAAATATGACAAATGCTCCAAGAGGAATTACATATAGAATGTATGGGATCATTAAGAGGGATGTCTGAGTGAGCCCAGGAGACGATGGGAGTTAAGGGAAGCTTCTGAAAGAGTAGAGTCTTGAAAGGGGACTGAGAGCCAGGTAAAAGGGGTGATGAGAAGGAAATGAGAGATACAAATGGTGAGGACTGCATGTTCAAAGAGTGGGACGGGACGCATGGAGGTAAGAGGGGGTGACATGTACAAAACTGCAAGTCTCTGGACATCTGAGACGGTACATGTAGGTGTGAGGGGAGAAGCAGGAGGCGAACCTGTGTAGGCAGAAGCAAGTCAGACTGTCCTTAAAGCCTTAGTCTGAACTTTCTTCTGAAGGCAAATAGTAGCCACAAATCCCCTTAGGATGACTGCATCAGATTTTTGGTAACAGTGTGGGAGGTGTTTGCAGGGGGGTTGGGAAGGGCTGCAGGGAAGTCTGGAAGACCAGGTAAAGAAGAGAAACTACAAAGGTGCAACAATGGTCACGGCAGTGGGATGGAGAAGAGGGCAAGGGTTTGTGGGGTATATAGGAGATGGGTACTGACAGAACTGTAGGGCCAACTGGTTGTGGGGGTGGGGAGAGGTGAGGAAGATGAAGGAATTTAGGAAGTTCCTACGATTTCATTCAGTTGATGGACAGTTGCTGTGAGGTGCTACTGAATGAGATAGGGAAATCATGGTGTAAGGCGACGTGAACAGGGCAGGGGGATAATGGAATTCCATTTCTGCCCTATTGGAGATGCATATGCGAACATTGTAGGGGGGATGAAGTAAGCAGATAGGATACAGGAGACATTAAAAAACAGAGGGAAAAGATACTAAGCTGCCAGTCTGCTTCCATCTTCATTGACAAGAAGACTGGTCTTAAATTAGAAGTGGCAGAACAAACATAGTAAAGAGAAAATTGAAGCCCCAACTAGGTGAAGTGAAAGAGAGAGAGTATCTAGTCAATTTAAATGATTTCAAGTCTCCTGGCTCAGATGAGTTATACCCCAAACCTGCTGAAAGCAACTTCAGATGTAATCTCAGAGACATGACTGGTAATCTTCAAGAAATTGTGGCAACTGTAAAGAGTGCCAGTGACAGGAGAAGGACAACTGTTTCCCAGATTTTTAAAGCGACGAGGGATGGATTGTAATGGGAAATACTCAGATAAGCATGACAACATTTATGACAAAAATTCTAGAATGGCTTTAAGTAAAGAGACGGCTTATGATGACTTTAGTTAATGCATGCAGCTGAGAAAAAGGAAAGAAGGATGTTGTTTGCTTTCTGATGGAAGTTAATTCGTACTAGTAGTTTGTCAAGACAGACTGTGGCTTGTGTCTTCCCCCTTCCTAAGAATAGAGTGAATTTTCTATTCTGTATTATGACCTCAAGGCTTCTCTATCTTTGATTTGTTGCCTATGATACTCAACCTGTGTGTGGCCCTTTATGAAAAGGGGTAGACAACTTAAAGTGGAGAAATCCACAGTCTGGATGCTCCAAGAGACCCAGTACCACCCATCAGGTGCCCCCCAGGCACTGGCAAGCACCATTAACCTCTATGGTCATCAGCCTACACATCAATAAACCTTTGCCTGTTACAATCCTACTGCCTTACATTTTGTGCTATTTTTCTCTTTATGCGAACAGGAAAAATGAGAATGAGAACAGGAAAAAACAAAGCCTGTTGTAGAACATTATGGGGGGAAGACAACCATGCCCCACCAATATCTGTACTCCTGGCAGGTTAAGATATAATGTAAAATATCTTTTACAATATTAAATATAAATGCATTATATATGTATTTTATTATTAAATAAACTTATATGTAATAAACATATTATACATATGAAAAATAAAATAGTCTTTCAGAAACCCTCTTTGAGTCTTTTAAAAGAGGGGCAGCCTAATAATATGTAGCCAATTAATATATGATAAAAGAGCCATGGATATTCAATGGGTAAAAGACAGCCTCTTCAACAAATGGTGTTGGCAAAACTGGACAGCTACATGTAAGAGAATGAAACTGGATTATTGTCTAACTCCATATACAAAGGTAAATCAAAATGGATCAAAGACCTGAATGCAAGAAATGAAACCATAAAAATTATAGAAGAAAATGCAGGCAAAAATCTCTTGAATATAAACATGAGCAATTTTTTCCTGAACACATCTCCATGGGCAAGGGAAAGAAAATGAAAAATGAATGAGTGGGACTATATCAAATAAAAAGCTTCTGTACAGCAAAGGACACTGTCAGCAGAACAAAAAAGCATCCTACAATATGGGAGAATACATCTGTAAATGAGTTATCTGATAAAGGGTTAACATCCAAAATACATAAGAGCTCACATGCCTCAACATCCAAAAAACAAATACCCAATTAAAAAATGGGCACAGGATCTGAACAGACATTTCTCCAAAGAAATTCAGATGGCCAACAGGCACATGAAAAGATGCTCCACATCGCTAATCGACAGGGAAATGCAAATTAAAACCACAATGAGATATCACCTCACACCAGTTAGGATGGCCAACATCCAACAGACAAGGAACAACAAATACTGGCAACGATGAGGAGAAAGGGGGACCCTTCTACACTGCTGGTGGGAATGTAAATTAGTTCAACCATTGTGGAAAGCAATATGGAGGTTCCTCAAAAAACTAAAAACAGAAATACCATTTGACCCAGGAATTTCACTCCTAGGAATTTACCCAAAGAAAACAAGATCCCTGATTCAAAAAGACACAGGCATCCCTATGTTTATTGCAGCACTATTTACAATAGCCAAGATATGGAAGCAACCTAAGTGTTTATCAGTAGATGAATGGATAAAGAAGTAGTACATATATACAATGGAATATTATAAGAATAAAACAAATCCTCCCATTTGTGACAACATGGATGGAGCTAGAGGGTATTATGTTCAGTGAAATAAGATAGGCAGAGAAAGACAAGTACCAAACAATTTCACTCATTTGTGGAATATAACAACAAAGCAAAACTGAAGAAACAAAACAGCAGTAGACCCAGAGACTCCAAGAAAGGACTAGTGGTTACCAAAGGGAAGGTGTTGGAGAGGGTGAGTGGTGAGGGAGGGAGGCAGGGAGAAGGGGATTAAAGGGCATTATGATTAACACACATAATGTAGGAGGGTGGGTCATGGGGAAGGCAGGATAGCACAGAGAAGACAAGTAGTGACTCTATACCATTTTACTATACTGATGGACAGTGACTGCAATGGGGAGGGGAGGGGGAGGACTTCATAATATGGATGAATGTTGAAACCACAATGTTGTTCATGTGAAACCTTCATAAGATTGTATATAGATGACACTTTAATAAAAGAAAAAGAAAGGGCAGCCTATTCAAGACCCAGATGGCTTTTGAACCAAAAGTACATCCTCTAGGGAAAGTCATCAGTCTCACACTTTAAAGTAACATGATCCTATAAATTAAGCAATATTGGGTTAAAGTTACTTCCTTAAAACAAAGCGAAAGAAAAACAACTACAAACCTAGACCCAAAGATCATTAAGAAGATCTTCTAGATCCAGGACTCATATTCAGATCTGTTTGGTTCATTTATTAAAGTTAAAAATTAGTTATGATTCTCTATAACCTGTCTTATCATCATCCTATAAGTCCTTAACCAGTACAAACTGAAACTTGAGAAGGAGGTGAACCATACCAGGGAGAGGCCTGTAATTTAGTCCCTCCACAAGTCTAATTTTGGAGCATCTGTCTACCAGAAAATCCAAACAAGCACCCTGTATCTCTTTGTCAGCACTCTTTCCATCCCGGTCTTTGATATTTAGAGCAAAGAACAGAAAAGTATCTTTGCTGAAGTTACTGGGATCATCACTGTATCAATATATAAGTTGTGCATGTCTTCAATTTTGAAAGTAATGAATGAAAAGGATCTTCTTACCGTATTGACCCAATCATGTATGGCTGTGCCAGTTGAACCACAATCGCACCACTTCCCAGCTGATGACAGGTATAGCCAGAATCCCAGTCATAATTCTTGGTGTCCCCATTCAGCAAGGCATTTCGGCTCCGACTGACTCCTTCAATCACACTGGCACAATCAGCAATTGTTGCAACATTCTCCATGGGAACTGTGAATCCGACACAAGATTCAGCATCAAGAAAAGAGAAGCCAAATATATCCTGATAGTATGCTATGAACGAAATTAATTACAATTCAAATCAACAATAAAAGAAAAATTAGAACACCTCTTGATTATCTCGAGGCATGAACACATTTTCCATACCAAATAGCTTTAGAAAACAAAAAAGTTGAACCTAACATTGGAACAAACCAAACCACATGTAGCAATTAACACTAAAGTATTTTACTATAAAGAAACAAGATACCCTATAAAATATGGACTAGATAAATAAATTGCAAAATATTACTATAATGGGAAACTACAGGTAATTGAAATTAATGAACTATAGTATGTGCAAATAAATGAGTAAAAAAACCTAAAAAAGGCAAGGCATAGAAAAAAACAGAATGATTTGTTTACACAAAGTTTTTTAAAAGGCAAAATTAAAAATATACTTTAAGAAAACATACATAAATGTAAAAACCAAAGAGGAAATCCAGGGAATTATTATACAAAATTCAGGATAATTTGGGAAGGGGGGAGATGAATTCTTTTAGGGAATACATTTAATACATTTAATAAATATAATTAATTTGTTTAAAGAAGCATGATATATATATAGATTCAGTATTTTAGAATTCATGAAACAGGGAAATGTTTCATGAAAGTGATCCAGGACTTGGTAACAATCCCATTTCAGAATACAGAGTTGTCCTCAGACATGATTTGTTTCCCTTTTCTATTTGTTTTCTCTTCTGTGCAGTTCAATACATATGTTCTTCTCTTTGTTCATGAAGTGCTGTATTTTAAAACAACAGCTCTGTTTTGATTATGAGTCTCTCTCTATACCGCAAATCCATATCAACTGGTTCATTTATGAAAGTCAAGGGCTTCCACAAAATGACCACTGCCCAGAAATGATGTAGATCCTCTAAACACCAAGAGGGGAATGATAAAAGGTGAGTGCCTTTTAAGTCCTCTGGGACCTTTTCTGTGCATTTACTAGCACTGAGATTTTCTCCAGACATTTATGTTATTCAACACACATCAGTAATTACCCTTAGCTACTTACACTAAAGATTTGTAGCTTACTTGATATAATTTTAAATAGGTTGCAAAAAAAGACATTTTCTCATTAGACATATACTTTACTTTTCAGTATAAGACTCTGAAGAGACAGAGACTGAGCAGTTCCACCACCATGCTGAAACATTTCTAATTTTAGAATGATGTGAACTAAATATTCTACACAGTGTATCTTCTACACAGTGTATTTATTTTCCAAAGTTGGGCATGCCTGGGCTTGAGCCTTCATTTCATAGACCTTTACTAACTGCTTTGTTCTCTGCAGATAAAGACAGCCATCCACAGATAAAGAAGGGAGCAAGGGAAAGAGGAAGGGAGAGAGGATGGATTTTTCTGGTGATGAACCCCATGATTATGAAGCTGGATACCAAAGAAACAAGCAAAAACAGTGGTAAAATAACAGTAAAGACAGTTTCTCGGCAGAGAAGGGGCTTAGAGAGAAACTCCCCATAACTCTGAACAGGGACAGAAATGAAGGACTGTATTTAGGGGCTTAGTCACAGTATCTCTATCTCACGGAAAACGGGAACTACTCTGTGATTTGGAAGAGAGAACTTCAAAGGAAGTAGCACAAGATGCACAGTAAATTGAACTGAGAATAAAATAATACTGTAGGTCGCTTAGGCAGTAGTAACAGACAGCCCCCACTCCCCCAGCAGCTTCACACAGCATACATTTATTTCTCATTCACCCTAAGTGTTCAGCACGGTCAGCAGAGTGGCTCCCTCACTGCATCACTCTGGGATCCAAGTGACAGAGGCTCTGTACTGGCATGTGTCTCCTCAGTCACAGCAGCTGTGGGAGGAGAGTGAGCTGGGTGCTGGCTCTTAAAACTCTTCCCCAAAATAACACACATCACTTTGCTCACATCTGGCTAAGGCAGGTCACAGGGCCCCACCTAACTTCACAGAGGGTGGGAAAGCGCATCCTGCTGTGAGCCCAGGAGGAGAAAAGGGATGTGTGGTGAACAATATTAACATTTACCACAAACATTAAGCCAGGATGAGGAACAGCCAATAGACAGATAAATGTAGTTCATTTGTGTAAGGAATATAAAATATTTCAAAGTATAAATATACCAAAATTTACATATCTACTCACCTGCTAAGAGACACTGAGACTGGTACCACTGCTTTCTTTGTGATTACAAACAAAGGTGTCTTCTTGTGTACATGGGTAAAAATTTCTTTAAGGAGTAAGATTTTGATTTATTTATATGGAAGTGGAATTATACTCATGGCTATGAGTTACCTTCAACTTGCCTGGATATTGCCAAATTATTCACCAAAGCTGCTGTAAAAGTTGATACTCTCAACTCATTGCTCTACATCCTCACTAATGTCTCAATGTGATTTTTTTTTTTTTTTAGATAATTATTTTTTATTGAAGGGTAGTTGACGCACAGTATTACATTACATTAGTTTCAGGTGTACAACACAGTGATTCAACATTTATATACATGACAATTCTAGGTTCCAGCTATCACCCTACCAAGCTGTTACAATATCTTGACTATATTCCTTATGCTATACATTACATCCCGGTTACTTATTTATTTTACCATTGGAAGTCTGTCCTTTTTTTTTTTTTTTTTTTTTTTTTGTGAGGGCATCTCTCATATTTATTGATCAAATGGTTGTTAACGACAATAAAATTCTGTATAGGGGAGTCAATGCTCAATGCACAATCATTAATCCACCCCAAGCCTAATTTTCGTCAGTCTCCAATCTTCTGAGGCATAACAAACAAGTTCTTACATGGAGAACAAATTCTTACATAATGAATAAGTTACATAGTGAACAGTACAAGGGCAGTCATCACAGAAACTTTCGGTTTTGCTCATGCATTATGAACTATAAACAGTTCAAATATGAATACTCATTTGGTTTTTATACTTGATTTATATGTGGATACCACATTTCTCTCTTTATTATTATTATTTTTAATAAAATGCTGAAGTGGTAGGTAGATACAAGATAAAGGTAGAAAACATAGTTTAGTGTTGTAAGAGAGCAACTGTAGACGATCAGGTGTGTGCCTGTAGACTATGTGTTAATCCAAGCTAGACAAGGGCAATAAAACATCCACGTATGCAGAAGATTTCTCTCAGAACAGGGGGGGTGAGGTTCTAAGCCTCACCTCTGTTGATCCCCAATTTCTCACCTGATGACCCCCCTGCGACTGTGCCTGTCTTAGGTTGTTCCTCCCTTGAGGAATCTTACCCGTCTCTGGCTAACCAGTCATCTTCCAGGGCCATACAGGGAAATGTAAAGTTGGTAAGTGAGAGAGAAGCCTTATTGTTTGAAATGGTTAGCTTTTTATTTCTTTGCATATTTATGCCCTGTAGCTTCTATGCCCAGCATTTGTCTTGAGGTATCTTTACCACTTGGAAGAATTATGATACTCGGTATCAATGTGATTTTAGTTCTTCAGTCTGTTGTTAGATGAAGTTGACCTTTTTTTTTTCTCATCTTTTTCCTCTGGAATCTTTCTCCACCTTTCTTCTTAAACTGCCTATCTTTTTTTTTAAATATATATTTTCCTGTTGTCTTTCTAACTGATTTGCAGGATGCCAATCCTTGGTTGGTTAATGTATTGAGCTTAAATATTTAATCTTTTCATTTATGATTTGTACTTTTCCTATTTATAAATTCTTTCCTACCCTGAATTCATAAAGATATTTTTCTATATTTTCTCTCAAAGCTCTCAAATTTTGTTTTCCACCTTTGGTTTTTAGTTAGGATTTATTTTTGGTATGCTGTGAAACAGGTACCTACTTTGATCTGTTATTTGTAATGTTAGCCAATATCCCCAGCACTGTTTAATGAACATCTACCCTTCCACCCACTGATTTGTTATTTTAGTCACCCATAAAGCTTTCACATATATTTGTATCTCTTTTTAAGATCCTCACTGTTTCCCCGATTTGACTAGTCTTGTACTTTCACCATGCTGTTTTAATTACTATAATTTTAAATTAAACTTAAGAAACTGATGAAGTAAGCACCTCCCCTCCCTCTCCTCCTCCTCTTCCTTTTTCTTCAAAATTACTTTAGATATTCTTGGTCCTTTCAAGAAAGTTTTTTACTTTAAGTTTTCAAATATACTGGCATAAAATTTTTCACAGCATGTGTTCTTTTTCATTTCAAATATTTCAATTTGTACCTTTTCTTTCTTTTTTGTTCAGTCCTATATAAGTTTGTCTGCTTGATTAGTGTATTCAAAGAGCCAACTTTTGTTTTTGTTGATTCTTTCCTTTATTTCCTACTTCACTAAGTTCTGTCCTTCTTTCATTATTTCTACCTTCAACTCCTTTGGAATTACTCTGTTTTGTTTTGTTTTTCCTAATTATTGGAAGAGAATATTTAGCATGTTAATCATTCTTTTCCAAAGAATGCATTTAAAGCTGACATTTTACCTTTAAGTTCTGCTTTACCTCCACCCTTAAGTTTTAATACACAGTGTTTTGAAGGTCACCGCTCAGATGTTGTGTAGACTGTCTCTCAAGTTGGGTTTAACTGACACCCAGTGTTTTAAAAGTTGATTGCTTCTAAATATTTTCTATTTTCCATTATGACTTTTTTCTTTACTCATAAATTACTCAAAAGTATGTTTTTAACTTTCCAAATATAACTTTTCAAGTTATCTTTTTGTTACTGATTTTTAATTACAATGTAATGTGGATAAAAGAAGGGTTACCTGTACGATACTGACTTTGCAGAATTTGTTGAGATTTGCTTTGTGGCCTGGTTAATTCTTATTAATATTTTACGTATGCCTGAAAGATTTTGAGTTACCTAATTTGGGAGGTGTATGGTTCTATACATATCTTATAATCAAACTCATTAATTATGTTGTTTAAAGCACTTGTATGCTTACTAATTACTGGAAGAGGTTTGTTAAAATCTCCCACTATAGCTGTCGATTTCTCAATTCTCCTTATAATTCTGTCGATTTTTGCTTTATATATTTCAAGACCACATCATTTCATGTATATCATTTTAGAATTACATCCTCCTGGTGGACTGAACCTTCCATCATTATGTAGTGCTGTTCTTTATCCTTAATAATGCCTTTACCTTAAAGTCTACATTGTCTGATGTCAAATAACTATTGCATCTTTATTTTGGCTACTGTTTCCTTAGTATCACTCTACTTTCTATTTTTCAGTCTTTTATTAAGTAATACATAGATTTTTTAAAAAAATTCAGTGTCCTTTGTCTTATAATGCACAGATATACATGACTTACATTAATTGTTATTACTAATATATTTGGATTCACTTTTACTTTGTATTTACAAGTTTTTTCTTTGCTGCTTCCCCACTTGTCTGTCCACTCTGTTCCTATTTTCTAATGGATTGATAGTCTCCTTTACTTTCCCCACCAGCTATCTCTTGCTTTCTTATCTTTATCTCTTTGACTTGCTTTCTAAGTTATATATTTCCATTCTTTTACTGAATTTTAGATATGCATATCAAACTTAACAATATCTAAAATTAAAGTCACATATTTCTTTCTCTACAACAATATGAAAGACCTTAATACTTTTAATACAAATCACTTGCTTAATACTTTTAATACAAATACAAAAAGATAACAATGTTATCATCTAACATTTTAGTTCCACCTAGTTTCATATTCTCTAATCAATTATTATTCTTATTATTTCATACACTTATTTATCCACATTCACTAATTTATTCATCCTTACTGTTCTTTTTATATTCTCCTTTCTTTTTGATACAACTTCCTTCTTTCTAAGACACATCTATTACTATCCAGCAAAGTCTTCGTTTGAAAGTGTATTTTGCTACTACTCTTGAAAAATAGAATGCCAAGTTAAATGCTGTTTTGCCTCACCATTTTGAATATATTATTCCATAGTCCTCTGGCTTCCACTGTTAGGTCTGCTAAAATCTGCTGTCACTCTAATTATTATAATTGTTTTCTCACTACAGTTATTTTTAAGGTTTCTGTTTGGTTTTGGTGTTTTGCAATTTTACTAGGTTATATATAGATGGAGTTTAAATTTATCCTCCTCAGGATGGAATATGAGCATTTTGTGGCTTTTATCAAGTCCAGGAAATTTTGGCCATTATTTCTTTGAGTACTGAATCTCCTTTGTTTTCTGTCTTTTCTTCTTACAGAATCCCTATAAGCCCTTTGTTGAAACTTTTCATTCCATCCTCCATGTTTCTTAACCTTCATTTTTTTCTTAACTTCTTTTTAAGGAATTCTAGGTAATTTCTTAAAATTACTTTGTGGAGAAGTTGGGAGGAGGGGAAAAAGATGGCAGTGTGAGAAGTAATGTAGAAACCTCCTCCCAAAACCACATATAACATGAAAATACAGCAAATACAACTAATCCTGAAAGAGCAACCCAAAGACTACAGAACAGACTGCCTACATCTGGGGAAAAGAGAAGACCTCACAGAAAAGGGTAAAGTAACAAAGCTGCAATCTGGCAGGATCCAAGCCCTCCCGCAAACCCAATTCACAGGTGGGAGGAAGAGAAACAGAAGAGGGAGGGAGTAGAAGACCACGACTGCTAAACACCCAGCCTTGGATATCTGCTCAGACCCACTTTACATGGTGCTCTGGAGATTAGTGGCTTTGGAGAGCAAAAACAGGAGGAATACTTGGATATACTGACTTTTCAGCCACTTGTGGAGTGACTTAAAATTAACTGTAGTGAGAAAAAAATTACAAGTGGTATACACAACCAGTTGCTCAGGACAAAAAGCAGGCACTTTGAAAGAGTTCCTAACAGCAAGAGGGGTGCTAAAGGGGCAAAGATTACACAGAGCTTGCTGCACAGAAGAAAGGGCAAGTGGACAACATTGTCCTGGCACACTTAGCCCAGCAAGTTGGGAACTTTCAGGAGCTTCAAACACTCCATCTGCCTGCCTGGCAACGCAGCTCCAAGTCCCCTCACTGCAATACTCAGCCTGCTGCTCCTTCTTCCGAGATGGCACCAGTCCTCACACCTCCTGTCCCTACCATCAGACCAGGCCAGCCTGAGGGTGGCCCCACATATGGCAGCTACAGGGGCAAAACGCAGAGGCTTCTTCCAGTGCACAGCCCACTGGACCTAGTAATGGAGACAGGCACTGTAGTTGGGAAGCAACAAAAAGCTCTTTCTTCCCAGAAGATGCTGGTGTTGCTCTCCTGTGACCTCCACCATTGCTCCAGGTACTCTGCAGCTCCAGAGAGTACAAGATCTGGGCACTAGAGGGCGCCACCTACACTAAATTATTATTCCATAGGAATCACAAGAATGAAACGGCAAAAAAATTTTGTACAAACAAGAATTCAAATGTCAAAAAGAGGGCTAAATAAAACTGAAATCACCAATCTTCTAGATAAAGATTTCAAAATAAAAATCATAAACATACACACAGAGCTACAGAAAAATATTCAACACCTCAGGGAGGAATTCAAGAAACAGACACTTTGAAAAATACAATAACTGAAATGAAACATACAACGGAGTAATTTAAAAGCAGATTAGAAGAGGAAGAGGAGACGGTAAATGAAATAGAAATTAGACAAGAGGAAAACAAAGAAGCTGAAGCACAGAGAGAAAAAAGGACCCCAGGAATGAAAGAATAATAAGAGAACTATGTGATCAATGAAATGGAACAATATTTGCATTATAGGGGTACCACCAGAAGAAGAAGAAGAGAGAGAAAGAGTGATAGAAAGTAACTCTGAGGAAATAATTGCTGAAAACTTCTTCAATCTGGTGAAGAAAACAGTCTCTCAAGTCATGGAAGTTCAGAGATCTCCCAACACACAGGACCTTAGGAAGACAACACCAAGATATACAATAATTAAAATGGCAAAAATCAAGGACAGAGTATTAAAAGCAGCCAGAGAAAAAAGATTATATATAAGGGAAAGCCAATCAGGCTATCATCAGATTTCTTAGCAGAACCCTTACAGGCTAGAAGGGAGTGGCATGATATATTTAATGCAATGAAGTAGAAGGGCCTCGAACCAAGACACTCTACCTGGCAAGATTATCATTTAAATTTGAAGCAGGGATTAAAAAGTATCCAGATAAGCAAAAGTTGAGGGAACTCATCACCACCAAACCATTTATACAGTGTAACTTAAAGGGCCTGCTCTCAACAGAAGTGCTCCTAAGGCTAAATAGCTGTCACCAGAGAAAATAAAACCACAGTAAAGGAAGTAGGCCAATTAATTACTAAGAAAATGCAAAATTAAATCAACTACCCACAAAGTCAGTCAAGGAATACACCAAGAATATAGAATGAGGCACCTAACATATAAAGAGTGGAGGAGGAAGAAGAAGAAGGGAGAAAAAAAAAGAATCTTTAGATTGTGTTTGAAATAGCATAATAAGGGAGGCAGTTAAGTTAGACTGCTGGTTAGTAGGAAAGCTGCCCTTCAACCTTTGGTAACCACAAATCTAAAGCCTACAATGGCAAAAAGTACATATCTATTGATAATCACCCTAAATGTAAATGGACTGAATGCACCAATCAAAAGACACAGAGTTACAGAATAGATAAAAAAACAAGAAACTCACTTCAAACCAAAAGTTAGATACAGACTAAAAGTGAAGGGATAGAAAAAGATATTTCATGAAAATAATATGGAGAAAAAAATCAGGAGTAGCAGTACTTGTATCAGACAAAACTGATTTCAAAACAAAGAAAGAAACAAGAAACAAAGAAGGACATTACATAATAATAAAGGGTCAGTCCAACGAGAGGATATCCTTATAAATATCTATGCACCCAACATAGGAGCACCTAAATATGTGAAACAAATACTAACAAAACTAAAGAGGGAAACAGAATGCAAAGCATTCATTTTAGGAGAATTCAACATACCACACACACCAAAAGACACATCAACCAGACAGAAAATAAGTAAGGAGACAGAGGCACTGAACAATGCATTAGAACAGATGGACCTAACAGTCATCTACAGAACACTCCACTCAACAGCAGCAGGATACACATTCTTCTCAAATGTATATGGAATATTTTCCAGAATAGATTGCATACTAAGCCATAAAAAGAACCTCAGTAAATTCAAAAAGATTGAAATTGTGCCAACCAGCTTCTCACACCAGAAAGGTAAGGAACTAGAAATAAATTATGCAAAGAACACAAAAAAGTCCACAAACATATGGAGGCTTAACTACATGCTCCTAAATAATCAGTGGATCACTGACCAATTAAAACAGAGATCAAGCAGTATATAGAGGCAAATGAAAACAACTCAACACCCCAAAACCTATGCAATACAGTGAAGGCAGTTCTAAGAGGAAAGTATACTGCAGTACAGGCTTACCTCAAGAAAGAAGAACAATCCCAAATGAACTGTCTAAACTCACAATAAATGAAACTAGGAAAAGCAGAACAAATAAGGCCCAGTCAGTAATAGGAGGGACATAATAAAGATCAGAGTAGAAATAATATCAAGGAGAATAAAACAATAGAAAGAATCAATGAAACCAGGAGCTGGTTATTTGAGAAAATACACAAAATAGATAACCCCTAGCCAGACTTATCAAGAAAAAAACAGAATGTACATAAATAAACAGAATCAGAAATGAGAAAGGAAAAATCACTATGGACACCATAGAAATACAAAGAATTATTAGAGAATACTATGAAAAATTATATGCTAACAAACTGGATAACCTAGAAGAAATGGACTACTTTCTAGAAAAATACAACCTTCCAAGGCTGACTCAGGAAGAAACAGAAAATCTGAACAGAACAATTACCAGCAATGAAATTGAATTGCTAATCAAAAAAACTACCTAAGAACAAAACCCCTGGAACAGATGACTTCACTACTGAATTTTACCAAACATTTAGAGAAGACCTAATACCCAGCCTCCTAAAAATTTTCCAAAAAGTAAAAGAGAAGGGTATACTTTGAAACTCATTCTATGAGGCGAGAATCACTCTAATGCCAAAACCAGGCAAAGACACCACAAAATAAGAAAATTACAGACCAATATCCCTGATGAACACAGATGCAAAAATCCTCAACAAAATATTAGCAAACCGAATTCAAAAATACATCAAAAAGATCATCCATCATGATCAAGTGGGATTCATCCCAGGGATGCAAGGATGGTACAATATTAGAAAACCCATCAACATCATCCACCATATGAAGAAAAAGAAGGACAAAAACCATATGATCATCTCCGTAGATGCTGAAAAAGCATTTGACAAAATTCAACATCCATTCATGATAAAAACTCTCAACAAAATGGGTACAGAGGGCAAGTATCTCAACATAATAAAGGCCATATATGACAAACTCACAGCCAACATCATACTTAACAGTGAAAAGCTGAAAGCTTTTCCTCTACATTGGGAACAAGACAAGGATGCCCACTCTCCCTACTTTTATTCAACATAGTACTGGAGGTCCTAGCCATGGCAATCAGACAACACAAAGAAATAAAAGGTATCCAGATTGGTAAAGAAGACGTTAAACTGTCACTGTTTGCAGATGACATGATATTGTACATAAAAAAACCCTAAAGAATTCACTCCAAAACTACTAGAACTAATAATTGAATTCAGCAAAGTTGCAGAGCACAAAATTAATACACAGAAATCTGTTGCATTCCTATATACTAATGATGAACTAGCAGAAAAAGAGAAATCAGGAAAACAACTCCACTTACAATTGCATCAAAAAGAATAAAACACCTAAGAATAAACCTAACCAACTAGGTGAAAGACCTATATCCTGAAAAATACAAGACACTCATGAGAGAAATTAAAGAAGACACTAATAAATGGGAATACATCCCATGTTCATGAATAGGAAGAATTAATAATGTCAAAATGGTCATCCTGCCTAAACCAATCCACAGATGCAATGCAATCCCTATCAAAACACCAACAGCATTCTTCAACAAACTAGAACAAATAGTTTTAAAATTCGTATGGAACCACAAAAGACCCTGAATAGCCAAAGCAATCCTGAGAAGGAAGAACAAAGCTTGGGGGATTATGCTCCCTAACTTCAAGCTCTACTGCAAAGCCATAGTAATCAAACCAATTTGGTACTGGCACAAGAACAGACCCACAGATCAATGGATCAGAATAGAGAGATCAGATAGAAACCCACACATATATGGCCAATTAATATATGATAAAGGAGCCATGGACATACAGTGGGGAAATAACAGCCTTTTCAACAAATGGTGTTGGTAAAACTGGACAGCTACAGGTAAGAGAATGAAACTGGATTACTGTTTAACACCATACACAAAAGTGAACTTGAAATGGATCAAATACCTGAATGTAAATCATGAAACCATAAAAATCATAGAAGAAAATACAGGCAAAAATCTCTTGAATATAAACATGAGCAATTTTTTCCTGAACACATCTCCACGGGCAAGGGAAAGAAAATGAAAAATGAACAAGTGGGACTACATCAAACTAAAAAGCTTCTGTACAGCAAAGGACACCATCAACAGAATGAAAAAGCATCCTACAATATGGAAGAATACATTTGTAAATGACTTATCTGATAAAGGGTTAATATCCAAAATATATAAAGAGCTCACACGCCTCAACACCCAAAAGAGAAATAACCTGATTAAAAAATGGGCACGGGATCTGAACAGACATTTCTCCAAAGAAGAAATTCAAATGGCCAACAGGCACATGAAAAGATGCTCCACATCACTAATCAACAGGGAAATGCAAATTAAAACCACAATGAGATATCATCTCACACCACTTAGGATGGCCAACGTCCAACAGACAAGGAACAACAAATGCTGGCGATGAGGAGAAAGGGGGACCCTTCTACGCTTTTGGTGGGAATGTAAATTAGTTCAACCATTGTGGGAAGCAATATGGAGGCTCTTCAGAAAACTAAAAACAGAAATACCATTTGACCCAGTAATTTCACTCATAGAAATTTACCCAAAGAAAACAAGATCCCTGATTCAAAAAGACATAGGCACCCCTACATTTATTGCAGCACTATTTACAATAGCCAAGATATGGAAGCAATCTAAGTGTCCATCAGTAGATGGATGGATAAAGAAGAAGTGGTACATATATACAATGGAATTTTATTCAACCAAAAAATAAAACAAATCCTCCCATTTGCCACAACATGGATGGAGCTAGAGGGTATTATGTTCAGTGAAATAAACCAGGTAGAGAAATATAAGTACCAAATGATTTTTGCTTAACAGTTCCTTACCAAAAGCTAGAAAATACAAAAGTTACTGAATAAAGCAGAAAAAATTTGCTTTCTCAGTGAAAGTTTACTTAGAAAAATAATATGATCAATCTCTAGGTCTTGACCTAATTAACATTAAAAAGAAAATAAATATGCCCACTGCAGAAGAGATGCCATATAAGCTCTACATACACCCTCAGTTCTCTCAATTTCTCCACCCCTTACCATTTAATCCACATGCAGGAAGTTTGGTCACTTATGGTGGACTAAAATATTTTCTAATGGAGCAATCATTCTGGGGATAAATGAAGGAAGAGGAGGAATGCATGTAACAGTGTGGCTTTTAAAGAATACAAGAGTTCTTTTGTACTAAGGGGAGAGCTATCTGCTATAGTCATACTCTGGGAGATTTCTCAGAGAGGGTTGTCCTAAAAGTCACCACTGGATTTATTGACACATACAGGCTACTTCCTCCATTTCGGCAGGAAGTAATTCTGTTATTAATTCTTGCAGTAACATAAACCTCAATCTACCTAGTTGGACTTTCTAATAATTACTCATTGGGCTGAATAAATTTTGTGGCCTTTTTTAGTGGGAGAAATAGTGATCCTGACTGCAAGGCACAGAAGGTGCCATACTGTTTTCCTTCCACGTAGGGGCCAGGACACACCCCATTTGAATGCTCATTACCCTCTTTCATATGCATCTGATAAATTTATTAAAAACACCATCTGGAAGGGACTCAGCTTTGTGCTGTATTTCCAGTCTTCCAGTTTCCTCCCTGTCCCCTTGGAATTTCTGTCCCAATTTGTGTCACTTTGTTTACAAACCATACTGCCAAAATCCAGCATCTTGCATCTGTCTCTCTCTGGTTTTCCTTTGCCATCCTTTAGCTACAAACCTATTACAAGAGCCTGTACTATGAGCAAAAGGCAAAGGGGAACTGCCTGGGCACAAATTACTTTCCCCCTCCATGCACACAGCAATTCTACTCAGACAAATTTAATTTGCTGCTGCTGAATGCAAACATTGCGTGTTAACAAAGTACACGCATTTTCTGAGTATATGAATATTGGTATGACTCAGACTAAGAACTGCAGAAAAAGTGATCTGAAAACAATTTTACTGTTCTCTCTTCTTACACAGAACCAGGGGTGGCCAACAGCTTGCCAGTAAATTTAATTTAGGAGTAATAAATTTTTTAAAAGGTAGTATTACTTCACCAGAACATGAACTGAGAGCCACCTGCCCCAGCTACATTTAAAGATAAGACTGACCTGTTATTTGACTGTCTCCAGAGATCACCTTTGAGAGGTGGGGGGAAATCCTTGAAGCAGGTTTTTAACAATGAAATAGCACTTAGCACTTACCGAGGACAGTCATCTCCAAAAACTGTGCTTGTAGTGGACTTCATTCAGTGTTTCCCTGGCTGTTTTTATTACTAACTGCTTCTAAGAGCACAATGGTTCACACAGCAAACAAGTGCGTAATAGTCTCAGAGTAGATTCTTCTCTATTGCCAAGATTTTCCACAGAGATACAAAGTATTTCCTTCAAAAATACAACTAAAGCTATTGGCTTAGGGTCACACCTAAATATATGCCTACGGACCTACACTTCTTTTTAAAGGGTGTATTCCCCCTAGGGGCCTGTCCCCAGGCCTACATAGGAACTTGTTGCTGACCAGGCAAGTTTCCAACCCAATTACAGTCCAACCTGCTGTCAAGTTATTCTAAAGCAAAAAATACTCACAGCTGTTATGTCTGAACAGCTGTAAAAGAACAATAGCTAATTAGACCATAGGCCTATCATTCTTGGAAACTATCAAAAAGCTACAAAACTGTATTCCACAACACTGGCACAAAGTTACATTACCCCTAGTATTAACTAAGGTTTAAAAAAATCATTTTTCAATCATATATTACATCACATTGCCAAAGGAAAACATCAATTATGTATGACATGTACCTTTTAAACTTTTCCTTCCCTAAATTTGCCCCCAGTTCCCAGCTCTGTGAGAGGGCTGCTTCCTAACAGAATTCCAAAGGATTCAGACTTGACCACCTCTCGGTGCCTGCAAGAGAAGACCATGCCTTCTCAATGCTGGAACCCCATTTCTCAGTGCCTCTTTCCTTTCTTTTTTGTTTTTCATTTTTGTCTGTTTTAATTAATATTAATCTTAGTACTCTCATCATTCCTGTTCTAGCTCTAATCATGACATCACCAATGTTGTCAAAATCATGCCAAATGTTGATTGTAAGGCTCTGACAATTAGGCTGGGCTCCACTTAGCCAGTGAAAGGAAGAGATAATAACACTTCTAAACTTCCAGTGTGGTCCCAAATCTGCCCCTCTTATGAAAACTTTATGACTCAGATATGCAATCTTTATGAAGCTATAGTGCTAAACAACTCAGAGGAAATGCAGACAGATGAAGGTGAGAAATCAAGTGGTCACCCCAGGGGCAAAGGTGGGGTAGGGCAGCACCAGTGGATCTCAAAGGTGCCAGTTCACCAGGATGCGTGAATTCTCTCTCTTCACACGGGGGCCTTTGAAGGAAAGCACGTTCCAGAATTGTTTAAGAGGTTTACTCTCATATGTATAGGCTAAATGCTGGAGGTTTTAGCTGACAGAATCAATTCAAAAAGACCTTAAAGATTCAAGCATCAGATGTTCAACAACAGCAACTACTACAGTGTATCAGAGAAATTCAGTCTGTAGGTGAAGTCTTAAAACTGAGGACAAAGGCATTTCTAGACATAAATAAAAAGATACACCAAACACCCAACTCTGTGTTTGCACTAACAGGCAGTATCTCATTGAGGTGATTTTTTTTTCTTTTCTTTGGATATAATCTTTTAGAGAAAGAGACTCTACATCTGTCCCCTATATCAGGACTAGTTAAATACAGTAGGGGTGTGGGGCTACCTAATATACAAAGAGTAATTGAAACTGGTTTTGTTGAGTTTTGGAAACTCTTTCTCAAAAAAATTAAAAAGTGATAATGTAAAGAGCTTCTTTTTCTATGAGTTATTGTAAGAGCTTAACATGATTTATTTTTCCTTATGTCCTAATGGGTGTTGAAATTAACAGAGTTATTTATGCTCTCTGCTACTAGCTGAAAGGTTCTGTCAGCCACAACAATTTTGTGACTCAAGATCAGAGATGTCACCATAGCTTGAGGGAATATTTCTCATTCATGTTGAGCACAGAATAAAGGGTGTACAAAAGGTTTTTAAAAGCCACAGAAAAGAAGTGGGGATTTGTGTAATACTTTTTGGTAAGGAAGCTTTTTTTTTTTTAAGTAGGATGCCTCTTGTTGAAATTAACAATTTTAAGTCAGAATGATGCTGGGATCATGGATGAGTCTTAAAATTTGAATAGTATTATTTAAAATGCATCAGCAACTATAAAATTTGAGTTTTTACTTAAAGTAGCACCAGTAGTGAGGTATTCAAACATTAAATGGAGCCCTGTACATTGTACAAAAAATGTCTGTGACAAATGTGTGCCTACAGTTCTGCTCTGGCAGAAACTTCCTGCCACATCTTTTGGAGGCAGAGAGAAAAAGGTTGGAGATGACAGCAAATTCCCATATGTCTCAGCTCCCAGAAACCACCCTGACTCAGGTGTATGAGATGAGAAGATCTGAGAATCTCAAGGGAAAGACTGGAATTTAGATGAAACACAGACGTAAAGATGAGTCTCAACTTCTGAATATTGGGCTCTTGGAGTTGAGACTCTAATCAAACCACACAGAATGCCTGAGGGAAAATCTGCCTCCTAGGCCCTCTCTCAGTGTTGGCCCTCGGGACCAACCCAAGGCTGTGGGGAAGCCCAGCCATTCCCTGGGTGAGACCGAGGTGACACTTCCTGACAGTGAACTTCAGGTTCCTGGAGAATCTGGCTACTCAGCCTCAAAGACTGACAGAGTCCTCCAAATGACCTGAACAACTCTATTCACATCTCTAAGTCAAGTTACAGAAGCACCTCAGCAAAACACACAATTTACACCACTTTCTGGAGGCCAAATTAATCTAGATGGAGGAAAAAGAATCATTCTGTTTTCCAGGAGACTTATAATGTGGGATGAAAAGAGCCTTGTCTAAAATACAATAAAAGGTAATTTAAAAAGAACCTTTTGTTACTATTTTCAAATCGTTGTTCTTTTAAAGGTTTATACTTAGTGCTTTGAGGAATGAAAAGTGGTGTAAGAATTTTTAAGTGGAACTTTATTATAAATATTTTCAAACCTGCTTGTTAAGAAGCATCTTACTTCTGAGTTCCAGTTCTCTCTGTTTCCTATCTACATGCAAAATCTCAAGGAGGCCATTTAACCACTCCATGACTCAGTGTCCTTACCTATAAACAGAATAACCCCTTCTTCTCTGTACCTTCATATGAATATTGACAGAATAAGTTACATGATGTTTACAAAGCCTCTTGAGATTTTCAGAGAAACACACTTCCCAGCATGAAGAACCAGGTTTTTCACCATGTGAAATGGGTAGGTAGGACACATATTTCAGAAGTCTAGGGGAGACTTCTTCCCATGACCCACTGGGTAATTGTAAAAGGGTAAGAGGTGAGGGAGGGGCGGAAGATGGCGGCGTGAGTAGAGCAGCGGAAATCTCCTCCCCAAACCACATATATCTATGAAAATATAACAAAGACAACTCTTCCTACAATAAAGACCAGAGGACACAGGACAATATCCAGACCACATCCGCACCAGAGAGAACCCAGCGACTCGTGAAGGGGGTAAGATACAAGCCCCGGCCTGGCGGGAGCCGAGCGCCCATCCCCCCAGCTCCCGGCGGGAAAAGAATAGGCAGAGCGGGAGGGAGACAGAGCCCAGGACTGCCGAACACCCAGCCCCAGCCATCCGGGCCAGAGTGGAGACACAGTGCATGTGCAGGGGACCCTGGATGCTAGGGAAACAGGGCAGCAAGAACAGTGAGCGGGCACCGGAAGACATAAGAAAAGCGAGTGACCATTGTTTTTTTTTTTTTTTTGCTGTTTTGTTTTGGCGAGCACTTTTTGGAAGTCTTAAAGAGATAGGGACCCCAATACTAGGGAAACAGGGCAGCAAGACCGGTGAGCAGATGCCTGAGACTGGCGCCGGAGAATAAAGTAAAACGAGTGGACACCCTTTTTTTTAAAATTTATTTAAAAATTTTTTTTTTTTTTTTTTGTGGTCGTTTTGTTTTGGCGGGTGCTTTTTGGAAGTCTTAAAGGGGCAGGGCGGGACACTTAATCCAGAGGTAGGGAAACCGGGGATCTCTGGGCACCCTAACCCTGGGCTGCAGGGAGAACGGAGGCCCCTTACGGAGATAAATAGCCTCCCAGCAGCTCCTGCTCCAACGCGACTCCACCACTTTGGAGTAGCTGCCCGAGCCAGGCCACGCCCACAGCAACAGCGGAGATTAACTCCATAGCAGCCGGGCAGGAAGCAGAAACCCTGTCTGTGCACAGCTGCCCAGCACAAGCCACTAGAGTCGCTGTTCTCACAGGAGAGGAGGGCCACAAACCAACAAGAAGGGAAGTTCTTCCAGCCGTCACTCGTCCCAGTTCTGCAGACTATTCCTATCACCATGAAAAGGCAAAGCTACAGGCAGACAAAGATCACAGAGACAACACCAGAGAAGGAGACAGACCTAACCAGTCTTCCTGACAAAGAATTCAAAATAAGAATCATAAACATGCTGACAGAGATGCAGAGAAATACGCAAGAGAAATGGGATGAAGTCCGGAGGGAGATCACAGATGCCAGAAAGGAGATTACAGAAATGAAACAAACTCTGGAAGGGTTTATAAGCAGAATGGATAGGATGCAAGAGTCAATTGATGGAATTGAAACCAGAGAACAGGAACGCATAGAAGATGACATAGAGAGAGATAAAAAGGATCTCCAGGAATGAAACAATATTAAGAGAACTGTGTGACCGATCCAAAAGGAACAATATCCGTATTATGGGGGTCCGAGAAGAAGAAGAGAGAGGAAAAGAGATGGAAAGTATCTTAGAAGAAATAATTGCTGAAAACTTCCCCAAACTGGGGGAGGAAATAATCGAACAGACCACGGAAATACACAGAACACCCAACAGAAAGGATCCAAGGAGGACAACACCAAGACACATAATAATTAAAATGGCAAAGATCAAGGACAAGGAAAGAGTTTTAAAGGCAGCTAGAGAGAAAAAGGTCACCTATAAAGGAACATCCATCAGGCTAATATCAGACTTCTCGACAGAAACCCTACAGGCCAGAAGAGAATGCATGATATATTTAATACAATGAAACAGAAGGGCCTTGAACCAAGGATACTGTATCCAGCACGACTATCATTCAAATATGATGGTGGGATTCAACAATTCCCAGACAAACAAAAGCTGAGGGAATTTGCTTCCCACAAACCGCCTCTACAGAACATCTTACAGGGACTGCTCTAGATGGGAGCACTCCTAGAAAGAGCACAGCATAAAACACCCAACATATGAAGAATGGAGGAGGAGGAATAAGAAGGGAGAGAAGAAAAGAATCTCCAGACAGTGTATATAACAGCTCAATAAGCGAGCTAAGTTAGGCAGTAAGATACTAAAGAGGCTAACCTTGAACCTTTGGTAACCATGAATTTAAAGCCTGCAATGGTAATAAGTACATATCTTTCAATACTCACCCTAAATGTTAATGGACTGAATGCACCAATCAAAAGACACAGAGTAATAGAATGGATAAAAAAGCAAGACCCTTCTATATGCTGCTTACAAGAAACTCACCTCAAACCCAAGGACATGTACAGACTAAAAGTCAAGGGATGGAAAAACATATTTCAAGCAAACAACAGTGAGAAGAAAGGACGGGTTGCAGTACTAATATCAGACAAAATAGACTTCAAAACAAAGAAAGTAACAAGAGATAAAGAAGGACACTACATAATGATAAAGGGCTCAGTCAAACAAGAGGATATAACCATTCTAAATATATATGCACCCAACACAGGAGCACCAGCATATGTAAAACAAATACTAACAGAACTAAAGGGGGAAATAGACTGCAATGCATTCATTCTAGGAGACTTCAACACACCACTCACCCCAAAGGATAGATCTACTGGGCAGAAAATAAGTAAGGACACAGAAGCACTGAACAACACACTAGAACAGATGGACCTAATAGACATCTATAGAACTCTACATCCAAAAGCAACAGGATATACATTCTTCTCAAGTGCACATGGAACATTCTCCAGAATAGACCACATACTAGGCCACAAAAAGAGCCTCAGAAAATTCCAAAAGATTGAAATCCTACCAACCAACTTTTCAGACACAAAGGCATAAAACTAGAAATAAACTGTACAAAGAAAGCAAAGAGGCTCACAAACACATGGAGGCTTAACAACACGCTCCTAAATAATCAATGGATCAATGACCAAATTAAAATGGAGATCCAGCAATATATGGAAACAAATGACAACAACAACACTAAGCCCCAACTTCTGTGGGACACAGCAAAAGCAGTCTTAAGAGGAAAGTATACAGCAATCCAAGCATATTTAAAAAAGGAAGAACAATCCCAAATGAATGGTCTAATTTCACAATTATCAAAATTGGAAAAGAAGAACAAATGAGGCCTAAGGTCAGCAGAAAGAGGGACATAATGAAGATCAGAGAAGATATAAATAAAATTGAGAAGAATAGAACAATAGCAAAAATCAATGAAACCAAGAGCTGGTTCTTCGAGAAAATAAACATAATAGATAAGCCTCTAGCCAGACTTATTAAGAAGAAAAGAGAGTCAACACAAATCAACAGCATCAGAAACGAGACAGGAAAAATCACGACGGACCCCACAGAAACATAAAGAATTATTAGAGAATACTATGAAAACCTATATGCTAACAAGCTGGAAAACATAGGAGAAATGGACAACTTCCTAGAAAAATACAACCTTCCAAGACTGACCCAGAAAGAAACAGAAAATCTAAACAGACCAATTACCAGCAATGAAATTGAAGCGGTAATCAAAAAACTACCAAAGAACAAAACCCCCGGGCCAGATGGATTTACCTCGGAATTTTATCAGACATACAGGGAAGACATAATACCCATTCTCCTTAAAGTTTTCCAAAAAATAGAGGAGGAGGGGATACTCCCAAACTCATTCTATGAAGCTAACATCACCCTAATACCAAAACCAGGCAAAGAGCCCACCAAAAAGGAAAACTACAGACCAATATCCCTGATGAACTTAGATGCAAAAATACTCAACAAAATATTAGCAAATCGAATTCAAAAATACATCAAAAGGATCATACACCATGACCAAGTGGGATTCATCCCAGGGATGCAAGGATGGTACAACATTCGAAAGTCCATCAACATCATCCACCACATCAACAAAAAGAAAGACAAAAACCACATGATCATCTCCATAGATGCTGAAAAAGCATTTGACAAAGTTCAACATCCATTCATGATAAAAACTCTCAGCAAAATGGGAATAGAGGGCAAGTACCTCAACATACTAAAGGCCATCTATGATAAACCCACAGCCAACATTATATTGAACAGCGAGAAGCTGAAAGCATTTCCTCTGAGATCGGGAACTAGACAGGGATGCCCACTCTCTCCACTGTTATTTAACATAGTACTGGAGGTCCTAGCCACGGCAATCAGACAAAATAAAGAAATACAAGGAATCCAGATTGGTAAAGAAGAAGTTAAACTGTCACTATTTGCAGATGACATGATACTGTACATAAAAAACCATAAAGATTCCACCCTAAAACTACTAGAACTGATATCGGAATACAGCAAAGTTGCAGGATACAAAATCAACACACGGAAATCTGTGGCTTTCCTATACACCAACAATGAACCAACAGAAAGAGAAATCAGGAAAACAACTCCATTCATAATTGCATCAAAAAAAATAAAATACCTAGGAATAAACCTACCAAAGAAGTGAAAGACTTATACTCTGAAAACTACAAGTCACTCTTAAGAGAAATTAAAGGGGACACTAACAGATGGAAACTCATCCCATGCTCATGGCTAGGAAGAATTAATATCATCAAAATGGCCATCCTGCCCAAAGCAATATACAGATTTCATGCAATCCCTATGAAACTACCAGCAACATTCTTCAATGAACTGGAACAAATAATTCAAAAATTCATATGGAAACACCAAAGACCCCAAATAGCCAAAGCAATCCTGAGAAAGAAGGATAAAGTAGGGGGAATCTCACTCCCCAACTTCAAGCTCTACTATAAAGCTATAGTAATCAAGACAATTTGGTACTGGCACAAGAGCAGAGCCACAGACCAGTGGAACAGACTAGAGAATCTAGACATTAACCCAGACATATATGGTCAATTAATATTTGATAAAGGAGCCATGGACATACAATGGTGAAATGACACTCTCTTCAACAGATGGAGCTGGCAAAACTGGACAGCTACATGTAGGACAATGAAACTGGACCATTGTCTAACCCCATATACAAAAGTAAACTCAAAATGGATCAAAGACCTGAATGTAAGTCATGAAACCATTAAACTCCTGGAAGAAAACATAGGCAAAAACCTCTTAGACATAAACATGAGTGACCTCTTCTTGAACATATCTCCCCGGGCAAGGAAAACAACAGCAAAAATGAGTAAGTGGGACTATATTAAGCTGAAAAGCTTCTGTACAGCAAAAGACACCATCAATAGAACAAAAAGGTACCCTACAGTATGGGAGAATATATTTGAAAATGACACATCCGATAAAGTCTTGACGTCCAGAATATATAAAGAGCTCACACGCCTCAACAAACAAAAAACAAATAACCCAATTAAAAAATGGGCAGAGGAACTGAACAGACAGTTCTCCAAAAAAGAAATACAGATGGGCAACAGACACATGAAAAGATGCTCCACATCACTAATTATCAGAGAAATGCAAATTAAAACTACAATGAGGTATCACCTCACACCAGTAAGGATGACTGCCATCCAAAAGACAAACAACAACAAATGTTGGCGAGGCTGTGGAGAAAGGGGAACCCTCCTATACTGCTGGTGGGAATGTAAGTTAGTTCAACCATTGTGGAAAGCAGTATGGAGGTACATCAAAATGCTCAAAATAGACTTACCATTTGACCCAGGAATTGCACTCCTAGGAATTTACCCTAAGAATGCAGCAATCAAGTATGAGAAAGACCAATGCACCCCTATGTTTATCGCAGCACTATTTACAATAGCCAAGAATTGGAAGCAACCTAAATGTCCATCGATAGATGAATGGATAAAGAAGATGTGGTACATATACACAATGGAATACTACTCAGCCATAAGAAAAGGGCAAATCCTACCATTTGCAGCAACATGGATGGAGCTGGAGGGTATTATGCTCAGTGAAACAAGCCAAGCGGAGAAAGAGAAATACCAAATGATCTCACTTATCTGTGGAATATAAGAACAAAGGAAAAACTGAAGGAACAAAACAGCAGCAGAATCACAGAACTCAAGAATGGACTAACAGGTACCAAAGGGAAAGGGACTGGGGAGGATGGGTGGGTAGGGAGGGATAAGGGGGGGGAGAAGTAGGGGGCTATTAAGATTAGCATGCATGGGGGGGTAGGAGAAAAGGGAGGGCTGTACAACACAGAGAAGGCAAGTAGTGATTCTACAACATTTTGCTATGCTGATGGACAGTGACTGTAAGGCGGTTTATAGGGGGGACCTGGTATAGGGGAGAGCCTAGTAAACAAAATATTCGTCATGTAAGTGTAGATTAATGATAAAAAAAAAAAAGGCAGTTCCTGTGTGGTGACCTCCAATGAGTTCTACACAATGATATAAAGGGCATATAAAAGTGTAGGCAAAGGGTCTGTTTGTGTTTATACAGAGGATCAAAGCCTAATTGGGCTACCCCGAAAATGAACTAAGATATGATATGAAAAAGAACTTCCAACATCAGCACTCTCGGGAAGACTCATGCCAGAAGATGATCATCAAAAAACCCCAACAAAGATCCACGCACTGCTACAGGTGTAGATCCACTCCTCCCACCAGTTCCTGGACTTGCCATGGGAATGAAGAAGGAGATATCTAAGCTGGCCTGTGCATACAGTAAAACAACAAATTTGACTGGATCTATACTGTTGGAACTCAACCAAGAATTAGGAGAAGTGCAAATTGTAGCGCTCCAAAATCTTACAACTACAGACTATTTACTGTTAAAAGAACATATGGGATGTGAACAGTCCCCAGGAATGGGTTGTTTTAATTTGTCTGATTTCTCTCAGACTGTTCAAGTTCAGTTGGACAATATCCACTATATCATAGATAAGTTTTCACAAATGCCTAAGGTGCCTAACTGGTTTTCTTGGTTTCACTGGAGATGGCTGGTAATTACAGATATGCTTTGGTTATGTAACTATACTCCTATTATGTTAATGTGTGTGCGCAATTTAAGTAGTAGCTTAAAACCTATCCATGCTGAAGTTACTCTACAAGAAGATATGTCAAAGAAATAATCAATCTTCCCATGTTTTCTTCCGCCTGCTACTTTATAGCTTTTCTTCTTCCTTCCTAATTACAACCCTTAAATAGAATTCGTGCCTCATATCAAATTTACTGAGTATCATAATTCTTCCAAGTGGTAAAGATACCTCAAGACAAATGCTGGCCATAGAAGCTACAGGGCATAAATATGCAAAGAAATAAAAAGCTAACCATTTCGAACAATAAGGCTTCTCTCTCACTTACCAACTTTACATTTCCCTGTATGGCCCCGGAAGATGACTGGTTAGCCAGAGACGGGTAAGATTCCTCAAGGGAGGAACAACCTAAGACAGGCACAGTCGCAGGGGGGTCATCAGGTGAGAAATTGGGGATCAACAGAGGTGAGGCTTAGAACCTCACCCCCCCTGTTCTGAGAGAAATCTTCTGCATACGTGGATGTTTTATTGCACTTGTCTAGCTTGGATTAACACATAGTCTACAGGCACACACCTGATCATCTACATTTGCTCTCTTACAACACTAAACTATGTTTTCTACCTTTATCCTGTATCTACCTACCACTTCAGCATTTTATTAAAAATAATAATAATAAAGAGAGAAATGTGTATCCACATATAAATCAAGTATAAAAATCAAATGAGTATTCATATTTGAACTGTTTATAGTTCATAATGCATGAGCAAAACCGAAAGTTTCTGTGATGACTGCCCTTGTACTGTTCACCATGTAACTTATTCACTATGTAAGAATTTGTTCTCCATGTAAGAACTTGTTTGTTATGCCTCAGAAGATTGGAGACTGACGAAAATTAGGCTTGGGGTGGATTAATGATTGTGCATTGAGCATTGACTCCCCTATACAGAATTTTATTTTTGTTAACAACCGTTTGATCAATAAATATGAGAAATCCCCTCACAAACAAACAAACAAACAATCAAAAAAAAGTACACACTTCCAATTGTAAAATAAATAAGCAACCGGGATGTAATGTATAGCATAAGGAATATAGTCAAAATATTGTAACAACTTGGTATGGTGATAGTTGGTACCTAGAATTATCATGTATATAAATGTTGAATCACTGTGTTGTACACCTGAAACTAATGTAATGTAATACTGTGTGTCAACTACCCTTCAATAAAAAATAATTATCTCCAAAAAAAAAAAAAAAAAAAAAGGGAAGGGAAGGAAGAACCACTAGCAATTCTACTAACCTGCAAAAAACTATTAGTACCTGTTAGTATAATATGCAGCTGGCAGTTTCAGAATAACCAGAAAGCAGTTCTTCTGGTCGATATTTGCTAGGGACAGCAGTTTCTGACTTACTGAATCTGATCAAGATCTGCCGAGTCATCAGACCAAAGAAGCTTCTTTGTGCTAACAGTACAGGGGTTAGGGGTCTCTTTTCATTAAACAAAGGGGTCTGCCCACAGCCTGCCTTCCAGAATAGTCACTGCTTTGAAGTTTCATAAGCTACCACAACCCAGTGAGCAAATCAAAACACATTAAAAAAATCACAAATTCAAACAGGCTTATAATTTATCACTGAGACAGACAATGGTTAAATGCCATGTGGCTGCCCCACTCTTCTCGGGGGAAAGCAGGAGCGGGAACAGGAGAAAGGAGAGGAAGGTGAGAAAAGGTTCCCCATGGTATTTAGATGGTCTTCAAATGTTCGTAATTTCCTTAGGGTACACTCGTTGCCAAGTTGACAGATGTTGCTGGAAAAACCTGTACTATTCTGAAGAAAGGCTAACCTTTCAAGAGTGGAAGAAGGGGAGGGAAGCAGCCCGTGCGTTCAGTGAAGAGATGACATTAAGCTGGACAGCAGACTCCTCTTAGCATGCTGGATCCCCGAAAGGCTGTGAGCTGACTGCCAAAGGGGACTGTCCTGGGAGAAATCCCCTTTCACCATGGTTTCCTTGCCATGAGTTTAAATTAGTTTTTAAAACTAAATATTAGAATGCCCTAGACAAGTAAATGATTATTAATTATTACTTTTAAAAATCACCATGACTCCAAATAGCTGGTTGTACTATATTCCCCTAAGAAGAATCATAGATACACAGTTTTATACTCTCTGCTGAGTGTTTCCCACTTTCTTTTTCATTCATTCTTCCTTGCTGAACCTTATGTATAAAGACAGATGGGTTCTTCAAATCAGACTACCAATGATCTTATCTGGTATTTCCCGACTGGGTGCAAACTTACATGCCTCTCCTGCCTGCCCAGCCCTTGACATTTCCTAAAGAGAGCTTTCCAAGAGTATCAAGAATGCTGAATATTAATTTACGGAACAACACAATAGTTTTGCAAAGCCCTAGTCCTTTTCCACCAAATAAGAGAAAGAAAGCACATTAGGGATTCCTTGTTTAAGACCCTCAGCCTGTCCGTCAGTCAGTGCAGCAAGCCGAACATTCTAAGTGGTAAGAGCTGGGGCTGGGGAAGGAGAGGGGAAGGCAGAGCATGACAGGACCTCCCTCCTCGGCACACACTGCCTCTGTCCTCTTCCTGAGGACTGCATCTCCTTTTTACCTACAAGATAATTTTCTTGCACTCCCAGCTCTACACTTTCTGCTCAAAAACCCACAGGCTCTTGCTCAATAATGTGACCATTAGTCATTTATTCCTATGCCCTGGTTATACCCAGTGTTTTTATCAGCACTGTTAAGGGGTGACTCACCTAATGTCACCTTAGAGAAGGCAGATTAACCAACATACCCATTCAAAGATTAACAATAATGTGCCATAAGGAAAATTGAACCTCCAACATAAAAATCTGCAATTGGGAAACCATTCTGCAGGAGCACATTCATTTATATCAATTATATTTTTCATCAAAGACAATGAAACCCAAACTGGTAGTAAAAAGGTACAGAGTGCACTGTGAGGAATAATTAGGTCATCTTACCCTCCTGGAGGCTGATAGCCATTTACCATTTCACTCTGGGAGGTGGTGTTTACTGTGTCTGTTTTATAACTCTCTTCACATTAACTCAAATGTCAAAAGTAGGCAGTTAATTGTTTATTATACAAAATGTCACATATGTAAAATATTGAGACATAAAATTATTATAACCAATCTACCACAAAAAATCCTGCCTTTTAGATTTTATAGCTTGTTTGTCGGTCTCTGGATCTCAGCTTAACTGCCATTATATGGACTGTATGTGCCAGGTAGTCATTGTCTGATGAATAATCTGTGCACGCACTGAGTCCTCGGCCAAATGAGAAATAAAAATAACATGATATGAAAATTATTATTATGGCTTAAAGCAATACATATTAAGAAGAATGGGAGATGTCTGAATAGCAGTGTCACATATTCTGATTTCATTCTAGCTCTATGAGATTCAGAGAATCACAACGCAAAGCTTATCGAAGCAGTTTAAACTGACAAGAGCGAGTGTGCACTGCGCAAGTTCTCTAAAGCCAGTCGATTAACTAAAGCCACTAATATCTTGCTTCTACCCCAGATTCTCTCCATTAGGAAACTACGCAGCAGCATGAGAATCTTTTCTATCACCTGCCGAATTTGCAGAGACTAAATTCCCTCCCTTTGTTACTCACTTTTCTGATCTCGCCAAAACCACCCCTCCTGGCAAATCTCGTCTTTAGGCTCAAAGAACCTAATTCTCCTCTACAGCCTAAAAATCAGGCAGATGGGAAGGAGAAGGGTGCAGCAGGAAAGAAGGGAGGATGTAAGAATAAAATACAACAGTATATTTCTATGGGGAAGGAAAGGACAGTCCAGGAAATCAGTTGGGGTGAGCATGAGGCCAGGAAGGCTCTTTTATAATCTATTAGACACAATTATATACCAAAATTTTTGTGGCTAAAATTTAGCGAAACAAATGAATGGATGAGAATAGATGCCAGTTGACTATGGAACTCCTGTTTACATCGGTCACTAGGCACATGATGGAAAACACACTATTTTGCACCTGTAGCACGTTATCCCCCACTGGTGTCACTGAGGTCTTGGATAGATGTGAATTTGCTTGGCTAATCCATACAACAGTGAAACACTGCTAAGAAACCCACAGCTATGGCAGCTCATCAAATCATCAAATTTATAGTTAGAAAAGAACTTTGAGGACCACTTAGTTCAGGGAGTAGTTAACTTATATATACTGATTCAGAAAACAGAAAGAAGGAAAGCTGCTCATGTCATTTTAATGTAACTGTGGTTGTAAAATGACTTAGAGATAGGTCAAGAAATGAAATTTATTGGCCCATTTTATTTAAGAAAACAGATATAAAATTCTAAAATGAACATTAGCCAACCAAATCCAACAATAGTTTAGAAAATACATCATGTCTAAGTAGTAATTATCCTAGTAAAACAAGTATGGCCATCATCAGAACATCCATCATTTTAGCGGATAAAAGAAAAAAAGGCTGTGAGTGATTCTGAGCAAAGGAGCATTCCAAAAAGATCACCCTGGCTGAAGCGTGGAGAGCAATAAGCAGTAGAGAGAATGCCAGGAGACCCGGGAATAGACTGACTATGGCAGCAGTGATGAGAGATGATGGGCGCTTGCACTGGAGTGGTAGCTACAACAGTGTCGAGAAACTCACTTGGAGAAATGCAAACTAAAATGAGACAATTATGGCCATCATAATTATAAAGAGTAAAAGAACACATACATAAGTATGGGTGAGGACATGGGGAGGAACGGGGCTCTTGTACATCTTGTGCATTGCTGGTAGTAGCAGTGTGAACTGGTAAAGCCATACGGAAAGGCAACCTGGCAGTATGGAGCAATATTAAAGACACGTGTTTGCATGCGTGTTGTGTGTGCGTGCGTGTGTGCATGTGCGCATGCATGCACATTAGTACTCAGGAATCACACCTTTGAATACAGGCCCCAGGGAAACTCTCATGCAGGTACAAAGGAGATAGATACAAGGAAATTCATTGCAGCATTGTTTTTTGAGAGCAGGAACCTGGAGGCACCTAGGTATACATGAGCAGGGGAATAAGTGAATAAAATAACAGTGCGTACCTTACAAGACTGTTGTAAGGACTAAATAATTTTATATAAAGACCACAGAGCAGTGTCTTGCAAATAATAACTTTGCTAATAATGTTTATAATTATTATGATGGAGTACTGAGTAACATTAAGAAGTAATGATGTGTAGGTTTTAAAAAACATAGTATTGGGCAAGAAAAGTATGAAAAGCTTAAGATTTGTAGCAAAAAAAAAGACACACAAACCCCCAAAACAATACAGATTTTATAAATATATATGTATATTAAGGATATAATCAAATATAGTAGAGATGGTGTCATAAGAGGAAGGGAACAGAAACAGGGTTTAAGAGAGGAAGAGAAAATATAAAAAGGGAAGGCCTTGCTTGGACCACTGAGGATGATGTATTATGTCCTGAGACATATGGTTAACACAATTATTTATACCCAAAGTATGCCTGTTTAAAAAACAAAAACCGATCATTAGGTTAGTTTTTTCATTTTATAGGTGAGAAATTTGAGGCTCAGAGAGATTGTGTTTTATTTGTTTTACACAGCAAATCAGCAGCAGTGTGGAAATCAGAATTGGGGCTGATCTTCTGGTCCTCACAATGCAACATATTCCTTCCATCCATCCATTCATCCATCCAATAAGTGGTTACTGAGTATTGGGATTGCATGTACTGGGAATACAGCAGCGAGCAAAACAGACACAGTACAGTCCCTTCTATTATCAAACCATGATAACAAATGCACAGTTACAAATGAAGCTAGGTGTTTGAAGGGTAAAAAAAACCCAGATCTATCAATGTCATACAAAAAAACTTTCAACAGGGGAGGGTGTCAGGCAAAACTTTTCTTGAGGTACCACTTAGCTGAAATTTAAAGGATCAATAGGTTACCTAGATAAAGGGGTGTGGTGTGATGAAGTCAGGCTAAGAATGAGGACAGTGTAAAGGACATTCCAGAGAGACGGGCAAGTACAAAGGCCCCATGGCCAGAGAATGCATGGTACATTCTAGGAATGGGAAGAAGGTCTGTGGCCTGAATGCACAAAGCTAGATGGCGGCTGGTACAAGATGCAGCAAGCACACAGGAACCAGGTGATGCAGGGCCCTGAGGGCCAAGGTGAAGATTGTGAACTTTATCCTAAGGGGAATGGAAAGGCTCTCCGTGATTCTGAGCAAAGGAGTGTGCCAACAGGAGTGTGAAGAGCCCTCTGAAGGATGAGAGAAGGCACTGGGACACAGCTGAGTAGACAGGCAGGACAACAGGGCAGGAGAGATGGTGGTAGCCTGTACTAGGGTGGTAGCAGCGATGGTGGCAAGAAGGGAATGGGTTTGACATCTGGAATATAGCATCAATATAAAAGTTATTCCTATAATATAAAAGTATCTCTGCTGATAGGTATTTTAGTGTGCTTCCACAGCTCACTGAGGTTTTACTGAAGTGTGCTTCCAATTTTTTTTTATAACAGGTATCTACTGAACATTCATCAAAGGATCACTGTAAAAAGTATGATAATGCTCCTGGGGTGACTGATTCTTTGGTTTTGAGCAAGAAGGAAGGAAATAGGTTTCTAAGCCCTTTCTTAAACTATCATTTGCCACCAGAGATGATTTCTCTGATATCCTGCTCCTCCAGCCATTAGCCAAATGGTAGCTGCCCGGGTGGGATGGGGGTGGGAGGGGGCTGTCCACCTCCCACAGCCATGAGACCTGCCTGTACTACTGACAATTCTGAACAGAGAACTCAATCAATTCATATTTGATATTTTCCAGAATCATTTCCTGAAGATTCTAATTCGAACATTCTAACACCTTCTGCATGTTTACGTCTCACTTGAGTCCTTCACTTTTACACTCCACTTTATTGCCATTTTAGTTGATTTCATCACAGCTTCATGGAAAACAACTTCACCAACGATCATTCCTGTCATGAGGGCAGAATTAAAGTAATCCTCTGCTTGAGTACTAGGTAGTTTTTATGATAATTCTATCACAGGTAATGTGATTTTTAAGTACATTTCTCTCTTGTAGCACTGTGACAATTCCTGTCTTTAAAAAGATAAGTATCGAATGCAGCTATAAAAGAAACATACCCATCTTCATAATAGTAACAAGTCAATAAATTCAAAAAGATTGCTGTGTCCCAGACTGGCTCCCCTACCAGCCACCTGCTATCACACAGTCACTTAATTTATTCAAATCAGTGACACACCCAAGCCCTGTTACATTGAGTTATGAGGCAGGAAAAGGCCATCAGGTTTAGAGGCACCTCCTAACACAATGCACAGCAGTCGGCTCCAGCAGCCTCCAAGCCTAAAGACTTCATTTGATTAACAAAAGCATGGCCCTCACCTCGCCATTTTAATAATACTGTAATGCCCAAAAGCCTATTTGAATCTTCCCTTACAGTTCTCTCTTCGCATTTTTAAACATCTTTCTTGAGATATAATTGGCACTCAGTAAGTTGCACATATACGGCATCTGTGAGATGAGTTACACGTCTGTATACACCATGCAACTACCAGCACAATCTAAGACAACAAACCTCTCCAGCATCTTCAGAATCCTCACACCCCTTTTAATTCCTCCCCCAGCCCCAGAGAACTGTGGGTCTGCTTTCTGTCACTCTCTCTGAGTTCGCATGATCTAGAATTGTTTACAAATGGAATCACACAAACATACAGACTCTTTTTGGTTTGACATCTAGATTTTCAAGGACTCTTGGTTTACTCAACAGAATCATCAGGTGCATCACTACACTTGATAAAGAAATTCCCTTGCCTAATTGGGAAAAATAGGACTTGTGTTAATTTAGTGGGCTATATATGGGAGCATGTAGGGTTCTGAGGTATATGGAGGGGGCCCTGGTGCTGGCCCTGCCCACTCTGCCTTGTCTCTCACTTAAGATAGGCAATGTGGAAATAACTTTATTTGAAAAAGAAATACTAATTTTTTCTGCTTCTACGTCACATAAAGTCACTGAAAAAATATGTAAATACAGAATACAGTTTAAACAATAAAAATAACCTTTTCAAAAAAAAAAATCCCAACATCCAGAAAACCTCTGTAAACATTCTGATATTCTTCCTTGTGGTCGTTTCGATATACTGTTAATGAACAAACTGTCCCCTCCTTCACAGCACAAATTCATATAATGAAGTGGTAGCTCCCAGTACTTCAGAACATGTACTTCGAGATAGGGCCTTTAAAGAGGTAATAAAGAGGAAAATGAAGTCATAAGGATGGGGCCCTGGTGTCTTTTAAAGAGGTGGAGACATCAGGGATGAGAGGGCAGCCATCTCATGCCAAGGAGAGAGGCCTCAGGAGAAACCCAACCTGCGGCCTTGGATCCTGGACTTCAACCTCTAGAACTGTGAGAAAACAAATTTCTGTGGCTTCAGCAACACAGTTGGCTAGTACTTTTTTATGGCACTCCTAGCAAAATAATAAATGCACATATAAAAACACATATATTAATTTTTAAATATTGGTATCAATCTGGCTATAAAAGATGGTATCCTATTTCTATTTCACATTATACTATGGGTATCTCCCTGTTATGAATGGGTATATAGAAATTTTAATGTGTGAATGTGCCACAGTTTATTTCATTATGCCCCTACAGTTGGACATTTGGAGTCCTTCCCTTTTTTGGTTATCATAAATACTACTACACTGAACATTCATATAAAAGAAATGCTCTTCCTGAGTATTTCCTTGGGGTGAATTACTAAAGACAGAAGTAGTACATCAAGAGGTATGTTTAAGATATTTAATACATATTGCCAAATTGCCTTCTAGAAAACTTACAGCATACATAGCAATATATGACAATGTGCATTTCATGACAACCATACTTGCCAACAGGATTTTAAAATGAAAAATGACAGGCTGATTTTCAAGTTCATTGGAAAAAGAAAATTTGAAAGAATAGCTTAGAAAATTTAGAAAAAGAATAGCTATGAGTGTGGATTTGCACTACTAGACAGAAAATACATTATAAAGTTGTAGTTATTTAAATGATGTGACACAGAATCTAGAATGGACAGATTCATAATTTATGCTATTTTAAATCAATAAAGGAAAGGATGAAATAATCAATAAAGGATTTCAAAATAACTGGTTACATATTTTAGCAATAAAGGGTAAATTCCCACCTCAGACCAAACACAGAATAAATTTAAATGGTTAGAGAGCTAAATGCTAAACACACACACTAAACAGTAAGAAAATACCAACCAACTACTGATAGCACTACAGAGAAGCACAGTTTTACAATTTGGGTTTGAGAAGAGGTTTCACAAATTCCAAGAACAAGAAAAGTAATGACTGACAGATATGATTCAATCAAAATAAAAAACTTCTGTACAACTAAGACATTATAAACAAAGTTTAAAAGCCTGGGAGAAGATGTTTGCAACATAGAAGACAAAGAAAGAAGCCATAATCTACAAGTTAATAATAAAAAAACACAAATGCAAAAAAAAAAAAGCTGGTAAAGACTATAAAGATGTAATTCATTAAAAAAATAGAAAAAGGTCAAGAAACATAATAGGATACTCAAGTTTAGTAATAACTAGGCTAATGCAAATCAGAAATATTTTATTTTACTGTATGTACTTGTTTTTTTATTTTTATGATAAATTATTGTGTTACTCACATAGGTAAAACATTTTTAATTAAAAAATTTGCCAACAAAACAGCCCAAAAACTGGTATCTTGTTTCAATTTGCATTTCTTTGATTATTAGTGAGGACAACCTCTTTCAAATTTATTGATTATTGTGTTTCTTTTTTAAAAAAAAATAAATTATATTTTTCTATTGGGGATTCATATTTTTTTTTACTTTATTTGACAGTCCTTCATATATATTAAAGACAATTATTCATTGTCATGTATGTTGCAATTATTTTTTTCCCAGTTTGTCAAACACCTTTGTATTCTGTTTATAGTTTCTGTCTTTGCTTTTATGCAAAGGAAGTATTTCCTCACCTTGAGATAAGATAAATACTTATTAACAGATTTCTACAGTCTCTTTTGGAGTAGTAGTATAAAATCTAACTCTTAACAGGAAGCTAGTTTGCTATTATAACATGAGGAAAGAGCCCCATGTAAGTGTTTTCTATCGGCAACTGCCCCAGCACCATTTGCTATATCTGTATTCTCAACTAATGTGAAATGTCATTCTTATCCTGCATTGTATTTCTACATATGCTGGGATCTGATCAAAGTTGGATAATTGTTTAATTTATCCACTAGTTTATTCTTTCATTAATGCTATATTGTTTTAGTAGGCAGTATTAATTTTAAAACCTGATGGTACTAGACCTCTCATTTCATTTATTTCTCCACCTTTTAGGGAAGGGATTTCCCTTTATTTATTCTCTTCAGAAGTTTTTTAAAGAACTTAAAGCTTTTTTTTAAAAAAGCACAATTGGGATTCTGAGTATTCTGCATTAATTGATAGATTAAGATGAGAAGAACCAACATGTTTATTGTATTAAATTTTCCCATACAGGAATATGTCTTTCCATTATTCAGTGTTTCTTAAAGATTAATGGTTTCTTCACATTAGGACCTGTGAATTTATTAATTTTATTTCTACGTAGGTATTTGTTGTTTGTGGGGGTTGGGAGGGAGTTTAAAAGTTCCAGCAGACCTCCCTGGCATGCAGACCTCATGTCCACACCATTTATGAGCTCACATCATCCTTTTGCCTCCCACCTTTGTTGCTGACCATTATCCCATCTCTAATGGCATAAGGTGGTTCAGGGACAGGTGGTCCTTGGTAATATGGCTAGGGGATAGGCCAGGTGTAAAGCAGAAGTATGGTTCATGGACCATTACTAGGAGTTATATAGCTTTTATTGCTATTATGAATGGAATTTTCCCCCCATTACAATTTCTAACTGGGGGTATTTGAGAAAACATGATTTTTGTATGTATAACTGTACCTGGCTACATACCTTAGAGTTCTGATTAGCTGTAGTAACTTTTCCATTCATTTCTGTCCTTGAGTGTTATTATCCTATCATACCTGCAAATAATAATATTTGGTTCCTTTTCTCCAATGTTTATCATACTCATTTCTCGTTCTACCCCTCCTCCCAACCTGTCTCTTCACTCCCTACCCCTAACCAGAACTTCCAGAGTAATACGTAGAAGTGGCGATATATGGGCATGTAATCTGTGCATTCAGACAGGCTGTGTACTCAGAAGGGACCCATGCTTAGTTTAACGCTCCACTGCCTTTGTCTGAAAATTCTTAGTAATCTTACCTTTGAACTATTTTTTAAGTAAATTCTTTTGGAACAATGAAGTAAGCCTGTGAACAGAGGTCATACACAATATACCCGTCCACAATTTCCTACTGCCCAGGTCTGTGTATAGTGTTCCTCATGCCCCAGAGGCACAGAATTTCAGTGAACTCCCAACATGTGGGAGTTGAGTGAGACTCCAAGCAAAGACAAGACAAATGAAATGAAGAATGACTATGGCTGAGTAAACAGGGCTGCTGACGGCCCAGAGAGGCCACACTTTCCCTTCCAACCAAAACTTGCCTCCAATGTAGAATGA
Organism: Manis pentadactyla; assembly: GCF_030020395.1. Classification (NCBI taxonomy): domain Eukaryota; kingdom Metazoa; phylum Chordata; class Mammalia; order Pholidota; family Manidae; genus Manis; species Manis pentadactyla. The sequence continues at coordinate 34,606,001 of NC_080034.1, read as the reverse complement.
AGGCAATAGAATTCCCAGGCAATTAGCATTCCCACTAATGACCAAGAAATGTGTTATATCCCTTTGCACTTGGTATTTCCCTAGGTTAGCCAAATACTAATGCTGCAGACAGTAACACAGAAAGCAAGGGCAACAAAGAGCTCCTTTTCCTTTCAGTCCCTCCTTATTAAGGAAGCAGACTGAATAAGCCAAAGGCAAGAGAGTTTTTGTAGAGTGAGCATGAAGTAAGAAGTGAAAGAAAAACAACTTAGTTTTGTGCAGAATTTATACTGTTTTGATAAGAACTAAATCATCCACATATTATGAGCTACCAAATGAAAACTTGTGTAATTTGGTAAGATATTTGTGTTTAAAACCACTCTTGGACGGGGAAATTAAAGATGGTGGTGTGAGAGGTGACACAAGAGAACTCCTACCAAAACCATATATAATATGAAAAAATAGTTAATACATACAATTAATCCTAAAAGACCAACAGGAAAGAAGGCTGCACCAGACTGCACACACCTGGAGAACGGAGCAGACCACATGAAACTGGGTAACGTACCAAAGCCTTGACCTGGTGGGACCCAAGCCATTCCCCAACCCCAGCACACTGATGGGAGGAAGAGACACAGAGCGGGGAGAGGGTGGAAGCCTAGGACTGCTGAATACCCAGCAATGGATATCTGGTTTGGGAGCACAAACCTACATTGCATTATGCTCTGGAGATTACTGGATTGGAAAGCTAAGACAGGCATAATACTTGGAGATACTGAGATTCCAGCCATTTGTAGAGGACAGGGATCCACATTGGCTGCTCTGGGACAAAGGAAAGGTAGGTGGTCCTAGCAGTGAGAGGGCTGCTGAAGGGGCGAGGATTGCACAGAGATTGCTGAGCAGGAGAAGGGATAGGTGGACAAGGTTGTCTGGGCCTGCTCTGCCCAGCAGGTTGGGAACTTTCGGGAGCTTTGGGTGCTCCATCCCCCTGGCTGGCTGCTCAGCTCCAAGGACCCCCACTGTGATACACAGCCTGCTGCACCTTCCTCCTGGCCTGCCAGCTCCAACTGGCAAAACTGCAGTCCCTGCTCTGTCATCAGGCCAGCCAGAGGGAGGCCCCACCTACGGTAGCTACAGACACAAAACACAAGAGGCTTACACCTGTGTGCTTGGTCCATTGTTTCTGACAGTGGAGACAGGCACTGCAGCAGGGAAGCAGGAAACAGTTCTTTCCACCCACCAGTCACCAGCGCCACTCCCCTGGGACCCCAGACATCATTCCAGGGACTGAGCAGCTCCAGAGTAGTAGAGCTTCTGGGTACTAGAGGGTGCCACATAAAAATATGAAACATCAACGGAACCTGGTTCAAACAAAAATCCCTCAAACACCTGAAAAAGGATGAAGTGAAAGTGACATTGTCAATCTTCCTGAAAGAGAATTCAAATAAAAGTAATAAACATTCTTATGGACATACAGAAAAATATTCAAGAACTCAGGGATGAATTTAGGACAGAGATTCAATTATTAAGAAATTCCATATCTGAAATTAAAGATACAATGGAGGGATTTAAAACCAGATTAGATGTAGTAGAAGAAATGGTAAATGGAATAGAAATTAGAGAATAGTAATACAAAGAAACTGAGGGACAGAGGAAAAAAGGATCTCTAGGAATGAGAATATTCAGAGAACTGTGTGACCAATCCAAATGAAACAATATTCACATTATAGGAGTACCAGAAGAAGAAGAGAGAGAGAAAAGGATATAAAATATCATTGGGAAGGTAATTGCTGAAAACTTCCCCAATTTGGGGAAGGAGATAGTCTCTCAGGCCATGGAGGTGCACAGATCTCCCAACACAAGGGACCCAAGGAAGACAACACCAAGACATATAATAATTAAAATGGCAAAGATCAAGGATAAGGAAAGACTTTTAAAAGCAGCTAGAGAGAGAAATAAGATCACATACAAAGGAAAACCCATCAGGCTATCATCAGACTTCTCAGTAGAAACCTTACAGGCCAGAAAGGAGTGGCACGATGTATTTAATGCAATGAAACAGAAGGGCCTTGAACCAAGAATACTCTATCCAGAAGATTATCATTTAAATTTGAAGGAGGGATTAAACAATTTCCAGATAAGCAAAAGCTCACAGAAGTTACCTCCCACAAACCATCTCTATAGGGTATTTTGGAAGGACTACTATAGATGGAAGGGTTCCTAAGGCTAAATGACTGTCACTAGAGGTAATAAAACCACATTAAAGAAAGTAGAACAGTTAATTATTAAGCAAATGCAACATTAAATCAACTACACCGAAAGTCAGTCAAGGGATAGACAAAGAGTACAGAATATGATACCTGATATATAAAGAATGGAGGAGGAAGAAAAAGGAGGAGGAAAAAAAAAAGAACCTTTAGACTGTGTGTGTAATAGCATACTGAGTTAAGTTAGACTCTTAAATAGTAAGGAAGTTACCGTTGAACCTTTGATAAACATGAATCTAAAGCCTGCCATGGCAATAAGAACATATCTATCAATAATCACCCTAAATGTAAATAGTCTGAATACACCAATCAAAAGACAAGGAGTCACTGACTGGATAAAAAAATAAGACCCAACTATATGCTGCCTTCAAGAGACTCACTTCAAACTCAAAGACATCGACAGACTGAAAGTAAAGGGATGGAAAAAGATATTTCATGCAACTAATAGGGAGAAAAAAGCAGGAGTTATAGTACTTGTATCAAACAAAATAGACTTTAAAACAAAGAAAGTAACAAGAGACAAAGAAGGACATTACATAATGATAATGGGGTCAGACCAACAAGAGGATATAACTATTATAAATATCTATGCACCCAACACAGGATCACCTACATATGTGAAACAAACACTAACAGAATTAAAGGGGAAAACAGAATGCAATGCATTTATTTTAGGATACTTCACACACCACTCACTCCAAAGGACAGATCCACCAGACAGAAAATAAGTAAAGAGACAGAGGCACTGAACAACATATTAGAACAGAGTGAACTAACAGACATCTACAGAACATTCCATCCAAAAGCAACAGGATACACATTCTTCTCAAGTACACATGGAACATTTTCAAGAATAGATCATATACTACACCACAAAAAGAGCATTAGTAAATTCAAGAAGATTGAAATTGTACCAACAAGCTTCTCAAACCACAAAGGTATGAAACTAGAAATAAACTACACAAAGAAAATGAAAAAGCCCACAAACACATGGAGGCTTAATAATATGCTCCTGAATAACCAATGGATCAATGACCAAATAAAAACAGAAATCAAGCAATATATGGAGACAAATGACAACAATAATTCAACACTGCAAAATCTGTGGGATGCAGCAAAGGCTGTGCTAAGAGGGAAGTACACTGCAATACAGGCCTACCTCAGGAAAGAAGACCAATCCCATATGAACAGTCTAAACTCACAATTAGTGAAGCTAGAAAAAGAAGAACAAATGAGGCCCAAAGTCAGTAGGAGGAGGGACATAATAAAGATTAGAGCAGAAATAAATAAAGTCGAGAAGAATAAAACAATAGAAAGAATCAATGAAAGCAGTAGCTGGTTCTTTGAGAAAATAAGCAAAATAGATAAACCATTAGCCAGACTTTTCAAGAAAAAAGGAGAGTCTACACACAAAAACAGAATCCGAAATGAGAAAGGAAAAATCACTACAGACACCAAAGAAATACAAAGAATTATTAGAGAATACTATGAAAAATTAAATGCTAACAAACTGGATAACCAAGAATAAATGGACTACTTTCTAGAAAAATACAACCTTACAAGGTGGCCTCAGGAAGAAACAGAAAATCTGAATAGACCAATGACCAGCAAGGAAATTAAACTGGTAAACAAAAAACTACCTATGAACAAAAACCCCTGCTGAATTTTATCAAACATTTAGTGAAAACCTAATACCCATCCTCCTTAAAGTTTTCCAAAAAGTAGAAGAGGAGGCCAGCATCACTCTAATACCAAAACCAAACTCATTCTACGAGGCCAGAATGACTCTAATACCAAAACCAGGCAAAGACACCACAGAAAAAGAAACTTACAGACCAATATCCCTGATGAACATAGATGTAAAAACACTCAACAAAATATTAGCAAATCAAATTCAAACATACATAAAAAAGATCATCCATCATGATCAAGTAGGATTTATGCCAGGGATGCAAGGATGGTACAACATTCGAAAATCCATCAACACCATCCACCACATCAAAAAGAGGGGAAAAAACCACATGATCATCTCCACAGATGCTGAAAAAGCATTCGACAAAATTCAACATCCATTCATGATAAAAACTCTCAACAAAATGGGTATAGAGGGCAAGTACCTCAACATAATAAAGGTCATATATGACAAACCCATAGCCAACATCATACTTAACAGCAAGAAGCTGAAAACTTTTCCTTTAAGATCGGGAATAAGACAAAGATGCCCACTCTCCCCACTTTTATTCAACATAGTTCTGGAGGTCCTAGCCACAGCAATCAGACAACACAAAGAAATAAAAGGCACCCAGATTGTCAAGGAAGAAGTTAAACTGTCCCTGTTTGCAGATGACATGATATTGCCCTAAAGAATCCACTCCGAACTGTTAGATCTAATATCTGAATTTAGCAAAGTTGCAGGATACAAAATTAATACACAGAAATCTGTTGCATTCCTATACACTCATGATGAACTAGCAGAAAGAGAAATCAGGAAAACAATTCGATTCACAAATGCATCAAAAAGAATAAAATACCTAGGAATAAACCAAGGAAGTAAAAGACCTATACTCTGAAAACTACAAGACACTCATGAGAGAAATTAAAGAAGATACCAATAAATGGAAACATATCCCGTGCTCATGGATAGGAAGAATAAATATTGTCAAAATGGCCATCCTGCCTAAACCAGTCTACAGATTCAATGCAATTCCTATCAAAACACCAACAGCATTCTTCAACAAACTAGAGCAAATAGTTCTAAAATTCATGTGGAACCACAAAAGACCCCGAATAGCCAAAGCAATCCTGAGAAGGAAGAATAAAGCAGGGGGATTACACTCCCTGACTTCAAGCTCTACTACAAAGCCACAGTTACCAAGACAATTTGGTACTGGCACAAGAACAGACCCATAGACCAATGGAACAGACTGGAGAGCCCAGATATAAACCCAAGCATATATGGTCAATTAATATACGATAAAGGAACCACGGATATACAGTGGGGAAATGACAGTCTCTTCAACAGCTGGAGTTGGCAAAACTTGCCAGCTACATCCAAGAGAATGAAACTGGATTATTTTCTAACCCCATACACAAAAGTACAATCAAAATGGATCAAAGACCTGAATGTAAGTCATGAAACCATAAAACTCTTAGAAGAAAAATAAGCAAAAATCTCTTGAATATAAACATGAGCAACTTTTTCCTGAATACATGTCCTTGGGCAAGGGAAACAAAATAAAAAATTAACAAATGGGACTACATCATGCTAAAAAGCTTCTGTACAGCAAAGGACACCATCAGCAGAACAAAAAGGCATCCTACAGTATGGGAGAATGTATTTGTAAATGACATATCTGACAAGGGGTTAACATCCAAAATATACAAAGAACTCACAGGCCTCAATGCCCAAAAAGCAAATAACCCTATTAAAAAATGCACAGAGAATATGATGAACAGACACTTCTCCAAAGAAGAAATTCACACGGCCAACAGGCACTTGAAAAGATGTTCTACATTGCTAATTATTAGGGAAATCCAAATTAAAACCACAATGAGATGTCACTTCACACCAGTTAGGATGGCCAACATAGAAGAGACTATGAACAACAAATGTTGACGAGGATGTGGAGAAAGGGGAACCCTCCTACACTGCTGGTGGGAATGTAAACTAGTTCAACCATTGTGAAAAGCAATATGGAGGTTCCTCAAAAAACTAAAAATAGAAATACTATTTGACCTGGGAATTCCACTTCTAGGAATTTACCCAAAGAAAACAACTTCTGAGATTCAAAAAGACATATGCACCCCTATGTTTATCACAGCACTATTTACAGTAGCCAAGAAATGGAGGCAACCTAAGTGTCCATCAGTAGATGAATGGATGAAGATGTGGTACATATACACAATGGAATACTATTCAGCCATAAAAATGAAACAAATCCTACCATTTGCAACAACATGGATGGAGCTAGAGGGTATTATGCTCAGTGAAAGAAGTCAGGCAGAGAAAGACTAATACCAAATGATTTCCCTCATTTGTGGAGTATAATGAATCAAAACTGAAGGAACAAAATAGCAGCAGACTCACTGACTCCAAGAAGGGACTAGTGGTTACCAAAGGGGAGGGGTGTGGGAGGGTGGATGGGAATGGAGGGGGAAAGGGATTGAGGGGTATCATGATTGGTACACATGGTGTGTGTGTGGTATCACGGGGAAGACAGTGTAGCTCAGAGAAGACAAAAAGGGACTCTGTGACATCTTACTACACTGATGGACAGTGACTTCAATGGGGTATGGTAGGTGGAGTCGATAATAAGGGTGAATGTAATAACCACATTATTTTTCTTGCAAAACCTTCATAAGAGTGTATATCAATGATACCTTAATAAAAGAAAAATAACATGGTAAGGAAAAAATAAATAAAAATAAAAAGCATTGGGATCATGCAAAATATGTATTAAAATGAATTCTTAAGAAAAACCTACCTTTGTACAATATAAAGATAAATGATAAAATGCATGCTAATAATTTAAGTTTCATTTTTCTTAGAATGACATTAAACAGCAAATAAAAACACCATGTCTAGTTAAAAGACTGCAAAAGAAAGGAAAAGGCCTTTTTTAAAAGCACCTTTTATAGCACTTTTTTCCTTCTCTTTGAACAAAGGGCCTCACGTTTTCATTTTGCATTGTGGCCTGCAAACGAAGTAGCTGGTACTGGGAGTTTTAATGGGTATTTTTTTGTTTTAGGCTTTATTGGAACCACCTCTGATTAAACATCACTGCTTATAAAATGGGCCATTATGAATTGTTTTTGATAGTGAAAGACTGGAAACCCCTCCACATCTATGATGAAAGGGGACAGGTTAAATAAATTACAGCCATTATTCAGTTGAACCCTCCACCAGTGTAAAAAAGTAAAAGAGGGCTCTATATGTACTGGTAAGGAAAGATCTCCAAGAAACACTGTTAACTGAAAAAGATATTTTTAATCAAAAGAGGGAAAATAAGAATATGTATTTGTATTAATTACTTAAAGGATTAAATTAAAAAATTATCTACCAGGTTTTGGGGTGGAGGATTGGGGTCTGAGTTCAGGACAAGGCCAACAAAATTAGATTTTATGTTCCCTTGGCCACTGGAATATCTTTCATTGTCAGTCATCCCCCACCAGGTGCAGGGTGGTCTGCTGGGAGACGCACTGGCTTGGAGTGGGTCCGAGACAGGAAAGCTTTGTACGCACTGACCATTCTATGTGATTCTCCCTTGACCCTCCGCCTTGTCCTCTGCTTGCCCATTTACAACCTGGTTATTCATAACGCCAGTTTGAGACAGAACCATGGTTTGTGAGAAAGGGATATTGTTGTATAATTTTGGATATATGCTCCATGACGTCTGACTTACAAACAAGCTGTGTACATTTACATTTACCAGTAGGCACACACAGAACACCCTGCCACATACCCACACCACCAAACTATATCCCTGCAAAGGGGATACATAAGTAGGTTCCAAAAAATTCAATCCTGTAAAATGCAGGATTCTATAGAATAAGAGCAATAAAAACCTTTCCAGGCAGTATTTATTCTCAAACAAGAAAAATAATACAACAGTAAAAGACATGTACAAAGGCTAATGAAACTTAAATAAACACAAAGGACCATATGCTAAAGTGAGAATCCTAAGTGACTGTGAGGACGTCCCTTTCTAAGCATCCCCCCGCCCTCTCCCCTACATAAGAACTGTATGTAGCCCATCCTTGTTTGAGAACACCAGCTCCCCAGGGTGGGAGGCAAACACACTATTACATTCTGTATTCATCATTGTGGCATATTCACTTTATCTGAATTTTAGTTAACGTCTTAGGTCTTGTGAGGAAGTAATGCTCTATCTCCTCCAGGTGAAAGGTGAGAGACCACAAAGAACTCCAACTCTTTCTCCAACCGCCCTGCCCCCCACCCAACCCCACCAGGTGCAGGGTGGTCCCCTGGTAGGGACACTGGCTTGGAGTGGGTCAGAGACAGGAAAGCTTTGTACACACTGACCATTCTGTGTGGTTCTCCCTTGACCCTCCACCTTTTCCTCTGCTTAAAGACGGGCCCATTCAGTACCTCCATTGAGAGGTCCTCCCTGACACCATCCCCCAACTCAGGTTAGGTGCCTTGTTCCAGTGCTCCTAGAGCATCTGCTGAAATCTCCCAACAGGTGACTTATTTTACTGTGTTGTCACCTTCTATTTAAGTATCTTTCTCCTCCATTAGCAATATCATTCTCTAAGGCAAAAACTACACCTCTGTATCTTTCTATCCCTATTGCCTAAGATACACTTGGCAGCCTCTTAATAAATGTCTGCTTAATGCCAGTAATTTACAGTAGATAAAGATGTTAAGCTTCACTGACAATTAGAACCAGCTTTAATAACTGGTTAAAGAAACAGGCTGGGAAAAGCATGGCCTCTTGGTCTAGACTAGTGCAGACTCAGAAGTGCCATTTTAAGAAACAATCTGCATTAAAGTCTTTAGGGCTCCTTTGCTGCTACACCAAGTTTGCTTCTTTGCCACATTTTAACACTTTTGCCCCCAGGTGAGATCCCCCACTCCCAAATCTTTGTTTCTGCTCTAGAAGACACAATTGCAAAGCACAGAAGTCATATCCCTAGTTCAGAGGATGCCAAAAGTCTTTCACAGCAGATTTCCAACTCTGTTTACTTTCCCAGGAACTTCACAGAATTCTAAACACACTGCTACAACTTCAAAAATACTTTTAGATGACAATAAAAACTATAGACCACCTATTTCTATTTCCTGCTTTTGATGTTATGTAAATTAGCACTTTTGTAATGCTTTGTATTATTTACAGAATTCTCCAAGGCCCAGCTCAAAACACCTTTCTTTGTGAAGCCTTATCTTACTAGACAAGAAAATACGCTCATTCCTTCACATAGCCCAACTAAATATTTAACGTTTCTCCACACTCCGCTTGTGCCTTGTCTGTTGTTCTCCACTCGCCACCCTGATGTGCCTTGCAATGTGCTTACCCAGCTACTCTGAGTCAGATGGTAACTTGCCTGATGTATGGAGTCCCTTTCACACTTTCTGCTTTTCTATCAGTCATCTGTCTGCTTTCAGCTCCACTCCCTCCCTTGCTCTATACTGTATCTCAGAGGCTAGAGCTCTGCAAACTATTTCTCAATCTTGCCTGCTTGAGTTTTGAAGTTCTGCCAACAAAAGAAACTGGTGAGAGACTGGAAGATGGGCAGAAGAAAGAAAACATTTCTTTCCTATCTGCTTCTGGTGGTACTGCTGGTGGCACAGCGGCAAGTGAATGTGGGCTCCAGGGCTCCAGTTCCACGCTGACGGCACCCAGAGCCTCAGCAACACACAGTTCCTGTGCTTCTACTGCCTATTTGGTTGCCCTTCATCAGTTACTAACAAGGACAAAAAAGCCACAGTGTTTGTGGATCTATGCTGGCAGACATGGAGATGATACTTACAGGCCTAAAGCTGGTAACAGATGTTGCTTCTTATTCTTTGAAAGGGTTAAAGAACCTTGAATTTTGAGCCATGCTCTAGTTGGTACCTCTCAAGCAGAGGCAGAGCCAAGAATAAGGATGAAGAGAGGCTTATGAGCACTTAGGTTTTTCAGAAGAACCAGGAGACCTTACGAAGGGAAGCCAGATTCATGGAATGCTAAATGCCATACTCCAATATCAGTATAAAGTGCTTACTGTTCCCCCAGGTCCTTATAAAAACATATTCTCTGTTCATTTACAAGACTCACATGAAGGGAAGAGCTGTTTAAAACAGAAAAAAGAAATACAAATGGCCCTTAAACATATGAAAAGATGCTCAATTTCTCTCATAAGAGAAATGCAGTTAAAACTGCAATGAAATACTGTTACTCACCTATCAAACCGGCAAGAATCCAGAAGTTTGACAATATGCTCCACTGGCACAGCTATGGGGAAACGGTCAGTATCACTCATTGCCAATGAGACTTTTTAAATGGTACAATCTCTATAGAGGTGAATTTGGCAGTATTCAGCAAAATTACATGTGCATTTACCCTTTGACCACACAATCCCTCTTCTAGGAATCTATCCCAAAGATGTATTAGCAAAAACAGGAACAGACTTATGCACAAGGCAACAACACAATTTGTAGTAGCAAAGACTGAAAACAGCCCAAATGGTTCATTAATAGAGAACTGGTTGAATAAACCACAATACATCTACACTAATGAGTACCATGCAGCTATAAAAATGAATGAATAATACCTTCTGTATAGCTAGCTCTGGGACAAATGTCAAGTACAAAAAAGCAAGGTGAAGAAAAAGTATGTGCAACATATAGTGTGGTACCAGTTATTTAAGAATGTTGGAGAGAATAAAAAATATAAATTATATATATATATATTTACTTATTTTCCATTTTTTTAAATTGAAGGATAATCCAAAAACTAAAGGGAAAACAGAGATTACTTACAGGAATAGAAGGGACAGCAATAGAAACCCGATTTCTCTCACTAGAGCTCTTTTGTAAATTTGATTTTGGAACCCTGTATACATTTTATAAAACAAAAAATTTTAAAGGTAATCATTAAATACTGAGGGCAAAGTAGAACAAATAAATCCAACTGTATACTGAAATAGTGGCATAACCTCACTGAGAATTACTTTAAGTGACTTTTTTTTTTTTTTGAGCTGGATTATTCACATACTTTTATTTAATCCTCACAAAGTACACGGGAGCTATGCCCAATTATTTTTTATCTTACAAGGGAATAAGCTTGCACTAATAGAATCATTTCCCAAACCACACACATTAATTTCAGAATTAAAGTGATTTCCAGATCTGTGACTCTAAGCATAGTTTGCTCTTTTCATATGAGGACTACCATTTCTTTCCCAATAGATTTTAAGTTACTAAAAAAATAGGCAAATGCCTGATGCATTTTTATGATCTACTGTACTTTACTGAGTACCTTGGAAACAACAGAAAAAAACAATGCATACTTGGTTGGCAAATTCATCATGCAGCTCTCCTTCCCAAAATATCTACATTCCTGACCAACCCTTAATTAAATCCAATCATCAGCCAAAGGAAATACCACATTTCACCTGATTCAGACCATGGCTGTCTACTCCATTTCCTTGAGTTTCTGTTCTCCAAATGTACTTCTGTTGTATCTTTTCTACTAATGTTTTCTTCTGGGCATGGGATCATGTGACACCTTATTACCTACATCATGTATCATATGTCACATATTTTGTTGGTTATCCAATCATTCCAGTGCTCTGTCCAAGACACTTAATATCTGAGAAAAATCTTCTTCAAGATTTTCTCTTGAATATGATATGACTAGGGGTAGGTTTTTTGGGTACTTAATATGCTTGGTGTTTTCTGAGCTTCCTGGAGCTGCGGTTTAGTGACTGTCATTAACTTTGGAAAATTTTCAGTCATCATTTCTTCAAAAATTTCTTCTGTGCCTTACTTATTTTCTTCTTTTGGTACTGCTGTTACAGTTTTTGGATATTCTATTCTATCTTTCTCATTCTTTTTTTTCTTTATGTTTCAGGTTTGGAAGTTTCTACTGATAACATTTTCAAGGTCTTGATTCTTTTCTTGGCCATGTCCAGTAAATTGATAAATTCATCAACTACATTTTTCATTTCTGTTACAGTATTTTTTGATTTCTAACATTTCCTTCTGATTCTTTATTGGTGTTTCTGTCACTTTCTTTCTGTTACTTTTCTGTTCTTGCATGTTGTCTAGCCTTTCCACTAGAACTCTTATTATATTAATCGTAGTTATTTTGAATCACTGGTCTGGTAACTCTAACATCTTTGCATTATGAATCTGGTTCTCATGCTCGATTTGCCTTATCACGGTGTGTGCTTTGCCTTTTAGCATGCCTTGTAATTTTTTTTTTTTGATTTTTTTTTTTTTATTGAAGGGTAGTTGACACACAGTATTACATTACATTAGTTTCAGGTGTACAACACAGTGATTCAACATTTATATACATGATAATTCTAGGTACCAACTATCACCATACCAAGTTGTTACAATATTTTGACTATATTCCTTATGCTATACATTACATCCCGGTTGCTTATTTATTTTACAATTGGAAGTGTGTACGTTTTTTTTTTTTTGTGAGGGCATCTCTCATATTTATTGATCAAATGGTTGTTAACAACAATCAAATTCTGTATAGGGGAGTCAATGCTCAATGCACAATCATTAATCCACCCCAAGCCTAATTTTCGTCAGTCTCCAATCTTCTGAGGCATAACAAACAAGTTCTTACATGGAGAACAAATTCTTACATAGTGAATAAGTTACATGGTGAACAGTGCAAGGGCAGTCATCACAGAAGCTTTCGGTTTTGCTCATGCATTATGAACTATAAACAGTCAGTTCAAATATGAATATTCATTTGATTTTTAAACTTGATTTATATGTGGATACCACATTTCTCTCTTTATTATTATTTTTAATAAAATGCTGAAGTGGTAGGTAGATACGAGATAAAGGTAGAAAACATAGTTTAGTGTTGTAAGAGAGCAAATGTAGATGATCAGGTGTGTGCCTGTAGACTATGTGTTAATCCGAGCAAGACCAGGGCAATAAACATCCATGTATGCAGAAGATTTCTCTCAGAACATGAGGGGGGAGGTTCTAAGCCTCACCTCTGCTGCTCCCCATTTTCTCACCAGATGGCCCCCTGCGACTGTGCCTGTCTTAGGTTGTTCCTCCCTTGAGGAATCTTACCCGTCTCTGGCTAACCAGTCATCTTCCGGGGCCATACAGGGAAATGTTAAGTTGGTAAGTGAGAGAGAAGCCTTATTGTTTGAAAAGGTTAGCTTTTTACTTCTTTGCATATTTATGCCCTGTAGCTTCTATGCCCAGCGTTTGTCTTGAGGTATCTTTACCACTTGGAAGAATTATGATACTCGGTAAATTCGATATGAGGCACAAATTCTATTTAAGGGTTGTAATTAGGAAAGAAGAAGAAAAGCTATAGAAGTAGCAGGCAGAAGAAAACCTGGGAAGATTGATTATTTCTTTGACATATCTTCTTGTAGAGTAACTTCAGCATGGATAGGTTTTAAGCTACTACTTAAATTGCGCACACACATTAACATAATAGGAGTATAGTTACATAACCAAAGCATACCTGTAATTACCAGCCATCTCCAGTGAAACCAAGAAAACCAGTTAGGCACCTTAGGCATTTGTGAAAACTTATCTATGATATGGTGGATATTGTACAACTGAACTTGAACAGTCTGAGAGAAATCAGACAAATTAAAACAACCCATTCCTGGGGACTGTTCACATCCCATATGTTCTTTTAACAGTAAATAGTCTGTAGTTGTAAGATTTTGGAGTGCTACAATTTGCACTTCTCCTAATTCTTGGTTGAGTTCCAACAGTATAGATCCAGTCAAATTTGTTGTTTTACTGTATGCACAGGCCAGCTTAGATATCTCCTTCTTCATTCCCATGGCAAGTCCAGGAACTGGTGGGATGAGTGCATCTACACTTGTGGCAGTGCGTGGATCTTTGTTGGGGTTTTTTTTTTTTTTTTTTTTGCTGATCATCTTCTGTCATGAGTCTTCCCGAGAGTGCTGATGTTGGAAGTTCTTTTTCATATCATATCTTAGTTCATTTTCGGGGTAGCCCAATTAGGCTTTGATCCTCTGTATAAACACAAACAGACCCTTTGCCTACACTTTCATATGGCCATTATACCCTTGTGTAGAACTCATTGGAGGTTACCACACAGGAACTGCCTTTTTTTTTTTTTTGTATCACTAATCTACACTTACATGACGAATATTATGTTTACTAGGCTCTCCCCTATACCAGGTCCCCCCTATAAACCCCCTTACAGTCACTGTCCATCAGCATAGCAAAATGTTGTAGAATCACTACTTGCCTTCTCTGTGTTGTACAGCCCTCCCTTTTCTCCTACCCCCCCATGCATGCTAATCTTAATAGCCCCCTACTTCTCCCCCCCCTTATCCCTCCCTACCCACCCATCCTCCCCAGTCCCTTTCCCTTTGGTACCTGTTAGTCCATTCTTGAGTTCTGTGATTCTGCTGCTGTTTTGTTCCTTCAGTTTTTCCTTTGTACTTATATTCCACAGATGAGTGAAATCATTTGGTATATCTCTTTCTCTGCTTGGCTTGTTTCACTGAGCATAATACCCTCCAGCTCCATCCATGTTGCTGCAAATGGTTGGATTTGCCCTTTTCTTATGGCTGAGAAGTATTCCATTGTGTATATGTACCACATCTTCTTTATCCATTCATGTATCGATGGACATTTAGGTTGCTTCCAATTCTTGGCTATTGTAAATAGTGCAGCGATAAACATAGGGGTACATTGGTCTTTCTCATACTTGATTGCTGCATTCTTAGGGTAAATTCCTAGGAGTGCAATTCCTGGGTCAAATGGTAAGTCTATTTTGAGCATTTTGATGTACCTCCATACTGCTTTCCACAATGGTTGAACTAACTTACATTCCCACCAGCAGTATAGGAGGGTTCCCATTTCTCCACAGCCTCGCCAACATTTGTTGTTGTTTGTCTTTTGGATGGCAGCCATCCTTACTGGTGTGAGGTGATACCTCATTGTAGTTTTAATTTGCATTTCTCTGATAATTAGTGATGTGGAGCATCTTTTCATGTGTCTGTTGCCCATCTGTATTTCTTTTTTGGAGAACCGTCTGTTCAGTTCCTTTGCCCATTTTTTAATTGGGTTATTTGTTTTTTGTTTGTTGAGGCGTGTGAGCTCTTTATATATTCTGGACGTCAAGCCTTTATCGGATGTGTCATTTTCAAATATATTCTCCCATACTGTAGGTTTCCTTTTTGTTCTATTGATGGTGTCTTTTGCTGTACAGAAGCTTTTCAGTTTAATATAGTCCCACTTGTTCATTTTTGCTGTTGTTTTCCTTGCCTGGGGAGATATGTTCAAGAAGAAGTCACTCATGTTTATGTCTAAGAGGTTTTTGCCTATGTTTTCTTCCAAGAGTTTAATGGTTTCGTGACTTACATTCAGGTCTTTGATCCATTTTGAGTTTACTTTTGTGTATGGGGTTAGACAATGGTCCACTTTCATTCTCCTACATGTAGCTATCCAGTTTTGCCAGCACCATCTGTTGAAGAGACTGTGATTTCGCCATTGTATGTCCATGGCTCCTTTATCAAATATTAATTGACCATATATGTCTGGGTTAATGTCTGGATTGTCTAGTCTGTTCCATTGGTCTGTGGCTCTGTTCTTGTGCCAGTACCAAATTGTCTTGATTACTATGGCTTTATAATAGAGCTTGAAGTTGGGGAGTGAGATCCCCTCTACTTTATTCTTCTTTCTCAGG
The DNA here is from genome assembly GCF_030020395.1 of Manis pentadactyla. Taxonomy (NCBI): domain Eukaryota; kingdom Metazoa; phylum Chordata; class Mammalia; order Pholidota; family Manidae; genus Manis; species Manis pentadactyla. The sequence goes on along the minus strand of NC_080034.1, from coordinate 34,590,364 downwards.
ATTGCTTTGGCTATTCGGGGTCTTTGGTGTTTCCATATGAATTTTTGAATTATTTGTTCCAGTTCATTGAAGAATGTTGCTGGTAGTTTCATAGGGATTGCATCAAATCTGTATATTGCTTTGGGCAGGATGGCCATTTTGACGATATTAATTCTTCCTAGCCATGAGCATGGGATGCGTTTCCATCTGTTAGTGTCCCCTTTAATTTCTTTTAAGAGTGACTTGTAGTTTTCAGAATATAAGTCTTTCACTTCTTTGGTTAGGTTTATTCCTAGGTATTTTATTTTTTTTGATGCAATTGTGAATGGAGTTGTTTTCCTGATATCTCTTTCTGTTGGTTCATTGTTGGTGTATAGGAAAGCCACAGATTTCTGTGTGTTGATTTTGTATCCTGCAACTTTGCTGTATTCCGATATCAGTTCTAGTAGTTCTGAGGTGGAGTCTTTAGGGTTTTTTATGTACAGTATCATGTCATCTGCAAATAGTGACAGTTTAACTTCTTCTTTGCCAATCTGGATTCCTTGTATTTTTTTGTTTTGTCTGATTGCCATGGCTAGGACCTCCAGTACTATGTTAAATAACAGTGGGGAAAGTGGGCATCCCTGTCTAGTTCCCGATCTCAGCGGAAATGCTTTCAGCTTCTCGCTGTTCAGTATAATATTGGCTGTGGGTTTGTCATATATGGCCTTTATTATGTTGAGGTACTTGCCTTCTATTCCCATTTTGCTGAGAGTTTTTATCATGAATGGATGTTGAACTTTGTCAAATGCTTTTTCAGCATCTATGGAGATGATCATGTCGTTTTTGTCTTTCTTTTTGTTGATGTGGTGGATGATATTGATGGACTTTCGAATGTTGTGCCATCCTTGCATCCCTGGGATGAATCCCACTTGGTCATGGTGTACGATCCTTTTGATGTATTTTTGAATTCGGTTTGCTAAAATTTTGTTGAGTATTTTTGCGTCTACGTTCATCAGGGATATTGGTCTGTAGTTTTCTTTTTTGGTGGTGTCTTTGCCTGGTTTTGGTATTAGGGTGATGTTAGCTTCATAGAATGAGTTTGGGAGTATCCCCTCCTCTTCTATTTCTTGGAAAACTTCATGGAGAATGGGTATTATGTCTTCCCTGTATGTCTGATAAAATTCCGAGGTAAATCCATCTGGCCTCGGGGTTTTGTTCTTTGGTAGTTTTTTGATTACCACTTCAATTTCGTTGCTGGTAATTGGTCTGTTTAAATTTTCTGTTTCTTTTTGGGTCAGTCTTGGAAGGTTGTATTTTTCTAGGAAGTTGTCCATTTCTCCTAGGTTTCCCAGCTTGTTAGCATATAGGTTTTCATAGTATTCTCTAATAATTCTTTGTATTTCTGCGGGGTCTGTCGTGATTTTTCCTTTCTCGTTTCTGATACTGTTGATTTGTGTTGACTCTCTTTTCCTCTTAATAAGTCTGGCTAGAGGCTTATCTATTTTGTTTATTTTCTCGAAGAACCAGCTGTTGGTTTCATTGATTTTTGCTGTTGTTTTATTCTTCTCAATTTTATTTATTTCTTCTCTGATCTTTATTATGTCCCTCCTTCTGCTGACCTTAGGCCTCATTTGTTCTTCTTTTTCCAATTTCGATAATTGTGACATTAGACCATTCATTTGGGCTTGTTCTTCCTTTTTTAAATATGCTTGGATTGCTATATACTTTCCTCTTAAGACTGCTTTTGCTGTGTCCCACAGAAGTTGGGGCTTAGTGTTGTTGTTGTCATTTGTTTCCATATATTGCTGGATCTCCATTTTGATTTGGTCATTGATCCATTGATTATTTAGGAGCGTGTTGTTTAGCCTCCATGTGTTTGTGAGCCTTTTTGCTTTCTTTGAACAGTTTATTTCTAGTTTAATGCCTTTGTGGTCTGAAAAGTTGGTTGGTAGGGTTTCAACCTTTTGGAATTTACTGAGGCTCTTTTTGTGTCCTAGTATGTGGTCTATTCTGGAGAATGTTCCATGTGCACTTGAGAAGAATGTATATCCTGTTGCTTTTGGATGTAGAGTTCTATAGATGTCTATTAGGTCCATCTGTTCTAGTGTGTTGTTCAGTGCCTCTGTGTCCTTACTTATTTTCTGTCTGGTGGATCTGTCCTTTGGAGTGAGTGGTGTGTTGAAGTCTCCTAGAATGAATGCATTGCATTCTATTTCCTCCTTTAGTTCTGTTAATATTTGTTTCAGGTATGTTGGTGCTCCTGTATTGGGTGCATATATATTTATAATGGTTATATCCTCTTGTTGGACTGAGCCCTTTATCATTATGTAATGTCCTTCTTTGTCTTTTGTTACTTTCTTTATTTTGAAGTCTGTTTTGTCTGATACCAGAATTGCAACACCTGCTTTCTTCTCTCTGTTGTTTGCTTGATATATCTTTTTCCATCCCTTGACTTTAAGTCTGTGCACGTCTTTCGGTTTGAGGTGAGTCTCTTGGAAGCAGCATATGGATGGATCTTGCTTTTTTTATCCATTCAATTACTCTGTGTCTTTTGATTGGTGCATTCAGTCCATTTACATTTAGGGTGATCATTGAAAGGTATGAATTTATTGCCATTGCAGGCTTTAAGTCTGTGGTTACCAAAGGTTTAGGGTTAGCTTCTTTACTATCTTACTGTCTAACTTAACTCGCTTGTTGAGCTATTATAAACACAGTCTGATGATTCTTTATTTCTCTCCCTTCTTATTCCTCCTCCTCCCTTCTTCATATGTTGGGTGTTTTGTTCTGTGCTCTTTTTAGGAGTGCTCCCATCTAGAGCAGTCCCTGTAGGATGCCCTGTAGAGATGGTTTGTGGGAGGCAAATTCCCTCAACTTTTGCTTGTCTGGGAATTGTTTAATCCCTCCTTCATATTTAAATTATATTCGTGCTGGATACAGTAGTCTTGGTCCGAGGCCCTTATGTTTCATTGCATTAAGTATATCATGCCATTCTCTTCTGGCCTGTAGGGTTTCTGTTGAGAAGTCTGATGATAGCCTGATGGGTTTTCCTTTGTAGGTAACCTTTTTTTTCTCTCTGGCTGCCTGTAATACTTTGTCCTTGTCTTTGATCTTTGCCATTTTAATTATTATGTGTCTTGGTGTTGCCCTCCTTGGATCCCTTGTCATGGGAGTTCTGTGTACCTCTGTGGTCTGAGAGGCCATTTCTTCCCCTAGTTTGGGGAAGTTTTCAGCAATTATTTCTTCAAAGACATTTTCTATCCCCTTTTCTCTCTCTACTTCTTCTGGAATGCCTATGATTCTTATATTATTTCTTTTATATTGATCACTCAGCTCTCTTAAAATTCTTTCATTCCTGGAGATCCTTTTATCTCTCTCTGCATCAGCTTCTCTGCGTTCCTGTTCTCTGTTTTCTAGTCCATTAATGGTCTCTTGCATCTCGTCCATTCTGTTTTGAAGTCCTTCCAGAGCTTGTTTTATTTCTGAATTCTCCTTCCTTAGTTCTTGCATATTTCTCTGCAAGTCCATCAGCATGGTTATGACTTTTGTTTTGAATTCTTTTTCAGGAAGACTGGCTAAATCTATCTCCCCAGATTCCTTCTCAGGGGAAGATGTAGCAGATGCCGAAGCTGTCTGGGTTAGTCTTGTCTGGATCATATTTTTTTGCCTTTTCATGTTGACAGGTGCTATTGACTGTCAGCTGGGAGGGCCAAAATTTTCACTTGCTACTGGCCTTTCTTTACTGGGACAACTGCGACCCCTAGTGGCTTGTGTTGGGTAATTGTGTGTAGAGTGGGTCTTTGTGTCTTGCCTGGCGGGAAGGGAGAAATTTCCCTTTCTGTGGGCGGAGTTTGTCTCAGGCTGCTTCTCTGCTTTCGCAGCGCTGGGTGGGGTAATGGATGGGGGTGCTGCTTGACTGTTTAACTCCGTGAGGGGTCTCAGAGCTGTTGCCCAGGGGGTTAGTGCACCCGGTTTTCCCTGTAATTTCCAGCTGCTGTACTGTGACCTGGGTTGTTTCCGTCAAGCTGTTAAGTCTCTGTCCCTTTAAGACTTTCAAAAAGCCCCCGCTTTTCTTTGTCACAGGGGCATCAGCTTCGGCACCCGCTCAGAGGTCTTACTGCCCTGTTCCCCTAGTATCCAGGGCCCTCCACCCACGCACTGTGTCTGTGCTCTGGTGGGGGTGGCTGGGGCTGGGTGTTCGGCAGTCCTGGGCTCCGTCTCCCTCCCGCTCTGCCTATTGTTCTCCCGCCGGGAGCTGGGGGGAGGGGCGCTCGGGTCCCGCAGGCCGGGGCTTGTATCTTACCCCTTTCACCAGTCGCTGGGTTCTTGCTGGTGTAGCTGCAGTCTGGCCACTGTCCTGTGTCTTCTGGTCTCTCTTTTAGGGCTAGTTGTGTTTGTTGTATTTTCAAAAGTATATATGTTTTTGGGAGGAGATTCCCACTGTCCTACTCACGCTGCCATGTTGGTTCCGCCCTCCTTTAAGTGACTTTAAAACACAATAATTTTACTGTATGTCTCTAGTGGGATATATCCTAAGGGCCCCCAAAATAATTGAAAAATCTTAAAACTATTTTCAATAATCATATGGTTCATGATAATATTGGTACTGTAACTCTCGAGACTCTTGTAGGTACCGGAGACAAAGCGAATGAACTATTGTGCTGTATTGCAGATAACCAAGATTTTTAGTACAGAAAAAAGGAGCTGAAAGATCAAAAGGTTAAACAAAAACTTTGTGCATTCATTTTAATTAGAAGTGTCCACATGTACTCATGATATAGTTTACCTGTTAAGTATACGGTATATAAATAAATAAATATGTGTGCACGTGTTTCCTAGTCCTGTCCACTGAAAAAGCCTAGAAATAGTGACCAAAACAGTAGTAAATGCTTAGACTTAGGTTTCCAAATATCATTTCCCACCTAAAGGAACTACGGCTTCTTGCAGAAATGGATGATTCCAGATCAGAAGCAGGAAATGTGCAAGATGAACCTGATATATCTGACATGCCAGAAATCAAGGAACTACTGAGGATTATTGAGATCATGTTAGAGGACTCCAGAGGCAATATGAAGAGGATAAAGATGGGGACAATCTGAATATCAATAATAATAACCATACATAATTTTAAAAATCCCAATTTGTTAAAGTCTAATTTGTTTAAATCCATAAATTCAAAATGATATGTACTCCCCTTCCCTCCCCAAGCCCGTGCAAAAAACCCCCACAAACAAACCTCACTGGTCACCTTTGCAGGATGCTAGATAACCACCTCTTTAGTTTGAAAACTGGTAAAAAAAAAATTTATATATATATATATATATAAAATGTTTATCCTTCTTTTCTAAGGCAAAATGCATCTCCGGAGTACTGAGGAAATTTCTCTCTATCTAGCTATTAAAAGGGGGAGGAATGACAATTAGAATAGAACCATTCTGTAATTTCAAATTATGAGATAATGCATCTAGGAAATAATCACGAATGGATGTGAATAACGAAAAGAGAGAGACAACCAAAAAGAGCTTCTGTGCTTCTTGGAAGACACGTATACCACCACCTATAGAAAATCCCTGAATCAGATTAAGCCTCTATCTGATTACCAACTTCCAAGAAACACAACAGAGCAACATGTTAAATGTCATCATGGGGATTCAATCACCAAAATCTAGGTTGTTAGAAACTCTACAGGACAAAAAAATAGTTTTTTCGACAAGTAAGTTGTAACTAGAGAGAGAGGGAAAAAGACAGATAGACACAAGAAAGGAAACTTAGATTTAAAGAGATTTAAGAGTCATAAAAGCTATTTGTTGATAGTATGGACCTTATCTGAATTCTGATTTTATAACCTAATGCTTTATAATGAGTTATAAGAAATCCATAGTTGGTCATTCACATGACCAAATATATATTACCCAGGTATATGTGGTCTTCATCCACAGTTTCTGAAAACACTGCAGGTCTTGAAGGTGAAACTGGTGTTTTGTCATGTTAATGAGAGACTTTTGGACGCCCCAACCCCCAGGGGCAGGGTCTGGAGTCTGAATCAGTCAATGGCCAATAATTTAGTCAGTCCTGACTGTAAGGAAGCCTTCACAAAACCCATGAGAGGAGTTTTTTGCTCTCACTTTCTCTGCTCTGCTCTGCCTGCCCTGCTTGGCTGCATCTGGCTTCTCGGTTGGAGAGCTTCCATGCTTGGGAACCAGAATGCCTCCACGCGTCACCCAGCCAAGCCCCAAGCTCCATGAGGACAGAAGTTCCTTTATTCAGGACCTTGCCCTATGTCTCTGTTCAACTGGTTGTTAACTTGTATCCTTTATGGTATCCTTAATTAAACTGGTAAACGTAAATGTTTTCCTGAGTTCTGTGGGCCGCTCTAGCAAATTAACTGAACCTAAGGGGAAGTCATGGGAACCTCCAATCTCTAGCTGGTAGGTCAGAAGCACAGGTAAGCCTGGGGCTTGCGACCAGCATCTGGAGTTGAGGGAGTAGAGGGCAGTTTTGGAGGACACAGCCCTTAACCTGGGCATCTGGTGCTGTCTCTGGGCAGACAGCATCAGAACTGAGTTGAGTTCTCCAACACCCTGCTGGTGTTCGAGAATCATTTGGTGTAAGCATGTGTGGGAAAACCCCTCCCACATACTTACACACATGGAATCGGGTCCGGGAACCCGAATGAAGTTATACTACTATTACTTCTATGTATAATATTGTTACTGTTATACATACATGTAGGGAAAAAATACACCATTGCATTTGGTGCTAGAGATGTGGCACCTACTCACTCCAGACTGATCCAATTGAGGGCATCTGAACAGACTAGATGTTCAACACTCATAAGGAGTTATGGTTCTGTTTTGGGATATTATAATGATATTGTATTTATGGCTACAAAAAAAGAAGTCTTACTTTTAGAGATTCATACTGAAATATTTATGGGTAAGATAATAAAATGTCTGGGATTGGCTTCAAAATAATATGATAGGGAGGAAGTAAATAGAATACAGATAAAACTAGGTTTTCTATGAGTTCACAGTTCTTTCAGCTGGGTGGTATATACTATTCTCTCTACCTGAATAACTAGTTGGGTATTCAAACAAGTGAATTTAAATACAAGATTAAATGAAAAGAAATGGAAGAAGTGGAAGGACTTGGCAAATGCCATGTATGTATCACAAAATGGAATTCCAAGGAAAAGCAAACTCAGTCTTTGGGAGGTTGAATGCTTATTTAATAGCACTCATATCTACTCCAATTATTTCTTCTATTTCTTCCATACCTCCCTGGTAAGACAGGTTAGAGTTTCCTACAAGTGTTTCCTAGCAAAGAAGAGACAGTCATCACAGGCTGATTCTTCCCGGAATACATCCCAGTGCATCCAGAAGCAGCCACCCGGCAGGCAGGGTTTGTGGCAGCAACAGCAGGTCAGGCAGGAAGAGTGCTGTGCGTGGGCCTGACGTCCAGACCTGCTCAGGGCAGCCGAGGCGGGGCTCATGCCCACAGTTACATGAACCCACAGAGGGGGGCAGATAAAGGATGACAGGCAGCCAGTAACAATGGGAAAGAAACCCTTTGGTGAGAAAGGAAGATTAAGTCTTATAAAGTCTCATAAAGACTAAATCATATAAATTATAAAAGATGTTTATTTTTTTCCCCTGGCATCATTATACATTTTAAATAATAATGTGGAAATCTGATTTTTTAAAAAGTAAATATTTTTAAAGTAATTTGAAAGTATATAAGGAGAGTACTACTACTCTGAGTAGCCTGGACTATGAAATAAAGACCAGGAACTGTGAAAAAAGTGTCTGAATCTTAAAATATAAAAGTAAGGTTTGATGCCCTACTGGATATTCTGATGACTTTACTTCAGTTTTACTTTTTTTCCCCATGAAAATATGGAGTTTATATCAATGGTTCTCAAGGGAGGTGTACATATTTCACAGGATATAGAAAGGCGTTAGTAGGCAGTTCTAATTTTAAAATAACTCTGGATGACTCTGACATACACTGTGCCTCCAGTCCTCTCTTGGAGGTCCCTGTAGAGAGGCTGGCTGAGGCCCACGTGCAGCCAAAATGCACCTGGGGTCATCCACATGGAAAGCTGGCCAGTACGATTTCAAATACTCCTTTAAACTTAGCAGAGCTGCCATGTCAGACGAAGGATATTGAGATCCCCCGGTACTCCCTCATGTCCCATGCCACCTCCCTGTCTGCCCAGCATGGGGTCAGCTTTGAGCTGTGCAGATGGCAGGAGGAGGGCCAGAGGGGATCCCATCACTGGCCGTGTATCAACAAGTACACGCATGTATCTGCCCACCCGCCCCACTGCTCCCACGTGGTTGAGGGACGGTGATGGCAATGACACAGTGCTCTCTGCAGGCAGACTCGTGAGCATCATGGGAAGGGCCTGAAGAAGAGCGTCTGACCAGACACGGACAACACTCCTTGCCTCTGCACTCTCCTTTCCTTCTCTGGTGTGCCTGAGACTACTGAGGCTTCTGAGAAGGCTGACCATCTCTGTTGGACAAAACATGCAGACCTACCACAGCATTGCTCACTACAACTGATCCTGAGTTTAATGCCTGTAATGGCCTCTCAGGCCGGACAGACCTGTTTCTTGAATAATTACAGTGTCCACAAACCTGTTCTTCCTCCAGTAAGAAGGGGGATGTAAGTAGGTGGCACCTTCCATGTGGCATGTTTGAAACGCAGTGCCCTGGACTGAAATGAGTAGCCCACCATGACCTGCCCTGTGCCTAGGAAGGCGGTTTGGTGTCTGCAGTCCTTCTCAGAAGGGCGCCCACAGTGACACAATCGCATACACAGTGAGGCCTACGGTCTGTAAAACAGTGTGGGCAGCAGGTGAAAAGGCCTTCTCCCAGGCCCTCTGTCACCATAATTCCAAACAGCCCACAGAATTAAAAGCCTTGGTAATATCAGGTAACACTGCAGCACTGTTAACTTTGTAATTATTTAAGTCACAAAATTAACAATTGCATTTAACTATTAAAAATTACACCCCTAACAAAGCTAAAACCAAATTATTTATTTTAATTTAGCTCTAAAAGTTCTCTACACATTGGAACAATTTCTGCTATAGCTACTTTAATCGTATTACTCTCCCAAACTTCCCTAAGGAAAGGATTACATTTAGGACACAGAAGGTGTTAGGAAAATTTAGACTTAATGACTGCTCAATAGTAAACATTTTCAAATTACATTTATTTTTCCCATTCTGGTCATCATTGTGTTTTTATAGCCTGTGTCAATATGTTACGTGTCTCAGCATGGACAGGACTTGAAAAGGAGAGGAGAAATGAGTCCCTTTGTAAAAGTAAAGAATTCTATTTCAGGTACACCAAGGCAAGGGCATCTCACCCTCCCCTTGAACATACAGAGTCCCTTTTCAGACAAGTTACAATAAAGGCATAGATTCAAGGATCTGATTAGTCAGACTATCTTTGAATGAGGTGAGTAAAAACCTGTGGGCGTGGGAAAATGAAGACTAATCAGTGTGGATGGGAAAAGCCACTCATGATATTTAGAATGTCAAGATCTGGGCTGGACTGTACACAATGCCAGACTAAATATTACCTAGAACAAAAACAAAAACAAAACAAAACACAAGAGAAAACAACCAAATCAACAACTAAATCAAAATTTAAAATATTGTTCTGAAAGAGCAGTCAGGCAGCATTTCCCACAAGATAACCTGACTTTCATAATGACAATTCAGTTATTCTGATCTTATTTAAATTATGTGTAGGCATTTTCTTGAGGTGAACATAGCTAAACAGGGCAAATATGGACTGATGTGTCCATGAAAAGAAGATACTCTCACAGCTACGCACGACATTCATATCAAATTAAAGGCCAAATACCTGCATAGCTTTGGAAAAGTATGAGCACTGGATCAGTATTATACAGACTTCCTTCCTGTTCTTGTCTACCATTAAAGAAAGAAAACCCTTTGGTGTCAAAGGCTTTGTCTAACTACCAAAACCATTCCTCACACAGCAAATCTGAATGAATCACTAAAACATTTTCAACCATAATTACTGCTATAATATTTGTATTCTTTTAAGTTTACTGGAATTATTATTTTGACTACTTCTAAAATACAAGCCCTCTCCTATGTCACTCAGCTATAAGGTATTCAAATCAACCAGAGTTCTTAGTCAAAGCTGTTAAAGAGGTGGGTTAAATAGACTTAATGGAATAAAAAAAATCTGAAGATAAGTTATATACACAAATGTAATTGTAATACTTACCTATCAGCCCCTTCTCAAGAGTAAAGGTTTTGTTTGTGAACATACATTCAAAAGCCACAATGTGAAAAATCTTGTTCACTGTGTTGTGAGTCCCAACTATTCGAATATACCTGTGGGGTAAAAAGAAAAGAAAAGTTGTTAAAGAAAATGAGCTTCCATAACAACGCATCCAAAGATAACAGAATATATTATGTAAATTACAATGTACCAGGGTATGGACTAAAGGAGACTTTGAACTTGACTTTAGACCCTGTACCTGCTCTTTAGGGCTAGCTCCAACTGAGTCTAGAAGTAGAACAGCAAAATTAGGGAGATACCACTTTACGGAGAATGAAGTAGAACATAGATTTGATTTGCCTAGAAAATCAAACCAGGTTCTGTTCAGCTCAACCGCTGAATGTCAGAAAGATTATATGTCAATGAGACATTGATGCTGGAGAATAACGAAGAGCTTCTATCCTCGCCTTGTAGTTAGGAATGTGCCTGTGCACAGGTGCACAAACACACATGAAATCAAATGCTTTCCAACTCAATGGAAGATTTCATCCATTAGAGACAAATGCATGAAATCAATATTGCTTTCTCATCTAAAAGAAAAATCCACAGAAACTGCTGCTGAAAACCACTCATAGTTTCTTATATTTTAATATTGCTCCTAAATCCTCTTTAGGAAGTTACCTATATACTTACGCCAGCCCCCCACTTGACTGACAGGAAGCCTTCTCCTGACCACAGGAAGGGATCTGCAGTGACCCAGCCTGCCCCGCAGCCTCCCTCCTGTCCTGACCACACAGCTCCGGCATCTGCACACAGTGCAGAGTTTCACAGAGCAGGTCTTGAGCATCTCGGCCTGTTCACCCTCTGTGACTCCCTGGAGCCCTCACCGCTGACAAACAGGCATTAACCTTGGAGTGACTTGCTCCTTTCCCTCTCCGAAGGGACCTGACAGTTCACAGGTTAATGAACAGACAAAGTCATTCTTCTGATTGTCATACAAACCCATGGGGACGGTGTCACATACCGTCTTACTGGAATTCAAAGGAAGAACCAGAAAAAATAACTAGATTAACTGGTAACACTCTCCCACATTATGAACTATGCACTCTGAAGGATGGGATGTATTAAATGAACAGATTTCAATGAGGAAATGACAGACTGAGCAAGGTTTTAGTGACAGTCTCCCCCCACTGTGTAAAACCACCTTTGGTTCAGATGATAGAATTTTACTTCTGAGTTAATTGCTGTTCAGTAATTCAGTAATTTCCTTACATCTCTCATCACTCCAAGTTAACTGTATAATGTAAATGGCAATTTAACAAATTCATTTAAGAGACTACATTTGGGGTTTTTGTATCATGGGCTATTTTCCCTCCTGTTTCTTCAAGCCTGAATCTCATGGCATTCCCCGTGCACCTCATTTAGCCATCTGCTCCTTGACATGAGCCAATCACTCATCTTCATAACCAGGATAAATGCTATCTCCTGGACTGGCTGCTCAGGGTGTCCATACCCACTACAGGGAGACACCATGCTTCCTGTGCAGGAGGTCAGGGCAACTGCTGCATGCACCACAGCCCTCTGGTTAAACAGGACATCTCGCCGATCTGTTCTCTCCAGCCCTCAAGGCAGACAGAAGGTGCTGAATTTACTGCGTTTGGGCGGATAGGTGGGGTTTGTTTAAATTAAGTTCTAAATGGTCTGGGTAGAACAGGCTGTGTTGTTTTTTACTCTTGGTAGTGACACTCTCTGGGCTTTCTGGAAGGGAAGGGATGTGTTAAGCCTGGCACCGTGGCCTGAATCTAATTTTGTCCATTTCCTAAACCCACAAGAACTCAACCAGCATAGCACTTTCAACCACTCTAGTTGTGGTAGCCCATGCACTGCTGTCTGCAATCTTGGAGGGAATGGAGGGAATGTGGTGTAGTGGAATTGGATCATATCATTTTCCTGTTCCCTAGGTTGAGTTTCTACCAAAGGATAGACAGCTCTCCTAAAACTGTACAAGGTAGAGGAGCCAGGAAGTGCTAATAGGGCTTTCCCTATTGGCAGTTCTTAAGGTTAACAGTCCAGGCTGACCTATGGGGATGCAATAATGTTCCTTCCTTCCCTTTCTTTCTTTTTAAAACATTATATGGAACCAGGCTTTCCAGGTTTAGATAATAGTCATTTCCCCAATTTTACCCTGGTATAAATATCAGGAATAGGAGAAAATATGCAACCTTCCCCTCCTTCATCCCCCAATTATAAGAAACTGAAAATAAAAAATTGTACCAGAATACATTTTACAGTCTTAATGATAGTGTTTGTGATAACAAACAAGATAATACATAGGATTGGAAAAGCACACGAGGTGCCTCCAGATAAAAAGTTCTATATAAATGAACATAATGTTATCTCTGCTGTATAATCCTGAAGTCAAATTAGCAATTCACCACTCTACATCACACTTCTTGATTAGCCTGTTATATATAATGCTTATAATAAGTTTAATTATTCTAGTTCTACAATACTTTCTAAGTCTCCATAAAATCACAGCATAATTTACAAAATATGGAATAAAGTCCTTGTTCAAATACACATTTTTAAAAATGTTAACAAAAATCATAAGAAACCATGCTCCTTTTCTCCAGTAAGGAGTTGCATACCACAGGACTCTCCTTTACTAAAGATCTCAACTAGAAATAGCAAATAGGCTTCAACTAATCCCCCAACTTCTGTGACTGTAGGGCAGCCTGGAGCTCTGCATTAAGATCTCAGAGGCCCTATCCAGCTTAGAGAGAGAGGGAGGAGGCATGGATGCCATTCCTGACCACGAGCAGATTTCCTCTGTGGGGCTCACAGTGGAGCACCCTGAAGTGGGAGAGAAGTTATTACTACCCGAGCTACTGAAAATCCATGGGCTGGGCATAGGAGAGATTCCTCTCTCTCTCTCTTTTTAACTTGTTTGAAAAACAAAGGAAAACTTGCATCTGGGTCATAACATCTAAACAAGAGATGTAAATAACACATTCTCTTTGTCACAAAAGATTTTTAGTAAGAGGTAAAGCTTAAGATTTTTTTCTTTTCTTTTCAGCACCATCTCTCCAAAGTCAGACTCTGATTTAACCTGATAATAAGGGCAGTGGCAGCTAGTGACTTCATCAGTGTGCAGAGAGGGGCACTGCTGAAAAATATAACAGCCCTCCTTTGTTCTCTGTGATCCTCAACAGCAGCTCGACAGTTGGAAGATAATTAAAACTTAAACAGTGCTGAGGAAGGCAGATATGCAACAGATTGGCCATTTCTGATGAGGGTGACTGCTGTCCACGTGGGCCCTGGTGGAACAGTCTGTCTCTAGTATTCTCCTCCCTTCTCCCTGTTAGCCGTCTTCTAGGTACTGACAAAGACTGGATCCTGAACACAGTTCAGACAGGACTGAAACACAGTTTCAGTGCATAAGTTAGGAGCTATAATATTGCCAGTGAAAAGAGGTTTTGTCTCCCTTAATAATATGAAACCTAAAACCCCCCAGGGCAGCACTCTGAAACTGCAGGGCACTATGGGGGCTGAAGAAGGCGCTTGAGAGTGTAACAGAACCAGGTTTGTAGCCCAGCCCCGTCACTTAATTTACTGTGTCACTCTGGGAAGAAAAATGCTTTAAATTTTTTGAACCTTACCTTCTTTATAAAATGAGGTCAATAACACAAACCATATAGGATATTTAAATGAGATAAGTATCTAAAGTGTCCAGTGCAGTGCTTGGCAGAGTAGGATATTATTAAATAGAAATGTAAAGAGTAGCTCATTGGATGCAGAATATCTTGGTTAGGATTTTGAGAATGCTGGTTGTCTGGGAGAAAATTTCTAGCTGGGGATGTAAAAATGGTGCCTCCATGAGGAGGCAGGCCCAGGCACAGACTTCTAGAATCCAGGCAGGATCTCATCCTTCCTCTTACAGCACCACGGTACAGCCATTATGGGCCACAGAAAGCAGCTACATTCCAAATGCAGATTACGTGGCTCTGTGGCATTTCCTGCTTTAAGCCCCTAGTCTTTAGAAAAGTCTGTTTAGAATGTTCTTACCCTGACTCAGCTATGTATAGAGAGGCAAGGGAAGAATCTTTTTGGTCCAGCGACCCATACCCACAGAAGAGTGTTTTTTCTGTGTGAAACCCTGGAAGTTTGGAGTTTTAATTTATTAAGAAAAATAGCATTTCCTAACAGAGAGACAACATAATACTACGACTTAGAGGAATTTTTCTTTGGAAATTTCAGTGCATTCCCTGTCTAGATAGTTCTGGAAAGGTACAAATTCCTATTCTTAACCTTTCTTCCCATTGTTTCTTGTCAATATGCTACCAGATTTAATTCTTAGTCACATACATCTTTACCATAATAAAATATAGAAAAAGAGCAACTTGTAATACATTCTCACTTTAAACCCCTTAGTATTCTCTAGTCTTTAGTTCTGGTGGGCCACGAGGCTACTTGTGGTTATAATTAATCCTTGACCTTTGTCTCCAGTTATAAGATCATCTAACTTCTATACTGAGCAGGTTCTACTACAAGATAAAATAAAATTCAGTAATAAATGTTTAAAATAACTTTAAAGGCATCAACTAAAGCCAGAATCCATCAGAATTCTATTCTTTTGGTAAAGAAAGTTTTATTCTAAAATTGAACTTCACATTTTTGTGTTAAACAAAGACTCTTGAGAAAACTTGAGAGTTCCTATGACTGGTGCACAAGAAGGGACTCTTAACATTTTGGCTTTTGCTCTGAGGTAGCCACAGAGAATTTGAAAGAGAAAACTGTTCTTTGCATGGCCAGATGCAGCCACCTAAGAACTTCAGCAGCAGCATTTACTAAGGACCTGTGGATTTGGATTCACCACTTCCAAGATTTCCTAAATGACCTCTCCTTTCAAGAAAATAACTGAGAATGTACATAAGTAATTCTCTAACCAAAGAAGCAGGTAATGTCTACAGGTTTCCCCAGTATAATATTTTCTTCTAGTTCTGGGTACAATCTTAGTGCTCATATAATCAAACCACAAACTGGAGGAGGAAGTGACTTCAGGTCTTGTTGCTACGGCAGCAAGTGGAAAACAGTTTATTGCTAGAATGACAAAAAGCTTCTAGAAAAAGCATGGTGCAACAGAAAAGATTTGTTACTTTTAGAGAACCTTCCCTGTGGCTGATCTGTGGAGCTATAGATTCTCCTCTAGTGACTTCAGCAAAGGGCCCCAGCAGCATTTGCTTATTTGGGAGAAGAAGAATTATTGAAAGGTTAAACACTCTGTGTCCAGACTTAGCCTAAGCAGAGGCTGCTGTCTCAGGGTAGCCCTGATGCTGTCTGACCGTTAGCCCTGCAGAGGGAACAATCATGCTCCGGCACCTCCACTATTCAACCTGAAGGGCAAATGAAACAAGAAGTCATCTTGTTTTTCAGAGACAATTGATGCTATATAACATCAAGTATGCAGAGGGAATAAGATGGGTGAATGATTACTAACACATCATAAGCCAAAGCTACCAAAACAGTCAGTCATTCCAACATTAGGGTAAAACATTTAAGCGTTGTTTTTATTTGGAGAATAGCATGGCTTTTGAGCAGTAGGCTTTTTTTTCTCCACCCCAAATATGCAGAATGTAAACCCTGCCATAATAACATGTCTTCAACTTACTAAAGTATATAACATACACAAAAAGAATTTCATTATGATATTCACATAAATCTTATGAAAATAATATAATATGTAAAATTTATTTTAATTCATTTAAATTTCCTGCTTGTACATTTACCCAGTCAACAGCCCTTGTAGGTATAGTGGGTAAATCTGCTATTAATCAAGATTTAATAAACACTCACTAGGTATAAGAAACTGTGTTGAGACCAGTGAGGACCAGACCCAGAGGACATGACACACACCTTCCTCTGGAGGAGTTTATAGTGCAGTTTAGAAGGCAAAACTAAAACACACTGATAGTAGTGCTGAGGAGAGACAAAAGAGCTTCTTACTCAGTTTACCTTAAAACACCAAGTTTAGCAACATGTACTTTAAAAGTCCTCCCTGTGAACTACCCTTGCTTTAAGGACCAAAACAAAAAAAACATGGCTAAAGGAAAAATAATAATCCCTTCACACTCTTCCCCTGCCCAAATGATCCCTGACCCATTGGACAAGTAGTAACTGACTATTTACTATGTGCAGCTACTGTCGCTGGATGCTGGGATGTAGGATTTAACAATACAGATAAAATCTCTTTCCCACGGAATTCATATTTCAGGTCAGGAGACAGACCAACAAATAAAAAAATCAAGTAATTACCCACTGGTTGGTAGGTGATCTATTTAGCATAGAATTTTATAGATAAACAAACTTGCTAAATTGGAAGAATAAACAAACAGTTATAAAACCTCTCCCTGCAGGAATAAAAGAAGGGTCAAATGGGAAGGCACAACACTCTGCCTGAGAATGCGCAGACACAGTATGCCTATTACAGATATTTAGCAGGACACAGGCAAAATCCTAATTAAATGGGCTTCTTAGGATCTGGAAAGAGGAACTGATTTGAATTTCATGGGAAGAAATGTCTTATTTACTTCATGGTTTAGTTTTCTTTTTATCTTTGCTTTTTTTTTTCCAGATTGTAATTTTCAAGGGTTTGTAGAAAGACAAAATGGGAAGTGGAGAATATGAAAAATGAATAAGGGAAAGAGGGAGGGAGGGAAGGTAGGAGGGGTGGGGGGTATAAAGGAAGGAGCCTGGGCAGGGATGGAGTGGGGAGAGAGACAAAGCATGAATATGAATAAACCAATCCCTTCTCCTGTCTTTGTTATGTGCTAATGCTAACAAATCCCAATGTGGGAATACAGTTAACCAGTTTTATTACTCAATAAAACATTGAAACCAACACAAAGTATATTTTAAGAAATAGAACTAAATTACCAAAAGTTCAACATTTGCATTTTTTCATTAACTTTTCCCCTAGCCCAAGATACTGGGGGCAGGGGAGAAGACTTCACTAGTTTTATCTTTTAAATGGCTGCATTATCTTTTCCAGTTTATCCAATAGACTGTGTATTTCCATGAATGTAGACAAATGAGTCTAATGAAATTGTGCACTAGAGAAAAAGCAGAAGAAAATTAAATTTGTTAGTTTCCCTATGAATCTGTAAGAACTCATTTGGTGACTGACCTGAAGCAGGCCTGCTTTAGGATCACAGTGGGTAAGGAAAGTTTCTTTTTTTAAAACCTATGGTTATGGTGGGTATATGCTGTTAATTATAACTTAAAATTTTAAGGGCTGGAGGAGGCTCTCTGCCTTTCCCTTTTAGAGTAGAAGATTAAATAGAGAAGGGAGAGGCAAACAGGAGGAGAAAGAATTTCTCTCTCCCCAAGAAGACTCTGAAAATCCTAAGAATGCAAACAACTGACACACTGAGAAATGAGACCGGAATTGCCCATGATGGTCAGAATAACAGAAGTGAGAACTGAGCACCAAAGTCAAGAGATTAATAAAGAGAACATAGGGAGTGAGGAAATCACAAATCTTTTGGAATTAAAAGCTACCCACTTCAGAATATATCCCACATGGTAGCCTTTGCACACATTACGTTCCTTCATGGAAAGCCCATACCCCTCACACTCATACAATCAGGCTGGACATCTCAAAGTGCAACAGAACATACATCCCTCAAAGCCTCTGTATTCTGTATTCTCTGTATTCTGTAAAGAAACCTGTGTTCCAGGCGATAATAGCTCCTCATAGAACTGAAATGTATTAGGGGAAAACAAGCCCCCTAGGAGTTCCACACTTGCCACTTCCTATCTCCAACTGCTTCAATGACACAGTAAATTTCTAGGACCTCCTTTGCTCTTTGGGAAACTCTGGACCTTTACCTAGAAAATGGATTTTTAAAAAACCCCAGAGATTTACTTAACACATAATTCAAGCATCAGTATAAATATGCACAAAGCTATCAACCAGAGGCAGAATAGTCAAAGTAAATAAACATAATACTGCAGTAAATTATTGTGGTGAGAAGAATGCTCACCACTGACAGTACAAAAATGCAAAGATAACAGGAGAGAAGGGGAGAATGGATGAGAGTGAGAGACACCCAAGTGTGTTCGTCCTTGTATGTTTACCAAAACTGGTATGGATATGTATAACACACTGTCTCGGGGTCCATTAAAGTTAGACATGCATAAATGATTTCACAGTACCAGAAGCCTGTATTCCAGTTCCAAACAGCATGAAGGATCACTAATTTCAACACTACTAGTATAAAAGATTTTGCTGCTAAAATCTATCAGTGTGTTAGAACTTTAACACAAGCAAAAGAGAAAAAAAATAGCAAGATGCTCCAATCGACACAATTTGACAGTCTACAGAGTCTGCAGCTTCAGTAAAGGCTGAGCAGACAAGGGACAGGTTCAAATCTAACAGTTTGCCCAATCGTTTTAAAAGGCATTTCCCCACACGCATACCTTCTGTGTTAGGAGTCCTATGCATCATTGAGGTTCAGTTTTGAAGTCTGTCCCCAATCCATATTTCTGTTGGATTAGGAAGATGTTGGGAGGTGGCGTAGTTTGGCAAAGATTTTTTTTCCCCTCCCCAAAGCTTCTTGAGAGTTCACCCATTCATGACTTTACTAGACTTTACTGTATAGCATTAGTGCTAAGCCAGTGATCAGAAAGAAAATATCACTCCTTACACTTGTTTCAGAAATTCAAGGAAGGAAAAACTTACGAGAGGAATGCACATAAAGTAAAATGTGTACTTTGTAAGAGAGGATTTATTTTTTGATAAAAAAGAATATTCTATTATATTACTAATAGTAACTTCTACTGATGTGGTATTAGGTTCCTCATTAAAAGAAAATGAAACAAAACTGGCTTAAGTATTTCTTTTTTTCTTTTACATTTTTAAAATAAAGTTTTACATGTACGTAGTTTGAAAGTCAAATCGCCTATAAGGTTTATTACGAAAAAGAGGCAACTATTTTTACCTGCTTTAGTGGATTATTTAAGGTTTATCTCACATCTATAATTATCATGCTTTTAATGCTACTCCTTGAATTAGGCTTTATCTACTAATGTACTACTGTGGGAGACAAGTATTTAGCTCTCCCCCCTTTACATACACGGTCTCCCAACTCCCCAGTTCAGAATGTATTGAAACTTTGGTTGAATCAATATTCAGTCTTTACATTCTGATTATGTAAACATTATTCACAACTAATGTAAGTACTTTCCTCTTGCACAATTGTTTTCCCTACTAGAGTTAAAAATAGTCCTGATTTTTGTTTTGCTTAGTTTTGTATATACTCAACAATACTTAACCTCCTCTCTCCCAACTCTCCATCACTTGAACTAAAGCTCATTTCAAAACTTTCTGACACATCAGACATTTCTAGCAATTTCCCACTCTTGAAAAAGTCTTTTCAGGCCTTCTGGCCAGTTTCAATCAAGTCTTGCTCTCCAAATCTGATGCAAGCTGTCCTCCTGGGATCCATCTTCACCATCATTCCAGGGACCCTGCCCTCTCCTGTGCTCAACCACCCCCGCTTGCATCTCATGCTGTCTTCTCTGTCAGTCTACTCACTCATTTCGGTGGACAGCATCTCCCCATGGCTTTCTGAGAAATGGCATCAGTGAGGGGGCGGTGGGTGGGTAAAAAATGTAAGGCTTTGTTTGTCTGAACACATCTTTAGGCTACCTTCATATTTCATTGGTGGTTTGGCTGGGTAGAGAATTTTAAGATGGACGTAGCTTTCCTTCAGAACTTTGAATGTCTTCTTTTACTGCCTCTCAAGCCTCTAGTTTTTGCTTTGAGAAGTCATTATGATACCTGACCTGGTTCCTTTCTCTTCTTTTTTAAAAAACATGTCCTGCTCTGGAAGCATGTAGACTTCCTTTACATTCATGCCATCCTGCAATGTCCTGACGACGTGCCTTGCTGCGGGTCTATTCTCTTCCATGGGGCTGGGCACTCAGAAGGTTCCTTTTCTCTAGAATCCCATGTACTTTAGTTTGGGTAAATTTTCTTCAGTTTATGTTATTGACCTCTTCTCCTGAGTTTGTTCTAATCTCTCTTTCTCTTTTTTTTTTATTAAGGTATCATTGATATACACTCTCTCATACCACCATCTTTAATCTCTCTTGATTCGGTTTCTATCTGTTCTAATCTCTCTTCATGAAATTCTTAATTTTCAATATTGGACCTCCTTATCTTCCCCTGCACTTTTATGTTTTCTCTATTGAAATCTTTTTGTCATTTTGTTCTACTTTCTGGGAGAGTTCCTTAACTTTCATCATCTGTGCTATCTGCTGAACTTTTCATTTCTGCCTTAATATTTTAAATTCTCCAAATGTTCCTTTTTTATGGTATCTCCTTCTTTGTCTAAGATTACCATCTTTACTCTAATCTCTGAAAACAGCAATGATTTTTTTTTTGGTTTTCATCTCCCTATATAGTTTTTATTCCCCTGTTTTGTTTTGGTCTTTATGTTTCATATTAGTTTCTTCAGATGGCTGGTTGTCAAGAAGGTTGTCAGGAAGAAACTAAGACATACAATAGGAAGTTCTCTGAGAATAGAGTTCCCTGAGAGGGTTATCAGGAAAACTCCACCTGTAGACTCTTTAGCTTTTCCCTCCTGGGCTGGTCTAATTAGGTAGGAAGATGTTCCTAATTCTATGCAGGTAAGATATGGGCGTGAAGGGCAACTGGAGGAGATAATGAGAGGTGGGGTCTCAGCATAGGACTACTTAATTTTCCTATAGTATGACCTTTCTCAACCATACATGGTTGTCTTTCCAGATGTGGAGAATCTCCATTTACCTTCATCAAAGAATAAATTTCCAAAGTCAGAGAAAGAATAGCAACAGCAGATTGGTGGTTGCAGGGGCTGAGGAATGGGGGAAATGGGGAAATGTTAGTCAAAGGGTACAAACTTTCAGCTATAAGATGAATAATTCTGGGAATCTAATGCATAGCATGGTGACTACAGTTGACAAGACTATACAATATACTTGAAAAGCTGCTAAGAGAGTAGATCCTACATGTTCTCACCACAAAAAAAGGTACCCATGTGAGGTGATGGAGGTATTAACTAACCCTACTGTGGTAATCATTTCACAATTATGTAACTGTATCAAACATCATGTTAAATTTATACAATGTTATATGTCAATTATATCTCAATAAAGCTGGAAAAAAATAGAATAAATTTCCAGTTTTCCATCAGAGTTGGGGAGAAGCAAATTTTTGTGAAGTGAAGGAGTAATCTAGAGCTCTTGCAGTAACCAATCCTCCTCCTTTTAGCCTTTTCCTACCTACCTCATTCTCACAGCTTCGGAGGCACCTGGTGCCTTCAGTTCCTAAATCTTTGCAGATTCAGTGGTTTAGGAATGAATTTTCTGGAGCCTGTTAAATCATTTGCCACTTGTTCATATACTTTACAGCTTCCTCTCTGTGTTTTTCACCTCCTCTTCTTATTTTCATTATCCTCATAGGTTAATACCTTTTAAAAAATATCCCATTACGGCCATTTTAGTGGGATTTTATTCCAAAAGGTGTGAGAATTGATGAGTGTTCATTTTGCCATCATTTCTTGAAACCATGACTATTTTTCACAAGAGTATGTCCATGCCTGTGATCATTCCTATAAGGATAAAGTTCTCTTGAGGATCTTGGCTAGACATACTCACTGAGTCTGAGACCTTGGGTCTTCAGCTGCTTTGGTCACAAAGATATAACCTCTACAACTGTCTGGTACTTAGGACGATAATATAGGAGATAATAAGCTCCTTTCCTCATTTCCTTCCCTGTCTTCTGAGGTCTACAACTCTTTTTTCCTTCTTGTATTAAACTGATATTTTCACCTTGTGGCTGTTCCTCCATTCCCCTCCTGGTCCCATTTCTTTGACCGGTCTTCAAATGGTTGTCTCAGATTATTTAGTTCTTTCATCCTCTGGACTGCTTTTTCACTAAGTGTCCAAACAGGTACATGTCCAGACAGTCCCATAAATTATCACTATTCTGCAGAAAGGTTCAAATCATTGAGTGATTTTGTTAGCCACAGTCTTCCTCTCTTGAAAAGAAAGGGGTGAGGGGTGTTAATTCCCAGTGAATAAAAATAAAATAATTCAGCTCATCCTCAGGCTGAAGCAGCTGCACAGACGGCATCGGCTGCTCTGTTTATCTTGATAACTGTGGAAAAACACCATCTCCTCCCCTTCCTATGCTCTCCAGAACAATCACCATGCGCCCCATGCAGATGGGGCGATTTAGACTCTGGAGCAGAGACAGCCTTGTCTGGTGTTCTTCCTGCACATGTGCACTGCACCCTTCCTTTGCTGCTGTTGGCACCACCCAGTTGGTTCACATAACAGCTGCTGCAGGCGACCTGATAGATTCAGCTGTGGGTAGCCTGGAGGCTTCCTAACACCCCGGCTCAGCCAGCTGCATCGAAGCAGAGCCATGGGAGAGCAGAGTGCCAAAGCAGGAGAAAGTACATACTGTACATCCTCTTCAATCCTTGGAGTTACTGCAGTGGCACCCACAAAGGAAGAAGGGGAAGAGAAGGAAGGCGAACATCACTGGCTTGGGGAGCAGAGCGGCCAAGGGTTCAGGGTCAGGCAAGGGAGAGCAAGGCACAGGTGGGACAAGAAGAAAGCTTTCAACAAGGTCCACTCAATTTTGCTGCTTACTCCAGGGGGCCCAAGGAAATTTTCAACTTTTTGTTTGTGACAGTATTTAAAGGCAATAGGAAATGATTTCCAACTGATTGTGAACTTTTTGTTAAGCTAAGGAAAATTAAGCACACAGGATGACCAACCATCCAGGTTTGCCTGGGACTATGCTGGGTTTAGTACTGAAGGCCTTATAGCCCGGGAAAGCACTCAGTCTCAAGCAAACCAGGATGCCTGCCCTATACCACCACCAGCTATTCCTCTTCCAGGGCTTGTGTGAAGCTGGCTTCATTCACAGTCCACTCAGCACATTCCTTATCTTCTAGGGCCGCTCCTGCCATGCACACACTCTTCAGTTTGTGTCACGCACAGTCTAGCAGACAGGGGCATTAGAAGGCTATTCTGTGCTTTGCTCTCAGTGGAAAAGGGAACTGTGTTATTTGAAGTTCTCCCTGCTGCCTTGCTGGAGTCCTTGACAGAAGGAGCGCAAGCCTCATGGTCCACACAGCTGAATCAAAATGCTCATGGCAGGAAGCAAAAACATGGCTCGGCCCAGTACCTGGAGAAACAGCGCATCCCTCAATAACTTTAAAGTGCTGAACTCTGGAAAGAAGGAAGCCAAAGCAAGCTCAGTTACACAGAGGGTGGTGATTCAGTGTGCGGTGACTCAGGCTTTCTCCTCCTCTCTCCCCTCCTGTGGCCCTGGTCATGAGGCCATCTCACTGCTCATTAGCAGGGAGGAGGAGAAAGGAAAGGAGGGAGGAAGTTGAATTAGCTGATTTTTCTATTTATGAGCAGGTTTCCTAGGGAAGGCATTCAAACTATTGGCTTAAGACGTTCTTTAGTGGGGAGAAAAGACTGGGAATTGGAGGTGTTGGCACTGTTGATTTGAATCATTTGGTCTCTCTACTCTTAAATTGGATGAATTGTTGATCTTCTGTTTTCATTGATGGGCTAGCAAAAGTATAAATGCTAAACAGAAAGAAAAAAAATTACTAATTAAACCACACAAGATCCTGTTTTTAAAAAAAAGTCCTTGACAAACATAGGAGACAAGTAGCAATGCTGCCAATTTAGAAAGTATATGTAACTGGATGATTATAGATTATGCTTTAAAATTTTTACAGCCTACATTAAAGAAGTTCCCCCAATTCAGATTAAGTGTGAAATACCAATTTAAGAAAGATCTCAGAAAGAACAGTTCAGTTTTGGCTTACTCACTTAACTTCTCAGAGCCTCAGTGTTCTCATCTGTAAAAGGGAAAATAACAGTACCTAACTTTGAGGGGGGTTAGATAATGCATGTGTAAAGATTGAATAATACCTGTGTTAACCGTCAGTACTTGACCAGGCACATATTAAGTGCTCAGTACTTGGTAGCTAGCATATATTAAGTACTCAAAAATGTTAAATGAATATAGTTAAAATCATTAATTTAGCAATTGTTAACTGAGGAACTATTATATACTCAGCACTGTTCAGCACTAAATATAGAAACAAATATGAGTAAGTTAATTACTTAAAGGCCCACTGTTTTAATGCAGACTAGTAATTAAAATATATATTAATAAATGTTGCACAAACTCTACACAAAATAGCATGGTAGCACAAAGGAATGGAACCTGATCCAGACTGGGACTGAGGTAGGACAAGGACATGGGACAAGTATCATGATTAACTTCTTCTGCCTACGATGAAAAATACTGAGATATAAACAGTATAGTAAGAACAGGAGAGACCCCATCTTAAGACTAAGATTCTGTTTTAAAAAGCAGAGAGTTGAGAAGTTAAGATTCCTAACATTCTTTGGTAATCAGACAATAACCCATCCAATCTTAAGGTAGGGCAAGCAGTCTTAATTGATCTGTCCCCACTGCTTGAGAGAAACCACTATCTTGGAGAAGAACAGGATTAATAAATCCCTTGTGTTAAGTTTATCTTACAGAATTATCTAGAAGACTGACTGTGGATGAGGACATATGTCCTTCACTAGAGAGAAACATCATGAGACCATAAGTCAAGCCTATTCCCAACAACCTCCCTCTGCCATTTGCCCCTTCTTGAAAGCCCTAAAAAGACAAAATCCCCAGCCTTTCGGCATGCCTCCTCTCTGAGGACGCCCAAATTTTCCTTTAAGTGTGTACTTTTAAATAAAGCTTTCTCACTGCTCAACTGATGCATTTTGTCTTTTTGCAATTTCATTCTATTTCCAAGTCTCCATTTGACCTCTGATAAGTAGAGAGGGGCTGCTGAGAGCTCAGATTTGGGCCTGCAAGTTCCCATCGTCTGGATGACCTGGACGGAACTGTAGCTGCAGGAGCCTGCCTGAAAATCTCCTTTCTTTGGGAAGTTCTCAGAACATAATCTTACTCAGTGCTCAACAACTCCCCCAAATCCTGGAGTGGTAAGAGGCTAATCCCCATGCCGTGCAGATCCAAACAGACACAGGACGCCAGGTGACTCTGGCTTCAGGAGTTGGCAAGGAAATCTGCTCTAGGGCGAGAACTTTCCCTCTTTCCCTCTGCACTTACCTGCTCTCTGCTGCCTGTGCAGCAGCTGCCAGTCCCTGCTGCTCTTGCTTTAATGAATTCCTTCCTTACCTACACTAGTCTGCCCTGCTCAAGAATTCTTTTTCGTTTAGAGTCAAGAACCCTCCCCCATCCAAGTAGAGGTTTCATCTGGTGTGCAGAGACCTCCGCGGATGCAGATGCCCAGCAATAGGATGATCAGAGAATGCTTCCCAGATGTTACCGTTGAGGACTGCAAGGCAAGTGGGTGATGCCAGGGGAAAATGTGCAGGGAAGGAAAATCCAGAGGAGGAGGAACATGTGCAGTCTAGGAAGACAACCCTCTGGAAGGCTGGAAAGAAGGTGGGCAGTGCAGTGGGACTGGAGTCTAGACTGCACTAGGCTGGAGCAGAAATAAAATTGGAAGCACAGGGTGTGGCTATGAAGAGAACCTGATGAGGGCTGGGGAGAGCCTGTAGAGTCAAGAGAGAGAGCTATTTAATTCATTAGGAAGTAGAAGGGATTTGAGCAATTTTAAATGCTGTACAGGAAAGAGCAGTGGGTAGAGAGAGAGGTTTCTGCTTCCTCCCAGTCTAAGGGTGAAGTGGGTTCTGACTTGAGGGGATCCCTTTCCAGTTTTAGTGAGTCAGGGTCTCCTTGGGTGCCTCCACTAACCTGTTCATGTTGAGGGCGTCTGGATCAGTGACTCTAAACGCTGGCTGCCCATCAGAATCACGTGGGGAACTCAAAAAACACAAGGATGCCATCCTTAGAGATTCTAATTTATTTGGAATGAGGCAGAGATTCTAATGTATAGCAATGGTGGCAACCATCGTTTGAATCATAATGAACACCTATATTATACATAAATAAAGACACATCAAAAGCAAAGATTAATTGCTTTGGGGTTAATGTCCCTATGAATTCCTGGCCTAGAGCTCCACTTTTCCAGTGTGCCTCCATTTATTTTTCTTATATTTCATGACTAGCTACTTCTACCATTTGCCCTTTGTTTGAACAACTCTACCCCATGGGTCATTCCTCAATTATGTCAAGTGTTTATGCCTTCCTCATGTGGTTTCTGCTCCTGGACATATCCTTCTCTCCTCACTCCCTTAAAGAACCCTCCATTCTCCTGTAAAGCCCAGATCAAATGGCACACAGTTGATGTAGTCTACAATTGTTGATTTAGAGTTGATGTAAAAAAGTTGATGTAGAGCACTGATGTAACCCAAGAAGAATCCATTTCTCCTCCATCAGCGCTCATGTAACTTCTGTTGTCACACGTTTCATATTGTATGAATACTGAATACTTCAGTATTCTCTGTTTGGCCTCCCTTGCTGAAGTCTGATCTTTCTGAAAACAGAGACCTTTCTGTGTTCATTTTCATTTTCAAAGCACCCAATACAGTGTCCAGTAGAGTACACCAAATGCCCTCAAATGTTTGCTAAATAAATGGACAAACAAAAGGTAGTCATGATAACAATTGCATTTAAGGATGTAAGAGTTTTAAAGGACTGTTAAAATTCATCAAAGCTAATAGTATTTATGTGAAATTACTTCTTAGATGAGTATAAATTACTACCAAAGAGCAAAGGATAAAGAATTTTTGAGTGGTGTTATACGGAGTAAAACTAGCTGCTTATGTCTTAATATATATGTCTCAATTAACATTTATTTTTTTTCAACATTTCTTTTTATAAGGTAGCCTTATACTACTGGTGGGACACTGCAGTTGCAGGAAATGAGGCAGCAGGAACTGAAGAGTATCGAAGAAGAAAGGAAAAGCAGTAAGGCTTCTAGGTGACAACCATCAGCAGGCTGGAGAACTGCTTATAAATATAGTAGAATTGAATAACCATGCTGTGATGGCAGAGGCGCTCAGATATCATCACAGATGAGAGATAAAAATTCCTCTCTAGAAAGATGATATTGAAATTCAGCTTTGACTAATGAGAGTGTCAGTAATAGGAGAGAGTGGCCCGGAAATGAAAGAATCGAATGATTTAAGAGAAGATGAAGGTAAAAAATTTTTAATTGAAACATCCTGATTATTGCTATGTGAAGGTAGTATACTGCCTACTTCTATGTTTTTTTAATTACAATATTTTTGCTTTAAAATTTATATATATTTCTAATTAAAAATAAAATATTTCTGCTTTGAAATACTGAACATACTGAAACAGGATTCATCAACATCTACTTTTTAAGAAGTTACTCTAACTCTGAAACATCTGCATATAATACACTCCAGTTTCTACTGACAGGATTATGCTTATCATGAATACTCTGGGCAAATGTAACTGGGAAAAACAGAATGGGAGGAGATACAATTATTTATGTAATCAGAGAAGTACAAAGAGAGTATAAAATGGCTTGAGAGGTATATTACTAGGAATAATGGGAAGAAATTAAGAAAATGGAGAAATTAGGTTGCATATCAGACATTCTCTCAGCATGAATTTTACTGCAGTGTGAAAGCATCTTCTGGAATAATAATGCCAATTTCAAATGCCCTCTTAATAAAATGCTCAGGTTGCTATAGCCTATTAGGCAGCAATTAAAACCTTGTGAGCTCTGCCACCTCTCTTTCAGGTCTGCTGCAGCACTGCTGTCACGAGGGAAAAGGCCTTGTGAATTCTGGGTACTCTGGGGTTACACTGACCAGGTACAGGATGGGAGGCCATCACTCAAATCATTGCAACTTGGACACAACATTAGAGAAAATGCAATGGAGCTGAGTGGTATGAACTAGAGAACCTAATGTAGCATTTTAAAAAATCACATTCATTGGTGCCAAGGGACTTTTGGAGGACATTGTGTTTAAATTTTGGACTCATTTTGCAGGAATGAGGGTCAACTGTCCTGGATCTTACAGCTGACTCTAAACACAGGAAGTCCCTACTAAAAATATTAAAACAGCACTGATGATCTGACACGGAGCAGTTTAAATCTTCAGTGCACAAAATGATTTCCTTTTCTTTTTTCTGTGGTTCAGTGATGATGTCATCATGCATCTGTGGTTTGTTATTTTTATATGGACACAAAAGCAGACTGAAAATACATTAAAGTGATGTGTAATTTTCCATGAAAATGCTTTCAGACTAACAAGAGTTGTGCTTTATGATTAAGTGGAAATTGGTTATTTGCATTAAATATTTATGATAAAATGTTTAGAATCAACATTTAAGTGAGTCAATCCAAAAGATAAAAAAATACTTTGCAATGTTCCTTGGCTGACCTTGGCAGCTAATGTGATAAAGCACATATGTTACCTTAGCTGTGGAAGGATTTTTATGTAATAAACCACATTCACAAATAGCAGTCAAAATGGTTTTGTGCCTAGTTTTATCACCAAACCCAGGTAACCCAGAGCAAACCCATTAACCTTATTCTTTTTAGCTCTTCTAAGAGGATAAAAATGAAAATACTGATATATCATAGACTGGAGAAAAACTAAGCCAAATGGGTTGATGAATAAGACAATAAAATATCCTGTGGATCTTGAGAGGTGATGGATTTTCTTTTGCTCTGAGACTTCTCCCAGAGATTCCTCAACATCATTCAATAAGATACCAGTATTGTGTAAATAAATCTTTTGGCATCAAAAATTCCAAAGTACTTGAGGGGGACTGAGCAATCCATCCTCCAAAGGTGTTTTCAGGACTTTGCTAAACTTTAAAACATCAGGGCTAATGTTGTTGAATGGCTCATAATGCTAACATTGTAATAATTATGGTGAGGGGAAAAAAATGCAGTTAACAGTTATTGAGCCCTGAGTGTACGCCAAGCATCATACTTGCCCTTTGTCTCAACAAATACTCACAATTTACCAGGTAGGTACTATCTCTATTCCCATTTTAGAGATGAGTAAGCTAAGGCACAATTGTAGTGTTTAACTTGCTCAAGTTCACAAGCTGGGAAGTAAAGAGCTATGCTTTGAGCCAGGCTGCACATCAAGACTATGTTTCAGTCCATTACAATTGCATGACCAGCACAGAAGAACAATGGCTGTTGAGTCACAGGTTCCTTTTTTTTTTAACTTAAACTTGCATTTGTCAATAAGTCCTAGATGGCCATGGACCTGGGAGTTAATCTGCATAGCTATGAGAACTGAACTAAAACAAGAAGTAAAACCCTGACACATTTCTAATCATGCTATACATACTAGCACGAGTAACAGGTTACTGCAACTGATAATACAATCCCTCAAGGCCAAGTCAACCTATAAGTAACATTTTTGTGTGCTCCTTACGAATAATTTGTAGATAAATTATTATAAATTTTTTCTGCTTTTAAAAATGGATTCATTTCTCAGTTAACTGGATACATCTCACTCAAAAGGAAAAGATTATATTGAACTTTGGCACTCATCTTTGCTTCCTTAAGGCATCTGGTTCTTAGGTGTTCAAGGGTGAGAAAATGCCAGCTTTACTTCGGCATAATTAAAAGGAGAGTATAGCCTGCTTCATAAGTGGATAGGCTCGATTTATTAAAATTTAAAGAACTTACAAGTTAAATAATTTTTAAAAACCCACTGAATCTTATTTTCACTTGTTCGGAAAAGAAGCTCACAATTTTTTTTTTAGGAGAGCAAGGTAGAGGCTTTTATTTAGAGATAAAGCGAGAGGACAGAGCTCCTGGCTCATGCCAGGAGGGGACAAGAGAGCCCCCAAAGATCACAATTTTAATTTGCAAAATAAGTGTCCCTCTTCATTCTTCCATCGTGGCAATAAATGTATCCTCAGAATGATGTGCAGGCATTGCTCGGCAGTTTCCTCCAGCTTCTTTTCAAGGAAATCTTTCCCTGTCTACAGATTAATTTCAACAGTTATCTGGAGTCACCGAGGAACCACTCCATTTCCCCAGCACTGCAGGTGCCAGTCAGCTGACACAAAAAACAGGGTCTGAAAAGGAAAGCTGTCCCCAAAGCATGTCATACAAAGCACATGTATACTATATACTTCATTATAGGGCAAAACTGAAGAGTATATATAAAACAGAGGCCTGGCCTTCCTGTAACAAAACAGAATTATTGGTTTATGAGTTAAAACCAAAAAATATATTTAAAATCAAATATTTTGGAAATTGCTAAACACTAAGATGCTATCAAATAGTTTTAAGCACACAGTTGTTATTGCACCCATGAAAGAAAGTAGACAAGGAGGAATGATAAATGTAATGGTTATCTATCTTATGGGGCCTTTTTGGAAGAATGAAAGAAAAAAAAAGCCAGGCTTTCAACTTTATGACCATTCACTAGGACGAGAAAGAGGAACGATCTTTCCTTCTAATGATATATGCTCAGTTTCTTCCAGCATTCCCAATTTGTTGCTATAGCAATTTTGCTCCATTTGGTCATTGGTTAGATAAGGTAAGCACACATAGCGTGCTCCCTGTCCTGACTGTGGGGGCCTGGTAATGGCTCCGGTTTCAGCAATAAGGCTTCAAGATGAACACAGGTTTAAAGGGCAGAGCTGTTTTCTTGAAGTACACAAGACATTTACCCCATGAAAGCCTCCACCCACGTATGTTTAAAAATGTGAACACTTTAGAACAAGAATTAATGCAGATAAATAATTTCTGGCTTAATGAACCACAATGGTCAGAAACCTGCTGATCTTGCTTTCCCCTTCCAAAACTTGCTGCTCTAAGCTCTGGCCCCAAGGGTGGCCAATAATTTACATTAAAATAAAAGAATGGAAAGATTAGTGAAATTTGATTAATTTGACCATCTTTTTTCATAAGTAACCTTTAAAAGAATTAAGATTAGAAACATATACAATACTCGGTGAAGTAGCAGCCTCTTGATACTTTCTAGAAACTTAGGTTTGCTTGAGAAGAAGGCACTCAGCATGATTTCTGACACACCGCAGCAATGGCTTGCCTCTAAAATGAACTGCTGCTTTTACTTTTGAGGGTAAGAAAAACTTCTCAAAGAGGGTACTAAGTCCTCTTTGAATTCTGCAAAACTATTCAACATTTAGATTTGGTGTCATGAGCACAGTAAAGGTTCAACAGATATTCAGTGGAGAAAAGCATTCGCTATAGAAGAGGAAGTAGAGAAAAGGCCCAAGGGAGTACAATTCTTAGAAGCTTCTAGCAACTCCAGAACATAAATGGTATTTTCTTTCTCTGTTAGCAGATAGGATAAGTACATACAGCTATTAATTTGTAAGACTGGTTTTAAAATGTGCTCCTAACTCTAGATATTCTTAACAGTTATTATGTGTGTCATCTTGAAGGAGTGCTGCATCAAAAATAAAAAAAAGACCCTTTCCTGAACAATGCAATGTTTTTCCTTTATTCCTTGCACCGTTAGTAACCTTAGCACACCATAATATAACTTTTCAGAAGGTATATATTGGGTATGTGTGTGGTTGTGGTGATAGTGATGCAGTAACAGACAGGAGGAATAGGTGTGGAATGGCAATATTTCTGCCAGCAATAAAAACTATATTCCTTTTGTCCTCAGCTTTTAGACACTGATAGTAAAACAGATGAGAACCCAGTGCTCTTACTTCACACCAATGTTTCACACCTATTTTTTCATTTTCACTTCCCTAAGGAGCCTTTTAAGACATTTTCTTCTAACTGCCCTCATGAAATTTTAACACCACAGATACACTGTACATCTGTTTATGCACTGTATGTATATCTGCACTTTATACATGAAGAGAATATGATTTTTTTGCCCCCAAGAACCAATTTTTACCCCCTTGGGGGAAAATATTTCCCATTTTCAGAATGCATGTTCTGTATCAAAGCTCCTTAACTATGATTCATGGAACCCTTTGAGAATATGATGAAAACTATGGACCCTTGCCTCTCTCCCCTCTCCCCACTCCGATAGACATGTACAACTTTTAGTATACAATCAGAGCACTCACCAGAACCTCAGGGGCCCGACTGTGGACCCTAGGCTAAGCACCCCTGCCCTACATGTTCCCCTGGGGTAGCTGCATATATTCACATCCTTCTACCACACGAGCATTCTTGGATCCCAATTCATACCACGAGCACTGACCTCCAAGTTTCAGACTCTGATGTTACAAGTATCTATTTGGATGTCCAACAGATACTTCATTCTCAACCCTCTAATTCTGAATTCATTGTCTCCCATTCAAATCTGCTTCTGGATCCCAACTCAGTTCATACTATACCCTACCTGCTAGTTTCCCAAGATTATCTTTGGATTATCTTTGATTCCCTTCTCCTCTCTTCATAGCCATTCAACCAACAGGTCTTGCTCACTGTACCTCCTTAATATTTCTCAAATTCATCTCCCCCTTTCACCACTGTGCCCTACTTCAGGCCCTTATCTCCCACATGGGACACTCAAATGACGTCCCTGCCTCTACTCTTGCCCTTTTCCATCCAATCCATTCTTCAAACTTCTGCTCAAGTAAGCTTCTGAGAATGCAAAATCTGTCCGTGTCTACTTAAAATTCTTCAATGGACAAGCCTCTGGGGAGGTGAGGGCGGGGGGCGAGAGGGGAAGGTAACCATAGACAAATACATACATAGTCTTCAAAATAAAGTCCTAGGTTCCTAAGACAGTCTCCAAATCACTTGTTCTCAAGTCTTGTGTCCATGCCATTTCCACTTGCCACTTAACGCTCGACTGTAGAAACTGCATACAGTTCACTTAGCACATTGAGCTCCACATTCCTGCCATTTCCTTTGCCTGAAACATCTTCTGTGTCTTTTCCTCCCTTGTGTGCCTTGTGACATGTCATACTCACAGAAAAGATGGAGGGAAAGGAGGAGGGAGAACGAGACATCTCTTCAGCAGACTTCTGGTGCTGGACTACCTTGTCCTCCTGTACATAGCTCGCTGGCAACCTAACCACACTGGGCCAGCCAGATTCTATTTCCAGGAATCTGGAACTGGGAATTAGTTTTCTAGTAGCTGGTTGGTACTTCTTGATTTGGTAAGTAATATCACATATTCTCACTGAAGAAGAAAGTCTACTTGCAGGTAGATGACAGGAGGTATACAGCCCTGGGAGAACCAGCTCATAACCACCTTCTAGTCCCTGTTCTGGTCTCTACGGAGGCTTGACCACATTTCCTCCCTTGGTTACATTAGCTATCCTGGTATCCTGATTGCAAATTCACAGTTTGTTTCAGCCAGTCTGGGTAGATTTCTATTCCTTACAATGTAAGGGGCTTAATTACGTCAGCATCAGTAGAGAACTGATGTGCAGTATGGAATCCAGATCACCTTCTTTTGTTCCACAGCCAGTACTACTCACTCATCCTGCCTCTTTGAATATAATATATTACTTTCTGTGTAAATAGGAGGGCAATCATATTAACAGTAATAAATGTACCTCACTTAAATAAACTATCCAAGCTTCAATGCTCCAAAACACATAAAACAGAATTGAAGACAAATGAATCTTTGCTTTGGGCTTTAACGCTTATGAATTAAATCAGCTATTAATCAGACTTAGAAAAACACTGGCTTCTTTCCCATAGCTGTTACTATAGAATTATTTTAAAGAATCAATAGAACTCACTAACCTACATGACTTTCTGGTACTCTCACTTTCTAGTTTACTCCAAAACTTATTGCTAATTACTATAGGTCTCAGAGAATCCACACACAAGTGACAAAAGACATAAATTATTTATAGGGCTATTCATCTGCAATGGACATCCCATCTGATTCAACCTTGTAAGTGTCACAGGACCAGTTATTTTTAAATCAGATTGTATTTTATAGGAAATAATAAAGATGCTATAGCAGCACAATAAATTCACACAGCAGATCTGCATTTCATCGCAACAAATGTGTCTACTCTATTAAGCAAGTGCTGAAATGTGCCCACAACATGCCACAGAGTCAAGAGTTTTCCTGGAGATGTCCTGCAGACTTGCGTGTAGGTATCTGGGGCTGAAGGCCTGATGCGGGACATGTTTAAAATGCTCCCAGCACCAGTTGCCATATGGGAAACAAGCCTCTCTTGGATCTGAAAGGACTTGCTCTAATTTAAAAGGACCATGCTCCTGGCATTAATTTTTCTCATCTGAAACATTTTTTCTTCTCTGCTGTGATCCATTTCGTGTCTGCAACAGAACCATGTTTATCACCCAGGACTTATCACACTGCTCTTGCTGACTGACTGAGTGGTCAGCAAAAAACAAGTTGATGAGTCTAGGATGTGAGTACTTGGCAGCCCCCCACTGCTTTAATGGATCTCAGCAGTATTGGTTTACTGAAAGGTGATCCAGTCTGCCTGGGACAATTTACCATTCTGTGTATTGTGCACAGATGAGACATTTTATTTTGTTAGAGTTTAAGTTTGGCTTTCTCTCCAAAAGACAGAGAAATTTAAACTCTGAAAGTGTTCCAATAATCAGGCAGCAATGAATAACATCAACCCAGTGTGGTCATGATGGATGCTAGGACCACTCAAGATTTCCAGATGATCACTGGCCAGGACCAGGGGAGTCTGTAGGCCCTCATTCCCAGGACCTAATCCAGCACATGATAGACGGTCTTGTTCTGCCCAGGGGTGTTTGTGAGACACAGACCTATGCAGAAGCTTGGGGTGAATGAGATGGATGACTTCTCAAGGTCACTGCCATCACTGTGATTCATTAATGCTGGATAGGCTGCTGCACTGAGCTGTGTGTTTTCCTAAAGCAATAGACTCTACTGTCCACCTTCTGCAAATAATAAATCTCTCAGCTTCCCAATCTTCCTGTAATCTGCACACCAGCACATTGAAAATAAAATAAACAAGGTTAGCTCACAAAATAAGGCATGTACCTACAGTTGAATCCAATTTGACGTGGCTAACTTTATATCAGTATCTAACCAGTGATTACAATTGGGAAAATTAGTAAAGTTTTCAAATCTTTCTATCTTTTATAGCCTTGTGTCTATTTCTAACTCTTATAAAACTAAAGGGGAGATTTTTATGTACTTGTGGACAACTCAAATTAGAAGACAATTTCATTCACAGACTAACAGTAACAAATCACAACACCTTGATATGAAGGAAGTAAGTTCAATTAGATGCCCCCCACCCTCACCCCAAGACTACCATGGGAAAATGCAGTGCACACAACTCCCCATCTCTTGGGCCACCAGTCACATGTGTCAATAATGAGACAAGCATCTCTGGGGCTTGAGTGTCACAATCTTAACCAGACCCTCAGCTCACTCATAACCCAAAATCTTCAGTGATTTAAAGTTTAAATAACGCCAAAACCCCTGGGAAATTATATCTTTATAAAAACTGCCAGTGTATTCTTTCCCCATTGAAGTCACCCTCATTATTAAAAGATGCTAAGCCTAATCACAGTATGATGAGGTACACCAGCCCATCACTTCCTCTGGCTAAATCCACAGCAGTGGGCTGGTATTTTAGTGGGTTGGTATGGACTGACATAACCCATTTTCTAAAAATCAAATAGAGCACTACAGCAGCTAGAATCTATATCAATCCATAGATCCTTCAAGAAATTAAGAAAAAAGAATAGAGTATGAAGCAAAACAGGATAAAACCCTTTTCATCCATATTTTCAGGAAAAACAACATTTATCATTTTCTGTGTTTATTTTCCCTTTTTAGGGGATATATTCTTCACACTCTCAGCACCAAGAGCATGGCCCACCCATCTGGAGCTATAATGTCCTAGAAGGGCTGGTTAGACTCCCTGGCTTTTCACTTTGCACTCTCCATTCAGACCACATGAGCCTCCTTCCAATCTTCTTTCAATAATATTCCCAAACCTGATGTGATTTATACCACTTTTTACCTGTGATGCATCCAAATGCCTTCCCCACTAGCCCAAAGCATCTTTTACTTGACATAAAACAAGTATAACAAAGGTATGTCAGATTCTATGAAAACTCTAAGCTGGACTTCCTTCTCTACCTGTGTTTTCCTCCATATTTTTCTCTACCTCCCCTTCTCGTATGTGTGTGTATTTCTTTATCTTTGGGGGAGGCGTAGATTTAGGTCCTTCTATTAGCTTTTCTGTCGCTTATGGGACACTGGCTATCTGTGTGCTGACCAAGAACTTAGGGCCCATCATTTGAAAAATACCATGGTGCTGGTTGGTCCTTGCTGGCTGCTCTCCTGGCTACACAGCCACAGAAATCAAGAGTAAAATGTGTCATTTTGCTGTTTCCAGAGATTCCCTGGACACCACTGAAAATAATCTAGAATTCAGAAAAATTCCTGATTAAGCTTTGGACCTTATTTAATAGGTTTTAAGATCACTGGATCTAGTAATCATGAGTAAGTCATCTTTATATATCCCACATTATTAGTACATTACTTAAATACCCAATTTGTGTTGAAGGAAACTTACTGTGATAGTTTCCTTTTTAATGAGACCATAAAATATGCACTTTAGGAAAGAAAGCAATCTGCTATATTTAGTGTTGGGAGGTACATACAAACTTGTTAATATTGGTTTAAAATTTAATATCAAAAATCAAAACTGGAAAAGGAATATATAAATATCAAGGTAAAGAACATTGCTTCAATGTCTAGCATCTTTCTGAACAATAAACTTTTTAAATATTAACACTCAAACTACATAAAGGCAAGAGGAGATTGCATAGAAAAGTTACATTCTGTAAACTTTAGGACTAGATTGAAATGTCTACTTATTACAAATATCATTTATGTAAAATAAATTATTTTAACTTATTATACCCTAATAAAAAAATGATTTCCCAAGACTTCTCATTTTAGCATAATCGCCAGAAGGAACAAACTAGTTAATGAAATGCTTCTATTTAAAACAAATGATTTGAAAAAGTTATGAATGCATGCAGACAGATGCTGCCCAATACCCCCCGCCCCTCACCACACACACACACACACACACACACACACACACACACAAGACCTAGAGAGAGAAGTAACCCTGCACAGAAATCAGCATGAAATCAATACCTTTTATGTGGCTTTGAAAAACACTGATAGACCTATGGATACACCCACTGTGTCTTAGGAAAGTGTCATTGGATTTTTTTCCCTAACTATAGTGACAGGGAAAGGGATTTAGAGTTAGCAGCGACGTTTTAGTGATCTTTGGAACACAATGTCCAAAAAACCCAAGGCAGTCTCTTAGAGCAGCTGAGATGCAATAGCCATCACTCTGGAGATTTGAGGGGGGAAAACGGGCTTACAGTTGTCTTTCATATCTTCTTGCCTTTAAGGCAGGACTATGGACTGAATCACTTCTCAGTATTCCTTCCATCTCTGGAATCCTAAGTCCCTTGATAAAACCAGCACTGAAGGAGAAGTCAGGAGATGGGATGGGTCAGGACTACTAAGTGCCAGGAAAGTTAGTGGAAGCTGGGGAGTTGTCCACAGGAGCTCTTTCTCAGAAGGCAAAGTGCTGACAATCAATGTAATAAGGAAACCTAAACTTGGCTAAAATAATGTTCAACAGGAACTCTGGAAAGGCTTATCTGGACAATGAAATTGCCTGTATTCTGTTTTTCATTAGCATCAAGTATTTACTGAGCAATCATAAGATGTATACTATTGTGCTAGGAGTTAGCATTAAGAAGTTTCAGTGTAAGTTTAAAAGTCCATGCCCTGAAAGTGCTCATGGTATTTCAGGCAAGTTCAAGCAGTACCCAGTGCTAATCACTGCATCCTGTAACTAGCGGATGAGAAATCCACAAGCATCTAAAGTCAGAGAGCTGAGGCTAGGAACCACGTCTTCCAGATAGCTGTCTAACACTGCTAACCATAGCACGAAGGGTTACCAGATATTTGAACTCTGGCAACAATATCAGACCTTTTCTTGCTCAGAGGAATTTAACCATTTGAATTATTGAACAGACTTCTTCAAGAAAGACAAGGTCTGTGGGAAAGGGCAAGCTGGAAAATTCAGCCTTGCTGGAGTTGCTGGGCATGGACAGACAGACACACACACACACACACACACACACTACACTGAGCAATTCTAGTTCTTTTAAAATAGAAGTAGTATGTTTTGGACATCAGTTTATTACTAAAAATGTAAATGTGGACTTTGCTAAAACTTTTCCAAAGCAATTAACCTTGAACCAAACAAAAAAAAAAAACTGTAGGAGTAACTATGACATGAAAATAAAGCCATTATCTGCAATCTGATATGTACCGTTCAATACAACTAGAAAGCATACCCAAGATTCAGGGGCAGAAAGCAAGCTCCAAATTATCCCATGCTGCTTAATGAGCATGGGAAGCCACAAAGCAAAAGTTCCTCTTTTTTAAAAAAAAAGCAAAAGTAAGATGCTATACAAAGTTAAAAAAATTTAGGGAGAGAAATCCCATGTGAAGAAAAGCTCACAGGGAACAATTCAAGAAGAAAGATTGCAAAAGCAAGCACATACAGTTTGGCTAAGGACTCACTAAATAGGGACATGCTTTCTCCAAATAACACTGAAGGGTACCCCAAGGATAAAGAACTGTTTTGATAATATTTGTTAGTGTGGCAGGAAACAAAGACTTGAAGAGAAATAGGAAGGAAATAAAGGAAGGAAAATGCCAGAACTTCCCACGATCTATGTAATATAAATACCATGTATGGAAGTTAATGTATAAAATATACACATCTCAAAGGATGAAGGTATGTATGCGGACAGACATTTAGGTTAAACACAATGAAGGCTGTAACAAAACTGTTCTAAATCCAGAAACAAGAGCTGTGTTAACTCTCTGATAAAAGGGAAATCATTATGTAAATCATTAACTACTAAGAAACCTCCTAACATCCTGCAATGTACATCAAATTTTATTGCAATTGTGTACAAAGAAAATTGGAGACAAGTTGATGTATTCCAATATCATTCATTTTACCTAGTCTATGCACTCTGGGTACTCAATAGCTCTGTATCGTTATTACCTTATATTTGTCCTTCTTGAAGTGGTTATAATCATAAAAGGCTATCCAGTACCTTGAATGACTGGATAATTAGAATTACAATGACTGCCATCTGAATATACTGTGTGTCATAATTTCCTTTAAGTGCATTATCCTACTCAGTGACACCCACCTCACAGTCTGCCTGTCCTAAAGGCTGCTCTCTAAGGCAAGAGATAAGTTTCTTGAACAAAATTCGGTTAATCTAAACCAATTTCTTGAGTTGATGGATGAGGCCTCTAATATTTCATCAGGTTCACTTTGAACCTACTATATTTCTTTTTAGCCATCTTATTCTGATCAGAAAGCATATAAATTTCTGGTTGAACTTGTTATAAGTCTTTTGATAGGTAGATAAATGAAAAATACTTTATATAATTTCTTACTCCTTTGTAGAAGATGCATTTTAGTTTATAATTATATACTACTGCCTATTATATCCTGCTCAGAAGAAATCATGTCAGGCATAGCAAGGA
The DNA here is from genome assembly GCF_030020395.1 of Manis pentadactyla. Lineage (NCBI taxonomy): Eukaryota > Metazoa > Chordata > Mammalia > Pholidota > Manidae > Manis > Manis pentadactyla. The sequence goes on along the minus strand of NC_080034.1, from coordinate 34,550,579 downwards.
AGTTACTTTGGGGCTAGATCTAGTGTTTCCCACTGGTAACAATTAGTCATACCAGAATGAAATCCTCCTTTCTATTTAGGGATGAAGGGATAGACATTTATTATGGCACCTTTTAAGAATTCTGGAAACCAATGACAGTATACAACTACTAACAGCTGAGGCCGAAGCAATCTATTGTCTAAAGATTAGGAACAAGATTTAACCTCAACTTCCGTTTCTTGTTTCTCAGTTTACTATACATCTCATTTTTGGACTCACAAAAATTAAGAACATGCACACTTATACACACCCTTCTACTAGATTTACCCAGAACTATCTCACACATTAATAATTATGGACTCTCTGGGAAATTTCCAGTCACAATATTTGAAGTTAAATGTTAAGATATTCTTCTCTTCTTTTTCATAATCATGTTTACCTAAAACAGTAATTTTCCACATAGTACATTTTGTTTCTTTTTAATAAAATTATTAATTTTTTTAAATCTATGAAATGTTATATAATCAATAGGGTGGTATAAGTAAGGAATATAGTAAATTCTTCCTAGAAAAGAAACCTTCAGATTCCTTCTTGGAAAAGCTCTTTTAAAAGTTATAGGCAGGACTTCCATTTCCACCAATATAGCTGACTCTTCATGAAGAATATCTAAAAACAACAGATAAAATGTATTCTTTAATCCTTTTAAAAGTATGGTTAGGCTGGCAGTAAAGTACAGGAAATAACCAGAGGCCCCATTTTCTGGGATGAGTAAGTCTTGGAACTGGTGTTTTCCTGGGGTAGGGTTGCCGCAAAATTTATTGCCCAAGCCAGGACATCTTTTAGTACAAATAATTAAGCTGTATGAAACATATGCTCTTCCAGGCATACTAAGATATATGATCACCTCATCCTGATGTCATTTGCCAGTCCCTGGTAACAGTTTGGATTTTAATAGGCCACGTGTGCACATGGGGTTAGGAGACAAAGCCTGGGGTCTGGACAGGATGAGATGTTGAGCCAGAGACCCTGGAACAAAGCCCAGACTCATGAAGGGTGACACTTCCAGTGGTTAATTTAAAAGAAAAAGGAAAAGGAAAAGAAAAAGAAAGAAAAATCAATCAGTCTGTTTGTCTGTATGGGAAGAAAGGAAAATAATTTCTTTGAAAATTCCTAAGCACAAGTTAATTTCCATTCAGATTTCAAGCCAAAAGCCATACTATCAGGGTAGCCTGAAAAACCTGAAATTAAAAATGAAATTTCCAGTGATCTTTGGTTGGTGGTGGTCTGTCCTTAGGTGCCAGAGAGAAGCTAACCATGGAGGAACAACACTTACGTGTAGGTGTCAAATAACTCCCACAAAAAAATTCCAAGAAATATGAGCCCACAATAAAAGAATCACCAAGAACATGAGGGAAGAAGTCTCAGTAAGTGAGAGTCAGCGGAAACAAAAGTGTCATCAGATGAGCAAATACTGCAGATACTGGAATTTTCAGATACAGAATATATATGAAAATGTTTGATATATTTTTAAAAAGAGGAGACAAACTATGGTAATTTAACACAAAACTATCAAAGCTGATAAAGCATATTTGAGAACCACACAGTACTTAGAGAAATAAAATATATATAAGTTGAAATCTAATGAATATGCTAATGAGAAGATGGAAGACAGCTGGAGAAGATAAAATAGAAGATACAGCTAAAGAAATTAGAGAATGCTGTATAGAGACACAAAGAAATGGAAAACATAAAGGAAGATTAAGATATATGAAGAACAGAGCAAAGAAGCCTAACATCTAATCTAATCAAGATTCTAGAAAGAACAAATATGAAGATTGAGAGAGAGGCAAGGTTCAATGAGGCAGCAGATGAGCATTTTTCAGACTACTGACTACTGAAAGACACTAATCCTCAGTAAAGAAATCCCAAAGAACCCAAGCAGGATACAGAGAAATCCATATCTAGACACACAGTGATGAAACTGAAGAACATCAAAACCAAAGTGTAGACTTCAAAAGCAGCCAGAGAGAAAAACACAAGATGATGTACATGCACAGGCAGATCACCATAAGACTAACAGCTGACTTCTAAACAGCAACAATGGAAGACAGTGGAATAATATCAAAGAGCTATGGGGAAAGTAAGCATCACCCAAAGGTTCAATGCCACTGAAATCCCTCAAAACTTCAATGAAAGAAAAAAATTTTTTTTTAAATCAAAGCCAAAGGACAGGAAGAAAAGGAGAAAAACCATTGTAACAAAATTTTGGAAGTGGGGAATTTCTGTTTAGTAGTGGGGAAAGATTAAGAATTTATCGCAGAATCCTGAAATGTCCCAGAAACCAGCGGCCCTTCATACTTCCTGAACTAGGGGTGAAGGATAGGTGGGGGGGGGTGAAAGCTATTAACTGTTATGCAGTTAAGTGTCTACAACCTTCACCACTCCATGCCAGTGGGTAAGCTAATCTTCATCAGAAAAAATCTGGTGGGGGTCATCCTTCAGAGACAACAGTACAGTCTTGGGACCAGAAGTTGACCTAGGCAGTTGAATACATGGGTATCTTACTGTGGATAAGATTCTCACGTGGCCCTGGTTGGCTAGCTCACTACACACGTGTGGGCAATACGTTGTTACTGACTCTATGTAAAGAGCTCTGCCCAGTGCTCTGAGGAACGCGGTGGCACGGCTGCAAGGCTGCAGGAGAGCAGAGACAAGGACAAAGACTGAGACAGCTGTGGGCGCAGAGAGGCCCAGAGGCAGAGACTGGCTTGCTGCATGCAGACTCACTCTGAGTGGATGGGATTCTAGTGATTGACCTGCCACTGTGGAAATAAAGCATGCATCATTTATTTGGGCAATGAATTGTTATTGACTCTATATAAAGAGCCCTGCCCAGCCCAGTGCTCTGCATGACACAGCGGCATGGCTACAAGACTGCAGGAGAGCAGAGGACAGAGACTGGGACAGCTGTGTGGGCAGAGAGGCCCAGACGACAACTGGGTGGGTAGAGGAGATGTGGCACAGACCGGCTTGCTGCATGCAGACTCGCTCTGAGTAAATGGGATTCTAGTGATTGACCTGCCACTGTGGAAATAAAGTTGGGTACAATCCTTTCACCGCAACAATGTTCTACTGTCATTTCTTTGGTCACATTGAATCCACAGTGAACTTCCCCGGGGCAGAAGCCCATCAGCAAGACACTTACTGACTGAGGAATGCTGAAATACCCAACACTCTTTCCCTATTCACCAACTACAACAATGTCAGCTAGACCTTTAATCTGTGGGCAAATGTTTTTCTCTGAGGAATCTGACTAGCCTATGGGGAAGAAAATCCTACAATATTGGCACCTGGGATTCCATAGCAACTAGTTCACCTATGGTTTTCAAAACTGGCTGTTTATTGGCATCACCTTGGAACCTTTAAAAAATAGTGATGCCTGGGTTCCATTCCACAGAGCATCTATGTGTGGGAATGGGGGCAACTAGGAGCTGGGCTTTTTATAACATCCCTAGGTGATTATAATGCTCAACCATAGTTAAAAAACACTCACTACCCTACAGTGAAGCTCAAAGACACAAAGCTTCCAATCAGTTTTTTAGTCTTCTGCTGTTAATAACAAGAGGGAAATCAGGGTTACTTATGAATATATATGAGAAAAATCTCTGAAACAGAAGAGAGAGGCTGTGGGGAAGTTGGGGTTCCTATGGCCAGGATCCTCACCAAACTTAAATCACTTGATGATGTAACTGGCCTGTTGCTAGGCTACTGCTTCCACACCCATAGGCAATAAGCTATTATTGCACTATATAGAGTTCTTCCCAGTGCTGTGGGTGACACAGTGGCATGGCTGCAAGGCTGCAGCAGAGCAGAGGCTGGAGTAGTGGAGTAGGGAAGGACCCCCCACTACCCCTACTGTTCTATGAGGACAGCTGCCCAATGCTTCACTCCAGATATGTCTGGCCTTGATAAACCTGTTGTACCTACAAGAAAGAAACTAGATAACAGCCTTGAAGTTCAGATGCCTGGCCATGAAGGCCACATGCATGCGCATCTTAAAACACTTATGTAACTGTGAATTAGCAGTATAGCAGTATAAGAAGTACAGCTGTGTGTAGAATAAAGTGGCCTCTTTGAGCACCCTCCATGACAACTTCTGCTGCCTTCTTTGCTCTTCATGTTGCCCCAAAACCTCAAAGGTATCCCCTGCACCCCAACAGGTGGCAGCATGAGGACAGAGGCCCAGAGGATGGCTGTGCGGGCTGGGAGGCCCAGAGGCAGACACCGGATTGCTGCATGCAGACTTGCTCTGAGTGTACTGGATTTAGTGATTGACCTGCCACCATGGAAATAAAGTTGGGTATAACCCTTTCACCCCAAGAACATTCTACAGTCATTTCTTTGGTCACACTGAATCCATAGTGAACTTGCTCGGGGCTGAAACCCATTAGCAAGACAGAGGCAAAAACAATTATGAACAGGAAAAAAAAAACTAGTTTGGAGAAAACAGAACCTCTAAAAAGAACCTTAAGATAATTATTTAAGAGCAAAATTGAGCTCTTGAAAATTAAAAACAGGACAGCAGAAGTGTGAAAAAATCAAAGTGAAGGTCAGATTTTAAAGGTGTGAAAATATCCCATAATGTATAGCTGAAAGACAGACAAATACAAACAAAAAAGGTAAACAGCAGAGAAAAGGTGAAAACTGAAGACCAGTCCAGGAAGGCCAACATTCAGCTAATAGAAGTTTCAGAAAGAGACATCAGAGAAAATGGATAGGAGAAAAGTCACAAAACTGAAGGATGTAGGTTTTCATACTTAAAGAGCTAAGAACAATGATAAAAATGGAACTGTCTTAAGTACATCAGTGTGAAATTTTGGAATATTAGCGACAGAGAAAGATTTACAAACTTCCAGAGAGAAGAAAACAAACAAGAAAGGAGATCACATACAAAAGATCAGGTTATTAGAGCAGCTTCAGATTTCTCAAGAACACTGAAGCTAGAAAGCAAATTTAAAGAAAGATAATAGCCACTCAGGAAGTCATCTGAGCTCTGCAAATGTACCAAGTCTGGCAAAAGAAAGTCAAACTCTTGCCACCAGTCCTTAAGGGTACCATCAGATGGGCTGAAGACCACACCACAGTTCTGTGGGAACAAGGCCCATGTTGGCACTAGAGGCCTGCACCAGGAGCTGCTGTCCTCAAGGCCACTGCCTGTCAGAGGCTGAGAGGTAGTGAGTGGGCCATCTAAAACGCCACAGCACTCTCACTGCTGCAGCTTCTTTTCTTATCTAGCCTTCCTCTGGTTGGTAGGAGTTTTTGACTAGATTTCAGAGTTCTGCAAAAGTTGATCTGACAGTTTTTGCCAGCTCATTAGCTGATTTTGTAAAGAGATGGACCCCTGGAATTTCTTACACCACCATTTAGTTTTATTAAAACACATTATTTAAATTGTACATAAATAGTACATGCACTTTTGTGTACATGGTATATTTCAAAACAAATTTTAAAGTTTGGGTAATAATATTTTTAAGAAAGATTTTAAAAGGTTAGTCTTAAGTTTAAAAGGGCTTTAAAAATTTTTTTTCAAATGTCAATATAACAAGTGTAACAAATGTTTAGATCCCCCCAAAAAATTCACATACACACACACACATACATATGCATGTGTGTACACACAACACTCAATGATAGTAGAAGTACTGGAATAAAATCAGAAGGTACAATGGAGATAATGGCAAAGATATTGTGTCCAAGTGAAGGTCTGGGTCGATAACTAAGATAAACAGAGGAATAGATTTTGGGTGGAATTTTGCCCAAATCCTATGATGACTTAATGGGCTACAGCTGAGACTGTGCTTTATGTTGGACGAGCTGCTTGGGAACATGGCACCTTCCTCAGTCCTGCAATAGCCCTTTTGGCAGGATAGCATTATAGGGCTCAGGGGGAAAACCTGAAGCCTAATTTTAATGGCAGCACACATAAGGCACAGTGATTCGGACTCAGTTGCAAGACAAGTGCAAAAATAGAGTATATTCTGTCCTGAAATCTCACCTTAGAAGTTTCCTTTTTCTCTTAAGCTTGCAATTGATTCTTTTTGTAAAGTGTCTTGTGATAACTGTGAATTAGGCTACATAAAAATAAAGCACACTGCATTATATAAAGTTTTACTGCTTCTCTGCTATAACAACAAATGTGCTTGATTCTCCAGACCTAATTTGTGTATCTTTAGACTCACTGAGCAGTTTTCACCTTATGAAGAATTCAATAAAATGGTATTAAAAGAGACAAAGATTGCTGTCAGATATAAATTCCTTTTTATCTTTCCTCTGAGCCTACGGCTTTGCAAATGGTTCTTTTGGATTTGCAAAATGCATCCCACCAGCAAAGGGCTGCTTAGATCATACAAAATTTAGATCAGTAAGCATCCACAAACTGGAATAAACCATCTCCAAAAGATACATATTGTAAGGTCTTCACAACTAGTGTTTCCTAACAGTCATATAATTGATAAGGGTAATCAGTGTTTTCAGGCTCCAGAAGACTAGCAATGTTTTGATTCGGCTATATTTGATAACTCCTGAATGACTTCAAATATCACAAGAAGACAATGCTTAAAAATGGTGGCCAATTCAATGGGAAAACATTCCTAGGATAAAAGACATCCAGGCCTCATGGGAATTAAGTATCATCTTGCATGAAATTTACTGACAAAAATATACTTGCTCCATATTAAACCTGAAAATTCAGAATTCTTTTAGTTTTTATCTCAGCAATCTGCTATTTGGCTTCAAACTTTGCCTTGGAAGAATCTTAAAAGCCAAAGGTCTCCTTCTGTGTCATTCCTGGCATACTGATGTATTCATGATCAATGATCATGTAACACTGTAGGTTTCTATAAAAATCTAATTAACATTAACAACCAAAGTAATATGAACAAGGTATGTTGATTTATAGTTAATATCTGATTATTCACTTTCAAAAGGAGGTAAGCATGCTAGAGGTAACATGATGTGACAAGTTCCTTTGTACTTTTGATATTAAAGTATTAACAATCAGCTGCAGTTTGAAATTGTATTTATTATTGCAAGAGTGAAATGTAACAGTGGTTATTATATGGAAATGATTAATTTTATGTATAAAATTAAAAACTAGTGTGCTCAAGGAAATGGTGAGATTGAGTAAAGTGAGTAAGGGAGAGGATTCAAAATGGTGGCGTGAGAGGTAAGACAGAGAACTCCTCCCAAAAGCACATATGTTATAAAAATATAGTTAATGCAACTAAACGTAAAAGAGCAACAGGAAAGAAGGCTCCACCAGACTATATACACTTGAAGAACAGAGCAGACCTCACCAAACAGGGTAACGTACCAAAGCCTTGATCAGGCAGGACCCAGGCCCTTTCCCCACCCCAGCTCAACAGTGGGAAGAAAAGAAACAGCGGGAAGGGGGTGGAAGCCTAGGACTGCTGAGCACCCAGCCCTGGAGATCTGGTTTGGGAGGACAAACCTACATTGCATGGTGCTCTGGAGATTAGTGAGGATGGAAAGTTAAGATAGGCAGAATACTTGGAGAGACTGAGATTCCAACTGTTTGCGGAGGACAGGGATCCACATCGGCTGCTCTAGGACAAAGGAAAGGCAGGCGGTCTGAGAGGCTTCCTAGCAGCGAGAGGGCTGCTGAAGGGGTGGGGTTTTCACAGAGCTTGCTGAGCAAGAGAAGGGATAGGTGGACAAGGTTATCTGGGTGTGGTCTGCCCAAGAGGCTGGCAACGTTCACGAGCTTCAGGTGCTCCATTCCCCTGGCTGGCTAGTCAGCTCAGAGTACCCTCACTGTTATATGAAGCCTGCTGCGCTTCCTCCTGGCCTGCTGGCCACAGCACGAAAACTGGCAGTCCCTGCCCTGGCGTCAGGTCAGCCAGAGGGAGGCCTCGCCTACAGCAGCTACACACACAAAGCACAAAGGCTTACACCTGTGTGCTGGCCCACTGGTTCTGACAGTGGAGACAGGCACTGCAGCCAGGAAGCAGAAAACAGCTCTTTACTCCTGCCAGGCACCAGCACTGCTCCCCTACAAGCCCAACATCACTCCAGGAGCTGAGCAGCTCCAGAGGCTAGAGTTTCTGGGCACTAGAGGGAGCCACACACAAATATGAAACATCAAAGGAACCTGGTTCAAACAAAAATCTCAGAAACACCAGAAAAAGGAACAAATGAAACTGAACTCACCAATCTTCCTGAAAGACAGTTAAAAATAAAAATCATAAATGTGCTCATGGAGGTACAGAAAAATATTCAAGATCTCAGGGACGAATTTAGGACAGAGATTCAATAATTAATACATTGCATATCTGAAATGAAACACACAATGGAGGGATTTAAAAGCAGATTAGATGTAGTAGAAGAGACAGTAAATGGAATAGAAATTAGAGAAGAGGAATACAAAGAAGCTGAAGCAAGGAGAGAAAAAAGGATCTTTAAGAATGAGAGAATATTGAGAGAAATGTGAGACCAATCCAAACAGAACAATATTCACATTATATGGGTACTAGAAGAAGAAGAGAAAAACAGATAGAAAGTGTCTTTGAGGAGGTAATTGCTGAAAACTTCCTTAATTTGAGGAAGGAGAGTCTTTCAGGCCATGGAGATGCACAGATCTCCCCACACTGGGGACCCAAGGAAGACAACACCAAGACATATAATAATTAAAATGGCAAAAATCAAGGATAAGGACAGACTTTTAAACAGAGTGGGGAGTGGATGGAAGCCTATGACTGCTTAACACCCAGCCCTGGAGATCTGCTAGACAGAGACAAAAGATCACATATAAAGAAAAACCCATCAGGTTACCATCAGACTTCTCAAAAGAAACCTAAAGGCCAGAAAGGAGTGCATGATATATGCAATGCAATGAAACAGAAGGGCCTCGAACCAAGAATACTCTAACCGGCAAGTTATTTAAATTTGAAGGGGATATAAAACAATTTTCAGATAAGCAAAAGCTGAGAGAATTTACCTCCCACAAACTACCTCTATAGTGCATTTTGGAGGGATTGCTATAGATGGAAGTATGCCTAAGGCTAAATAGCTGTCAACAGGGAGAATTAAGACCACAGCAAAAAAAGTAGAACAATTAATTACTAAGCAGATGCAAAATAAAATCAACTACCCCCAAAGTCAAACAGTCGATAGACAAAGAGTACAGAATATACCTAATATATAAAGAATGGAGGCAGAAGAAAAAGGAGGGGAAAAAAAAGAACCTTTAGGTTGTGATTGTAATAGCACACTAACTGAGTTAAATTAGACTGTTAGATAGTAACAGAATTACGCTTGAAACTTTGGTAACCATGAGTCTAAAGCCTAAAATGGCAATAAGTACATACCTATTGATAATCACCCTAAATGAAAATGGTCTGAATGCACCAATCAAAAGACAAGGAGTCAATGAATGGATAAAAAAACAAGACCCATCTATATGCTGCCTACAAGAGACTCACTTCAAACCCAAAGACATACACAGACAGAAAGTAAAGGGATGGAAAAAGATATTTCAAGCAAACAATAGGAAGAAAAAAGCAGGAGTTGCAGTACTTGTATAAGACAAAATAGACTTCAAAACAAAGAAAGTAACAAGAGACAAAGGACATTACATAATGATAAAGGGGTCAGTCCAACAAGAGGATATAACAATTATATATATCTATACACCCAACACAGGATCACCTACATATGTGAAACAAATACTAACAGAATTAAAGGGGGAAACAGAATGCAATGCACTGATTTTAGGAGAATTCAACACACCACTCACTCCAAAGGACAGATCAACCAGACAGAGGCACTGAACAACATATTAGAACAGATGGACTTAATGGACATCTACAGAACACTCCATCCAAAAGCAACAGTATACAGATTCTTCTCAAGTGCACAAGGAACATTTTCAAGAATACATCATATACTAGGCCACAAAAAGAGTCTTAGTAATTTCAGAACGATTGATATTGTGCCAACCAGCTTCTCAGACCACAAAGGCATGAAACTAGAAATAAATTACACAAAGAAAATGAAAAGCCCACAAACATGTGGAGGCTTAATAAATGCTCCTGAATAATCAATGGATGACCAAATAAAAACAGAGATCAAACAATATATGGAGACACGACAAAAATAATTCAACACCGAAAAATGTGTTGGACGCAGCAAAGGCCATTCTAGGTGGGAAGAATTTTGCAATACAGGCCTATCTCAGGAAAGAAGAACAATCCCAAATGAACAGTCTAAACTCACAACTAACTAAACTACATAAAGAAGAACAACTGAGTTCCAAAGTCTGTAGAATGAGGGACATAATAAAGATTAGAGCAGAAATTAACAAAGTAGAGAAGAAAAAAACAATAGAAAGAAACGATGAAAGTAGGAGCTGTTTCTTCAAGAAAATAAAATAGATAAAGCACTAACGAGACTTAACAAGAAAAAAAGAGAGTCTACACACATAAGCAGAATCAGAAATGAGAAAGGAAAAATCATCAGACACAACAGAAATACAATGAATTATCAGAGAATGCTATGAAAAATTATATGTTAACAAATTGTATAACCTAGAAGAAATGGACAACTTTCTAGAAAAATAAAACCTTCCAAGGCTGACCCAGAAAGAAACAAAAATCTGAAGAGACCAATTACCAGCAACAAAGTTGAACTGGTAACCAAAAAACTATCTAAGAACAATTACCTGGTCCAGATGGTTTCACTGATGAATTTTATCAAACATTTAGTGAAGACCTAAGACCCATCTTCCTTAAAGTTTTCCAAAAAGTAGAAGAGGAGGGAATACTCCCAAACTCATTCTATGAGGCCAGAATCACTGTAATACCAAAACCAGGCAAAGACACCACAGAAAAAGAAAATTACAGACCAATATCCCTGATGAACATACATGCAAAAATACTCAACAAAATATTAGCAAATCAAATTCAAAAATACATAAAAAAGATCATCCATCATGATCAAGTAGGATTTATGCCAGGGATGCAAGGATGGTACAACATTCGAAAATCCATCAACATCATCCACCACATCAACAAAAAGAAGGACAAAAACCACATTATCATCTCCATAGATACTGAAAAAGCATTTGACAAAGTTCAACATTCATTCATGATAAAAACTCCCAACAAAATGGGTATAGAGGGCAAGTACCTCAACATAATAAAGGCCATATATGACAAACCCACAGCCAACATCATACTTAACAGCAAGAAGCTGAAAACTTTTCCTTTAAGATCGGGAATAAGACAAGGATGCCCACTCTCCCCACTTTTATTCAACATAGTGCTGGAGGTCCCAGCCATGGCAATCAGACAACACAAAGAAATAAAAGGCATCCAGATTGGCAAGGAAGAAGTTAAACTGTCCCTGTTTGCAGATGACATGATATTGTATATAAAAAACCCTAAAGAATCTACTCCAAAACCACTAGGTCTAATATCTGAATTCAGCAAAGTCACAGGATACAAAACTAATACACAGAACTCTGTTGCATTCCTATACACTCATGATGAACTAGCAGAAAGAGAAATCAGAAAAACAATTCGATTCACAAATGCATCAAAAAGAATAAAATACATAGGAATAAACCTAACCAAGGAAGTTAAGACCTATACTCTGAAAACTACAAGAAACTCATGATAAAAATTAAAGAAGATACCAGTAAATGGAAACACATCCCATGCTCATGGATGGGAAGAATTAATACTGTCAAAATGGCCATCCTGCCTAAACCAATCTACAAATTCAATACAATCCCTATCAAAATACCAACAGCATTCTTCAACCAACCAAAGCAAATAGTGCTAAAATTCATATGGAACCACAAAAAACCCTGAATAGCCAAAGCAATCCTGAGAAGGAAGAATGAAGTGGGAGGGATTACCCTCCCTGACTTCAAGCTCTACTACAAAGCCACAGTAATAAAGACAATTTGGTACTAGCACAAGAACAGACCCATAGACCAACGGAACAGACTAGAGAGCCCAGATATAAACCCAAGGCTATATGGTCAAATAATATATTATAAAGGAGCCATGGATATACAGTGGGGAAATGACAGCCTCTTGAACAACTGTTGTTGGCAAAACTTGCCAGCTACATGCAAGAGAATGAAACTGGATTATTTTCTAACCCCATACGCAAAAGTAAACTCAAAATGGATCAAAGACCTGAATGTAAGTCATGAAACTCCAAAACTCTTACAATAAAACATAGGCAAAAATCTCTTAAATTTGAACATGAGCAACTTTTTCCTGAATGCATCTCCTTGGGCAAGGGAAAGAAAATCAAACATGAAAAAATGGGACTACATCATACCAAAAAGCTTCTGTACAGCAAAGAACACCATCAGCAGAACAAAAAGGCATCCCACAGTATGGGAGGATATATTTGTAAATTTCATATCCGACAAGAGGTTAACATCCAAATTATATAAAGAACACACATGCCTGAACACCCAAAAAGCAAATAACCCTATTAAAAAATGGGCAAGGGATATGAACAGACACTTCTCCAAAGAAGAAATTCAGATGGCCAGCAGGCACATGAAAAGATGCTCCACATAGCTAATTATCAGGGAAATGCAAATGAAAACCACAATGAGATATCACCTCACACCAGTAAGGATGGCCATCATCCAAAAGACAAACAACAACAAATGTTGGTGAGGATGTGGAGAAAGGGGAACCCTCCTACACTGCTGGTGGGAATGTAAATTAGTTCAACCATTGTGGAAAGCAGTATGGAGGTTCCTCAAAAAACTAAAACTAGAAATTACCATTCTACCCAGTAATTCCACTCCTAGGAATTTACCCTAAGATTGCAGGAGCCCAGTTTGAAAAAGACAGATGCATCCCTATGTTTATCGCAGCACTATTTACAATAGCCAAGAAATGGAAGCAACCTAAGTGTCCATCAGTAGATGAATGGATAAAGAAGATGTGGTTCATATACACAATGGAATATTATGCAGCCATAAGAAGAAAACAAATCCTACCATTTGCAACAACATGGAATTGAGCTAGAGGGTATTATGCTCAGTGAAATAAGCCAGGCGAAGAAAGACAAGTACCAAATGATTTCACTCATCTGTGGAGCATAAGAACAAAGCAAAAACTGAAGGAACAAAATAGCAGCAGACTCACAGAACCCAAGAATGGACTAACAGTTGCCAAAGGGAAAAGGACTAGGGAGGGAGGGTGGGAAGTGAGGGAGAAGGGGAATAAGAGGCCTTACGATTTGCACACATAACGCAGGGGGCGGGCATGGCGAAGGCAGTATAGCAGAGAGAAGACAAATAGTGAATCTTTAGTATCTTACTACACTGATGGACAGTGACTGTAATGGGGTATGTGGTGAAGACTTGATATGGGGGGAATCTAGTAACCACAATGTGGCTTGTGTGATTGTATGTTAATGATACCAAAATAAAAATAAAGAGGGAGATTAATATTGTAAATATTAAGAGTATAGATTTGCTAGGTATCTTTAGGAAGAACACTATACACTATTTAAATCAAAATATTCCTATAGAATAAAACAAAATCTGGCCAACTATTAGAGATTAAATATCATAATTCTAATCTTTGTAATATTATTTGGTAAACCATTATTCATAAATTGAAGCAAAAAACCTCCAAATATTTAATCATAGTTATTTTATTCCAGATAGGACATGAGTTTCAAGAAACAATTCTATTTAAAAAAATCTTTATGTCATATAAGTATAAATTTCAGGTAGAAGTCAGCTTTGCTACCTCAAAATTTCATGAGGAAAGACTCTAAAATAAGATGTAATAATATCCATGATAAATTATCTTCAATTTAAGTAGAATAAATAACAAAAAGAAGGAAGAAAACATTTAGAATTAGAGAAAAATCAGTTGCATCAAAATATCTTGCTCTTTCTCAGAATTCAGATGAAAGTGTCTATTATCATGCAGTATGTATAGTGTACACAGGATCTGTTTAACAAGTGATAGTGATAAAAATTCTGGTTCCTACATTACTAGGTCAAATTTTAAAATTATGACTACTAAAAAATGTAATAAAATTACAATGATATTTGTATTTGGGATACATTTTCAGATGTATACTTATGTGCCAAAAGTCAACTCTATGTTGTTGGTATTTTTGGTCTCAATTTTCCATTTGGCCAAACTATGTATCCAATATACCACTAAAGTGACATTCTACATTGTGTAGTAAGAAAGGAACCTTGAAGACAGAATGAACAATGTAGCATTTAAGAATTTATTCTTGGACATTCACCTTACTAGAACCTTCAAATTAAATAATCAAATCACATTTCTTTTTCAAATACTACTATGTTTTGGAATAAAAATTTTCATGTATTTGCTGTAGGGAGAGATTATATTAAATCTACAATTGTAAGACAAAAGCCATATGAAGGGATCATATATCTAATATGCATTATTCAGCAGCCAGTGTCTGGTCAGTGTGGCAGAGATAATGAGTAATAGCCACAAGATACAACATATGGATTTAGAAGAAACCTTCTAGCAGTATTTCTTCTGCTTTGTTCCACCTGTGCCCAGAGGAGAAATCAGCCAGATAGATAAGCTGTTCGACTAAATTCTTGGGAAAAGGACTTGCCCAGATGTCAAATAAATTCGTGCAGAATTATAAAGGACAAGAATGAATTCACAGTGTGTCAGACACTGGTAGCAAAGAGGCCTGGAAACCAAGACAGAAAAATAATGGTCCGTTTCATTAGCATTCCATGTGCTCAGAACTAGTGAGCATCACTTTGATTTGAAATGCGTGTGCTCACCTCATACTGATAGGATGTACCAATTCTACCTTCTCAGATACCCTTTCTAATCACAGTCCATAAGGCTATCGCCTAAAGTGAAATGTAATCTCCAAGTGAAAATATAAAGTGATGGAAAAAGTCTTTCCCTCACTCAAGTGAAATCTGGTTTTATGATGCTCTTGCTCAAGAGACATCTGTTAGCATATTTGGATTTAAATGTTCAGATGTGCACTTTGTGCCAAGAAAATGCTTCCAGTATAAATGCCCTGACAAAAAAATCTACTTTTATAACACAGCTTTGTGGTTCACCATTTAATTGTCTGGGGCCAGACCATGCTGTTGGGAACTAGGCCCCCCTCTCTTATTTGACTCGTACAGTGACAGCAGCATCAGCTTTCCAACATTAGGGCTGTTTTGTTTTACTTTTTAAGAAAAGAAAAAAGGAAGGTGGTATAACTTAGTACCTATATTAGCTGTTAGGATTATAGTGTACTTAAGCCTTTTATAATGATTTGCTTTACAGCTTTATGTTTTTCACTGAGGAAAAAGAAACAAAGATGCTTTGGAACAGTAAGCTGTTTGTGTTTTCTGCACATGGTGTATTAGCTTTTTCCTATCTTTTCACTGTATTTCTAGAGTTCATATTGACTGAGAGTGAATACACCAACTGAATTTAGTGTGTTTAGAGGTTTGAGGTGGACCTTTTCAAATGAAGTGTGTTGAAAACAGCAGTCCCCATCAATCCTTTGGCCAGTAGATTTTTTGTATATGCATAAAAACACCTATTCCGTTTCTAAGCTTTAACCTTGAAATGTCTCTGTCTCTAATAAATACTAATACCAAAATCCCGAGAATCATTTAAACTGGGACTTGAAGTTAAACCTTCATGACTTCTCAAATATTAAAATGTCATCATAAAAGCTACATTTTTAAAGGGGTTACATAAATTGTGTTTTATGATGCATTGTCTTTTCCTTACTGAGGAATGAAATCTGAATTGTGTTAGACCACAGGTTCTATTCTAGCAAAAGAGATTTTAAAACAAAGGGGAAAAATGACAATAGTACAATAATAACTTATTTTTAGCACTATATAATATACCAAACTCTCTACTTGATCTTTTAACTGTCTTCAATAGGCAGGAAATCTGTGATAATTTATAGCATAGAAATTAATTAATAGAGCTGGGGATTTAATAAAGAATCTTTTAAACTTATTTTTACCACATTTTAAAGGCATATATCTAGAGCCAAATATCTTTCTGCTTACCCTTGCTGGGACACTTTCATTTCCTTTAACTCAATACATAAAATCTGCATCTTTGTCTGCTAGAGAAATATGCTCAAGCGTGATCTGTTTCATGGCTTGATACTCCATAATAAATTGTTAATGATACATTACTGCACCAAAAAACAAGCAAATGCAATACCGTGTTCTTTGTACATTTCAAACAGACCAGGAAATTTCAAAATACTCTCCCTTTAACCTTCAACATTAGTATCACCACCAATGAATATGTATTAAACACCTGTACTACACCGATAGACCAGTACTAGATGTCGTTGGGTATTCACATTCATTAACTGACAGTGCTGTAGACTGAATTTACAGTATACAAAGATTTAATGAAAAATATGCAATTATTTACCATCTTTTTCAAGAACAAATCACTCAAAAACAGAAATACCCAAATTGATTATCAGCTGCTATGATAATCAGACAAAGGATTAAGACGACTCACTTGAAAAAAGAAAATATTGAATTAAAAAATTGGATGCCTTATTTAGTATATAATGGCTTTAAAAGCCCAGACTCTGTGAATATTAAACTATACCAGAATGGTGTATATTACAAGTTATATTTTCTCTCTGGCTTCTGGGGCCTTGAGCTTCGTGTTGGTGATTTATGATTTATATTGTCAGTTAAAACTCTTAATAAAAATATAGCTTTATGTCATTCAGTTGAGAATAAGATTTCTTCCTTTCTCTCTCTATAGAGTCCCACATACATACTGAATATATTCTAGCAGTAATTATGAAATATGAGGTTACAGAGCTATCGATTGTTATCATATGCCACTCAAACTTCTTTCTGATGGTACAATGATGTGGTTGGAAATATCTGTCTGTTGGTTCCATCACATATCTGAGTGTGTTAGGCTGTAAGAACACAGAAGGCTTTCATTCTCCCTCAGAGGTAGAGACACTTGCAGGGATTTTTCACAGTACAATTCTATCAGGCTCTTTGGGTTTGGGAAACCTGGATTTCCTCTACAGGCTTTTCTCATACACGTTAATCTCTATCACATGGTCAAAAGGAGTGGTTTCCCAAGTGGGGTGCATGCACTCCAGGAGACTATAAGATTTTGATTCATTGGTTATGAAAAGAAAATACCAGAGTTTATATTACCATTACTTTTATTGTATACTTTAAAAATATCTATGTTTTTGTATATTTTCTAAAATACATAATAGTGCAGGAGTACATGTATATAACTTATAAATGAAAAAATATGCTTATCGGGGGTTCCCACTTGAAAATCTTTTTTGTAAAAGATTTAGTAAGATATAATTCATATACCATACAGTTCACCCATTTTAAGTATTCAGTGGTTTATAGTATATCCACAGAGGTGTACAATCATCACCACAATTTTAGAACATGTTTACAACCTGAGAAAATAACTCTGTATCTTTTAGCTACAAACCTCCTTACCCTCCATTCCTCCCAGTCCTAAGCAACCACTAATCTACTTTCTGTCTCTAATAGATTTGCCTATTCTGGACACTTCATATAAATGGAATCATAAGATATGTGATCTTTTGTGACTTGGTTTTTCACTTAGCATAATATTTTCAAGGCTCATTCATGTAGCATGTATCAGTTATCTTATTCCTTTTAATGGGTCAATAATAATCCATTGTATAACTATACCACATTTTGTTTATCCATTCATCAGTTGATGGACTTAGGGTGTTTTCCTCCTTTTGGCTATTGTGAATAATGCAGCTACGGACATTCACGTTCAAGTTTCATGTGGACAAATATTTTCATTTTTTCATGGGTATTCACCTAAATATGGAATTGCTGGGTCAAATGGTAACTCTATATTTAAATTTTGGGACACTGTCAGACTGTTCCCCAAAGTAGCTATACCATTTTTTCATTGCCAACAGCAATTTATATGGGTTTCAATTTTTCTACATCCTTGTCAACACTAGTTATTATCATATTTTTTATTCTAGCTATCCTACTAGGCATGAAGTGATGTCTCATTGTTTTGATTTGTGTCTCCTCAGTGAGACATGATGCTAATCATCTTTTCATAAGAATTTTTTTTTTTATGATTGGTGTGCATGATCAAAAAAGTTGTGAGACCTCTGGTATAAAGTTCTCTGGCAATTTCAGGGCAGTTATCCAATGAAAACCCCAGAGAGCATCTTGAAGTAAAAATAGTAGCTTGACTGAGGACATTTAGTTCTTCATGGACAAGAAAAAAAGGTATATTCATAGATAACTTATAAATCAAGCCAAAAAGCATGGGAAACCAGTGGCAGGGAATCAAAGATTAATCAGATGGAGACATCTAGCACCACCTCCAAATCAAGGATATTACATAACTCTGAGGAGTATGTAGAGAGTCACCTTCACTGTGACCATGGTTTAAGCTGATGCTGGGCTCCACTCTCATTCCAAAGTGGGGTGGCAGCCTGGGCAAACCACCAGCATCGATGAAAAGCAACCTTAGCGACAACTCTGAGGGAGGCAGGTATGAGGACCACATTAGAGGCCTCTGCCTGTGAGAACAACTCTCTTTAGTATAAAAAACAAGAAGTACACAGAATTTTTAAAATACAACAAAATACAAGCAATTTAAAGAACTGTCCCCCACTTTTTTTGCCAAAATTACATCCACTCTATATTTTGGTATTATGGGACAACAGTGACAGTCAACATTTTTACTTAGCAAAATTACTTTTGGAAATTACAAGGTTGATAAAATCCCAGTCTGGGAACTAAGGTGCCTTCTACTCTAGAAAGGAGCTAAGTCTCCCTAACATACTCTACTCACTCCTGCTTTTATATGCCTGTCCCTACTGCTTCCTTAACCCTGGAAACACCAAGTTTTCAATTCTAACAAATTTTTCAACCCCTTAACCTCTTAGTAGTCAGCCAGTTTGTCAGTTCACTCAAATATTTATGGGCATCTACGTAGAAGGTACCACTCATGGCTGAAAGAATTAGAAGTGCATGTGTCAAAACAATTAGTTCATAAACGCTACTCTCAAGGGTTTATATACTACGCTCTCCATCAAGTCTTCAGTGACAGACTAACAATTTCTGAATCCTATCTTCTGTTAATGGACTGATGAGGGGCCAGGCTATCTAAAACCAGAGCTGCCTTGGAAAATCTAACACATATACATCACAGTACTTATTGCACGATACAGTCTCTTAGAGTAGGCTTTTTGGATGAGTCACAGCTTTAAACAGGAAAGAGGGCAATAACAAAGGTTTGTACCTTAAGTCAGATCCACAAAGCAGAGCTTCCTCTCTCTCTAAATCAAAGAACTAATGTTAACAAATCTTCTGATTATTTTACCAAGAAAGAAAATGTTCTAATGATTAATTCGTTTTTAACTAATCCTTTTTAGAACACTAACACCAGAGTGGTTGTTTCTGAATAAAAAGTGTCTTGCTTCTCTTTTTTCCAGAGCCTTTCTCTCTATAATCCTCACCCTGCTGAATTTAATTGCCTTGGCAATGCCAAAACAATGTCTGATCCTAACAGGTCAGCATTGATCGCTCTAAACCAATTGGTTCCTTCATTAGCAAGAAAATGAAGTAAAGAGAAAAGGCAGGTGGCTCCCGGACAGGCAGCTGGGCTTTTGCTCCTCTTACAGTGCCTCTCTCTCATTAAACAGTAGCTGATCGATTGGCAACTTGTTCAAAATCCACAAAAACTATTCATCACTTTTGACATGGGCCTGTTTTTTAACAGTCCACGCAACCCAAGATTTGAATACCCCAGACAGTTTATTTGTGGGTGCAACACACTCTTTCCAGACAGATCTCTCTGAAAAGCATATGGAGAAAAAGGAGGGCTCATCAACCAAAGAACCACCTACGGGCAGGGCGTCCAATACTGCCCCGCTGTAAGTCTTAGGGACAAGGGCTGCCCTGCAGAAGGACCCTTCTCCCTGAGTCCAGATTCTGTGGCACACTAAAGGCAGGTGGGGTGAGGGACTAGTCTTGGTGATACTAGAAAATGAAAGTAAGCAGGGATCTAAAAATACCAATTATCACCAAAGGGAAGGAGAAGGAAACAAGGACAAAGAGGCAAAGGTAATGCACCAAAGGAGAGAAAGGAAAACACAGGAAAAGCACAACATGTTCAGAATGCACTACTTTGGTTGACTGGAAATAAACTATGGAAGAGAGCAGACTAGAAGTTTCGTCAGACAGTCTAGGGAACTACCTCCCTGCCAGCACTGATGACTTATTCCTGGAGCACTGTGACTCAGCACCATGACACACTACGAAGCACTCTTCACAGCAGGCCAGTTTGGGATGGAAGGGAGTTTTACCCAGTCCGGACTGAGCACCTACTGTACTATATGTCAAAGACCACACTAAGCACTTTACATAAGATATCTTATTGAGCCTGATAACAATCTTATGGAGGGGTCATTTCTATCCTCATTTTACACACTAAAAAAAATAACATTCAGACATATAAAATAACCTCTCCAACAACACAAAGCAAGTAAGAAATGGCAGTCAGAATTTGAATGTAGCTCCATTCAGTTCCACAGCCCCATGACCTTTGAAAAACCTGTAGCAGGGAACTTGAAAATGAAAAAGCAAAAAACAAAAACAGAATAACTTTTAAAATATAAAAATAAGGAAAAATATAAACTAAGATAGTCTTTAAAGGAAATGACAAGAGTGGAAGGAACACGTTGCCACATGTTCTTTACCAGGTTACTGCTTCCATCCCCCTGAGCTCTTGGTAACTGGCCCTGAGTGCATATTCCGAGGCAAGGGGGCGGGGCCAGCATTGCTGACAATAAGCCTTCTTTCTTTCACTCGCTGCCATTCTACACGGCTAGCAGGCCGAAGAGAGCTGGCCTTAATCAAATGCCACAGTAGTAGGTCAATTGTCTCCTAAATTTCAAATCCAGAAACAGAAACAATTTATTTCAGCTTACATGTCAGTAACTAATTCTTGTGTTAACAGAATCAAGATCTAAAAAAACTATTCACTTCTCATATAATCTGAAGCTTCACCCCACACTTACTCAGTAAAAAGCACTTATCAGTGTGTTGAATTTATTCACCAATCACAAAACACCTTACACGTTCAAGGTGCCCACTTAAACCTGAATGAACACAGCTATGTTTATTAAACACAAATATAAATTATTTGAAGTTTTATTATAATATTGACTTAGAGGAGAGTATCAGCAATAACTGAAATAAGAAATAATCAAGAGGTGAATTTTTATAAATAATCAGATTTACCACTAATGACAGACACATAGAATGCTGAGCCTCTTGAAATCTTTATTCCATTAAGAAGGATAGAGGGAAAGGGAAGGAAAGAGAGAGAGATTTATTAGGGGCCTATTATCTGCTGGGCACTATGTCATACACTGGGATACAGAAATGAAAAGACCAGGGCACTGTTCTCTAGTTGTTCAGAGTCTACTAAAAAAGACAAGATAACTGGTAAATCATTCATTCATTCATTCGCCCACCCTTTCGTTCATCTTTCCAACTCAGTATGTTGTCAAGCACTGTGCTGGGCACTGGGGATACAATGAACTAGAAAGATATGGTCTCTGTCTTCAAAGTCTAATAGGGGAAACAGGCCAGGAAACAAGTAACTATAATGAAATGTGAAAAATGCTATGATAGAAAAAAGACAGGGTACTCTGATAGCATGGAATAAGGATGCCACTAGTGAAAGATAAGCAGGAGTTAGAAAGGCAAACAAGGAGAAAAGAAACGAGAGAATTCTTTTATGGTGCCAAGAACAATATGTGGGA
This sequence comes from Manis pentadactyla, assembly GCF_030020395.1. Taxonomy (NCBI): domain Eukaryota; kingdom Metazoa; phylum Chordata; class Mammalia; order Pholidota; family Manidae; genus Manis; species Manis pentadactyla. Next base: position 34,528,718 of record NC_080034.1, on the reverse strand, counting down.
ATGCTCAGAGACAAATCAGGGCATGTTAGAAAGACTTAGAGAAATTCTATAGATGCATCACTCAGTGGTAGCAAGCCTTCAATATGGCCCCCAATGGTTGTGTCTTCTGTGATTCATGCCCTTGTATTTTTCCCTCCCATACCAACATCCTATTTATTACAAAGGGCTGACCTTTGTAACCAACAGGATATTACAGAAATGATTATGTGTAACTTCCGAGTCTAGATAAACAAAACAAAACAAAACATTGTTGCTTCTGCTTTGTACTCTCTTGGATCACTTTCTCTGGGGAAGACAGCCTCATGCTGTGAGGACACTCCAACAGCCCTCAAAAGACACCATATGGAGAGGACTCTGGCCTCTGCCAATAGCCAGTGCCAACTTGCAGCCATGTAAGTGGCTACCCTTAAAAGTGAATCCCTCCTGCCTAGTCAAAGCTTCAGATGACTACAGCCCTGGCTAACATCTTGGCTGAAGTCCTGAAAGAGACCTCAAGCTAGAAGCACCCAGCTAAGTTAGTCTCAAATTCTTAACACACAGAAACTGTAAGATAATAAATGCTTATTGTTGTTTTAATTAATTATATTTGGAGTAATTTGTTACCCAGAAATAGGTAAGTAATACACACAGCATTCAAGATGGAAGGTGGTTGAAACCAGATGCTCCAAAGGTAGGCAGGCTCAGATCAAGTAAAACTAAACAAAACGGATGTTGGACTTTATCCTGAAAACAATGGGGAGTCATTGGAGGCTTTGAAATAGAGAAATGATAGAGGCAGGTTTACATTTAGCAAGAGCACCTGACTACAGTATGGAAAATGTGCCAGACAGAAACAAAATCAGAGTTACAAAGCTCATTCACTATACTGGATGCACACTAGTGATGACTCTAAAATTCTTTCAACAGCCTCCAACCTTCCCTTTAACTCACTCTAAGTTGCCCGTCCACTTTTGGACTTGGATAAAATGTTTGCTTTCTAAACAATTGTCAAGGGGTTGGAGGAAGAACAGAGAGGTTAGCTTCTTATGGGTGAAACTTGATCCATGTGAAACAGAAGACAGGATGGAACTGTATCTGCTGAACTTGCCATGTCTCTTCGCAGTGGTTGCATGTGGCACTCCGTCACATTTTTCCATTTTTCCTTACTTTACCTTTACCCTCACCACTCTGGGCTAGAACCTACTAAAGACAATGTCAGCACTCTAATCCTTGCTTTAGGCTCTGTATTTTACAGCTGTGATATTGCATAGAGTAGCTACTAACTATAGTTGCCTATTTATAGGTAGCAGTATGGCTAATCCAAATTGAGATGTGCTGTAAGTATAAATTACACACTGATTTTTTGAGTTTAAAATACCTCATTAATAATTTTTTTATGTTTGAAAAGTGGTATATAGAAACAATGGAATATTCTTCTACCTTAAAAAAGAGGAAAATCCTACCATTTGTGAGAACAAGGCTGATCCTAGAAGACATTATGCTAAGTAAAAACAAGTCAGACAGAGGACAAATACTCCATGATATCACTTATATGAGGAATCTAAAATAGTCAAATTCACAGAAGTAGAGAGAATGGTAGTTGTCAGGGGAGGAGGGGTTAACAGGGAGGTATTAGTCAAGGGGTATAAAGTTGCAGTTATACAAGATGAGTAAGACCTAGAGATCTGCTGTACAGCATAGTGCCTCTAGTTAACAATACTGTATTGTTATATTTAAATACTAACTAAGGGGGTAAATCTTATGTTAAGTGTTCTTATCATCACCATCATCATCAATAAAGAGGGCAGTAGGAAACTTTTAGAGGTTATGATATGTTTATGGCATAGACTGTAATTTCACAGGCATATACTTATCTCCAAACTTAGCAAGTTGTGTACATTAAATGTGGATATCAATCATACCTAAATAAAATGGTTTAACATATATAATAAATAATTTTAAATACTGATTACATGTTGAATTGATTATATTTTGGATATATTAGTTTAAATAAAAATGTGTTATTAAAATTAATTTCACTTGTTTCTTTTTGCCTTTTAATGTGAAAATTTTAAGTAACATTTCTATCAGACTGCAATGTTCTAGAGAACTTGGAAAAATACACTAAGAAATTGAGGCAAGAAAAGGTCAGCTAGTTGTTGCAATGGAGATGTAGAAAATAGGATGCACTGGAAGGAATTTCAGGAGGAAGAATTGCTAAAACTAAAATGATTGATGGGGAGAAAGGAAGAATGGAAGATGATTCCCAGCGTGCTTTCTGGATGGGGCAACTGGGTGTCTTTCACTGAGATAAGAACACAGAAAAAGGAACAATGAGGATTACAGCTGACTCTAGAACAACATGGGCATTAGTGGCACCAACCCCTGTGAAGTCAAAAATCCACATATAGCTTTTGACTCCCAAAAAACTTTACTACTAATAGCCCTGACTGGAAGCCTTACCCATAACATAAATAGTTGATTAACACGTATCTTGTATGTTATATGTATTATGTACTGAATTCTTGAAATAAAGTAAGCTAGAGAAAAGAAAATGTCTTTCAAATTTTCCCAGATCTCCAAAAATTTTCCAATATATTTTATTTTTATGTTTTTGAAGAATATGTATTTTTTTCATTTAATGATGCAAAACAGAAACGCTGACTTGACATATATTCAGTTATAACTTTTTGTCTCACGTTCACAACTCAATAGATTGGTGAATCCAAAGGAACTGCTACAATTACTATAAGGAACATGCTCTATTAGTTTGAAAAGTTTATTGCAATCCACTTCTTCTTTTATACTCTAACACATCTTCATTGTGTTGTTTGATGAGGTAGGTCCACAGGAAGACGGAGGTGCCCAAAGTCAGTCCAACTTCCAGCCAGTCAGGTTTGTCATGTCACGGCTCCCAAACGTACAACTTTAAGCACGCGGAAGAGCCGTGCGGGTACCCGGGGGACCAGCGTCCTGGCGACAGGGCGTAGCAACGCGGACGGCGCCATCTTGCCGCCGGGCTCCCTCCGATATACTTATTGAAAAACATTTGCTTGTAAATGGACCCAGATGGGTCAAATCCATGTTGTTCAGAGGTTAGCTTGGGGCACTCTGTTGCGACGTTGAGATGCTGTGCATCACTCTAAGGAAGCTGTGCAGTGGCCATTTCAGTGTGCTGACTGAAAGCGCAGGAGATCTCGGCAGGAGACGAAGCTCTTTCACTGACTGATGCCACGTAAACTTGTGAGATCAGCTGGGAAGAGTATGCAGAATGAGAAACGCAGAGAACATGAATGAAGTTATACAGTAGGGATATTGCTCTGGACTGTGATGGGTGTTACACCAGAAATGGAACACTCAAGGGCAGTGAGTGATGGGGCAGATTTGGGCAGCTGTTTAAGCCTGGGGATAACCGAGATGGGAGCAAGGAGGACTGCTGGACAAAGACAGCAAGAGCATTCTATGCAGAAGAAACACCCGTGCAAATGCGGAGTTGTGAAACAGTATGGCAAGTTCAGGAAACAGCAGAAGTCTGGTACTATTGTGATATAACGAATGAGGAGTGGAACAGGAGAAACCACGTGGGCAGAGTGTGGGCAGATCAGAAAGGGCTTTTTATTTTAAGCTAAGGGTCATGGACTTAGTTCCACATGAGTGATATGATGTCATTTTATCTTTAAAGTATTCTTTAAGGTACATGTTCCTAAATACAAGAAGAGCCCATCCATCTGGCCCTGACATATCACTGGCTTCCATGGAGCACAACTTGAAAACCACTGGACTAGATGACTCTTCTAGGTCTTAAAATCTAAGCAGTCTCTGGCTAAAGGTTTAGTGAGAAAATCTGGTGGTATAAAATTGTTCTTGTGCTGGTTTTGCAAGCCTTTCCCTCTACCCATCCCCTGCTTTCCTACCTCCTCTCCGACTCACTCACTCTCAGGCAGGAATACACATGATAAACCAGAATTACAAGTATGAGGACACCAAGGAACCAAAGTTTACTTTGCAGCAGTGTATCACATATGCAGGCAAAATATCCAGGAAAAAGGAAGTAAATAACCTCTTGAATGTTATCACTGAATAACTCAAAAAGAGACAATGAAAGGTATAGGCTGATCATCAAGCAAAGGCCTCAACCAGGCCCTTTCACCATCCTCCTTGCATGGCTCTTCTGCCTTAATGATTCCACTGCACACTTACAGCCCTGCCCTAAGCAAATAGGTCAGGAAAAGAAGGAAATCTCTAAACAAGTTAATTATGGCAATGAAGAAGAAGAAAGTGAAGCTAATGGCTAAAAAACAGTCTGTCTAACTTATCTGTCTACTTAAAATGTAGACAGTAAGTCTAAGCACTTACCATTTTCCCCTTATTTTTATACCAATTTTTAAGAGTAATTATTTTATTTTATGGCTAGCAGTTACTTGCCCAGTGTCACATACTTAGTGCTCCTCAGATAAGAGCCTTTGTCATCACACTATTTTCATTCCATCATAAGTTTTCTAAAATGAAATACATTTCACAACATTAAGGTGGAGAAACATTTGTTTTTACTAGGAAAAAGCTTTGTTTTAAAAATAAATGGTGTTCAGGAATAGACTTCACCAGTGTTTCTTATGATATAATAGCAGGTCCTGTGGTGGGAAGAATTTGCAAACATTTTGCAAAACACTGAGAAATGACTGTGTCTCAAACTCAAAATGAGTTTCTGAACAAAAACTAAATTAAATCCATTATAAAAAGCTTTTCAATGGACCACATCTAAATTCCCCTGACTTCTTAATCTTTCCAGACTTTAATATAATGCATATACTACTACCTAGATTTAGAATATTTAGAATATCTGGAAGTTCTAAATCTTAAAATTGTCTAGCAGTTGAACTACACATATGATATGCATATAATCACATGGAAAGCAATGGTGCAATAGAAAGGATGCTGGATTTAGGAGTATGAAGACTTTAGTTTCTGCTATGCCACCTACACATTTGTGAACTATGGCAACTTACTTAAACTTTCTGAGTGTCAGTTCACTTGCCAGTAAAATGACTTTACTGGTGAGGTAATTAGTAATTTTTAATTCACTGTATGCTCACCAACCACCCTAGATGGGCTTGGTTTTCTATGGCAGACTGAGAATGCTACCCCAGAATCTATTCTCCTATTCTGTAGTAAAACAACTTTAATTTTTTTTTAAAGCTGAGCACATAGCTGCCTGGAATAAAAACTACATTTCTAAAACTCCCACATAGGTAGCTAGGAGTAACCATTTGACTATGCTCTGACCAAAGAGATGTTAAGAAGGAAGGTTGTACAAAACAACCAGAAGGCTCTTAATGAGTCTGCCTGGAAATGCACTTTTGTACTTCTTCCCTTTCCTTACTGCTGACAAAACTGTCATGATAGCCAGCATTCCAGCAGCCATCTTGGACAAGGAGACAACCTTGAGAACAGAAGCTCATAGTACACATGATGTTCACACAGACAAATAAAAGGAATCTGGCTCTTCACATTTTCATGGAGTCACCTCTTCACTCCTAAAATGCCTGTATTCAACTGTCTTTTACATGAGAATATACTCTTGTGTGTTGAAGCCATTGTTATCTTGGGGTTTGTGTTACATGTAACTGAACCTAATTCTAACTAATATAGTATCCTTCCTATGTGGTCTCATAAAAACCATGTATTTCCCTCATTTTAATACTTATCACACATGTACTATAATTGCTTGTTTACCTATCTACTTCCCTATCTAGACTTTATTTTGATGAGGGCAGCATTGTGTCTATTTCACTTGCTACTGAATCCACAATGCCTGTAACACAACAGATAATAAATACTTGTACAATGATTGACTACTTTCTGTGTAAGAAAAAGGGGAAAGAAGAAAATACAAATGAAGGTAAGATAATCAATGCATCTAGGCATCTGTTTCATAGGGTTACTGAAGGACAGAATAAGACAGTATATGTGAAAGCACCGTGTAAATCGTAAAGGCTATTATACAAATGTGAATTAGTACCATCTAAGTGAGAAAAACCATTATCTCCTGGGTAGACCGAATTTTGCAAGGCCATTAGAATTGGTCAGCACTTTTTTTTCCCTGTAGGCTTCTCTTCAGTATGGGGACCATTCTAAACCTTCACCTCTCCCCCAAAGCATTCCACCCAACACCTGACTCACTGACTCTCAGAGGTGACCCTGCCTCCTCCTTCATGGAGAAAATGGAGACCATCAGACCTGACGTCTTCCAACTCTTCCTTTTTTCACTCTTTCTCCCCTTGCCTGTCACTCTTCCTTTCTAACACACACCTCTCTGCCTGTGTTCCTAACCCCATCCTGTCCAGCTTCTTTCCCCAGTTCCTACCTCCATTTGCCCATCAGATACTCCTTCTCTCTTGTACCTTTAACAGCTCCCTCTTCACTGGGCATTTCCTCTCCACCAGACCCTTAAACAACACACCCATTTTCACCCTATTCACTTTGTAAGCAATCATCCTCTATCTCCTTCCCCTTATTATCAAATATTTTCAACTGAGTTCATACAAACTCCTTGTACTTCTTCATTTTGGACTTAGCTTCTCAATCTACCCTCTTCCTTTCTTGCTCTATTAAAGCTGATCTTAAATCAACAAATATCCTCCTAAAGGCTAACCCCATGACCTCTTTTCAGTCTTATACCGTGTGACAGACTTAAGAGCATCTTGCATGATTAACCATCCTTTCTCCTCCAAAGCCTCCCCACCCTCCACCTTTTGTAACACTCTCCCCAGCCTTCTACTGCCTCCCTCACCAGTCTTTCCAAGGGTTCTTTTGTGCCCTTGTCCTCTTTGATTTACCCCCAAAGGTCATTCTGTAGGATACCATCCCGGATCCTTTTGTGTTTCAGTGAATACCCTAAGTCTAATCCAGTCTCTCCCAGAGCTTCAACTACTTTTCTACAGTAAGGTTTATTTGACAAGTGTCTACTTTGTGACAGGCCAGTGGGACGAATTCTCATGTACATTATTTATTTAATCCTCACCAGAACCCCATGAGATAGACACAGACCGTTCCTTCTGTCTGAAGGCTTCCTTCCCACTTTAAGCTGCGCTAATTCCTACCACACTTCATGCAGCTCATGGCTCTAGCGTCTCTTCCTTCCTGACCCCCTTTTCAGATCAGGACCTCATGGTACTCTCTCATAGCATCTTGCTTTTCCCCTCCACAGTATGTACCACAATTGCTATTTATATATTTTGTGTTTAGTATGTCTGACTCCTTCAATAGGTTGTAAGTACCATGAAAATAGGGAGCATGTCTATTTTATTCACAATTATGCAATCAACAGCATAATTGAACATATAAATTAAATAACTTAGAATAAGTGATGAACTAGAGTATGAATCAGGTTCTTTCCACTGTATTATTCTCTAAGATTCCAACCTTCATATCACCCACTTCCCTCTATTGCCCCAGAGAACTCACCATCCTCTCCCACCTAACTACTCTACCTTTGAGTGAATCTCATCATCATTTATTCAGTCATTACAGTTAAAAAACTTCAGTTGTATTTCACTCCTTTTTCTTTTTTATTCCCCATTTATACCTGGTTTCTTGATTCTACTTTCAAAATGTTTCCCAAAGCCATTCACTTATCTAATTTTCTCTATCTATTTAATCATCTGCCAGTTGAAAGAAACTCCTGCCTTGAGGCTCTATAATGGCTCACCCATTCTTGCTGAAGGATCTCTCTGAAATTAAAATTCCTCAAAGGAGGGAGAGATTCACTACTGTACAAAAATAAAATGATCAGTTCTGATAAGAGACAAGAAATAGATACTTGGAAAATATTTCCATGTTACTACTTACTCAATTGCCTGGCTTCCAGGGTAGAACTATTTTGCATTATTCTACAAACACAGTATGGTCAATTGGTTAAGAAGATAGGTTTTGGGGTAAGAGATCTAGGCTCAAGTCCCAGCTCTGCCACTTATTCACTAATGGTAGGACTATGGACAAAGATTTCTCACTGTAAAATGGAGATACAGGTGAACATTAACTAAGTATAATTCAGTATAACATATGTATCTAGTACATGACATGTAAGTGACTCACTAAAACTGCTCAATGAAATATATACATTCTCATCTTTAAAAGTAACCCAAGTAAGTCTATAACAGTTTTATCAATTGGTTGCAGTATATTTAAAATTATCACAAGAATATATTCTTCAAATTAGCTAAGCTAATCTAAATACGAAAATCATTTGTATTTCTATACGTGAGCAATGTACATGAATGAAAAATTAAAAACACAATTCCATTTATAATAGCATTAAAAAGAATAGAATAGGAGATGGGAAGATGGCGGCGTGAGTAGTTCAGAGGAAATCTCCTCCCCAAAACATATATATTTATGAAAATACAATAAATACAACTATTCCTAAAAGAGACACCAGTGGATGCAGTACAACAGCCAGGATACAGCTACATCTGCGAGAACTCAGCATCACACGAAGGGTGTAAGATACAAGCCATGGCCAGGCAGGACCCGAACGCTCCCCCACCCCAAAACCCGGTGGGAAGAAAGGAGTTGGAATGGGGAGGGAGTGAAAGCCCAGGACTGCTAAACAACCAGCTCTAGAAATCCACACCTGGAACACAGACACAAGGTGCACGGGGTGCTGGATATTAGAGAAACGGAAAAGCAAAACCTGTGGGCAGGTCCCCGCAACCAGCGCCCCTGAGAAAAAAGAAAAGCGAGTGCTTTCTGCAAGTCTTAAAGAGACAGGGACCCCATAGCTGGGCGAAGTTGTCCCGGCAGCTGGGAATACTGGGGAAACTTAGGTGCACTAAATAGAGGCAGTGCAGCTCTGAAGCCCCTCACAGGACTAGGCAGCCTGCCAGTCATTCCTCCAACTGGCACGGACCCCAACACACGGGCCCAGTAGCAGGAGAGTGGGAGCGCATGCTGGGGGCAGAAGCGCCAGAAGGAACTGAGAGCAGATCCATGCGCTGCAGGGCTAGCCCGCAGCGGCGCGACAGAACAGCCTGGGCGTGGCTCGCGTGCACCAGCGGTAGTGAAGCCAGAGCCCAGTAGAAGCCTGCGCGGAAAAGCCCCATGCGCACTGGCAGCGGAGCTAGAGGGAGCAGGTGCGCTCCCAGGAGCCAACCGGAATCCCAGCCCAACGCACAGCCGCCCAGGCCAGACCCAAAGGCTGCTGCTGTTACACAGCTGCCCCGCAGGGTCGCCACTAGCACGGAGGAGTGCACCTGGAGTGCCTGCCACTCCCCACAGGGCTCCGTGCTGCTCTGACGGACACCCCGCCCACAGCAGCGTAGGAGATTAACCCAGTGGCTGTTACAGGAGTGCAGGTAGCCGTCACAGGCAGCGGAGAAGGGCAAGGCATCCAGCAAGCAGGAAAGGACTTTCTTCTCCCAGTTGACACACCCGCAACCTGCCTATAGCCACTGCAATCACCATGAAAAGGCAAAAAAATCTGGTCCAGACCAAGACAGTTACACCTGAGAAACAATCTGCAGAGGCAGACCTAAACAGTCCCCCTGAAAAAGAATTCAAAATAAAAATCATAAACATGCTGACAGAGCTGCAGAGAAATATGCAAGAGCTAAGGGACGAAGTCCAGAGGGAGATTACAGACGTCCAGAGGGAGATCACAGATGTCCGGAGGGAGATTACAGAAGTGAAACAAACTCTGGAAGGATTTATAAGCAGAATGGATAAGATGCAAGAGGCCCTTGATGGAATAGAAACAAGAGAACAGGAAAGCATAGAAGCTGATGCAGAGAGAGATAAAAGGATCTCCAGGAATGAAACAATATTAAGAGAACTGTGTGACCAATCCAACAGTAACAATATCCGCATTATAGGGATACCAGAGGAAGAAGAGAGAGAAAAAGGGATAGAAAGTGTCTTTGAAGAAATAATTGCTGAGAACTTCCCCAAACTGGGGGAGAAAATAGTTGCTCAGACTACGGAGGCACACAAAACTCCCGAGAGACGGGATCCAAAGAGGTCAACACCAAGACACATAATAATTAAAATAGCAAAGATCAAGGACAAGGACAGAGTATTAAAGGTAGCCAGAGAGAGTAAAAAAGTCACCTACAAAGGAAAAACCATCAGGCTATCATCAGACTTCTCAACAGAAACCTTACAGGACAAAAGACAATGGCATGATATATTTAACGGAATGAAACAAAAGGGCCTTGAACCAAGGATACTGTATCCAGCATGATTATCATTTAAATATGAAGGAGGGATTAAACAATTCCCAGACAAGCAAAAGTTGAGGGAATTTGCCTCCCACAAACCACCTCTACAGGGCATCTTACAGGGACTGCTCTAGATGGGAGCACTCCTAAAAAGAGCACACAACAAAACACCCAACATATGAAGAAGGGAGGAGGAGGAAAAAGAAGGGAGAGAAATAATCATCAGACTGTGTTTATAACAGCTCAATAAGCGAGTGAGGTCATACAGTAAAGTAGTAAACAAGCTAACCTTGAACCTTTGGTAACCACAAATCTAAAGCCTGCAATGGCAATAAGTACATATCTTTCAATAATCACCCTAAATGTAAGTGGACTGAATGCACCAATCAAAAGACACAGAGTAATAGAATGGATAAAAAAGCAAGACCCATCTATATGCTGCTTACAAGAGACTCGCCTCAAACCCAAAGACATGCACAGATTAAAAGTCAAGGGTTGGAGAAAGATATTTCATGCAAACAACAGAGAGAAAAAAGCAGGTGTTGCAATACAAGTATCTGACAAAATAGACATCAAAATAAAGAAAGTAACAAGAGATAAAGAAGGACATTACATAATGATAAAGGGCTCAGTCCAACAAGAGGATATAACCATTATAAACATATATGCACCCAATACAGGAGCACCAGCATATGTGAAACAAATACTAACAGAATTAAAGGAGGAAATAGAATGCAATGCACTCAGTTTAGGAGACCTCCACACACCACTCACTCCAAAGGACAGATCCACCAGACAGAAAATAAGGACACAGAGGCACTGAACAACACGCTAGAACAGATGGACCTAATAGACATCTATAGAACTCTACATCCAAAAGCAACAGGATACACATTCTTCTCAAGTGCACATGGAACATTCTCTAGAATAGACCACATACTAGGCCACAAAAAGAGCCTCAGTAAATTCCAAAAGATTGAAATCCTACCAACCAACTTTTCAGACCACAAAGGTATAAAACTAGAAATAAATTGTACAAAGAAAGCAAAAAAGGCTCACAAACACATGGAGGCTTAACAACATGCTCCTAAATAATCAATGGATAAATGACAAAATTAAAATGGAGATCCTGCAATATATGGAAACAAATGACAACAATAACACAAAGCCCCAACTTTTGTGGGACGCAGCAAAAGCAGTCTTAAGAGGAAAGTATATAGCAATCCAGGCAAATTTAAAGAAGGAAGAACAATCCCAAATGAACAGCCTAATGTCACAATTATCAAAATTTAAAAAGAAGAACAAATGAGGCCTAAGTTCAGCAGACGGAGGGACATAATAAAGATCAGAGAAGAAATAAATAAAATTGAGAAGAATAAAACAATAGAAAAAAATCAATGAAACCAAGAGCTGGTTCTTTGAGAAAATAAACAAATTAGATAAGCCTCTAGCCAGACTTATTAAGAGAAAAAGAGAGTCAACACACATCAACAGAATTAGAAATGAGAAAGGAAAAATCATGACGGACCACACAGAAATACAAAGAATTATTAGAGAATACTATGAAAACCTATATGCTAACAAGCTGGAAAACCTAGGAGAAATGGACAACTTCTTAGAAAAATACAACCTTCCAAGACTTCCAAGACCCAGAAAGAAACAGAAAATCTAAATAGACCAATTACCAGCAACGAAATTGAATCAGTAATAAAAAAACTACCCAAGAACAAAACCCCCGGGCCAGATGGATTTACCTTGGAATTTTATCAAGCATACAGAGAAGACATAACACCCATTCTCTTTAAAGTTTTCCAAAAAACAGAAGAGGAGGGAATACTCCCAAACTCATTCTATGAAGCCAACATCACCCTAATAACAAAACCAGGCAAAGACCCCACCAAAAAAGAAAACTACAGACCAATATCCCTGATGAACGTAGATGCAAAAATACTCAACAAAATATTAGCAAACCGAATTCAAAAATACATCAAGAGGATCATACACCATGACCAAGTGGGATTCATCCCAGGGATGCAAGGATGGTACAATATTCGAAAATCCATCAACATTATCCACCACATCAACAAAAAGAAAGACAAAAACCATATGATCATCTCCATAGATGCTGAAAAAGCATTTGACAAAATTCAACATCCATTCATGATAAAAACTCTCAACAAAATGGGCATAGAGGGCAAGTACCTCAACATAATAAAGGCCATCTATGATAAACCCACAGCTAACATCATACTGAACAGCGAGAGGCTGAAAGCTTTTCCTCTGAGATCGGGAACAAGACAGGGATGCCCACTCCCCCCAGTGTTATTCAACGTGGTACTGGAGGTCCTAGCCACGGCAATCAGAGAAAACAAAGAAATACAAGGAATCCAGATTGGTAAAGAAGAAGTCAAACTGTCACTATTTGCAGATGACATGATATTGTACATAAAAAACCCTAAAGACTGCACTCCAAAACTACTAGAACTAATATTGGAATTCAGCAAAGTTGCAGGATACAAAATTAACACACAGAAATCTGTAGCTTTCCTATACACTAACAATGAACTAATAGAAAGAGAAATCAGGAAGACAATTCCATTCACAATAGAATCAAGAAGAATAAAATAACTAGGAATAAACCTAACCAAGGAAGTGAAAGACCTATACCCTGAAAACTACAAGACACTCTTAAGAGAAATTAAAGAGGTCACTAACAAATGGAAACTCATCCCATGCTCCTGGCTAGGAAGAATTAATATCGTCAAAATGGCCATCCTTCCCAAAGCAATATACAGATTTGATGCAATCCCTATCAAATTACCAACAGCATTCTTCAATGAACTGGAACAAATAGTTCAAAAATTCATATGGAACCATCAAAGACCCAGAATAGCCAACACAATCCTGAGAAGGAAGAATAAAGTGGGGGGGATCTCGCTCCCCAACTTCAAACTCTACTACAAAGCCACAGTAATCAAGACAATTTGGTACTGGCACAAGAACAGAGCCACAGACCAGTGGAACAGAATAGAGACTCCAGACATTAACCCAAATATATATGGCAAGTTAATATTTGAGAAAGGGGCCATGGACATACAATGGGGAAATGACAGTCTCTTCAACAGATGGTGCTGGCAAAACTGGACAGCTACATGTAAGAGAATGAAACTGGATCACTGTCTAACCCCATACACAAAAGTAAACTCCAAATGGATCAAAGACCTGAAGGTAAGTCATGAAACCATAAAACTCTTAGAAAAAAACATAGGCAAAAATCTCATGGACATAAACATGAGTGACTTCTTCATGAACATATCTCCCCGGGCAAGGGAAACAAAGGCAAAAATGAACAAGTGGGACTATATCAAGCTAAAAAGCTTCTGTACAGCAAAGGACACCATCAATAGAACAAAAAGGAATCCTACAGTATGGGACAACATATTCATAAATGACAGATCCGATAAAGGATTGACATCCAAAATATATAAAGAGCTCACACACCTCAACAAACAAAAAGCAAATAATCCAATTAAAAAATGGGCAGAGGAGCTGAATAGACAGCTCTCTAAAGAAGAAATCCAGATGGCCAACAGGCACATGAAAAGATGTTCCACATCGCTAATCATCAGAGAAATGCAAATTAAAACTACAATGAGATATCACCTCACACCAGTAAGGATCGCCATCATTGAAAAGACAAACAACAACAAATGTTGGCGAGGTTGTGGAGAAAGGGGAACCCTCCTACACTGCTGGTGGGAATGTAAACTAGTTCAACCATTGTGGAAAGCAGTATGGAGGTACCTCAGAATGCTCAAAATAGAAATACCATTTGACCCAGGAATTCCACTTCTAGGAATTTACCCTAAGAATGCAGCACTCCAGTTTGAAAAAGACAGATGCACCCCTATGTTTATCGCTGCACTGTTTACAATAGCCAAGATATGGAAGCAACCTAAGTGTCCATCAGTAGATGAATGGATAAAGAAGATGTGGTACATATACACAATGGAATATTACGCAGCCATAAGAAAAAAACAGATCCTACCATTTGCAACAACATGGATGGAGCTAGAGGGTATTATGCTCAGTGAAATAAGTCAAGTGGAGAAGGACAAGTACCAAATGATTTCACTCATATGTGGAGTATAAGAGCAAAGGAAAACTGAAGGAACAAAACAGCAGCAGAATCACAGAACCCAAGAATGGACTAACAGTTACCAAAGGGAAAGGGACTGGGGAGGATGGGTGGGAAGGGAGGGATAAGGGCGGGGTAAAAGAAAGGGGGCATTATGATTAGCATGTATAGTGTGTGGGGGACACGGGGAGGGCTGCGCAACACAGAGAAGACAAGTAGTGATTTTACAGCATCTTACTACGCAGATGGACAGTGACTGTGAAGGGGTATGTGGGGGGGACTTGGTGAAGGGGGGAACCTAGTAACCATAACGTTCTTTCTGTGATTGTAGATTAATGATACCAAAATAAAAAAAATTAAAAAAAAAACAATAGAATAGGAATCCATTTAACAAAAGTGAAAGATGTATACACTGAAAATTATAAAATATTTTTTTAAAAATTCAAGAAGTTCTAATAAATAGAAAGAGATGTGTTCATAGATTCAAAGATTTAATATTGTTAAGATGGCAGTACTCCCCAAAGGAATCTAAAGATTCAATATAATCCTTTTCAAAAATCCCCAATGGCTTCTTTGTAGAAATTGACAACTGAATTGTAAAATGCATATGGAAAGGTCTCCAAATAGTCAAAACAATCTTGGGGGAAAAAGCAGTTGAAGAACTCACATTCCCTGATTTCAAATTTTACTACAAAACCATAGTAATCAAGATAGTGTGGTACATAAGGATAGACCTATATAACAACAGAATAAATTGAGAGTCTGGAAATAAACCCATTCATCTATGGTCAATTGATTTTTGACAAAGGTGCCAAGAGAATTCAATGGGAAAAAGAATCATCTTTTCAACAAATGGTGCTGGGACAACTGTATATTCACATGCAAAAGAATGAATTTAGATGCCTACCACACACCATATATAAAAATTAACTCAAAACATAAGAACTATACCTATAAAACTCAAAGAAAACAGGTGTATATGTTCAAGACCTTGAATTAACAAAAGTTTCTTAGATATGAAATTAAAGCACAAGCAACCAATGAAAAAATAGATAAAATTATTTTATCAAAACTAAAGCTTTTGTGCTTCAATGGGCATTATCAAGAAAGTAAAAAGATAATCTAAGATATAAAAATATTTTCAACTCATATATCTGGTAAGGGTCTCGTATACAGAATATATAAAGAACTCTTATACAAATACCCAATAAGCACATGAACAGATGTTCAACATCATTAGTGACCAGATAAAAGCAAATCAAACCACAATATGATGCCATGTCATACCCACCAGGATGTTTATAATCAAAAATACTGATAACAAGTGTTGGTGAGGATGCTGAGAAGACAGAACCATCAGATGCTGATGGTGGGAATGTAAAATGGTGCAGCCATGAAAAACAATCTGAAAGTTCCTCAAAAAGTTAGACATAGAGTTAGCACATGTGACCTAGCAGTTCTCCTCCTAAGTATATACTCAAGAGAACTGGAAGCATAGGTCCACACAAAAAGTTGAACATAAATGTTTATAGCAGAATGATTTATAATAACCAAAAGATGAAAACAACCCAAATATCTAAAAACTGATGAATGCATAAATAAAATGTTGTATATCCATGCCAGGGAACACTATTCAGCATTAAAAAAGAATGAAATACTGAAACATGCTGCAATGAGGATGAACCTTGATACTATCATGCTAAGTGAAATAAGACACAAAAGAGCACATATTGTATGATTCCATTTACATGAAATGTCCAGAAGAGACAAATCCACATAGACAGAAAGTAGATTATAGTTGCCAGGAATTGGGGGAAGGGGTAATGGGGAGTGGCTGCACATGGGTAGGGAGTTTTCTTTGGGGGTGATGGAAATGTTACATTAGATAGGGGTGATGGTTTCACAGCCTTCTCAATATATGAAAAACCACTTTAGAGAACAAGTACTCTACAGAACAATTTTGTGAGTCTTTAATATTTTAAAACAGCAGTAGGCCCACCTGGGTAAATGCACTACATAAAATAAATAGGTAAAACTAGATAAAACAAATTTGCATCTTATTTAGCACAGTTCCAAAATAGAAGACACATTCATTCCTGACAGGACAACTAGGACAATGAGAGAAGACTCGGCCATTTAAAAACTGAAAGCTTCAACCCAAAGCAAGCCAATTAGAAAAGAAAACAAAACCCCACATTACTAAACACATATCCCTGAGCCTGCCTGGCACGTACGGATCTCATTCTGCCAAAACCCAAATTCAAAATAAATACTAAGATTCTGGAGAGGGCAAAGGTCAAACAAGCAAAAGCATTTCTAGTTGTCATCAGCATATAAAGGAAAATAAACAGATGTGTTTCATTCTGGGCTGGTTATTATCAAATTGGTCCTAGCCAGCAAAGCAGGGGACAAAAGTGGGACTGCTTAACTCTAAGTGAAAGGGTAAAGCCTCAGCTCCAAAGTGACCCTCACTTGAAACACTTTCTGCCTCAATTAATTCTCTCAGAAAAGAGGCAAATTCAAAAATCTCTTTAGATTAGAGCCCTGGCCCTGTTCTTTTCAGTGTTTTAAAATTCATACTGGGAAGTGGCAGCAGCAGGAAATATTGCTATAATCAATGAAGCTTCTAGTGCGTATTGTCAAAGGTTACAAAGTGACCCTTGTCAGATTCATACCTCTAAACAACCGGAAGAAATCAAAGTCACAAAGTGAGAGTTTCAGGAACAAATACAAAACTGCCTGATGGTTGTGGCTTTGACTTAGGCAATTCTTAGGATGTACTGTGATCTCTGGCTTCTCTGTCCAGAGTGCTCAATACAAAGTCTTTGTCTGAGGAAGGGCCTGTCCCTTCACAACTGACCTGGGAAGGGCTTGTCACTACATGTGTATCAACCACTTTGAACCTTTTTAAGAAAACAGATGCCCTATAACTGAAGATAATTTGGAAATTGGCACAACAGTTTAAAAAAATTAATCCAACTGGACAGTTGTTGTAGGGCTCCTGCCAACTTCTGGTTTCTTACCATAGAGAGTAATGATTCCCGTCAGTCACTTAGAAGAAGAATAGCTTCTAAGAAAGCCAAATCGCCATGACCTAAAAACAGCAACCCTGCATCAGCACATAAAAACTTATAGGAAGTTGGAGGTCTAAAAATCAGATTTAAATCCAGAAACTTAATCTCTGCTCCATACTGAAATTATAATGAGAAATAAGCTTCTGGAAAAACTCGTATTAATCATTTTATTGTTTGTGTTGTAAAAAAAGAAAGAATAGACAGCTAGCTAGTGTTATACTCCCAGTACAAAGGATATATTGTTTTGTGACTGTATCTTCAGATTATTTTATCCAGGTTTGTTCTATAATTTCTAAAAACCAAATATCCTCAAGTGAACAGAAGTCCGTGCAATCAGGAAAAACAGCCATAAAGACTACTTGAGTTTCCATATTAATTATAAGCATAGGAGTGATCTTTAACATGCTAAACAATTTGGTACTTAGACTAATTCTATATGTCACCTGTGTGCAGAAGTTACAAATTAAATTTTTTAAAAGCCTCTTGTGGGAGTAAAAGCTTGTCAAAGAAGTTAAGGTGAAGTATGGGTGTTTTGGAGCTCAGCAATTGTGGTGAGAATACCAAAGGGCGATGGGACCAGCAGAGAGATGTATTACTAAGCCACCATTCAAGTGAGCTAAATTTTAGGCCTCTTAACCCAGAATCTGAGTTTAGGTCCCACAGGCATATTCATAGGTCCTTAGGTAAAGGGTACAGGAAGATAAAGAAAGAAATTATTTAGGAGGGAGGTTTAGCAACTTCTTACAAATCAGGGGCTTCAACATAGATATAACATTCTAGAGTCCCAGAAAAGAGAAACTATAAGGAGCATCAGCACAGGCCAAAGGCAAAATTCTTTGTCAAGTTGTAACTACTGCTGAAATTTTGATCTACAGTATGAGAATTGATTTTTTAAAAATCTCTAAATTCTACTGACCATCAGCAAGTTTAAGCAAGTCCCACATCACAATATACAGGAATATACATATATTACAATTCTATTAAAGTTCTTGTCAGAACTGCACTTGGAAAGGCCTCTTAGATTAGGGAATTAAGTTTTCTTAGAATAAACAGTTGACAATCCCAGTTCAGAGAGTTCATTGGTAACAGAAGAACTGGGAAAATAGTTTTTTGATACACCTTCCCTTCAAAAACAGTGGCAGAAGATTAAAGGACTGATCCTGGATGTGTGATCCCATCAGAGGAATGACAGTGGGGGAAATTAGTTTCTAAATGCATGATACCATCTGAAGTCAATAACCGCCCCAGAGGGGGAAGCAGGACAGGCTCAGTGACCAGTCTGAGGAGACACACAGTTAGTGAATGGCAGACCCAGGTCCAGAAATGAAGTCTGCAGAGTCCAAATTCCTTGTTCTGTGCCTGCTACCTGATAGCCTTTTGTAAATAAACATACAAACATAACCAGGGGAGCAGAGATGGGAGTGAACAGGAAAAAAGAGAATAAAAGTGTGTGTTGTATCTGAGTATTTCTCAAACACATTTTAATTTCATTTCCCTACAGGTTTGGAAAATTATTTGATGACCGCACTTTAAACTGTTTAAACTTTTGTTTTCATTTTGAATCCAACTTGCAACACATCTGTTGGTCATATAATAAAACAAAATTGCCAGGAATTAAGCAATGAGTTGTTTTCAGTAAACTTCAACATTTGTTCCCAGTCCAATTCAAATGGCAGCTTTTACAATGAGCCCAAATTGAAAGCGCATTTCTGAGCAGTAAGAGTGGAAGTTCTTTTGGTGGGGGATCAATTTTGAATTCTGGTTCTTTGAATTTTATGTTCAAAGCCAATTAATTACCAGGTATGTTTATGCTTTCTGATGCCTGTGAACAAGCCTGGTTGTATGTGAGTCAGGGCAAGTGCAGACCAACCACGGCTCTTCCTGTGAGCCATCTGCTGCCTCCCCTTGCTTGAGTAGCCTACTTGGGGACTTGAGGAGTTCTGGTCATGCCTGCATTTAAAGTCATTTTCTCAATGTGACAGGCTTCTGGTCTAATTTAGAAAAAGGGAGATAGGTTAGTGGGTTAAATGTGGGGAAATAGGCAGGATTACTTTCAACAAAAAGCCAAGTAATATTTCATTTTTCCAGGGTATATCCACAATGTTTTCCTATGTTCATGGCCACATGGCTAATCAATTGAAACTTTGGAAAAATTATGCAAATGATTATCAAAACTGGATAATCTTCAATTAGAAGACTAACAATCTATTATGCTTGCCTACCCATCCACACTGATGCAAGAATCCTTGCATTTGAAGACGTGAATGAGCCCATTCTGACGTATGATCAGATGTATGATCAAAGCAAAGCTGCTTTCTGCTTTCTTTTTAGAGAAAACTGACTTTTTTCCCACCAGAGAAGAAATGCTAATGAAACAGCTAATATATAACCTAAAAGTAAGCTTTTTAAAAATTATTCACACTTGAAGGCCATGTTTTAAAATCATGGCATCTAAGTAGTGAGTGAACATGATTCCCTGCAGTGGCCCCACAGACAGGAGTAGTAGCCAACGTGTGTCACTGCCCCCTAGCAATCTCCCTCTTCAAAGGCCGTCCTACCATGGCAAACTGCTTAGTTAAAAGTTGTGATATAGTTTGAGTGACAATTCAACACACTATATATTTTCCAACTTTTTCTTTAATGTTTCCACATTCTCTTATTTCTTGTGCCCACTTATTTTAATGCTTAAAGGTCAAATGCATTGGTAATGCAGATAGGGAGATGAGCCCATTAAAATCTGTGGTTATTCTACCTGGGTTGAAACGATTCTAAAACTATTACATTCACACCTTAGCCCTATGTCCATTGATATAGTCATGAGGGTCATTATGTTTGCATATTGGGTTAACAAAATTCCTAAAAACCATTTAACATACAAGCTCTAATAACAGCTTCTGTGTAGAATGCATAAATAAAAGAGAGACATGTGCAAAGAGGCAACAAGTATCATTATTTCCTAAGCCTTACTGAAAAAAGGACTTCCAAACTTTTTGTTTTCACCCCTCTTTCCCTGAAACTAAGGCTGATGATGGTAGGGGCATTTCTACCATTTTACCCCTGGTACATTCTCAGCACACAGATTCCCAAAGTAAGTACTAACAGAGAAAGTGGTATGAAACTCTATTGCTTTAGGTACTATTGCAGGTACTGGTGCTAGAGAAAAACAATCTGGACAACTATCCAATAGAGAAATGGCTAGTGGTTTACAAGTTAAAGTGAATTGCCTTAATTGCTTAAGAAAGCTTACTCTGCAACACCATGGCATTACTTTCCTTAGATGGCCTCTAAAGGTTTAATAGGTGTTAACTAGTTTTGAAATGGAAGATAACAAGTAAGATAAAGTAGATGGCAGTTGTTTTTTTAATTCTTATTTTTAGTCTATAAGACTATTTCTAAAATACATAAAAGCAGATGCTCATAACTCCTGCTTACTTTTCTGCTTGAGAATTTCTGGAAAAGGCTATTTCTGGAATACGTGACTTTATGGGTAGTTGTGTGTACATGTGATTTCCTGAGTAGTAAACCAAAAGAAAGACATAACTCAAACTAATTCACCTAGTTATCTCCTTATAGTGAATCCAACTCCATAATTATTAAGTTCTGAATCTAAGCTATTACATTTTTTGAGCTAAAGCACATATCAATGAGTTTTTATTAAAAACACTATCATTTTCTTTGCTCTAAGAAATTAATGACCTAAAAAATACTAAGAGTTTTTACTTGAATATTTTTTTATAGTTGATTAAGTCCAAAACATCTATATTCTTATCTTGGAATTAGAAACAAAATCTATTCAATGAAAAAATCTCAAAAAGTTAACTTTTTATTTCATGAAACTGAAAAATTGGGCTACACAGGATTTAAAAACAAACAGTTCTAAAACATTTCTTTCACTGATAAGAAAAAATATAAAAATGTTACCTGGTCCTCTACCTACTATGAATTAAATGCCTTTAATGAGGAAGCTCTTTAGAGAATGTTATTGAATGACTAATTCAAAGATGTGACAGAATGCAACAGTGATAATTCATTCATGAAATCATATATGATTAATGAAAAGGGTTCCCAGCATATATTTCCAGCCCAACCTCTTTCTCTTGAGACCTCCTGACCACATTTTAACTGTTGGCCAACTAAGATCTTCAAATCTAACCTGGCCCAAATTGAGAGACAACATGCATAAAAAGAACATGGCATAAAAGTAGATATGAACAAATGTAAAGACACTGTGTTCTTGGAGAGTAGACTCAAAATCACAGGATATCACTATTTCTTAATTCTTAACTTAATAGCATTCCAACAAAAATACCATCAGTCCCCTTCACCCTGGAATTAGACAAGTTGATTGTAAGGCTAATTTGGAAGATCAATCTAGCAAGAACAGCCAGGAAAAACCTTGAAAAAGAAGAACAGATATTATAGCATGTTATAAGGCAACTATAAATAAATTAATTTGGTATAAGCATACAAATAAACAGCTCAATGGAATTAAGTAAAAAATCCAAGGTACAGAACCAAAATGCACATGAAAATATATGCACACTATACAGTTCAGTTAACATCTCAGATCAGGGGTTGGAAAACACTGACTTTTTAGTAAGTGGTCTTTGATTAACATTCTTCACACCATACATAAGGTTAAATTCCTAATGAATCAGAGATTTAAGTATAAAATATGAAAAAATATTAAGTACCAGAAAAAAAAATGTATAAATTCCTCTACGTTCTGAGAGTGAAGTAACATTTCCTATGTGACTCAACATCCAGAAGCATAAAGGAAGCAGACTGGTACACTTGACTACATAATAAACAAACAACATGCTACTTAGTAAAAAACTCCGTAAGTGAAACAAAAAGCATGAATAACAAATTGAGAAAAGATATCTGCAAATCCCATCAAACACAGAGGTTAATATTCCTAATATATAAAGTATTCTTAAAAATAATGAAGGACTAAAACTTGTGTAGAAAACTAGGTGAGGGAATGGAACAGAGTTCACAGAAAGAACTGCCAAGCATCCTAAAAACATGAAAATATGCTCAGCTTCCGTCCTAGTAAGAGAAACAGATTTCTCATCAGCTAGATTTCTAAAAGTTTGAAAAACACACTCTATAGGCAAGGTTGTGGGGAAACAGGCCTCCCATACATTGAAGGTAGGAAGTGCATGTGGGGAGATGCTAGGAGGGAATGAGGTCTTGCTTCTCTGTGACAGGGCACTATGGAACCAGCAGCCATTTGGGCTACAGAAGCAATTTCACAGTTGGAAGTTTTATAAACTGCCTGAGAAATTCCCAGTCCAGCCCAATGCATATAGTTGTACATGATGGGTATGAACAACCCCCAAGAGGCAACTTTCACACTGGCTAAAACAAGTGGTGCCCATTGGCGTTTTTCAATGTATGGCCCTGCTACCAAATGCTTACCCCTTAGGAAATAATTTCTTCCTACCAACCCTTATTTTGATTAGAATTAAATTTTTTACTTTCCTCCTGCACCTTACCTCCCTCTCCCCTTCCTTCCTTCCTTTTTTCTTAACTATTCCCTAAAGGAAGACAGTAGCATCGCTCTTTTAAAAAGTGTTCTTTCTTGCAGTGGGACTCCTCTCAGCCACCTGGCTTAGACTAGGAATGGCAAACTGAAATGTCCATGTGGGTGGCAGGGCTGGAAGACAGGGCATACTGGTGAACATATACTCCCTGCAGCCAAGGGGAATGTGGATCTGGTATTGACAGTTTCCTATTTTTTACGAGCAGCTGGTGATTTGGATTTTTTATGGGAAATTCCCCAGTTTTTAGAAGCTAACATATAGTTCAGATTTCTTTACACTGTACAAGCCAACCAAAAAATGACCTCCAGTTTGTAAGCTCTATTTTGAATCCTTTTTCAGAGAGCTTACTTCTTGACCAATTAATCATCTGGGTTGTTCTTCTTTAGACCAGCCAGTTACTCATCACTTGTCAAAATACAGAAATCAAAAAGGGGCATAACTTTCTAAGGATATGACTGGTGCCTAGTGGGACATCTTAGTTTTATAGTTCGTTTTCCTATATAAGCATTCTAGCATCTTACTCCTTAAAAAAATGGAGAGGAAAGGAAATAGTGCATCACCCTGTGCTGGAACTTGCCCACAGTCACAAAGGCACTTAGGTTTATGATTAAACAGAGTTCAGATTAGAAGCCAGCTCCTTTGATGCCTGATTCAGCCCTTCTGTCCCACTGACCTACTGTGTAACTTTTGAGAAGTTCCCCACCCATTAAATGGGAATAATAACATAGTATCTATGATGGGGCTGTTGTGAAAATTAAATGATCTGGTATGTGTAAAGTGTTCTGCACAATGCCTGGCACATAAGTTCACCAGACAAAAGGACTAACACTGTTATTGAAGCTAATATGTGAGCTAAATGCACATTTAATAATTATGTAATACAAAATACGCCCAAAAGTTTCTTCAAGTTTAGATGTTACAGTTATTATCTCCTCTTTTTGTTCATGGCCTATCACTGAAGTGCACTTAACAACTGACAAAATTTGCCATTTGCAAGAACACATTTGTAGTGCCTAGTGTTTGTCAAGGTGCTTATTTTAAGTGGATTGTTTGATGATATGTTGTAATATCTCCTTTGCTATCTGGAATAGGAAGACGTCTGTAATTACTAGGGTCATGCAGAAGCTATTCTCTAGTTTTTACAGCTATCTTTTGTGTTCCATGGCATCTCAGAAATAATAGCTAATAGTGGCTCTACCAACAAATTTTACTAATTCTTTGAATAATAGAGGATGCAAGTTCCAGGACTCTGCTGATCTGAACTCATCATTTTTTTCCAACCATTTATTATTAAACCACAACACAACAAAACCGTTTCTCAAATCCACGCCCCCGTCTGGCTGCTGCCTCCTTTCCCTCCTCACATCTGTCCCCTCTTCCCTCCCATTTCCCCTCAGTGAGCTGCCACAGACTTCGGCCTCCGGCACTCCATGCAGCCTTCAGATACCTTCAGTCCTGCTCACTGTTGTGCATTTTCCTGTGACACCATTCTTCACTTTTACTCTTTCTGCCTCTTCCTATGCTCTTCATCAGTATCTTTCTCTTTATGCATGGTCCTTTTTCCTTTATTTTGTCCCTTAAACACAGGTGTTATCCAAGAGTCCCACCCCGCCTTCTCTTATCTTTACTCTTTATACCCATCCTAGCAATCTTATCTATAATCACTTCAATTACTGTCCTTAAGCTAAGAGTACCTAAATTAATAATTTATAAGCTCCAGACCCACACTTCCAATTGCCTACTGAACATTTCACCTGGAAGCTTCCACAGGCACTTTAAACCCCAATATCTAAGATAGAAATGATCAACTCCATGCTCCTACACCAAATTTTTCGTTTTTTTTCCAACATAGCAATGGCAACACTACCTATCTACACAGACACTTATGGTAGGCAGAACTATGCCCCCCTCCCAAAGATGTCCACATCCTAATCCCCAGAACCTGTGAATAGATTAGGTTACTGGCAAAGAGTAATTAAGGTTGCTAATCAACTGATCTTGAGATGGGGGAGATCACTCTAGATTTTCTGGGTGGGACCAATGTGATCACAAAAGGTCTTGAAATGTGGAAGAGAAAGGCAGAGATTCTGAGTCAGGGACATGTGATATGAGAAATATTCCACCGGCCACTGCTGGTTTTGAAGATGGCAGGGGAGCATGAGTCAACGAGTGTGAGCACACTCCAGAATGTGGAAAAAGACCAAAAAATGGTTTCTCCTCTAGAGCCTCCAAAAGGCAACACAGAACTTCTGACTCCTTGATTTTAGTTCAGTGAGATCCATGTCAGACTTCTGATTTCCAGAACTGTAAGACAATAAATTTTGCTGTTTTTGAGCCTCTAAGTGTGAGATAATTTGTCACAGCAGCAACAGGAAACTAAGCTAGCACCCAATGCAGGAGTTGGAGAGTCACACCTTACTTCTGTCAATTACTTGCTATTACTGCCTTTACCACCCAAATAATTTCAAATCCGTTTCTTCTTTCTCATCGCCATTACCACAACCTCATTCTATTTTGTCTAAACTATGATCACACTTTCCTGTTGGTTTTTCTGGTTTTTGTTTGTTACCCCCATCCAACTTCATTCCTATCCATTGATACTTGTTACCTGCCAGGGGTTGAAAAAATAAAAAGAGAAAAAAAGAAAGAATGAATCCCTCCTCTGATCACATTTCTTCAAATGGCTTCATGATGACTTCAGGACCAAGTTTAAACACCCTAGCAGAGCCTGTAAAAACCTATCAGAACAGAGATTGGCTATATGGGGCTTCAAAACATTGCTGGGGACAAATATTGCTAGAAATGTGAAGAGATGGAGGAAAACTACCCTTAACAGAATTCCAAAGTACCAATTACTGTATGAAGTTAGAAGAAAGCACTGGGATGTGGGAGAAGGGAAGGAGGGAGGGGTGAAAGCCCCAAGGGGCATCCTTGAGTGGCACAGATAGTGCTGAACTGCTGAATCTAAGAAAGATTTATGCCTTTAACTAGAGAGCATGACTGGGGAGGCTCTAGAATCTGGGACCCAATCACTTGAGGACTCAGCCCTTTTCCTCTACAGCCCTTAGCATCTCTAAAGTACTACTATTACAGTATTTCTAGAAAGGATACCAAATAACTGGTTTGCCCAAAACTTAGGAGCTATGTTCTCTCATCCCCTGCTGCTCTGTCTGCCACACCCAGGTTGCCTCTTGCTCAAGCAACTCATCTATCTGTCAGGGCAGGTGCTGCGGGGTAGTGCTTGAATTAACCCCACCTGGCTGAGTTGGCTAACCCCTGTGGACTCTTCCACTGCCTGGGACACTCTCTGTTGTTACAAGTATCTCACTGAGATGTAAGGGTTGATTGTTTTGTAATCCATCCCCTGCCTGGAATGTAACCTCTTCAAGGGTGAGATTGTCTATTTACCTCTGTTCCCTAATACCTAATAAACTGTTGACAAATAACTGGCATTCAAACATTTGTTGAATAAACAAATATGTATATGAATGTTAGTTTTACTTGACTTTTTCATTTTCCCATAGTAGGAGTAACATTTGTTTTGGGTAAATGATCAGCATAGCTTACTTTTTCCCCAAAGGGGAAGAAGAAAAAAAAGGAAAACCTTTTAAAAGTCCTTTGCCAGCTTTCTACCATGGGAAAAGAAAGCAGCTGAATAATGTACCCAGAAATCTTTGCTTGTTTAATTGAAGAATGGTTTTTTCTATTATCATTTATGTCTTTGCTTATGGCCCATAAAGAGTTGGATTTAACTGCATAGAAATTTTAAGGGAAAAATATAAAGGATCTTGATGAAACAAAAGTGCTGATATGAGATGAGCCTTCCAAGGGAAATAAATTACACAAAATCACTCCTTCTGAATCTAAGTATAGGGAGAAATATGTTTAGTGTTCCACAACTACCATGTAAATGAATTAAGGCCCAGATGCAGAAATTGGCCTAATTGTATACGAGACTGCCCATTTACAAATCAGACAGTCTTGACTCCTACCCAAGTGAATTGTGAAGGTCCTCTTTTCCTCTCCATCTCTACCACCCCTAACACCTCCTAATCTCACTCCTAAAAGACAGAGGCTGGGGGAGCGGGGTACGGAGATGGGGAGGAGGAGAGTATATGTGTGTATGAGTGCAGCGGGTGAGCTCATGAGTTTCCTGGTTGCTATAGAAGATCCTTAGGAAAATCCCCAAATAGACCCTGAAATTTCTCAGGTCCCTCTAGAGTAATGAGTTTCTTCCTTATGGCAATATTTCTCAATATGTTTTTCATTACTGTCCCTCCTAAGGAGCTTTCTCAGACATTTTTTTCCCTAATTGCTCTTCCCCAAAATAAAATTTTAGTAGCATAAGGAAATATTTCTTTATGTACTGTATGTATATCTGTGCTTAATACAAAAAAAAGAATAAGACCTTTTTGACCCCAAAGCCATTTTGGGCTGTGACTCTATTCCCCTTGATGAGTATGCATGAACTAGAAGATATGAACATGATAACCACTGTTCTTAAACAAGGCAGGCCAAAGGTCACTAAGCCTATTCTTATAAAATAACTATGTGCCTGCATTAAGGAGAGCAGGTGAGAAGAATCTCAAGCATGGAAGTTACCTTTACTTAGGAATACTGCTAGTTTACTCGAATAATATGCATCTGCTAATCTTACTAGGTGGTGATCCTGTCTCTTGTTACTTAAGATGTATTCAGATTACACCTGATTTAGTTCCAGTGTGATAGAGGCCCACGTTCTCGCTCTCCATCTCACCTCCTGATGACCCAAGGAGGATTCTGTTTGGGGAAGTTATATGTAGGTTTAATTTTTGCCTGTAATAGCTGTTCCAATGAAAGGCTATGAAGAAGGGTCAAGACACCCTTTCCATTTGCTGATTATTCTTTTTGGAGGCTGGTTATGGGTAAAACTTCCCCCATTCCGATTACCAAGTAAGACTCATCAGTTCTAGGGTCAGGGATTTCAAGTTCCTAAAGAATCCTACTTTCAAATGATGAACATATGAACAAAATGTGGTATATCTATAAATGGAATACTAGTTTAGCCATACAAAGGAAAGAGGTACTTATCAATACATGTATCATGCATGGATAAACCTTGAAAACATTATGCTAAATGAAAGAAGTCAGTCACAAAATACCACATATTTTATGATTCCATTTATATGAAATACTCAGAATAGGCAAATCTATAGAGGCAGAAAGACTAGTGATTGCCTGATGCTGGGGTTGGGGGTGGGATGAGGAAATGGGGAGAGTGATAGCTAAAGGGTATGGAGTTCCCTTTAGGGGCTTTAATGTTCTAAAATTAATTGTGGTGATGGTTGCACACAACTCTGTGAATATACTTAAAACACTGAATTGTACACTTTGAGTGGTGAAGTATATGGCAAGTGAATTATATATCTCAGTAAAGCTGTTACCAAAAAAAAAAAAGAGATAGTGCTTGTAATTCAGAAATGTCTGGACATTGAACTAATGAGATCTTCTGATGAGTCCCTTTTTTCTTGGTCTAAAATTTCAAATTCATTGTGATTAAAAGAATCAGAGTACTCAAATCCAGAAAGAAGAAAAATTTTAATTTTGGAAGACTCTAAAATACTGACTTAGAAATACGAAGAGACAATAATATATTTTTATGGTGCTCAAAACATTATTCCTTCTCTACAAACTAAATGCTCAATATCAACAGAATAAAAACCAAATTACACTAGACCTGAACTAGACAAAATTGGTACTCGTAAGTCTACAAATTCTGAAAAACCACTGACAACATCTCATTTCCCCAAAAAATAAAACTGGAAAAAAAAAATTAATCCTTTTAAGCTTTTAATTATTCTATAAGTAGAAGATTGTACCTAGTTACAAGAGAAAAACAAGTTTTGCCAAAAATGAGCACTATTTTGCATCATTACTGCAGTGACAATATTCAAGAACTTATATGACTCAGAGAGCATTTTTCTTTAATCATTTTGAAGAGTTACTGTGTAATGAGGACCAGTAGAAAACAATAAGGTGGTACTCAAATGCTATGCTGGGCAGGGGACTCTGTTCATTCATTAGGTAAGAAACTGATTTGGCAACTGTGGGGCAACACCAGCAATTACCCAAATTTATGCCTCAATAAAATCCCTGGATCATGGACCTTTGTGGACCCTTCTCACTTGTTAAAGCCAAGATCACCAAGAGGTCAACAGTTTATCAAAAAGATGGAAAACATGTAACCACTAAAATTGGCTACATGGAACAGGCTTAAAAAATAATGGTACATTAGAAAAAGAAAGGTAGAAAAATTTTAAAGCACCTTGTTAAGTGTTGAATAAGGTAAATTTTTTAAAATGTCAAAATATTAAGACTGGATGAAACTTTTAAGAGTCTTATTTCCTTGTATGGAAAGTTAAAGTATATTTAATAAATCATAGAAATGTTTCAGAAAACATTTATAGTTTTAGAAGGCAAGAATATTTAGATGGCAAGGATTATTCTATTCATTTGTTTTTGAACTTATGCTTTGGTTTTAAATTTTATTCTTATCTTTTAATGATTTCCTCTGTACACATATATGTTCTATGCTGCCTAATAGATGGGACAGCTCATCTCAAAGATGTCTGCTTCTATGTGTCAGGATAAGGATATATCCTATATGTCAGCAGAGGATTTCAGTGGTTCACGGTAATATGGCTAGTTACAACAATGCTATACATTTAACGTTTGCATCCATGACCAGATAAATGGATGAGTAGACTTTCCAGAATTTTGAGATGACACCAAACAGTAATGCATTAGCCAGACACTAGAAGTTCCAACTGAAGCTATAGAATAAATATTAAATTCTTTATGACAGGTACAGGGTACATCTATAAGGCAAAAGAAACGAAAGTAGGAATGAAAATGGGGAGTACAAATATTAAAATACAGAAAGCTTGGCCCAAGATATGTATGTTTGCCTCTGAAAATAATGATCAACTGCTTTCAGTTTCCATTAAGAATCAACAGTAATGGGCTCAGAATACAGGATGAGACACTTAAGACAACTAAGACACAACTCTTTATTTGGCTAAATAAAAAACTGATACCATTAAAAACAGTTGTAAAACTTCCTTATCAAGTTAATTCTCTAAATCAGAGGCTTTCAGTGGGGATGGTACAACCCTAGGAGGCATTCTGGAAATCTGTGGGAGCATTTGTATCTTCCAGTCTAATCCTTTCATTTCTTCTTTATGCCACAGCTAGAACATAATACTGCTTTATTCAACCCCCCTTTTCATTGTGATATAATCAACTTACAGAAAAATGGATAAAGTATTGTTAGGGTTCGGGACTCCGGGGCTTCTCCAGAGAACAAACCACACAGGCACGGAGATGTAAATCCAAGCAAAGTCTTTATTCAGCCAGCTAGCTGGGGCCGACAGCACCTCCCCTGACATGCAGGTCGAGTCCGAGCTGTCGACCCCCAAGCAACTTTAGGTATAGATTATATAGGATTTCCACAGCCGTTGCACCAAAGCCCACACATTACCGCAACCAATGAATTTAAAACACATCCCATACTTTAACCAATAAAGTTGAAACGGGGACCCGCCACTTGCCTGACCTTTGCACGAGCATTCCTTAACGTCTTGTCATGAGTTTCATCCCCCTTAGGGTATGGAAACTGGGTGGCTCTCGCTCTAGGGTGTTTCCTGCATTCCTTTACAGTGTAAAGGTACAACTTAGCAAATAGGTATAAAATGAACCCCTCTCCTGAATCTCAGAAGCCTCTCATGTGCCCTTCTGGATAAGTCTCGGTAGCTAGTAAAGCTAGTCTTCCCACCCTGTTTTCTCCTTCATAGGTGACTTGGTTATTTTTGACCCTTTATACTTCTTTGTAAATTTCATAATTAGCTTACTAAATTCCACCAAAAACACAGGTGGGCCTACATTAATTTTTTAAAATTTATTTTTGTGGGTAGGTTATATTTTCTACGAATTTTATTTCAAGATGGTAAGGGCCATAATATTTCTTATAAAAAGGGAATGTTGAGCCTGACAGGGATAAGAACCAATTATCTAAACAAAATACAGATGTGGCACTC
Source organism: Manis pentadactyla (assembly GCF_030020395.1). Classification (NCBI taxonomy): domain Eukaryota; kingdom Metazoa; phylum Chordata; class Mammalia; order Pholidota; family Manidae; genus Manis; species Manis pentadactyla. The sequence continues at coordinate 34,497,689 of NC_080034.1, read as the reverse complement.
TCCCCTGTTGAACAGGATTGAATATTCTAAGACTAGATCTTCTGTGAAAAACAAAATTCACTCAGTATGATCACCAACAATATCTCCATTTGAAAACCTTTCTCAGATGTCATGACTTGTCCACCTAATTATTTTACACAGGGTTTTCTAGGCATAGGTATACCTTGATATCCTTTAGGGGCTTAAGTGATTTTTATCAAAATGTATTAACTCTTTTATAAATTATTATAAGATAACCAAGGACACACAGGTGAATACCAAACAGGTCATTAGAAATAAACTCCCCATTTTTGCTTGGGAAATTAAAGCCAAAATGGTTAACAGAAATTGAAGTCCATCAAGTCAAAGTAGAAAAGTTATTGGAATTCTGTAGTTAAAAAATGATAAATCAGATAACAAAATGGGTTAAAAGAATGTTTTTAAAATCTTAAAAATTTAATCCAGACCCATCGGCCTATTCATTCAAGATAAAGAAATGATTACATTTTTAAAGAGTTCGGACAGGGTCCGTGCCACTTTCTGCACTTTCATGTACTGGTTGCATGTCCTTGGACAAGCTATTTGACCTTTCAGAAGCTTGGTTTCCTTCTCTGTAAAATGTAAATAATACTGACATTCAACTGTTTGTATTAATTATTAGAGATGGGTATGCAAAGCATCTAGAAAGTAGGTACCTAAGAGGAATGAAATAAGTGATGACTATCAGTACTACTTTTGTACTCACTCACTGGCTTATGAATGAATGAATAACTTCCAGTGGGTTATGTCTCAGAGGCATTTGCATCTTAGGGCTTTTACTTCTAATTGTAGAATAAAAATGTCTCCTTTAAAGGAAGTTCAGGCATCAACAAGCAGATTGCATAGTCCATTTAAAATTCATCCCACAAGGTCATATTGTCCATTTGGTCTGTAAGGAAGAAATTCTAAAGCAGCTGAGAAATTCTCTGCAATACAGAAAAAATGTAATATTGCCTAACAACTGCTCAATGACAATGCTCCTCCTGCTCAGTGTAAATTTTCTGACAATTATGGGCAACAAATAATAGGCAGATTTCCCACCCTACTAGGTTTAAATCTGAAAGAGTTACAGAAGTTTCAAAAGTTAATCTATTTTCAAAATATAGAGGTATTTTGTACTGGAAATATTCAGAAGACTATTATAGACTATTATAGAAGGCAGTATGATGTATAGAAAAAGCAACGAACTTGCAGCCAAGAGAAGTGGGTCTTCATTTTAGTTCTTATAACATTAATATGTTATTAGAGAGTATGCTTAATTTCAACAGGTTTCAATGTCTCATCTTAAAATGAGAAGGATGACTTAATACCCTTCAAGCTCCCTTCAAGCTCAGATTCCATGGAAAGGCACATCCAAGGTGGGGGGAATGGAAGAGGGGTTTCAGGCTGCCCTCTTGCAGTCACATTGTTATTTAATGGCAGGCCCAGCCCAGAAGCTAAGTCTGATAAAATTCTTCGTACATTTATAGAAAAGGAAAATCAGGATGGACTCCCAGGAGAAGAGGTCAAGGGTGGTGGGGGTGAGGCTGTCTAGAGCTACTACAAAGCCTATTCCTAGGTGTTGCACAATGTAATGAAGAATGTCTGATGTGGTACAATGCCTGGACTGGGAGACAGAACCATCCAGCCTTCAACACTCCCATAAATGCCTGAAATGAAGTTTCACTTCCTGTTTTCCCTAGATTCCTAGGTGAAGTCTCTCTACATTCTGCATCCTACATCCCAGGCTGACAGGACCTTTCTGTCTTCTAAGCAGTACCATGGTGCTCAGACTGATCCTCCTGGGACACTTGAAGAAACCACAGTACCTCTATCCCTTTATGTGCAGTGATGATGCTCAGCCCCAGCTGCAAATTAAAATTACCTGAGGAGCTTTAAAGAATAAAAAATAGATGGCAGCTCCAACCCCAGACCAATTTACTCAGATTCTCAGTGAGGTGGGATCTTGATATAGAGATTTTGTAAAAGCTCCTCAAATGATTCCACTTTATAGGAAAGTCCACACCAGGGGAGCAAGAGTAACCATATACTGCTTGGGTTAGCCAAGCACAGAACAGACACCTCCCTAGAAGGAACTAGAGGGAATCCTGGCAGCTAGAAGCACTAGAGTTTTGTTTTTTTAACCTGAGTGTCAAAGTATTTGTGTGTGTATTTATAAGTGCACAAAGATGATTAGATTACATCGGTCTCAAGGAAAACTGTCAACAGTAAAGACAATCACAGGTAACAGAACTAACAGAAAATACACTAAGATCTACTTTCGCATATAAAAAATGCTAACTGTATTCTCTTAAGTTAACCATTCTCTATCTGACTAATTACAATGCAGCACAATAATGATAAGGTACATTATTACGTGTTTTGTGTTAACTAGAGTAAGTTTTATTTGATTACAAGATTAAATGGTTCCTGTACACTTAACCTTCATAGTTTGTTACTCCAGAACAGTGTAATGTTTGAGGGAACATTGCTCCTAGACAGGAGGAAGTGTTAATGTTCAACATTTGCATAAGTGAAGGTACTTTTCTGTATTTGCATTAAAAAGGTAATGAGGTCCTTTCAAAGGTGTAAGGAACAAAGAACAGCTTCTCCCAAGGTTAGAAGGGTTCTGGGAAGTTCTGGGAGGGGTGCTTTGTCAAGGATGGTGGGGGTGAGGGTGGGGCAGAAAAAAATGCAGCTACAAGATTAATGAAATACATCCCTGACATTTAAACATCACGAGGTGCTACCTAGATGACTTTTAGAAAGGAGCAGAGGAGCTTGAAGTGATGACTCCTCTGCAGCAGTTGGCCCTTGGAAGGAAAAGCAGCAGAACATGGAATAGTATCCTGGCTGAATAAACCACTCCGCTCCCTTAGGCCCTAAGTTTTCCACATTGAAAACTGCTCTCTTAATGCATTCCTATAGCATACTGTATGGTCTTGAAGGCAGGAACCATGCATGACTCATTTCTCCTTATTTTCTCATGTATTCCCAGACACAAAACTCTCAATAAACACCAATAAATGAATGAACTAATGAACGGTTCTCGAATGACTGCTAAATGATGCAGCTTATGCAGTCACAGATGATTTATTCATTTAACTCTGTCATCAACTGAAGTAGTTTTCTCCATGTGCTTTTGTTTTCATCTAGATTTCTGAAGACCATTGGTCATAACAGAATCCTGTGATACTCCATGAGAGATTTTATGGGGGTCACTGATTCAAGAACCAACACTCCAAATATAATTTCATCATGTTATCAACTACCTTGCACACATAGGTACTTAAATATTAGCTAACCCTTATCTTAAAAATGCATGAACAATTCCATCATTTTGTGAAAATCAAGGTACACTGTGTCTACCACATTGCCCTGATTTTTCAACAAAACTCTAAGAGAAAATCCATTTACTTGGGAATGACTTGTTTTTAGACAACTCTAAGTGGTTACCGCTGCTGGGACACATACTAGTGGGGTGGGAAGGGGCAGCAAAAAAATGTGAGCTGCAAGAGGTCGTGGGGGTTAGTGAAGGGAGGTGGTGCCTTCAGTCCCAGAAACAGAGGAGATGTCAGGGAGGAGGAGCCAGGGGAGGATAAGGGGTTGGGGCCGAGGGCAGAGCTGTTGCCGAGGTCGCCCCCTGAGGAACCAGCCCCACCTATATCAAAAGCTGGACAAGTTGTAGTTAAGAAAATAAAGACACAGCAACCATGGGTTCCTCAGGGAGAGGAGCAGCCCCTCCCAGGTTGTGAGCCACTCTATGCTCTGCCCCTAAATCTGGGCAGAGCTGGTGGATTTGAGCACCTGGTTTTCACAGAAGCCCTTGGAGCCTCTGACCACATGGCTTTTGCGTCTTTGGGATTTAGCAGTAGAGGGCATTGTATAGTCTGAGTCAGAAATGGGTAAACTGGCTTCCCTGACGACTCACCCCTCTAACCCAGGTTACAAAATGCCTGTCACACTCCAGGGAATCATGCACTTTCGGATTGGCTGACAGCAGCCCTCTGCGCAGTTTGGCCTAATCTGGGTGATTTACCACACTTCCCCAGGAGCTGGCAAACATATGCAGAGCTCCAGCATGTTTTATGGGAATTGGGTATGAAAAATATAATCTATAATATGGACCCTCAGGGCCGCAATGAGGAGTTATTCAGGTATTCACCGTGGGGATGAAAAATCTGGTGCTCCATCCAGCTCCCCCATCCCTCTTTGGGTCCCTAGTGACTATTCTTGCCCCCCACATAGGGCAACCCGTAAGTAAGGCTATTCGTACTATAGCAGATCTGGGGGAGATTGAAACAATAAGAGCATAGAAGATATGCTCTGCTACTGAAAGAAGAGGTTCAGAGGGCCCTATGAAGGTCTCAAGGACTCAAATGTGGGTTGATTTGATAAAGGTGGGGGCAGTGAAAGAAAAACTTGATGGGCAGTCCAAAAGAATCTTGTTGGAGCTGTGGCACCAATTACAGCCAGAGCAGTGTTTCCAGCTGCTGAGGTCCAGGACATGGCAGCCAGAGGCAAAGGCCCATGTCCGGCCCATGCACGTGTAGGACTTCCTGGGGGAGGACATGCAGAACCCACCTGGATTCTTGCCAGATGATGACTGTGTGTTACGGTTTGACTGAGGGGAGAGTCAAGGCACCAGCCTTGGGGGACTGGCTGAGGCCTTTTGTGACAGAGGCCCTATGTTGGGTGAATGGTCAGTTCCCAGTGAGTGTGTAGTGTGTCCTGGCTTTGGTGGACACAGGAGCTGAATGCTCCCTGATATATTGTGACCCTGAGCAATATCCTGGGAACCTCAAGGTTGTAAATGGTTGCAGAGGTGAGACTGTCAGAATGGAAGAAGCCTGAATCTGCTTGGGAATAGGGGAATCTAACATTGTATATGATGTTATGCTCACCTCTGATTCTCTTACAGATAACTTTGGGTCACCCTTAGGTTATGTTCTTCTACAGTCTGCGGATTGGGCATGCCCCCTAGCCACAGTTGCTGCTTGCTGAGTGTGCCTGGAACCGCCTGCTGGTTCAGCTGCTGGCCTCGTGTGGAATGGGCAAGCTATGGACTTAATCTGAATAGGACTTTGAACCCAGGTGTATCCTCAGGCTTGAGGATTATGTTATTGGTCTGGCTACAGCGCTCTAGCTTTCTCGCATAGGGGCCACTGCAAAAGACTGGGGACACATGGATTACAAGGTGAGAATTCTGGAGGGGTGGGTTGTAAGATGGAAGTTTTCACTCAGAATTTCTAGAATCTCCCACTTGACCTTAGTCCAGTCACCGAGGACCCGCCCATGGAGTTCTGCCTGGAGGGGACAGGCAGGGAAAGAAGGATGCACTGGGGCTGCAGGGAAACAGAGCACAGAGTGTTAGCAGGAACTGGGGAGAAAGGACTTGGGGAGCACGCACACGGCGGCCGGAGGAGATGGGCAGGAGCAAGCTGTGAGAATAAAAACCCTTAACCCAACCTGGCCTTCTCCTTGTCCTCCTTCAGTTTCACTGGATTCACAGGGAACTCATATCCCTTTCTTACTATTTCCTTATTGTTCAGAATGTAGCTTTGAATTTTGTTAATCAATTTTTGTTTACTATAACATTTGTTTAGATGCTCAGCTTACTGTGAATATTTCATGTCCTCTTGCCTCTCTCTTACTACTTCACTTCATTTTAAAAAGTATCACCAGACATATATCTTACTGCCTTTTCAACATCTCACTTGATAGTAATACTATTAACAACAGCAGAAATCCATTAACATTTACTGAGAACTTAGCATGTGTCTGATCCTGTTTTAAGTGCTTCAGGATTATTAATTTATTTAATTTTCACACCAACCATACAGCACAGGTATTATTATATCCCCATTTTATAGATGAGGGCTTTGGGACAATTTGTTCAATACTGCATAACTGGTATTGTCAGAACCACACATTTCAAGATTAACATGGGCAAAACAAAGCTCTTGGTTCACATCTCTCAAATCTACTCCTCCCCATGATCCTCTTCACCATCATGTATCTACTTAATCAAAAATGTCTCTCCTCCCCTCTCTTTATTTACTCCAGCAGCAAATTTTGGATATATCCTGAATCTGATCCAAATCTGATACCTCTCTATTTCCACTAGTGGTACCCTAAGCCCAGCTCCCATCACTTCTCCTTCAGGCCATTTTAACTCCTTACCTGTCTCTCTGCTTCTACAATTGTCTGTCTGTAGCTCCACTGCAGTAAGAGTAAACTTTTTTTTCAAGTTTTTTAAAAGTTGTTTAAAATCTTCTAATAGCATCCTACCTCACCTGGAATAAAATTCAAACTCCTTGACAGAGCCTTCAGGTCCCTATATGATCAGGATTCTAGCCACATCTCCAGTTTCACCTACAACCACCATCCCTCTTTGCCACAGGGGCCTTCCCTTCTGGTTCTTTAACACTCGAAGCTCATCCTAACCTGCGGCTTTTCCAAAGTGCCCCTGCCTGGAATGCTGCCCCCTGAGATATTTGCTTACCTGATTCCCTCCTGTCATTTAACCTTCAGCTCAAATTTTATGTTCTCTGACCACATAATTTAAAGTCTCCCATTCCTTTACCATGTTTTATTTTCTTTTGGCATTCATATATATGAAATAGCCATATTTATTTAATTGTTTATTTTCTTTCTTTCCTCCACCATAAAACATCAGCAGGGACCACATCTATTGGTTTCACTGCTATATCCTCAGTGACTGGAACAGTGAGTGCCTGGCCATCAGTTGGTATTTGTTGAATGAATGCATCCAAATTGAAAGAGCTTTCCCTTTCACTCTTTTCCTAGCAGTAGTCTGCATTCAAAAAGCCTGTGACTACACACTAAATTTTGTTTTAGTTGTTCCATGTATGTATGTGTATATGTGCTTTATATATAGATGGTTATCTATTTATAGATATATATATATATCTCACATACGTATTTATATCCATAGATATAACTAGGTATATATATGCACATAGATAAATAGATACTGATATATACAAGAATACAGAGAGATATCTGTATCTCCTCACAAAAAAACTTTTAGAGAATGAAACATGTTGTTATTTCTTCTGTGTTCCAAAAGTTCTAGGAACGTAATACAGGTTTGATACCACAGCTAATGCAGTATGTTCCTTTGGATCACTGTTAGCCCAGAGAAACACTATCACTTGTGTTATACACACAGTTTTCTCATCCTTTCACACGCATGAGACAGAGAAGACTATTAAATTTGACCTTAGAGAAAGGCTGAATGAAGATTGGATCTTTAAAAAAATAAAGAAAGAAAGAACAAAACAACCAACTTTTAGGACAGAAGTACTCCACAGATCTCTATTTTTCTAGTAATACAATGAGGCATAAGAATATTGTGGTATAACCACAGATCTAAGGGTATGTTCAATGTTAACATTCTGAACATAAAGTTAACAATTTGGAGCAAAATCATTAAATGCCATAACTCTCTTAAGTCTCTTGAACCTGAAAGGTACACAGAATCTCTGCCTAGTACTTATTAAGCAGATAAATAGGAGGTACCATTTTACCAAAGGTAAAAAATGAGGCTAAGCATTAAAGATTCCTGCCATAGCTAATAGAAGCAGTAGAGTAAGGAACATTCAAAAAGGTACATAGCAATTCCTTATCTTAAATCTAAAGCTCCCAGTCACTTCCCCTCAAATACTTTATTGCCTAACACAGCAATAAATGAAACTAATGAAGCAAGAGCCACCCAAACTCTAATTTGGATGTATGTTAATATTAACATTCTCAATTCAAGGAGTTTCTCATTTAAAGAAAGGAAGGACAGGTTTGGATCCCTCACTCCCTAACCCTGTACTTTTCCCACTGCAAGAACCAGTCTCTATCTGAGTCAATTGTTGGCATTATTCAAGTCACAGAGTGAGCCCCTCACAGTATCTGTAAACAGGAAGTGCTATAAATTACAAGTCTATGATGATGATAGCTGTAATCGTAGGAATATGTATATTTGCACCACTCTTCACGCCTCCTGCTCTCCCCTGACTTCCTTTGGTACCTAAAGCAAGCCAGTTTCTCCTATCCTCCTAAAGATGCAGAAGCAAGCACGGTATCAAAAAGGGATGCGTTGATGATAACGTAAACTACACTATAAACTACAATAAATGCAAAGTTTAAAGAGTATGAATACATAAATGCAGTCACCCATAATCACTTGTATATGTTCTAAGATTGAAAGGTTAAGGTGGTACAAAGATAGAGGGAGAAAAGAAACGTTGACAAAGTGTCCCTGGATGTGTCCCACTCCCTATGGTAGCCACGGGAGGAGGACAGCAGCTGGTACCTCCTTAGAAGAGGGAAGGGGGTCCTGGCCAGTTATCTCCCCTCCTTTCCCCTCCCATGCAGCTCTGAGGTTTATCAATTGCAGGATTTGTCAGCTCAGAATAGCTAGAGGAAGAAGTCTAGGAAGAGGTGAATACCTTATTACCTTATTTGGACTCATGTTCTTTTCCATTGTTATTAATTTTTACTTCTACTCACTGAAAAGAAAAAGTGTGAATTTAATATATGTATTTTTCTAGGTTTATTGTTATTTCTCTGAAAAAGAATGACATCTTGAGGACTGTGAAAGCTGTAATACCCTTTCCACATGTTTCCTGATGCAGTCAGTCATCTTTAATCTTCTACCCAAGACATATCTGTCTTACTTTGCAATGCTCATAAAGGGAAGATTCTATGCTTTCTGCTTAGTACACAGTTCATGCAGAGAAGATGGTTTCATTAATAACAATTAAGGGGGAAAGATGATACTGAAACAGAAGATTAACCTACAATATAATTTTAAAACACGGGACAATGTCCAAATGGGGATCTCTGTATTTAAGGTTTGAAAAATCCAGCAATCAAATACCTTCTCTGGGTAGAGAAAGGAAAAGAAAATGGAAAAAAGGAGCAGAAAAGGTGAAGGGAGTAACCTGTGTTGAAGGGTCACACATGTAATACCCAGTCTCAGATTTTAAGAAACCTTTTCAAGGTCACATAGCTGGATAAGTGTTAGAACAGAATTCCAATCTAAACAACACTTACCAGCTCCAAAGGCCAGTGATCTCTGGGAAAGAGGAAGGAGGACATTTTCACCTAGAGTCACAGCACTGACTCTGAAGTTCTGAAACATTTGTCAAAAGGATATAGCTTTAAGAATGTTACTACTGCCTTACTGTTCTGTGCACTTTAGTACATAAAAAAAGTACACATACTCTGGACCCTCAATATGAGCTTGTGTAGCAGAGAAACAGATGAAGTGGGGAGATGATGATCACTGTACAAGGTACAGACTGGGAGCTAGTAGCCTTTCAGAACTCAGATGGCAAGTAGATAACTCCAATTCTTCTGGCAGGGACCTGAGAGTGACGGGCAGGGCCCAAGTTGAGTGACAAAGAAGTGAAAAGCATCCCCCATGCACTACCAAGAAGACAATATTTTCTAATATAAACACTCCAAGGAAATAAACCTCTTGGTCCTTCAGGCCCCAATTAGATGAACAGATTCTTTCCTTTGAAAACTACAAAGGGAGAATTAGAGTTCATCCTTTCAATCTTTCAAGTAGGCTTATGAGCACCTACTATGTGTCATGTACAGCTACAGACCCTAGAGAGCTTTGCTTAATGGGGAAGAGAGAAGTAACAGACAAATCAGATAAAATAACTTAGTAAAATATATGTAGTACATAGTGATCAATGCTACGGAGAAAAATAAAACAACGAAAGACGGATAAGCATTTGGCAATTTTCAAAACAGAGTAGTGAAGGAAGGCCTTACTGAGAAAACAACATGTGAGGGAAGAACTAAGGAGGTGAGGAAATGAACCAAGCAGATACCTGGAGGAAAAAGCTGCCTTCAAGGAAATGGCAACTTCAAAGGTCCTGAGGCAAGAGCATGCCTGTGAGTTCAAGGAACAGCAAGGCAGTCTGTATGGCTGGAGCAGAGAAAACAAGGAAAGGAGTAGTAAAAATTAAAGTTCAAGAGATAGGGGAGCACCAGATAATGTAGGGCCTCATAGGCTACTGCAAGGATTGTGACATTTAATTAAGTTGGAATGGGAAATCACTGTAGGTGAAGCTAGGAGTGCTATGATCTGTGAAATAATCTGATGTTTAAAAGGACAAGTCTGGTTGCTGGGTTGAGAAAAGACTCCAGGGAACAAGGGTAGAAGCTCAGTTACCAGACTATTGTAATAATTCCAGCAGGGGAAGGGTCAGGTATTGAATAGGGGTGGAGGCACTTAAGACAGTGAGGAAAGGCCATGTTCTGGAAATAGTCTGAAGGGAGAACCAATAGGACTTACTGACAGACTAGAGGATGCCAAGGCGTTTGGCCTGAGCCAAAGGACAGAGCTGCCATTTACCAGACCATGGAAGACTTAGAAGGAGGGGGGTTTCAGAGGCTAGCTCAGGAGTGTGACTTTATGTTGCACTTCAGATGTTTATAGAACATTCAGGTAAAGGGGTCAAGTAGGCAGCTGAATTTGATTCTGGAGTTCAAGGGAGAGGTCTGGGCTGGATACATAAACTTAGAAGCCTGTAGCCTAGCCTAGAAATGGTTTAAAGCACTGGAGCCGGGATGAGATCACCAAGAGTGTGAGCATGAATACAGAGATGGTCATGGATGGAGTCCAGAGCATTTCAATTTTAGAGGTCAGGGAGACAAGGAGAAACTGGGGACACACGCAAAGTAGGAGCAGCCAGTGAGGTAGGGAGAAAAATAGGGAGAGTGGTGTCCTGGAGTCAAGTAAATGAAGGGTTTCAAAGAGCAGGGTATGATCAACTGCATCAATTGCTGCTGGTAGGTGAAGGAGGACAATGACTCAGAACAGACCACTGGGCTCAGCACTGTGGGAACAATCGTGACCATGACAGGGCAGCTTGAGGGTACAGTGTGAGGGCAGGCCTGTTTGGAATAGGGTGAAGAGAGACTAAGACAACTTCTGGACAACTTTCTTAATATTTCTGGTAGGTCTCAAACAGTCTTGGACATGCTATTTAAATTCCTCACATCAAGTCCCTTCCAAATTGTAAAAAGTAAGCAACACTAGTGTTAAATGTTTAGTGTATATTATAGCTAACATACTACTTTTAGGTTAATGTCAGTTTATAACATAATAGATATATTTTTAGTGTGTTGAATGTCTATTTTACAGTGCATTAGAGTTTATGTTTCCACATAAACACATAAACTAATTAAATATTTATGCATATTTTACAGAACTTTTAAAGGAGAGATAATGTGATGTGGTAGACAGAACATTGATCAGGGAGCCAGGTGATCTGAGTTCTAGTTATAGTTCTTCCTTTAATTAGCTGCATAAATTCTGGAAATTGTCAGCATCTCTAGGCCTCTGTAAAATGAGTGTGTTAGAGGTGGAGCCAAGATGGCAGCATTGGTAAGACAGTGGGAATCCCCTCCCAAAAACATATAGATTTTTGAAAATACAACAAATACAACTATCCCTAAAAGAGAGACCAGAAGACACAAGACAACAGCCAGACTACATCCACACCTGCAAGAACTCAGCGCCTGGTGAAAGGGGTAAGATACAAGCCGCAGCCTGTAGGGACCTGAGGCCCCTAACCCCAGCTCCCAGCGGGAGGAGAGGAGTTGGAGCGGGGAGGGAGAGGGAGCCCAGGACTGCTAAACACCCAGCCCTAGCCATCCGCACCAGAGCGCAGACACACAGTGAATGCATGGGGTGCTGGAAACTAGGGAAGCAGGACAGTAAGACCTGTGAACGGGTCCCGCAGCCAGCACCCTTGGGACAAAGAAAAGCGAGTGCTTTTTGAAAGTCTTAAAGGGACAGGGACCCCACCGCTGGATGGAAGCATCCCGGGTCACAGTCCAGCAGCTGGAAATTCCAGGAAACTCCGGGTGCACTACCTCCCTGGGCAACAGCTCTGAGACCCCTCATGGAGGTAAACAGCCAAACAGCCCCCCATCCATTATCCCTCCGGGGTCCCACCATAGCAGAGTAGCAGCCTGAAGCTGGCCTCGCCCACAGCAAGGGAGCTTCCTCCATACAGGCTGGGCAAGATAGACACAATCTACACGCAATTGCCCAACACGAGCCACTAGGGGTCGCAGTTATCCCAGTAAAGAATGGCCAGGAGCAAGTGGAGAGAGTCTTGACTCTCCCAGCTGACAGATGACTCAATAGCATACCACTGCACCCATCAACATGAAAAGGCAAAACAATTTGATCCAGACAGCTTCGACATCTTCTACATCTTCCCTTGAGAAGGAACCTGGGGAGACAGATTTAACCAATCTTCCTGAAAAAGAATTCAAAACAAAAGTCATAACCATGCTGATGGACTTGCAGAGAAATATGCAAGAACTAAGGAGGGACAATACAGAAATAAAATAATCTCTGGAAGGACTTCAAAGCAGAATGAACGAGATGCAAGAGACCATTAATGGACTAGAAAACAGAGAATAGGAACGCAGAGAAGCTAATGCAGAGAGAGATAAAAGGATCTCCAGGAATGAAAGAATTTTAAGAGAACTGTGTGACCAATCGAAACAGAACAATATCTGCATTATAGGGGTACCAGAAGAAGAAGACAGAAAAAGGGATAGAAAGTGTCTTTGAAGAAATAATTGCTAAAACTTCCCCAAATTAGGGGAGGAAAGGGCCTCTCAGATCACAGAGGTACACAGAACTCCCATGACAAGGGATCCAAGGAGGACAACACCAAGACCCATAATAATTAAAATGGCAAAGATCAAAGACAAGGACAAAGTATTAAAGGCAGCCAGAGAGAAAAAAAAGGTCACCTACAAAGGAAAACCCATGAGGCTATCATCAGACTTCTCAACAGAAACCTTACAGGCCAGAACACAATGGCATGATATACTTAATGCAATGAAACAGAAGGGCCTCAAACCAAGAATACTGTGTCCAGCATGATTATCATTTAAATATGAAGGAGCGATTAAACAATTCCCAGACAAGCAAAAGTTGAGGGAATTTGCCTCCCACAAACCACCTCTACAGGGCATCTTAGAGGGACTGCTCTAGATGGGAGCACTCCTAAAAAGAGCACATAACAAAACACCCAACATATGAAGAAGGGAGGAGGAGGAATAAGAAAGGAGAGAAATAAAGAATCATCAGACCGTGTTTATAATAGCTCAATAAGCGAGTTAAGTTAGACAGTAAGATAGTAAAGAAGCTAACCTTGAACCTTTGGTAACCACAAACTTAAAGCCTGCAATGGCAATAAGTACATACCTTTCAATAATCACCCTAAATGTGAATGGACTGAATGCACCAATCAAAAGACACAGAGTAATAGAATGGATAAAAAAGCAAGACCCATCCATATGCTGCTTACAAGAGACTCACCTTAAACCCAAAGACATGCACAGACTTATAGTTAAGGGATGGAAAAAGATATTTCATGCAAACAACAGAGAGAAAAAAAGCAGGTGTTGCAATACTAGTATCAGACAAAATAGACTTCAAAATAAAGAAAGTAACAAAAGATAAAGGACATTACATAAGATAAAGGGCTCAGTCCAACAAGAGGATATAACCATTATAAATATATATGCACCCAATACAGGAGCACCAACATACCTGAAACACATACTAACAGAATTAAAGGAGGAAATAGAATGCAATGCATTCATTTAGGGAGACTTCAACACAGCACTCACTCCAAAGGACAGATCCACCAGACAGAAAATAAGTAAGGACACAGGCACTGAATAACACACTAGAACAGATGGACCTAACAGATATCTACAGAACTCTACATCCAAAAGCAACAGGATACACATTCTTCTCAAGTGCACATGGAACATTCTCCAGAATAGACCACATACTAGGCCACAAAAAGAACCTCAGTAAATTCCAAAAGACTGAAATTCTACCAACCAACTTTTCAGACCACAAAGGCATAAAACTAGAAATAAATTGTACAAAGAAAGCAAAAAGGCTCACAAACACATGGAGGCTTAACAACATGCTCCTAAATAATCAATGGATAAATCACCAAATTAAAATGGAGATCCAGCAATATATGGAAACAAACGACAACAACACAAAGCCCCAACTACTGTAGGATACAGCAAAAGCAGTCTTAAGAGGAAAGTATATAGCAATTCAGGCATATTTAAAGAAGGAAGAACAATCCCAAATAAATGGTCTAATGTCACAATTATCAAAATTGGAAAAAGAACAAATGAGGCCTAAGGTCAGCAGAAGGAGGGACATAATAAAGATCAGAGAAGAAATAAATAAAATTGAGAAGAATAAAACAATAGCAAAAATCAATGAAACCAAGGGCTGGTTCTTCGAGAAAATAAACAAAATAGATAAGCCTCTAGCAAGACTTATTAAGTGGAAAAGAGAGTCAACACACATCAACAGAATCAGAATCGAGAAAGGAAAAATCACATCGGACCCCACAGAAATACAAAGAATTATTAGAGAGTACTATGAAAACCTATATGCTAACAAGCTGGGAAACCTAGGAGTAATGGACAACTTCCTAGAAAAATACAACCTTCCAAGACTGACCCAGGAAGAAAGAGAAAATCTAAACAGACCAATTACCAGCAACGAAATTGAATCGGCAATCAAAAAACTACCAAAGAACAAAACCCCTGGGCCAGATGGATTTACCTTGGAATTTTATCAGACATACAGAGAAGACATAATACCCATTCTCCTTGGAGTTTTCCAAAAAATAGAAGAGGAGGGAATACTCCCAAACTCATTCTATGAGGCCAACATCACCCTAATACCAAAACCACGCAAAGACCCCACCAAAAAAGAAAACTACAGACCAATACCCCTGATGAACGTAGATGCAAAAATACTCAATAAAATATTAGCAATCTGAATTCAAAAATACATCAAGAGGATCATACACCATGACCAAGTGGGATTCATCCCAGGGATGTAAGGATGGTACAACATTCGAAAATCCATCAACATCATCCACCACATCAACAAAAAGAAAGACAAAAACCATATGATCGTCTCCATAGATGCTGAAAAAGCATTTGATAAAATTCAACATCCATTCATGATAAAAACTCTCAAGAAAATGGGTATAGAGGGCAAGTACCTCAACATAATAAAGGCCATATATGATAAATCCACAGCCAACATCATACTGAACAGCGAGAAGCTGAAAGCTTTTCCTCTGTGATCGGGAACAAGACAGGGATGCCCACTCTCCCCACTGTTATTCAACATAGTACTGGAGGTCCTAGCCACGGCAATTAGACAAAACAAAGAAATACAAGGAATCCAGATTGGTAAAGAAGAAGTCAAACTGTCAATATTTGCAGATGACATGATATTGTACATAAAAAACCCTAAAGACTCCACTCCAAAACTACTAGAGCTATTATCGGAATTCAGCAAAGTTGCAGGATACAAAATTAACACACTGAAATCTGTGGCTTTCCTATACACTAACAATGAACTAATAGAAAGAGAAATCAGGAAGACAATTCCATTCACAATAGCATAAAAAAGAATAAAATACCTAGGAATAAACCTTAGCAAGGAAGTGAAAGACCTATACCCTGAAAACTATAAGACACTCTTAAGAGAAATTAAAGATGTCACTAACAAATGGAAACTCATCCCATGCTCCTGGCTAGGAAGACTTAATATCATCAAAATGGCCATCCTGCCCAAAGCAATGTACAGATTTGATGCAATCCCTATCAAATTACCAACAGCATTCTTCAATGAACTGGAACAAATAGTTCAAAAATTCATATGGAAACACCAAAGATCCCGAATAGCCAAAGCAATCCTGAGAAGGAAGAATAAAGTGGGGGGGATCTCACTCCCCAACTTCAAGCTCTACTACAAAGCCATAGTAATCAAGACAATTTGGTACTGGCACAAGAACAGAGCCACAGACCAATGGAACAGAATAGAGACTCCAAACATTAACCCAAACATATATGGTCAACTAATATTCGATAAAGGGGCCATGGACATACAATGGGGAAATGACAGTCTCTTCAACAGATGGTGCTGGCAAAACTGGACAGCTACATGTAAGAGAATGAAACTGGATCACTGTCTAACCCCATACACAAAAGTAAATTTGAAACGGATCAAAGACTTGAATGTAAGTCATGAAACCATAAAACTCTTAGAAAAAAACATAGGGAGAAATCTCTTAGACATAAACATGAGTGACCTCTTCTTGAACATATCTCCCCGGGCAAGGGAAACAAAAGCAAAAATGAACAAATGGGACTATATCAAGCTGAAAAGCTTCTGTATAGCAAAGGACACCATCAATAGAACAAAAAGGTATCCTACAGTATGGGAGAATATATTCGTAAATGACAGATCCGATAAAGGGTTGACATCCAAGATATATAAAGAGCTCACACACCTCAACAAACAAAAAGCAAATAATCCAATTAAAAAATGGGCAGAGGAGCTGAATAGACAGTTCTCTAAAGAAGAAATTCAGATGGCCAACAGACACATGAAAAAATGCTCCACATCGCTTGTCATCAGAGAAATGCAAATTAAAACTACAATGAGATATCATCTCACACCAGTAAGGATGGCTACCATCCAAAAGAAAAACAACAACAAATGTTGGTGAGGTTGTGGAGAAAGGGGAACCCTCCTACACTGCTGGTGGGAATGTAAATTAGTTCAACCATTGTGGAAAGCAGTATGGAGGTTCCTCAAAATGCTCAAAATAGAAATACCATTTGACCCAGGAATTCCACTCCTAGGAATTTACCCTAAGAATGCAGCACTCCAGTTTGAAAAAGACAGATGCACCCCTATGTTTTTCGCTGCACTATTTACAATAGCCAAGATATGGAAGCAACCTAAATGTTCATCAGTAGATGAATGGATAAAGAAGATGTGGTACATATACACAATGGAATATTACTCAGCCATAAGAAAAAAACAGATCCTACCATTTGCAACAATGTGGATGGAGCTAGAGGATATTATGCTCAATGAAATAAGCCAGGCGGAGAAGGACAAGTACCAAATGATTTCACTCATATGTGGAGTATAAGAACAAAAGAAAACTGAAGGAACAAAACAGCAGCAGAAGCACAGAACCCAAGAATGGACTAACAGTTACCAAAGGGAAAGGGACTGGGGAGGATGGGTGGGAAGGGAGGGATAAGAGCGGGAAAAAAGAAAGGGGGCATTACAATTAACATGTATAGTGTGTGTGGGGGCACGGGGAGGGCTGTGCAACACAGAGAAGACAAGTAGTGATTTTACAGCATCTTACTATGTTGATGGACAGTCACTGTGAACGGGTATGTGGGGGGAACTTGGTGAAGGGGGGAACCTAGTAAACATAATGTCCTTCATGTAATTGTAGATTAATGATACCAAATAAAATTTTAAAAAATGAGTGTGTTAGATTAAATTATTTTTAAATCCTTTGCAACCTAAAAATCCTTAGACCTTTAGCAATTTTAAGGGCCTAAAGGATGTTTTACTTGATGTATCTTTACTTTTCCAATTAAGCACTGGCCAAACCTAGAATTTTTCTGATACTGAGGTCAATGTTAGCAAGTAATTTACACTTGTATTTTTCCTTTAGAAAACTCTAATCCTTTTTATCATAAACCCCAGAAACACCCTGTGGAAAAGTAGAGAAGCTAGGTGACTGCCTCTGAAGGTAATAAAGTAAATCATAACCCTGGGGGTGAAAAAGCTGCTGTTCTGCAGGACTCAGAGCTAGCACCCTAAGGCCAAAGGGAAGCCCCCTGAAGAGCGCTGAGCGCGGGGGATCCCAGCACAGGTCCAAAGTGCCATGGTGCTGTCTGTAGCTCCAAGGGGCCAGTTCAGAGGCAGCTTCTCATTTCTCTTGGGAGCTAGTGGTTCCTTTGGATGTGCTGAGCCCCTTCCCATTTCTTTCCTAATTCCCACAGATTTTTAGGGGGAAAGGAAGCTTCAGGTTCCTGAATATACGATTCTATATTAGGTGCTGTAGAGAGTCATGGGGAGGAAAACCTGTCACCTCCATCCTGGGGGATACAAGGAAGGTGGCAACAGCTAACATTTACTGAGCTTTTACTATGTGCCAGATAGTATTCTAAGTGTTTCACGAATAGTACCTCATTATTCATGACAACAACCTATGAAGTAGATGTTAACAGTCCAATTTTACACACATATAGCCAAAATAAAAGTTACAATCATCCAGTTGCACTGCCCAGTTACACAGCTAGAAGGTTCTGAGCTAGGAGATAACCCAGACAGTCTGATTCCAGAGTCCCTCTCGTAAGCATGGTGCTTTCCTGCCCTAAATCCCTCAGAGAACTCAGAGGTTCCTATTTTAGGAGCCCAGGCAAAACCATGACAAGAAATAATGCCTCCGCAGTACTAGAATGTATAGAAACACATGTAAAAAATCACTATACCTTCATAACACTGATGTTGGTGAGCAGGCTTTTGTTAGATTCAACTACTGTTTTGTGGTGACAAGATTTAGTCTGTAATAAACTTGAATTCATATAATAATGGAATCTTGCTGTATCCAAGTATAAATTAAAAACAAAAGTACTGACTATCTAGAGAGGAAGAAGATATCCATGCTAATATGATGCCATCAGAAGCTTCACCCTATCTGCTCTGCTCAGCAGCAGATGTGCATTTCCTATGAAGAAGGAAGTTGCAGGGAGTATATACAATAGCCCACTTACAATACTGAACACAGAAGCAGCAAGGCTTTTAAGAAAAAAAAAAAACATTGTAAGGAGCTCAAGCTGGACAGAATCCTGCTGATTTCTGCTTTTGTATGTCAAGCAAATACTTCTTTAGCAGGCAATGGACTGTGGTGATATGACTTTGTGACACAAAGGACCACATAAACAATGTCCCAAACAAGATTGGACAACACTTCCATACTGACTTAATTAGTGAAAAATAAACTTAGACCTCTGTGAGAGATACCAACAGAGACTGAAACCCTGATGTTACAGACAAATGTCCTCAATGAACAGAAAAGAAAATAAATAAAATACTTCAGTCCAGGTTGGTCCTGCGTCCATGTGAAGGCATGAGAATATGTTTTTCCCTAGCCGAATCTTCCTTTGCCTCAAAATGATGTGTCACCACCTAGCTGTTCACTGTTGTTTTGGACAAGTGTTGTCACATTCATTTCACGATGCACACCCTGATCATGTGGCATTCTCCCCTTACCTTGTCATTTCCACTCCTGTTTCGTACTACAGAGTACAGTGCTGCTTCCTCATCTACCCCTCCAAAGGCTTCTCTGCACCATTCTCTCTCATTGCAGGAAACAGCAGGCACTCAGCTGCTCAGCTCAGGAATCAGGAAATTGCCCTTAATCTCTCTCCCTCCTTCCATCCCTTCTTTCCTCCTCTCCCTCTTTCCCATCACCTCCTCTGACTCCCAGACATACATCCAGTTATTCACCAAGCTCTAAACCAGCTTCCTTCTAAGTCTCTCAATTCTGTTTTACATCTCCCACCCCTACTGCCACCACCCTAGCACCACTCATAAAAATTACTCTAAAGGTCTCCCCCCCAATGGGTCTCCCAGATCCACACCTGTTTCCACCTATTCCATTCCGTAGCTCTGCCAAGAGTGGCTTTTAAACACACCAGTCTGGTCGTGTTTTATTACCCTGCTCAGTGGCTTCCTGCACCTACAGGCCTGCATCCATGCAGAGCCTCTGCCTCGGTCTCTGTGCTCTGTTCATAACAGACGGCTCCCAGTTGTTCACACGGCCCCTGCTCCTCAGGGCTAGGCCTTCTTTGTACAACCCTTTCTCCTTTCCTTGTCTGCCTCGGCTCCAATGACAAGGACCTTCCTTAACCCTCTTAGAAGATGTCAAGTCCCCTGGCTATATATAGCCTCCACTGGACTTTGTGTTTTCCTTCAATGCTCTCCACTCCATAGAAGAACTCCCTGTGACAACAGGGATCACGTCTGTCTTCTTCACTGTAGTAAATCTCCAGAGCCTAGCACAGTACCTGGTACATTCAACAAATACCTTCTAAATTTACTCCAGAATCATAAGAGAATCATATGGCTGAAAGGAAATTTCTTGGTCACCTAGTCTAGTCCCCTGCCAGTATCTCAATTCCCCTTTTCTGGCATTATCTCCTCTTCTCCATTATGGTTTATAGAATTATTATTTAAGAAGTGAATTTTCTCAGGAAAGTGGTCTGCTATGAAAATTTTAAATTAACATATAACCTAGTGGTTAAAAAGCTTGGAATCTGGTGCTAGATTAACCAAGTTAAAATCCTGGATTTGTTATTTACTACTCCTGCAACTTGAGGCTTCTTACTTAACCTCTCTGTGCTTCAGATTACACATCTATAAAATGGGGATTAAAAGTATGTTTTTCATAGGGTTGTCATGAGGATTAAAGGAACTAAAATATGTAAAATGCACAAAACAGGGCCTGATACAGAGTAAGTACTACACTGGTGTTAGCTACTATTATTATTACTAGATTGTATATAGTACATGTATGCCACAACTTACATGTTAAAATAGCTTTATGGAAAAAGTCTGGTTTGCCAAATATAGCTCTAGAAAACTAACCTTTCAACTAACATGCACACAAAAGGTAACTTTTCACTAATTAAAATAAAATTCATAGTTTATTCATAGTTAGAGTCATCATTTTTATCCAGTAATGTCTATATCCAGTTCTCTTCCCTTCTGGACAAATGGAAGACTGAATTTCCTCTTCCTCCGTGGCTGGGTGGGACCATGTGAGTTGTGAAGAGAAGTGACCTGAGTCATGTCTAAACTGGAAGATTTAACTGCTGGAGTGAGACCATCTCAAATTTCCCCATCTCTGTGACCATGGAAGCATGTATTGAGATGGAAGCTCTGCCAGTGAGGGTCGCTGAGTGACTACAATGAGCAAAGCCCCCTGTCAACCCTCATTAAATTTGTTGCATGAATGAGAAACATGCCACTAAGATTTTGGCATGTTTGTTACAACAGTATAACCTTGCCCAATCTGACTGATGTAGTAATATCTTTCTTAAATGATCCAAAGGAGAAGAAACCTAGATAGCATTCTTTGGTCTTAACTCCCTTTCTGTTGACTTCCTCCACCTTTGACCAGCACACAAGAATGAAGAGTCTAACAGGAGGTTGAAGGAAGTCAAAATCTACCAGGAAACATACTGACCAACCAAACAAGCAGGTATGAATGTCAAGTAAGGTATGTTACTATGATCCAACAAGGCCCTCCTCCAAGTCCTTCTTTCTAGCATTACGATTTGATTATTCTGAAGCATTATAAATTCAAAGAATATTGGAGGCTCTGTCTCCACTTATCTATAAAAAAAGTTTCTTGAGACATTTTAAAACCATCTTTTTTTGTTATCTGTACCATCATAGTTTCTTCATCGAATGCAGACACTTGAACAGAAAAAGAAAAATGTCTAAATGACTAAATACTGAAATAAAAAATATCATCAGCAGATCTTGACATGAATGTATGGACTTTACAATTCATGAAGACATTTGTATTGACACTGTTGCCGCATAATTTAGTGAGATGGGTGTGTCAGGAGGAACAAAAGACTCTGTGCTTATCTCTTTGGTAATGAAATCTGTTAAGAGCCTATACATGGAATATCATGTCAAACATGGCTAAAGAGAAAAACATCTGGAAAGCTCCACTACAGAAGCACACAGTCCAGATGGTAGTTGAAAGAGCGTAGTAAATGCCAGTAATGCAATTCCTCCCGTCTCCCGAACAGAGGCTTTGCCGGCCCTCCCAGGAAAGCTCTCACTAAATCCAAGGGTAAAACATTACCACAAAACAAAAAGACCCCTGAGTGGTGAGGCGTCCACCCACCTGGATCAGTAACTGGAGACTTGCTCCCTCTCTAGCACAAAGGTATCTATCTGCCCTTGCTGAAGACACAGCACATTCAGTCAATGTAAAACCACCATAAGGGACTGACCACAGAGGAGCAGCCTCTTTAAATGCACCCTGAATGTTGCCAATGTTGCATAGGAATCAAAATTAAACAAAATAAGGATTTGTTTAGTGTTTATGTCCACCAGTAGACACTGAAGTGGACTCTGTTCATGGAATACTCTGGTTCACCATGGATAACTGCCATTTACTAGGTGGTAACTCTATGCCAGTCACTGAGTACATGTTTACAGTTATGATTTCATTTAATCCTGGACTCTGTGATGTAGGGTCTAGTAAGTATTAGCTTTATTTTACAGATAAGGAAATTGAGGCTTAGAAAAGTAGCTGACCCAAGGCCATATAGTTGAACTTGAATCCAGTCTACTTGGTTCCAAAGTAAATGCTCACAACAATACACTAAGTACCTAGGCAGAGTGGGATCAATCTCTCCAACACATAATGCAAAGTCCTAAGTGAAATCCTGCACACAAACCTAGACAAATTAAACCAGGGCAAGCAAAATTACTGTGCCTCTGGCTAATTAGAAAGCCTGACTTATCCTTAAAAAAAATTATTGGCTCAAAAATAAAAAAGACAGTGACAATAACTCTTTCTGGTGTAATCCATATTTTTCTTATTTATTAATGGCAAGTTTACAACTCATCAAAAGAACTGTCATTACTTGGAGTTTTGCCAAGAGTACTTAACTGCAATTATTTTTTAAAAAGTAAATGAAAATATATCAAGCTCTGTATAAGTTGACTACTACTGAGACAAAATGCTGCAGTAGGGTGAAGACTGACAAAACGCTGCTGCACTGTTAACTCTCATGGAAGTACATATAACCCATCAATTAGGGTTAGAGAATTTGGGCCACTGTGTACAGCAATTTGTGACAATTCAACTGTCAATTTTGGGATCAGAAAGATAGGAAGAGACTCAAGGGACTTTTCAATCACCTGGTAAAACAAGCAATAAATTAAAGATGTTGCAAATTATTTAGTAAAGTCAAAAAGAACCTAAAACGGTAATAATATTCAGAAACTATAATTGGTTCCTATAAAGCCCACTTATATCCTTATTCCAGAAAAAAAACATCAGTGGAAGAAGAAACAAGAGCTCTAACAGTCATCAACAAATTTAGCATATTGCTGAAGGGCAAGAAAGTGGAAAAACTCAAGGAAGTTAGAATACAGACTTCATCCTGTCACACTGAACTTTGACACAAAAGAGCTAATTACTAGGCATCTATTCTGAATAATTAAAATTACAAAATAAGAACAACTGTGATAGGGCTTCCTCAGAAAAAGGAGAAACACTGTTTTCTCCCCTTTTCCCTACCCACAAGCCTCTTCATTAGAAGGCTATACAATACAGTTTACCATGTTGAAAAACACCTCATCTTGAAACAACTGATATTTCAGTTTTTCTGAGGGTAAACTCAAAGAAGTTGATGAGATGCAAAAACTGAGTTAAAGTTGTAGCCATAGTCATGAAGTCTGCAGGAAGATACACGAACATTCTTTGGTCCTGGTTCGATAGCTTTAAAACAGACCTAGAGACCTACATTTACATAACCCTCCAAAAGGCAATTTATGATTTAAATTCAGCTTGTTCAGCCGCAGCTCTGGTAACTTAACACCAGAGCCCAAGCCTAAGAACTTCCTCCAGCAATCAGGGTGTGTCAAGGGCCACACAGGAGGAAGAACAAGGGCAAGATGTCTGACTTTGCTCTGACCCCTGGCTGAAGACCCTCCTCTACCATCCAAATTCTGCAGGACTGTATTAAATTCTAACCTACCCCAAAGTACCTGGGATGAGATGAAGGCTCAGATAACTTCTCTAATGTGACGTATGCAAAATTCTTAACACAGAAGGAAAGGAAAGGAGAAAAGCAGGAGAAAGAAATGGGGTGGGTGGGGTGGCAGGTGTGGGTAGGGAAGAAAGCCATACAGGGAAGGAGGTAAGGGATAATAGTTTTATAAGCCAAGACGTAGAGTAAAATTAAGAATAGGGGAAACAAAAGGGCAAGGATGGTATTCTCTCTCATTCTACTGCATTTCAAAATGTAGTGGCTGGCAACTACGAAGCAGTTTCAGTCCCTTTCTTTTCCCGATGGCACATAATCTCTTAATAAAGGTTATTCCAACCAACCCTTTGTCCCCATGTTTCCATTACAATATTTATGAGGATCATATGAGGAAATAATTGATAAAACCACATGGCCCATCTGGGTACTATTCACTCACAACTCAGAGACCATGCAGTCATAATGTTTAGTTCTGGGTACTACACTTTACAAAGGTCACAGGAAAACTGGAATGCATTCAGAGACAAGCGTACAGGATGGGAAAAAGATTTAAAACCAAACCAATGAGGATCGGATGTGTTCAGCCTACAGAAGAGAGGCCTTCAGATATTTGAAGGGCTCTTAAATGGGAAAAGGCCCATTCTTGTTTTCTATGGCCTCGAAGTTGGAGAGCTAAAATCAAAGGATAGGGAGAAATTTCAGCTTAATAAAGGGAAATCCTTCTTAGCAAGGCTATTCAGAGACCGAATAGGCTGCCTCAAAAGATGGAGTCTCAATTCATGCAAAGGATAGGCACCCACATAGCAATGCTTAGCAAGGGGTTTAAGCACTGATGGAATGTTTGGGCCCAGGTCAGTGTTTCTCTAAGTGTAATTCAAGGACAAACTGAATTCAAACTATCCAATGTGCTTATTTAATAGAAACTAATAGGAATTCAGAAAATACTGCAAATTCCTGGACCAGTCTCTAGGTTTCATGACTCAGAAGGGGAAGTACCTGGGAATCTGCATTTTAACAAGCTTTTCAGGTGATCCTAACGTACACTCAAGACTGTGAAGCACACTAGGTGACCTCTGAAGTTTCATCTATCACTTATCCTCTAATATTACTTGGCCTGTCCAAACAGTTGCCTTGCTTTGATCATTGATTTTTGTTGTTGCTTCTGTAAGAAAACACCTTCACTCAAGTTTCAGTAACTCCTCTTTGTCACTGAAAGCTTATCCATCCCTTCAAGATCAAGCTTAAATGAATGATAAATGATTTATTTTCTGATTTTCTAACCATATGTGACCCCTTATTGTTGTAAACTATATCATTGCTTTGTATGACACCAGTGGAACCTGCTACTATAAAATGGAGTTAATAATACAAATCTGTACTATAAATACTCTGGGGGTAAGGTCTGTGTCCCATTCCCCTCATTTTATCCTCATTATTTGGCACAAAAGTTGGCACACACTGTGTTATAAACATAAATATAACAAATATTTGCTGAATGAAAAAATGTCTTATATTGTAGATATTTTGTGAATACTTAAGTGTAAGCTCTGTGAAGGCAGGTGCTCATCTCCGGTCACTGTGGAGCTAGCACTATGCTTAAATAGACCACAAGGTCTGATAAACCTTGAATCACACTAACTGATGAGTAACAGCCATTTTCTTCCTGGGTTTTTAGGTAATAAGGCATTTTTACAAAGAGCCATCTCATCTAATGTCTGCCATTACTTCTTACAACTGCCACTAGCCTTAAATGTGTACCTCAAACATGTTTTTAAATGCAAACATTTTGAGATTCCCTAAAGATTGTAATGACCAAGAGTTGCAAAAGAGAGGCAGAAGTGCAGTAGGCTCCATTTCTCCTGCAGTACAAGAATAGTGAATACTCATGGAGATAACAGTAGTGCCCAAGAACAGCCCAACTGTCACATGAAAAACAGTATCACTAGTCCCTCCAACTCACGGAGGTCCTTGTTTCCACACATCATCAACTCCAGTTCCATTCTGCCTACTAAATACTTCATGTCACCCCAGCCTGGTGGGAAAGCCTTCCCATATCCCTGTTGCCAGCAATACTACAGCTAGTGCCCTCCTCCATTCCCTCTTTTCACCCAAATTCAGTGGATACAAGGTTTACACTCTCTGTTTCCACTCCCCCATCCCAATTTACTCCCGGCGTAATTGTTGCAAAAGTTCTCTTGATTCCTCTGTGGTAATTTCCCTTACATCCCCCTTCCCATGTGACATCTTCTGCTATATATATAACTGCAATGTGGAAAGTCAGCATTATGGTTCTAATCACCAAAACCAATGGCCTTTGATACTTGGGTTTGCAAAGAAGACTTAGTTCATATATTTGAAAAACTATATGCTGTAGTCAATTTAAGGAAAGGAGAAGGAGACTTAGGTAGCCAAAAATTGTAAAGCATTATAAGAAATACAAATTTTTTAAAACCTTCATTCTTTCAGAAGCATCTACCATGTAGAAGGGCCCTTTTCTCTTATGCTTTCTACTTGGGAGCCTCACCCCTGGTTTCATTTTCTACTTTGTTCTCTTTCTCCATTTTATCCTAAAGATAACAGTAATAGCAACAATACTTCTACTAGTAATAGCTACATTAGTCAAGCCCACTATATTGATGCTTTACATATTGTGGTTACTCCTTATAATAACCATGCATTATTCTCACTATTTTTAGTTGAAGAACTCAGTCCTAAGATTATACCACTACTAAGGGATTAACCTGAGATTCCAACCCATATCTGGTTCCACTAATATACCACTACACTATGCCATCTCTTAATAACTCTAATAGCTTCAGTTATTTTTGCAATTGCTTCCAAACTTTCAAGTTAGTCAAGTGTAAGAAAAGCCATGTTTTAGTAAGATAAATCTAGTGGTAACATGCAGGATGGATTGGAAGAGAATTAATTGGAGGTTGGGAAACCAATTAAAGATGTAATAATTTAGGCATGAGTCCATAATGGTCTGCACTAGGATGCTGGCAATGGGAATGGAAAAAAGAGACAGATATGAGAGAAATTATGAAAGATGAATTAAAAGAACTTGGCAACTGCTTTCACATATAAAGGAAGAGAAAAGCAAGCTGACTTATAAGTCTGTGTGACCAAGAGACAACATGAACTGAAATAGGAAAGACAAGGGCAAGATCAGAGTTTGTGGGGAAGGAAATGATAAATTTCTTGTTATAATTATTAAAAATAAACAACATTGCAACCTAGATGTAGGAAGGGAAGCATTTTACAATATATCTTTAAAATAAGAGTAGAAATGCCTTTCTGTTTTTCCTTAATGTGACACTAAAATTAAAGAGAAGGACTTTAGATTCACCTAAGAAGACTGATCTCTGATTGGAGTAAATAAATAGCCTTGTGTTCCTTGCATGCAATCCCTTTCTCTTCAGAACTTGTAAAAAGTGCAATGCCTGCAAATTCCAACACCATCCATTCAAAGGAGATGGCTAATAGGTCTCATCTGTTTAGCTGGAAAGCATATAACAGGTCCTTCATAAGAAGACCACAGACAATCGTTTGAGTGAAAATTTATGCAAAGTAACAGATTAGTAATAGTTTTACACCAGCAGGGCTTCATGTCTCATTATTTTATACTGACTACTAATAGAGTTTAGTATTAGAATTTGAAAAGGACCAGAAAATGGAACGCTCTCCCCACAGAATTTATTGTACTCTTTCAGCTATTATGGGTTTCATTACAGATTTCTACTCCAAGGCGTTATTCTTTGTTTTATTTTCAAAATGTGGCTCATACTTTAAAAATGGCTTTCTGGGAAACCTCTACATTTGCATGAATTCAAATGAAACTCTGTTCTCCGTCTGCTGTCATCATTCTGTTCAACAGCTTGTTACATATTTTATAGGGTTAGGACATGATTAACAATGGACTCCTCTACTGCATTCCATAAAACAACAAAATCAACAGTGACGCTGAGTAAAGTAAACATCCAGAGTGCTTTTAAATATTTGGTTTTATAGTTTTTAAATGACAAGTTTTTAAATGACAAGTGATATGTAGCCAAGGATGTAGCTACAGTACCACACTGTCACTGAGGACAACCTAATAACTGGAGAGATTCTGTATGAAGAATGTTCCCAAATGAGCTCTTCAAAATTCTCTTATGATATCCACTGGAACATCAAATGTCCCCCCGTATATTGCGTATCTCCCAAATGGAGAAAGAAGATGATAGAGGGAATTAAAATGCTACAACTGCAATAACTGTTACATAAATAAATCAAGTTGCTTTTTGGAAAGCAAAGGCATCAGAATATGGGGTAAGTTTCAAATGGTGCAGGAATGTTGAGGATGCATTCCAAATCCAACCCTGTATTCTACAGATTGAAGAAACAGAGTTACACACACCACCAGGTCACCATCAGCAGGACAAAAAGTGGTTTCCTTTTGTTGAGGAAGATAATAGAAAAATAAATGCTGGGAAGCAAAAGAGATCAAAAGGTGCAGTGAATAATGACTCTGATGTACTTCAAAATGGAAATTCTTCAAGCAAGTAGGTCTGGGTTTCAAGTAATTAACCTAACATTTGCACAATGGATTGTGACAAAATATAACGAAGTCAGCATATAAAAACACTGTCTGATAAATGTTAACTCAATGTTCATATCCTCTGGTAGACACAGCTGTTTTATTAGAGATGAGGACAAAGTATTAAAAACTGAGGGAAACACTGTTTTATGTACCTTCTTAGTCTAACTATTTTTAAGGTTAAAGAGTTGAAAGTTTACATATGAAATGTTTGGTTATAAAGCACTGAAAATCAAAATCCCACTCTTAGGAAAATACAAGTTTAAAAAACATTTTCCACACATAGTTTTTAAAAGCACTATTACTTTAAATACTGGAAATAACAATGCAAGTTCATGAAAAGAAATAAAAATCTCATTCATTTAACAGAAGCTAATAAAAAATGAGAGGAATGAGTACAGCATTATTGGCTTAAATAGCATCATTGTCATGTGGGCTGCGTGAGGGAAACCAACACTTACTGCAACCAGATACCTCTATTCTGGAAAAAGGGTAAAAACTGAATTTTGTTGCCCTGGCAGTACAAGCAGCATGATGTAACCAAAACCCAAATCGAGCCTTACCCAACTCTTACAAAGCAATGCCCATGATCTTTTTGTTTTTGTTTTATGTTTACTTTTCACTTAATGGTTAAATTCACTTTTTTTGTGTGTGCTGTTCTATGAATTTAAAAAGTTGCCACCACAAGAATCACAGAACAATTTCACACCCCAAAGCATGCCCTTGTGCTATCTCTTTGCACTGAAACCCTTCCCCAGCCTCTAACCCTGGCAATCACTGATATGTTTTTTTTTTTTTTTTTTTTTTTTTTAGATAATTATTTTTTATTGAAGGGTAGTTGACACACAGTATTACATCACATTAGTTTCAGGTGTACAACACAGTGATTCAACATTTATATACATGATAATTCTAAGTACCAGCTATCACCATACCAAGTTGTTACAATATTTTGACTATATTCCTTATGCTATACATTACATCCCGGTTGCTTATTTATTTTACAATTGGAAGTGTGTACTTTTTCTTGGTTGTTGTTGTTAGGGCATCTCTCATATTTATTGATCAAATGGTTGTTAACAACAATAAAATTCTGTATAGGGGAGTCAATGCTCAATGCACAATCATTAATCTACCCCAAGCCTAATTTTCGTCAGTCTCCAATCTTCTGAAGCATAACGAACAAGTTCTTACATGGAGAACAAATTCTTACATAGTGAATAAGTTACATGGTGAACAGTACAAGGGCAGTCATCACAGAAACTTTTGGTTTTACTCATGCATTATGAACTATAAACAGTCAGTTCAAATATGAATACACATTTGATTTTTATACTTGATTTATATGTGGATACCACATTTCTCTCTTTATTATTTTTAATAAGATGCTGAAGTGGTAGGTAGATACAACATAAAGGTAGAAAACATAGTTTAGTGTTGTAAGAGAGCAAATGTAGATGATCAGGTGTGTGCCTGTAGACTATGTGTTAATCCAAGCTAGACAAGGGCAATAAAACATCCACATATGCAGAAGATTTCTCTCAGAACAGGGGGGGTGAGGTTCTTAGCCTCACCTCTGTTGATCCCCAATTTCTCACCTGATGACCCCCCTGCGACTGTGCCTGTCTTAGGTTGTTCCTCCCTTGAGGAATCTTACCCGTCTCTGGCTAACCAGTCATCTTCCGGGGCCATACAGGGAAATGTTAAGTTGGTAAGTGAGAGAGAAGCCTTATTGTTTGAAATGGTTAGCTTTTTATTTCTTTGCATATTTATGCCCTGTGGCTTCTATGCCCAGCATTTGTCTTGAGGTATCTTTACCACTTGGAGGAGTTATGATACTCGGTAAATTTGATATGAGGCACGAATTCTATTTAAGAATTCGTTGTAATTAGGAAGAAAGAAGAAAAGCTATAGAAGTAGCAGGTGGGAGAAAACATGGGAAGATTGATTATTTCTTTGACATATCTTCTTGTAGAGTAACTTCAGCATGTATAGATTTTAAGCTACTACTTAAATTGCGCACACACATTAACATAATAGGAGTATAGTTACATAACCAAAGCATACCTGTAATTACCAGCCATCTCCAGTGAAACCAAGAAAACCAGTTAGGCACCCTAGGCATTTGTGAAAACTTATCAATGACATGATGGTTATTATCTAACTGAATTTGAGTAGTTTGAGAAAAATCAGACAAATTAAAACAACCCATTCCTGGGCACTGTTCACATCCCATATGTTCTTTTAACAGTAAATAGTCTGTAGTTGTAAGATTTTGGAGCGCTACAATTTGCACTTCTCCTAATTCTTGGTTGAGTTCCAACAGTATAGATCCAGTCAAATTTGTTGTTTTACTGTATGCACAGGCCAGCTTAGATATCTCCTTCATTCCCATGGCAAGTCCAGGAGCTGGTGGGATGAGTGCATCTACAGCTGTAGCAGTGCGTGGATCTTTGTTGGGGTTTTTTGATGATCATCTTCTGGCATGAGTCTTCCAGAGAGTGCTGATGTTGGAAGTTCTTTTTCATATCGTATCTTAGTTCATTTTCGGGGTAGCCAAATTAGGCTTTGATCCTCTGTATAAACGCAAACAGACCCTTTGCCTACACTTTTATATGTCCTTTATATCATTGTGTAGAACTCATTAGAGGTCACCACATAGGAACTACATTTTTTTTTTTTAATCATTAATCTACACTTACATGACGAATACTTTGTTTACTAGGCTCTCCCCTATACCAGGTCCCCCCTATATACTCCTTTACAGTCACTGTCCATCAGCGTAGCAACCTGTTGTAGAATCACTACTTGTCTTCTCTGTGTTGTACAGCCCTCCCCTTTCTCCCACCCCACTATGGATGCTAATCTTAATACCCCCCTACTTCTCCCCCCCTTATCCCTCCCTACCCAACCATCCTCCCCAGTTCCTTTCCCTTTGGTACCTGTTAGTCCATTCTTGAGTTCTGTGATTCTGCTGCTGTTTTGTTCCTTCAGTTTTTCCTTTGTTCTTATATTCCACAGATGAGTGAAATCATTTGGTATTTCTCTTTCTCTGCTTGGCTTGTTTCACTGAGCAAAATACCCTCCAGCTCCATCCATGTAGCTGCAAATGGTTGGATTTGCCCTTTTCTTATGGCTGAGTAGTATTCCATTGTGTATATGTACCACATCTTCTTTATCCATTCATCTATCGATGGACATTTAGGTTGCTTCCAATTCTTGGCTATTGTAAATAGTGCTGCGATAAACATAGGGGTGCACTGATCTTTCTCATACTTGATTGCTGCATTCTTAGGGTAAATTCCTAGGAGTGCAATTCCTGGGTCAAATGGTAAGTCTGTTTTGAGCATTTTGATGTACCTCCATACTGCTTTCCACAATGGTTGAACAAGTTTACATTCCCACCAGCAGTGTAGGAGGGTTCCCCTTTCTCCACAGCCTCGCCAACATTTCTTGTTGTTTGTCTTTTGGATGGCAGCCATCCTTACTGGTGTGAGGTGATACCTCATTGTAGTTTTAATTTGCATTTCTCTGATAATTAGCGATGTGGAGCATCTTTTCATGTGTCTGTTGGCCATCTGTATTTCTTTTTTGGAGAACCGTCTGTTCAGTTCCTTTGCCCATTTTTTAATTGGGTTATTTGTTTTTTGTTTGTTGAGGCGTGTGAGCTCTTTATATATTCTGGACGTCAAGCCTTTATCGGATGTGTCATTTTCAAATATATTCTCCCATACTGTAGGGTTTCTTTTTGTTCTATTGATGGTGTCTTTTGCTGTACAGAAGCTTTTCAGCTTAATATAGTCCCACTTGTTCATTTTTGCTGTTGTTTTCCTTGCCCGGGGAGATATGTTCAAGAAGAGGTCACTCATGTTTATGTCTAAGAGGTTTGTGCCTATGTTTTCTTCCAAGAGTTTAATGGTTTCATGACTTACATTCAGGTCTTTGATCCATTTTGAGTTTACTTTTGTATATGGGGTTAGACGATGGTCCAGTTTCATTCTCCTACATGTAGCTGTCCAGTTTTGCCAGCACCATCTGTTGAAGAGACTGTCATTTCGCCATTGTATGTCCATGGCTCCTTTATCAAATATTAATTGACCATATATGTCTGAGTTAATGTCTGGATTCTCTAGTCTGTTCCATTGGTCTGTGGCTCTGTTCTTGTGCCAGTACCAAATTGTCTTGATTACTATGGCTTTATAATAGAGCTTGAAGTTGGGGAGTGAGATCCCCCCTACTTTATTCTTCTTTCTCAGGATTGCTTTGGCTATTCGGGGTCTTTGGTGGTTCCATATGAATTTTTGAATTATTTGATCCAGTTCATTGAAGAATGTTGCTGGTAGTTTCATAGGGATTGCATCAAATCTGTATATTGCTTTGGGCAGGATGGCCATTTTGACGATATTAATTCTTCCTAGCCATGAGCATGGGATGCGTTTCCATCTGTTAGTGTCCCCTTTAATTTCTTTTAAGAGTGACTTGTAGTTTTCAGAATATAAGTCTTTCACTTCTTTGGTTAGGTTTATTCCTAGGTATTTTATTTTTTTTGATGCAATTGTGAATGGAGTTGTTTTCCTGATTTCTCTTTCTGTTGGTTCATTGTTGGTATATAGGAAAGCCACAGATTTCTGTGTGTTGATTTTGTATCCTGCAACTTTGCTGTATTCCGATATCAGTTCTAGTAGTTCTGGGGTGGAGTCTTTAGGGTTTTTTATGTACAGTATCATGTCATCTGCAAATAGTGACAGTTTGACTTCTTCTTTGCCAATCTGGATTCCTTGTATTTTTTTGTTTTGTCTGATTGCCGTGGCTAGGACCTCTAGTACAATGTTAAATAACAGTGGGGAGAGTGGGCATCCCTGTCTAGTTCCCGATCTCAGCGGAAATGCTTTCAGCTTCTCGCTATTCAATATAATGTTGGCTGTGGGTTTTTCATAGATGGCCTTTATTATGTTGAGGTACTTGCCCTCTATTCCCATTTTGCTGAGAGTTTTTATCATGAATGGATGTTGAACTTTGTCAAATGCTTTTTCAGCATCTATGGAGATGATCATGTGGTTTTTGTCTTTCTTTTTGTTGATGTGGTGGATGATATTGATGGACTTTCGAATGTTGTGCCATCCTTGCATCCCTGGGATGAATCCCACTTGGTCATGGTGTACGATGGTTTTGATGTATTTTTGAATTCGGTTTGCTAAAATTTTGTTGAGTATTTTTGCGTCTACGTTCATCAGGGATATTGGTCTATAGTTTTCTTTTTTGGTGGTGTCTTTGCCTGGTTTTGGTATTAGGGTGATGTTAGCTTCATAGAATGAGTTTGGGAGTATCCCCTCCTCTTCTATTTCTTGGAAAACTTTAAGGAGAATGGGTATTATGTCTTCCCTGTATGTCTGATAAAATTCCGAGGTAAATCCATCTGGCCCGGGGGTTTTGTTCTTTGGTAGTTTTTTGATTACCGCTTCAATTTCGTTGCTGGTAATTGGTCTGTTTAGATTTTCTGTTTCTTTTTGGGTCAGTCTTGGAAGGTTGTATTTTTCTAGGAAGTTGTCCATTTCTCCTAGGTTTCCCAGCTTGTTAGCATATAGGTTTTCATAGTAGTCTCTAATAATTCTTTGTATTTCTGCGGGATCTGTTGTGATTTTTCCTTTCTCATTTCTGATACTGTTGATTTGTGTTGACTCTCTTTTCCTCTTAATAAGTCTGGCTAGAGGCTTATCTATTTTGTTTATTTTCTCGAAGAACCAGCTCTTGGTTTCATTGATTTTTGCTATTGTTTTATTCTTCTCAATTTTATTTATTTCTTCTCTGATCTTTATTATGTCCCTCCTTCTGCTGACCTTAGGCCTCATTTGTTCTTCTTTTTCCAATTTTGATAGTTGTGACATTAGACCGTTCATTTGGGATTGCTCTTCCTTTTTTAAATATGCTTGGAGTGCTATATACTTTCCTCTTAAGACTGCTTTTGCTGCGTCCCACAGAAGTTGGGGCTTAGTGTTGTTGTTGTCATTTGTTTCCATATATTGCTGGATCTCCATTTTGATTTGGTCATTGATCCATTGATTATTTAGGAGCGTGTTGTTTAGCCTCCATGTGTTTGTGAGCCTTTTTGCTTTCTTTGAACAGTTTATTTCTAGTTTAATGCCTTTGTGGTCTGAAAAGTTGGTTGGTAGGATTTCAATCTTTTGGAATTTACTGAGGCTCTTTTTGTGTCCTAGTATGTGGTCTATTCTGGAGAATGTTCCATGTGCACTTGAGAAGAACTTGTATCCTGTTGCTTTTGGATGTAGAGTTCTGTAGATGTCTATTAGGTCCATCTGTTCTAGTGTGTTGTTCAGTGCCTCTGTGTCCTTACTTATTTTCTGTCTGGTGGATCTGTCCTTTGGAGTGAGTGGTGTGTTGAAGTCTCCCTAAATGAATGCATTGCATTCTATTTCCTCCTTTAGTTCTGTTAATATTTGTTTCAGGTATGTTGGTGCTCCTGTATTGGGTGCATATATATTTATAATGGTTATATCCTCTTGATGGACTGAGCCCTTTATCATTATGTAATGTCCTTCTTTGTCTTTTGTTACTTTCTTTATTTTGAAGTCTGTTTTGTCTGATACCAGAATTGCAACACCTGCTTTCTTCTCTCTGTTGTTTGCTTGAAATATCTTTTTCCATCCCTTGACTTTAAGTCTGTGCGCGTCTTTGGGTTTGAGGTGAGTCTCTTGTAAGCAGCATATGGATGGATCTTGCTTTTTTATCCATTCTATTACTCTGTGTCTTTTGATTGGTGCATTCAGTCCATTTACATTTAGGGTGATTATTGAAAGGTATGAATTTATTGCCATTGCAGGCTTTAAGTTTGTGGTTACCAAAGGTTTAGGGTTAGCTTCTTTACTGTCTTACTGTCTAACTTAACTCGCTTGTTGAGCTATTATAAACACAATCTGATGATTCTTTATTTCTCTCCCTTCTTATTCCTCCTCCTCCCTTCTTCATATGTTGGGTGTTTTGTTGTGTGCTCTTTTTAGGAGTGCTCCCATCTAGAGCAGTCCCTGTAGGATGCCCTGTAGAGGTGGTTTGTGGGAGGCAAATTCCCTCAACTTTTGCTTGTCTGGGAATTGTTTAATCCCTCCTTCATATTTAAATGATATTCATGCTGGATACAGTAGTCTTGGTTCGAGGCCCTTCTGTTTCATTGCATTAAGTATATCATGCCATTCTCTTCTGGCCTGTAGGGTTTCTGTTGAGAAGTCTGATGATAGCCTGATGGGTTTTCCTTTGTAGGTAACCTTTTTTTTCTCTCTGGCTGCTTGTAATACTTTGTCCTTGTCTTTGATCTTTGCCATTTTAATTATTATGTGTCTTGGTGTTGCCCTCCTTGGATCCCTTGTCATGGGAGTTCTGTGTACCTCTGTGGTCTGAGAGGCCATTTCTTCCCCTAGTTTGGGGAAATTTTCAGCAATTATTTCTTCAAAGACATTTTCTATCCCCTTTTCTCTCTCTACTTCTTCTGGAATGCCTATGATTCTTATATTATTTCTTTTATATTGATCACTCAGCTCTCTTAAAATTCTTTCATTCCTGGAGATCCTTTTATCTCTCTCTGCATCAGCTTCTCTGCGTTCCTGTTCTCTGTTTTCTAGTCCATTAATGGTCTCTTGCATCTCGTCCATTCTGTTTTGAAGTCCTTCCAGAGCTTGTTTTATTTCTGAATTCTCCTTCCTTAGTTCTTGCATATTTCTCTGCAAGTCCATCAGCATGGTTATGACTTTTGTTTTGAATTCTTTTTCAGGTAGACTAGCTAAATCTATCTCCCCAGATTCCTTCTCAGGGGAAGATGTAGCAGATGCTGAAGCTGTCTGGGTTAGTCTTGTCTGGATCATATTTTTTTGCCTTTTCATGTTGACAGGTGCTATTGACTGTCAGCTGGGAGGGCCAAAATTTTCACTTACTACTGGCCTTTCTTTACTGGGGCAACTGCGACCCCTAGTGGCTTGTGTTGGGTAATTGCGTGTAGAGTGGGTCTTTGGGTCTTGCCTGGCCGGGAGGGAGAAATTTCCCTTTCTGTGGGCGGAATTTGTCTCAGGCTGCTTCTCTGCTTTCGCAGCGCCCGGTGGGGTGATGGATGGGGGGGCTGCTTGACTGTTTGCCTCCGTGAGGGGTCTCAGAGCTGTTGCCCAGGGGGTTAGTGTACCCGGTTTTCCCTGTAATTTCCAGCTGCTGTACTGTGACCTGGGTTTTTTCCGTCAAGCTGTTAAGTCCCTGTCCCTTTAAGACTTTCAAAAAGCCCCCGCTTTTCTTTGTCACAGGGGCATCAGCTTCAGCACCCGCTCAGAGGTCTTACTCCCTGTTCTCCCAGTATCCAGGGCCCCCTGGGCATATACTGTGTCTGCGCTCTGGCCCGGATGGCTGGGGCTGGGTGTTCGGCAGTCCTGGGCTCCGTCTCCCTACCGCTCTGCCTATTGTTCTCCCGCCGGGAGCTGGGGGGAGGGGCGCTCGGGTCCCGCCGGGTCGGGGCTTGTATCTTACCCCTTTCACCAGTCGCTGGGTTCTCGCTGGTGTAGCTGCAGTCTGGCCACTGTCCTGCGTCTTCTGGTCTCTCTTTTAGGGCTAGTTGTATTTGTTGTATTTTCAAAAGTATATATGTTTTTGGGAGGAGATTCCCACTGTCCTACTCACGCCGCCATGTTGGCTCCGCCTCTGTCAATCACTGATATGTTTTCCATTGCTGTAGTTCTGCTTTTTACAGGATGACACGAATGGAATCCTACAGTATGTAGCCTTTTTAATCTTGCTTTTTTCACTTAACATAATACACAGGAGAGTAGCCCATGCTGTTGGTGTCTGTCATAACATGGATATACCACAGTTTGTTCACTCATTCACCAACTGAAGCGGTAATTAGGCTATATTCAGTTTTTGTAAAATATTAATAATGTTGATATAAACACTCACTCAGGTTTCTGTGTGGAGTGGCTGGGTCATATGATAGGTGTATGTTCCTTATAACTTTATAAGGAACTGCTCAACTGTTTTCCAAAATGGCTGTACCATTTCGCATTCCTGCAGCAATGAATGAGAATCAATATGTTCCCTGTCCTTGCCAAGACATGGTATTTCCAGTTTTTTGGTTGCTGTTTTTAAAAGACATTCTAATAGGTGTGTAATGGTTATCTTATTGTGGCTTTAATTTTAATTTTTTTAATGACTAATGATGCTTGAACATCTTTTCATGTGCTTATTTGCCACTGGGTTATCTTCTTTAACAGGCACGTGTTTAAATATTTTGCCTTTTTTAAAAAATTGAATTGTCTATTTTCTTCTTGTTGAGTTTTAAGAGTTCTATATATATTCTGGATACAAGTCTTCTTCCATATATGTGACTAACAAATATTTTTCTCCCCTTTACAGTCTTTTTTACCTATCTTCTCAAATATTCCCCTGGCTCAGTTTGTCACATTCTGTCAATGAGTTAGCCAGCATGGGGTTATAATAATCACTCTGAAGGAAGTAAATACAGTGAAATGATAAAGATAGGGTTATCAGGAAAGAGTCTCTGAGAAGCTGGTATTTGAACTGAGATGCAAATGATAACACAGCAATGAAAAGAACTGACAGGCAGAGAGAAGAGCAAGGCAAACACCCTTTGGTGGGAAAGAGTTTGGCAAGTTCAAGGAAAAGAAGGTAGGCTATCACGGCTGGAGCTCAGTGAGGGAGGCAGAATGAGGCAGTAGAGGCAGGGACCAAATCACGTAAAGTCTTATAAGCCTCAGAGGAGTTAGAAGATGCCGTTGAAGGGTTTTAAGCTAAGAAAATATTTCAATGTACTTTAAGACATCTCTGGCCACCACGATGAAGGATTAATTGGAGGGGCAAGCAAGGAGACAGGAAGTCACTACAATCCAGGCAAGAAATGATGTTGGCGGTAACTGGAGTGGTGGCAGTGCAGAATGACTACAGTGAATAGATTCAAAGTGTATTTTGGAGCTAAAACCTAAAGGACTCTCCAATGGCCTGAAATATGGAAAATTTTTTTTAAATGGAAGAATCAAATATGACTTCGAGGCTTGGGGACCAAGAAAACGGGGTGGATAACAGTGTCATTTGGTGGGATGGAGATGAAATGACTGGAGGAGTGAAAATAAAGAGTTCCATTTGGGACATGTTAAAACTGAGATGTCTGAGAGATACCCAAGTAAAGATTTCAAATCAATAGATAGAATACAACAGAGAGGCCTGGATCAGAGAGATAAATTTGAGAGCTAGAAGCATATACATGTGTGAGAAAGGAGAGTACAGGTAGAGAAAAGAGGGGAATTGAGGATATAGCCCTTAAGGACTTGAACATTATCCTGGCATATCAGTTTACATGTCCCTCTCCCCAAACTGGCCTGTGAGTTCTTCAAGTGCATGTCTTTTCCATATCCATATCCATATTTAACAAATCTTGGTGCCTAATACTTAATGAGTGCTAATAAGTGCTTATGGAACTCTCGCAGGGGTAATATGTGAGGGAAGATGACGTCGGGATGTCCCAGGTGTACTGGAGTGGTAAAGATGAGCAACTATGAGGAGACTGCAGTCCTGGAGTGGAGGCTTTAAGCACCAGATTTTGCAGTGTCCATGCTGGGCAACTAGTATCTCAAGCAAAAAGGGGCTCTTCAAAACAGCAGATTAAAATATTTGTTAAGTAAAGGAAGTTGGTTTTCAACTGGAACTTTTATGAGGATCTCTTTTCTACTGCCTTTTAGTTTCTACCTGCAAAATAATGTTGAGCTCTTTCTGTTTATTAGAGCTTACAACCTAATGGGTCAGATGACAGGGCTAAATTGAGACTGAGTACCTTTAGGTATGATGTTCTGAAATAATCTCTCTGGCATTGCTAAGAATGCAAAAAGACTCCAATAATCCCTGCCACTGCTACCCTAGATTTCTTCCACATTTGATTTGTCCCTCCAAAAGACTTATTAGGAAAAAGCCCAAATAAAAGCTCAACCTAATTCTATCATGATATAAGATTCTCCTCCTTGATGGTTCAGCTTTATTGGAGGGAAAATCAACCTAATAACTCAGCAAAAACTGGGATCAAGAGATCCCTAACAGGAGAGACTCCTAACCAAAGATACTTGAAATCATTCTAGCTGTTTTGAAAATATATTCTGAGTTTTCACTGTAGCCATGTATTTCTATACAAACACACACAAAATCTCACTTTGTGGAAAATGGAAACTGGCAAGTTATTTATACAAATAATGGTAAATTAAAGAATATATTGATTCTCTTCTCTACTTCTTCATTAACAAATGAGAATCCACAACTTAAGTATGACATAAAAAGCCATTTTATAAACATCTTTACCAGTTGGATACTTTAATTATTTTACATTAAACTTCCTATTAAAAAATATTATTTCGTAAGTGCCAGGCAAAGTGAGTTCATGCTATGTAAAAATCTGACGATCCTTCTGCATAGCCTAAGACATTTACTTATCACTGAACATCCATGGGCTTTCCCACAACTCTCCAGCTACCATGCAGTTAGGTGGAGCCATATATTGGTTCTGGCCAATGTGCTGTGAGTGAAAGAACATGTCACTTTCATGCTGAAAAAGAGTAGTGTGTAACTCTCCAACCCTCCCTTAGCCTTCTGCAGTGACCAAGGAGGCTACACGTTTCAGATAGCACAGCTGCAAAATAGTGAAGTTTCTATCAGCCTCAGTACCTCAAAAACTACGTGCCACAGAATCTCTGACCTAAGTTAGATGTGTGATGTCAACAAGAACCAGACTTCTGTTATGCTAAATTACTAAGATTCTGATTTTGCTGTTACAACATAGTTTAACCTATCCTTAGTAATACACCTTCACAGCTGAAAATCACATTTATAATTATGGATATTCTGCAGGAGATATGTTCAGAGACTAATTTTGGTCAAAGAACCCATTTTACATTGCACAAATGTCTATTTAATTTGTAAGTATATTTGCAAAAACTAATTCTTTTAAAGTAGAGGTTAGCACGTGGTCTTTGATTTTAAAAGAGTTCTTTTATTTCCAATTATTACCTCCAGAAATGGTTTGTACAGTGTGGTCTGGAGCATCCCGTGGACATAGTTACAGCTTGTGTTGTCTTGTTTGTTTCATCTTTAGGGATCATCTAAAGTTAGCTTATGATACAGATATCAACTAAAAATACTACCAAAACAGCCTATTTAATAGAGAGGGGAGTCTATAATTACTTCAGAGAGGTAATGTTTGCTTACACTTCAACATATAAGTTAACAGACTTCTCATTATAACAGTAAACTTCCAAGGGTCTGCATCTAAATTTTATACCGTAAGAAAATGCAATGATCTTACTTCTACATGAGTTTCTCTGTGTATGTGAGTGTTGTGTTTTCTTCCTTTCCAACTTAGTAATATCACAGCACTCATCAAACAGTTGGATCTGAGAAATGATAAAGCCAGTCTGCCCCTTATGTTATTTGTACCCAGGAAACTGACAACACCTTGCTATTTGTTTTTTGGTTGGTAACAACGTTAGTCTGAACATCATTATGCATACTGCAGTTGCATATTTATTTATCCTTCCAAGAGAAAAGAAAAAATAATTTACTAGTGTAATATAAGAACAATTGGACACTTTAAACTAATAGCTAGTGAATTTATAATCCACAAAAAGAAACGTTTCTTCTTATACCATATAAACAGTCAGCCAACCCTTGGAATTTACTAATTAATTCACAGGGCTTTTTTTTTAAGCTAAATAACTTAATAATTGATGAAATCTTTAATTTTTGTCACCTAACTCTGAAAGTAATTAAGTTTTGTGCTCTAGGAAATCACCTCCTGAATCCTGCCTAGGACTTTCCCTCTCACTCCAGGCACCCTCTGGGGTGGAGGGAACAACACAGGAAGTGTAACCACACCCCGGATGTCTCTATTAGGCTTACCTCAGCCAGCTGGACCAAAGTTCTAAGTCTCTCTTCTAGACTGGTAAAACTTTGAGCTTAATTCTCTTCTTAAAGGAAAGGAAAGTGGTTTTGTTGTTTTTACCAGCTTTATTGAGGTTTAACTGAAACAAACTATATATTTGAAATGGACAATTTGATAATTTTTCACATATGAAACTATCATTTTTTTATCGAAGATAATGAGCATATACATTGCTCCCCAAAATTTCCTTGGGCCCCTTCTCTCCCATATCCCCCACTCCCCACCCCTGTTCCCAATCTATAGTGCATTCTGACACTGTAACTTACTTTAAATTCTCTAAAATTCTGTTCAAATGGAATCATGCAGTATGTACTTTTTTTGTTGGCTTATTTTGCTTGTAAATCAAACAAGGAGGCCATTAGACTAAGGTGGCTCTAATGCTTTGGTAGCCTATGTAAGCAAAACAAAACTTAAATCAGAGTTAATACCTATGCCTCAAGGTTAGGAAGAACCAATTAAAAACACCCAATCAGACTTTCCCAAATAATGCAGCTGCTTCAACTATAGCCAATCAAATGATTTCCTTGCTTTGCTTCCATATCTCCTCTATAAAAGCCTTGCTTCTGTCTCCTATCGGTGAGGTACTCCTAATCACTTTGGGTTTGGCACTGCCCAACCAGAATCTATGTCTGCTCAAACTTTTCAAAAATTTAATGTAGCTCAGTTTATCTTTTAACACACTCAACATAATTATTTTGAGATTTATCCATGCTGTTGCACCTATCAATAGTTCATTCTTTTTCTTGCTAAGCGTATTCTATTGCATGGCTGCGTCACTATTTATTTCTCCATTTATCTCTTGATGGACATTAGACTTGTTTCCAGTTTTCGATATTACAGATGAAACTGTTGTGAACATTCATGTTTAAGTTTTTGTATGGATATATACTTTCATTTTTTTTTCTTTTTTTTTTTTTGGTATCATTAATCTACAATTACATGAGCAACATTATGTTTACTAGACTCCCCCCATCATCAAGTCCCCAGCACATACCCCATTACAGTCACTGTCCATCAGCATAGTAAGATGCTATAGAATCACTACTTGTCTTCTCTGTGTTGTACTGCCTTCCCTGTGCACCCCCCACATTATGTCTGCTAATCGTAATGCCCCTTTTCCCCCTTTATTCCTCCCTTCCCACCCATCCTCCCCAGTCCCTTTCCCTTTGGTAACTGTTAGTCCATTCTTGAGTTCTGTGAGTCTGCTGCTGTTTTGTTCCTTCAGTTTTTCTCTTTGTTCTTATACTCCACAGATGAGTGAAATCATTTGATACTTGTCTTTCTCTGCCTGGCTTATTTCACTGAGCATAATACCCTCTAGATCCATCCATGTTGTTGCAAATGGTAGGATTTGTTTTCTTCCTATGGCTGAATAATACTCCATTGTGTATACGTACCACATCTTCTTTATCCATTCATTTACTGATGGGACACTTAGTTTGCTTCCATTTCTTGGCTATTGTAAATAGTGCTGCGATAAACATAGGGGTGCATATGTCTTTTTTAAACTGGGCTGCTGCATTCTGAGGGTAAATTCCTAGGAGTAGAATTCCTGGGTCAAATGGTATTTCTATTTTTAGTTTTTTGAGGAACCTCCATACTGCTTTCCACAGTGGCTGAACTAATTTACATTCCCACCAGCAGTGTAGGAGGGTTCCCCTTTCTCCACAACCTCACCAACATTTGTTGTTGTTTGTCTTTTCGATGATGGCGATCCTTACTGGTGTGAGGTGATATCTCATTGTGGTTTTTAATTTGCATTTCTCTGATGATTAGCAATGTGGACTGTCTTTTCATGTGCCTGTTGACCATCTGAATTTCTTCTTTGGAGAACTGTCTGTTCAGATCCTCTGCCCATTTTTTATTTGGAATATTTGCTTTTGGTTGTTGAGGTACATGAGCTCTTTATATATTTTAGATGTCAATCCTTTATCAGATCTGTCATTTATGAATATATTCTCCCACACTGTAGGATGCCTTTTTGTTCTATTGATGGTGTCCTTTGCTGTACAGAAGCTTTTCAGCTGGATATAGTCCCACTTGTTCATTTTTGCTTTTGTTTCCCTTGCCCAAGGAGATATGTTCATGAAGAGGTTACTCATATTTATGTCCAAGAGATTTTTGCCTATGTTTTTTCTAAGAGTTTTATGGTTTCATGACTTACATTCAGGTCTTTTTTGATGGTATTATAAGAGTATTATTTTTAGTTTTAGTTTTAT
Source organism: Manis pentadactyla (assembly GCF_030020395.1). NCBI lineage: Eukaryota > Metazoa > Chordata > Mammalia > Pholidota > Manidae > Manis > Manis pentadactyla. The sequence continues at coordinate 34,454,170 of NC_080034.1, read as the reverse complement.
TGATAATTTTTTGAAGATATGTACAGAAATACAATTGATTTTTGCACAATGATCTTGTATCCTGCACCCTTGCTAAACTAATGTACGAGTTTTAGTAGCTTTTTTTTCCATAGGGTTTTCTATACAGATGATGTTGTATGAGAATACAAAGTTTTACTTCCTCCTTTCCAATCTGAATGTCTGTTATTTCTCTTCCTTGCCTTACTGCACTGGCTAGAACTTCCAGTAGAACAGTAAAGGGGAGTTTTGAGAATGGATACTCCTGACTTGTTTCTGATACTGGGAGAAGGCATTTAGTCTTTTACCATTAAGTATTATGTTAGCTCTTTATAGAAGCCCTTTATCAGTTTCTCGAGAAAGTTCCCTTCTATTCCTGGTTTGCTGAGAGAGCTAGGAAAGATGTTGGACTTTATAAAATTCTCTTTCTGCCTCTATTGAAATAATCACAGATTTTTTTTTAGTTTGTTAATATGGTAAATTATATTTAATTCATTTTTGAATGTTAAACTAGCCTTGCATTTCTGGGACAAGTCTTACCTGATTATTACATATTGTCCCTGTTGGGTTCAATTTGCTGAAGTGTTAAGAATTTTTTATCTGTGTTTCATGAAGGAAAACTAGATATGGCTTCATAGTTTTCTTTTTCTTTTTTATGTTTATATAATATCTTTGTCTACTTTGGTATTAGAGCCTCATACAAAGAATTCGGAAATATTCCCTTATGCTCCAACTTTTCTAGAAGTTTGTGTAGAATCCATGTCACTTCTTCCTTAAATGCACACACCAGTAAAGTCATGTGGGCCTGGCATTTTTTTGTAGGAAGGTTTTTAGCTGTACATTTAAATTTCTTTAATAGACAAACAGCTATTCCAGTTACTTATTTCTTTCTGAGTGACTTAGTTTTTGTCAATTTGTCCATTTCAACTAAGTTGCCTAATTAACAAAGTTGTTCACAATATTTTCTTATTATTCTTTTACTATCCATAGAACCTGTAATAATGCCAACTTCTTCCAAGATAATTAAAACTCTGAGCTTCACACTTCCTTTTCCTTCTTGAAGAAGGCAAAGTGGGTTTACCGTTTGTTTGTTTGTTTTTGGTTTGTTTATGGTCTTGAACTAAAAGATCAAAATATTTCCCCATGGGTACAATTCAGTTGTGAAAATGGATGAAATATTTTAATAGGGGTATGTGCTTTATCTATAAGTGGCTCAATATTTCAAAAACACAAAAATCAAGGTAGAAAAGCCAAAGGCACAGGTATGTCGTAGGGTAGACCCAAAAGAAAGGTCACATTGAGTGAACAGAGCTAAAAAGAAATTCCTGACACTCATCTAAAAATCTGACATTTTTCAATCATATTTTTAAAAACTAGAAAATCCTTGAAATTTGGAACACTTTGCACCCAGAAGAACTGTATTAGCAATAAATAAAAACACCAGAATTCAAGAACTATAATAGTAATAAATCTATGCACAACCAAACATGCATACAAGATCCAGTAAACTTCAGTCAGCAAATCAGGGAACATCTACAGCAGAATGTGCTAATGAGAGGGTTGATGAAAACAAAATGCAAATGACAGCTTTTCCTATTTATGGTCTTGAATTTAAGCAAAAAAAAAAAAGGATGACTGAATCAGAAAAAGCTAATAAGACAATTTCCCAAACCTACAAAGTGATAAGGCTATTTAAAAGAATCTCATTCTCTTTTTGTCCTTTTCAGCTTTGGTTTCCAGCAACTGTCAGGCTCTTCTTTTTCCTCAAGGTTTCTCCCCCTAGAACTGGGAAAGAGAATGCCTGCTATCAAACCATTTATCTGTTTCTGAATTTATGCAGCTCTATCAGCATCACTGTATACAAATCCTTCACTTCTAAATCCAAGGGAGAAATCACAGAAATTATCTCCACTCTACTAACATAGTATCAGATCATTAATACCAACCTAGATATTAACCAAGAAAACTAGGAATAGCTTAAGTTATGTAATAGAAAGTTAGAGTTACAAGAACTTGATGGGCAATTTCTTCCACCACATCAATAGCTTCAGCTTGTGCAGGGTCAACTGCAAACCAGAAATCTACCCCGTGAAACACCACTCCACATTTTCACTGGCCTGATTGGTGAAGCCACTTTGATACCTTGCTTGCACTTCAGTTTCAACATCCAAGAGATTCATCAACTCACCAAAAAAGTTTTCTCCTCTCTCCCCTTGACTCCTCTCTGTTCTGGCTCCACAATTTTCCTAAATTACCCAGCTTATCAACTTGAGCATCTTTGAGTCCTACATCTTCACTCTTCATCCTCCTCTATTTAAAGAGTTGTGGTGGGGGTGGGAAAGGGCATGATTAGGAAAAAGCATATTTAGGATATGGTAAGTGAATTGCAGGGATAATCAGGATTCCTAAAAAAATATTTATACTGGGTCTTGAAAGATGCCCAGGATTTTTCAGACAGGTGTCTAGTATAAATATTTTCTAGGAAGCTTCACCTGATTTTCCCTGCAAGTATCGGTTTCCTTCCTCTTGACTCCTAAAGAATTCGGTACTTCTGTTATCTCACTTAATACATACTACTTCTATTAGAGTTACTTTGCAACTATCAAATTGTAAGCCCCTTGAAGAGAGGGATCATGTTTTACTCTCCTCTATAACTCCCTAGGTTCCCAAGGACAGTATTATAAAATTCAATTCAAAGGAGATTGAACCCTCTACCATAAGCAGTATACCACTGTAGACCCAGACAAGCTACTTAAACATTTGGAGAATGACCAATGAATGAATATCACAATTTCAGTATTTAAAATTATAAGAACAGAACATTTATATAGTTTCCACATTCTTCCTCAAAAGTTATTTGACTACCTCTCTCTGAGCAAAACTTCTCCTAGCCTTACTTTTCTAATAACCATCCAAAATATTCAACAATGTCTGACTGTATAGGGGAAATCCCAAATATGGATTTAGAACTTGTTCTTGTGAAAATAGCAGGCATTCTCTTTCCCAGTTCTAGGGGGAGAAACCTTGAGGAAAAAGAAGAGCCTGACAGTTACTGGAAACCAAAGCTGAAAAGGACAAAAAGAGAATGAGATTCTTTTAAATAGCTTTATCACTTTGTAGGTTTGGGAAACTGTCTTATTAGCTTTTTCTGATTCAGTCATCAAAGAAAAAAAAAATGAAAGAAAGAAAATCATTCCATTCCTTAATAAGGAAATAAAATATCAAGTGTTTAGGTCTATTATTCTTGTTTGTATGTCTGTAGAAGTCTAAAGTTGCATCAAAAAAAAAAAAAAAGCCTACTCAGAAATGTTGGATGAGTGGCCAAAAAAGGTGAACGTTCTAAAAGAGATAAAAGAAGTGTATGGCTCCTCTCACCATATTCCAGTGACTTCAACAGTGTCTCCAGCCAAACAAAGCCTCTGAGACCTGTGTGGCTGTGTTCTGAGGAGTATGGAGAAGGGGGTCACAAGCCATTGCAAAGCCCACTCCTAAAACACCATGCCTGATTCGTGGCGTCATAACCTCACCTTTTAACAAAGACTTTGTGAGAAGACCATTACACAGGCAACACGATCACTTCATCTGAGCGGTTTTAATTTGGATTCTACAAATGATCACTCAATTTTCACCTTGAAATATATCACCTATATTCTATAACAACATTTTTGCCCTTTCAATAAACTCTCACACCCACCTGTATTCATTACATGTGATGTACTCTTTCAGTCTCAGACACTTGGAAGTCAGACAGAATAATTTAATATTTAATTCAAAACTGTCCATGTAAGCCAGAATTTATAATTATCTCAAAATTTTATCATTGGCAGAAAAATGCTATAAAATATTTCCTCAGAAATCAGAAGACACTAACGTAATATCCTGTAGATACAAACTGCTTCACCCAACACCAACAATTTCCAGAGTAAGAACAGAAAGGGAAAATTTATCTAGTGAGTGGTAAATTTCAAATCCTTATTAAAGACATAAATATATTTTGTTGCCAGTTATCTTTAAGGCCTCTGCAGACTGTGTGCTTTGCAGTTGTTAAATGGGTTTTGTTTTCCTTTCTATAAGAACAGAAGAAATAACTAGGGGAGGAAAGAAAATGAGAAAGTGAAGAACCTGGCCATGAAATGCAGCCCCATTTTCACATTTATCATCCTGCTTGGCACAGGCCTAAGTTTACATGAGAGGTCAAAGACTGGAGCACAACCATAGTCCTGGTCACAGAATTTTCATGTAGCCAAAGGATCTTGGTCTTGAAAATGAAAGCATAGGTTGAAGATGGGGTGGGTTATAGCTCAGGGAGGTGCACAGAATGCCTGTCTGTGGATGTAAATGTTGGTTAAGGAGTGTTCCTTTTATTGTGAACTCAGGAAAAAGGCCCCTTTTTTGGAAAATGTTTATTACTCAGATCCTATCCCATTTTTTCTTAGTAATCCAGTAGTCATTTTTGAAAAACACTTTATCATTTTAATGTGAGCATTTCTGAAGTTTCTAATGTTAATAAACATTAACATTTATTAATGACCAACAAGAGAAAAGCTGTTGGTTTATGCTGATGTATAGCAAAGTGATGACAGCACAACAGCATGAGCCATCTAAGGCACCAGGAGCAGTGCACATTTTGTCTGCCTGCAGAGAAGGGCTTTGAAACTCAGCCTGCCCCAATCCAACAGGTCAAGCACATTGTAGGTGAGTATCAACTGGAAAGCACCACCTCAAAAGTCTTAAAAATCACATTTAACTATAAGATTCACTACTTCTTTAACATGCATTGAATGAAGTAGTAAAACAGAGAGCAGTTTTCCAAGATTCATTTGCTACATTAATACTCTTTGGGAGTTGTTTGTAAAATATCTTCATCACAGATGATAGCTTTTGGTTCTCAGAGGAACCAGGGAAATACCAGATGGTAAACATCTTACCACAGCATCACTATTTCAGGGGCAGAACCAATGGGATCTAAATTTAGGGGCCTTAACTTTCTGCAAATGTATTTTAACAAGTTGTTAAGATTTTCCATTTATGAACCTAGATATCAAATCTCAACATAATCTTGAAAGGTGATAAACTCTCAGCTTTGGTGGCTTAATTGGCCACTTAAATCAGTCTGTTTCTGAGACACAATCGTCTTTTCAACTGGCCAACTGCCAATTCTGGGCTCACCCAGTGATGCCTGGTGGGTGTACCCCTACCAAAGGGAGGAGGAGGATGTCAGCACAGGGGCTGCCTGACCCAGGGTATCAGACCCATCAGGATGTCAGCAACAAAAGTAACTCAGGTAACCAGGATTTAATCACAATGAATCTACTTTCTTTCCCTAATTTTTACTAGTGAAAGGCAAGATTAGAACTCAGAATAGAGTAATTTCAGGTTAACTAGTCTAAATGACTTGTAGTAACTAAGACCGCACAAAATGATCAAGAGAAATTTCCAAAGCCTTAAGCCTTCCACTCCCTAAAGCATCTCCTCCAGCTCAAGGACACTTCGAGAAAGAAAACAAAATGTCATTCATTCATATTATGTTTGTTAACTACCAGAAAGAAGACCCAATTTACACTATTTTTGGTTTGTTCAATAAATATTTTTTGAAGGTAAAAACACATGAGGACTGCCTCTTTTGAGCTAAATATATTTTCAATTTCAATTCTCTATGAACCACTTAGAAATATGGAGAATGCAGGAAGTAACAGTTTCCCAGGACATTCTGCAAGATTCTACTTTGTCTTTGTAGAAAGTGCAGGTACTATATGTAGATTTTCTGCAAAGCACTCTGAAAATTCCATAAATCCCATCCTGCAGGGATTTCACTTTTCTGTAGTTCTCCCACCAGACTTGAGTTCCTATCCCTTCTAAATATATGCTGCAATACCAACATTTCCATAGACAAAGCACTGCACGCTAATAAAACACAGCACTGTTTACATACAGTGCAAATATATAACATATTTTTAGTGTAGGTTATGAGCAATATTTTTAGATGGATGGAGCCACAGTGATATTAGTAACAAACTTCTACTGTAAATTAGTGGCCTAAATAGAAATTTATGTTCCATAAAACCCAGCATGAAACAATAAGTTAGAAATATTTAAATAACATTTTACAGAGCGTTAAGCAGCAAGCACAGCTGTGTCAGGCTGAGTCGGTTACTGAAGAAGAGAGCTGAGCACTGTCACAGAAAGGTACCCAAGCTGCAAATGACAACAACTGGTCTTCTAAGCAATTTTTAGAAAATTATGCATGACCTCCAGATTAACTAACACCTCAAAGGTAGTTTCAATGTTGAAAACAAATAGAAAATAGCCAACCAGTCCAAGGATAAATGTTATAACTTGAATAGACACAAGGCCAAAGGGCACCTACATAACATGGGGTTTGGGTTCATATTTTCACTCATTTGCTAAGAATATGCTAGGTGTCTAATGGACCAGATGAGCTTACATCTAGGTTTGGCTTTCTAAGATCTGTAATGCTACTCAAGTCATAATCAAGTCCATTCTTGCATTACTCACATTTCACAAAGCAAAGAATATTTCTATTGTTTCTTGGGAAAAATTAGCTTCCAATTTAAATTTATCTTTGTAATTCTGCAAAATACCAAGACATTAAACACCATATTCAAAATCTAACATATAAGCTTGATATTATGATTAGATCCCAGTAAGTATGTGAAAACACTAGAGAAGTTCACCAAATTTGTAATTTAGGTATTTTTCAAAAATAATTGAAGTGGGAGCTGATGGTGGTGGCTGGGATAAGGAAGGATGAGGAATGTTCCGACTTTTTCTTTCTTCCAAACAGGACAGGGAGGCATCCAGGCTGCAGTAATAGAGATGGTAGAATGCCATGTTTTCAAGTAAGACTAGAGTAATGGCTTTATTCTTTCTGTTTCTCCAGCTGCCATTTAAAGAATAAATGCAATATTCTATTAAAAAAACTCCACGGCCACTGATCCATGAATAATATTCCAAAATAAATGAACAATGTGGATTAAGGCTTTGTTTTATTAAGGCAAGAGATTGGTGTTGGCGTGTTGGATTTTTCCAATGGATTATCCCACTTATTCTACTTTCATATTTAAATTCCATGTGCCTAAAATTGGACTCATCATTTCTCTCCTAATTTTACTTAGCCTAACAATTTCTGTCAATGGCACCTTTATTGTACAAACCAGCTAAATTAAAGTCCTCATTCATCACTTCTGGTCCTTCCTCTTTTACCCTCAGAGCCAGTAAGGAAGCTCAGTGAGATCATAAACTCTGAGAAGATTTGGACTGTGCCTTCCTTATTCACCTTTCATTTTCCCTTCAGCCTCTAATACATGAAAAGGAAAATGCCAGGTACCGGGCAGATGTGAGCAAGATGGTCACAGTCCCTAACCTCAAAAGTGAATAAGAGTGTTATAATCCCTACAGTCTAATGGGGGAGTTATACATTAAATACATAAACAAATAAAGATATCATTACAAATTGTGGTAAGTGCTTTAAAGAAAAATATCTGGGTTCTATGAGAGGATTTAATTAAGGTAAGCAGTGATGATAATCAAAAAGGATTCTCTCATTTAGTGAAAACTGAGCAGAAACTAATGGGTAAGTAATAGGGTAGCTGGGTGAAGATTGGGAAAGCATTCTAGAAAGAGATGTAACATGTAGGAAAACCCTAGGATAGGAAAGAGCTTGGCACAATTTAGAAAAATGCAAAGAAGTCCACGAAGGCTGGTTGTAATAAATGGGCAGTACAGTGGCCCTATTAAGGCACTGGGCTTTATCCTGAGTATAGTGGGAAGCCTAAAGAGTTAGTGCATGATCTGATTTGTGTGTTAGAAAGAATGCATAGCTGCTGGGTGGGAAATGGAGTGCAGCAAGAGTGCAAACAGGGAAACTAGGTAAGAGACCAGTGCAAAAGTTCTAGAGCGAGGTGACAGTGACTTAAGCTAATCTAAGCCATCCTCACTTCCAGGGTCCAGGGTCTGGCACAGCTTCTGGTTCTAATGAACTGATTTAATGAATGAATCAATAAATAGATATGAGTATCAGTTCTTACAATCTTCTTTCATGATCCTCCAGGCTCTAAGATACAATTACATTTATTTTCTACAGTTAAATGTAGATGGTATCTACTGTTTACAATTAAAAGTTCAAACTCCTCAACTGCCACATTAAATTCTATATGAAAATAGAAGTATAATTTTTTTAAATCTCAAATAATCAAGTATTTTATATACAAGAATATGTAAAAATATATAGATAAGAATATTCACCACAGCATTATTTATAATAGCAAACAAACAATCTATATGTGCTTCAATATAGGAAGAGTCAAATTATGGTACAAATATAATGAAAAATATAATACCATCCTGAAAAACATTTTCAAGAAATATTTAATGTGGGGAAAAGTAACACAACAGTAAATGAAAAAAGAATATAAAACACATATAATAGGATCTGAAGTTCATTTTTAAAAAGAATATACATACATACACACATACTCATGAACAAAAAGAAAAGATGAAAGTAGTGATCTATGGATTGTGAGGTTATGGGTGATTTTTACTTTCTTAATATGTTTTCTAGTTTCCTAATTTTCTACAATAGCAATACTTGTATTCTCGGAAAAATGTCTCAGTAATAGCCACATTTAAAGGGAAAACTTCAGCCTAGCTCCACAGGACAGGAGGCCTCTTATCCTGGAGTCATCCTCCCATCTTTGCTCACAAGTCTGCGATTCTGCTTCCTAGGAACCTGCCTCTGCCACTGCCTGCACAGAGCGCACTCCTGTCTGCAGCGAGTCTGTGAGGGCCTCTCTTGACATCTCCATCCCTGCTCCCAACACTGACTCCACAAAGCACTCATATGATACAACATATGCTGCCTTGATTAAACAATTTCTTTTCTGTGCCTTCAGATCTCACTTCTCTGTCAAACTGACTATGTTTTTGTTTTTTTTGTCCTGCCCACAGCACCAAGCGCAGCCTCCTCCATACAGGCATTTGGTATTTGTTGATTGCATAGAATGAAACTATTCCATACAAGGGCCAGCATTTGGCCCTCAGAGACTAGCACAGCCATAGTCTCCTGGGTCCCTGCTGCTTTCTGGCCAAAAGCTGCTGCCATACTTGCCACTCTGAATCACAGATGTTTAGGGAATGGAAGAGACCTGAGATAGGGTCTAGCTCAACTACTCAAATTAACAGAAGAGAAAACTAAGTTCTAAAAGTACAGGGCGATTCTCTGAGATCCCCGGCAGGCAGTGGCAGGGTAGGGCAGGCCTAGAAACTCAGTGACTCAGATCCAGTGGTCTATCCCCAGTCTGTGCTAGGGCAGAAACTCCCAGTGCACTTCTCTCTAACTTTTTCATTCTTCAAAGAATGTAAACAGATAACCAAGTTTGGAAATGTCCATTCCATTTCCTGAAGGTCCGTTTGACAGGCCAGAGTAATTTGGGATTGCCATTGCGTTTTTCACTCTGTTACATCTAACTCTGGAATATCAAAAGTTCACTGAGAGTAAATGAAAGTAGTTTTTAAGCTTAACCATTAGGCACTTGAGAAATTGTTTTTAAGGCAGCACAGCACAAAGGCCAGAATACTCTGATTATGAATTCCTCTCTAGGATATAAAATTAAAAGCATAATTCAGTGGACCTGTGGGGCTATATCTTCCGTCCTTACACCTCTATGATGAATGAACACAAGCCTAAGTAAAGCCAGGGTATGTGATATGTAGTTATGAACCAGCATGGAAAAGATGTTTTTAACCACCCCAGGAAGATGTATTAAAGTCACTGATGAATAATTATTCTGATAAAGCACCAAGATCCTATGAGGTTAGGCTGTGATATGAGTTGACAGCTTTGCTTATAAACATTGGTTCTAAAAATAACCAATTAAGGACTCAGTTGAATCCTGCTCTGCTCTGATACTGTCCAAAGTCTGGCACTTCATGTCATGCTACTGTCTTTTACCACATAAACTTCAGTTCTATCAAGGCAAAGAGAGTAAAAATACTTTGAAGTGAAAATAATACAAATAACAAAGGATCTATTTTACTGTTGCAAACTCTGACAATTTCCTTTTTGCATTAAAAAAGATAATAAGTGTCAAACCAGTTATTACAACACATGACAGCTTCAGAATAGAGACAGCATATCCAGCTCTATATTATTCAATATGGACACATGGGAAAAGAGCAAACAGTTTTTCTAACAGATTTCTCTGCTTCAATGCCAATATGGCAAATAATCATATGAAAATGTTATTACTCTATCTAATTTTCCCTTGACGTTTTTAAATAGGAACTTTTGTTAACTGATCTTCCAAATATGCATGGGGTGTGGGAATAGCAATAGCACTATGAAGGGTCCTGCCAATGACATCCAGGTGTAAGTGAGACGACACCTGGGATGGGTGAGGTTTTGAAGCTGATTAATAAGGGCTGAGGAGTGGGGATACAAAACAAAGACAGATGTCTTTCCTGAAATGGAAGGGCTCCTGAAATGGCATGAACTCCACTGAGGCAGACATTGAAGGAAGGGAAAGAGAAACCTTAATCTATTGCTTTTTTTCTCTAATCACTGGGGATGACAGTCAAAATTAAAGGAGAGTAGAGCAATTTAGTGGTAAAAGGAACAGAAGCAAAATGAAGTGGCAACATTTTGTTAAGAGACTGAGATCGATTCATTTCAACTAGCCTGTCTCAGCACTGCTGCCATAACAAAACACTACAGACTCTGTAGCTTAAACAAAGGACATTTATTTCTCATTGTTCATATAGCTGGGAGGTCCAAGATCAAGGTGCCAGCTGATTTGGTCCCTGGGGAGAACTCTTTTCTTGGCTTGAAGATGGCTACCTTCTCACTGTGCCCTCCCACGGCAAGAAAATGAGAGAAATCGGGTCTCCTTTTCTGTATAAGGACACTAATCCATTCATGGGGACCCCCGCCCCCTGCCATGACCTCATCTAAACCTAATTTCCTCCAACAGCCCCACTTCCAAATACTATCACATTAGGGGTTATGGCTTCAGCACATGAACTTCTAGAGGGCACAAACATTCAGTCCATAACATAACCGTTACCTAGTACCCACTATATGCCACATGTAAGGTCACAATAAAACAGAAGCGTGAACTCTCGTCTATAGTACACGCGAGGGGCAGAATCATGCTTATAATAAGATGCCCAGAAGAAAGACTGTATTTTCCTTTATACCTAGAAACAGCTTGTTTAGCAAACAAAGTTATCTTTATCTGAAATTCTTTTAAAGCCTGTGCTTTGTATTTATGTCCACACTTTTTAGATAAGACCTACTCTAACTGTTGCCAATTCTCACATTTTACCAATCTACTAAGCAGTATCTATATTTGCTGATTTTATTTTCAGTCACTCTAATGTTATCATAACTTAATGCTCTCAGGGAATAAGAAGGAATCAATGCTGATTATAGTTAAGAAAGTGAGGATGAAAGCAGTACTAACTGGGCATATTTGTTTTCTGTGAAGCCTGGACAGGAGGCCTCTTATCCTGCAGTCATTCAAGAATCTCTAATTTGGCTCAAACCTAAGAGCAAAGATGCTACAAACACAACAGGTAAAGACATCAGTAGTTTTCTGTTAAGGCAGTATGATTTAGTGGAGAGAGAACCTACTCAAGGTCTTTGGAGTGAGGCAGACCTGGTTTTGAAATCTGGCCCCATCACATTTTTCTTAAACAGTGTGAACTCTCTGGGCTTCAATTCCATCATCTGTGAAAACAAGAAAACCTCTGCTGTGCGGGGCTGCTGTGCAGGATTAGGCGGGACAAAGGTATGTGCAAGTACCCAAGAGGAAACAGCCTGTGGTCAATATGCTGCTTGTCTCTGTTCCCTCAACTGCCTTCTACTAGGGAGGGAGCAGAGGTTCTACCGTTTCACTAGCAGTCTCTGCTGTGTGTGTAGATGAGAGGGGGCAGTTTGCAAAGGGAAGTTACATGTTTGTGAGTACTGTGCTTCTGTGAGCCTTCCATCTTTAAGGTATTTTGTTTTTACTTTATTGATTTGGATATCTTATTAATTTACTCACATGCATCACCTGACACCTCTATTTACTGGTCTTTCAGGCATCCCTGCACATGTGGATACTTATATAATAAACAGTCATTAGTATGATTTGACTATCACTATCCAGTCTCCCCCCCACTTTTTTTTGAGTTTCATGGCTGGCAGTGAGGGTGGTGCCAAATCTCATCATTCATTCACAACAACTTTTTCCCCTTTCTTCATCACTGTATTTGATTCTGCTTCTTCCCCTACTTTCCTTAGAGGACCACCTCTGGTCTCTCTTCCTTGAAAGAAAATGTGAGCAGGCAGAAAAAGCAGAAAACTAAAGGAGGGAAGAAATGTGGGTACTTGGCTTCTACACAGGCTCTGACCTGCTTCACTCACCTTCAAACTCTGTATGAATCTATTTCAGCAACTTCAGGAAAGGGCTGAGGAACTCTGTTTTTCTTGAAGGGAATGAACAATCACAAGACTAAAAATCAAAGGAGACTTGGAAATTGTAAGGCTGCTACTGCAATTAATAATGACTAAGTTGCCTTGGGATGTCTTGTAGACTAAAGTTCCATTTCATTTTCATCATCCATAGAACCAGAATTATAGCTCCAGGAAGAGCTACAAGTTGTGTTCCCTTTGGTCTGTTTGAACATCCCAAATAGTATCACATGCTACCTGAAGATGCGCTCCTGCAATAAACTCACCATGTTTCAATTATCTTGGCTGCGGGCAAAAACAAAAATAAAAGTCTCAGGAGTTCTCAAGAAGCTTGAAAAGTTTCTCTAAACTGTGTTATCAGATGGACACCATAAGAACACAACCAAAACTATAATAAGAGTAGAGATTTCCCTGGGCTTTGTCTTAGCTGTAAGATACTTTAGAAAAAATCAATGAAAGGTTACTAGAAGCCAACAGGGTCCGGATGTGGAACACATCTAAGTGACCAGAGTCCAGACACACACCCCATTCAGCTGTCCCCTGCCTCCCCCCAAACATCCCACTCCCACAGCATTACTCAAACTCTCATTAACCTAGCATTGACCTTCCTATTTAAGTTTATCTGATAAACCAGTGTAGATGGGAAAAAACAGAAAGGAGACAGCATAACAAAATCGTCTTTCATGATGATAAAAAAGTAAATTGGTTACATGACAAATGTAAAGCAGTGATTAACAGCACAATGGCAATGGTATTAAAGTCTCTGGAGGAGAAAAATTCCACTTTTCTTCATACAAAAAATAAAAATTTTCTTCAAAATTTTCCAACATTTTAAAATCCAAAGCCAGGCTTGAATCACTGCTGTACAAGGCAGTACCCTCTGTGGGCCACATCCGCATGCTTGGACCACTGATGCTGCCATTCCTGCTTAATCATCACACCCTGAACAAGAATTTTCATTTCTGAAACCAAGCTTGTTACAAATCTACCTGGAGAAGAAAGTTATAAGCTAATACCTGGGCATTTTCAGCAATGTAAAAATTGTCTTCTCCTAAGGCAGTAACCCTATGGTTAGTCTCAAAAATGCCTTCCCACTTGTATCAACTTCTCTCAGGTAAAAGGAAACAAAGACAGAAGCCATGATCCCCTTGAATAAAATCCCACTGAGTGGGAAGATGCAAAATAGGCAGATTTAATTCTAACATGAGGGGAACCCATGATGATGTGAAAGAGAAAGAAGAAAGAAGAGGAATGGCACCTCATCTGGAAGATTCAAGTACATTCACAGAGAGACACTTTCCCAAGATGCGTAAGAATCTAGCTTTAAGAAGACAACAATAGATAGCATCACATAATTCAAATTAATTACTTTCAGAATGAAAGCTGAGTAACAAAGACAGAACCTGGCAAGACGGCACAGCACAGGGGGGGAAGAATTGTATTCCCAGCTGATACTTGGTGAGATGTTAGGTTGTCAGCTTAATGTAAAATTAAATGAGGCCACACATCAGAAAGTGTTTTGAAAAGTAAAAATACAGGGGAAAGTTGAAGACAGCATTTTAATGATTCTGGAGAAAATGAAGTCTGTGGGGTGGCAGCTCTGATCGTGACCTTTTTCAGATGGTATCTCACAGGCCTCTGGGAAGAGGGAAGACCTGATGGAGGGGCCACTGCTGCCTCCTACCCCCACAACAGGGATGACAGCACATTGCCAGTGTCTGGCTGCCGAGTAACAGAAAGCCTGGTGTGGAGATCTCCCATCCATTAAAGGCAAGAGAATGAGAAGTGGGAGAGAAAGCACCCAATACCAACAGAGGTGACCTAGGGTCATGCAGTGAGCACTTACAAAGACATAAAAGCTTCTTTATTCAGATGGTTCCTTTCAGGGCAACTCATTTCATGATACTTAATGCAGGTGGTTAAAAGAACAGTTGGTTTGGATATAACTTACAGTACGTCACAGAAATCTGTAGCACCATGAAACATTCATTTCGGGGCATGCTTTGAGATTATGCTCTTACAACCAGCCTCTTTGCCAGGGGCAGCTTGTAACTCAGAAAGCCATGTTTCATTTAGGATGTGCTATATACTGTTCAAGAGGAAATTTAACTGTTTTGTTTCGTTGTGTTTTTCTTTTTACCCAATCCAAGAGGAAAGCATTTTGGGAAAGGGCTACACATGCTAAATGGAAATTTTCTATAAAGTTGTTTTCACTTATCTCAGCACAGATCTGCCCAGGTCACATCTCTTTAATATTTACTCTTATTCTCAACACACGACTTTCCCTGTTACTCTGAGATCCCCACAAGCAAGCTGATGATACTGGTTTTTGATCATCCCATTTGTTTGGATCTCAGTTTCTCCTGAACCTAGAATTGTGCTTTCCACTATAGCATACCTGACACTACTCATTCCTACTCAAAGGGGCTCTTAAAATGCCACCTTCTTCCAAGTGGTAGTGAGGTGGTCTTTTTTATACCCTTAGATACTCCTCGGTTCTGGTAATCAATCAGTAATAAAGCATTCAACTTAAAAAAAAAAGAATCATACTAATTCATCTAAGTTATGTATATACTTAATTTTATTCATGCTCTCAAATTACTTTCCTTTCTACTGCATGTTTGTGTAGCTGTTACATGAGTCCTTTGTACTGATGTAACTGTCATTGCTTCAACTCAGTTCTTGCCAAACACTGAGCTGTGTATGGAGATACAAAGATAACCACTCTTGTTGAAGAGATGCCAGTTTAGTGAGAAAGACAGACATGTAAACAGATCTGTATGTGAGATACATGGCCTGGAAAAGGAGAAGAAAATATATTGCACAAATAAATCAGCACAACAGTGCAAAAAGACCTAGAGGGCCATAACATACCAGAAGTCCCAGCAAAATACAAGGACTGTGAGCATGCAGATAAGGCTTGCATTTTTGCCTCATTTGGTCTGCCTGTGCACATCCACTCTCATACGCTTTTCCTCCTGTTACAAGGGGAGAAGTACCTCATCCTTACCAAAAGCCTGTCTTCCACGTAAACTAGAGACTCCAGCCCCTCTCTCATCACAGACTTGGCCCCTGCGAAGACCCGCTTTCCTGCATTATCAAACCCTCCCTTACTGTGGAATCATGCCAGTTCACACACAAACATCCCTTTATCATCCTCTCTTGACTTTGAGTCCCCCTCCTGCCTCTAAGCCGTATCTCTGCTTCCCTTCCCAGTGACACCCCTTTCCTCTGTTCTGTTTATTGCTATCTCTATTATTTCACCCTCCATTTTTGCCTCCCACAATTCCACTGAACTGGCTCTTAGCAAGGTCACCAATAAGCTCCATCTTGCTAGATGCAATAGTCAATCTTCTGTCCGTATCTATCTTGTGTAGCATTCACTGCCTACTCCCATTTCCCCTCTGCCCACACTGAAAGAGTGCCTTCTTTAAGCTACCAAGAAAATTCTCTCATTCTCTTCCTCTGTCATTGGCAACCCCTCCCAAGGTTCTCTACACATTTTGCCTTGCCTGCCTAACTTCCTGTCCTCCTTACAGTCCATTCTCACAGTAGCTACAGTCATTTTTCAAAAACAAAAACCAGGTTATTTATCCCCTGGCTTAAATTATCCAATGGCTTCCCGTCAGTCTTAGAATAAATTCCATATTTCCAAGGCCCTGTAGCACCTTGCTCCCGCTTGCCTCTCTGCCCTTGTTTCCAGCCATACTTACTCTCAACACCTTGCAGACTATCTACTGCCAGATTTCAGGCATGTATGGCCTTTTTTCTGTTCCCCTAACACCCCAAGCTACTTCCTATTTCATGACCTTTACCATTGCTGTGCACTAGCCTGGACACTATACTTCAAGTCTCAGCTCAACTACCTTCCTCAGAAAGGCCTTCCCTGATCATCCTGCTCAAGTGTCCCTTCCCCAAGCTCAGTCATCTACCAGCTCATTTTCTTTAAAAGATTACCAGCAAGTATCATACTGACTTCTTCACATCTCATTTGTCTACCGCTCTTGCTAGAATGTAAGCTGCACTATGGCGGGACATAGTCTCATTCACTAAGAGCACAAATTTGGTAGTCAAATGGACCTGGCTTTGGCCCCAGCTGCGTCCTTTATCAACTGTGGCTTTTTCAAGGTAGTCAGCCATGCTGAGCCTCAGTCTCCTTATCTCTAAAATAAGGACAACAGAAGTATGTTATTTAGTCTCATTCACTGTGGTACGTCCTGCTCCAGGCAAAGTGTTCAGTACGGTTGTAGGTGCTCTGTTATTATTTACTAAATGGATGAATGAAATGACAGAGAAATCCTGTTTAAGATACTGTGTCCAGCTCTTTGCTCTTCATCTGCAGAAGGGCACAGTAAGGGTAAAGCTGAAACATAAAAATTACTAGTGCACAGGGATATCAGATTTACGGCGAAAGGTTAGCAGAACTAGAATTAGTGAGGGAGTATTTTATTTTCGTTCTTCAGGGGGTCATTACTAGGTTTTTCTTTTTTTAATGTCTAATCAGGGTTAAAAAGAAATGGACCAAAAGAGGCTCAAGATGGCAGTGTGAGTAGGGCAGAGGAAATCTCCTCCCAAAACCATATATATTTTTGAAAATACAACAAATACAACTATGCTTAAAAGAGAGGCCTGAAGATACAGTACAACAGCCAGGCTATATCTACATCTACAAGAACTCAGCACCTCAGGTAAAGGGTAAGATACAAAGCCGCATGCAATCTGGTGGGACCCGAGTACTTCCCCCACCCCAGCTCACCGGCGGAAGGAAAAGAATCAGAGTGGGGAGGGAGTGGAAGTATAGGACTACTAAATAACCAGCCCTAGTAATCTGCACTGGGAACACAGACACACATTGCATGGTGTACTGGCTATTAGAGAAACAGAAAAGCAAAATCCGAGATGGAGACTGTGAGTGGGTCCCCACAGCCGGCTCCCATGGGACCAAAGAAAAGAAGATGCTTTTTGAAAGTCTTAAAGGGACAGGGGCTTAACAGCTGGATGGAATCGTCCTGGCACACTCAGTCCAGCAGTCTGAGAATCCTAAGGAACTTCAAGCGCCCCAACCCCAGGGGGGAAACCCAGCCCTGAAGATCCTCACAGCGATAAGCAACCTGCTATTCATTCTCCCCGGCTGGTGCTGCAAACAAACCAGCTGACCCGCTACAGCTGTGGAGAAGCCGGAGAGCAGCTCAGCACCAGGCAGCTAATTAGGAAACACCCAGAGGCTGCCACCGGCATGTAACTGCCTGGTACACACAAAGGAAGTCAGAGCAAGGCACGAAGGGGCGGTGTTCTCGCAGGATAAAACACCAGTGCACCTGCCACTCCACGCAGGGCTTTGGGATATCCTGAGGGCTGCCCCACCCACAGCAGATCAGGAGATTAATCCAGAGGCTGCTCCTAGTGTGCAGGTAACAGACACAGGCAGTGGAGAAGGGTAAGGCAACCAGCAAGGAGGAAAGGACTTTGTTCTCCCAGCTGACACATGTGCCACCTGCCGACGACCACCTCTATTGCCATAAAAAGGCAGAAGAAACTGGTCCAGTCAAGAATCACTCAGACAACCAGAGAGAGGACCTAGGGAGATAGATATAAACAATATTCCTGAAAAAGCACACAAAATAAAGGTCATAACCATGCTGATGGACCTGCAGAGAAATATGCAAGAGCGAAGGGATGAAGTCCGGAGGGAGATTACAGAAATGAAACAATCTCTGGAAGGACTTAAGAGCAGACTGGATGAGGTGCAAGAGACTGTTAATGGAATAAAATCAGAGAAGCTCAGGCAGAGAGAGATAAAAGGATATCCAGGAATGAAAGAATATTAAGAGAATTGTGTGACCAATCCAAACAGAACAATATTCACATAATAGGGGTACCAGAAGAAGAAGAGAGAGAAAAAGGGATAGAAAGTGTCTTTGAAGAAATAACTGCTGAAAACTTCCTCAAGTTGGGGAAGTAAATAGTCTCTTAGATAATGTCAGCTAGATAGTAAAGAAGCTACCCCTGAACCTTTGGTAACCACGAATCCAAAGCCTGCAATGGCAATAATCACCCTAATGTAGATGGAATGAATGCACCAATCAAAAGACACAGAGTAATAGAATGTATAAAAAAGCAAGACCCATCCATATGCTGCTTACAAAAGATACACCTCAAACACAAAGACATACACAGACTAAAAGTGAAGGGATGGAAAAATATATTTCATGCAAACAACAAGGAGAAAAAAGCAGGTGTTGCAGTAATAGTATCAGACAAAATAGACTTCAAAACAAAGAAAGTAACAAGAGAAAAAGAAGAACATTATATAATGATAAAGGGGCCAGTCCAACAAGAGGATATAACTATTATAAATAAATATGCACCCAATACAGGAGTACTAACATATGTGAAACAAATAGTAACAGAATTAAAAGAGGAAATAGAATGCAATGCATTCATTCTAGGAGACATCAACGCACCACTCACTCCAAAGGACAGATCCACCACACAGAAAATAAGTAGGGACACAGAGGCACTGAACAACACATTAGAACAGATGGACCTAATGGACATCTACAGAATTCTACAACCAAAAGCAGCAGGATACACATTCTTCTAAAGTGCACATGGAACATTTTCCAGAATAGACGATATACTAGCCCACAAAAAGAGCCTCAGTAAATTCAAACTGATTGAAATTCTACCAACCAACTTCTCAGATAACAAAGGTATAAAATTAGACATAAATTGTACAAAGAAAACAAAAAGGCTCACAAACACATGGAGGCTTAACAACATGCTCCTAAATAACCAATGGATCAATGACCAAATTCAAACAGAGACCAAGCAATATATGGAGAAAAATGACAACAGCACAATGCCCCAACTTCTGTGGGATGCAGCAAAGGCAGTTCTAAGAGGGAAGAGGAAAACAGGCCTATTTAAAGAAGGAAGAACAATCATAAATGAATAGTCTAAAGTCACAATTATTGAAGCTGGAACAAGAAGAACAAATGAGGCCCAAAGTCAGTAGAACGGAGGACATAATAAAGATCAGAGAAGAAATAAATAAAATTGAGAAGAATAAAACAACAGAAAAATCAATGAAACCAAGAGCTGGTTCTTTGAAAACATAAACAAAACAGATCAACCTCTAGCCAGACTTATTAAGAGAAAAACAGAATCTACACACATAAACAGAATCAGAAAGGAGAAAGGAAAAATTATGACGGACCCCACAGAAATACAAAGAATTATTAGAGAATACTATGAAAACCTATATGCTAACAAGTGGAATAACGTAGAAGAAAAGGACAACTTCCTAGAAAAATACAACCTTCCAAGACTGACCAAGGAAAAAACAGAAAATCTAAACTAACCAATTACCAGCAATGAAATTGAATTGGTAATCAAAGAACTACCCAAGAACAAAATTCCTGGACCAGATGGATTCACTGCTGAATTTTATCAGACATATAGAGAAGACATAACACCCAGTGTCCTTAAAGTTTTCCAAAAAATAGAAAAGGAGGGAATACTTCCAAACTCAGTCTATGAAGCCAGCATCACTCTAATACCAAAACCAGGCAGACACCACAAAAAAAGAAAACTACAGACCAATATCCCTGATGAATGTAGATGCAAAAATATTCAACAAAATATTAGCAAACTGAATTCAAAAATACATCAAGAGGATCATACACCATGATCAAGTGGGATTCATCCCAGGGATGCAAGGATGGTACAACATTAGAAAATGCATCAACATCATCCACCATATCAACAAAAAGAAGGAAAAAACCCACATGATCATCTCCATAGAAGCTGAAAAAGCATTTGACAAAATTCAACATCCATTCATGATAAAAACTCTCAACAAAATGGGCATAGAGAGCAAGTACCTCAACATAATAAAGGCCATATATGATAAATCCACAACCAACATCATACTGAACAGCGAGAAGCTGAAAGCTTTTCCTCTGAGATCAGGAACAAGACAGGGATGCCCACTCTCCCCAGTGTTATTCGACATGGTACTGGAGGTCCTAGCCATGGCAATCAGACAAAACAAAAAAATACAAGGAATCCAGACTGGTAAAGAAGAAGTCAAACTGTCACTATTTGCAGATGACATGATATTATACATAAAAAACCTAAAGACTCCACTCCAAAACTACTAGAACTGATATCGGAATACAGCAAAGTTGCAGGATACAAAATTAACACACAGAAATTTGTTGCTGTCCTATACACTAATGATGAACTAGCAGAAAGAAAAATAAGGAAAACAATGCCATTCACAATTGCATCAAAAAGAATAAAATACGTAGGAATAAATCTAACGAAGTAAGTGAAATACCTATACCCTGAAAACTACAGGACACTCTTAAGAGAAATTAAAGAGGACACTAACAAATGGAAACTCATCCCATGCTCTTGGCTAGGAAGAATTAATATCATCAAAGTGGCCACATTGCCTAAAGCAATCTACAGATTCAATGCAATGCCTATCAAAATATCAACAGCATTCTTCAATGAAGTGGAACAAATAGTTCTAAAATTCATATGGAACCACAAAAGACCCCAAAGCAATCCTGAGAAAGAAGAATAAAGCAGGGCGGATCTTGTTTCCCAACTTCAAGCTCTACTACAAAGCCACAGTAATCAAGACAATTTGGTACTGGCACAAGAACAGAGCCACAGACCAATGGAACCAAACAGAGAGTCCAGATATTAACCCAAACATATAGACAATTAATGTATTATAAAGGTGCATGGACATACAATAGAGAAATGACAGCTTCTTAAACAGCTGGTGTTGGCAAAACTGGACAGCTACATGTAAGAGAATGAAACTGGATCATTGTCTAACCCCATACACAAAAGTAAATTCGAAATTGATCAAACACCTGAATGTAAGTTATGAAACCATAAAACTCTCAGAAAAAAACATAGGCAAAAATCTCTTGGACATAAACATGAGCGACTTCTTCATGAACATATCTCCCCGGGCAAAGGAAACAAAAGTAAAAATTAACAAGTGGGACTATATAATGCTGAAAAGCTTCTGTACAGCAATGGACACCACCAATAGAACAAAAAGGCATCCTACAGTATGGGAGAATATATTCATAAATGATAGATCCGATAAAGGGTTGATATCCAAAATATATAAAGAGCACACGCACCTCAACAAAAATCAAATAATCCAATTAAGAAATGGTCAGAGGCCAGTTTGAAAAAGACATATGCACCCCTATGTTTATCGCAGCACTATTTACAATAGCCAAGAGTGGAAGCAACCTAAGTGTCCATCAGTAGATGAATGGATAAAGAAGATGTGGTACATATACACAATGGAATATTATTCAGCCATAAGAAGAAAACAAATCTTACCATTTGCAACAACATGGATGGAGCTAGAGGGTATTATGCTCAGTGAAATAAGACAGGCGGAGAAAGACAAGTATCAAATGATTTCACTCATCTGTGGAGTATAAGAACAAACAAAAAACTGAAGGAACAAAACAGCGGCAGACTCACAGAACTCAAGAATGGACTAACAGTTACCAAAGGGAAAGGGACTGGGGAGGATGGGTGGGAAGGGTGGCATAAGGGCAAAAAAAGGGGCAATACTATTAGCAGACATAATGTAGTGGGGACACAGGGAGGGCTGTACAACACAGAGAAGACAAGTAGTGATTCTACAACATCTTATTGTGCTGATGGACAGTGACTGTAATAGGGTATGTGGAGTGAACTTGGTGATGGGGGAGTCTAGTAAACATAATGTTCTTTATGTAATTGTAGATTGATATCAAAATTAAAAATCAAAAATTTTTAAATTTTACTTTGTCCTCACCAGAATGACTATGAGCATAATTCAAAATATTTTCCGATAAGCACAAACTGGTTTTTCTTTGCTTTACAATGAGGTTGATATTTTCTTCATGCAGTCATTTATCCATATGCCTTCTTTTGTGAATTGCCCATTCCTGCTGTCATGTGTCCTATTCCCACTTTTCTTGATGTGTGCATCTTATTCTTGTAAGAGCTAGAGAGTATAGATTTTAACCTTTTTTCTGTCACAAAATTTGCATTTTCTCTACTTGTTGCTTGCCTTTTAATTTTATCTTTTTAGATTTGTTTTTTTTTTTCCCAGAAATGTAGCATTTGTGTCTAGTCAAATCCCCTGCTTTTGTCCTTTGTGATTTTGACAGAAACGAGTAAGTAGCCCAGTATTGATGTGGGGTCACATAAGGGCTGATCTACTAGAGCTGACTAATGATCTACTAGTTAATCTCTAAAATGTGGCCAGTGTAAGTCTTCCAAATCTGCACAACCTGCTGCAGTTCTGCTCAACAGTGGCCAAATGGATGGAATGTGTAGTGAAACACTGTAAGTGGTAAATTGACTAGGAGACAGAGGGCTAGGATGTTAGTCCTGGGTTTGCTCGTTGCTTTCTGCATATCCTTAAGTAAATCCACAGTCTGTCTGGGGACCGTACACCTCACCTATAACACAAGAGGCATGAAAACTACAATCTCAAAGGACACATCCAGTTCTAAGGCTCATTCTCATTTGATGGGTGGAAGAAGGGAACTCAGTACTAGATGTTGCAGGCTAGTTAGAATCCACACCCCAGAGAGGCCTGTCAATGAGAAGAGTGAAGAAGGTGAGAGGTGGTAAAAGGGAATATCTGACATGAGAGAACTTATAGTCCTTTCATCACACAGGTTATAAAAATTCATTTCAAGCAAATCAGTTCTGCAAGGTCAAAGGCAGAGAAAACCAAAGCTGAAAAAGGGGTGAACACTAGTGGGTAGAATTTTCCCAGAGAAGACGCCAGGTAACTTTACTGTTTTTCCTGTGAGTTAGTGAGGGAATGTAAATGTTGGATATCTCCATAGAAGTTAGAATAAAAGAAAACAAAAAGGGACTTGGATGAGAAAGTGATGAAGTTTTCAGGTGAAAAGGAAAAGCTGTTTTTGAGGGTCATGAGAGAGAGCTGTCTGAGGGCAGGTATGATTTAGGTCACAGAGACAAAAAGGGACAAAAGACAGTGAAACTCAAGCAACTGAGAAGAAAGAGTCTCGAAAACAGGTTGGCAGGGTTATAGTAGAGATGAAAGTGACATCCCTTTCCCTGAAGTCCTTGAAAATACAATACGAAAAATTACACATGCTGAAAAGTGTTAAGACGCTGACAAGAAGCGCAGTGGTGGACAGTGACAGCAGCACTGTGGGGGGCACCACCAATAAGATCCCGAGTCCAGGTCACACAAGATCACAAGGGATCACATTAACGAGCTAATGCCCTTACCTTTTCTGGTAACTAACTAATTAGTACTTATTTACATGTACTTAACAAGCAATTATTTTTTTCTTTCATTACATAACTAATAACACCAGTTTGTATCTATACTTTATTATGACTTTAGTACTTATTTATCTTTTTCATCTTAGCACTGATTAAAATACAAATATCTTTAGGAAATCTATGTCCTAATTAATGTTTTAATTTAGTCTTTGCACTGATAACATCATATCACATAGAAGTCAGCCTATTATCATATACCAATAAGTAAATTTTAAAAAAAAGGACCTCATTCTCAAGTGAGAAGAAACTATAAAACTAGAAGGCACAAAAGAAGAAAAACAAATCCTAAGTCCTCCACTTGGCCCAATTAGATTTACGAAGAATAATTAAAAGAAATACTTCCTTGTGTTTCAATGACAGAAGATGACTCATCCATCTGTTTACTTACAGCACTTTCCTTCTGAAGCTTGTGTATTATCTTTTGGGTAATGAGAAAGAAAGTCACTTCCCCCCTTTCAAAAACACACCAAGTAAAAAACTACACTGTAAATAGTTTTTTATCCCCAAAATTCTCAATAAATAAAACTCCATTTTATTGTTTAGTCTGTCTTCAATAAAACTGGAAGACTACTAACAA
Organism: Manis pentadactyla; assembly: GCF_030020395.1. Classification (NCBI taxonomy): domain Eukaryota; kingdom Metazoa; phylum Chordata; class Mammalia; order Pholidota; family Manidae; genus Manis; species Manis pentadactyla. The sequence continues at coordinate 34,429,760 of NC_080034.1, read as the reverse complement.
GATCTCATTTTAGAGATGAGAAAACTGACATTTTAGAGATAAGAACAGCCTAAACAAGTCTAGAACACACGGGGAAACAAAGGCCAGACTTCAGCACAAAAGGCTTCTCCTGGGGTCTCTGTACACAGCCTTCCTTCAGGGTTCACAGCAGCTGACAAACGAGGGAGGATAGAGCAGAAAAGAGAAAGAAACTGAGCTCAGCTACAGCTTTATATCATGCTATTGCTGTGATCCCGGGAAAGTAATTTTAATGTTCTGATAGGCCCATTTTCTTCATTGTAAAATGGATATAATATTTATATCTAATAACAGTGTTCATAAAGATCAAATGGAAGGAAGTTCTCTCAATAAAGTACTGGTCTTTCTTGTCACTTATGCATTGAAAAGAGAAGAATGAACTCTCAAGATGGAGGTGTGAGTAGGGTGGCAGAAATCTCCTCCCAAAACCATATGTATTTTGAAAATACAGCAAATACAACTATTCCTAAAAGTGTGACCAGAAGATACAGTGCACGAGCCAGGCTATATCTGCGAGAACCCAACATCTCACGAAGGGGGTAAGATACAAAGCCGTGACCCGGCGGGACCCAAGCATGCCCCCCACCCCAGCTCACCTGCAGGAGGAAAAGAATCAGAGTGGGGAGGGAGAGGAAGCACAGGACTGCTAACTAACCAGCCCTAGTAATCTGCACCAGGAGCACAGACACACACTGCATGGTGCTCTGGATATTAGAGGAGTGGAAAAGCAAAATCCAAGACTAAGACCGCAAATAGATTCCCACAGCCGGCTGCCCTAGGAAAAAGAAAAGCAGGCTCTTTAAAAGTCTTAAAGGGATAAGGGTTTAACAGGTGGACAAAACTGTCCAGGTACACTCAGCCCAGCAAGCTGGGAACTGTAAGGAACTTCAGGTACCCTAATCCCCTGGGTGGCAGTGCAGGCCGGAAAACCCTCATAGCGATAAATAGTCAGCCATTCCTTCCCCCCGCCAGCACTGCAAGCAAACCAGCTGACCAGCCATTGCTGCGGAATAGCCGGGGAGCAGCCCTTCCTACAGCAACCACACAGCTTAACACAGAGGCTTCTCCCTGCACATGTCTAACCAGCCCAGACCCAGAAGCTGCTCGCTGCACACGGTTGACTGGCACAGAGAGCAGAGACGGGCACAGAGTCCAGGAGGCACAAAGGGACTTTGTTCTTAGGGCAGAATACGTGCCATTTGCCTGCGACACCCACTAGTGACCTAGGCTATCCCAAGGGACGCCCTGCTCACGGCAGCTCAGGTGATTAAGCCAGAGGCTGCTCCCTGCGTGCAGTTGACCGGCACAGACAGTGGAGATGGGCACAGAGTCCGGGAAGCACGAAGGGGTTCTGTTCTCACAGAAGAACACACGCCGCTAGCCTGCAACCCCCACCAGTGCCCTAGGCCGTCCTGAGGGCTGCCTTGCCCATGGCACATAAAGGGATTAACGCACAGGCTACTCCCTGCACGCAGCTGAGCAGCACAGACAGTGGAGGCAGGCAAGGCAACCTGCAAGCAGGGAGGGACTTTGTTCTCCTAGCTGACACATGCACCACTCGCTGGTGACCAGTCAGTTCCATTGCCATGAAAAGCTAGGAGAACCTTCTTTAGTCCAAAATCCCTCAAACACCAGAGAGAGGGATTGGTGAGACTGAAATCACCAATCTTCCTGAAAAAGTATTCAAAATAAAAGTCATAATAAGCATGTTGACAGAGCTACAGAGAACTATTCAAGAGCTAAGGGATGAATTCAGGAGGGAGATAACAGAAATGAAACAATCTCTGGAAGGACTTAAGAGCAGACTGGATGAGGTGTAAGAGACTGTTAATGGAACAGAAATCAGAGAACAGGAATACAGAGAAGCTGAGGCAGAAAGAGATAAAATAATCTCTAGGAATGAAAGAATATTAAGAGAACTGTGAGACCAATCCAAACAGAACAATACTCGCACTACAGGGGTAACAGAAGAAGAGAAAGAAAACGGGATAGAAAGTGTATTTGAAGAAATCACTGCTGAACACTTCCTCAAGCTGAGGAAGGAAATAGTCTCTTAGACCATGGAAGTCCACAGATCTCTCAACACAAGGGACCGAAGGAGGACAACACCAAGACATATAATAATTAAAATGGCAAAGATCAAAGACAAGGACAGAGTATGAAAAGCAGCCAGAAGGAGAAAAGGGATCACCTACAAAGGAAAACCTATCAGGCTATCATCAGACTTCTCAGCAGAAACCTTACAGGCCAGAAGGGAATGGCATGATATATTCGATGCAATGAAACAGAAGGGCCTTGAACCAAGAATACTGTATCCAGCAACACTATCATTTAAATTTGATGGAGGGATTAAACAATTCACAGATAAGCAAAAGTTGAGGGAAATTACCTCCCACAAACCATCTCTACAATGTACTTTAAAGGGACTGCATTAGATGGAAGTATGCCTAAGGCTAAAAACTATCACAAGAGAAAATAAAACCACAGCAAAGAAAGTACACCAACGAAATACAAACTAAATGCAAAACATAATCAGCTCTTCACAAAATCAGTCAAGGGAAACACAAAGAGTACAGAATAAAACACCTAACGTATAAAGAGTGGAGGAGGAAGAAAAAGAAGGGAGAGAAATAAAGAATCACCAGACAGTGTTTATAATAGCATAATATGTGAGTCAAGTTAGACAGTTAGATAGTAAAGAAGTTACCCCTGAGCCTTTGGTAACCACGAATCAAAGCCCATAATGGCAATAAGTACATATCTATCGATAATTACCCTAAATGTAAATGGAATGAATGCACCACTCAAAAGATACAGAGTAATAGAATGGATAAAAAAGGAAGACCCATCTCCATACTGCCTAAAAGAGACCCACTGCAAACCCAAAGACATACACAGACTAAAAGTGAAGGGATAGAAAAAGAAATTTCATACAACTAATAGGGAGAAAAAAGCAGGTGTTGCAGTACTTGTATCAGACAAAATAGACTTCAAAACAAAAAAAGTTACAAGAGATAAGAAGGACATTATGTAATGATAAAGAAGTCAGTCCAACAGAGATATAACCATTATGAATAAATATGTACCCAAAACAGAAGCACCTATATATGTGAAACAAATACTAACAGAATTAAAGGAGGAAATACAATGTAATGCATTCATTCTAGGAGACTTCAACACATCACTCAATCAAAAGGACAGATCCACCAGACAGAAAATAAATAAGGACACAGAGGCACTGAACAACACATTAGAACAGATGGACCTAACAGACATCTACAGAACTCTACACCCAAAAGCAGCAGGATACACATTTTTCTCAAGTGCACATGGAACATTTTCCAGAATAGACCACATACTAGGACACAAAAAGAGCCTCAGTAAATTAAAAAATATTGAAATTCTACCAACCAACTTTTCAGACCACAAAGGCATAAAACTAGAAGTAAATTGTACAAAGAAAACAAAAAAGCTCACAAACACATGGAGGCTTAACAACATGCTCCTAAATAAAAAAAGGATCAATGAACAAATTAAAACAGAGATCAAGCAATATATGGAGAAAAATGACAACAACGCACAGTGTCCAAACTTCTGTGGCACCGAGTTAAGGCAGTTCTAAGAGGGAAGTATATAGCAATATAGGCCTATTTAAAGAAGGAAGAACAATCATAAATGAATAGTCTAAATTCACAATATGGAAACTGGAAAAAGAACTAATGAGGCCCAAATGCTGTAGAAGGAGGGACATAATAAAGATCAGAGTACAAATAAATAAAACTGAGAAGAAAAAAACAATAGAAAAAAATTAATGAAATCAAGAACTGGTTCTTTGAGAAAATAAACAAAATAGATAAACTGCTAGCCAGACTTACTAAGAAAAAAAGAGAATTTACACACATAAAATCAGAAATGAGAAAGGAAAAATCACTATGGACACCACAGAAATACAAAGAATTATTAGAGAATACTATGAAAATCTATATGCTAACAAGCTGGATAACCTAGAAGAAATGGACAACTTTCTAGAAAAATACAATCTTCCAAAACTGACCCAGGAAGAAACAGAAAATCTAAACAGACCAATTACCAGCAATGAAATTGAATTAGCAATCAAAAAACTACCCAAGAAAAAAACTCCCAGGCCGGATGGATTCATTGCTGAATTTTATCAGATATTTAGAGGAGACATAATACCCATTCTCATTAAAATTTTCCAAAAAGTAGAAGAGGAGGGAATACCTCCAAACTCATTCTATGAAGCCAGCCTCACTCTAATACCAAAACCAGGCAAAGACAACACAAAAAAAGAAAACTACAGACCAATATCCCTGATGAACATAGATACAAAAATACTCAACAAAATATTAGCAAATTAAATTCAAAAATACATCAAGAGGTCTATACAGCATGATCAAGCGGATTCATCCCAGGGACACAAGGATGGTACAACATTCGAAAATCCACCAACATCATCCACAAATTACATGATTATCTCCATAGTTGCTGAAAAAGCATTTGACAACATTCAACATCCATTCATGATAAAAACTCTCAAAAAAATGGGTATAGAGGGCAAATGCCTCAACATAATAAAGGCCATATATGACAAACCCACAGCCAGCATCATACTTAACTGTGAGAAGCTGAAATCTTTTCCTCTAAGATCAGGAGCAAGGCAAGGATGCCCATCCTCCCATTGTTATTCAACATGGTAGTGGAGGTCCTTACCATGGCAATAAGACAAAACAAAGAAATACAAGGCATCCAGATTGGTTAAGGAAGAAGTCACACTGTCACGACTTGCAGATGACACGATATTGTACGTAACAAATCCTAAAGACTCCACTCCAAAACTACTAGGACTAATATCTGAATTCAGCAAAGTTGCAGGATACAAAATTAATACACAGAAATCTGTTGCATTCCTATACAATAATGATGAATAGCAGAAAGATAAATCAGGAAAACAATTCCATTCACATATGCACCAAAAAGAATAAAATACCTAGGAATAAACCTAACCAAGGATGTGAAAGACCTATATCCTGAAAATTATAAGACACTCTTAAGAGAAATTGGAGAGGACACTAATAAATGGAAATTCAACCCATGCTCTTGGGTAGGAAAAATTAATATTGTCAAAATGGCCATATTGCCTAAAGCAATCCACAGATTCAATGCACCCCCTATCAAAATACTGACAGCATTCTTCAATGAACTGGAACAAATAGTTCTAAAATTTTTATGGAACCATAAAAGACCCCAAATAGCCAAAGCAATCCTGAGAAGGAAGAATAAAGCAGTGGGGGGATCTTGCTTTGAAACTTCAAGCTCTACTAAAAAGCCACAGTAATCAAGACAATTTGGTACTGGCACAAGAAAAGAACCATAGACTGGTGGAACAGAATGGAGAGTCCAGATATTAACCTAAGCATATATGGTCAATTAATATACGATAAAGGAGCCATGGATATACAATGGGAAAGTGACAGCCTCCTCAACAGCTGGTGTTGGCAAAACTGGACAGCTACATGTAAGAGAATGAAACTGGATCATTATCTAACCCCATACACAAAAGTAAATTCAAATGGATCAGATACCTGAATGTAAGTCATAAAACCGTAAAACTTTTAGAAGAAAACATAGGCAAAACTCTCTTGAATATAAACATGAACAACTTCTTCATGAACATATCTTCAAGGGGCAAGGGAAACAAAGGCAAAAATGAACAAGTGGGACTATATCAAACCAAAAATCCTCTGTACAGCAAAGGACACCATCAGTAGAACAAAAAGGCATCCTACAGTATGGGAGAATATATTCATAAATGACATATCTGGGAAGGGGTTGACGCACCTCCACAAACAAAATGCAAATAATCCAATTAAAAAATGGGTAGAGGAGCTGAATAGACACTTCTCCAAAGAAAAAATTCAGATGACCAAGAGGCACATGAAAAGATGCTCCACATCGCTTGTCATCAGAGAATGCAAATTAAAACCACAATGAGATATCACCTCACACCAGTTAGGATGGCCACCATTCAAAAGACAAACAGCAACAAATGTTGGCAAGCATGTAGAGAAAGGGGAACCCTCCTACACTGCTGGTGGGAATGTAAATTAGTTCAGCCACTGTGGAAAGCAGTATGGAGGTTCCTCAAAAAACTAAAAATAGAAATACCATTTGACCCAGGAATTCCACTTCTAGGAATTTACCCTAAGAATGCAGGAGCCCAGTTTGAAAAAGACATATGCACCCCTATGTTTATCGCAGCACTATTTACAATAGCCAAGAAATGGAAGCAACCTAAGTATCCATCAATAGATGAATGGATAAAGAAGATGTGGTACATATACACAATGGAATATTATTCAGCCATAAGAAGAAAACAATCCTACCATTTGCAACAACATGGATGGAGCTAGAGGGTATTATGCTCAGTGAAATAAGACAGGCGGAGAAAGACAATTACCAAATGATTTCACTCATCTATGGAGTGTAAGAATAAAGAAAAAAACTGAAGGAACAAAACAGCAGCAGGCTCACAGAACCCAAGAATGGACTAACAGTTACCAAAGGGAAAGGGACTGGGGAGGATGGGTGGGAAGGGAGGGATAAGGGGGAAAAGGGGCATTACTATTAGCACACATAACATAGGGTGGGGGGTCATGGGGAAGGCAGTATAGCACAGAGAAGACAAGTAGTGATTCTGTAGCATCTTACTACGCTGATGGACAGTGACTATAATGGTCTATGTGGTGGAGACTTGATAATGGGGGGAATCTAGTAACCACAATTTTGCTCATGTAATTGTATATTATTATTATATGATACCAAAACAGAAAATAAAAAAAAGAAAAGAGAAGTGTGATGCACCTTTGAAACAATGATTTTTAAACTTGTACCACTTTGTCATACATGAATTTCATAAGCTCATCTCCTGAAAGTGGTGTTTGGCATATGTTTAAGAATAAGCATAATTTTTTTGTTTCACCCAACTGAGATTATGTGTGTATGAACTGTTAAAAAAGAGACAATAGGCCCAAATGGAGTCACTTATTCTAAGGTCATGTCACCAAACTGAAATATGTAATACTTAATCTACTGCAGTTTCAACTGTCCCAGGAATGTAATCTTAACTGGTCAGTCTGGATTTTCCTGGTCAACAGTAGTGAGGTCATCTCCCTGAGACCCCTTCCATCCACCATCAGAAGGAGGAGGCAATCTACTTTTCCTTGTCCCTGTCCCCATCTGCCTATAAAGGCTTTACATTTTTTACAGCTACTTGGATCTCCTTTCTACATGCTAGATTGTATGTTGCCTAATTCATGAATCATCAAATAAAGCCAATTGGATCTTCAAACTTACTCAGTTGAATTTTGTTAAACAGATTTGGTGGTACCAGTGGGATCCAAAGCAAACTTATGACACCATTTGGGGGCAATAAGAAACACAGGCATGGTAGTACCCTTTAGAATCCTTTGAATTCACGTTCTTTCTTGCTGTTTCTGACTGCCACGGGTAATTTCCCCTCAGTTCTGAACTCTGTTCTCTTCATGTTAGAGCTCCTGATCTAATTGGCTTTCCAGGCAGTAATTCCCCTTTTGTTTGGAAATTCAGTCTAGTCCACAGTCCTCATTTTTTGGGGTCTGCCAGTTCAGTCCTTTCCCCACTTTCCCCAGGTTATGACACAGTGTTCATTTTGGGTTCTGCTAGTTCTGTCCTCTCCGCAGACCCTGATTCCAAGTTGGAGTTGCTGGTGGTGCACACAGGACCTTCTCTTGGCCAGTCCACAGTAACATCTCTTGGTTATTGCTGGCATATAAGGCACACATTTGTTCGTCTTGTTTTGTATAAATAAAGGTATTACTAATGGGGTCTCAGAGGCAAAAATACAAAAAACTTGGTGGGCATGGGTCGAACATTGAAAAGCTGTTAGAGCGCTTGCGACCTAACTCAAAACTCTGTGTAGGATAAGTTCGTCACAGAATGGGTTAGATGGACACTAGGTCACTCTCCAACCTCAGGAAAATTTCTGTGCAATTAGGTATTAGTTTGCTTTGAGAAACTCAATGGCTTAGCTAAATTAGATGGGATCCTTAAATTCCAGAGTTGAGTGCACCACTTTTCAGCATAACTGCTTATTTTATGTCTCAGAACTTATGGTCTCAGAAGCTATAAATATTGACAAAAATGGCAAAATCTTACCCTGTCCTAAAAGCTTGACTTGGTAACCATCAGATTGAAAGTCCCAAAACATGGATAGACAGAAATGTGGGTTGCACACCATTTGTCACTAGATATGACTGAACAGAACATGTGGGTTAAACTCCATTTGCTGCTAGGGTTCTGCCAAACTGCTGCCAGCTCTCACAGGAATTAAAACCTAGAATTACAATGGCCATTAATTATGAGGAACGTTTCAATTATGTAAGATCCTTTAAGAAATGCATTAAAAGCGAGGCCTCCCAAATTTAACAAACAAAATGGGATACCTTTTTTAATTGGTATGCAGTAGCTTCCAAAAGGCTTCAAAACTCTAAAATAACTTTCAACAAACTGAAGGATTTGTTGCAAAAGGCAAAAAAATAAAATAAAATAAAGATATGAGGTACCTAAAACAAAAGACAGTAAACATAATTCCTACTGCTCCCCTCTATCCTCCTCCTCCTTACCTGAGCACTCATTCTAGCAATCCTTTGTCTATTGCCTTTCCACTCCGAGGAGAGTGTTAAAACAGTTGCCTTTTGCAATAGCACCTAGGGCTACAGTGATCCTCTTCAGATATCTTTCACTTCTAGGTCAAAGGCCAACATAAGGGCCATAGTTAAAGAATTTCCTAAACCCTGAAACACTTCTCAAGCATCTTAAAAATGGATTGCCTCCTGAGATTAGAGGATTGATAAACAGGCAGAAAATTGAACGGTAGAACACTCTTCTACCTAAACTCATGTCCATAGCTGATAGTTTTGAAAGGCCTTTGAAACAAGACTGTAATCAAAGTCTATTAAGTTAGTGGTCTTACAGACACTCTCCTATCTACCCCCAAAGAAAGGCCCATATGGAACCCTCTTAGGATTGACAGGACTCTGAGGGATTTTCTAGTAAACTACTCTGTTATTCCCTTACACAGCCAAGGGAAACTAAAATTATAATTAATGAAAAACCTTGCCACATCTGTTAAACACTGGAGTGAAACCTCAACTTTAAACCCTACTCAGAGCCTGCAGATGGCACCCTAGGAAAACTGGCAGAAACCAGATAAGGGTTTGAATTCTTATCAGGGTCAGCTGTCCTGGATGTCTGTAGAACCCAGTAGAGAAAGGAAAATAAAGTATTTTTTGCACCCTCTTTGGGTACCCCTCCTACATTCAAGAGGGTTATTTAACACTACCAAAATGTTTGCTGTTTGTCCCAGCTGAAAACTGACAAAGTATTTTTAAAATTTTTAAGTAGCTCTGGGGCTGTAGGGTGGTCAGGTTGGAGGCTGTTATTCAGAGCCTGATAAGAACATTTTTTAGTGGCCTCCCTTACGCTAAGTGTACCCACAGGAAGAGAAAAACCTTCTAAAACCCTTGTAAAAGGATTTGTGGATAGATCAGCCTATAATATTATTTAAGTGATGGCCAATTCCTTGGGGTATTAAAAGCAACTGTCCTTAGTTTACAAATCTTTACTGAACCAGAAAAACAACTTAGATATAACTTCTTTAGTAACGAGTGAGTTTTTTATCTGATTCGTGGCAGTAAATTTAAAATAGAATCTATATGGTCTCTGTTTGCATGTGTCTATACATATTTGTGCTGTAGGTGTACGGTATTTTTCTACCTCTGGATGGCATTGCCAAAAACTTTTAGAAGAGCTTTATTTAATTGGCTTAAAGTAAAATGCTTATATAAATGAAGTTCTCAGAAATATAGAAATTAACCCAAATGAATTTTATGTTCACGTGATCCAGGGAAATACTCTTAAAGATAACTTAAAGTTCATTGGTTTAATTAAAATAGACATGTTCTCAATGTTATCAACATTAAAAATTTTGCAGACATACAACTTTAATTCTAACTTAGCTTACTAAAATCAAAATGAGTTCATGTTATTTCTTACAAAATTTGCCAATGAGAAAAATAGCTTGTGATAATGGCTAACTTTGTCTAATGCCTCATGCAAGTTTTTGTATGTAATCTAAACATAATTGTTAAGAACAAATGAAGTAGATATTAGGATAAAAAGGCTTTATGTAGATCAGCTTTTTAAAGAGGTTTCCTAAATCTTTTTAATACCTGAAATCCTTAAAGTTTTGCTAAGTTATATTAAAGGATGAATTAAATTATATTCTTTGAATATCTGGATCATTTCTACATAAGGTAAAATACTGAAACATTAATTACTGAACGTAAGTTTATCCACTTTTTACCTCCTCTTCAGAAGAATTAAAGATAGTTGGGTCTATTAGTAAACATGTTCTATGCCATACTGAGAAATTTACTAAGAGAAAGAATATGTTTCGAGAAATTATAAAAAACTATTTATGAATTTGCCAAGACACAAAAAGCTCACAATTGTTTACTTCTTTATTTTCACTAGAAATTAAGGTTTTTAAGGGTTAAGAATTCCAATACATGTAACTATAACCAGTAGAAATAATAAAGGAAACATCTCTATATGCAAGAAAAGTAGACTGTATGTAAACAGAGAAGGAAAAAGGAATGGAAATGCATTTTTGTTGAGACAAAATAAACGTTTTGTCCTAAACAGAGGGTGGTTATCTCAAAATGGGAAAGAGGAAAAACAGGACAAAATTGTAGAGAGTTTGTGGAAAAAGAATCTTAGGAAAGGAATTTTATGCATGGTCAAGCTGGAGATGATTGAATGAATTTACTGTAAAGGTTTTAAAAATAGGCTTTAATATAAACAATGTACTTACGTAAAATTACTGCTAAAAGGATACATTTTTTAAATTATTGGTCTACTCTTACTAAAAATTACATAACTATTTAACTTTCTGTATTTGTCTGCAAAGTCTTTAACTGTCCACATATTAACCAGGTAACTAAGTATATTGTTTCACAGTGACCTATGATCCTATTTGACCAAGTATTTTAAAACCTTTTGATATTTTTTGACGAACTTCCCAAAATCAAATTCTAAATGAAGTCTTTTTGACCTCAAACTAACTTTGGGATATTCCAGAGAGCCCCTGGAACATCTCAAGAGGTCTGTTTTCTCTCCTTAAAAAAGGAAGATGTTAAACTAATTAGGCACTTTTGACATGTTAAATTACATGGGAAGCACTGTCAAATAAGTGATGCTAAACGTTTTTTTCTGATATCCTTGTATGTATATATGTTACTAATGTAAGTGCTCCAGAAATTATATAAAATTCCTAAAAATTAGATAAGTAATATTATCAGTCATAATTTCAGTTATCTTGAAATGTTGTATGTCACCAAAATGGCCAAATTTGCCTTGCCAATTCCACTATAATGAACTCTCATTAGGTATTTAACACTGGGCATTTTTAAAGTCTTCTGTCATTCACAGTTTTTGTTTTACTCTGATGCTTTGCAAAAGCATTCCCACAAAAGTACTTCATTTTCAAGAAGAGTCAAGAAAAGAACTTTTGACAAGTATGGGTTTCCAATAACTTTGAGATCATAGAACTAAATTGAGTAAGAATTTCTAGAACTAATGGAAAAACTGTATTTGAGCAGAAAAAGAACATGGAACTGAGGAGGATGATTATAATTTTATGACTTCTTGTTTGACACATGGTTGGTTCTTTAATGTTTTATTTTTCCAGATTTGAGGAAATTTTTTCTCTTAACCTATCTATGACTTACAATTTAGTAAAATATACCTTGATAAACAAAGATGAAACACTTACTTTCTCCCCTACTTGATTCCTCCAGAACTTAGGAACTCTTGAGTTTCTTTTCATGATAAAATATTTATTTACATAAGTTCAGTAAGAATCTGGTCTCCATATAACAAGACAAAATTAGGAACACTGGTTATATTTCCAAAGCTTTAATTGGAATGTCATATTTGAGAGAGATGTACATAGACACAGATATAACTAGACAGTTTTAAGGAACTAAGGTTGACTTTAGGGAACCAATAAAGCCCCTTGGAAAAATGAACCTTGTGCCTTGTTTACAAGGATCCAGCAAAACAGTCTTTAAAAAAGAGCTTATGAGGTCAACTACTATTTTTGCTGCACTTATTTAAACAATCGAGCCAAGTCTAATGCAAACAAATCACTTTTATTGTGATTATCCTTGGAAAAAAGAAATGGGGACAACTGTAGAGAGAAAAAATGTTTGCACCTTTGTAGGTATTAGATTCTAATCATGTTGTCTTTCATTATATACCTGTAAATTAGGATGGATACTGAATTCTTCTACTTACCTGAAGTATCTGGCTACAGCTCTCCAAACTAATGTTTCCAAATTTTCCCCCAACTTCTGATTTGGAAACTTCTGATTGTTCTGATATGAACAAAGACCGCCCTTGAGTCTCCTTGGAAGGGACTATACCTGGCAGGCAAACTTCAGAAATTTGAAACTTGAATACACACCTAGTTGAAAAAGGCTCCACTTGACATCTGGTCTGGTGCAAACACTGGAGACTACTAAACCAAACTGACTAGGAAGAGAAGTGGCCAACATTCTTCCCAGGGCATCAGATCAAGACTTTATACTTTAACATGAACCCTTCTTTTCTTTACTTTTCTCTGGCATTGGCCTAGAAAGATAACACCATCATCCCTGTCTCCCAGGCCACTGCTAAGGAGGGTAACCCTTCAGACTGCCGGATTTGTCATCAAGAGCTCTGATCTATCCATGATGCTAGAGAATCCCTGATTGTTTTCCTGTCTTCAGTTAACAAGACCAGGGAAACCTGTATCCAGGCTCTATGCAAAGGTAAGGACACAAGGCAAGGGTAACTCTAATAAAGCCACCTGTGTGGTCTATAGACCCTTAAAATGTTACTGGCCTCAATGGCTGTCACCTTTCCAGTCCTGATCCACAAATCCAAACAGGAATTATGAGAAGCATTCATGATTCAGAACTGGCTTCCTTAGGCAGGCCTCTCTACTCCTCTGATTAGGAGCATGTACAAATGAGGCTGTCAACAAGAACCTTTCCTTAACTCTTGAAAATATTTTAGAATTAGATGCTAATGCAATAGCTTCCCAAGGAAAATCCTTGAACTCTCTCGCCAAAGTTGTTCTTAATAATAGATCAGCCCTTGATTTCTAGCTGAGTGAGGAGGTGTCTGTGCTGTGGCAATGCCACCTGCTGCATCTGGATTAACACTTTTTCTGGAAAAGTTCAAACTCAGTTTAAACTTGCTTAAAAGATCACTGAGCAAGTCACTGTGCTTAATAAAAGGTAACTCTCTCAGTGGAGTCTTTCTTTATTTAATTTTAATTGGCTTGAGTCTTGGGGACCACAGCTCTAAAGTACACTCCAGACATTGGGAATTATCCTGCTTATAATAATCTTAGTAATCTCCCAGACATGCTGCATTCTCTTAAAAGCTTTAAACACATGTTCGCAGCTGCTAACCACAAGCAAATGATCTCCCTAAGATTGGAACATCAGAAAAGGAATGAAGAGAATGACTGTCTTAAAAATTGCAAACCTGAAGTCATGGCCTATGAATTATCACAAAGAATAAGCAAAAAAATGTCAGGACCAATGAATACTACACATAAAGGACCAACAAAAGCTGTAAGAACTTCAAAGCTGTTGCGAGAAGTGGCACCAATGCCTTAAATTTTCATCACATCTCTCAGTTAAGCTGAGAGTCTGATCTAAAGGAGGTAATCGTTAAAAAGGAGACAACAAGGCCCCAAATGGAGTCACATGCTGAGTCCACACCATCAAACCAAAACTAAAAACCTAACTTAAGTATAGTCCCAACTTCTCCCAGGAATAATGTAATCTTAACCAGTCAGTCTGGAATTTCCTGGTCAGGAGTAGGGTGGTAATTCACCTGATAGACCCCATCTATCCCCCAAAGAAAGATGAAATGATACATTTTGTCCTAGTCCCTGCCCACTTCTGCCTATAAAAGCCTTCATTTTTGTACAGCTCCTTGGAGCTCCTTCTATATGCTAGATGGGATGCTGCCCAATTCACAAACCACTGAATAAAGCCAACTTGATCTTTGAATTTACTCAGTTGAATTTTGTTTTTTAACAGCACACAATCACACACACAATGTTTAGAACATATATGTGCATCTGTTTATATATGCATATTTATAAAATATACACATATGTTTAAAATTATAATAAGAAAAATTATGGTACATACAAATTCTTTTAAAAAATTGTTGATAAACAAATTAGCCAGAGCCAATGTGTATTTTACTCATGAAATTAAATTTAAGCTCTCATTATTCACAAAATCAAATAGTGTCACTGTAAAAAGAATTACATGATGATATAAAATACTGTGAGGAGTTGACAAATTCTGATTATAAGTGTTTTTTTTTAAACCAAGACAAAAATTCTAAACTAGAAATTAATTTAAAAATAATGAACTGCTTCTGCATTTTTAACCTTTAAAAAATTGTCCAGGTTAAAACTTCCATAGAGTTTAGATAATCACAAAACACGCTGTGACCTAACAATCATTTTGAATAAAAGATACTTATCAACAACTGTGATGGGCAAAAATGTTCCTTTCTCCAGCACCCTGTAGGAGCAATGTTTAACAAGAAAGAATTATTTATGCTTGTAACAGAGAACTGTAATGGGCAGTTTTAATATAACACATCACAGCAGTACCAGCAAACTGCCAGAAAGGTGTTACCTGGTTTTGACTTACACTCATCTGATTTCCAACACCAGACTAAAGCTTTGAAGACAGAAGGAGCTTTGGTTTGTTTTTCATTATTATTAAGAGCCAATGGCAACAACTGCTCTGTTAAAGGGGTCTTTAAGCAGGAACAGAGGTTCCACCATTTCCTACTAAAAATGAGTTCTCACTGACCACCAGGACTAGTGACGTCAACATGTACTGCCACCTTTCCTCCCTCTTTTCAAGTGCTTACAGTAATTTAGTGATTTCAGTCATTACTACGTTCATTTTGGAATAACAAAATAATGTTAGGAAGCTCCTGTGCATTGCAAAGACAACTTTTCAGAAGGACAACGATCTACAGTTAATCAGTGTTGGTGCCAACTATAACTGTCAGTATACTGAAATCAACTAGAGAAATCGCAGGGAGAAGGTGGAATGTGTGTGAGGCAGAGAGCAGGGCTGAGGGGTGAGGAGCACTGACCCAAGATCAGCTTGGGCCAGAAGGAAACCTCTTTACAGTCTGATCATGCAACAAAACAGAGAGATTGGCTTTAGTGTTTTTAACTTCAATTAGTCACATTAATTAATGCTAAAAACAATGTTAACAGTATATTATTTTCATGCAGTTAAATAAAGGATTATACACATTTGAGTAAATTACACAGCATTACACATTTAAATAACTTGAAATGAAGTCATTACTGTCATTCAAACAAGTTTCTACAGCTAAAGGCTGAATGTTAAGTATGAACTGATTTGGCATTACAAGAATATAAATCCTTTATCTTTTTAGTGAGAACAAATGAAGAGATTTGATGACTTCTCTCTTGAATAAGTGCTTTGCAGTAGCACACCGCCCTCTCGTGGTCAAAGGCTCAAAATGTAACTTCCCAAGGCCAAAGTTGAGTAGCAAATTTTTTCATGATGAGTAATTTATCTCACTACATTATTATCAGACCACATTTCCAAATTGCCAAATTTCCCTTACAAAATTTAAATTTTTTTATTGAAATCTAATTTGTTCCAAAGAAGTGTTCTGGAGAGTAAAAAAGAAATCAAAGTAAAACTAAACAAAACCTTATATGGACAGACAACAGTTGGAATAATGAGTAGATTATTTTCATAAGCCTAGAATAAAGGAGGGGATGCCAGCACTAAAGTAGTATTAACTAATTTTTGTATGTTAAAAATCTAAACTCTAAGATTATAAAAATTACAGAATTATATTTTGCTTATTATATGAGTACATATGACAAGTTCAAAATATAGAAATGTTTTAAAATCATTTTTTCTATATATGAACATTTCTGTTTTTAAATAACAGTATAAACAATTCATTGTATGTTCATTACTTTTTCATTATTAAAACTCCTACTAAAATGAATCCAAAGTTAAGGTTTCCAAATATTCATCTGAAGAGGTAGGGAAGATATTAACCCTTTCAGGTTATCCAAAAAGCTCCCTTAGGCCAATCTATAACACTTCTATTTTTGAAAACACATTGATTTCATATATCAAAAGGGATCGTTCTTTTTATAACAGAACAGAGTTAAATGATTATAATATTCTTGGTTTTCTATTCTATAAACTGCCAGGTATGAAAAAGCATTGCTCCAGATCCTATAGCAAATAGATACTAGGTAGAATAAGGTATTTTCTGAACAACTGTAATAACTATCTAATCAATTTTTTTCTTCTTCTATTTACCTTAAGAACAGAAAAGTTTCAACTTGTTTTTGAAAGGATTATTTATTTTATTAGAACCAAAGAAGCAACTCTGTATAATGTAAAGAGAACCAGTTTTGGGTTTGGATTTTGACTCCACCACTCCAGAGAAACTCAGGCATATAACATCTCTGTGTCTTAGTTTCTTTATTCACAAAATGGAGATAGTTATTCCCATCTCCTTGGAACTCTGCAAATCAGTGTAGTGATGCAAGCAAAATACTCAGCTGAGTGCAATCAAAGAATACTAGTTTTATTTCCCTAACAAACATATATTAAGTTAATCACTGGTTTATGCTTGGCATTCATTATTGGGAAAATTAAATCATATGGAATTTGGTCATAAGAAAAGACAATAAACAGGATTCTGACTCTTGTTCAATTCAATATTTGAATGGATTTTAAAGGTACAGTTACAAAACTAAGAGATCCTTGGCAGTTCTGTTACAAACTACAGTAGCAGGATTGAAAATGAATGGGGATCTCTAAAGGCTATTATAAACATCTTTGGGTTTCACAGAGGAAATAGAGAGGAACTTTTTGGGGGAGACACTGAAGATATAATTGCTGATATACACTTTTTATTGAAGTAGCTAGAGGTTATGTTTTTTATTGAAGTATGTACAATAAAATGCACAAATCTTAGTGTAGAATGCTAGTTTTCTTACATCCATTCTTTACACTGAGCAAATGCAGAATATATTCTCCCAGCAAGAAGGACTGGAACCAGACTTAGACGATATGGAGTCACATGGATAAATCAATAAAACCCACTTAGAACTTCATTAATGAAAATCCTGTCCTCTTTTACTATCATATATTAGAAGACCCAAAAATGATTCTGGAAGCAAAACACAATTCTAGGAAGAGAAGGAAAGGGAACAGAACTAGCATGTGTTCTGTGTATCATATGCTACTCACTGTACCAAGCCTTTCAACACATTATTGTATTTTTTAAGGTCTCTACCCAGCAGAATTACTACTGTGATGGGAATAAGTGGTGCTGGCTTATTCCTATCCATGTAAGACTGCAACAGGGCCCAACTGACCATGCTAGTAGATCTGAAGGTGATTAGGACAGGGAAGAGTAGGAGCAGTAACACAGCCCCACAGGGACAGTGGCTGAGAGACAAGGATGTGCTCATGAATAAGAATGTCTTACTTATCCCATCTTAATTACTTTCATCTGCTTCTCTCTTCATAGTCAAGTATTTAAAGCAGTTGAGGTGGTGGAAGATGGTATGGGAGTCACATCAAAGTCTTTTCTGGGGAAGATGGCTGTGTGTATAATCTGAACATGCATTTTCAGAATTACAATAAAATAGGCTGTATTTGCAAAGCAGGCTTTCTGCCCTTTGTGACCATGAGAACAAAGCAGTTGAACAGACTTGATGTGGAAGTGACCTACGCTGTGCTCTGTCACTAGCAAGAATAGGAAAAATGCTTGTAGTAAAGAAAGCAGACCCCACTTTCCTACTGATTTCACATGATTGAGGTAAAAAAAAGGAGGGAGGCATCCTTCTAAGACTGTCAGTGCCTTGATTCTTTTGTTACAATTCTTACTTTTTACTGGATATTTTAAATAATATTAAAGGAGGTATAAGATTTCTAAGTTTATCCAAAAGGGCATGAGATTTAAAATGTTGAGAAACATTTTTTTTTCAAGATGCAAATCAGCTTCAGGAAAAAGAGAGGGTAAAAAGGAGAAAGGGCTCAGGGGACAAGTTTTAAAATTCAGGCTTTAGGCTAATGGTCACACCAATTAAAATGCAAATAGATAAGGTTTCTAGCTTTTGCCAGCTTGCCAAGTACCCTGATGACTTACTAGTGACAATGGCCTTTATGCCTTCCCTTGCTGCATTAGTGTCCTAAACAAGGCCCTCAAAGCTTAGGAGAGCTGATGCTAGATCCCAAAGTGGGCAGAGCCTGGTTACACACAAACGCACACACACATTCCAAGATCCATTGCTGGGGGAAGGGAGGACAACTTTCAATCAGTGTAGCAAAGGCACCAGCATGTCCCCCCAGCCACACAGGAAATACCTTTTCCTAAAAGGGAAATCTCACAATACAGAGCTAGACCATCTAGCAAGCAAATGACAGATGGGTCTAGATGCATAAGGTAAAGGACAGAATTGATTTTGGTGACTCTCTGAATATTCATAGAATCTATAAAAGTCCAATCCTTTTAAGATGCAGTCTGTTAGAAATGAATATGCAACTGTACCAAATAAAAACACTGTATTTCTCAAAATGTACACACAGAGGGAACTTTGTCCACCTCCCATTGCTGTCACATACAATTTCTAGATACAGTATTACCTGAACTTTACATCGACTCGTGACTTATATTCTCTAATGTAGGCCCAAGACTACGCTTCTCTTTATTCTTTTTCAAATTGCATTCCCTCTTTTATCATTTCACCTAGCACAAAAGACGCCATGTTCAGTAAGGTGTTTCCTTAGTGCTAGAACTGGCGAGCTCTTCAAAATGATCAGGATTCCTGGACTCCACGCATGGCAACAGTATGAGGTTCCTTTCTTCATGTTTTCCAGTTCAATATATGGAGAGAAAGGAAGAGGAAGGGAGGAAAGGAGAGAGTAAGAGAGAAGAAAAGAATAAAGTATTCAGTAAGAAAGACTTTTTATCAAAACAGATAATTATTCCTTACAACTAGACCACTTACAATGAAAATCACCATGTGCTAGAGGATTTCCAAACCTTGTTGCTTTAAGACTCCAACCAAATAGCTGAGCAACCAGGATGGCAAGCAAAGTCTCCAAATTCGGCTATTTTCTCAAGTCCCAGACAAGGCTAAGGTAATTTTTCAAGTCTGAATTCAAGAAGTTTGGCTACAATCAAACTGCAAGCAAACAACCAAGGTGGCAACAGTCAGGTTTACAGAACAAGGCATTCAAAGAGAACGACGTGTTAGATATGCTGAAAACAATGGATTTCAGGTTGAAGTGTCCCTTAGCCTCAAGACAGTTTCTTTTTGGATTTTGTTGGCTTTATAGAGACACTAACATAAAATTACTCTCATGTAGATAAAAATCTTTAGTAAGAGCAACATTTGAGTGATTCACAACAAAGTAACAGAGACAGAAATTGCTTATTTATAAAAATGGTTTACTGTAACAATTTGGCTGCCTAAGGCACCTGTCTAGATCCAAAACCAGATTCGACGTATCCTGCTTTTTTCCACAACAAGGTTTTCCCGGTACTCATACGAGGTATCAAGGACCAGTAACAACACCAGAACTAGTCCGTTGGCCACATTCCATATTCGTGGAGAAGAGCATTCTATGCATGCTTTTAAGCAGCAGACTGTGTTAAATAGACATATGTAACATAAACAGAATTTGTCATTATTTAGAGGCACATATGTATTTCAAAATGTGTGTGGTTCCATTTTGTTCTGTTATCTAGTGCTAAAAAAAAATACAGACCAGGAAGTAACCCAGAAATGGCTGGAAAGGGTGCCATGGTTTTTAAAAGCCTTGGCCGGGAAGTCCCATATAGCCCTTCTACTCAGATCCCACCGGCCGAAGCTGGTCACATCAACAAAACCGGACAGCACCAGAGGCTGGGTGACGCGATGGGTGTGTGAAATAGTTGATGAGTGCTGCCACTTCTCCACAACATCTAATGCTAAAATCCTTTGATTCTAAAATTCAAGAAACCGTACACCAATCCTCCTGTAAGCTTCACTCTCCATAATACAGATTCATGTGTATTATCTCCTTGGTAAGTTCCCCTATCATTGACATTGGGCCATTCTCACAAAATTACATCTCAAATGGATGAAGCCCTCTGGATATAAATTCCAAAACAATAACCTGTACAATCAAGTTAAATCCCCACACATTTCTTCATACTAATTATGTACCTTTTTTTAAAAAAACTAATGAAGGATCTGGCATATCTGGAGACGTAAACAATGCCTATCGGCAACTGCTAGAGGTTCATCTTTTATACTTGGCCTTCTGCCAAGCCTATTTCTGTCAGCTTTCTTATTTTCTCTTTAATTTTGCTAAGTGAACACTATTTTGACAAGGGGTTAAGCAATACACAGAAAGCAGAGGAAAAAATATTAACAAATTAAGCACTTTTGTCTCATCCTCTTCAGAACACTGTGCCAAACACTGAACATTCCACACTGCAGTCTCAGAAAACACTGTGCCCGGGGACCGCCTGCTTCGCATTCAGCACACAAATCATTTTGACTATGATCACACGCATTTATCTTTATTTTTAAAATCCCCTCATTGTTGCCAATGGCACTTGAACATTATTATTACTAATCCAGCTACTCCTAATAATAGTATTTAAGTAACCTGTCATCTTGGGAACTTTACAGACAATAGCTAATTAATTGTCAAGCATTTAATGTAACAGGATTGTAATCTCCAACCTCTAAAATAGGGTATTTATTTGTTATAATGGTAAAACTTTTGTTTCAATTGCTTATTTATGCAACATGTATCCTCTATCACCTCAATTCTAATTTTTATTTCTATTTTGTAAGTAAAATAAAGAATCACATGCTGAAAACACAGACAGTACACTTCACAAATAGTAATGAATCTCCTGTGACTCCTTTTATTCACACTACAATAGATTCTATATTACCATGCAGAGAAAAACAAAACACCATAGATTATCTCCCTTGTTTGCTAGATGTGTTCACAGTATTCTGATAGGAACCAGAACTTGAAGGTGCAGCGTGCTATGTCTTAGGAGTGAGAGTAAAACACAATATTCTGTTGACATCTTGTTCCTGCTTTCAAAGGACCAGGTATGTTACATATGAATTGTCAGAGCAGCTAAATAAGTTTTCCTGTCTAAATGTGCCCATATTCTTTTCAGAGACCTCATCTTAAGCTGAGTTCCCTATCTTAGTTGAACACTGTGGTAACAATTTAACTTGCAACAGTCATTTCAAATCAGGATTTTAAAGATATAAACACCACCATTTTTATCTGCTAACTTTCCCCTCACACATACCATATATACTTTCCATGTGACAATGCAAACGGTCTGAATCCTGCAGAAAACAGAAAGGTGTCAAAGAGAGAGAGATAGAATCCCTTTCTCGGGCCCTTAATGAGGTCTCCAGAGCCAAAGGCAAACCAATAACAAACTGTACTTTCCACATATTGGAAAAAAAAAAAAGGAAAAGGCAAGGGGAGGGGGTGGTGAGCTTGTCATCTGAAATTAATTGAACTTAGCCATGCCAAGAAAACACTGGTAATAAACCCTCCCCATCTAAATTAAGGGTTTTATACCATGAAAAAAAAATAAAAATTTATGGCAGTAATTTCATCTGGGTTTTTCAAGAAGTGCTTGCTGATTTTCTTGTACTCAGTATAAAAATCCCCAAGGAGCAATGCAGGCTGCAATAAGGCAGACTTCTAAAAAGATACCATTTAATTTCTCACTCCTCCCCTTGCACTATTACCACACTTCCAGTTTTCTCTAACTCAGTATTAACTCTCTCAACCCAGTTCTCTTCCATTAGCCCTCAGCAACACCTTTCAGGGCAGGGAGATGTGCTCAGTCTGCAAGTGCCCACCCACCCACTGCACTTGGCAAAAGAATGCCAGTGAAGAGAACGGGAAGCCCCAGGAGCCTTTGGCTTTGGCTTTTCTTTATGACACCCAGCCATCCTAATTGAAGGCACCAAAAGTCATAATGGCTTCAAAACATCTCTATCACTCAAGACCTTCATTGCTGGTGACAACAACTGATGGCTGATTTCTGAGATGGGGGAAAAAAACACACACATAAACCCAACCTGAAGATCATATGTGCTTGGGGCAGGTACATAGGCCAGGCACAGTTTACTTGCAAGGGTTGTGCAAATCCTCATGGCCACTGAGCACTGCCTACAGGCCAACTGTGTGATGTATAAGAACAGAGACACAGTATTTGTTTTCTCATGTCCACAGACACAGTTGTGATGATTAGAACAGGAATTTATTAGAAACCACAACTAAATTCACAGCTTTTTTCATCTTCTCAATCAATGGGTTCTATAAGTCAATAGTTAATTTACAATCCTGAAATACTTTCTGAAGTCAAAATGAATCTTCATATTGAAAAAGATAGGCAACAATTGATACGAGCGTTAGAATTTTCAGTGCTTTACATTCAGGCACATGGCAGGCATTCAATATGTGTTAACCACAGGTGTACGTACATTTTTCCTGGCCCCTTTTGTACCTATTTTTCCTTTCATTCTAGTCCCTAACATTTCACTTCATTAATTCAGCCCATCTCTTGGTGTACAAGACAGCAGCAGTTCTCAAAGTATGGACTGGGGATTCCTAGGGGTCCCTGAGACCCTTTCTTGGGGGCCTGTGAGGTCAAAGCTTAAGTCTAAGAAGTTATTTGCCCCCTATGCTTGTACAGTGGAGCTTTCCAGAAGCTACATTATCTGTGAAATCAATAGACTGAATGAGAAACAGGTAAATGCATCCAGTTGTCCTCCATCTATGATGCTAGATATTAAGGAGATTTGCAAGGCTACTTTCCTCACTAAATTTATTTTGTTTTGGAAAATAGTTATTTTTCATTAAAAATATTTATATTGATATGTATATGGGTTTATTATTACATTTTAAAATTAGTTAATAAGTATTGATTAGATATACCCTGCAGAAAAGAAAGCTCTCTGAGGTCCTTAATAATTTTTAAGAGTATAAAGTGCTCCTGGGAACAGAAGTTTGAGAACTACGGTTACAGAGATAGCAGTGTCCTGGTATCTACTGCAGAGCTTGGTTTGTGATATCAGGAAAATTGCTGATCCCTAGAAATATACAAGCAGATACAGGATGACTACCTGATGGGCATGTTGAAGAGCGGATTCAAATGCTGCACTGGGAGTCTGGACCAACTGCTCGCTGTGGTCTCTTCTAACATGAGATTCTATAATTCTGTCTTAGAGGGAACTAAAGGAAGCCTCCTTTCAATACTGTGGCTACTGACATGGAATATGAATAATACAAAATGTACCTTCATTTACCTATCCATAAAACAGTATGAGCATGTTAGTGGGCAAATTAGTATTTGTCCATGGTTGCATGGTCCTCATGTCAGTACAATATACCCAACATTTAGAAGGTGAGTTTTTAACTTTGCTTATTGTGTTTTATTTAAAAATCTCCTCCATCTCAGCCTCCCACGGCTTTCAAACCACATAGCACAGTACACTCACTCAGAAGAATATGGCCATTCACCTTATTTTCAAAAAATATCTTTATGGCCAAATGGTTGGGTCAATAATGAGGCAAACAAAGATTCTGCTGACAGAAATTCAGAGGGCAAATAAATTCATGCCAGCACTGGAGAGACACGTGGGGTACCTTAATCTGCTGCAAGGGTCTTGCTCTCGCATAGCATGGGAATCAGATGGTTTATCCTTAATGAGCATACTGTGACCACAGAAACCAGTAAGTTGTTTAAAATATATGGTGTCAGATCAATAAAGAAAAGAACTATTAGAAAATAAAATGACCATACTTGTGTAATTCAATTCAATGAACATTAACTGAGTACCCACTACTCTAGGTGTTTGTGAAGATAAATGAGACAAAAGCCTACTGTCTAGGAAGTCACACTCTAAATGAGAAAACAGGCAAATCAGTGTAACACAACATGGAAGTGATATAAAAGTAAGTGCTTAATACTGTGGAAACATAGATGAGAAAGCAATGGATTCAGTCTGGTAGGAATAGTGGCAAACAGATACTCATTTGTAATGGGAAGGGAGGGAAGGGAGTTTATGCCTAACTCATAATCCCCAACCTCAGCTGGGCCCCCTCCAGCTCCTGAAGGTCCTTCCTTGTGTCACTCCCAGTCCTCCACTCTCCGCAGCTGCTTTTTCAACCCTCCTCTGTTCCTCTGGCATCTCCTATCCAATTCCTGACAGTCCTACCCTCAGCAGCTGTTCCGGCCACTTTGCTCGAGAAGAGAGAAAAGCCCCGGCCTCTGGTCCGCCACCCCAGCCGGGCCCGCAGCCCCTGCCCCTGCCCTCTGCAGGAGGCCAAGGCTAGTGTTTCCACAGGACTCTGCAGCCCATCAAAGCTCCCTTCTCAGAAGCCTCTGCTCAACCTCTCCCTCACTACTGATTCCTATTGCCAGCACTGAAACATGCTCCACAGCGTCCCTCATAAGAAATGATTTTTTTCTCTCAATGACCCATGTATCCCACGGCCAAGAAGAAGGGAAGGCAACCCTCCTCTTTCCATTCTGCCTGCAAATCTCTCTGCTATTTCACACTCAAGCCAATCCCCGGCTGTCACCACTATGCACCAACTTCACCCTCATTCCAGCAACTGAAAACCTGCATTCCTGGCTCAGTTCCCCTCCACTCCCACTCCTGTCTTGGTATGTCAACAAGCACGTATACTATGCAGACAATGTCTTGGCCTCCCAGGTCTTCGATGACCTCTTTCAAGGCCCCTTCTTCTACTATCCCTCAATGACCCAAATCCACAGCAGCTCCTTGCCTTCATCAACAGAAAGCATACCCCTGCCAAGATTCTAAATTCAAACAGCTTACATGTCTACACCCATTACCACCCTTCTCCTAAATTTGCTTTAGTATCCACAGTGCTAAAAATTTTTCCCCCTCAGTCAACCTTCTAATCCTCTAATCCTGTCACAATCCCACAACTCTTTTCTGACCCCTCTATTTGGCTTAGATCCTCTGGTCTATGAAAAAATCGTCCCCTTGCAAAGCCCCCTTATTTCTCTTGTCCTTCTATCACATTTGCCTGGAAAACTCCAGCACTAGATGACCCCAAGCATCCATCTTCTCTGAGCACAGACCCAAGTAAAAGCACACAGTTACAGAAAAAACCAAAGTCATACTGCTTTTTAAATTCAACATGCCCAGCAATTCACTAAACACCCTTCTTGAGTTAGGAATAATTTCATACTTTGAGTGTTCCAAGTTCCTCCTTTGCAGCTGATGATTTCATGTCTTATTTCTCTGAGACTATAGAATTTCTTCTTGTCACTACCACTGAAACCACAAAACTCTGGGCACCTAAAGTCTTCTTGTTCCCCCATTACAGTGGAGAAGGTGGCCCTTCCCCTATCAAGCCCCAGATCCTTCATACATACTTTAGACCCCATCTTCTCTTACCTCTTCAAGGACTTTGCACCTTCAGTTAGACCCTCTTTTCCCTTTATCATCAATCTTTCATAGACTGCTGGTGGAAAATGTGAATTTTTACAGTCTTTTGGGAAAGTAATTAGCAATACTAGCTAAAATTACATAAAATACAAATATCCCTTGACCCAGTAATTCCATTTCTAGAATCTCTCCTATACAAATAAATTCACCACTGTGTAAGGTAGATACACCCACCCACCCACCCACACCCAACAAACACAGGGTGGGCAATGGGAGATGCTTATTATAGCCTTCTTCTCTTCTTTTTATTAAGGTATCATGATATACATTCTTACAAAGGTTTCACATGAGCAACACTGTGATTATAACATTCATCCATATTACCAAGTCCCCCCCCACACCCCATTGCAGTCACTGTCCAACAGCATAGTAAGATGCTACAGAGTCATTACTTGTTTCCTCTGTTACAGCCTTTTATTTTTTATTTTTTATTAAGGTATGATTGATACACACTCTTATGAAGGTTTCACATGAAAAAAGTGTGGTTACTACATTCACCCATATTATCAAGTCCACACCCATACCCCTTTGCAGTCACTGTCCATCAGTGCAGCAAGATGCCACAGATCCACAATGTCCCTTCTCTGTGTTACACTGTTCTCCCCGTGATCCCCCACACCATGTGCACTAAACATAATACCCCTCAATCCCCCTCTCCCTCCCTCCCCATGTGCCCTCCCACACCCCTCCCCTTTGATAGCCACTAGTTCATTTGTGGAGTCTCTGAGACTGCTGCCATTTTGTTCCTTCAGTTTTGCTTTATTGTTATATTCCACAAATGAGGGAAATCATTTGGCATTTGTCTTTCTCCACCTAAGTTACACTTATTTTCATTTGCAAAAATGAACACAAGGTAAATGCTCATCAGTAGAGAAAAGCTGAATAAATTATTGTAGAACTGTAAGCTATACCATCATACAGTCTATAAAAGAATGAATCAGATCAATTCTAAGATTTAGTGCATTTGGTTTAGCTCTACTTCCTCACTTGCTTTCAGTCATCTTCTGTCCCCACCATAACACTGAAAATGCTTTTGCAACAGCAACCATTAATCTAGATGATGCCAAAGCCATAGACATCCTTCTGACCATATTAAAACCATTCAACAGAGTTGTTCACTACCTTCATTCTGAAACACCCCTCTCTCAGATTCCATGATACCACCTTCTGCATTTCCTCCTACTTCATTAGCTACTTTCTCAATTGTCTTTGCAAGCTCTGTCTCCTCTTTCTGACTTTGAAATGCTAGCATCCTCAGGGCTTAGTCCTGCATCATTTTCTTGGAGATCTTGTCCATTCTCGTGGTTTGAAATACATCTACAATAACAAATTTTAAATGTCTAGCTATAGACCATACCTCTCCTCTAACCTCCATATATCTACATTCAGTTGCTGAGTTAAAAATCTTTTATGCAATTCTGATTTAGCATGCATAAAATGGGAACTATAATTCTGCATGTCTTCCCAGCACCAACCCACACTGATAATCTGGGCCCCTCTCAGGTTTTCCCCCCTCACTGCATGGTGGCACCACTGATGCAGACACTAATCAGACACCACAGTGCTACCCCACCCACCCGTTGCCCGTCAGACAATCAGCCAAATCATGTTGATTCTAGCTTCACAACACATTTCACTAGCCATCCTCTTGTACCTCCACCCTCATCCAAGTAACCACTCACTGATCTCCCTGCTTCTACTCTTGCCCTACCTCCATTTATACTCCATTCTCCACAAAACGGCCAGACTTTTTTACAACTTAAATCAGATTGTGTCATTCTGCTTAAAAATCTTCTGAAGGCTTCTGTTACTGAACAAAACACAAACTAATACCATGTATACATGACCCGACTTCTACTCTCCCCAGTTCACCTCACTGTGGCCATAAAAACCTTCTGTTCCTGCTGGCTTCTGGAATATCCCGTCCCAGAGCCTATGCACTTATGCTTTCTCTGTATGAAATACTCTTTCCTAGGCTCCTTACACCCTGTCTCCTTCTCATCCTTCAGATGTCAACTTAAAATGACACCTCCTGAAAGAGGGCTTTCCTGACCACACTATCGCAAGTAGGTCCACACTGTTATTTTCAGCCACAGCATCCTATTTATTTCCCTCATTGTGCTTCTAATTCTTTTTGCTTGTTATCCGATTATTAAGTAGCCATCCTACTAGAATTAAAATCCATCAGAACCAGGACTGGTTCTCAGCCACAGAGGACATAGTCTGATTCACAGAGAGCCTAAAACAAGTGACCACTCCAGGGGCAATCAACACACTGATCCAAGTTCCCCATCTCAGAAATTCTCCTGCATCCCTTTCACCTCCAGTTACTACCCACCCATCCCATCTCCACTGTCTCAAACTTCTTGAAACACCTGTCTACTCATGATTACTTTTCCAGTTTTACTGAGATGTAACTTACATGCAGCACTGTATTACCTCAGGTGTTTACAACATGGTGATTTCTATGACTCATGATTATCTTACCTCACAACTTTCAACCTCCATGCCATGCAACTGCTCTTCCTTCTGACAGAACATTCTTATTGTTAAAGCAAGTGGAAATTTCTTATTAACCTCCTGATGACATTTAACTCTACTGATCACTCCTTCCTTCTTAAAAGTTTACTTGCCTTTCGTGGCTGTTCACCCTCTTGATGTTCCCCTGTCTCACCCTAAGGCTCCTCCTTCCCTACCATGCTGGGGCTCCTAAGGGTTCTAAGCCAGACCTCCTCCTGTCTCTACACACACTGGACCATCTCATGTACTCGTATAGTTTCAGTTATTATCTATAGGCAAATTTCTCCCACAGCTTTATCTTTAGCCCAGATTATGCTCCGAGGCTTCAGACCACTTGCCTAAATGCCCAGTCAACCTCTCTTCTTGTATGTTCAACTGGCATCTCAACTGAACTAATTTTCTCTGCCAAATCTACCCCTTCTCCTGTGTTCTCAACTTAATGAATAGTACCTCCATTCATCCCATGACCCCAAGCTAAGAACCTAGTCTTTGATACACGATGTCCGCTGCCCCCCCACAACAAATCTACTTTTAACCAAGATCAGTATATTCTAGCAACTAAATTATTTATTTAAATTGTCCATTTCTCTGCATTGCCACTGCCACTATTTTGATTTAAGCCATCAATATTTTTTGCCTAGACTTCTGCAAAAGTATTTGAATTCTATTCTAATCTCCCTCAAAGCCACTGTCCATAGAGCAATAGGAACAGTAATATGGAAACATATTAAATCCTGTATCACTACACTATTTAAAACACATCAATGGCTCCAACTGTCTTCAGGACAAAATTCAAATTTCTTAACCTGGCTGACAAAGCCCTGAATGAGTTGGACCCTGTTAACCTCTCCTGTCTAACTACTCCTTGCCTCCTTTTATATGCTCCAACCAAAATAAACTACCAATTTCCTACACTTTCTCTTCTTGCAGCCCATGCATGTTATTCCCAAAAGTCTGAGACAGGCTTTTTGCCCTCCACTCGGCACCCATACCCTCTTCACTCCCTGCCAATCCTGATCTTCCAAGACTAAGCTAGGCGATCCTCTCATACTCACTAACTATCCTGTAGCCTCCACTTCAGAGAACTGTAATTGCCTATTAACACATCAGTGATCCTACCTACCCACCTCAGAACCACTGAATGAGAATCTGCAGGGCAGGGACCCCACCATCTGTGCTGACACATTACTCAATAACTATATGGCAAAGGAAAGATGAGAGCTGGGCAGTGGGAGAGGCAGTGGAGAAGGAAGGGGAGGGGAGAGGCAGGATGAATGAGTTTAAAATAACCCTCATGAACAAGGTTTAAACGTTCTTCCACACATGTAAAACAGGACATAATACCAGAAGCACAATCTTTAAAAATAAAGTTTCTATTCTACTTTCAGTGTTATTTAGTTCTTCTTTGCTACAGATAAACTATATGCTTTTTGCATCAACTATAAGTCAAGAATGGCAGCTAAGATATGTTAGGCCTAAAAGTTTCAGTACAAATCAGCTTCCACATCTACAACACCACGTGATTCGCCTTCTTGACCTTATAAATACTGGCTAGAAAGGCACAATACACAGAAAAATGCCAGCCATTTGAGCAGCTGTACTCTTCCCAAAATGTAGAGTGAGAACTCCTGAAATAAAGCAGTGGAGTGGGTTAAGATTGTTTTGAACCTTTCAGAGAGAGCAACAACTATACAGGGCTTTAGTAGCAAGCATGCATAAAACATAATAAAATGGCATAGAATTAACACTTCTCAACAGAAAAATCTAATAAAACCCTGCATTTGGGGAAGAGGCATTACAAAAACAGGGCAGAAACATCTTTATATCTCCCTTGTTGCTTTGAGCACAACAGCGTCAGTACATATTTGTTGAATGAATGCCTGATGAATGATGAATGAAAATGGTTCTTAAAGGATTACTCATATTTTCCTCTCCTAATCAAAGAGCCAGCTACTCTTAGTCTCATTTTTCATCAAAAAAGTATTTATCAAGTGCCTCAACCAGCTGGTAATGTGCTACTACACAGAATTCCAAAGCAACCACATGGCTTGGCTTTGGCATTTCAGAGCCTGTCATACAAACCTATGGGTGGCATTGTCTCCCAGCACCAGCACCACCAAATAAACATGCACAGCATACAGTCCAGCCACATTCCCTAAACATACCATGTTTTTTCATGTCGTAACTTTTCGTATATACTATTCCTTCTGCTCAAAATAACCTTCCCACCTAGGACACTCTAACTCATCCTTTTTGAAAACCTTGGTAAGTATTATTTTCTTTATAAAACATTCTCTGAATTCCCTAGAAATAATTAATCATTTCCTCCTCTGTGTTCTCCTTCCATGGTATTTTGTAAACACCTTTACTGCATTTAAATCCTACTTGAATTATGATGATTAACTACATATTCATTATGCACAATTCAAAGTACTTTTTTCACACGGATCTGGAAAATTTTCACATGGAAGAATAAAGAATAGAGATTTGCCTGGATAGATTAACAGAAAGGACATAAGGTACATTCCTGGGAAAGACTTAACCTTAGATGTTTACAAGTAGAGAAAAGGTAAATGACATTGTATGGGGTCCTCTTCAAAGCTCAGAGTGGGGATACTGAGCTTGACCCACAGAACAATGAAAAACTACCAGTAAGTTTAACTGAAGGAAAGGTACGCTATGGTTCATGTCACCACTTAATTGTGGAGTGCCTGTGGGACATGTACACACCAAACACCATACAGTGACTATCAATTAGGTGCCATCAACTGAGATGATGCACATAAAATACACTCTTCCGGTAAACTGTGAGCTGTTTAAGAATAGGGATTTGGGCTCATTTGCCAGTGCCAGGCAAAGGGTGGGAGCTTGCTCACTCAACTGAAATGAATTCTTCTTTTCATTTCAAAGGAGGGCTCTGTGAAATCTGTACCAACAGCTATAATGGAGCAGATGTGTTGCTGGGAGGTAAACTACTTCACCTGATCCTTTCACAAACAACTAAAACAAATAAGCCTTTCAGAGGCAGTCATCAATAGTTTGATAAATTTCAGGAAATATCTTCATTACTCTTGAGAAGTGAGTTTTTAACTCTGAGGGGGTAAGTTAAAAAAATAAACCCATATCATAATAAACTATTCCTTATATAAATACCTTTAACAACTACTATTCAGATAGAATTTTGTGGTTGAGACTTAGGTATCTCCATATTGAAGTTTATCTCCAAGTTGAAGTTTATGACACATGTAATGTAAAAATAACAAGGTTTTAAAAATACACATAGTCTAAAAACACCAAAATTGAAAAAGATATGACAAGGGTCCAGTCAAAAAGCTATAGGGGCCATGGTTCTTGACTGTGTTGGACCATACACTCCAAATATCAATGCTAAGGAATTCACGATCCCCCACTGTAACCAAATGCCTAACTACAAACCCCAATAAAGCCCAGGGAACCTTGGGGTTTAGCAGGTTCATAGAATTTTTCTTATAAGGGTGATTTAATAAAAGCATGTTTTAAGAAGTGTGCCCATCGTGGTTTAAAATTTTAAATGATGCTTTCAACTATCCCAGCATAAGTGGAAGAGAAGAAATGCTCCTTTGGCTGATGTTAAAATCAAATTAAGAGTACTGCTCATAAAAATGAACCCAAGGAATGATTATGTTTTGGAGAAAAAAGATTAATATGAAGACATACACACATACACCTAGTGGTTGCCGTTCTCACCATCTACTATTGATTGTAAAATTTAAGGAGAGGTGGGATAGACAAGCAGAAATGCCAACACCACCTACTAGATACACTCAGGTGGTCCTGTTTGGGTGGGGGAGGGGTTTTTTGTAGCTAACCAGCACCAGTGTAGTGCTCATTCAGATGATACTTTTATTTCTGAAGGCTTACTAACATATCTCAGATTCTGCAATGCAGTGTATAAGCCTTGACTGTAGAAACAAATTGCCAGCTGCCTCATAGAGGACAACCTCATTCAGTAGAAGACAAATGCTAGCATAGTACAGAAGTAAATAAAGATGGCTACATATGCTCTAGTTTCCAAACTGGGAAGTGACAGTGATGAGAGAAGCAGAGAAGGGAAAAGATGAAACAAGAACAGCTGCTCCAAACAGCAGACGACCCAATGATTCAGGCGGTGTAACGATATAATACACAACAACGCCAATTACAATGACTGGTGTGAAGATGTGAACCAGGGATCTTAAGGTTAAGAAGCCAGCAGAGCCCGACCAGACCATGCCCCGTGCTGCGAGGACCCACCAACCCCCATGAAGGGTGCTTTGCCCACTGCAGAACGCCGTGGAAACACGTGGCCCTGCTGCTCCTCCTGACACGGGTCTATTATTCTTCAAGTTGTATATTTGTCGAAGTCCCAGTTCCTTCTGCCTCTTCTCATTTCTGATAAACAGAATGGTAATTGTTAACATTATTACTATTCTTCTTTTTATTTCCTTGAGAACCTTCAAACAGTATACACTATCCAAACTGAATATCACGTTGGTATTAAGCAAAAATGGAATACATGGTTTATATGAGAATGAAACGTGAACAGGGCTCCCACCTCAACTTCATCCACAGAATGTACTCATACCCACTAAACTCCTCACCTGGCCTGAGAACCCCCCTATCTTCACAGTAACAACCACTCCTTAAAAAGGTTAGGGCAGGGAGGCAAAGGGAATGGCTAGCCTTTCCTGACAAAGAAGGAGGGCTCAGTGATGTGCTTTCAGTGAGTGGAATAAAAGAAAAAGGTTTACAAAGGGTCAAAATGAGAGCATGAAGAGAAGCTTAAATGTCCAACTTCAGCATCCACCTTAAAAGGACTAATTCACCCAACTGAACTAAAATAGACCACTACTTGCTGTGAAAGACCACCTAACAGAGACATTCTACAGTGACCTCTGGTTACCCTTCAGCACTGCAGCCCTTCCAAACAAACTGGCACGAGGGTAAACATAGCCAAGGAGAACCTAACATTTACATTTTATGATTTTATTTCAGTTTTTCATATAATTTTTAGTAGACCTACTTATGTGGATATAATTTAATTCTAAAGTATTTGGGAAATATACTTAGTCCAGTTGTGCCTGAAAAAAGGAAAGAAAAAGTAATTTTCCAGTTTTACAGATGCTTTCAGAATTCTGTCTGAAGATGGATTAATCTACAGCTACTCAGCTGCAGAATATTACTTCTATTCCACAGACTTTGTAATATGAACTATTAAATCCATTAGATCGATAGCAATTCCTCCCACCTACTCTTAAAGAGCTGATTTAATGAGGACATCATTTTCTTATTCAAAGCTTTCTTTCTTAAGGGAACACAGTCCTATGTGAACATAGTCAACATTTCCTCTTATATCATGACAACTTCATGTAAACAGAGCCTGCAACAGGGCAATGAGGCAAGATGTTGGGTGGTAAATAAGCAAATTTATTTAAAAGATACCATTATGGAATTTGAGCTTAGAACTGGCCTTAACTTAAAAAGGTTAAATACAAGAAAACCAACATTAACCATTTTATTTCTCATTATCTTAAAATGACACAGGCATGAAAGAAGTAAAAAGCTAACCTTTTCAAAGAATATTGCTTCTCTCTCACTTACCAACTTTACATTTCCCTGTATGGCCCCGGAAGATGACTAGTTAGCCAGAGACGGGTAAGATTCCTCAAGGGAGGAACAACCTAAGACAGGCACAGTCGCAGGGGGGCCATCAGGAGAGAAATTGGGGACCAACAGAGGGGAGGCTTAGAACCTCACCCCCCCCATTTTGAGAGAAATCTTCTGCATCCATGGATGTTTTGATGCCCTTGTCTACCTTGGATTAATACTTAGTCTATAGGCACACACCTGATCATCTACATTTGCCTTCTTACAGCACTAAATTATGTTTTCTACCTTTATCTTGCATCTACCTACCACTTCAGCATTTTATTAAAAATAATAATAATAATAATAATAATAAGGGAGAAATGTGGGACTCACATATAAATCAAGTATAAAAATCAAACGAATAAT
The DNA here is from genome assembly GCF_030020395.1 of Manis pentadactyla. NCBI lineage: Eukaryota > Metazoa > Chordata > Mammalia > Pholidota > Manidae > Manis > Manis pentadactyla. The sequence continues at coordinate 34,395,433 of NC_080034.1, read as the reverse complement.
CATATCTGACTTGATTGTTTATAGTTCATGATGCATGATCAAAACCGAAAGCTTCTGTGATATGACTGCCCTTGCACTGTTCACCATGTAAGAACTTATTCACTATGTAAAACCTTGTTCACCATGTAAGAACTTGTTTGTTATGCTTCAGAAGATTGGAGACTGTTGAGATATAGGCTTGGGGTTGATTAATGACTGTGCATTGAGTCCCCTATACAGAATTTTATTGTTGTTAACAACCATTTGATCAATAAATATGAGAGATGCCCTCTCAAAAATAAATAAATAAATAAATAAATAAATGATTCCTACCTGAGACAAAAGGATTAGTCTCTCAATACACTAAGAAATATTTATTCTACTATTTATGTAATTTGTATTCAATGTACACCTAAACAGCTGCTTTACAGGAATGGATTGGGTTTTATACTGACAAAACACTGGCTTTGCCATTTCTATTATATCTAGATATATAGAAAAACTTGACATTCTATGATAAAAGATATTAAAAGTATGACTATGATTTGATGCCCCAATTTAGCAAAATCTGCATGAGGTTCTCCTTTTAAATACAAGGACTCGTTAAGAATGTAGACTTCTGCATACATTTGTTTGCTTTTTAATTCTAATAAATCTTACTTCAAAAAAATAATGACACAGGCATGAATGGCAGGACAATACAGAAAAAGGAAATGTTATTTTTTTACTACTAAGTGTATAACTGTTCACGATCAAATATTTCAATATCCTCTCTCTCCACTCACTTAACCCTAACCCTAACCCTAACCCTAACCCCAACCTTCTGCAACTAAGAGAGAATAATGGAAAGAAATTTACCCTTCTGTTCTCACGGGACCTGCACATTAACAGAAATGACAGAGGTATTATATCTGTTGTTCTTGGGTTAGGGAGTACAAGCAATGGAAACCTCAACATATAGTCACCAACTGCTCAGCTCTTTCTCCTCTGAGCCTTTATACATGAAAAGCATAGAATAAATCCTAAAGTACTACTTAATGCACCAAAAATTATAAACGGGGACATACGGTTGATCAATGTGCATTGTCTCACAAATACAGTTTCAAAGATAATTGGTAATGTTCTCTTTTTCAAAAGAGCTGAGGGTTAAATATAGTCACTCTGTACAGAGACTGATGATCTTCAAGATGTGTAAATTATACATTACAGTTACATAACAGACTAAATCACAGTCATCAACAAAAGAACATTTGGCACAATTCTTAAAATTCTTATGATTCTAGCTCAGAAGTGGGGCCTCAAAAAGGAGAAAACATCTCATCTTAAATCAGCCCTACAAGTAGCCTCACACCTCATGGCAGGAAACAAGTGTCCAAGGTGAATGGAAGAGAAGAAAGGTGATCATCTTCATTAGACTACAAAAATGGCAGAGGCCGGCAGGGGTGAGGGGGGGCTTTTATTTTCAGGGTTATCTAAAATAAAATAAATAATACTCAGTTACTCCATGAATTAAAAAAACAAGAAGGCAGTCAACTAACCAGATACATGTAGAACTGTATGTTTCAGCACAAATAGACCTAATGTAACTTTTTATGTTCCTAGATTAAGTCCAGATGCTAAAGTTTGGTGAAAGAACACAGATATTTTCAGAATAGTTTCAAAAATCTGGATAGCAGAAGCCAGAGACTGGCAAAGAATTTTCATGCTTTCACTGCAGCTCGAAAGGCTACATGGCCCCACAGTCTCATGCCAGTGCCACCCACTACAGGCAATTCAGAATGGGGCAAGTGCCCTTAGCTAGTCACATGCTAAGAAGGTCCAAATGCTTTGCCTCAGTTCCTATGAAGCCAAAGAAGCAGAAAATCTCCTAAGGGTTCTTAGATGGATCCAATTAACACTCATCTCTGGCAAGCTCATCCTTCAATCTCCCATACAAAAACAGCTACCATTACTCTGTAATACCTATTAAGCAGCCATAATGATTGGAGTGAAATACACTAACGGGAAAGAAACAAAGAGATCTTCATGCAATAAAATGGAAGAAATATAGAAGATGTGCAAAGACCAAACCAACTAGGAAAGGACATTCTTCCCTTCACTCCATAAGATTTTGCCTCTTCTGCCACCGATTCAACACCATGTTCTCCCAGTACTCTGAACAAAAAGCAAAGAAGCTGCCTTGTAACAACTTTCAGAATTCAAAGCCAATACTCATATTTCCAAGGGTCTAGAGCTCCAAAGAGCCCATCAATTTTGATAAACTTGAAGAACTGGACAATCTAAGAGTTCCCAGAGCTGTTCCACTCAGCCTTGGTCATATTTGTGCATGACTATGAAGAAGTTGATGTTGACCTAGGTCCCCAACAACGAGTATGATTTATAGGCTCTGGAACACCATCAAGACTTCTTGTGAGAGATTCCAAGACCAGAGAAAAGTAAAATTCATAAGATGATTATGTTTAAATTTATAGCCTTAGATAGCAAAAGAAGTCTCTGGCTTACTTTCTGAAAGTAATGTTTCCAAATAATTAACTACCAAAAACATGGTAGCCCCCACTTATCCACAGAGGACATGTTCAGACTCCCAGTGAATGCCCGAAACCCTAGATAGTACCAGACCCTGTATTTATAGTTGACCCTTGAACAGTATAGGGGATAGAGGAGCTGGGCCCCATGCAATTGCAAATCCATGTATAACTTAACTTAAACTACTAACAGCCTACTGTTGACTGGAAACCCTACCAATAACATAAAGAGTCGATTAACAAATTATTTTGTATGTTATATGTATTATTTACTATATCCTTACAATAAAGCTAGAGAAAAGAAAGTTTTCAAACTGCTTCAAATCTCCAAAAAGTTTTCCAATATATTTATTGAAAAAACAAAAACCTGTGTAGAAGGCTTAAAGATGGTGGTGTGAGAGGTGAGACAGAAACCTTCACTCAAAACCACATATATTATGAAAATATAGCAAATACAACTAATCCTGAAAGAGCAACAGGAAAGAATGCTATCACAGACTGCCTACATCTGGGGAAAAGAGCAGATTTCATGGAAAAGGGTAAAGTACTAAAGCTGTGATTCGGCAGGACCTAAGCCCTTCCCCCACCCCAGCTCACCAGAGGGAGGAAGAGAAATGGAGCAGAGAGGGGGTGGAGGTCTAGGACAGTGGAACACCCAGCCCTGGATAACTGCTCTGGGAGCAAGAACCTACATTCATGGTGCTCTGGAGATTACTGGGGTTGGAAAGCTAAGGCCGGTGAAATAGTCAAGAGAGGCTGAGATTTGAGCTGCTTGTGGAGAACAGGCACCCACAACTGGCCACTCTGGGACAAAAGTAAGACACGCACTCTAAGAGACTTCCCAACAGCGAGAGGGCTGCTAAAGGGGCAAGGATAGCACAGAGCTTCCCGCTCAGGAGAAAGGACAGGTGGACAAAACTATCCCAGTGCACTGAGCCCAGCAGGTTGGGAACTTTCAGGAGCTTCAGGCGGTCCATTACCCTGGCCAGCAAAACAGCTCTGAGGCCCCGCACTGCAATATGTAGACTGACACTCCTTCCTCCCAGCCGGCACCACCTTGCAACCCCCTGCTGCACCCACCATTGCACCAAGCCAGCCAGAGGATGGTCCCACCTACAAGGGAGTAGCATAGAGACTCCTTCACTGCAAGCTCGGCACCCTGACCGTGGCAGTGGAGGCAGGCACTACAGCCGGGAAGAAGGAAAGAGCTCTTTCCTCCCCCTAGGTACCAGCACTGTTCGCCTGTGACCCCCGCCATCACTCCAGGGGCTGAGGAGCTCCAGAGAGTAGAGCTTCTGGGCACTAGAGGGCTCCACATACAAATATGAAAAATCAAAGGAACCTGGTTCAAACCCAAATCCCACAAACACTAGGACAAGGGCCAAGTGAAACTGAACTCACCAACTTTCCTGAAAGAGATTTCAAAATAAATATCATAAATATGCTCATGGAGTTACAGAAAAATATTCAAGACCTCAGGGAGGAATTGAAGACAGAGACAGAAACTTTGGAAAATACAGTATCCAAGATGAAACATGGAATGGAGGGATTTAAAAGCAGATTAGAAGAAGTAGAGGAGATGGTAAATGAAATAGAAATTAGAGAAGAAGAATACAAAGAAGCTGAGGCACAGACAGAAAAAAGGATCTCAATGAAAGAATATTGAGAGAACTGTGTGACCAATACAAAGGGAACGATATTCGCATTTTAGGGGTACCAGAAGAAGAAGAGAGAGAAAAAAGGGATAGAAAGTGTCTTTGAGGAGATAATTGCTGAAAACTTCCCCAATGTGGGGAAAGAGAGTCTCCCAGGCCATGGAGGTGCACAGATCTCCGAACACAAGGGACCCAAGGAAGACAACACCAAGACATATAATAATTAAAATGGCAAAGATCAAAGATAAGGACAGGCTTTTTAAAGCAGCTAGAGAGAGAAAAAAAATCACATACAAAGAAAACCCATCAGGCTATCATCAGACTTCTCAACAGAAACCTTCCATGTCAGAAGGGAGTGACATAATATATTTAATGCAATGAAACAGAAGGGCCTTGAACCAAGAATACTGTATCCAGCATGATTATCATTTAAATATGAAGGAGGGATTAAACAATTTTCAGATAAGCAAAAGTTGAGAAAATTTACCTCCCACAAACCACCTCTACAGTGCATTTTGGAGGGACTGCTATAGATGGAAATATTCCTAAGGCTAAACAGCTGTCACCAAGGGAAATAAAATGACAGCAAAGAAAGCAGAACAATTAATTACTAAGCAAATGAAAAATCAAATCAACTACCCCCAAAGTCAAACAAGGGATAGACAAAGAGTACAGAATATGAAACTTAATATATAAAGAATGGAGGAGGAAGAAAAAGGAGGAAAAAAAAAAAGAACTTTTAGGTTGTGTTTGTAATAGCATACTGAGTTAAATTAGACTGTTATTAAGGGAATTACCCTTGAACCTTTGGTAACCATGAATCTGAAGCCTGCAATGGCAATAAGAACATATCAATAATCACCAGAAATGTAAATGGACTGAATGCACCAATCAAAAGACACAGAGTTACTGAATGGATAAAAAAACAACACCTGTCTATATGCTGCCTCAAGGGACTCACTTCAAACCCAAAGACATACACAGACTAAAAGTCAAGGGATGGAAAAAGATACTTCATGAAACCAATAGGGAGAAAAAAAGCAGGAGTTGCAGTACTTCTATCAGACAAAATAGACTACAAAACAAAGAAAGTAACAAGAGACAAAGGACATTACATAATGATAAAAGGGTCAGTCCAACAAGAGGATATAATCATTATAAATATCTATGCACCCAACAGAGGAGCACCTACATATGTGAAACAAATACTAACAGAATTGAAGGGGAAAATAGAATGCTATGCATTCATATTAGGAGACTTCAGCACACCACTCACTTCAAAGGACGGATCAATCAGACAGAAAATAAGTAAGGATACAGAGGCATTGAACAACACATTAGAACAGAAAGACCTAACAGACATCTACAGAACACTCCACCCAAAAGCAGCAGGATACACATTCTTCTCAAGTGCACATGGAACATTTTAAAGAACAGATCATATTTAAGGCCACAAAAAGAGCCTCAGTAAATTCAGAAGGATTGAAATTATACCAACCAGCTTCTCAGATCACAAAGATATGAAACTAGAAATAAATTAGTCAAGAACACAAAGAACCCCACAAACACATGGAGGCTTAACAACATGCGCCTAAATAATGAATGGACAATGACCAAATAAAAACAGAGATCAAGCAATATGTGGAGACAAATGAAAACAGTAACACAACACTGCAAAATGTGTGGGATGCAGTGAAGGCTGAGCTAAGAGGGAAGTATATTGCAATACAGGCCTACCTCAGGAAAGAAGAACAATCCCAAATGAACAGTCTAAACTCACAATTAATGAAACTAGAAAAGGAAGAACAAATGAGGCCCAAAGTCAGTAGAGTGAGGAACATAAAAAAGATCAGAGCAGAAATAAATAAAATTGACAAGAATAAAAGAATAGAAAGAACCAATGAAAGCAGGAGCTGGTTCTTTGAGAATATTAACAAAATAGATAAACCCCAGCCAAGCTTATCCAGAAAAAAAGAGAGTCCACAACATATAAACAGAATTAGAAATGAGAAAGGAAAAATCACTATGGACACCACAGAAATACAAAAGAATTATTAGAGAATAGTATGGAAAATTATATGCTAACAAATTGGATAACCTAGAAGAAATGAACAACTTTCTAGAAAAATAAAACCTTCCAAGACTGACCCAGGAAGAAACAGAAAATCTAAACAGACCAATTACTAGCAATGAAATTGAGCTGGTAACCAAAAAAAACTACCTAAGAACAAAACTTCTAGACCAGATGGCTTCACCACTGAATTTTACCAAACATTTAGTGAAGACCTAATACCCGTCGTTGTTAAAGTTTTCCAAAAAGTAGAAGAGGAGGGAATACTTCCAAACTCATTCTATGAGGCCAGCATCACTCTAATACCAAAACCAGGCAAAGACACCACAAAAGAAGAAAATTACAAACCAGTATGCCTGATGAACACAGATGCAAAAACACTCAATAAAATATTAGCAAACTGAATTTAAAAATACACCAAAAAGATCATCCATGATAATCAAGTACGATTTATTCCAGGGATGCAAGGATGGTACAATATTAAAAAATCTATCAACATCATACACCACATCAACAAAAAGGACAAAAATCACATGATCTTCTCAATAGATGCTGAAAAAGCATTTGACAAAGTTCAACATAGATTCATGATAAAAACTCTCAACAAAATGGGTATAGAAGGCAAGTACCTCAACATAATAAAGGCCATATATGACAAACCCACAGCCAACATCATACTTAACAGCAAGAAGCTGAAAGCTTTTCCTTTAGGATCGAGAACAAGACAAGGACGCCCACTCTCCCCACTTTTATTCAACATAGTACTGGAAGTCCTAGCCAAAGGGGAAGGGTGGTAAAGGGTGAGTGGGGAGGGAAGGCGAAGTAGATTGAGGGGCATTATGATTGGCACAAGTGTCATGATGAAGATAGTGTCGCACAGAGAAGTGGTGACTCTGTGGCATCTTACTACACTAATGGACAGCGATTGCAATGGGGTGTGGGGGGGACTTAATATGTGTGAATGTAGTAACCACAATGTTTTTCATGTGAAACCTTCATAAGAATGTATATCAATGATACCTCAATAAAAACAAATAAATAAAAATAATAATACAGTGTCTGTACTATATAATTTCACTTATACTTGGAATCCAAAAAACAAAACAAGTGAACAAACAAACAAAAACCAGAAACAGACTCACAAATATAGAGATCTGGTGGCTGCCAGAGGGGAGGGAGGTGGGGGGATGGGCAAAACAGGTGAAGGGGATGAAGAGGTACGAACTTCCAGTTGTAAAATAGATTAGTCACAAACAACTATACTTCAATTAAAAAAATAATAAAATAAAATAAAATAGATTAGTTGGGGGATGAACAGTGCAGCATATGGAATACAGTCAATAATACTGTAATAGCTTTGTATGATGACAGATGCTAACTGTACTTGTGGTGAGCATATCATAATGTATATAATCGTTGAATCACTATTTTGTACACCTGAAATTAATATTATGTATCAACTGTACTTTATTAAAAAAATACATCATCTTTTCTTTCACTGCCCCCCATAAAAAAAAAAGAAGCCATCTATAAGTAGACCTATGCAGTTCAAACTCATGTTCAAGGGCCATCTGTACTATATTTTCCTACATATAACTACCTAAGATAAAGTTTAATTTCTAAGTTAGGCACAGTAAGACTAACAATAACTAATAATACAATAGAACAATTATAACCATATACTGTAATGAAATTTATATGAATGTGCTCTCTCTCAAAATATCTCGTTGCACTGTGCTTACTGTTCTTGTGATGATGGAAGACGATTAAATTCCTATGTGATGAGATGAAGTGAGGTGAAGAGCATAGGCATTGTGACATAGTGTTAGGCTAGTAATGACCTGATGATACATCAGAAGAAGGATCATCTGCTGCTGCACTGTGGTTGGCCACAGGTAACTAAAAACGTGGGAGGGAAACTTTGGATAAGGAGGGATTACAGTAATGCTATGGAAAGAAGCTCATAAGGTGTATTGAGACGCAGATCTGTACCTTCTCAGATACCTGCAACCACCATCCTGTCCCTACCCAACCCCTGAGCTGGTGCTTCATCCAGGACTTGGATAAAATATCATACCTCAGGGCATGGGATCTACCATCCTGAGCAGCCACAGAGGGCCTAGATGAGGCAGTTTGGGAGTGCAGAGGAGTCCGCAACCCACAGGATCAACCTCTGACAACTAGGAATGATAGACAGGAGGAAACCAGGTAGATAAATTCCCCCTTTCTTTTTCTTCTCCAGTGACTATTCCAGGTACAGTTCTTCCTCACAACCCTTTCAGAGAAATCTTATTGGCAGGTGAATATGCCTGCTGAGTGACCTGCTAGGTTTCTCCACAGCTTGTTGTAAAGCAAGCACTAGCTCTACAATACATCAAATCTATTTCTTTGCATCTTTCCTTAATTCTCTTCTTTTTGCCCTTACACTTACAGACCAGACCTGCACCTCTCAAAGAAAGTGTCAACACTTTAACTCTTGCCTTACACTCTGTTTCCCAGAGAAGCCAAACTTAGACCTTAGGCTTATAGGAATTAATTCTAGATGAAAGTAAGAAGAAACAATTAAAAGGTACATTTTAAACATTCAATAAATACTGATAAATCCTAAGAAGCAGAAAAACATTAAGCACCTAAAATGTAAAAGACCAGGCCCAATACAGTATGGAATGTCACCAACTAAGAAAGCATTTGGGCAGCAACAAATGGCAAAGACAGAATTTCTTCAAAGTGCCCACCACCACCACTTCAGAAGACAAAATCAGGCATCTTCATTAAGGAGCAGTGCTGTATGACAGGCATTTTCTGTTGCCTATGCAAGTGATTCCTTTCCTCATCTTCCCCTTCCCCTCTCTTCCTATTCCCCCCCCTTCCCTTCCATTCCCTTCCTTGCTTCCTGCCTTCCTTCTTTTCTCCTTCCCCTCCTGTCCCGGTCCTGATTGTATCAGTGTATCTTTTTCATGTCAACAAGGGAGGATGCTTTATCCAGGGTACATCCTGATCAGAAATCACCATGGTTCCATTATCTTCACCAGTGACTGATTCGGGTTTGAAAAATTCAACTAGTTCTAGCCAGTGTCATATGGAGGTCTGCAGGGGGCTTCTGGGAAAGGTTTCTTAGGTTTTCTAAGGGACAGAAAGGAAGAGAGATTGTTACAGTATGAGGGCAAAGCTGACACAGCAATGATGGCAGAGCCTAAAGACAGAAAAATGCGAGGTCCTAACAATATCATCAAGCGACAAGTTAACCAGACCTGAAGCTGTACCAGCTCTGTATTTTTATGTAAGGAAGTATATTTATATTTATTTAAGTATACTTATTTAAGCCTCTTTAACTCAGGGTTTCCTAGTACATGAAGTTAAAAGCATCTTCACTGATGTATAAAGGATCTGGCTGATTAGAAAATAATTTAAGTATCAACCATCATTATATAAGGGATACAGTTAGATTTGACAAAGAACTGGTTTTTGTCCTCAAAAGTTTAAAATCTATTTTTTAAGACATATAAAACACATGATATATCTATTAAAGAAAAAATGGTGAAGCACAGGAACATAGAATAGAGAAATCATTACTCTGGAGCATCAGAGGTTGCTTCCCAAAGGAGATGAAACCCATACACGTTTTTTGGCACAGCATAAAGGCATGCTGTCTAAACTCAGTTAGAGCCACTTCAACTTCCAGGAAGCTCTATCCTGCAGATATCTACAGTTCTATCTGTCCAGCATCTCGTGTGTGGGGCAAATCCTGCTTCCTTCACTCTCTGTGAGTTCAGGGATGGGCACCAGACCCAAAGAAGGCTAGTCAGAGCATTTCCAGGGATTTTTCTATCTTAGGATCATAACAAGTAAGTCTCATAAGGGTCTGGGTTACAGAGTATATGGCTTTGTGCAAAGTCAGTGAAAGCACACTTAAGATCTGCATATTTCTTTGTATGTAAATTTTACATCAAAAGAAAAAATGTAAACAAATATTGAAATCTAAGTGAATGATATGCATGCTGAAGTATTTAGGAGGAAGTGTAATGATGTCTGCAACTTACTCTGAAGTATATTTTTACAACATGCACTGATGGAGAGGACAGATGTGTGACAACCTAAGTATACTAATATTCTTGTATATAGTAAAGCTTTTTGTTTGGAAAACTTCATGATAAAAGTTTTTGGGAAAAAGCAAGCTGCAATCCCACTCTGCTGGCAATGCTGTAATTGCCCAGGAGCTATCTTAGTCATGCTTCCCAGGGTATGGAGGGAAAATGTTCCAGAATATGAACATGCAGGAAGGATCAAGAACAAGGAGTCAGGGTTTGGAGGTGTCTTGAGTTGTTCCTGGCTCCAGCTACCCTTGAGGTCCCTGCTCCATCCCTGATATTTCAGCAGTTACTAAGTCAAAAAATTATTTTTCACCTAATCTGGCTAGTGGTGAGTTCCTATCACTTACAAACTAAGGAATCCTGACTAATATGCCAGCCTAAGGTAATGGTAAGAACTGTAGACAAGATAGATGGCTACCATAGCCTTATTTATAAGAACAAAATACAGAAATGATTTCATTGCTCAACAAGAGAAATAGTGAAATTTTTAGGGCATATTTGATGACATGAAATAATCCTCTTAGTAAATTTTTAAATGAAAATCCCATAAAATTTTATATATAAAACTATATATTATGACAGAATTGTATAAAAAGAAAAAATAAACTTAGAAAAAGTTACATGAAAATATACAAATTTGTCAACATTGATTATCTCTGGGTTTAGGATTATTTTGTTCCAATGTATACCTTTCTTTGTTTTCTAAGTTTTTTTCAGTAAGCATGCGTTACTTTTTAATAACCAAAAAAGAAATCATTTTTTAAACTTCACTGCTATTAAAGATTTAAGAAAAATATAAATCTCATGGCTTGGTTCCCAGGCACCACAAATGTTATCAGTGCTCAAGAATATGTGAAATCTTCCATGCATTCCCAAAGGCTTGGGAAGTGGTAGCCCAATGGTTAAGAGCTGTGAAGTGACACTATCTTAGTTCAAATCCCCACTGTGCCCTTAGTAAATTTATTGTTTGGGCAAATTATTTAATCTTTCTTACCTTAATTTCTCGATCTACTAAACTGGGAAACATCACTTACCTTATAGGTTTGTTTGGGAAATAATGAGATAATACATGTAGAACACTAAAATATGGTGTTCAATGCATTGCAAATGATAATCATCACTGTCATCCTCATGAACACCTTGTCTGATGATCTTTACCTAAACAATATAATTTAACTCATCAAAAACTATTAATTTAGTCACTTTCACCTTTTCTCTGTTTCTGAATACCTTTTATACCTAGCCTGTCTTCTTCCTTTTAGTCACAACTTTATATACATGGTTTCCAAATTCCTGCTAGGTACCAGCACTGTCCCAGTACAAGATGCCATGTGCTGACCAGGAGTGTGACCCTCCTCCTTTCTGAAGCTAGGTCCACAGGCTCCACCTTCCCCAAATCTTTAATCACTTCCTCTCTGCTGGCTTCTTTCTCTCTGCCTGAAAATACATGTATCTACCAATTTTGGGGGGAAAAAAATCTTAATTTGAACCTAATAGAATTCAATTTTCTTCTTCCTTTTATATCCATACTTCTCAAATAAAAGTCCCCAAATCTGTTTTTTTATACTTTATTGAAACTTCATTTAGCAAGATTACCAATGGCTTCCTTATTGCCATACCAAATAACTATTTTAGGCCTCATTCTGTTTGGTCTGCAGCCTCCAACACTGACAACTATGCAGTGTGTGCAAACTCTCTTCTCTTCATTAATGTACATAGTCAACACAATCTTGGTTTTCTCCTAGTCTGTTGGCTGCTTTATCACATTCCCTTAAACCAGATTTGCCACAAGGACCCTGCTCTTCCTAGTCTTTCTCTAGATCCTGGCTGTTACATGGCTTCAAATATTAGCTCTAAGGGGATGAATACCATATTTCTAACTTCAGCCTTGACTTCTTTTCAGAGTTTCAGTCCTTCATTTCCAACTGCTTGTCAGGCGTTTCCAACCAGCCTTTCAATGTAAGCACGTCCAAAAAATTTGATACTCTATCGACAGACTGCTTCCTATTCTGATTTTCCCTCTGTAGTTTAAGATACCACATGAGGGAAGAGGACATACTAGGCAGGAGAAAACTGCTCAAAAAATAAAGGCAGGCGAGCCTGGCGGGCTGCAAGAGCGCCGCGCCGCCGGGGGCCGCGCGAGCTGCCGGGCGCGCAGGGCTGCCTCTCCCGGCCCCGGGGGACTGGCTCCCCGGCGCCGCCCGCGCCCTGCTCCCCGCCAGCTCCCAGGCTAGTGCCCCCGGGCACCTAGCCGCCGGCATGCTGCGCCCGCTGCTCCTCGCCGCGCTCTGCCTAGCCGGCCGGCTCGCGCCCGCCCGCGCCTGCCAGCTGCGCTCTGAGTGGCGCCCCCTGAGCGAGGGCTGCCGCGCCGAGCTGGCCGAGACCATCGTATACGCCAAGGTGCTGGCGCTGCACCGGGAGGTGCGCGGCCTCTACAACTATCTGCCGTGGCACTACGTGGCCAGCGAGGCGGGGCTCCTCTACTCTGCCGAGGTCGAGATGCTGTGTGACCAGGCGTGGGGCAGCATGCTCGAGGTGCCCGCGGGTTCCAGGCTCAACCTCACGGGCCTGGGCTACTTCTTGTGTCACTACCACACCGTGGTCCAGAATTACTTGTATTTCCTCTTCCTCAGGATGGATGAAAATTATAACCTCTTGCCTCATGGAGTAAATTTCCAAGATGCCATCTTTCCAGACACTCAAGAGAACAGAGGATGTTTTCCAGCCTTTTCCAGCTTTCCAACTGTTCTCAAGGGCAGCAACTGGTGACTTTCCTCAGTGACTGGGAGATCCAGGAAGACAATAGGCTGTGGCATTGACGATTGGCATGGACCTGGCATGGCGGTGATTGTGGGGCCAAGTCAGTCGAGATGGCCTATCACTGCCAGTCCCCCATCTGGTGTGTTTAGGAGTGTGGCAGACTGCTGGAGAGAGTTCTACTGTGGGTACGCCATGGGACAAGGGCTTTTTTATGGGTTGGTGAGCCAGTTGGCATCTGTTAGGTGGCTCCTATGAGCTTCCACATGGAAGTATGTAATGGTGGTCATAAGAGTTTCTCTCCTGTCTGACACCCACCCAACCTTCCAAACAAGCGGTAGCCACTATTAGTTTCTGGTTAATATTCAGTGAGTAGTTTCATCCAACAAATAATCCAGACGTGTTACTGACCACCATCTCTGACACAGTGGTGGCACTCTATGTACACTTTGCTAAACCTTGGCTTTGTTCACAAGTAGGTCTTGAAGATGTTTCTGTATCAATATCAATGCATATGAAGTTGTCTTAAAAGGCTGCATGGTATTCAGTTGTATGGATGTGTCACAGTGTATTTAATCTAGCCCCCTATTGATAGGTAGTTTGTTTTGTTTCCACTATGTTGCTAGTACAGGCAGTGTGGGGATATATGACATTGTACATACCTGATTTGGTGGGATTGTAGAGTTCAATTTGCAGCATATATTTTCCAGAATGTCATATGGGTGGAGTCACACGGTAGGTTGCATTTTTTGGTTTGCTTCTTTTACTTAGCCTAATGCATGTGATAGTCTTCTATATTGTGTGTTTCAATAGTTTCTGCCCTTTTTTTTTTTTTATTGCTGAGAAGTATTTCATTATAGGGATGTGCCACGGTTTTTATCATCCATTCACCTATTGAGAGGTATTTGGGTTGTTTCTAGTTTTAGGCTCCTGGAGCTTCTATACACATATATGTCAGGTTTTTGTGTGAATATAAATGTTGGTCTCTATTGGGTAAGTATTTAGGATGGGTTTGCTGAGTCATAAGGTAAGTGTGTGTTTAGCTTTGTAAGAAACTGCAGATTTGTTTTTGAGAGTGGTTGTACCATTTTGCATTTATATTAGAAATGTATGAGCACTCCAGTTTTCTGCATCTTTATTTGTACTTGGTATTGTCAGTTAGAAAAAGTAGACATTGTAATAGATTTGTGACATTTTCTTGTGTGGGGGGTTTTTTTGTTACGTTTCTACATATATGTGAGATCATATGGTACTTTTCTTTGACTTATTTCACTTAGCATAATGCTTGCAAGGTCTATCCATGTTGTTGCAAATGGCAGTATCTCCTTTTTAAAGGCTTAATCTATTGTGTATATATATACTAGAATTTCTTTAACCATTAATCCATCAGTGGACACTTAGGCTATTTCTGTATCTTGGCTGTTGTAAGTAATGCTGCAATAAACAGAGGAGTGCGTGTATTTTTTTCTAATTAATGTGTTAGTTTGCTTTGGATAAATACCCAGAAGTGGTGTAGTTAGATCATACAGTATTTTTCTATTTTTAATATTTTGAGGAACCTCCATATTGTTTTTCATGGTGGCTGCACCAATTTTCATTCCCACTAGCAGTGCGTAAGGGCTCCCTTTTCTCCACATTCTCTCCAACACTTACTATTTCTTGCCTTTTTGATAATAGCCATTCTAACAGGTGTGAAGTGATATCTCACTGTGGTTTTGATTTGCACTTCTCAGATGATTAGTAAAACGGAACATTTTTTATGTGTCTGGCCATTTTTGTGTCATCTTTGGGGAAATGCTGATTCAGGTCTTCTGCCTATTTTTTAATCACATTTTTGTTGTTGAGTTATATGCATTCTTTATGTATTTTGGATATTAACTCTTTATCAGATATATCCTTTGCAAATACTGTCTCCTATTCAGTAAGTTGCCTTTTCATTTTGTTGGTTTCCTTTGCTGTGCACAAGCTTGCTAGTTTGATGTGGAAGAATTTTAAAAATATTTAAAAAATAAAAAATAAAAAATAAAGGCTGGCAAATTCTTTCAGTTTTCAATGATGATGCCTCCTGCAAGTATCTCACCCTCTCCATTTTTACTGTAACCATCCCAGTTCAGCCTGTGCCATGGTTATAATGTCCCCTGCCACCATTCTTACCACCTGTCTCCACGAAACTAGCAAACTACTTCATATCCAAATTAAAATAATGCTTGTACCCTACCACTTGCCAAGATGAAATCCAAACTCCTGACAGTAACACTCAAAGTCTCTAGGAGTTGGGCCTAAGTATGTCTTTCTGCCTAGCATTCAAATTCTCATGCTTCAGACAATCCTACCCCAACCAGCCTGTGTCCTTGATACATCCTGCAGTCTCCCTGCCTTGTCTGGACTTGCCTCTCCCCTCCTCTAAGATTATCCAAATCCCATCTGTCCTTCAAATCTCAGCCGAATCCACCATGCAGTCCTCAAATGGCAATTTGGTCTAGAATGTTTTTGCTCCTGTTATTGCTATTATTACATCATGCTTACTGTGTACCAGGCATTGTTCTAAGCACTTTATAGATATATTAACTGAATTAATTTAAATATCATAATAATGCTACAAAGTTAGGTACTATTATTATCTGTGTTTAACAGACAGGGAAAATGAGGCATAGAAAAACTAAGCAACTGTCCAGACATAAGGCACGTGAGTAACAGATCCATGATTCACACCCAGGCAGTGGGGCTCCAAAGTTTATGTTCTTAAATGTTGTCTTCTGCTGCCTATCTGGAATCCTTTAGCTTCTTTTGGCTATATTGTTCAGTTGTTAATATGCTGCTCTGAGGCATCTCTTCAATAACTAGCAGGTAAAAAGACAGACATACTTATTACTAGACTAATAACTTAAAAAGCAGGGAGTAAACCTTTATGACTTATATTTTGCCAGTTACTAATCACTATAAATCAATATTAATTTATAGATATATAAGATGAAAAAATACTAGAAAGTGACAGAAATAAGAATAGGGATAGGCAAAATTTTTAAATCTGGGAAGTAACTTTAAACCATTTACAAATGTAAAGGTTTATTAAAAGAAAGTTGGTTGGTTATTGGCTGAGTTTTATTCTCAGGTCATAGAGCATAACCATAAATATGGAATATCAGGAAAACAATTTTTTAGTGGGTATATATTATGAAATGCTGTATGACAGGCTGAGAAATTTCTCTTCTTCTTTGGATCCCTAAGAATAAAAAATTCCTAGGAAAAATTGAGTAATCTTGCCTGTAAGTAGAGAAATTTATTATTATTAGAACAGTGGGCACACAGCAAGACTTAAATTAATGTTTATTTAATAAATGGATGAGCTACCCAGACCACAAAATGTCCAAAATGTCTCCTGTAGAACACTATTTTTATGCAGAACTGCATTCCAGTAAATCCAACATTATGATTGTCGGTCCCTCCCTGTCTCTGACCCACAGATAAGGGAGGAGACGCGATGAGGCATCAAAGATCTGAAAGGACCAGCCAGGGGACTCGAGGCGTAACCGTGCAAGAGTGGTGCTGGGAGGGCACCTCTCATGTTTATTGATCAAATAGTTGTTAACAACAATAACATTCTGTATAGGGGACTCAATACACAATCATTAATCAACCCCAAGCCTAACTCTCAATGGTCTCCAATCTTCTGAAGCATAATGAACAAGTTCTTACCTGGTGAACAATACAAGGGCAGTCATATCACAGAAACTTTCGGTTTTGATCATGCATCATGAACTATAAACAATCAAGTCAGATACAATTATTCACTTGATTTTTATACTTGATTTATATGTGAATCCCACAATGATCTTCTGAAAATGTACACACAGACTAAATAACACAGGGTTATTTAATTGCATCCATTCAGAAACTAGTTTTAGTAGTTTTGGCATAGCTGGTACTCATTTTGGCATTATTTAGGCAAAAATTTCAGTTACTTCTTAAAGCCACTCTTACTTGAAAAACATTATAAAATAAAACCACAAACAGGTAATCTCTGCCCTTCAGCTAAGTTTTTCAAGACTCAAGATGAAGATATGAGTCACCAGTGGTCAGAATAATTCATTCTCTTCCTCTCTCCTTCCTTAACTCTGTCTGGAGAGGGTGGTAGTATCAAACAAGAGAAAACCAGATAAATCTGGCTATCTTGTCAATGTCTGCATGATCAAGCCCTCAGAAACAGACTCAACTCTTAGTAAAATTCACTTAAGAATGAAGTAGGCACTAGAATGATTAATTTATAATAAAAAAAATTGTCACATCACTAAAAGAACATATGCTGACTTGATCAGCACATTCAATCCATTCAACAGAAGTCAGAATCATAACCAGAAACAAATTTCCTAGAGGAGGGAATATATCACTATGATTTCCAAATATATATTTTTTTAATCATGAGAAATCATTCTCACAGAAATCAGAAATATTTATAGACTGCATGCTTGGTGCAATTTCTCTGTGTAGAGAGAACTGCATGGAAGTCAGAAAGGTACTTGACAGGTTTGTATTCCCCAGGAGAGAGTTAGTATTCAAATGAACATAGGCATCAAGCCTTACTATTGGGACTAGAAACAACCACTGCCCTATAAAATGCTTGGATATGCTCTCTTGGAATTTATCTCAGTGAATTTCTTTTTATTATCCTTCCACAAGTGGCCAACAGGCCTTCTGATTAACTTATTTTTTGGATATGTAAATACACAAAAGATTATCAAAGACTCCTGAAGAACAAATCTATCAATTTCTGATGATTCTGCAGATTTAATGCATCAGGTTAACCTTTCATTTTAACACATGGGCAAGCATATCTCTTTCATTTTTCTTTCTTTTTGACAGATGGGATAGGGGAAATTTAGGGAAAGTACTTCATTTTAGTTACCATGTACTCACAACATTGATACTGAATTTCATGTTATAAACAAAGTATGTTAGATATAAAAATGGAGTGGCAGGCCTTCAAAACTTGTTCTCCCATCTTCAGCAAATTTTAGCTGACACATGACTACCCAACTGACAGTACATTTCCCAACTCCCTTACCAGTTGACATGGCCAGTAGCCCAGTTCTCGCCAACAGAATGCTAGTGCAAGTGATAAGTACTCTTCCAGCCTTGGTCCTACTACACTGGGCATGTGCAATCTGCTCTCATGGAAACTACCGAAGACTCATGGAAGGCAGCACCACCATGCCAGCCTAAGTCCCAGGAGGTCGGGAGGGAGAGCCTGCATATCAGCCCTGGACTGTTAAGTAACGGAAAAATAACCTTCTTTTATCAAAGTCACTGGGTCTCTTTCATACAATAACTTAATCTGTACCCTTACTGATACAGACATTGATAAAATCAAACACCAGAACTACCTATTAGAACCCACAACCACTCTTAGCAAATTCATAGTACTGAGGTACCAATTTGACAGGAAAAATCACCCAGTATGAATCTACTCCCACACACCTGATGCCTCAGAATTCATTAGCTTCTTAAGGTAAAAAAGTTATAGTTGAGTCCAAAATATTAAACCCAAGAGACAAGAGAATTACAAATTACTTTGGTGAAATTAAGGCATTACTGAGGAGCACATGCATTGTCAATAGTAAAGTGGGAGAAATGATCAAAGTATTCATTGTGACTTTAACTCTGAAACCCAAGTACATTTTAGGAGTGACAGGTGTTATCTACATAACACCCTTATAACATATCTTAAATATAAGCAGGAATAGTTTTGATACTCAAAATTATTATCCACATCAGTTTTTAAATTTGAATTTACTAAGTCTACAGCCCTTCATTTACAAAATTTTCAATCACTTGTACATTTAACTAATATTAATAATGCCAACAACTAGTGTAATATTAAATAATGGTTGTATCTTTTTTAGTTTTCATTTTTTTAACTGAAGT
Organism: Manis pentadactyla; assembly: GCF_030020395.1. Lineage (NCBI taxonomy): Eukaryota > Metazoa > Chordata > Mammalia > Pholidota > Manidae > Manis > Manis pentadactyla. The sequence continues at coordinate 34,376,433 of NC_080034.1, read as the reverse complement.
ATAGTTGATATACAATCTTCTATTGGTTTCAAGTATACAACACAGTAGTTCAACAGCTACACACATTATTAAATCCTCACCCCAACTAGTGCAGTTACTATCTGTCAACAAAGAAGGATGTTACAGAATCACTGGCTATATTCTCCATGATATACCACCATCCCTGTGAATAATGGTTGAACCTTAATTCAAACAAGTATTATCAACATCAGCCTTATTTAGATGTATTTATACTTCTAGCCAAATGAACTCAGGCTTAACATTAATTTCCAAGTTGGGTAGAAATGAAGCAAAGGATATGAGACTCTGGTGTCTGAATTCCTTTAGGACAGATGGCTGGTCTTGAAAGTATTTATAACCAGATGACCACTGTTCTGTTTAAGAATTATACTGTGTCACAGCCAACTTTTGATTATTTATATTAACCAAAGCAGAGCACAGATGTTCAAAACCAATCCACAAATCACTTCTAGTTGGCTTTGAAATGTCTAATAATTTTTAAAAGAGATTTCCTTCATTATCTTTTTTGGAGGGTAATATGGAAAATGACTTGCATTTTCTGGGTACAAGCCAAATGATGGGAGCATAACCGGTAGTCAGATCAATTTAATATGGGTATAAAAATTCACCACAAATAAAATGGAAAGCTGAGCAATTGTAAGAGATAAATGAGATTTGACTACAGATATTAAAAATAAGATCTTTTCAAACACAATTCTGTGTTAGGCTCTATGTGGAATTAGACTCAGAGATGCAACTAAAGAAAAATTTTGTACTACATTAGAGTTCACAAGCTATATGAAAGGATTATTTCTAGAAACTCTATGGCAGTTGGACTGCCAGTCTTAAAGGTTTCTCACAGAAAGAAAGGCAGGGATGTTGATGTTATTAGTGAATTCCTCTTTGAAGTTACAGTTCTTTATTGATATCTGTAAAGAACAGAACTCGTGGGTCATGAGCACTGCTCTATGTACTCCAAATCTGAAAATGGGACTGAGATACTTTAGGAAGCAGTGGTGTCATAGGGGCATGAAGACAGGAGGCACTCGGAAAAGCAGGGCTCTTCTCCCTGTGCCGCGCTCCCGGGCTAGTGCGGCAGACAGCTGTTTGGCTTGCGCCAAGCTTCATCTTCTGTTCTGTACAGTGTCTAAGAAATTTCCAGCATTAAATAAATGCTAGGTAACAGAGTGGAGGTATAATAAATTAACATTAAATGCTCCATAGTGGGGCCCATTTTATGGATTAGGCTAGTAATCCCTGAGCCTTATTTTTGAGAAACTACTTTGTATTACAATAAACCTTATTGTATTACAAGAGATTTAGTGACGTATCATGTCTTACACACTTGCAAATCCCTAAATTATTTATTAAAAATAAAGCATTTATTCTTTATTTAAGATTTATAAAATCGTGCCCATCTTAGGATGCCTCTGGGTGTTCAAGTAGTATAGATGCAGATACAAAATTCTAACAGAGAGAAAAGTCAGGCTCTGTTCAGATTTACTTTTCATTCTTTTTTTTTAAGCACTAAACAAAAGCAGTGTGCCTTATACCCGAAGGTCCACTAAAGGGCCAACATTATAAAGATTTATAAAATAAAAAGTCTGTCTCAAGAAAACACTGCTATCTCTGGACACAAAAGACGTGGGCCAACTAGCGGGAGAGCTTCAGTGGTGCCTCATTGGAAGCGAGTATTAAGATACTTAAAGGTTTAAGTATAAATTTTTTAAAAGTCAAGTCTCTGAATTTAACTCCAAAGCACAGTCGAGCTGTGATGTCTCTCCTGCTGTTACTATGATACCAAATGCTACAGTGGCGATACTCTGCACACAGCATCACCCTCATGTGGTCTGCACTGAGCAAGGTTCTTCTCTTTCACATACATTCACAGCTTGATGAGAAGGACAGCTAGTCAAGGAAACACAATAGCTGTCTCAATGTTGGACAAAGGTGAAATGGCCATCAGAAACTTAATGACAATGTTTCTGGTAGTCTCAGGTAAAAGACTCCTAAACTAAAATGCATGTTATTCATATTTACTCTGATTTTTATATTCAGGCCTCCCATACTACTCTCTCCCACATAAAATGCATGAAAAAAAATCACGAAATGGATATCAGGCTAATAGAATGTTTGGACATAAATTATTACTGAAAATAGACAATAACTTTCATGGGTTTTTTTCACTTATGTTAGCTATGCTTGTACGATGCCTTGCATAGAGAAAGTGCTCACATTTGAGGAATGAAAAGGAGGAGGGAAGATTTCAAACACGAGGGAATATTTTATTGTTGTTGTTATCATTCATCTACAATTACATGCAGAACATTATGTTTACTAGGCTCCCCCCTTCACCAAGACCCCCCACAATTCCCATTACAGTCACTGTCCATTAGCATAGTAAGATGCAGTAGACTCACTATTTGTCTTCTCTGTGCTGTACAGCCCTCCCCATGCTCCCCGCCACATTATACATGCTAATCGTAATGCCCCCTTGCTTTTTCCCTGCCCTTATCCCTCCTTTCCCAACCATCCTCCCCAGTCCCTTTCCCTTTGGTACCTGTTAGTCCATTCTTGAGTTCTGTGATTCTGGTGCTGTTTTGTTCCTTCAGTTTTTCTTTGTTCTTATACTCCACATATGAGTGAAATCATTTGGTACTTGTCTTTCTCCACCTGGCTTATTTCACTGAGTATAATACCCTCTAGCTCCATCCGTGTTGTTGCAAATGGTAGGATTTATTTCCTTTTCATGGCTGAATAATATTCCATTGTGATATGTACCACATCTTCTTTATCCATTCATCTATTGATGGACACTTAGGTTGCTTCCATTTCTTGGCTATTGTAAATAATGCTGCGATAGGGGTGCATCTGTCTTTTTCAAACTGGGCTGCTACATTCTTAGGGTAAATTCCTAGAAGTGAAATTCCTGGGTCAAATGGTATTTCTATTTTGAGCTTTTTGAGGAACCTCCATACTGCTTTCTACAATGGTTGAACTAATTTACATTCCCACCAGGAGTGCAGGAGGGTTCCCCTTTCTCCACAACCTCACCAACATTTGTTGTTGTTTGTCTTCTGGATGGTGGCGATCCTAACTGGTGTGAGGTGATACCTCAATTGTGTTTTAATTTGCATTTCTCTGATGACTAGCGATGTGGAGCATCTTTTCATGTGTCTGTTGGCCATCTGAATTTCTTCTTTGGAGAAGTGTCTGTTTAGATCCTGTGCCCATTTTTTAATTGGATTATTTACTTTTTGTTTGTTGAGGGGCATGAGCGCTTTATATATTTTGGATGTCAACCCTGTATTGGATCTGTCATTTGTGAATATATTCTCCCATACTGTAGGGTACCTTTTTGTTCTATTGATGGTGTCCTTTACTGTACAGAAGCTTTTCAGCTTGATACAGTCCCACTTGTTCATTTTTGCTTCTGTTTCCCTTGCCTGGGGAGATATGTTCATGAAGAAGTTGGTCATGTTTATGTCCAAGAGATTTCTGCCTATGTTTTTTTCTAAGAGTTTTATGGTTTCATGAGTTACATTCAGGTCTTTGATCCATTTCGAATATACTTTTGTGTATGGGGTTAGACAGAGATCCAGTTTCACTCTCTTACATGTAGCTGTCCAGTTTTGCCAGCACCATCTGTGGAAGAGACTGTCATTTCCCCATTGTATGTCCATGGCTCCTTTATCGAATATTAGTTAACCATATATGTTTGGGTTAATGTCTGGAGTCTCTAATCTGTTTCACTGGTCTGTGCCTCTGTTCTTGTGCCAGTAACAAATTGTCTTGATTACTGTGGCTTTGTAGTAGAGTTTGAAGTTGGGGAGCAAGATCCCCCCCACTTTATTCTTCCTTCTCAGGACTGCTTTGGCTATTCGGATCTTTGGTGTTTCCATGTGAATTTTTGAACTATTTGTTCCAGGTCGTCAAAGAATGCTGTTGGTAATTTGATAGGGATTGCATCAAATCTGTATATTGCTTTGGGCAGGATGGCCATTTTGACGATATTAATTCTTACTAGCCAAGAGCATGGGATGAGTTTCCATTTGTTAGTGACCTCTTTAATTTCTCTTAAGAGTGTCTTATAGTTTTCAGGGTATAGGTCTTTCACTTCCTTGGTTAGGTTTATTCCTAGGTATTTTATTCTTTTTGATGCAATTGTGAATGGAATTGTTTTCCTGATTTCTCTTTCTCTTAGTTCATTGTTAGTGTATAGGAAAGCTACAGATTTCTGTGTGTTAATTTTGTATCCTGCAACTTTGCTGAATTCCGATATTAGTTCTAGTAGTTTTGGAGTGGAGTCTTTAGGGCTTTTTATGTACAATGTCAAGTCATCTGCAAATAGTGACAGTTTAACTTCTTCTTTATCAATCTGGATTCCTTATATTTCTTTGTTTTGTGTAATTGCCATGGCTAGGACCTCCAGTATTATGGTGAATAACAGTTGGTAGAATGGGCATCCCTGTCTTGTACCTGATCTCAAAGGAAAAGCTTTCAGCTTCTCACTGTTCAGTATGATGTTGGTTGTGGGTTTATCATATATGGCCTTTATTATGTTGAGGTACTTGCCCTCTATGCTCATTTTGTTGAGAGTTTTTATCATGAATAGATGTTGAATTTTGTCAAATGCTTTTTCAGCATCTATGGAGATGATCATGTGGTTTTTGTTCTTTTTTTTATTTGTGTGGTAGATGATGTTAATGGATTTTCGAATGTTGTGCCATCCTTGCATCCCTGGGATGAATCCCCTTGGTCATGCGGTATGATTCTTTTGATGTATTTTTTAATTCAGTTTGCTAATATTTTGTTGAGTATTTTTGCATCTACATTCATCAGTGATATTGGTCTGTAATTTTCTTTTTTGGTGGGGTCTTTGCCTGGTTTTGGTATTAGGGTGATGTTGACTTCATAGAATGAGTTTGGGAGTATTCCCTCCTTTCTATTTTTTGGAAAACTTTAAGGAGAATGGGTATTATATCTTCTCTGTATGTCTGATAAAATTCCGAGGTAAATCCATCTTGCCCGGGTTTTTTTTTTCTTGGATAGTTTTTTGATTACCGATTCAATTTCTTTGCTGGTAATTGGTCTGTTTAGATTTTGTGTTTCTTCCTTGGTCAGTCTTGGAAGGTTGTATTTTTCTAGGAAGTTGTCCATTTCTTATAGGTTTTCCAGCTTCTTAGCATATAGGTTTTCATAGTATTCTCTAATAATTCTTTGTATTTCTGTGGAGTCCATCGTGATTTTTCTTTTCTTGTTTCTGATTCTGTTGATGTGTGTTGATTCTCTTTTACTCTTAATAAGTCTGGCTAGAGGCTATTTTGTTTATTTTCTCAAAGAACCAGCTCTTGGTTTCATTGATTTTTTCTATTGTTTTATTCTTCTCAATTTTATTTATTTCTTCTCTGATCTTTAATATGTCTCTCCTTCTGCTGACCTTAGGCCTCATTTGTTCTTCTGTTTCCAATTTCGATAATTGTGATGTTAGACTATTCATTGGGCTTGTTTTTCCTTCTTTAAAATATGCCTGAATTGCTATATACTTTCCTCTTAACACTGCTTTCGCTGCATCCCACAGAAGTTGGGGCTTTGTGTTGTTGTTGTCATTTATTTCCATATATTGCTTGATCTCTATTTTGTTTTGGTTGTTGATCCATTGATTACTTAGGAGGATGTTGTTATGCCTCCATGTGTTTGTGGGCCTTTTTACTTTCTTTGTACAATTTATTTCTAGTTTTATACCTTTGTGGTCCGAAAAGTTGGTTGGTAGAATTTCAATCTTTTTGAATTTACTGAGGCTCTTTTGTGGCCCAGTATGTGGTCTGTTCTGGAGAATGTTCCATGTACACTTGAGAAGAATGTGTATCCTGTTGCTTTTGGATGTAGAGTTCTATAGATGCCTATTAGGTCCATCTGTTCTAGTGTGTTGTTCAGTGCCTCTGTGTTCTTACTTATTTTCTGTCTGGTGGATCTGTCCTTTGGAGTGAGTGGTGTGTGGAGGTCTCCTAAACTGAGTGCATTGCATTCTATTTCCTCCTTTAGTTCTGTTAGTATTTGTTTCATATATGCTGGTGCTCTTGTGTTAGGTACATATATGTTTATAATGGTTATATCCTCTTGTTGGACTGAGCCCTTTATCATTATATGATGTCTGTCCTTCTTTATCTCTTGTTACTTTCTTTGTTTTGAAGTCTATTTTGTCTGACACTAGTACTGCAACTCCTACTTTTTTCTCCTTGTTGTTTGCATGAAATATCTTTTTCCATCCCTTGACTTTTAGTCTGTGCATGTCTCTGGGTTTGAGGTGAGTCTCTTGTAAGCAGCATATAGATGGGTCTTGCTTTTTTTATCCATTCTATTACTCTGTGTCTTTTGACTGGTGCATTCATTCCATTTACATTTAGGGTGATTATTGAAAGATATGTACTTATTGCCATTGCAGGCTCTAGATTCGTGGTTACCAAAGGTTTGAGGTTAGCTTCTTTCGTATCTTTCTAACTTAACTCACTTATTAAGCTATTATAAACACTGTCTGATTATTTTTTATTTCTCTCCCTTCTTATTCCTCTTCCTCCATTCTTTATATGTTGGTTGTTTTATTCCGTGCTCTTTTGTGTTTCCTTTGACTGCTTTTGTGGATAGTTGATTTTATTTTTTGCCTTTGGTTAGTATTTGGTTGGTCTGCTTTCTTTGCTGTGATTTTATTTTCTCTGGTGACATCTCTTTAGCCTTAGGAATGCTCCCATCTAGAGCAGTCCCTCTAAAATAGCCTGTAGAGGTGGTTTGTGGGAGGCAAATTTCTGCAACTTTTGCTTGTCTGGGAATTGTTTAATCCCTCCTTCATATTTAAATGATAGTCATGCTGGATATAGTGTTCTTGGTTCAAGGCCCTTCTGTTTCATTGCATTAAATATATCATGCCATTCTCTTGTGGCCTGTAAGGTTTCTGTTGAGAAGTCTGATGATAGCCTGATAGGTTTTCCTTTGTAGGTGACCTTTTTCCTCTCTCTAGCTGCCTTTAAATCTCTGTCCTTATTCTTGAGCTTTGCCATTTTATTTATTATGTGTCTTGGTGTTGTCCTCCTTGGGGCCCTTCTGTTGGGAGTTCTGTGTACTTCTGTGGTCTGAGTGACTATTTCCTCACCCAGTTTGGGGAAGTTTTCAGCAATTATTTCTTCAAATACACTTTCTATCCCTTTTGCTCTCTCTTCTTCTTCTGGTACCTCTATAATGCAGATATTGTTTCATTTGGATTGGTCACACAGTTCTCTAAATATGTTTCATTCCTAGAGATCCTTTTATCTCTCTCTGCATCAGCTTCTATGCATTCCTGTTCTTGGTTTCTAATCCATCAATGGCCTCTTGCATCTCATCCATTCTGCTTTTAAATCCTTCCAGAGTTGGTTTTATTTCTGTATTCTCCCTCCTTAGCTCTTGCATATTTCTCTGCAAGTCCATCAGCATGGTTATGACCTTAATTTTAAATTCTTTTTCAGGAAGATTGGTTTAGGTCTACCTCCCCAGATTCCTTTTCAGGGGAGAATGTCTGGGTTAATCTGGTCTGTATCAAATTCTGCCTTTTCATGGCGATAGAGATAGTCGTGGGTAGTTGGCATGTGTCAGCTGGGAGAACGTCCATTCTTGCTAGTTTGTGGCCTTTTTCTCCTGGGAGAACGGCGAACTCTAGCGGCTTGTGCTGGGCAGTTGCATGCAAATGGGATTTCTGATTTTTTCCCGGCCGCTGTGAAAGAAGCTCTGCACGCGTGGTTGCTGTGGGCGTGGCCTCTCTCAGGCTGCTGCTCTGCTATGGCAGTTCCGTGCCAGAGTGGGAACGGGTAGGGGCTGTTTATCGCTGTCAGAGGCCTCAGAGCTGTGCTGCCACCCAAGGGGTTAAGGCACCCGGATTTTCCCAGGTTCCCAGCTGCTGAGCTGATTGTGCCGGGACGCCTCTGTCCAGCTGTGCAGTCCCTGTCCCTTTAAGACTTTCAAAAAGCATGTGCTTTTCTTTGTCCCCGGGGCGCCGGCTGTGGGGACATGCTCGCAGATTTTACTGTCCCGTCTCCCTAGTATCCAGCACCCCACGCACTGTGTGTCTGTGCTCTGGTGCGGATGGCTAGGGCTGGGTGTTTAGCAGTCCTGGGCTCCCTCTCCCTCCCCATTCCGACTCCTCTCCTCCTGCCGGGAGCTGGGGTGAGGGGCGCTTGGGTCCCACCAGGCCACGGCTTTTATCCTCCCCCTTTTGTGAAGTGCAGTGTTCTCGCAGGTGTCGATGTAGTCTGGCTGTTGTCCTGCATCTTCTGGTCTCTCTTTTCGGAATAGTTGTATTTGTTGTATTTTCAGATATATATATGTTTTTGGGAGGGTATTTCCGCTGCTCTACTCATGCCACCATTTTGGCTCCTCCCGGGAATTTTTTTTTAAGTACAGCACAGATAAAGGGGCCTACTATAAAATGTTCATCTGAGATTGCCCTGAACCCTGAAATCTCAGAATTAGTCAAAGCCCTGCTTTTTCTCTGTTTCTAGCAAGTTTAATGTAAAACTAATGTCTCCAATCTAGATGTGTTTTCCATGGATCAGTCTTGTACATTCAACTCCCTCTGAAAATCTCCATTTGCATGACTCACAGGCATCTCAAACCCAAAAAGTCACAATACAATGGTCTTCCTGTATCCACAATATGCCTTTCCCCAGATTTCCCTATCTCAACAAATGGACCACCATTCACCCAGTTGCTCATGTCAGAAGTCCAGTATCAAGGTTTTTTCCAGTCTTCTGCACCTTCCCCATCCACTCTATCAAGTTTGTTGTTACTACCTTCATATTATATCTTAATCCCATTTGCTTTTCTGCATCTCCACTACCATCACTCTAATCCAGAGACTGTAAAGTGTCATCTTTGGGACCCTATACTACCTGCAAGGCTGTTCTGTTTGGCCCACAGTATTTTCATAAACTACTTGAATTAGTTGCTAACATTTACAAATTAAAAAGTTTAACAAAACAATTTGAATTCCTGGACTCTATTGGAAAATTTAAAAACTTGACAACACTGGGCATATAATTCCAGTTGGCCCAACCTTGGTGGGAAGCAGGAGAGGCTAACACCTCATAACACAGGGCCTATGCCCTCCTGGTTGGTTTGCCAGCCACCTCTTTGTTGTCTCTCAACACTCAGGTTGGAGGAAAGTTGCCATTTTTCAATACAGTTTCACCATTATTCTGGGTTCATATGGGTTTGCTACACACTCTTATGCCATTTGGCCAAAGCAAACAATTATTGAACCTATCCTGGTACAAGTTCACATTTAAAGTGTGAATCAGATCATATTTCTCTGGTTAAACTTTCTGATGACTTCCTGATGGTTTAAAATAAAATCTAAACTTTTAAGGCTCTGCATGATCTAACCTGTCCAGTTTCATCTCCTGCCAGTACCCCTACTCACCATACTTCATCTGTACTATGCTTTCTCATCCTTGTTCCCAAGCCTGGAAGGCTCTTCTCACAGAGATATCCACACAGCTGGTTCCTCCTTGTCATTCAAGTTTCAGCCCAAACGTCACCTTGTAGAAAGGTCTTCTCTGACCGCAGAATATAAAGAAGGTCCCCCACCATAACCCACCTTCATCTGCTATCACCTTACCTTGTTTTCTTTATAGTAATCATTGCTATTTAACATTACTTTACTTATTTAGTTGTTTACCTATTACACATCTCACCCTTCTAGAATACAAACTGCACTATAGAAGGAACCACAAATGTCTTTGCCATTGTAATTTTATTGCTTAGCACTTAATAGTGAATACTTGCCAAATAAATAAGGTATTATCATAACAGCTCCAGCAACGTTAAATACCTCAGTCAACTGCCCCTTTTTCATTTCCACTAATCTAGAGGCCAACCTCTTATGCAGCTTGAAATGTCATAAACCATAGTTTAGTCATTCAACAAATACATATTACAACTGTTCAAGGTACTGGAACCCAAAAGTCACAAAACCCTGCCCTCAATGAGTTTATTATCTAGTGGAAGGGACAGACAATAAACTAAATTAGTAAATTATATATAAGGAGGTGATGGAGACTACAGAAAAAAGTGGGAAAGGGACATAAGGAGTGTGGCAAATGTGCATCAGTGAGTGTGTATGTGCATGAGAATAGAAAAGCAGAAATAGCTTGGCTCCTGAAGGTATTGTGGGGGGTGGGGGGGCTGCAATTTTAAACAAGGTTGTCAGAAAACGGCCTATTGAAAGGGTGACACTTTTGGAAAAACTGGAAGGCAGTGAGAGAGGAAGCATTCCAGGCAGAAGAGAAAGTGCCCAGGTCCCAAAAGAGGGGCTCCTCTGGTGCTAAACAACAAGCAGGTCGATGGGTCTGAAGCCAAGTGATGAGGGGAGAGAGTGTAGGAGATGAGGTCTGGGAGTCAAGGGGAAGCCAGCTCATGCAGGGCCATGCAGACTGCTCAAGAACTTTGGCTTTTACACTGAATTAGATGAGGAGTTATTGGAAGGCTTCAAGAAGACCTTGACTTATGGCTGCAAAGAAACACTCTCTGGGCTTAGGTAACGGTGATGGTTGTACAAGCCTGTGAAGAGACTAAAAATCACTGAAGCATATGTTTGTTAAATGAGTGGGTTTTATGGTATGTGAATTATGTCTTAAGGAAAAAAAAAAGGAAACACATTCCAGAGGTTGAGAATAGACTATAGGAGTATAAGAGTGAAAGCAGAGAGGCAAGGTATTAGGCCACTACAATAATCCAGTTGATGGTGGTGGCTTGGCTCAGGGTAGTTGCAATATATAATGTGTAAAGTGGTTCCAGTTCTGGGTGTACTTTGAAGATAGAGAAAACAGGAATTGCTGATGGATTAATGTGGTAGATGAGAAAAAGGTATATAGGATGACACAAAGGTTCTAGCCAATTAACTTTCTCTTTCCTAATACAGGTGCTGCTCCTTCCTGCCTGTTCTCCTTCCTCTTCCTGCCTGGAATATGGACAGGGGTGTGAAGGAGGTATTTGCTGACCTACGGAGAAAAGCATGAGGACAATGCCAACATGCTAAGAATATCAGAATGGAAAAGCAGAAATAGCCTGGCTCCTGAAGGCATTGAACTATATACCAGACGGCCAATCTCCAGATTTCTTACGGAAGAAAAATAAGCACCCCAATTATATATGCTATAGTTAATAAGGTTTCTTGTGATTTGTACTAAAATGCATTCCTAACTAATATACACGGTAATCTTTTAATATTCTGTTTTGTTTTGATCATTTTAGCCATTTTAAGTATATAATTCAGCAGCATTAAGTAAATTCACCATGTTGTTCAACCACCACCACTACCCATTTCCAGAACGTTTTCATTATCCCAAACAGAAACTCTGTACCCACTAAATGTTAACGCCCCATGCACCACCACCCTCAGGCCCTCATAACCTCTATTCTTTTGGTCTCTGTGAATTTCCCTATTCAACACACCTCATATAAGTGGAATAATACAGTATCTTCCTTTTGTGTCTGGCTTATTTCATCTCAGAATATTTTCAAAGTTCATACATGTTGCAGCATGTATCAGAACTCCATTCTTTTTTTAAGGCTTAATAATATTCCATTGTGTGTGCAGACCACATTTTGTTTATCTATTCATCTGTTGACAAATACTTGGCTTGTTTCCACCTCTTAACTGTTTGAATAATGCTGCTATGAACATTAGTGCATAGGTGTCATTTGAGTCTCTGCTTTCAACTGAGTATATACCTAGGAGTGGAAATGCTAGATCACATGGTTTAACATTTTATTATTTATATGTTTAACTTTTTATACGTTTTTAAATATAATTTTTTCTATGTTTAACTTTTTGAATACCTGTTTTCCACAACAGCTGCATTATCTTACATTTCCACCAGCCATGCACAAGGGTTCCAATTTCTCCACATCCTGTCAACACTTGTTATTTTCCATTTTTGCTTGTTTTAGTAACAGCCATTCTACTGGGTGTGAAGTGTTATGTCATTGTGGTTTTGATTTGCATTTTCCTAATGACTAATGATGTGAAGCACGTTTTCATGTGTTCATTGGGTATTTGTATTATCTTCTTTGGAAAGATGTCAACTGAAGTACTTTGTCCATAGTGATTTCTAAAAATGTAAACCTGGTAAAAATCCTATAATAGCTTCTCCTTGCTCTCAGAATAAATCTACAACATGACCTACAAGATCTTGTAAGACCTGTCCTGCGGTCACTGCTCCAGCTGCATTTTGTGCATTTCCACCCTTGTCACTTGCTCTATCCACGGTGCCTGACTCTCCCCTTCTCTCAGTTCTTTGAGCCCTTTTCCCCTCCCCTTTACCTTGTTACCTCCTTGTCATTCCTCAGGAAGGAACTCCTTTCCTTTTCAACTCTTATGATGTGGTAAGTGAAACGATACAATGATCTATGTGATCATTCATCTGTCTCCTCCTCTAGAATATAAGCTCCTTAATGGTGGGGACTTTTTCTGTTTTATTAATAAAATTACCTGACTCACTGTAGGCGTTTCATAAATATTTGTTAAATGAATACATGAATGAAGTTTCTTTCCCACTGTGAAAAATTTGCTAACTTCTAAGGAGTTTAAAAAAAATCATTCCCAGCCACAAGCAATATTTCAAATTCTCAAGTTTTATAAATTATATAAAACACTATAATGCTCTTATTTTGACACTTATCTAATACCTCTGATACAGTATTATGTTTCTTTGCAGCAAACCTATAAATACACTATTCTCTAGAAACATATCAAGAACATTTATATATTCTATTTTCAGTAAGCAGTGATAAAATTATTTCAATTTCACTCATTTTCACTCTACCAAAACGGTATAGATATGCCAGGCTGAAACAATTCATTTGCCTTTCATTTACACACTTATCTGTGAAGGCAGCATGAAGTATGCCATAGGAGTCATCACTCTTCGAATCCTATTACATATGCTTTGTAATTTACTGGAAATTGAAATCATCAGTAATCATTTCTTCCTGTTCTCTTGTCAGGCTAGAGTCCTTTTTTTAGAGCTTTCTTCTCAGGTTTTGCCAACACACTTTTATAAGTCATTTTCCCTCTTCCGTTAAAATGAAAATGTGTCTACAAAGTTCAAGATTTTAAAACAGTACATTCCTAGATGGTACCTTAAAAAAAGAATACAGCAATTTCAAAGCAAAATTTATTTTTGCCCCATTCACGCATTTATCTTTCCTTAGAGATATGTAAATGAGTAAAGAAGCAACGTCCATACATAAAAAGAAAACAGTGTACCAAGATGTTTACCTGAAAGCCACACTATAATTCAAATATTGTTAAGGGTCATTGTCAACATGTTTAGGCCACAAGCACAATTTACCTTTAAATTGTTGTAATTTGATGGAAGGGATAAAAGTTTGACACAATATTCCTCTAAAGAGTATTACCCTAAAGAGAGCAGGGTAAAAAGATGAGCAATAAATCTGTAAGGAAGTGGATATGGCCAGGCAGCCATTATAGAAAAGGCACCAGAAAAAAATCAATAACTGCAGAAAGGGACAAGAGAACCTGTGGGCAAGAGGGACCTGTAAATTCTAAGGACTTAAGATCTTTTGGAAGATTTGCATTGAATTGGAATACCTCTCCCAAAATCAAGCTTCTCAAGTTAAAAAAAAAAAAGTGAAGGTTATCCTCTTAACCAGAAGTTCATAATATTTTTTAAAAGTAACCGACAATGTGACTCCTTTTAATGCCTCTGTGCCCAGTTCCATAAATGTGCCTGGCACTTCACAGTCATTCATAACATATCCCTGGGCATTCCAATGAACTATCAAAGTTGATAAGATAAAACACAATGCTAAGAGGGTTGTCACAAATCCCAGTTATTTAGCTATAAGCTTTTCTTTATGAAGCTGTATCACCCCAAGTAGCTATTACGGTGAAATGGATAATGATGTAAAACACCCAGACTGTGCTGGCACAGAGGAAGCACTCAGTAAGTATGAGCTATCCTTCCCTGTGCACGTGGCACTGCCCCAAGTCTTCGGAAATGTTGTGTCTCTAAACTGACACTCCTACTAACCTGCTTTTTGGAGGATAGATTTTTGTCCCCCAAAAAGGGGCTAGGCAGTATCTTTGTGTCGTATTTGAGAATCAGGAAGAAAGCAAGACTTTAGGAAGTCCTCACTGGCACTATCAGAGTAAAGAGGGAAGTAACCCCAAATGACAGTTGTCAGGAGAGAAAAAAATCTTAATGGTAATAACTAGGTTTCTGCAAAAATAACTTACCCTAGATAGTTGATACCAAAAGTGATTGTGCAGCTAAGCCTCCAGAAGACAGGGAACCACTACCCTATTTCTTTCTCTGCTTTCACACCTAAACTTCTCAAAAACGTTGCCTATTCAGGTGTTCCCCACTCCTCTCTTCTCTTAAACTCTTCCAAGCCTCCTCCAATCAGGCTTTCATCCCACCACTCATCTAAAACTACTTCACAAGGGCACAGGATCTCCATGTTGCCAAACCCAATCGTCAATCATGCCCTCATCTTATGTGATCTCTCAGCAGCAAGACAGAGCTGGTCACTCTGCTGCTTGGTTTCCAACAGAGCATCCTCACCTGACTTCGCTCTCCCTCACTGGCAGCTCCTTTTTGACCTTTGCGTGCTGGATCCTTCTCTATCCTCAAGTTCTTAACACTGGTGATCTCATCCAGTCCCACAGCTTTAACAAACATCTTATGCTAATAACCCCTAAATTTACATATCTAGCCCATCCTCCTTTGGACTTGAGATATATATTCAACTGCCTGTTCAATATCTCCACCTAGATATCTAAAAGGCATCTCAAATCTAAAATGTTCAAATTGAGCTACTTATCTAAAACCTATTCTTCACAGTCTTCTTTCCTTGGTTTACCATGATTCCATGCTTTCAGTTGTCAGGCCAAAAGCCTTGGTGTCACCCTTGATTCCTTTCTTATCCCATAGCAAATCCAATGGCCAGTGCCACTAGCTCTGGCTTCAAAAGATAATCTAAAGCATTTTCCCTACTTCCACTGCTTCTCCTCCCATCCAAGCCACAAGCATCTTTTGCCTAAATTATTCTTGCTATCCTTGCCCCTCTCCAGCCCATCCTCCACCCAGCAGTTAGCAGATCACATGACTGACTCCTCCACTCAATAATCTCCACTGGCTCCCCACCTCACTCAACCAAACCCCAATCTGGCCCCTTTCCTCTTTGACACTGTCTTTTACTACTTTCCCTTCTGCTCACTCTAGTGGCCTCCTTACCACTGATAGAGCACACCAGACATGTTCCTACATCAGGGCCTGTTGCTGTTCCTTCATCCTGGAACACTCTTTGTCCACACTGGCTTGATCCCAATCTTCTCTGGTTCATTACTTAGATGTCACCTTTAAAATGAGGCCTTGCTATTCGAAGTTGCAAACCCTATCCCATAAACATCCTAGTCCCTCTCTCTGCTTAGCTTATTAATTTTGTTTAATGTCTCTCTTCATTAGAATATAATCTCCATGAAGACAGGCATTTTTGTGCAATCTGTACTTTGCTGAATCCTCAAATGCCTACAGTACTCAGGGTGTTCAGACTAGCCTGGGAAATTTTCACGGGGAAGACAATAATCAGGCACCAGGTGGGGTGAAGTTCATCACAGGCGAAGGATATATCATGTTTCAAGGTGTAGAAAAATGAACTTGTATAGTATACATTCGGAATCTATGAACAGTTTGGTATATGGATGGCTTAAGGTTTCAGCAGGAAATGAGACTAGAAAAATACAGGATCTAACACTTACCAAGAATTTACTATGTGCCAGGCTTTGTTTTAATTCCTTAACATGGTCACAGCAATCCTTTTCCTAGAAAGAAGCCACTACTGTTATCCATTTTACAGCTATGTAAACTGAAGACAGAAAAGTTAAGCGACTCACCAGAGTCACTTAGCTAATAAATGAAAGGCAAATTTAAAGACAGAGAATGACTCTTAACTATTAAACGACTGCTTTGCACTAAGGATCTCATTGTACAGATAAGGAAGAGAAGTTTTACTCTGGGGAATCAGAAAATTAGTTTGCACTTTAGGAAGATAATTAACAGCAATGTAGAGAACAAAAGGAAAGAGAAGGGCAAAGAGAACAGGAAGATCCAAGCTAGAGATGCTGAAGGCAGGACTTAGGGCTGGGAGTAGCAAGAAGAGAGCACAGATTTTAAAAACACCCAGAATGTAGAAATTATTAGGAGTTTTTATACTGTTGAGGCTGAAGACATAGGAACTCCTGCTTACCTTTAACATTCTCTCCATATTTACATTAAAAAGCAAAAAAGAAATCAAAGCTGAGTGAAAATCAAAGCATCACTCTAATTAGTTGGTTTAGGATCCAAAAACCACAAAGCAGGAATTTAGTAATGCTGGATTAGAGTATTTGGCTTAGGATCAAGACTCAATTAAAGGCCTCTGTATTTCTCCTGAACTCCAATTCCGCATCTTGGAATTTTCCTATCTTCAGGTCAATCACAAATATAGGAACATGAAGCAGTTTCCAACACACCTAGGCTAATATACAGAGAAAAACAAGAATGATACGACCATGAGATGAATGCCTGGGTTACATTAAGTGTTCTGATTCAACTTACTACCCTGAATATTTGAAAGGAGGAAGTGTAAAAGCAGTCCAGAAAAAAAGTGAAGGCAGAACTGCTGCGCAGAGGCAAGAAACCCTCACGAGGGTAAACGAGATGGCAAGGCCAGCCCAATCCCAAGGATAAAGGAAATGAAAGACAGAAGACTCTATGGCTGCATGATTACTTAATATTCACCAACCTTACTCACTGGTAAATGTAGCCAATGTCCTGGACTCTGACAGCTTAGATTAGCATATTATTAATATATTTAAAAAGCCACAGCACTAAGTGTGATGAAAATAAAGGCGAAGACAAACAGGATCACCGCAGCATGGTGTGTCAATCTGTAAGTAAAGTTGATTCCCAGACAGTGGTGAGGAACTGTAATTTTCATCCAATACTGAATAGATTTGGAGCGGGCAAGCTGATCACTACCACAGATTCAAGAAAAAAGCTGCCACCTCTGCCAGTTTTACCTGAATTCTAGGATCTTTAAGGCTGACATTTTGAGTGTTGGAAAAGAAAAAAGACAGACCTTACACTTCAGTTCCTAATATTAGTTGAGGCATGGGATACATGACCTTTCTAGAAGATGAAGAGCAAAAATCTTTTTAAAAGATTCTAGACAGGGTGGGATTCTGTCTGGCAAAAGAGTCAACAAATAATAATCTTTCTATCCTTAAACAGAGATGATAGCAAGGCTTCCCATTAGTAATCTAGGAATGATACAACTTAAAAGGATAAGAGATTGATTAGTAAGCCATTGGGAAGAAGAAAGTCAGGGTCCAGTGGATTTCCAGACTGCTCTTAACACTGGGCACATGGAAGATACTCAACAAAATATACCATTTACTGGTATATTTATTTTAGTGTTAATTTTTCTGCTACAGAGGTTTACCCCTCCCCACCAGTAATACCAAATGATCTCTGTGGGAAAGCTCATTAATCTTATCATAGAAGTATGTCTTTGGTTAAAGAAAGTTAATGATTTTAATTCAGCCTATCTATCTTAAAAAATATATAATAACCAAACAAAATGAGGATTTACTAACATATTCTCAGAAAACAGGAATATACAAACCCTTCCAACTATGATGAAAATCTCTCACAAATATGATGTGATTTCGTTTAGAGTTCAGTTGGGCAAAATGACAAAACAACAGGTAAGTCTGTTGCTGTTAAAAATAATTATGTTTGTACAAAAATAATTTTAAAAGAATTTACTTAGCACTTAAATTTGGTGAGTTGATAGTATGGAAAATTAAACCATATGCAACTTCCAAACTTATTTTATTTTAGATTAAAAGTCACAGTTTTGGGTTGTGTTTTGTTCTGATACATCTAGGATATGCATACATCTGTTTCGTATGCCACAAAAGCGTATTTTTACTTTTCATAAGCCCAACTGTCTTGTAAGGAGGTTTAACTGAGTGCTCCCTGCACTAGACTACAAATTCCTTGAAGGTAAATATTTGTTGAATGAATGAATGATATTGCCAATGTGGGACTCTGGGACTGAAAGATGCAAGTCTCTAAGAGGAAAAACACAGACAGCAGCGTTGTGGCGAACAGACTCCAGAAATTACCTTCCCCTCTCACTCCTCCACCTCCAGGGTTTCACTAGCCAGGTAATTCCCTTGAAGCTTCACCTACCTCATCACCAGTAAAGTCCAAATCTCTCCATTTAATGTTCTCAAATACTATGTAAAAGTACCTCTTTTTCACAGCACTTACCACAGCAATCGGTCTGCCTGCTTAATTACCTGGCTTCCCTATTGGTCTATTAAGCTCCGTGAAAATGGGCCTGTCTACTTTTTGCTCATCCCTGACTACCCAGTATGAATGAAGCACAGTGCCTGACTTATTAAATATTTTTCGGTGAATAAATGAAAAAACAAGGTCTACTACAGATTCTTTAAGACATTGATAATGGGATGAATGATATTAAACCTTTCCTTCTCTCTCCCAGTGAAAGCCTCAGAAAGTCACTAATACATCTGTCGGACTCCTTTGGAAGAACTGGAAGGTGTGTTGAGTTTCGTATCTGGGACTACATGATGCAGTACAAATTTAGCACATAAACAAAGGAGACCAGAGGCAGAGGAGCTGTAAAGAAGGTAAGTCCTGGGATTTCTCAGGTATCTTGCAAGTTTGGGACTGCCCATGATGATGCAACTGGGGAGCTGAGGCACTCTTACCTAGACTGCAGGGACTGGAAGTCTCCAAGAGACCCCAGGGTTATACATACATAAACGGGTACCTGGAAGGCTCATTTAAAAACACAGAGACCTAGACAGGAAAAATATTACCTATGGGCTTCAACAGAAAGAGTAACAAAAAAAGCAAAACTTGATGGAGGTTTAAGTAATAAATATGAGAAAAAATACTGTGTTTTTGAGAAATATCTCATAACCTTAAAAATAGTGTACATTTACTACAAAGGAAAATTTTATAAATTCTGTTCTTGAAATATTACTAAAATACATTTCTATAATAAAGGTTACAAGACTATTCTTAAACCTCATTTAGTCATTAGACTAAATCATCCCAAGAATCAATCAATCCATTAATTAATTAGCTAAGTCAAGAAACAGTCACTGAATGCCAACTCTGAGTCAAGCATTGGACCAGGAAAGAGAAACCATCAATTATTCAGTCAGCTAAATGTAATTCCAACCAGGTAATATATTTCTGTAGTTTTATAAGATAAAATATAAGATAAAATACCATAGGTATGGATCACTTCAACACAGTTTCTGAAATTTTACTATGTATGTGACATAAGGCAAGATGTAAGTGGGACAAAAAGATGGCTAAAATCTGCCCTGATGGAGCTACTGCTTCAACACATACATTTTTTAATTTTCTAAAACATTTTCTAACTAATCCAATCTAAGAGATTTATATATATTAGCTAATTGGATGGACGTTAGAAAGAAAAAACTGAAGTAAATATATCAGTGTATTTACCTGTTTTCTTCTTATAACAGATGGCATAGTTTGATGAAAACACATTCTTAATCATAAAAAATAAAAAGAAATGATAATGGTATTGAAACTTTTCAGCTCTAAGAAGGTGAATCTCAGAGTAAAACCCTTGGACAAATATAAATTAATATTTAGGTTAGAATGACAGATGAGTTACATGATTTGTCATAAAATGGCAGAGAAGGAGTCAGTCACACGTCATACTTCTCAGTGAAAAGCAATCTCACAGCTATTAAGAGATTCATGACATGTCCCTCACCCAGGTACTACAGACAACTCCACAAATCCTACAAATGTTTTGTCCCCAAATCAGAGACTTATCTAAACTACACAATGACTAATTCAACACCTCTCAAAGGGATGAACTTTTCCAATAAAGGAAAAACAAATTGAAAAGCTAGCTACTTTAAATCAAGCACTTAACTAACGTGTTCTACTTAAATTGCACAGATAAATATTCTGGCCTAAATGCAAGGGAAGCAAGAATGTAAGTGGGGATTGTAATGAATGAGCTCTATTTGGAGAGTGGCTTTAAGGTATACATAACTTTGCAAGTCTCAAAGGAACCAATCTTCTGATTTTGCTTGCATGTTGTAGGAAGTCACCAGAAAACCAACTATGTATTATAATTTCAAGTGATATATGTCTAATACTCATAATTCAAAACCCAGAAAATACTGAATTATCTGAATCTGACACTACCTTGGGGTATTCCACAGATCCCAGACTTAAAAAAAAAAATCCTGAAGGAACATCAACTCCAGAAATAATGGACGTTTGTCCAGAACCTCGGCTGTAATGAAAGCAGCCAGCAGGGCACACACACTCCCCTTGTGCTGTCAGGAGTCTGCCAAGTCTATCAGTGGGCCAAATAAAGGCAGGTAAAATTATAATCACGTGTTTCTTTTCAAGTGGATTAGGAAGCTCCAAAGTGTATTCATCTGGAGTCTGAGTAACATTAAAGCTACAGGCAATGCCACGGAATAGAAACAAAAGCTTCAAAAACAAACCTACTGCATTCCCAACCACCCCAACTGGAAATCTTTCTGTAATGGCTTTTGATTTAGAGCTGAAGTCCTTTCTCCGAAAAAGAAATGTAATTTAGAAGAAACTATTGCTCATCAAGTTTCTGTTTCTTTGCCTCAATGGTTAAAATTCAATTTTACTCAGGATGAATCAACCCTATCTTTAACTGACCACACTAGTGTTTATCACTGCTGTTCATACCAGCATATACAGAAAGACAAGTATATAACCTATTACAGGAGGTTCTCATTATTCAAGTTATCTCTGGAGAAGGGCATTGAGAGTCAATTCACCTAAAACACAGATCAAAACTTCATAGTGAATATGAGGGAAAAAAGGGTTTTATTAAATTAAAAAAATTAAGAGATTGACGATAAGTGTATTTTATCTTCTATTTAACAAATTTAAATAATAAATGCAACTATGTGCTAACCAAAATAACAGTAACAGCAGTCGTAGTAAACAATTGTTAGATGCCTTTTAGTATGGTTTTTCTAACATTTCCATACTGACTTTCCCAGTATAATAGTGAAAGAAACTCTTTCAAAATTACCTGGACATCACCAAACTTCCCTTAAGTTTTAGCAGTCCGATCTTTCTCCTGAAATGCCTAACATATCATTGTTTTAGTAGGTTTTTCCCTTCTTCAGTCATTCACTGGTCTAACACTGCCAGGATTTCATTTGTCAATGGCTTTATAATCAAGTGTGGCAGTTGTTCAACATCCCTTTCCTGGACTTCATTAAATCTTTATTTCCTGTTTGTTTGCAAAACATGCCACTTGACTCTGCAATAGAGGACAATGATTTTACATCTTCCAAACAGTCAGAGAAACACGCTGACAGGATGGGCAGGGATAGTATTCATAGGGATGAATGTTTGAGTGGGAACTAATTTTACATGTGGACAGTTCATCAATGAACATTTTTGTATTATGAGGACTTCTGTTCCTCCATGCAACCCTTGGGACTGCAAGGCATGAGACAGTGAATGTTCAGGTAACAAGGATACCCAAATATGAAAGGCCACAGTCATTACAGAAGTGTTTCTGTCTTTGGGAACTAGAAAAGTTCCTCAGGAAACTAGCTCATCCTAACATTCTATATTTTAATATTGCCTGTCTGCATGCCCTACCATCACAGTATAAACAGACTGGATAAAATGACACCTAGTATGCATCTCACTCTTTGATAATGGAAATGATTTTAATCTGGCACCATTCACCAACCATAGCAGCAAAATTAAAATCTTGACTTATTAATTTAAGCATCTGTCTTGCCAATAGGTTTCAGCTCCACACAAGTTCGCTATGGATTCAATGTGACCAAAGAAAATTGACAGCAGAACACTCTTTGGGGTGAAAAGGTTATGCCCAACTTTATTTCCAGGTGGCAGGTCTGTCACTAGAATCCCATTCACTCAGGGCAAGTCTGTATGCAGCAAACCAGTCTCTGCCTCTGGGCCCCTCTGCACAGCCGTCCCACACAGCCATCCTCTGGGCCTGTCCTCAGCACTGCCACCACTACCAGCTTCTGCTCTGCTTTCCTGCAGCCTTGCATCCCTGCCACCATGTCGTGCCCAGAGCACTGGGCGGAGCTCTTTTTATAGAGTCAACAGCCATGTAGTGCCCACAGGTGTGCAGTGAGCTAGGCAACCACAGCCAGGTGAGAATCCTGGCCACAGGAACTCTCATTTTATCCACAGCATTCAAATGTATATGTGGCAGCTGTCAGAATCTGGACCTACTGAGAGTACTAAGTGCTTTTAGATGATTAAAAAATATGTAGCATATGGATATTATCCTTGTCCTATAAAGAGTGCGTGTGTGTGTTTGTTCTGATCACCCTGAGGGAAAAGCCATTACATCAGAATCCTAAAGTCCAGCATAAAACAATTTATTTTTTATCTTTGAAGCCTCACTAAAACAAAGATAATGCCATAAGATGATAAACAGATGGAAAAGACAGCGCTGTGTGTTAAAAAAGGACCTTTAGAGTCAGCCAGACCTGGGCTTCAATCCCATGGTGTGCTCTAACTTTGTGACTTGCATTCATCATGCCCTCTAAGTCTCACTATTTCCTCATTTGTGAATTATAATAGCTGGACAATAATACTTAGCTTCCAGGTAAGACCAAATGAAATACCTAGTATCTGGAAAATTGTGGGCATTACCTATGCTATGAAGCACATCTTAGCTAAATAAACAATAACTTTCCTCCTTCTTCCAGGCATTATGACAGTATTTAAGCCTCCAAAAGTCCCTGATGAGGCTCCACCTATCTATAAAAACGATGTTAGGATATTATTACGTAGACTTTGTCAGAATCCTTTGATAAAGCCTGTACTATAAAAAAAGATTCCAAAAGACAGTGGAGTCTCAGACCTAAACACGTATCTGCTAAGACTTACAAATAAGAGGGAAGAAGTTATTTAGATATGTAAATGAGTTTTCTCTCAGTAATACTGGATGAAATACACCTGTCTGTGAAGCCAGACATATCTGAATTAGAATCCTAGACCTTTCTGGTTTTGAGATCTTGGGCAAAGTACTTAACCTTTCTGAGTGTCTGTAAAATGAGAATAATCAAACCTATCTCCAAGAGTTGTTTTAAGAGCTGAAAAAAAAATTTATGTAAAAGTACCTAATACTCAGATGGTAACCACCCTCATTACCAACACTCCACAGATAATGCCATTTTAAAAATAAGACATGAGCAATTTGCTTTTTTTTTAATCCAAAACCTCCAGAGATCAATGAGTCAGAGTCCCTCAGACTCAGATTCTGTAAGGTATATTTTAACACATGACAGCAAAAAAATACATTCCTACGGTCTGTCCAGAGGTGTCATATCTATTAGTCATGTCTTCTCAAAGATGATAACATAAATAACAAATTGATAAAACCAATGGGATAATAGTCAAACAATGAGTACTGTTCAATGGCAATGTTCAAAATAATCTCTCAATTGACCAAGCAATTGAAAAGCTTGCAAACATTGCACTATCCTTGTAAGTACACTACGGACAAGGGTAAAAGCACCATCTGGGCCATATTCTCAATTTCAATTAAACCTCCTACTTTTTCTTAGTTTACTTACTTTCCAGATTCTGGGCATACACATAGATTTATGTAAGTTTTATATTTAAAGATAAGCCCCAGTATCTGTTTTCAAGAGCTGTAAGAAAGCCAGAAAACAGCTGCATCTTGTTCATAGTTAATGGGTCAAGTGTTGTTCTTTATGCATTTAAAAATGGTAGTGATAAAGAAGACAAGTAGTGACTCTGTAGCATCTTACTATGCTGATGAACAGTGACTAATGGGGTATGTGGTCGGGAAACCTGAGCATAAGATTGTATATCAATGATACCTTAATAAAAAAATAAAAAATAAAAATAAAACTGTACTTCTCTGCAAAAAAAAAAAAATGGTACTGGTGGTCGAGACAGTGGTATCAGCATAAAACAAAAACAAAAAGTAGAAATTATTTTTAGACTTTTCTTTTTGCATCTCTGCAAATACTCTCCACTTTTTTGCCCCTCTCACCTTCCACTGCACTGGACTAGCCAAACTGCCACCTTCCCCTTAACACTTAACTTCTCTGAATATTAACCTGAGCAACTGAATTTCACCAGAGAAAACCACAAGGCAGATGAAATCACTATTGGCAGATCATGTTTACCAGTCTCAAATCAACAGTTTCCCTAGTAAGCTTACTCACCCCACAGTCTACAACAACTATTCCCTATCTTTCTCCTCTCTACTCAAACATCCAAATTCCTCTCATTCTCCATTGATGATTTTGTTCCATATATCACAGACTAGAACTGGTTTGTCCTTTCTTTCCTCCTGTTACACAGAGTGAAGGTGTCTCTCATTCCATTGGATATTCTTCTCTCTTTCTCTCCTGGATCCTTTTAATCAGCATTTGAACATGCTTTAACATCTCTCACCCTTAAAAAGCACATACACTACTAGCTTCTATCCTGTATCTTTATTCACCAGCAAAGTTTCTCAGAAGAGTTACCATTCTTTCTCCATTTCTTCATCTCCTAGAGCTTTGTTTTTTTAAAATTCAATTCTCTTAATTGAAAAAATTATGTGATAGCAAGTATAACAAAAGATAAATGAAAATCAAATACTATCTTTCTAGTTTCTTTAGCCCATCTTCATTTTCCTTAGGTAATCAATATTAAAGCTTGATTTATATCCTTTCACACCATTTTCTATGCTCATATAAATTAATATGAGCACTTTCATACATATATAAGGTAGCCTGTTGACAAAAGAAGCATCATAATTAACACCCCATCTGCATCATGTGTTTCTCGTCTAACAAGTTTTATGGAAATCCTTCTAGGTCAATTCATATGGATACAATGAATTCTTTTGAATTTTAATGAATTCTTACTGATGGGTATTTTGGGAGTTTAGTTTTTGATGTTACACACAATGCTGTAGTAAATGTCTTTACATACATATTTCCTTTGAATGAATTTTACCAAAAGGGGGATTACTGCCTCAGTGGATATATGCATTTTTAATTTTATTATATATTACACATTTTATTTCTTTAGCCTACTCTAATCTGACTTCCACCCTTACCGTGTCAGTAGAACTGCTACTGCTCATGTGAACAGTGCACTGCATGTTGCCAATGCCAATGGATATTTTTCATTCCTCATTTACTTGACTTCATAAGCAACACGTGGCATCACTCACCTGTCTCTCCTTGAAAGCACACTTTCTTATTTGTCCTTCTCTTTCCTGCTGTTCCTTCCCCATTTTCTTTGTTGGCTTCTTCTACTTGACCAAATTCTAGAGCACCACAGACTCAAGTCTAGGTCCTCTTCTTCTCCTTCTAGCTCTATTACATTCTTTTTCTCTTTGAATCTAATCACTTCCCGTGGCATCATATACCATCCTCTAAGACAATAACTCTTAAGTTTCTATTTCCAACTCACACCACCCCCTTCATAAGCTCCATGCCCATATGTAACAACATTCCTTGGAAGTCTCACAAGCTGAAGAACACACCTCAAGTCCATCCACTTTGACCTAACTCCCCTGCCACCACACTTATACAAGCAAACACTGTACCTCTCCTGAACTACAGGAAAGGCCTCCAATGGTCTCTCTGCTTCTACTCCCACCCAGCTCAACCTGATCCCCACAAAGGAAATAAGATCTTTAAAAATTTAAGTCAGATCACATCATCCTTGCTTAATACTCTTCCGGGGACTTTAGTTTCAACAGACTAAAAGTTTTTTTTATTTTGTTTTATTTTGATACTATTAATGTACAGTTACTTGAACATGTGGTTACTAGACTCCCCCATTATCAAATCCCCCCACATACTCCATTACAGTCACTGTCCATCAGCATAGTAAGATGCTATAGAATCATTACTTGTCTTCTTTGTATACACTGCCTTTCCCATGTTCCCCCCACCCCTACATTATGTGTGCTAATCGTAATGCCCCATTTTCCCCCTTATCTCTCCTTTCCCACCCACCCTCCCCAGTCCCTTTCCCTTTGGTAACTGTTAGTCCATTCTTGGGTTCTGTGAGTCTGCTGCTGTTTTGTTCTTTCAGTTTTTGCTTTGTTCTTATACTCCACAAATAAGTGAAATCATTTGATACCTACCTTTCTCTGCCTGGCTTATTTCACTGAACATAATACCCTCTAGCTCCATCCATGTTGTTGCCAATGGTAGGATTTGTTTTCTTCTTATGGATGAATAATATTCCATTGTGTATATGTACCACATCTTCTTTATCCATTCATCTACTGACAGACACTTAGGTTGCTTTCATTTCTTGGCTATTGTAAATAGTGCTGTGATAAACATAGGGGTGCATATGTCTTTTTCAAACTGGGCTGCTGCATTCTGAGGGTAAATTCCTGGGAGTGGAATTCCTGGGTCAAATGGTATTTCTATTTTGAGTTTTTTGAGGAACCTCCATACTGTTTTCCACAACGGTTGAACTAGTTTACATTCTTACCAGCAGTGTAGGAGGGTTCCCCTTTCTCCACAACCTCGCCAACATTTGTTGTTGTTTGTCTTTTAGACAGTGGCCATCCTAACTGGTATGAGGTGATATCTCATTGTGGTTTTAATTTGCATTTCTCTGATGATTAGCAATGTAGAGCATCTTTTCATGTGCCTGTTGGCCATCTGAATTTCTTCTTTGGAGGACTGTCTGTTCAGCTTCTCTGACCATTTTTTAATTGGCTTCTTTGCTTTTTGTTTGTTGAGGTGCGTGAGCTCTTTATATAATTTGGATGATAACCCCTTAGCAGATATGTCATTTATGAATATATTCTCCCATGCTGTAGGACGTCTTTTTGTTCTACTGATGGTATCCTTTGCTGTACAGAAGCTTTTTAGTTTGATATGGTCCCACTTGTTCATTTTTACTTTTGTTTCCCTTGCCCAGGGAGATATGTTCATGAAGAAGTTGCTCATTTTTATGTCCAATAGATTTCTGCCTATACTTTTTTCTAAGAGTTTTATGGTTTCATGACTTACATTCAGATCTTTGATCCACTTTTGAGTTTACTTTTGTGTATGGTGTTAGACAATAATCCAGTTTCATTCTCTTATCTGTAGCTGTCCAGTTTTGCCAACACCATCTGTTGAAGAGGCTGTCAATTCCCCATTGTATGTCCATGGCTCCTTTATTGTATATTAATTGACCATACATGCTTGAGTTTATATCTGGACTCTTTATTCTGTTCCAATGGTCTGTGGGTCTCTTCTTGTGCCAGTACCAAATTGTCTTGATTACTGTGGCTTTGTAGTAGAGATTGAAGTTGGGAAGCAAGATCCCCCCTGCTTTCTTCTTCCTTTTCAGGACTGCTTTGGCTATTTGGGGTCTTTTGTCATTTCATATGAATTTTAGAACTATTTGCTCTAGTTCACTGAAGAATGCTGTAGGTATTTCGATAGGGTTTGCACTGAATCTGTAGACTGCTTTAGGCAGGATGGCCATTTTGACAATATTAATTCTTCCTAGCCAAGAGCATGGGATGAATTTACATTTATTAGTGTCCTCTTTAATTTCTCTTAAGAGTGTCCCATAGTTTTCAGGGTATAGGTCTTTCATTTCCTTGGTTAGGTTTATTCCTAAGTATTTTATTCTTTTTGATGCAACTGTGAATGGAATTCTTTTCCTGATTTCTCTTTCTGCTAGTTCATCGTTAGTGTATAGGAGTGCAACAGATTTCTGTATATTAATTTTGAATCCCATAACTTTGCTGAATTCAGGTATTAGATCTAGTAGTTTGGGAGTGGATTCTTTCGGGTTTTTTATGTACAATATCATGTCATCTGCAAACAGGGACAGTTTGACTTCTTCCTTGCCCATCTGGATGCCTTTTATTTCTTTGTGTTGTCTGATTGCCATGAACTAAAAGTTTTTTTAATGTGACCCTGCCAGCCCTGAACAACCTGGCCATCTATCTACATCTTCCCCACTATCTCACCACCACTCTCCACTCACAGACTTCTTTTCATTTCCTTAAACAGTCAAATTCTTTTCTCCCTCAAGGCTTTCTTAACTGTCTCTACTCCAAATGTTTTCCCCTTTTGTCTTTGCCTACTTGATCCTGATTGTCACTTAGGTCTCACTTTCCTAACAGACTTTCTCTGACTCACCCAGTTAGACCTATATTCTTCTGTCTTATGACTAATGCTCACTTGTCTTTTCCCTGCTTTGCATTTATCATAGCTTATAATTCTTCCTTTTCTTATAATTATTTTTTTAAATATGGGACTCTCGTATTGGGCTGTAAAGTCTACAAGGGCAGGTGGTGTGTGTTTAAAAATCACCACTGTAACTCTAGTACCTAGTATAGTGCCTCTCATGTAGCAGGCACTTATTAAGTATTTGTTGAAAAAAGGAGGAAGAATTTATTTTATTTCATTTGAGGAGATGAAGGGAGACTTCCTGGAGGAAAAGGCATTTCCGCTTGCTAAATGAATAGACAAGACTTCAGTGATAGAGATAAAAGAACATTTCAGAAAGAAAAAAATAGAGACCAAATGTTTGTACAAGTTAGAAAGTTTGTAATCCAAATCCAAAACAATCCTGGCATTACTTGTAAAATAAAAATCTCACTATGTAAAAACAAAGCAGATGAAACAGCAAAGTTTGTCACCATTTAATCCTTAAGTAATAATTCTGCAACTAGCTCAAACTGGCTCCCTCACAACTTCGGTCCACTGATGTCATCCCACTTCCCAGCCACCTAAGTTCTAAACTTTGACGGTCTCTTTGACTCAAATTTCTTTTTTTCCCCTCCATATTCACTAAGTCACTCCATTTGACAGAGTTTTCCTTTGAAATGTCTTTCACAGCTATTCTCTTTCTCTATTTTAACCAAAGACATCCTAATTTAAGCCCCCTGCACATCCCAACCTTCTATCCCAACCACAGCACTACTGGCATGCTGGGCTCTGCACATTGTAGGATGTTCAGCGGCACCCTTGGCTTCTATCCACATGATACCAGTAGCACCCTACCCCTCAACTGTGGCAGCCAAAAATGTCTTCAGATGCTGCCAAATGTCCCCTGGGGTGTAAAATCACTCCCAGTTGAGAACCACTTTCCTCAATGACCTTACTGGAAAAGCCATTTGAAATTAGCCAATCAAAACTCAACCCATTCTTTCAGGCCAACTCAAATTTCATCTTTTCTATGAAAATATGGGTGCTTATCAGCAAACGGATGCAGAGCTGTTTAACTTTACAAATAATCAAACATCTACACAATAAAAAATAAACAGAGACCATGTTTTCTTTATCAGCTTGACAAAAGATTAAAAATAATGGTAACGCCCATTGTTGATAAGGATGTGAGGAAATAGGTATTATCATATACTGCTGGTAGGAATAAACTGGTATAAAGCTTTAGATAGCACTTACCAACATGTTTCACATTTTAAAATGATCATATTCTTTAACTCTACTTATGTGAAGAGATAATTAGGTAAGTATGCAGAGACTACACTGTTTTCTAAGGACAAAACTGTGAGCACCTTAAAATCCCTCAATACAGGACTAGTTAGGTAAACAACACTGTATTTAGAATACTGTGCTATGGTTAAAAGGGATAAAGCATATATTTATGTACTGACTTGGAAAAACAGCCACACTGAGTATAAATATGTATGTGCAAGTTTCAAAATAGTATGTGTTACATGATACCATTTTTGTAAATAATGTTTATGTATGATTAGACCCAGAAAAGACTAAATAAACATTTGTCAAAATATTAACAAAATTTCTGAAGTCAAATCATATTTTAAATGTATTAGAGGCACTGATAAATCTTCTCTAAAAATCTCTTGGAAAAATCTAGTTTATGAACCTATACTTTAAATTTTTCAGTTTACTTAAAGCAGGCTTATATATTTATTTACCACCTTTATTTCAGGCACATATCCTGAGTTGGAATATTTGGTTCTGAGCCATATTTTTGCTCTAGAGAAATCAATGATAAAAGGAAGTTTACACAAAAATATATTTTTGTGCATGACAGCTTACCGGTGTGAGGCATCCATGAATCATACTGAAAATATGTCCCTTGAAATAAAAGAAAACAATATGTTTATACAAAGAATGTGCCCCAAAGTTCCCCAATAAAGAAAAGTGTTTAATCAAAATATTTGTTGACAGCTGGTTAGTGCTGATTCTGAAGTAGAAAAGAAATCAGTGTCATTGTAGTCTTTTGTTTTGCGTACAGGAGCTGAATATGCAAACTAGCCCACAATGGAGACTCATTATCTGTTTTACACTTCAAGTGTGATTTTAAGCACTGTAGGTATGTATATATATACACACACACATCCAGAATACACATATATCTCAACAAACCATGCACATCATCTGTTCAAAACTGGGTAACACATGCATGCTTCTACAACATTAAAAGGGAGGCAGATGGCAGGCAATCATCAACAGAAATAAAATAAAATCCTAAATTCTGTTCCCTCTAACATTCCCTCTAATTTTTTTCCTTAGAAAAATATCAAGCAGTTCTTCATTACTGTTGATTTGCAACTTCAAAATTACAATAGGCAATGCAAAAGAGGATTTCAAATAGGAAAAATGTCTTTTGGCACAGATTCTCTTTCATAGACTTAGGCAGGAGATAACACTAACTTTGAAACTTATAGTGTACTGTAGGTTTATCAGAATCAATGTGTAAATTAGCTTTCTATAACTGGAGCTTTATTTTCAAAATATATAATTACTGATCAATTTAGTCTGCATCACATTTCTTTTGCAGGGTGAAAGGAACTAAAACAGCTGTTACCTCCTAATACCTTCATAATATGCATAGAATTTCTATGACTATTAGAAATTAAACCTACAACTTCCTATCAAGCAGAATATATTCATGTGTATACATGACCCACATTATTTGGAAGAACAATTATTAACTTACGAAATTATAATTTGAAACAAATGAAGTAAGTCCCTAAAGTAAATATTACAGCTCTTAAATGAAGTCAAAGCCGCTGGTCTACACTGATCAGTTCTCCCACCTTTCGTCGCATCAATAAAGTACTTTGGGGTAAAGGATATCCAAGTAGTGAAGCGACCACCATTCCTTGCAGGGATCGAGCCCTCTATTTTCATACTGGGAGATGAATTTTTAGAAGGTGAACCAAGTCTGGCACTCTGCCCAGAATTTCTGGCAGCCGACATGCAATCTGGTTTCACTTCTGGTCAGCTCTCCCCCTGAGCTAACCTTGTATCCACAGAAAGCACCGTGATCTAGGGAACTTGCACTGTTTATAATGATCATTGCAAAAGCCTGATGACTTTATTAACCGTGGGACTTGTACACGCACTTCTCTTTAAGATTCTTCTGTGGAAAGAAATATTATAAAATCATTTTGCTTCCTAGTATCTCCTTCTAACACTGGGGAAAAAAATAGCAGTTAAAAGGATTTTTCCAAAAAAAATCATTATTATCCCAGCACCTGTATTCATAAGTGTTAGAGTACTAAAGAGATTCAACAAGGTAAGCAACTACAACCAAAGGAATATACAGCAAGGTCCAGAAGCCACAAAATAATTAGAGGCAAACAAATTACATTATGTGATTAATGGCTAACCTGGGTGATTCAAGCCATAAATGCTATGAAAGGTCAGAGCAATCACCATTAGGCAGTGTAGGGAAATGTGAATATACATAGGTGTAACTCTCTGTGGAGAGAATTATTAACTATTGAACCAATATCTCCTTTAGATTACCATTTCCAAAGTAAACAGGATTAGACTGTGACTATGTAATTCACAAATAAATGTGTGCCCAAGTTTTTCTCTTTTTAATCTCCAAGCTCTAGCTGTCCCTCCCCTCTTCTCAATCTTCCAAAAAGCAGTCAATGAAGCTTCACTCCGTTCATAGCCTTTTTTATTCACTCA
Source organism: Manis pentadactyla (assembly GCF_030020395.1). NCBI lineage: Eukaryota > Metazoa > Chordata > Mammalia > Pholidota > Manidae > Manis > Manis pentadactyla. Next base: position 34,344,341 of record NC_080034.1, on the reverse strand, counting down.
GGAAGATGTGTTGGTGAAAACTCTTCCCCATCATTTCCATTAACTCATGGGTTCCTCTTCCCAGTTTCATAGCTCACCCTTGTCTCTTCCCTATGCTTTAGGACTCTGGCTCATATCAAGGTGCCTGGAGTCCCAGATGGCTTTGTATTATTCTATTCCTTCCTTGCTTTCTACTTGATAGAACCATAGACCCATGCCCAACAATTCATTATCTGGCGTCCTGGTTGAGGATTTCCTAACAGTAAATAAGTATTGGGAGAGCTGCAGTACCAAACAGATTCCAAAAGGAGATATCTTAAATAGGAAAACTAATAAACTAAAATTAATTTCCCAATGTGCAGCATGTATCCAACAGTGAAGCACCTATAAAAAATTTATTATTTTTGGAACAAAAAGACACACACTGACTCAAATCCTGGCTCCAAAACAGGAACTTTTCATCACTTCTTAGGAATTCTTACTTTTGTCAGAATATTATTTGTGAAAATTAATTTACAGTTCTTTGTAGGGATTCATCTCATCTTGTTGAAAGTTTTTAAAAACTATAACTAAAACCAAGACCCAAATACCTGAAACAGTTACACAAGGTCACACAGAGAAGGACTGTCATTCAAGTACAGCCTCTCAGCTTAGGGACATAGATAAGGAGGTATGGGTAGGTAGATGGTAAATAGATTATTTTGACTGGATAAATCAGGGCATTTTTAATAAGAACCAAGGATGAATTAGGACCCAATGATGGAAGCTTTGAGCTAAGAGTTTAGATTAGGCCAAGCCCATTGGAGACTCTGCCTTTAGCAAGTACTCTGCACACACAGCGCATCCTTTCTCCCTTTTTTGCCTGCTTAAACCTTTGGTCCTTTAGGAATTGATTCAAATCCTCTCTTCCACAGGAGCCCCTGTAACTATGCTCCTGCATACCCTGTGTATTTCTCTATTATACTGCACCTGTCATATTTTACTTCCTCAGTCTTTAGAAAGAGAACAACAACTGTGCCTTATTCATCCTTTTTTGCCTGGCACCTAAACTAAGTGCTTGCATATAGCAGGTGTCCAATAAGTGTTTGTTGAATCAATGTCTAAATGAGTAAATCCTGTAAGTAACAGAGTGGTACTGAGGAGAAGAAAAGCCTGAGAAAAAAAGATGTTTGATGACCAAACAGGGAGGTGCTTTGTAAACCTAAATCCCTGACCTAACTGCTTGGGAAGCAACTGTTAGTGCCACCAAATATAGTTCTTGCCCTTCCGGAATAAAAAACAAACAACAGTGTTTATGGTAATAATTAACAGGTCAGCAGTGTTATTAATATCATCTCATGCAAATGGCTTATTAAAATACACTAATTTATGTTCTAAAATTATAAAATTCAAAGGAAAAGCACAACCCTTTTGTATTTGCTCGTGTTCCTCCTCTACTACACATAAAGGAAGCTCAACATGTTATTAACCTTTAAACAAAATAAAATAAAACAAAAAGGCCTGGATTCTACTGAACAGCTTAAGCACAAACAGCCATGTCTCAAAGGTCTTACTGAATATAAGATTCTAGGTGCAAATAATAAACAGAAAATTCCTCAACTAGGGAAAAAAAACAATTCAAGATGTGAAGAGATCACATAAAGAGAAATTTCCTAATACATGAAATTTGTTTTTAAATACAGCTGAAGCAAAACAAATCAGGAGTTAAGAACATCAGGTTCACTCTGTAATAATAAAGTCTAAAATGATCTTATGGGGAACAAAGGGGCAGGAAAATTCAAAGCTCTATTGACAAGCTGACAAAACGTACCTAGATAAAGGATCGCTACACTCCCTTCGGAGCATTTTAAAAGAGAAAACTTCCCCTAGTGTTCATCATTCTCAACCTCCTCCTCCTCCTCCACAGTAGCCATGTGGCCATGATGGATGTGAACAGCAAGAGCAGTGTGGCCACACCAGGCCCTGTCTTCCAGCATTCCCAGAACTGCTCCTGCCAGAGGCAGCAAGAGCTCCTTCGGGTCTCCATGTCTTTACTCTAAAGCAGAGCTATTTCTTTACCTCATAACCTGCTGAGGCAATGGAAGTCGGTGACATTAGCCATATAGTCAGACAAACCTGCAAAGTTAGCTTCTTGAAGGCTCAATTTCCTCACATGTTAAGATTAAGGAAGTTGGTGGTATTTCTCTCACAGAGCTATTGTGACAGTCATATTAGGTATGACTAATATGAGGCTGGCACATAGTAGATGCTCAATAAATGTTAGGCTGCTCCCTTTCTATCTCGCCCGAGTCTGTAACCCTGTCTCTCTTTTCCTTATTCCTCCTTCTGCTCCCTGCTTCTTTACAAATATTTAATGTCTCTATCTTCTTTGAGTTACTATTCTATTTATTTCAGAATTCCAAAGGAAGATTTTTTAAAAACTTATTTATATGAAACCAAGTAACTGTGCTACCAAAGCTCACTTATCTGCTGCACTTTGCTAATGATGAGTCAAGGGCTGGCTAGCACCTGAATGTACATCTACGGACTTTGGGCATATCAGTGCTTCGCATGAGCAGGAAGACTTAAATACTACAAAGAGATCACATATTATTTCACAAATGAGAGACTTTAGAACAATTTCTATATAAATATGGTTTTATAAAAGAGCAATTTCAACCTCTTTGGCCCCAAATAAAATTGTTATGATTTAGTGACACCATGTGGCTACATTTTGCTTTGCATTCTTAGAAGAAAATGTTTCTCTGAATGTAGGGTCGCTCTATGCTAGTTCAATTATGGTATCAAAGTTGTAGGTACGAATCAAACTAAGTATGAACTATTTATTTCACCTTTTGATTACTTTTTTAAAGTAAGACTATTCTTTTTTCTGTTACATCTAAATAAGGCATTTCTTGAATTCTAAAGATGTCAATCATATAAAGAAAGTGAAGGCTCAGCATAATTCTAGCTACAGTGCTAAAGCATCCTGATGAACCACTGAATAAGGTAGAAGTGTCTGCTTTTGAAAGTAAATAAATATATCAGTGATCAGGTATGGGAGCAGGGGAAGAACAAAAGAGAAAAGAAAGGACATACATGCTTTTGTATAATGTTAATATCATAGAGAAAAAAATGCTTCCATAAATGGCAATGTTTATTTTCTCATTTGTTTTACATCCTGCAGATTCATAGCACTCTGTAGGTACTATAATCCAATGAGGATGGGTTAAAAAAATTACTCTGTATCTAATAATGGCAGGTCTGAGGGGGGACCTGGAATGTATGATACAATAAAAGAGATTAAAGTACCCTATACCAAAAACAGTACAGTTTTAGTATCACCTAATGAGGTCTCCTACAGTAGACTCCTGGATAACATTCAAGGTACACCAAAGAAAGCCTAAATATCTAAAACAATGACCTGAGAGTATCACTCCCTTCATCATAGCTTAAAATACCAACCTCCCCTCTCAGGCCTTGCCTAAATGCTGATTTAAAATAACCATGCTCTCCCCTTGGTCCCATTCACTATCATGGTACCATCTTCCCAACACTTAAAATTACCTTGTGTTCTTATTATTTGTTTATATCTTATTCTCTCAAATTCCCAGAGAACAGAAACCTTGGTAGTCTTCCGCAGTGCCATGGTCTCAGTACAAAGTGCAATGTACGGCAGCACAAGGTTGGGACTAATTTGGGGAAGGACTGAGTGATGAATGAATAAACAGATGAACAAATGAAGAAAAATCAATTTCCTTAGCTGTGAAGCACGCCTCAATTTCTGTTTTAAGTGAAAGTAGAACCATTCTAGTGAGATGGTGAGATGTTTATCATCATTTATGGCCTCTAATGTGACCTCTGAGACCAGAAGACAGGCTGGCAGATGCTCTATAACACCCTTTCTTTTTTCCATGACACATTTGGCACATTATAATTTCTCATTCTCAGAAAAGAGGAAAAAGAAGGAAAAGGAAACTATGGTAATTAAAACACTTTCAGCAGTAGTCAAAGAAATCAGTGGGACAAAGTAGAGCACAAGCTGGAACTCAGCACATGATAAACATGGCCATCCACAGTAGTATGGTAAGGAACAACTAAATAAATGGTTTTAGTCCTACCTGAAAATATACATGAAAAATATTCTGGCTGGATTAAACACTTAGATATAAACATAAAAATAACAAAGAGTAGAAAATGTTTATAAAACTATAACATTGTTTAGTATTACAGAGGGGAACACCTTTCTAAACATGATACCAGAGCATCAGAAATCATAAAAGACTGACAGATTTGACTACATCATTTTAGAAAGTAAAATTCTATATGGCAAAAACTACCAATGAAACACTAAGAACTTGCACAAATTGCACAATACATGACAAGCAAAAGGATAATGTCATATATATATACATATGTATATTCATACACACATATACATCTATATGTACATACACATATACATACATATATGACATTATATATATTTATTAATGTGCATATATGGATACATCAATATAAAACTTCACAAGCCAAAAAGAAAAAGATAATCATCCCAGAAGAAAAGGAGGCAGAAGACAAAAACAGTCTTTTCATAAAAGAGAAATAACAAATGGCAAGTATTAAAAGATATTCTACCTCACTGTTGACAAAAGAAATCCAAATTAATATAAGACTTTAAAAATCATAAATCACGTTGGCAAAATGTTGACAAGGCTTGCATCAGTGAGGGTTTGAAGAAGGAGACTTTTTAAGAGCTACTGGTAGAAATTAGATACAACCTTACTGGAGGGCAAACTTTATCAATATTTAAAATATGTACTACATCATAACTTTATAGTAAGTCTTTAAAAAGACATCTCCATTTTTATAATCAAAAAAAAAAAAAAGGAGAGAAAGGAAGAAGCCAGTTCTGCGTTAACTGAGTTCATCCCTCCTGTGCCATGTTCCAAATTGGCCAGTCACACCTTTCTCAACCCCATTTCCAGCCCTGTCTTCAGTAAATTGTGATCCTCCTGATTCTCTCTAATCTCTGTGACCAGCCCGTGCAGTTAACATGTCTGCCATCTAGTCTCTTCTTCCTTCTCTCAGTAGGCATATTGTTGAGGACTTCACTTTAGGCTATTTATCTCCCTCAGCTCCCAGGTTTTACACTAAGATCACTTTTGTAATACAGCTACCAATCATATAGAGTCTGTAATCTACCTCTACCCATTCACACACCTTGTCATATTTCAGCAGTATTAATGGATGCCAAATTACCAATACTATGTTGAGAAACAGCCAGAAATGTTTTTTAAATACCCCCAGGATATGCACCACTCATTAGTGTTTTGTTAAGCCCTATATGCTCTACCACCTAAGAAGGCTGTAAAAGGACTTGAACAGAGCTTCTTAGATAGCCAAGCGGATAATTTGAAGGTTGGAGAATTTATGGGTAAAGCAGAAATTGCCTTTTCCTGAGAAAGAGAAAGCTGATAAGATATAACATGGTTCTGAGTGCATACAAAAGATTGTACTGAAACTGACAAGTCCCTTTTCTTTGCCCCCATTTGGGAGTTGGGGGGTGAGAGTTACTAGTTTAAGCTTTTGGCTACACAGAGCAGTCCCCACTTAACCCACACTGCATTCTTAAAAAGAATCCAGGAGACAGGGCAGATCATTTCCCTGCACTCACTGTTACGGTTGGAACGATCGCTCTGGCTTTGAAGTCTGACATTACCCTTAGTGCCACCAAGTAACATCCACTGCCTTGGTGAGGTGAAATGCAGTCTAACTTACATTCTACAAGACAAATTTTATGACAAATTTTATGTCATATACATTTTACCACAGTAAAAAGATACTTCCCCCAAACCAAAATATATGAAAACTGCTGGAAACATACCAATGGGCAGGTTATTAAGATAAAAAGAACCATTCAAGGCATGTTTTGCATTGCTATGTATGGACTGGCATTACGGAAAAGTGCTGAAAAGAATAGGCTCTTGAGTTAAGGCGTAGCTTTCTCATAGTGAAGCCACCATGGCCAAAGAGGGTAGCAGGGGTGGCTCTCTTTCTCTGAAGGCCAAACACCAGTTCAGAGTCTCAAAAATTAGACAAAAAAATAGAAAGAATTTTTAAAATAATACAACCAAACCAAACAACTATTTACTAAGCCTCTACTTTGGGCCATGCTCTGTGTTCAGTATTTGTAGATATACTACGTCGCCTAAATGTCCACAGCAAACTCCATGAAGGGTGTTGTTATCCCTATTCTTCTCTCCCAGGTATACTCGGAGAGGCATGACTTCACTAAGATTACAACTCCAGTATTAGACGAAACCAGCATTTGAGAAGAGCTCTAACTCCACGGCCCATGGTTTTTCCACTATATATAATGCTGATTTACATGCAATTCAGACTAGACTGAGAGAGAGGGCTGGGTAATCTCACACTTCCCAATTCAAAGAGTATCTCTTCTGTGAATATATTTGATATTATGTTTCATCAATACATGTCACTCACACCCTTGAGGATTAACCTCAAAATTCACTTTCCTGAAGAAAAAATAGAAAGTAACCTTTGCAAACAGTATAGAACTATAGTTTTCCAGCACTAATATACATTTTAACAGACAACAGGATTAAAAGTACCAAAAAATATATATACATATTAATGTTGAATCAATCTCTCTTCATTACCCAGGCAATGCTGTGACCCATGAAACCTGTGCTAACATTTATAGAATACCTACTGCATACAGGGTCATTGTCTGAGTACTGTACAAGAATATGAAAAGATGAGAATCCATACTCTTTGTTGCCAAGCACCTGTAATTTTAGTATAAGAGGCAAGACAAACACTTGAAGGACAGTAAAGAACAAAGGTGACATACAAATATGCAAATTACTTAACATAATGCAAACTGAACACTCACGTACTAAGGTAATAAAGAATTTATATGTGCCCAGTGAAATTCCTGGAAGAGGTGCATTTAGAATAATGTTTAGGTAGTCGAAAAATGATTGTGAAGATAAGAAGCACCAGTATGAGACATCTTGGGTAATCAATAGGGACTTACTTTTAGGTTCATTTTTAAGTAGTACCAAGATTTCAACCTATAACAAAAAGCAGAGTTTATGAAGGAATGTACTCATTAATATAAGTTAAAGGGGTTATATTTAAAAAAATTTTCTGATTAATATGAGTATCAAGACTCCTGCATTTTCTTATCATTAGCTTTAACATCACCTTTGCTCAATTTTTCCTGACCAGAGTTGGGAGCTAACTATACTAAGACAAAAACTAGCATCATGAATACAGCCATGCTCTACAACATATAAACACTACACCAACAAAGGCAAGGCCACACAGGAGAGACAAAATAAAGAAGGGAAGTAGAAGAAATGCCATTTAATAAGTAAGGGGATGTATATTTTCTAAAAGCCAGAGATCATGACTAAGGGCATGCATCTCCCTCCATAAAATGGGAGTTTCCAGGTGGGAAAAGCATGTAGACTTTATCATGGCTGGCATTATATTCACCATGACTTGTTCTGGGAATCACCTTCCTACTGTTTAAAATTAAATGTAAACACACAGTCCTTCGGTCCACCTCAGACACTTTGGTTACTAATACCGTGTATTTTAAAATCTGATACAACCATAACAGCCTGAGTCAATGCAGACTCAATCTCCTCCTCCACACTGAGGCCCTTCTATCACTCTCAAAGTATCCCTAGGCAGCTCCAAGATACAAAATCTTCACTCAATTTCTTATCCCTCTCATTTTAATCCATTTAAAATTCCTATGATAAAAGAGCAACTGCCAGGTCTAAGACACTTTAGTCTCTCTTTGGAGAGATGAAATTGATTTTCTTCATTTTCACACAAGAGGATCCCTGGGTAACAATATTGTGTCCAGTCATACCCATAATAAAAAAATATAGGCAACATTCTTTACTGTACCAGAAGCTGAAAGGTTTTGTGGAGTTCTTTTAGTGGAGGTAAGAATGCAGCCTGATGCTGTTAGTCATGAGTTTAATAAGTATAAGGGTGCTTCTGACCAAAAGACTAAGTGCTGTGGGGCATTGCCACCTGTTCCAAATCAGCCCCAATAGGAAGTAAGTCAGGGTCACAGGCGACAGTGGGAGGGAAAAGTGGCTAAGAGGCCAGCTCCACATTCCCCCTGGTTTATGTCCACCATTTCCCTTTCCTTCTCTTCTTGCCACAACTGACTAAATGAAACAATCATACTCTACCTTTTATCTTTTGACATTAAGGTAAAGACTATCCGAGGGCAATTTTCAGGGGAAAAATTACAATAGAACTTTGGGTGCTTTTAACCACCTTTTCCAATTCCCAAATTCATTATTGGTACAGGTTTTGCAGAATCTCAGCAAGAAAGTTTAAAACATGACTTATACCTAAAGGGAGAATATGAAATATTAGAACTGTAGTTACTAAACACTTTTTAAAAATAACCTTACATGGGCTGCAATACATAAACATAATAAAAACTAAAGTGCTCTAGTTCAAGGGAGGGTATGAGGTTAAAACTCCACCAGTTCAGCCTCCTTTGCCTCAAAAACCAACCCACTAGAAACACCTGCTCTGTTAAACTCCATTGATAGACACTGACCTAGAAAAAGTACACAGATCATCAGAATATACTCACTGGCATCCAAAAATCTCCTCTGGCCCTGAGGACTACCAGGAAAGCCTCCAGAAACATCTTCCATGGCTTCTGTGGGAAGAACTCACTCCCAACAACCACTCTGCTTCCAATGTACAGTGCATGAAGTTGAAAAGCATTTCTATTTCTCAGTGTTGCCCATCCCTTCTCATTCGTTTACATGCCTATCACATAAACGTATACAAAACACTTTACAGTCCCACAGTACACTCTCAAATATTAAGATGCTTCATTTTCCATGTTTTCTCTAGGTTTTTTAGTTGGGATACATTTGGTAGCTGATACCTTGAAAACTCCTTTCATGAGAAAGACACATGTAGTCTATACCTCAAAGTCCAAAACTCCCTAAATAAACATCAAAATCACTTATTAGCCACAAGTACTAACCTGCAGACACGGGCTGGAAAATATAACTTTTGCCAAGAACGACACAGATATTGTGAATGATCAATCACTCTGATCCAGTCAAGTTCATCCATTGACACTTCAATGAAGTATGAATAAGACCTATGAATCAAACGGAAAAAGAAAAAAAAGTACCATATTAAAATAACAATACAAAGTTATACTTTAACAAATACCCTATTCACTAAATACACTTTTTGCAGAACAATCAAATGTTGGTGATAGTGAAATCCCTCTACTGTAGTATTCACCACAGTGTACTGAGAGGATCTCGCAGCCTATCTGTCTGCCCTTTCAGATCACGAGCTGCCCAAGAACAAGGACCATGCCATATTTATCTTCATATACCCAGGTTCTAGCACAGTGCTTGGCACATATCATACATGTAAAACATTCGTTTCTTTTCAAACACGGCCGGGATGCCTTGCTCATTTCGTATTAGCAGGTTAATAAAGCCAGGACTGAGAGAGGACAGAAATAGAGAAGTAAGAGGTGTGCCTTCTCCTTCCCTCTTCCTTGGCCTGGGTGCTCAGCTCTGCTTTCTGAGGAGGAAAGCCAACTCGGAATGGTTCCTCACAGAGGCCAGCTTATCTCGTGCTCCCTCCCAGGCTTCTACCATCCCACACATACACCACACAGCCTGCAGAAAAATAAATGACATGGGAGAAGAGATAATACGTGTTTCTTTGGGGTACAAGTTAAAATTTGGCAGCTAATAATCTGGCGGTAATGAAAATAGCTTCTCATCCTCCCTTAGTCAGCTACCCTGGACCAACATGCTGGTCCCGTACTGAACAATCTATATTCCCCTGTCGTAAGCCAAATTTAAATTTGAGATGCAGTTATTACTTGTACTGTAATATCAACAGGAACAATCTTGGAAGATTTAGGTGACCATAAATGTCAGTCTGCAACCAACAGTTGTGGCCAGAAAAGGTCAGCTTATTTTGTGTCATCCCCTCATTTTCTGCTGTCCTCTCACTCCCATTCATTTTAAAGCTCAGTCTCAAACTGGTTATAACCTTTTATTGAACCTCTCTGGGTTATCAGTAATGCAGGATATAATTTTACAACACATGTCAGAATCTTTTTGGCTTACGATTCTGAATTTTTCACCTTTGCTTAGAATGATAACAGCTTCTTGGAGAAAAGAACTGCTATGTGGCAAAGTTAAGCCCCCCATGAGTATAAAGCGCATACTAAAACAAAGTGGCCTATAAATATTTAACATCACAGCAATGATGATAACTACTTTCAGTTTCAAACATACTAAACTTTTATTTTATTATTTTTATACTAATTGTATTATTACTTAAATGAGTGAATATATGTAAAGCTTTTAGGACAATGCCTTTCCACATAAAACTGACAAAAATGATGCATAAGTATTATTATTAATCAGACATTCTTGGAAATGATATATGAATTAGCTCCAACTACATATCATATATCCAACAAGATACATTATCAGTAAATATATTCTTAATAAAAAAGACACAGATGGGGATAACCTGGAGGCCTTGAATGACCAACACCCATGTGCATGGAAAATGTTCACACCCACTTCGCAAAGTTTCCTTCATACCTGGGCTCAAATGGCCTAAAAGGCCAGACTGGTGCCCAGTGGTGCTAATAAGCTAACCTGCAAGATTTGCCAGGCATCATCACCATTACTATTATGCCCTTCATGCCCAGACTCAAAGAGGCATAAGCAGGGCCCAGTTGACTCTACACCAGCTTCTGAATATGTAAGGTCTAGATTAATGCTAAGCAGCAGTCGTAGGGACAGTTCAGTTCTTGGTCACCCATACTGTTCTGGCACTTCTGCCATCATGGCTGAACACTTAAAACCACAGTGAGAGTAGCAGAGTTGCTAGAAGGAAGGCAGAATGTTAAAGCCACTGCAAAATGGGTGGGTTCCTAGGCGGGAACCCACCAAACTTTAAGACTTTTTTTTCCACAAGTTTCTTTTGTTTTGGGGATATTTGTCCACACACTAAAAGACAATTTTTTCTTCATCCATTGAGTAAAATGCATTTTAAAAGGTTACTATAACATCCAAAATTAAGGAATCAAATAAATAATGGTAACCCATGTCATGGAAAACCAGCCAGCCATTAAAAGCAACATTTTAGAGGAATATTTTTAAAAGGATAGGATGTTCACCTTTTAATTAATGTATTAGTTAAAAAGTAAAGTTAGCTTTTCACACATCTAATCTTTATTTTGTAAACTATGTGTGGTTTTTGTGTGTGTGTATGTGAGATTATACATAACAAAAAATACTGGTTAGAAACAGCAGCAGACTCACAGAACCCAAGAATGGACTAACAGTTACCAAAGGGAAAGGGACTGGGGAGGATGGGTGGGAAGGAGGCAAACATAAGGGGGGAAAAGGGGCATTACGATTAGCAGACATAATGTAGGGGGCGGTGGGCACAGGGAGGGCTGTATAACACAGAGAAGACAAGTAGTGATTCTACAGCATCTTACTATGCTGATGGACAGTGACTGTAATGGGATATGTGGTGGGGACTTGATGATGGGGGGAAGTCTAGTAATCATAATGTCACTCATGTTACTATAGATTAATGTTACCAAAATTAAAGAAAAAGAATTTTAAAAAATACTGGTTAGATATATACAAAGATTAATAAATGAGTGATAAGATTACCAGCACTTTTTATTTTCTTCTTTGTGCTTTTCTATATTTTCTAGGTTTCCACAGTAAATACATACCATTATTTTTATAAGCATAAAAAAGCAAAAAAGGTTATTATTATTTTTTAAAATATACCCTTTAACTCTTCCCCCAGAACTAATCATCAGGAGAAATAGCAAAGTGATCACAAAGAAATAAACGATCAAATCTGTAAAACCAGAGTAAATGACAATAAGGTTAGGCCATCTCAATCAAACATCATGTCAGTTTCTAAGTCACACTAATGACTCACCGGCTATCCCGGTCCCAGAGGAGTATCCGTATGTGATTGATAATGGATGGCTGACCTAGCTTAATCTCAATGCCAGAACGGCAGTCATCATCAATTGGGTGCCTAGAAAATCCATGATCCAGATCATAATTTTGAGTATCACCATCTAGTAAGGCAGACTTCAGCTCCCCTTTTACAACCTGGGCTCCATACTTCATGGTTGCAATGTTTTCTTCTGGAACTACAGTTAAAAATAGAAAAAGCAAGAGTTAATGGTTATTTATTATTCTATATTTTGGGAAAAAAGATAAAATTCTAGCATTCCAGTATGTGCATTTACCTTAAAAATAGCAGAGACTAGTCTATGGAGATAAAATTTGGAATGCCTATGAGCATTAAAATAACATCCACAGTTTAAATTCTACGAATAACACCATTACAGCCACAAACTGCCTAGGATTAATGTTGTTATGGAAATATTAATAATACTAGAAAAAACATGTCCTAGGACAAACAAATCAGCTCAACTTGAGTTCATTCTATCAGTAGCTTAATTTAATACCTACTGGATAAAAACAGCATGTAAGATGACCCGTACCTGCCATGTGGTCAGAGCACAACATATAAAAGAGAAGCAGAGAGGTTAGACATCTGATAAAAATAAAACAACAGTAAGAAAGGTGCCAGGACAGTGGAGCTGTTGGTCATACATGGACATGCTCAATCAACCAATCTAGCTAAAAAACAAGAATATGTTTAAAAGAAGATGTATTTTTACTTCAGTATTTTTAAAAATGAAAATTCAGATGGCCTGTCATCAAAATCAGTATTGTGCTTATAATTAAGCCCCCACCCCTCTCAATACTAGAGTTATTAAGTATCAACTGCTCCTGAGACTCTGAAACCCTCTATGTAAATTTTGCTTCACTGCTCTGGAACCTGTCCTCCAGATACCAACTTTCTAAAACTGACACCTTCCATGGAGACAAGAGGCAACAGGAAGTAGATGTTAAGAGCCTGAGCTTCAAAGTCAGAGTTTAAATAGATTTTAACCAGATAGATCACTTTGGGGAAGTTACCTCCCCTGAACTTCCATTTCTCAACAGGGCAATATCTACAGCCCCAAGGTGTTTTTATTTGTCTCAAGGATTAAATGAGATGATGTTTGCAAAGCACATAGTAAGCTCTAGAAAAAAGACTGCCATCATTATTATGAAACATATACTAAAAAGCACAATAATGAAAGAACTAATCAAGTTTACTGACTATAAACAAATACTGAATTCTCACAGTACATACACATCTTGGCTGTGTGATTTGAATAGGGAAAAGTATGAGCTATAACTAGGCTCTTAGGAAAAGAGGGTAATTCATCATCACAGATTTCTTGGAAAACATGGGTTTTAAATTTTTTTCAAATGAAGACAGGTATAAAGAATGGCTCCAGAATACAAGAATAAATGCAGCTGAAAATAGGGGTTGGGGTGGGTTTAGTTAACTTGGAAAAGACTATGGCAACTCAGAAACCAAAAAACAAAACAAGTCCTAGTCATGCTCAGTTTCTTAAGTGCTTAAGTGCTATGGATTTATAACTTCCCACATTAGTTCATGATAATCATACATTTTCTTCATATTTATTTTTCCATTATTTAACAAGTCTTATTAATTTTTTTGACTTACTCTTCATAATCCTTTGAGTGTAATACTACTATCACATCCATTTCATAGATGGAGAAAAGGGGGTAGAAAACGGTTACTTTGTTGCCCAAGGTCACAAAGCCAGCAAGTAGCAGAGCTGCGATTAAGACCCAGGCAGCCTGTCTCCAGAGGCCCTGTTCTGCCACCTCCCTCATAAAGGGTTTCTGATGGGAAGACCATACTTTCTCCCTCTTTCTAACCCATTTCTAAGGATACCTAAGACCCAGAGGAAAGAAAGTCTGATATAGTGGAAAAACAAAAACAAAAACTTGGACTTAAGTAAGAAAACCAAAGTGTTGAGACTAGGGCTCTACCACCCAGAACCCCTGAGTGAGGCCTCTTAGCCTCTCTGAATGTTTTCTCATCTAAAAATAATACTACACAGGATAACTGTAAAGTTTATACTACAAATAATACATGCTAAAGAACTTGGTAAGTATAAAGTAGTCAATCAACCAGAAAACACGTTCCATGTGTGGTACTAGGGGTGCCTCAGTAAACCAGACAGAAAGGCCCCGCTCCCCTGATGCCTCCAACCGAGAGACGAAGCACTTTATAAAGTAAGCAAACAAACAAAGGCTCACATTTGTGTTTTCAGGTATCAATGATCTGTTACTACTTGGTACAAAGAAACTTTTGTTCCTTACTTCTGGATATAAATAAAATGTGGGGGTCCAAAGTCTGCTGTTTCTGACCACTGGAACATCTCCTCCAGTTCTGATACCACTAGTAAATACCAAGCCAAAAAAGGGGGAACTCAGGCTGTCAGACTTAGAAACTACTGCTACCCTTTGATTTTCTCTAAACATAAGCCTCTTTCCTCTAAAATTTATCAAGCTAGGAATAACACACTACATGTAAGACTTTCAAGTATGTGTAACAAAAGCCAAAATTGGAAATCAAATTTCCACAAGTTTAAGTTTTCTCTTGAAGTTTATTTCAAGAGTACTTAAGAACTTCTCTAACTGTTCTTGATAAAGATTCCCTGAAAGTCGATTTCATTTCAAAATGGGGAACACATTTATACAAGTGAAATTTCTTTCATGGTAACTATAATCTGGGTATCTCATAGGGTAAAAATATAAATCCAAGTATTTTTTGTAAAATCTATGGTTAAATGGTGAATTTAAGAGGAAAAGTGAGCATGAGAAGATTTAAGTCATAGTGAAATAATTCAAAATATACATTTCTCTATCAGTAGAGAAAAGAACTCTCAAAAAACATGATGGTAGGGATCACACAACATAACAGATAACAATTAATACTTTACATCTGTAATTCTTTAGGTATTTTCAAACATTAAGCTTAGCTTTCAGAAATAAGCCAATTATTAAAAAGAAAAACTTGGTAGAAACGGAGCAAGACTTACCCCTTGTTATACAGAGCCAAAATCTGAGTGGTTCTGTTAATTATCTTGTGTTTTTTCTTAATAACTCTATATTCTTAATCATCCTTTATTCAACTTTCTATTACATCTAAACTGAGAGAGCTGTTCACCTGGTGGGTCAGTTGGAGGCACACTTAGTTCTCTGCCCACTGCAATCTCTTTACCTAATTCTGTTCCTAAGTCATTTTCTGCCCAACCTGACTTCCCTGAAGAATATATGGTTCCTCCCTTCCAACCAGTGTGGCATTAAAAATGACTTTCTTGGATCGGAGCCAAGAATGGTGGCAGGAGTAGGGCAGCGGAAATCTCCTCCTAAAACCATATATATTTTTGAAAATACAACAAATACAACTACGCCTAAAAGAGAGACCAGTGGATACAGTACATCAGCCAGGCTACATCTACATCCGCGAGAACTCAGCATCTCACAAACGGGATAAGTATACAAGCCACAGCCTGGCGGGACCTGAGCGCTCACCCCACCCCAGCTAACCGGCGGGAGGAAAGAAGTCGGAGTGGGGAGGGAGTGAAAGCCCAGGATGCTAAACAACCAGCTCTAGTAATCCTCACTGGGAGCGCAGACACACAGTGCATGGTGTGCTAGATATTAGAGAAACGGAAAAGCAAAATCTGCAAGCGGGTCCCCACAAACGGCTCCCCTAGGACAAAAGAAAAGCAAGTGCTTTTTGAAAGTCTTAAAGGGACAGGGACCTCACAGCTGGACGGAAGTGTTCCAGCACACTCAGCCCAGCAGCTGGGAATGCCGGGGAACTCCAGGCGCCCTAACCAACACGGTGGCAGTACAGCTCTGAAGCCCCTCACGGCAATAAGCAGCCTGCCAGTCGTTTGCCCAGCTGGCGCATTCCCTGACACAGCTGCCCAGTAGCCAGAGAGTGGCTGTGCACACCCGTGGCGGGGAGCCGCACAGGAGCAGTCACGCAAGCCAGCAGCGGTGGTGGCAATGGAGCAGCGCGGAAGCAGCCATGCGAGCCAGCGGCGGCAACGGACTGGTCGGGCAGTGGCCAAACCCCCAAGAGCCACACAGAATCTCCTCCCACCAATAGCCACCTGAGCCAGACCCAAAGGCCGCCACGAGAGCACAGCTGCCCTGCCCAGGCAGAAGAAATGGGGGCAAGGCGCGAAGGGGCACTGCTCTCGCAGGAGAGCACACCTGGCACACCTGCCACTCCCCACAGGGCTCTGGACTACCCTGACGGCGACCCCGCCCATGGCAGCTTAGGGGGTTAATCTGGAGGTTGCTCCAGGAGTGCAGGTAACCAACACAGGCAGGGGAGAAGGGGAAGGCCACCAGTAAACAGGAAAGGACTTTGTTCTCCCAGATGACACACGGGCTACCTGCTTACAGCTACCTGTATCGCCATGAAAAGGCAGAAGAATGTGGTCCAGTCCAGAATTACCCAGACAGCCCCTGAGAGAGGGCTTGGGGAGATAGATTTAACCAATATTCTGGAACAAGAGTTCAAAATAAAGGTCATAACCATGCTAAAGGTCCTGCAGAGAAATATGCAAGAGCTAAAGGAGCAAGTAGGGAAGGAGAATACAGAAAAAAGAAAAACAATCTCTGGAAGGACTTAAGAGCAGACAGGATGAGGTGCAAGAGGTAGCTAATGGAATAGAAATCAGAGAACAGGAAAGCACAGAAGCTGAGGCAGAGAGAGATAAAAGGGTCTCCAGGAATAAAACAATATTAAGAGAACTGTGTGACCAATCCAAAATGAACAATATTCACATTATAGGAGTACCAGAAGAAGAAGAGACAGAAAAACGGGAAGAAAGTGTCTTTGCAAAAATAATTGCTGAAAATTTCCCTAAACTGGAGGAGGAAATAGTCGCTCAGACCATGGAGGCCCACAGAACTCGCAAGACAAGGGATCCAAGGAAGGCAACACCAAGACATATAATAATGAAAATGGCAAAGATCAAAGACCAGGACAGATTACTGAACATAGTGAGAGAGAAAAAAAGGTCACCTACAAAGGAAAACCCATCAGGCTATAATAAGACTTCTCAACAGAAACCCTACAGGCCAGAAGAGAATGGCATGATATGTTTAATGCAATGAAACAGAAGGGATTTGAACCAAGAATTCTGTAACCAGCAAGATTATCATTTAAATATGAAGGAGGGATTAAACAATTCCCAGACAAACAAAAGATGAGGGAATTTGCCTCTCACAAACCACCTCTACAGGATATTTTAAAGGGACTGCTCTAGATGGAAGCACTCCTAAGACGAGATGTCACCAGAGAAAATAAAATCACAGCAAAGAAAGCAGACCAACCAAATACTAAGAAAGACAAAAAAAAAATCAACTATACACAAAAGCAGTCAAAGGAGACACAAAAGATTACAGATTAAAACACTAACACATAAAGAATGGAGGAGGATGAATAAGAAGGGAGAGAAATAAAGAATCATATGACTGTGTTTATAATAGCTTAATAAGAGAATTAAGTTAGATGGCTAGATAGTAGAGAAGCTACACTTGAACCTTTGGTAACTACGAATCTAAAGCCTGCAATGGCAATAAGTACATATCTTTCAATAATCACCGTAAATTTAAATGGATTGAATGCACCAATCAAAAGACACAGAGAAACAGAATGGATAAAAAAGCAAGACCCATCTATATGCTGCTTACAAGAGACTCACCTCAAACCCAAAGACATACACAGACTAAAAGTCAAGGGATGGAAAAAGATATTTCATGCAAACAATAGGGAGAAAAAAGCAGATTTTCCAGTACTAGTATCAGACAAAACACACTTCTCAAAACAAAGAAAGTAACAGGAGATAAAGAAGGACATTACATAATGATAAAGGGGTCACTCCAGCAAGAGGATATAATCATTATAAATATATATACATGCAATACAAGAGCACCAACATATGTGAAAGAAATACTAACAGAATTAAAGGAGGAAATAGAATGCAAAGCACTCATTCTAAGAGACTTCCACTCACTCCAAAGGATGGATCCACCAGACAGAAAACAAGTAAGGACAGAGAGGCACTGAACAACACATTAGAACAAATAAATTTAACAGACTTCTAGAGAACTCTACACCCAAAAGCAGCAGGATACACATTCTTCTCAAGTGCACAGGAACATTTTCCAGAATAGACCACATACTAGGCAACAAAAGAGTCTCAGTAAATACAAAAAGATTGGAATTCTACCAACCAACTTCTCAGACAACAAAGGCATAAAACTAGAATTAATTGTGCAACAAAAACAAAAAGGCTCACAAACACATGGAAGCTTAACAACATGCTCCTAAATAATCAATGGATCAATGACCAAATTAAACAGAGATCAAGCAATATATGGATGGAGACAAATGACAATGACAGCATAAAGTCCCAACTTCTCTGGGACGCAGCGCAGGCAGTTCTAAGAGGAAAGTACATAGCAATCCAGGACAATATAAAGAAGGAAGAACAAACCCAAATGATAGTCTAAAGTCACAATTACTGAAATTGTAAAAAGAAGAACAAATGAGGCCCAAAGTCAGCAGAAGGAGGGGCATAATAAAGATCAGAGAAGAAATAAATAAAATTGAGAAGAATAAAACAATAGCAAAAATCAATGAAACCAAGAGCTGGTTCTTTGAGAAAATAAACAAAATAGATAAACCCCTAGCCAGACATATTAAGAGAAAAAGAGAATCTACACACATCAACAGAATCAGAAATGAGAAAGGAAAAATCACAACGGACTCCACAGAAATACAAAAAATTATTAGACAACACTATGAAAATCTATATGCTAACAAGCTGGAAAACCTAGAAGAAATGGACAACTTCCTAGAAAACTACAACTTTCCAAGGCTGACCAAGGAAGAAACAGAAAATCTAAACAGACCAATTAACAGCAAAGAAACTGAATCAGTAATCAAAAAACTACCCAAGAACAAAACCCCTGAGCCAGAAGGATTCACTGCTGAATTTTATCAGACATACAGAGAAGACATAATACCCATTCTCCTTAAAGTTTTCTAAAAAATAGAAGAGGAAGGAATACTTCCAAACACTTCTATGAAGCCAGCATCGCTCTAATACCAAAACCAGGCAAAGACACCACCATAAAAGAAAATTACAGACCAATATCCCTGATGAACATAGATGCAAAACCACTCAACAAAATATTAACAAACTGAATTCAAAAATACATCAAGAGGATCATACATCATGATCAAGTGGGATTCATCCCAGGGATACAAGGATGGTACAACATTCAAAAATCTATCAACATCATCCACTGCATCAACAAAAAGGACAAAAACCACACGAACATCTCCATAGATGCAAAAAAAAGCATTTGACAAAACTCAACATCCATTCATGATAATAACTCTCAAAAAAATTGGTATAGAGAGCAAGTACTTTAACATAGTAAAGGCCATATATGACAAACCCACAGCCAACATCATAATTAACAGTGAGAAGCTGAACGCTTTTCACCTAAGGTCGAGAACAAGACAGGGATGCCCACTCTCCCCACTGTTATTCAACATAGTACTGGAGGTCCTAGCCATGGCAATCAGGCAAAACAAAGAAATAAAAGGCAGCCAGATTGGTAAAGAATAAGTCAAACTGTCACTATTTGTAGATGACAGGACATTGTTCATAAAATATTCTAAAGAACTCCATTCCAAAACTACTAGAACTAGTATCTGCATTCAGCAAAGTTGCAGGATACAAAATTAATACACAGAAATCTGTGGCTTTCCTATACACGAACGATGAACTAACAGAAAGAGAAATCAGGAAAACAATTCCATTCACAATTGCATCAAGAAGAATGAAATACTAGGAATAAACCTAACCAAGGAAGTGAAAGACCTATACCCTGAAAACTACAAGACACTCTTAAGAGAAATTAAAGAGGACACTAACAAATGGAAACTCATTCCATGCTCTTGGCTAGGAAGAATTAATATTGTCAAAATGGCCATCCTGCCTAAAGCAATCTACAGATTCAATTCAATGCCTATCAAAATACCAACAACATTCTTCAATGAACTGGAACAAATAGATTTAAAATTCATATGGAGCCACAAAAGACACTGAATTGCCAAAGCAATCCTGAGAAGGAAGAATAAAACAGGGGGCATCTTGCTTCCCAACTTCGGGCTCTACTACAAAGTCATAGTAATCAAGAAAATTTGGTACTGGCACAAGAAGAGACCCACAGACCAGTGGAACAGAATAGAGAGTTAATTAATATATGATAAAGGAGCCATGGACATACAATGGGGAAATCACAGCCTCTTCAACAGCTGGTGTTGGCAAAACTGGACAGCTACATGTAAGAGAATGAAACTGGATCACTGTCTAACCCCATACACAAAAGTATATTCAAAATGGATCAAAGACCTGAATGTAAGTCATGAAACCATAAAACTCTTAGAAAAAACATAGGCAAAAATCTACTGGACATAAACATGAGCGACTTCTTCATGAACATATCTCCCCAGGCAAGGGAAACAAAGGCAAAAATGAACAAGTGGCACTATTATCAAGCTGAAAAGCTTCTGTACAGGAAAGGACACCACCAATAGAACAAAAAGGCATCCTACAGAATATATTCACATATGCAGAATATATTCACAAATGACAGATCCAATAAAGGATTGATATCCAAAATATATAAAGAGTTCATGCACCTCAACAAACAAAAAGCAAAAAATCTAATTAAAAAATGGGCAGAGGAGCTGAACAGACAGTTCTCCAAAGAAGAAATTCAGATGGCCAACAGACACATGAAAAGATGCTCCACATCGTTAGTTATCAGAGAAATGCAAATTAAAACCACAATGGGATATCACCTCACACCAGTAAGGATCGCCACCATCCAAAAGACAAACAACAACAAATGTTGGCGAGGTTGTGGAGAAAGGGGAACCCTCCTACACTCCTGGTGGGAATGTAAATTAGTTCAACCATTGTGGAAAGCAGTATGGAGGTTCCTCAAAAAGCTCAAAATAGAAATACCATTTAACCCAGGAATTCCACTTCCAGGAATTTACCCTAAGAATGCAGCAGCCCAGTTTGAAAAAGACAGATGCACTCCTATGTTTATCTCAGCACTATTTACAATAGCCAAGAAATGGAAGCAACCTAAGTGTCCGTCAGTAGATGAATGGATAAAGAAGAGGTGGTACATATACACAATGGAATATTATTCAGCCATAAGAAGAAAACAAATCCTACCATTGGCAACAACATGGATGGAGCTAGAGGGTATTATGCTCAGTGAAATAAGCCAGGTGGAGAAAGATATGTACCAAATGATTTCACTTATCTGTGGAATGTAAGAAGAAAGCAAAAACTGAAGGAACAAAACAGAAACAGATTCACAGAACCCAAGAATAGACTAACAGTTACCAAAGGGAAAGGGACTGGGGAGGATGGGTGGGAAGGGAGGAATAAGGGGGAGAAGAAAGAAAGGGAGCATTACGACTAGCATGTATAATGGGGAGTGCACGGGGAGGGCTGTGCAGTCCATAGAAGACAAGTAGTGATTCTACAGCATCTTACTACGCTGATGGACAGTGACTGTAATGGGGTCTGTGGGGGGACTTGGTGATGGGTGGAGTCTAGTAAACATAATGTTCTTCATGTAATTGTTGATTAATGATACCAAAATAAAAAAGAATGACTTTCTTGACAACTACTGTCTTACTTTAACTTTCCCCATTACCTCCATTCTCTGCAGGCTTCTTTTCCGCATTTGATTCAAACACACCACCAAATAGAAACAGAAAATAACCCAGGCAGGAGACTATCGAAGAGCACTGGCCTCATTTGTCAAATCACCACTTTGGTTCCCGCTTGGGCATCAATTGCACCCAGTAATTTTAGGCAAGTAACTTATAAATATCAGCATGAAAAGACATTACCTGAATGGAGTCTTCATCCTATTTACTTAAAGGAAAAAGTTCCTAAGCTGCCTTCTATGTGCTAGTCACTCTGGACTCAGCCTGCCAGCAGGTCATTGTCTAATGGAAACAAGTGCATATCAGACACCAAATATCTCCACAGAGGAACACTCAGTAGAAATTAATCTCTGAGCCCCCTAGTTTACAAATGAAGATACCATAAAGTATAGTTGGGAAGATACAAGAGTAATAGAACCCAAACATTTTTAAAGTATTAAAGGTTCAACATACTCATGGAGGTACAGAAAAATATTCAAGAACTCACAGAGGAATTCAGGAATGAGATACAAACATTGAACAATACAGTATCTGAAATGAAACATACAATGGAAGGTTTTAAAAGCAGATTAGATGCAGTAGAAGGAACGGTAAATGAAACAGAAATTAGAGAAGAGGAATACAAAAAGCTGAGGCACAGAGAGAAAAAAGGATCTCTAGGAATGAAAGAATATTGAGAGATCTGTGTGACCAATACAAGGGGAACAATATTCACATTATAGGGGTAACAGAAGAGAGAGAAAAAGGAATAGAAAGTATCTTTGAGGAGGTAATCGCTGAAAACTTCCCCAATCTGGGGAAGGAGATAGTCTCTCAGGCCACAAGGGGAACAGATCTCCCAACACAATGGACCCAAAGAAGACACCACCAAGACATATAATAATTAAAATGAAAAAGATCAAGGATAAAGACAGGCTTTTAAAAGCAGCTGGAGAGAGAAAAAAGATCACATAAAAAGAAAAACCCATCAGCCTATCATCAGACTTCTCAACAGAAACCTTACAGGCCAGAATGGAGTGGCATGATATATTTAATGCAATGAAACAGAAGGAACTCGAAACAAGAATACTCTAACTGGCAAGGTGATCATTTAAATGTGAAGGAGGGATTAAACAATTTTCAGATAAGCAAAAGCTGAGAGAATTTACCTTCCACAAACCACCTCTACAGTGAATTTTGGAGGGACTGCTATAGATGGAAGTGTTCCTAAGGCTAAATAGCTGTCACCAGGGGAAATAAAACCACAGCAAAGAAACCAGAACAATTAATTACTAAACACATGCAAAATCAAATCAACGCCCCCAAAGTCAATCAAGAGATAGACAAAGAGTACAGAATATGATACCTGATACATAAAGAATGGAGGAGGAAGAAAAAGAAGGAGAAATAGAAAAGAACCTTTAGGTTGTGTTTGTAATAGCATACTAAGTGAGTTAAATAAGACTGTCAGATAGTAAGGGAATTACCCTTGAACCTTTGGTAACCACGAATCTAAAGCCTGCAATGGCAGTGAGTACACACCTATCGATAATCACCCTAAATGGTCTGAATGCACCAATCAAAAGATACAGAGTCACTGAATGGATAAAAAAAAAAGACCCATCTATATGCTGCCGACAACAGATTCACTTTAAACCCAAAGACATACACAGACTAAAAGTGAAGGGATGGAAAAGGATATTTAATGCAACTAATAGGGAGAAAAAGCAGAGTTGCAGTACTTGTATCAGACAAAATAGACTTCAAAACAAAGAAAGTCACAAGAGACAAAGAAGGACATTATATAATGTTAAACGGGTCAGTCCAACAAGAGGATATAACCATTATAAATATGCACCCAACATAGGAGCACCTACACATGTGAAAGAAATACTAACAGCATTAAAGGGGGCAAACAGAATGCAATGCATTCATTTTAGGAGACTTCAACACATCACTCTCGCCAAAGGACAGACAAACCAGACAAAAAATAAGTAAGGAGACAGAGGCACTGAAAAACGTATTAGAACAGATGGACCTAACAGACATCTACAGAACACTCCACCAAAAAGCAACAGGATACACATTATTCTCAAGTGCACATGGAACACTTTCAAAAATAGATGAAACAGAAGGCCACAAAAAGAGCCTCAGTAAATTCAAAATGATTGAAATTGTTCCAACCAGCTTTTCACATCACAGAGGTATGAAACTAGAAATAAATTACACAAAGAAAATGAAAAATCCCACAAACACATGGAGGCTTAATAACTTGCTCCTAAATAATCAATGGATCAATGATCAAATAAAAACAGAGATCAAGGACTATATGGAGACAAATGACAACACTAATTCAACACCACAAAATCTGTGGGATGCAGCAAAGGCCATGCTAAGAGGGAAGTATATTGCAATAAAAGCCTACCTCAGGAAAGAAGAACAATCCCAAAAGAACAGTCTAAACTCACAATTAATGAAATTAGAAAAAGAAGAACTAATGGGGCCTAACATCAGTAGAAGGAGGGACATAATAAAGATAAGAGCAGAAATAAATAAAATCGAGAAGAATAAAACAATAGAAAGAGTCAATGAAAGCAAGATCTGATTCTTCAAGAAAATAAACAAAATAGGTAAACTTCTAGCCAGACATATCAAGAGAAAAAGAGAGTCTACACACATAAACAGAATCAGAAATGAGAAAGGAAAAATCACTAGGGACACCACAGAGATACAAAGAATTATTAGAGAATACTATGAAAAATTATATGCTAAACAACTGGATGACCTAGAAAAAATGGACAACTTTCTAGAAAAATACAACCTTCCAAGGCTAAACCAGGAAGAAACAGAAAACCTGAACAGATCAATTACCAGCAATGAAATTGAATTGGTAATCAAAGAACTACCTAAGAATAAAACCCCTGGACAAGATGGTTGACTGCTTAATTTTATCAAACATTTAGTGAATACCTAAAACCCATCCTCCTTAAAGTTTTTCAAAAAGTAGAAGAGGAAGGAATACTCCCAAACTCATTCTATGAGGCCAACATCACTCTACTACCAAAACCAGGCAAAGACACCACAAAAAAAACCACTACAGACCAATATCCCTGATGAACATACATGCAAAAATACTCAACAAAATATTAGCAAACCGAATTCAAAAATACATCAGAGATCATCCATCATGACCAAGTCAGATTTATTCCAGGAATGCAGGGATGGTAGAATATTCGAAAATCAACATCATATATCACACCAACAAAAATTACAAAAATCACATGGCCATCTCAATGGATGCTGAAAAAGCATTTGACAAAATTCAACACCCATTCATGATAAAATCTCTCAACAAGATGGGTATAGGGGGGAAATACTTCAACATAATGATGGCCATATATGACAAATCCATAGGCAACATCACAACACTTAACAGCATAAAGTTGAAAGGTTTTCCTGTAAGATCGGGAACAAGACAAGGATGCCCACTCTCCCCACTTTTATTTAACATAGTTCTGGAGGTCCTAGCCCCAGAAATCAGACAACACAAAGAAATAAAAGGCATCCAGATTGACAAGGAAGAAGTTAAACTGTTCCTGTTTGCAGATGACATGATATTGTACATAATGGGCCCTAGGGAATCTACTCCAAAACTACTAGATCTAATACCTGAATTCAGCAAAATTACAGGATACAAAATTAATACACAGAAATCTGTTGCATTCCTACACACTAATGATGAACTAGCAGAAAGAGAATTCAGGGAAACAATTCCATTCACAATTGCATCAAAAAGAATAAAATACCTAGGAATAAACCTAACCAAGGAAGTGAAAGACCGATATTCTGAAAACTACAAGACACTCATGAGAGAAATTAAAGAAGATACCAATAAATGGAAAAACATCTCGTGCTCATGGATAAGAAGAATTAATGTCAAAATGGCCATCCTGCCTAAAGCAATCTACAGATTCAATGCAATTCCTATCAAAATACCAAAGCATTCTTCAGTGAACTAGGGCAAATAGTTCTAAAATTCATATGGAACCACAAAAGACCCCTAATAGCCAAAGCAATCCTGAGAAGGAAGAATAAAGCAGGCGGCATTATGCTCCCCTACTTCAAGCTCTACTACAAAGCCACAGTAATAAAGACAATTCGGTACTGGCACAAGAACAGACCCATAGACCAATGGATCACAATAGAGAGCCCAGATATAAACCCAAGCACATGTGGTCAATTAATATATGATAAAGGAGCCATGGACATACAATGGGGAAATCACAGCCTCTTCAACAACTGGTGTTGGCAAAACTGGACAGCTACATGCAAGAGAATGAAACTGGATTATTGTCTAACCCCATACACAAAAGTAAACTAGAAATGGATCAAAGACCTAAATGTTAGTCATGAAACTATAAAACCTGAGAAGAAAACACAGGCAGAAATCTCTTGAATATAAACATGAGCAACTTTTTCCTGAACTCAGCTCCTCAGGCAAAGGAAACAAAATAAAAAATGAGCAAATGGGATAACATCATGCTAAAAAGTTTCTGTACAGCAAAGGACACCATCAGAAGAACAAAAAGGCATCCTACAATATGGGAGAATATATTTGTAAATGTCATATCTGACAAGGGGTTAACCACCAAATTATATAAAGAACTTAAATGACTCAACACCCAATAAGCAAATTAACCCTATTAAAATATGGGCAGAGGATATGAACAGACACTTCTCCAAACAAGAAATTCAGATGGCCAACAGGCACATGAAAAGATGCTCCACATCACTAATTATCAGGAAAATGCAAATGAAAACCACAGTGAGATATCACTTCACACCAGTTAGGACCGCCAACATAGAAAAGAGTAGGAACAACAAATGCTGGCGAGGAGGCAGAGAAAGGGGAACCCTCCTACACTGCTGGTGCGAATATAACCTAGTTCAACCATTATGGAAAGCAGTATAGAGGTTCCTTAAAAAACTAAAAATAGAGAAACAATTTGACCTGGGAATTCCACTCCTAGGAATTTACCCTAAGAATGCAGGAGCCCAGTTTCAAAAAGACAGATGTACCCATGTTTATCACAGCACTAATTACAGTAGCCAAGAAATGGAAGCAACCTAAGTGTCCGTCAGTAGATGAATGGATAAAGACAATGTAGTACATATACACAATAGAATATTATTTAGCCATAAGAAGAAAACAGATCCTACCATTTGCAACAACATGGATGGACTGAGAGCATATTATGCTCAGTGAAATAAGCCAGGCAGAGAAAGACATGTACCAAATGATTTCACTCATCCGTGGAGCATAAGGACAAAGCAAAAACTGAAGGAACAAAACAGCAGCAGACTCACAGAACCCAAGAATGGACTAACAGTTATCAAAGGGAAAGGGACTGGGGAGGGTGCATGAGAAGGAAGGGAGAAGGGGAATAAGGGGCATTATGATCAGCACACATTACGTAGGGGATGGGGGGGGCACAGGGAAGGCAGTACAGCACAGAGAAGATAAGTAGTGATTCTATAGCATCTTACTATGCTGATGGACAGTGACTGTAGTGGGGTATGTGGTGGGGACTTGATAATGGGGCGAATCTAGTAACCACAATGTTGCTCATGTGATTGTGTATTAATGATAGCAAAATAAGAAAACAAAAAAAATAGTATTAAAGGTTCACTGTTGTTATTACTGTCTTTTATGTGATAGGTGAGACAAATTTTAAATTCTACTTCAGAAGCTCAGGATGGATTCATCAGTCACTCATTTATTTTGAAAAGCTATATTCAGGCTCTGTGCTAGAAACTGGGAAAACATAGGTGAAAAGACATAATTACAGTCTTCAATAAGCTCAGTCTAATAGGAGTCTAGGCAAGAAAAACAATAATCAGAGTATCACAGTGGCAAGCTCCCTCACTCTAAGTTACTGGAAACTATGGGAATAGGTACACAGTGCCATGTACCTACAGCACAGACTGAAACTCACACACACATGCATAGTTACATATTATTAACAAATAATTTAACATTTCAATCCTGTGAACAGACTTTTACTCGAAAAAGAACTCTTGAGAATGGAAGTTGTGATATGCTCCCTGCTATAAACAACAACAAAAAAAAAAACGAGAAATTCCTGATCTCTTTCCCAATGTCTAAAACCTGAGATACGCAAAACAAAGTATAATAGCCTCAACCGAAAAAGCATTAACTTTCAAGGCAGAAATATCTCCATAGCAAAGACAAAACTAAACACTGAGGGAATGATGTGAGTACAAGAGGTTCAAATGCTCTAAGGAAAAATAATTTCATTAAAAGTTAATTCCCTTTCCCCAGGTATACAAATGCTTATTATTATATATGTACAAAACTAGTTCAAACCACCTTCCCAGAAAAATCAACCTTCACTGGTAAATTTAAAACATCCCTTGGATCTTTTTTTTTTTCTTTATGGAAGGAAAAATTACTGTAATTTGGTAAAAAGCCTCAAGATATGCAGCTCTAAGAATTAAATCTTCCAATAATCAATATTAATAAACTCAAAGAAAATGCATTAGTATCTGTGCCCCCTGTCCCAAGATAGAACCTCACCACATTTCATGAAAAGTCCTCAAAGGCACAGAACTAACCTCCACGGAAAAACAAAGAAACAACCAAATCTGGTCAATAATTTCAAAATAAGCAGAACTATCTTTCCAGATCATCACCCAGAAACAGTTCTGCAATTTTAGACTCTTTTTCCCCTAATAGTGAAGAAATCTGATCAAAGAAAATAATGATATGAATGCTTGGATAACATTTACTTCAGAAATAACTAGCCCACTTTTTAGGATCTAAGAGGAAAGTAATATGCTGCTTCCTTAATATTTGTTATTATTGATTTTATTGTTCATATAATTGAAAAGTCAGAAAGTCCGGTATTTAATAATTTCTCAAGTTCAGAAGTTAAAGAACAAACAGTTGTATAATCTCTTCCTTGAGCTCTCACTGAATTATTACAAAATAAAAAATTTAGTATTTATGAGTAACAATTATAATAAGTGTATCATTCCAGAACAGAGTGCCCCAACTGGTTGATTACTCTCTTCATGCTAATTTTGTGGGTTTATTATAACCCAGGTCTGACATCTATAGTGACCAGGCGATCAGTTCCAAGCTACCACTAACTGTGTGAAATGTCCAAAACACCCCCTCACCTCCTGCAGCAATGTCCCAAGTCTATCCCTCTAAAGCACCCAGTTCCAGCATCCCAACAGCACCTCAAATCAAAACTAGGGCAAGAAGGGAAAAAAGGAATTTATGTAAGAGGATCCAACCATTAGGATTTTAAGTCTAAAATTATGTTTATCATCTAGTTACCTCTTCCCCTTCCATCCTCCCACAATTTATCCAAGGCTGACCCGCAACTTGTACCGTTCTCTAGCACCTGCTATCTCTTCTAGGCCTCTCCTGTCCTGCTCCCTCTAGCTACCACATCACTTCTCTATTACCTTCTACTCTAATTCACACATCAGATGGTCAACAAACTGCATTTACTACTTTTTCAAAGCCATGGTCTTTTTCCCTGTTTAGTCAAGCTTCTCTCTAGACTATCCACCACAATTCATATCCAAATGTTTTCTCAATTCTCATTCTTCTTGATCTTCCAGCATCACCAGATACCACTGACGACCCTCTCCACTGCATTCTCCTCTATTGGCTTCTGTAATTGTATCCTACTTTTCTTCATACCTCTCCACATCTTCCTTCTCTACTTTTAGCTCCCTGGCCCTGTATAGGTCTTCTCTAAGTCTCAGACTTTGATTTTTACCTTCTTTATATTCTATCTAGCCCACGTTTCAACTCTTATACCACCAGCTTTGACTACTTCCTAAGCATCAGTAACTTGCTTCCACTACTATTACACATTTCTCTTTGCATTCATTCACCAAATGTCTGCTATATGCTATTCAGTATGTTAAATGTTGAGGATACCAAGATCAATATGCCTTACAAAGATCATTTCTGCCTTCAGGGACCAAAGACAAGTGAACAAAAATGTTTAAAACAATGTAATCAATGTGATAATTCCTATGCAGACATAGAGATGAGGAAGAACACAGATAATGATATATGATAACAATGTTTCCTATTATTGAGCTTACACATTATTTCCACACATTTCAATTAATTCTCTTAACATACTAGGAGATAAAAACTAAAGGTAAATTTCTTTATGTAATTTAATGCCATGTTATACAACTATGAATCTCTTAAGTGACTAACTCAGGATTTGAAGTTAAATTAGTCTAGCTCCAAATCTATGCTTTTTTTCCTACACCCAATGAAAAGACATCTAAATCTGATGAGTCAGGAAAGAAGTCCAGGCTAAGGACACCTGTTTAAGATCATCAGTAGTTCAAGAGGGTGTGTGAAGCCACGGTCAAGGAAAAGGTCACTCAGGGAACATGAGACAGAACTTGGATGTCTCAGAAATGCACAAAGTCAGTAGTCTAAAAATAAGCTCAGCACCTTCTTCAAACAACTATTAATTCTAAGACAAGTTTTTCTCAAATTTTAACATTTCTGAAATTGGAATATAGACATAATGGTGTGTCATGGTTTGACTGACAATATTGTTTCCTTTCTCAGTGGTATATAAACAATGGTACCTCAGAATTTCTGGTTTCTTAGATTGATAAAATAAGACAACTTCATCCACTAATCCTCAAATTTAAATCCCTGAATCACCATGAGCTATTTTTTTAAAGTATCTTCTACAAATCCATTATTTTCCATTTTTCCCACCATCATTTGAGTTTAAGGTTCTGATTTCTGCACAGGTTAAATACTCTCCTCACTGGTCTCCCTGCATCAGTTTTTCCCTATTCCAAATCATCAAGTCCAGTACCATAAATCCATCTTTCAAAACCACTACTGAATTCATGCCTCTTCCCCTCTCTAAAATCAGCTTCTCACTGCACATAAGCAAAATTCCAGTCTAGTTACAAAAACTTCCATGATTTTGCCTGAGGTGACCTTTATAGACTTTCTTTGTTATTAATTGACATAAGCCTTCTGCTCTATTCAAGCTCTTCTGTTCAGTCCTTCAAATGTTCTAATCTCCATCTATTAACCTCACCAAGTTTTTCTATCTAAAATGCACCCCATTCTGATGCCATTCCTATCAAATGTCAAGGCTCAACTCAACTTCACAATTTCCATGAAATCTCCCTCAAACACTCCATGCGATCTTCTAAAGTTCACAGCATATGCCCACCTTGAACACTGTTGTATTTAACTTTTCATGGGACTATACAATTGACCCTTAAACAACATGGGTTTGAACTGTGTGGCTCAACTTACATGTGGATTTTTTTCAATTAATATATTAGAAAAACTTTTTGGAGACTTGTGACAATTTGAAAAATATTTTATTTTCCCTAGCTTACTTATTTATCATAAGAATAAAGTATATAATACATTTAACATACAAACTATGTGTTAATCAATGGTTTATGTTATTGATAAGGCTTTCTGGTCAATCATAGGCAATTAGTAGATAAATTCTGGGGGAGCCAAAAGTTATACATGGATTTTCAACTGCATAGGAGGTTGGCATCCCAAACCACACAATTTTCAGGGACCAACTGTATCTTGCACTTATGTAGCATAGTTTAGTGGTTAATTACACAGCCTCTAGAGCCTAACTACGAAGGTCTGACTGTCAGCTCCACATCTTTCTGTGTGACTTTGGACATGTTACTTAAACTCTCTGTACTTCAATTTTCTCCATTTGTAAAATGGAACCAATAATAGTACCTACCTCAAAGGGTTGTGAGAATTAAGTGATTGTGGGACTCTTATTGATACATTTATGCACTTTATAAATGTTAACTGCTATTATTTTTATTAAGAAAAATCACCACAAAAGTGTCAAAAATGCTACATAAGGGTTAGCTATTATTACTGCTATTTAGAATCTCTGTGTTTAAGGTACTTAAAATAATAAGAATAGACAACATGTACTCTGTACTGATTTGAAGGAGGAGGGAAGGAAAGGTTTTAGCATGAGAAGCTTTCAGAAAAGTTTCTATTTCTGACATTCTAGGCAGCTGCTGAAGAACTCTGTCCAGGAATGGTGATAAACCTGATTTTCAGGTCTACCAAGGCAAAGCCATCTCAGGAGAAGCAAATAGGCAGATGACAAGGAAGGGCCTTCTGGAGGAAGCAGAGCTGTGTGTTCTTACACCCACACATGCCAGGTACACCAGCACTAGAGTTTTGTAGCTGAGACTATCTTAAGATGCAAACAAAACCTCTTGGTGAGAGTAGGATTAATAGGTACTTACTGAGCATGCCTCTATAGTTGAGGTCCATATCCCGGCTCTCTGATCGAACTTTAATAGCATCCAGAATGGCATCAGGAGACAATAGTCCTGACGGTCTCACAACATTCAAAAGTTCAGTGAGGCTCATGAGAGGTAAACGCACAGCCTGCATGATTTCAGCATGATTCTCCTTTGAATTGTGCTTACACCAGTTTAACAAGGCTAGGAAAATATCTTTTTCAGGAGCTGCAAATGAATCTCTTAATACGATGTTTAGAAGTGCTGTCTGAAAAGGACAAAAAGGAAAAATCCTAGTTATTGTGGAGTTTAACCATGTACATGATTCATCAGTAAACCTTACACAACTCCAAATATCACTTATAGTTAAGCAATTAACTCTTTTTGACCATCTTCTTTCCTTATTCTTTGTGCCATATACTCTCCTGCTCATTATCACTGTGTGAATAGATGTAGGCATTTTGCACTACTACATCAAACATCTAATCTTTCCAACACATCTGCACCATGCTTAATAAAACAACAAGAAAAATGGCAATATGAGATGCTGCCATTCCATACAGTTTCTTTAGAAGGGTTGATATTTCTAAGTCAGTAAGATACATCTGGCATTTAAAATTCAAAATCTTTTGTTCTACTATATTACTGCCCTACCATATTTTTGGTTCTCAGATTTCCAGACTGATCTCTAGCAACACTGGTGCAAACCTCAAAGACCTTTGCCTCTAAAAAATTAAGTAGGATAATAAAAATCATAGTGTACACTCAAACCAAGATATGTAGCTTTTCAAATAAGTTTTCTTTTTTGAAATACTCAGATCCTAGGAGGAACACAGAAAGGGATAGGAGAGACAACCACCAGGGTTTGGAGAAAGACTTGAACAAAATAGTTTTACTCTGGCTATTATATTAAATGGGTTTTACATTGTATAATTTTGAGCCAGCAAAAAAGACAAACAGCAGTGACTTAGAGACATCCAATGATGGATCAGATCTCCTTTACAAATTTTCCCTCTTTAAGGAGTTTTAGTTGCACTCTGTCAGAGAAACACAAAACTAAAAAATAGAATGCAACACCACAAAAGGAGCCCATTTGTTACCACACTGAAAACAACAGCCCAGAAGCACAGTTTCTTTTGCACATAGAACTTACTGGAAAAACCTTAAGAAAGAAAACAGAAGCAACTGCCACTCATATGACCTAGAGTCTCAGCACCCAAGGCAAGTGGCTAGACAGATCACCTCTTCCACACCAATGATTTTTATTTTTTTATTCTTAGCTCATTGCTATATTTCTGCTGTACATATATAAATAAAACAATGCATGCCTGTAAATTACTTGCAGACAGGGACACACCTTAGAAAGGGAGAGGAAGCCTTCGCTTGAGAGCACCTCCTGAGCATTTCTGTCCATAAACATACAGCACATGCAAGTTAACTTGGGAAGCGAGTAGAGACTGGCAACATCAAAAGTCATACAGACATTCTGAATGTTAAGTATGGTGCAGAGATACTCAGAGGTAGAATCCTCCAGCTCTGGAAATCCATATTTATGAGCGAGGCTCAAGAAGTCCAGCAGCACCTCCTCCTTCTCATCTGTCAGCGTTGCCCGCCCAGTGTAGATGTATTTAAGGAGCATCGTGAATGCTTCCGCAGTGGTGTCCTGGAGAGGGATTTCTGCTTCAGGCTGAGATTCTCGCATTCCACCGTACAGTAATGCTCTGCGCATTAGAGAAAAGAAACACATGAAGAAAACCTCTAGTAAGACTTGCTACAAAATTATGAATTAATGGTTATCAACATAATACAAACAAATTTATTTAATGACACAAAGATTTAAGTAAAGAAATTCATAGTAATCATTTTAAATAGTTCTCTAAAGAAGGTAAGAGAAATGACTTAAAATCTACTTTGAATTAATTCTGTGAACAATTGGGCTAATGAAATATCCTGAGAGCTCAAGATATGTATTCATTAAATAGAAAGATTATAAAGTGCTCTTTTGAGAGGAACAGTGAAATCAATACAAACATGTTAAAGGTCAATTAGGCAGCTTAAAAAGTAGAACTAAGGGAAAGATATAATCAGATAAAAACAAACACAATCAGGTATCATTCTCCCCTGTCAGACTAGCAGAAATTAAAAAGCCTACTAATATTCAGTGCTAAAAAACAATGGAAAAACAGGTTCTCTAATGCAGTGTTTTAAGAGTATAAATGGACACCCCTCTTTTAAAAGTAGTTTAAGTACTATCTATTCAAATCTAAAACATGTATACCCTTCAACTCAGTACTCTCACTTTTAAGGCTCAATTCTAGAGAAATAATACAGCAAGGCAAAGACAAATATATAAGACATATAGTGAAACAATGAAAACACTGAAAAAATCTTAAATGTCCATCAATAGAAACATGTTTGAAAAAACTGTTACATACACATTCTATGCAGCCATTAGAAAGATCAAGGGACATAAATATATACTGTCATGGAAAGATATCCAGGTTATAGTAGGTAAGTCAAGTTGCTGATCTAAATATGTTGCAAGGAAAAAAAATGTATACCACATACTTACATGTATATGCACAAAGGTATATATAGATACACCTATTTTTATTGAGAAAAATCAGGGGAGATTCATCATAAACTGTTGTGAAGGAGGGAAGGAATTTTATTTGTTTATAAAATTTAAAAAATTGTTGATGAGATTATGAGTGATTTGACTTTTTTGTCTTTCAGTATTTTTCAGATTAAAACACCCTCCACATTATTGCCTATTTGCTTATCTAAAAAATGAAAACTAGACAATCATTACCAAATGAATTTGACTTTCTACCTCTATGACACAAGAAGAAATAATATGAATCAATGAAACCTACAATCCAGGAGGAAAGAAAGCGTGTCCAGAGGAGGACAAGGGAGGAATGCAGAAAAGGGGGAGTACAAAATGAGAAAGAGAAGTTATCAAAGTGAGGTCAAAAGAGTAAAGAGGCAAAAAGAGATTCTCTGCTCCTAAGATTCTCAGAGCAGTACTAAGCGTTTCAAGGGCTCCCTCCACACCTGCCTGGAACTCCTCCCACTTTCTCCCAGGACTTGGCATTCATGCTTGTCTCACGGAAACTGTGGAAACCATTCAGCAAGACTCACGGGTATTCTGTGCACACCTCTTCACTGGGTTACACTCAGCCTAAAAACACCCTTGTAAATTTTCATTGCTACAGACAGCATTCAGAAATGACCTTAAAATTACTAGATTAGAGAACACCTTCCTGGGGTGGTCTCACTGCTACTCTAGTGTGATCCATCATATGGACCTGGATTCTCAATACTTTAAGAGTGTTTTTGATGAGGCTTCCTTGGAACACTAAAATGAACCTTCAACTTGTGGAGAGTTCCCACCTGTTCAGTTAGCTTGCCTTTATTTAGGAATTGATAGGGTCTATGACAACACTTAGTAAGGCTTCTACAGATTGCTGACAGTTAACCTTCGTTTGCACATGAATGGTGGCATTGGTAATGACTAGTGAGCCATCAGATATTATAAAGGTTCAATACCCACAAAAACACATCAAGAACAAGATCAAGAAGTAAGGGAAGTATATTCCATTCATTTAATATGATTTTTAAACTTCTAAAAGTATTTGAATTTCTTAAATACCGGCAAGGATGCAGAGAAAGGGGAACCCTCCTACATTGTTGGTGGGAATATAAATTGGTGCAATTATTGCATTGTAGAAAGCAATATGGAGATTCCTCAAAAACTAAAAATAGGAATACCATTTGACCCAGTAATTCCACTCCTAGGAATTTACCCAAAGAAAACAAGATCCCTGATTCAAAAAGCCATATGCACCCCTACATTTATCACTGCACCATTTATAATAGCCAAGATATGGAAGCAACCTAAGTGTCCATAAAGAAGATGTGGAGCATACACAGTGGAAAATTATTCAGCCATAAAAAGAAAAGAAATCCTCCCACTTATAACAAGATGGATGGATCTAGAGGGTATTATGCTCAGTGAAATAAGCCAGGCAGAAAAAGACAAATACCATATGATTTCACTTATTTATGGAATATAAAAACAAAGCAAAACAGAAGGAACAAAATAGCAGTAGACTCATAGACACCAAGAAGGGACCAGTGGTTACCAAAGGGACGGGGAGTGAGAAGGGGATTAAGGGCACAATAATTCACAATCACTATATAGATTGGTCACAGAAACGGTAGTACAGCATGGAGAACACAGTTAATGATTCTGTAACATCTTTCTACACTGATGAACAGTGACCACCCTGGAGGAGGTAAGGACTTGATAATATGGGTGAATGTTGAACCACTTGTGTTGTATATTTGAAACTATTATAAGATTGTATATCAATGATACTTTAAAAAAAAAGCATTTGAGTTTTTTTAAGGTATACTGATCCCCTAAAAGATACACACATACAGTTGATTCAAATTATTTTTGAAATAACATAATAAACATAATAAATAATAATCGTAAGACTGAAAAGTTGTGACTTAATAAAAAATGCACTCTTAAACTAAAATATGATCATTAGTAATGAGATGGCCAAAAGTAAGAAAAGGGAAAGAAACTCAAAAGGAAAAGTGTGCAGAGGATAGAGCCTGATATCTAATGACTAGACCAAGGCCAACTGCTTGGCAGAGTTGACCACTAGCAACAGGAATAAAGCATGAGGAGAACTCCTCTCTTTTCTAAGCTCCTGTCTCGATTTACAGTGGTATTTTATATGTACAACATGGAACATTCTAAAAACATTTATAAAATACTATGAGATCTAATTAAATAGTAAAAATTTCCAAGGGACACACTTTATTACAATGTATATGACTCTACGTATTACTATTTTTCTGTCTCAGTTAATTCTGATGTTAAAAATCAGACAGCAGTTTTCACCAGAAGGTAACTGAAATTTTCTCTAAGCTTTTGGCACCTCAATTTTTAGAAGTCAAGTTTCCCAGACAAATCCTTGATTTTATGGCAATGGATACGATGAATTTATCAAGGATGTGTTATCACTCAGTCAATAATTCAGTGCTACTCCCTTTTAACTGATGTTAGGTAAATTGAAGAGTAACCAGAGCCCATTTTAATATTTATAACCATGGAGATTTAGGGTTTGAGTAACAAACAATAGCTACATGTAAGTACAGTTTTCACAAATATTTGTGAGATTCACAAATACACAAATATTTCATTTAATTTAAGTTCTAATATAACTATGAAACTTACTCTCAGTAAATACTTGAGTTTCTTTAGTTTAGGTTGTCAATCTGCATGTCTTCGAGACAGATCTGTTATGTTCATTAGCAAGCACAAAGTTCAGTCTACCTATACAACAAAAACCTATTGGCCAATAAATCAGTTTAAGTTCCATTAGTCATTAATTGTGAGGAGAAGGTGCAGGCAACAAAACTCAGTCTGAGAAATATTCTTGAGACCTTAAAAATGGTTGATCAGATACACTCTAGCCTGGAAAACTTTCCAACCCTATAATTCAAAGACGGTTCTAAAGGAAAAAGTGACTTTCATAAACTATACAAAAGTCTACAATGATGAAATTCTTACAGATGTTGAATTGAGGATTGCTAGAATTTATTGTTATGATTTGTTAAATATTTTTCAGTAGAGTGGCAAATACCAGTGTTTTCTACAAGTGAATGGAATCTTCAAAAAGTAATACACACTTACCGAAAATATTGGCACCTCGCTGCTAAAATTACCCTGTGTGCAGGAAAACGTTTCTTTTCCACAACAAAGGTGACATCGCCATATTCTTCCCCAATCAACAAGGCACCAATATGTTCAGACAAAATGTGCACATGATCAATTTCCCCCACAGCAGTAAAGGGGCGAAGAGGGTGGCTGTTACTCATCTTGTAGAATAGATGACAGTCACTGATCTATTACATAAGGAAGGGATGAGAGTTAGTGTGGGGAGTGGAACACATTAAGAAAATCACATACCATAAACACAAGGAACAACTTAAAGTACTCTTTAAAAAATCACACAAGATTTCATCATTACTGGTATCTTTATTAACCCATTTATTCTAGGATGTTATTCAGCCTGCTTCCACTAACTCCACTCAACTCACTGCCTTACCACACTAGGAAAGCAAAAATGCCAGGGTCTTCAAACACTAACAGCACTTGGAGATATCATAGTCAATAAAACTGCACACAAAAACAGGGCCCTTACTTCCCAGTACTCAGGAAAAGGACAATCACCAACCAGAGGAATTCCTCTTTTAGCATAGATACATTTAATGAGGTTGGGAATAACTACCTATGGCCACTGGAAAAGTCATTCAGCCATAGATTTAGACCTAAATCACAAAAAGAATGAACTAAATCATCAGATTTTAAACACTTACAGAGGTTTTGGTCTGAAACCATCTTAAATGTTTTTACTTTTATTTTTTTACTATTAAAAGCCAGACTTTATTCAGTTTTTCCACTTTATTTTTAACCCATTAGCATAATTTTTTTATTGGGTTATCATTGATATACAATCTTAGGAGGGTTTCACATGAGCAACATTATGGTTACTACATTCACCCATATTTTAAAGTCCCCCAAACACCCCATTGCAGTCACTGTCCGTCAGCATAGTAAGATGCTATAGAGTCACTACTTGTCTTTTCTGTGCTATACTGCCTTCCCCATGAACCACAAACATTATGTGTGTTAATCATAATCCCCTTTAATCCCCTGCTCCCTCCCTCCCCACTCACCTTCCCCACTCCCTTCCCTTTGGTAACTGCTAGTCCCTTCTTGCAGTCTGTGAGTCTGCCTGCTGCTTTGTTACTTCAGTTTTGCTTCGTTGTTATACTCCACAAATGAGGGAAATCATTTGGTGCTTGTCTTTCTCTGCCTGGCTTATTTCACTGAGCATAATACCCTGTTGCTCCATCCATGTTGTTGCAAATGGCAGGATTTGTTTTCTTCTTATGGCTGAATAATATTCCTTTGTGTATATGTACCACTTCTCTATCCATTCATCTACTGATGGACATTTAGGTTGCTTCCATATATTGGCTACTGTAAATAATACTAAAACAAACATAGGGGTGTATATGTCTTTTTGAATGTAGGACCTTGGTTTCTTTGGGTAAATTCCTAGGAGTGAAATTCTTGAGTCAAATGGTATTTCTATTTTTAGTTTTTTGAGGAACCTCCATATTGCTTTCCACAATGGTTGAACTAATTTACATTCCAACTAGCAGTGTAGGAGGGATCCCCTTTCTCTGCATTCTTGCCAGCATTTGTTATTCCTAGTCTTTTAGATGTTGGCCATCCTAACTGGTGTGAGGTGATGTCTCACTGTGGTTTTAATTTGCATTTTCCTGATAATTAGCAATGAGTAGCATCTTTTCATGTGCCTGTTGGCCATATGAATTTCTTCTTTGGAGAAGTGTCTGTTCACATCCTCTGCCCATTTTTTAGTCAGGTTATTTGCTTTTTAGGTGTTCAGGTGTGTGAGTTCTTTACATACTTTAGATGTTAATGCTTTGTTGGATATGTCATTTATTAATATAATCTCCCAAACCATAGGATACCTTTTTGTTCTGCTGATGGTGCCTTTTGCTGTACAGAAAATTTTTAGCTGGATGTAGTCCCATTTGTTCATTTTTGCTTTTGTTCCCTTGGCCAAGGACATGTGTTCAAGAATAAGTCACTCATGTTTATATTCAGGACATTTTTGTCTACATATTCTTCTAGGAGTTTTATGGTTTCATGACTTACATTCAGGTCTGTGATCCATTTTGAGTTTACTTTTGTGTATGGAATTAGATAATAATCCAGCTTCATTCTCTTGCATGTAGCTATCCAGTTTTTCCAAAACCAGTTACTGAAGAGGCTGTCATTTCCCCATTGCATATCCATGGCTCTTTATCGAATATTAATTGGCCATATATGTGTGGGTATATAACTGGGCTCCCTATTCTGTTCCAGTGCTCTATGGGTCTGTTCTTGTGCCAGTACCAAATTGTCTTGATTATGATGGCTTTGAAGTAGAGCTTGAAGTTAGGGAGCGTAATCCCCCCAGCTTTATTCTTCCTTCTCAGGATTCCTTTGGCTATTCAGGGTCTTTCGTGGTTCCATATGAATTTTAAACCTATTTGTTCTGGTTCATTGAAGAATGCTGTTGAGATTTTGATAGGCGGTGCATTGAATCTGTAGATTACTGTAGGCAAGCAGGCCATTTTGCCAATATTAATTCTTCCTATCCATGAGCAAGGGATGTATTTCCATTTATTAGTATCTTCTTCAATTTTTGTCATAAGTGTCTTGTAGTTTTCAGGGTATAGGTCTTTTACCTCCTAGGTTAGGTTTATTCCAGGTATTTTATTCATTCTGATGCAACTGAGAATGGAATTATTTTCCTGATTTCTCTTTCTCCTAGTTCATCATTAGTAAATAGGAATGCAACAGATTTCTGTGTACTGATTTTGCATCTGGCAACGTTGATGAATTAATTTATTAGTTCTGGTTAGTTTGGGGATGGATTATTTAGGGATTTTTTATGTACAATAGAATATCATATGCAAACAGTGACAGTTTAACTTGTTCCTTGCCAATCTGGAGCCTGTTATTTCTTTATGTTGTCTGATTGCTGTGGCTAGGACCTCCAGTACTATGTTGAATAAAACTGGGGAGAGTGGGCATCCTTGTCTTGTTTCCAATCTTAAAGGGAAAGCTTTCAGCTTCTTGCTGTTAAGTATGATGTTGGCTGTTGATTTGTTGTATATAGCCATTATTATGATGAGGTACTTGCCCTCTGTACCCATTTTGCTGAGTTTTAATCATGAATGGATGTTGAATTTTGTCAAATGCTTTTTCAGCATCTATAGAGATGATCGTGATTTCTATCCTCCTTTTTGTTGACATGGTATATGATGTTGATAGATTTTCAAATATTGTACCACACTTGTATCCCTGGAATAAATTTCTCTTGGTCATGAAAGATGATCTTTTTGATATATTTTTGAATTTGGTTTCCTAGTATTTTTGCATCTATGTTCATCAGGGATATTTGTCTGTAATTTTCTTTTTCTGTAGTGTCTTGGCCTGGTTTTGGTATTAGAGTGATGCTGGCCTCATAGAATCAGTTTGGAAGTATTCCCTCCTCTTCTACTTTTTGGAAAACTTTAACAATGATGGGTGTTAGGTCTTCTCTAAATGTCTGGTAAAATTCAGCAGTGAAGCAACCTGGTCCAGGGATTTTGTTCTTAGGTAATTTTTTGGTTAACAGCTCAATTTCATTGCTGGTAATTGGTCTGTTCAGATTTTCTGTTTCTTCCTAGGTCAGCCTTGGAAAGTTGTATTTTTCTAGAAAGCTGTCCATTTCTTCTAGGTTATCCAATTTGTTAGCATATAATTTCTCATAGTATTCTCGAATAATCTTTATATTTCTGTGGTATCCACAGTGATTTTTCCTTTCTCATTTCTGGCTGTTTATGTGTGTAGGCTCTCTTTTTTTCTTGATAAGTCTGGCTAGGGAGTTATATATTTTGTTTATTTTCTCGAAGAACCAGCACCTGCTTTCATTGATTGTATTGTTTTATTATTCTCAATTTTATTTATTTCTCTTCTGATCTTTATTACGTCCTTCCTACTACTGACTTTAGGACTCATTTGTTCTTTTTATAGTTCCATTTGATTTTAGACTG
Organism: Manis pentadactyla; assembly: GCF_030020395.1. Classification (NCBI taxonomy): domain Eukaryota; kingdom Metazoa; phylum Chordata; class Mammalia; order Pholidota; family Manidae; genus Manis; species Manis pentadactyla. The sequence goes on along the minus strand of NC_080034.1, from coordinate 34,302,524 downwards.
TTTATTTGGGATTGCTCTTCTTCCTGAGGTAAGCCTGTATTACAATATATTTCCCATTTAGAACGGCCTTTGCTGCATCCCACAGATTTTTGGGTATTGAGTTATTGCTTTCATTTGCTTCCATATATTACTTGATCTGTTTTTATTTGATCCATTATTTAGGATCATGTTGTTAAGCCTCCATGTGTTTGTGGGATTCTTTCTATTCTTTACATAATTTATTTCTAGTTTCATACCTTTCTGTTCTGAGAACCTGACTGGTACAATTTCAAACTTCTTAAATTTACTGAGGCTCTTTTTGTGGCCTAGTATGTGATCTATACTGGAAAATATTCCATGTGCACTTGAGAAGAATGTGTATCCTGTTGCTTTTGGGTGGAGTGTCCTGTAGATGTCTGTTAGGTCCATCTGTTCTAATGTGTTGTGCAGTGCATCTTTCTCCTTACTTATTTTCTGTCTGGTTGATCTGTCCTTTGGAGTAAGTGGTGTGTTGAAGTCTCCTAAAATGAATGTATTGCATTCTAATTCCCCCTTTAATTGTGTTAGTATTTCTTTCTCATATTTGTGTGCTCCTATGTTGGGTGCATAGATATTTATAATGGTTATATCCTCTTGCTGGCCTGACCCCTTTATCACTATGTAATATCTTTCTTTGTCTCTTGTTACTTTCTTTGTTTTAAAGTCTATTTTGTCTGGTACAAGTACTGCAATACCTGCTTTTTTCTCCCTATTAGTTGCATGAAGTATCTTTTTTCCATCCCTTCACTTTTACTCTATGTATGTGGGTTTGAAGTGAGTCTCTTGTAGGCACTATAAAGATGGGTCTTGGTTTTTTATCCATTCAGTAACTGTATATCTTTTGATTGGTGCATTCAGTCCATTTGCATTTAGGGTGATTATTGATAGATACATACTTATTGCCATTGCAGGCTTTAATTTCATGGTTACCAAAGGTGCAGGGGCAGCTTCTTTGCTATCTAACAGTCTAACTTAAGCCGCATAGTTTGCTATCTTAAACAAACACAATCTAAAGGTTCTTTTTCTTTTTTCCCTTCTTTTTCTTCCTCTTCCACTCTTTATATATTAGGTGTCATATTCTGCACCCTTTGTGTATCCCTTCACTGACTTTGCCAGTAGTTGATTTGATTGTGTATTTGCTTAGGAATGAATTGGTCTACTTTCTTCATTGTGGTTTTATTTTCTCTGGTAATAGTTATTTAGGCTTAGTAGAACTTCCATTTATAGCAGTTCCTTTGGGATACACTGTTGAGATGATTTGTGGGAGGTAAACCCCCCAACTTTTGCTTATCTTGAAATTGTTTAATCCCTGCTTCAAAATTAAATGATAGTGTTGTCAGGTACAGTGTTCTTGGTTCAAGGCCCTTCTGTATCATTGCATTAAATATATCATGCCACTCCCTTCTGGCCTGTAAGGTTTCTGTTGAGAAGTCTGATGAGAGTGTGAAGGGTTTTCCTTTGTATGTGATTTTTTCTCTCTCTCTCTGGCTGCTTTTACTACTCTGTCCTTGCCCTTAACCTTTGCCATTTTAGTTATTATATGTCTTGGTGTTGTCTTCCTTTGGTCCCTATGTTGGGAGATCTGCACACTTCCATGGGCTGAGAGACTATTTCCTTCCCCAGATGGGGTAAATTTTCAGCAGTTACCTTCTCAAGGACACTTGCTATCCCTTTTTTTCTCTTCTTCTTCTTCTGGTACGCCTATAATGCAAATATTGTTCTATCTGGATTGATCACACAGTTCTCCTATTATTCTTTCATTCCTAAAGATCTGTTTTCCTCTCTGTGCCTCAGCTTCTTTGTATTCCTGTTCTCTAATTTCTATTTCATTTACTGTCTCCTATACCTCAACTAATCTGCTTTTAAATCCAATCATTATATGTTTCATTTCAGATACTGTTATTTTTCAAACTTTCTCTCTCTTGAAGTTCTCTCTGAGACCTTAAATATTTTCTGTAGTTCTGTGAGCATGCTTATAATTTTTATTTTGAAATCCTTATCAAGAGGATTGGTGATTTCAGTTTCACTTAGCCCTCTTTCTGGTGTTTGAGGGATTTGGGTTTGTATAAGCTCCTTTTGCCATTTCATATTTCTAATGAATCCTATGGAATAATAATTTTGTGTAGGTGGCACCCTCTAGTGCTCAGAAGCTCTACTCTCTGGAGTTGCCCAGCACCTGGAGCTATGGCAGGAGTCGCAGTAGAGCAGCACCAGTCCCTGCCAGGAGGAAAGAGCTTCCCAGCTGCAGTGCCTGCCCTCACTACCACGGCCAGTACGCCAAGTGCACAGGGTGGAGCCTCTGTGTTACCCCCCTGTAGCTTCCATACGCAGGGCCACCCTCTGGCTGGCCTTGCACAATGGCAGATGGGGGCAGCAGGCAAGTAGACCGGTACTGGCCAGGAGGAAGGAGCGTCAGGTTGCATATTGCATCGGCAGGCCTCAGCACTGCATTGCCAGCCTGGGGGATAGAGCACCTAAAGCTCCTGTATATTCCCAACCTTCTGTGCTGAGTGTGCCAGGAAAATTTTGTCCACCTGTCCTTTCTCCTGTGCAGCAAGCTCTATGTAATCCTTTCCCCTCTAGCATTCCTCTCATTGTTGGGAAGTTTTTCAAAGTGCCTGTTTTTCTTTTGTGCCAGATCAGCCTGTTGTGGGTACCTGTTCTCCACAAGCAACTGGAATCTCAGTCTCTCTTGAGTATTCTGCCTGTCTTTGCTTTCCAACCTCACTAATCTCCAGAGTACCATGTAATGTGGGTTAATGCTCCTGAAGCAGATTTCCAGGGATGGGTGTTTAACAGTCCTGGGCTTCTACTCCCTCCCCACTCTGCTTCTCCTCTTCCTGCCAGTCAGCTGTGGTGGGGGGAGGGGCTTGTGTCCCACTGAATCACAGCTTTGCTACTTTATCCTGTTCCTTGAGGCCTTCTCTTTCCCTCAGACGTAGGCCATATATTGCAGTCTTCTTTCCAGTTGCTCTTTCAGGGTTAGTTGTATTTGCTGTATTTTTGTGTTATATGTGGTTTTGGGAGGAGGTTTCTGCCTCAGTTCTCATGCTGCCATCTTTTTCCACTCCCTCACCATCTTAAATATTTTATAAAAAATTATAATCTCTTGGAGTCACAAAATTGACATTGTTTTACTAATGAAGGTTGATAGGAAGCATCCTACCCACTCCTGAAAAAAAATAAACCCAAATTTTTCTCAAGACTGTAATTTCCAGTATCAACTTGCAGCCCTAAGGTTACCTGTGTTTATCAGAACATCATTGCATTTAATCTCATCTACAGGCATTTTCCTGATTTTGTATGCAATGCCTTTCTACAAATAGAACTAAAAAAAGAAAGGGCTAAATTTTGATTATAAGCTTTACATGTTAGAGAGCGGAGTTAAATTCTTTGAAAACTCAGAATGTCTAGTTCATACATCTTTACTGAATTTTCAGTACTTCTTTTTCAGGTGTTAAGTAACCAGTTAGTAGGTGAGAGCCTTCACTAACATCCAGGAGCCTAAGGTGGTGATGTGGCTGACAGCTCAGAAGTGAGCGAGTTACTCCTCTGTTGCACCGAAGACCAGAGGAATTAACCAGATATAGCCTCTCCACTAGATGTCCACACCTTCTGAAACTCTCCACGTGGACTAGGATTACAGGTTAAATCATTCCTAATCTTTAAATCCACATCTAGATCCATTACCAGGAAGGTGTGTGAAAAATGGTCTTTAACACAATATACCAGAGTGGAAGAGCCTCATGGTCTAAGTTCTCCAGTTACCTGCTACTCCATGCTCACCCCTATCAGTGGAAGCAATAGCAAGGGCTGTGATATGAGCAACATGGAGTATGAGTAAGGAAAGAGACATCTACCCAGGTAAGTGCAAGCTCCTGGCCTCCTAAAGTAGGAGCTCAGAGGGTTAATGGTATACTCCCCTAACTGCAAGGCAAATTCCTTTCCTTCAACTACAACCTCCATTTGAGAGCCCTAAAAACAGAAATATCTTCAGTCACCTGTGTTATAAAAGACGAGCTTAAGAGAATCTGTTGAGGAGTGTCAGCAAATAATGTGTGACTCAACTGTTTAATCTGCAATACAGCATTCTACCACAGGGACCAGCAAACTTTCTGCAAATGGTCAGACAGTAAATATTTTACACTTTGAAGGCCATACCATCTCAGTCACAACTGTTCAACTCTGCCACTAGAGCCTAAAAGCAACCAGAAACAGTAAGTAAATGAATGAATGTGGTCAGTGCCAGTTAAACTATTTATAGAAAATGGCCAGGTTTAACTCTCTGACTATAGTTTGCCAACCCCTGCTCTAATATATACTCAAGGAGTGACTGTCCTCTAAAAAAAGGATCAGACTGTTTTTCTATTTTATGTTTTGGTTTCTATCTGGGTTACCCAATCAATGTGAAAAATAACATGGTCATTTCCTATGTAAAACATAAAATTCTGAAAGCTACTGGTACCTGATTTCAAAGTCCCGTTCCTCTTCAATATGAACTCTCACATCACTATTCAATATTTCAATGATAGTGTATGACTCTAAACAAAATACTCTTTCCCTGGCTGAAATAATGTAATGCACATACCCAATGAATACATTCTCAGATATAATATTCTCTTAAAATTTTATCCAGGTCATAATTAAGATTAAATGACTCTTGATGAACAATGATTGATTTTTGGTTAACTAGCTCAAAGGTAAATTTATAATTCTTCAACTGATACATAATAAAATTAATAATACTTATATAAGTATTTTGATGGGTTATTCAGATTACTTAATACATATAACTTTTGCTAAATTTACATATTATGCTTTTCCAATTGAAGACATAAAGCAAATATTGCCACTATAGAAAATAACAACTTATATGGAACAAACATAATTTTTATTGGTATACAAAAATAATTTTAATTAGACCAGTGATTCTAAAAGAGCTTGCTACACACTGGACTCATCAAGGAAGCTTAAAAAAATTATGCTTGAGCTCTACCCATCAGAAATTCTGATTTAATTGATCAAGAATGTGGAATTACTATTATGAAATTATTCTAATAGCAGCCTGGTAAAGAGCTAATGATTTAGACTCTGTTGTAGGTTCACGTTCCTTATTCAGATAAACAAATATACAAATAATATATATGTTGAAAAAATTAATTTACAAATGATATGATTCCATTTTGAATCTCATTGCAAAGAGGCAAATGATGTTAACAAAGTGACTGATGCCACAGCTTGTGTGTATAACATATTTCCCCCTTATGCTCTAATTTATCTACAAATATATCTGGGTCTACATACTTTGATTTAAAAGAACATGCTTCAAAAATGGGCAGAGTAGCTGAACAGACACTTCTCCAAAGAAGAAATTCAGATGGCGAACAGACACATGAAAAGATGCTCCACATCGATAATCATCAGAGAAATGCAAATTAAAACCACAATGAGATATCACCTCACATCAGTTAGGATGGCCAATACCCAAAAGACAAACAACAACAAATGTTGGTGAGGATGTGGAGAAAGGGGAACCCTCCTACACTGCTGGTGGGAATGTAAATTAGTTCAACCATGTGGAAAGCAGTATGGAGGTTCCTCAAAAAACTCAAAATAGAAATACCATTTGACCCAGGAATTCCACTCCTAGGAATTTACCCTAAGAATGCAGCACTCCAGTTTGAAAAAGACATATGCACCCCTATGTTTATCGCTGCACTATTTACAATAGCCAAGAAATGGAAGCAACCCAAGTGTCCATCAGTAGATGAATGGATAAAGAAGATGTGGTACATATACACAATGGAATATTATTCATCCATAAGAAGAAAACAAATCCTACCATTTGCAACAACATGGATGGAGCTAGAGGGTATTTTGTTCAGTGAAATAAGCCAGACAGAGAAAGACAAGTATCAAATGATTTCATTTATCTGTGGAATATAAGAACAAAGAAAAAAACTGAAGGAACAAAACAGCAGCAGAATCACAGAACCCAAGAATGGACTAACAGTTACCAAGGGGAAAGGGACTGGGGAGAGTGGGAAGGAAGGGATAAGGGGGAAAATGGGGCATTATGATTAGCACACATAATGTAGGTGGGGGGACATGGGAAAGGCAGTATATACAGAGAAGACAAGTAATGATTCTATAGCATCTTATTACACTGATGGACAGTGACTGTAATGGGGTATGTGGGGGGGACTTGATAATGGGGGGAGTCTAGTAACCATAATGTTGTTCAAGTAATTGTACATTAATGATATCAAAATAAAAAAAATAAAAATAAATAAATAAAGGAGTTAGGCTAAAAAGAAAAAGGAACATGCTTCATACTACTAAATAATCAGTGGATCAACAAAGAAATAAAAAAATACCTTAAGGCAATTGAAAATCAAAACACAATAGTCCAAAATATATGGGATGCAGTAAAAGCAGTTCTAAGAGGGAAGCTTATAGTGATACAGGCCCACCTCAAGAAACAAGAAAAATCTCAAATGAACAATCCAACCTTACACCTAAAGGAACTAGAAAAAGAACAAATAATACCTAAAGTTAGTGGAAGAAAGGATAATAAAGATCAGAGTATAAATAAATGAAAGATATTTTACAAATAGAAAAGATCACTGAAACTAAGAGCTTGTTCTTTGAAAAGATAAGCAAAATTGATAAATCTCTAGCCAGAATCATCAAGAAAAAAGAGAGGACCCAAATAAATATAATCAGAAATGAAAGAGGTGAAGTTACAACCATACTATAGGAATATAAAGGATCATGACTAAGTACACTTACATGCCAACAAACGGAATAACCCAGAAGAGATGGATAAACTTCTAGAAACATATACTCTTCAAGACTGAATAATGAAGAAATAGAAAATCTAAACAGACTGATTACTAGCATCACATGGAATCAGTCATCAAAAAAATCCAGGCACAGATGGCTTCACAGATGAATTCTACCAAACATTTAAAGTAACATTAACACCCATCCTTCCCAAACTAGTCCAAAAAATGAAAGAGGGAAAAGTGTTTCCAAACTCATACCAGGATGCCAGCATTATCCTGATACCAAAATCAGACAAAAACACCACAAATAAAGAAAATTGCAGACCAATATCCCTGATGAACATTTATGCAAAAATCCTCAACAAAATACTAACAAACTGAATTCAAAAATACACTAGCAAACCAAACTCAAAAATACATTAAAAGGATCATGCACCACGATCAAGTGGGATTTATTCCAGGGATGCAAGAATGGCTCAATATCTGCAAATCAATCAATGTGATACACAATATTAACAAAAAGGATACAAATCATATGGTCATCTTAATAAATGCAGAAAAAACATTTGATAAATTTCAACATCCATTTATGATAAAAATTCTCAACAAAGTGGTTTTAGAGGGAACATACCTTAACATAAAAAAGGCCATATATAACAAACCCATATCTGCATCATATTTAACAGTGAAAGGCTGAAAGTTTTTCTTCTAAGATAAGAAAAAAGATAAGGATGCCTACCCTCACCACTTTTATTCAACACAGTTCTAGAAGTCCTAGCTACAACAATCAGACAAGTAAAATAAATAAAAGGCATCCAAATAGGAAAAGAAGTAAAACTGTCACTATTTGCAGACAATATGACACTATATATAGAAAACCCTAAAGACTCTAATAAAAAAAAAAACTATTAGAATTAGTAAATGAATTCAGTAAAGCTGGAGACAAAAATAATATACATTAATCTGTCACACTTGTATAAATTAATAATGAACTATCAGAAAGAAATTAAGAAAATAATCCCATTTGAAACTGCATCAAAAAGAATAAAATACCTAGGAATAAATTTAAACAAGAGGATGAAAGAACTGTATTCTGAAAACTATAAAACATTGTTGAAAGAAACTAAAGATGACACAAATAAATGGAAATACTGTACTCATGGATTGAAATAATTAATATTATTAAAATGGCCATTCCACCCAAACTAATCTATAGACTCAACACAACCCTATGTCTATGACATTTTTCACAGAACTAGGACAAATAATCCTAAAATACAATGGAACAATGAAAGACCTCAAATAGCCAAAGCAATCTTGAGAAAGAACAAAGCTGAAGGTATCACACTCACTGATTTCAAACTATATACAAAGTTATAGTAATCAAAATGGTATGGTCCTGGTACAAAAACACACATAGATCACTGGAACAGAACAGAGTCCAGAAATAAATTCACACTTATATAGTAAATTAATTTGACAAAGGAGGCAATAACCTAAGGGGAAACAGAAGGGGAAAAGAGAGTGTCTTCAATAAATAGTGGTGAGAGAAAACTGAACAACTACATGCCGGAGAATGAAACTGGATCAACTTCTTATACCATATATAAAAATAAACTCAAAATGGGTTAAACTTAAATGTAATACCCGACACCATAAAACTCCTAGAAGAAAACACAGGCAGTAAGCTCTTGGACATTGGTTTGAGCAGTATCTTTTGCTCATCCAAGGGCAACAAAAGTAAAAATAACACTGGGACTACATCAAACTAAAAAGCTTTTGCACAGCAAAGAAACCCATCAACAAAATGAAAAGACAACTTACTGAAAAGGAGAAGATATTTGTAAATGATATATCTAACAAGGGACTAACATTCAAAATATATAAAGAACTCACATAACTCAATAGCAAAAAACAAACAAGTAAAAAAATAGGCAGAGGACCTGAACAGACATTTCTCCAAAGAAGACATACAGATGGCCAACAGACACATGAAAAGATACTCAAATATAACTAGTCATAGGGGAAATGCAAATCAAAACCACAATGAAATATCACCTCACACCAGACAGAATGGCTACTATCAAAAAGACAAGAAATAACAAGTGTTGGAAAGATGGAGAAAAGAGAATCCTTGTGAACTGTTGGTAGGAATGCAATACAGTACAAACACTATGAAAAACCACTGTCTTGCCAATGAGTCCTGGGCATGTTCACTATGGATCCAATGTGACCAAACAAATGACTAGAATGTTCTTGGGGTGAAAGGGTTTATATCCAACTTTATTCCCACGGTGGCAGGTCAATCACTAGAATCCGGTCCACTCAGAGCAAATCTGCATGCAGCAAGCCGGTCTCTGCCTCTGGGCCTCTACCCCGCAGCCATCTCAGTCTCTGTCCTTGGCGCTGCCACCACTACAGCCTCTGCTCTGTCCTCCTGCAGCCTTGTAGCCATGCCACCATGTCACCCAGAACACTGGGCAGAGCTCTTTATATAGAGTCAATAACAACACATTGCCTACACATGTGTAGTGAGCAAGCTGATTAGGACCATGTGAGAATCCCGGCCATAAGAACTTTCACTTTATCCACAACCACTATGGAAAACACTATGAAGGTTCCTCAAAAAATTAAAAATAGAACTACCATACAATCCAGCAATTCCACTTCTAGGTATTTATCAGAAGAAAATAAAAACACTAATTTGAAAAGATGTCCACCCCTATGTTCATTGAAGCAACCTAAGTGTCCATCAAGGACATCCATTCATCCATAGATGCATGGATAAAGAAGATGTGGTATACATATGCAATAGAACATTACTCAGCTGTAAAAAGGAAATCCTGCCACTGTGACAACATAGATGGACCTAGAGGGAATTACACTAAGTGAAGTAACTCTGACAAAAAGAGACAAATGCTGTAGGATTTCATGTGCATGTGGAATCTAAAAAAGCAAAACAAATGAACACATAAAACATATAACAGAAAAAGAACTCTTAGATACTGAAAAAAATCTGGTGATTGCTAGATGGGAGAGAGGTGAGACAATGGGTAAAACAGGGGAAGGGGGTTAAAAAGTACTAACTTCCAGTTGTGAAATAAATGAGACACAGGGTACCATGTACAGCATAGGGAATACACTTAATAATATGTAACAACTTTGTATGGTGACAGATGGTAGCTAGATTTATCATGGTGATCACTTAGTAATATATATGAATATCAAATCAGTATGTTGCACACCTGAAACTAATACATGTCAACTGCACTTCAATTTAAAAAAGCATGTTTTGGCAAGTACACATCAATAAAGTTAATTTTTTAAAGCAACAATTTTTATTTGCTAAATAAAATTAGAAAAAAAAATTTAGGTGCATGGAGCAAAACTGTGTATTGATTTCCTTCTTAAGCTTTAAAACTTGTTGTGCTACTAATGGAATTTGTGATGTTTAACAAGTTTTCTAACTTCATGAAATTGTTCCACACCTGCAATGACAAAGTTATAGTAGAATTTTTTAAGTTATATTTTAGAACTCTGCAGTACCATTTATTATCACTGTTTTGGTTTGTCATATGAAATGGACTCTTCTGTCTCAGCATATGTTTGTACTCACAAATTGGTTTATTAAAGTAAAAGAATACAAAGTAGAATCAGTGAAGGTTTTACTAAAGTACATGGGGTAAAGTCTGGAGGAAACCAGACAAAAGCTTCCAAGGGTCCTTTCCCAAAGGAGTTACACTGGATGTGCTTTATTCCCCCAGCAAAAGTTATGGCAACAGGTGTTAAATGTTGCCAAACAGGAAGCTTGTTAGAGATTCAACGTTTTGGGTGTTTAATGGGAGCTGTTCCAATAGGTACCCCCTGGCAGGTATCCAAATTCCAGACATCCAGAAGGAAAATAGTGTTCAACATACACCATACTGTTTGTACAAACAACTTTATTGAACTACTCTTATCAATTAACTGCAGGAACCCCTCTAAAATCTAAGTTTCCAGATGCCAGACCTTCCCCAAGGGCCTTCCTAAAGACAAATCAGTCCTGCTGCGTTAGCCTTCTGTAAAGCTCTGGAAGCAACCAGAGGGTCTAACAATGTTGGCAACAGCCCTGAAAACAAGGAGTCTAAAAACTTATTGGATTCATTCATTTAATCTTAGATTTGGATAGGACAAAGGAGTATCAAGGAAATAACCTACCTCACCTTCCCAAATGTATTCCTGCCCTCTGACCTCTAATTAAGTTGGATTCAAACAGGTTTATGGACAGACTTCTTCAAGAAAATTTCAAGGATTGGATAATCCCAATATTGAAGTAACCAGTCCTGCGTACAGGGGAAGAAGTAAAGCTTTTTGCTTCTTCTTATAAAGCCAATATAACCCTGACATGAAAATGTGACCACACCCACACATTCCAAAACCAGTATTAAAAAAATCCTACGTAAAATACTGGAAACAGAATTAAGCAGAAGGATTCACTATAAAGCTAGAGTCAATTTCAAGGTCAGCTGAACATTCGGAAAACAAGTCATCAAATTAAAAGGTCGAAGGGGAAAAAAACAGTATAATTACCTCAGTAAAACCTAACATATCTTTTTAAACAATCATTACTAAGTTTATAAAAAAAGTTTTAATTGAATAGGAATAAAAGGATGCTTCCTTAACTTGATACACACATATATACACAGCCTAATGTAACATATATAAGTATCTGGTTAATAAAACACTAGAAAGATTCCTAGGAAGTTCAGAAATAAGACAAGGATGTCTACTATTAACATTTTTCAGGAAAAAAGACAATACAATCAACAAAACCAAGTTAAAGGTACATGGGTTAGGAAACAAAAAGCGAAAATGATCACTATTTGCAGATTCTGATTGCCCACATGAAAATCTAAGTATCAACTGAAAAAAATATGAGAGAAAATCAGGGAGGTTTACAAAGGTGATCACATTAAATTATTGGCAAAGGTGATCCATGCCAAAACAACCAGCTAGAAAATATGAGGACAAAGACTTGGAATTTATAATAGCAAAGCACATGCAATACCTAGGAATAAACTCACAGAACATGTAAAGAAAATTACCAAATTCTCTTGAGGGACATAAGAGAAATAAATAAAAAGAGATATTGTTTGGAGATAGAAAGATCCAATGTTGTAACTAAATCAATCATCTGTAAATCACCAAATGAAAAAAGGATAATCGATATTTTGTTGCACTTAATTGTGAACAAAAAAAATATTTTAATAGTAGGGTCTTCAGAATTCAACAAAACATTCTTAATAGGGATACACGTTAAAAAATAGTAAATTGAAAAAATAAAAATAAAAAAAATAGTAAATTGACAAATGGGCACACATATTAGATAACTGAGAATGAGAAGTGAGAATCTTATAGTTACCAAGAGGTTTTTAAAGCTGAGAGGCACAGTCCTAATTAATAGAGGAATGAATAGTAATCCCAACAAGAATCACAAGGTTTTTCTTTTTTTTTTTATTGATGTACAGTTGATGCACTATCATACTGGTTTCAGGTGTACAACATAATGATTCAACAGTTATCTACATTATTAAATGTTCACCCCAATAAATGTAGTTACTATCTGTCAACACACAAAGATATTACAATGTTATTGACTATATCTCCTGTTGTACTTTCATCCCTGTGACTAGTTTATAATTGGAATTTTGTGCCTCATTATTCCCTTAACCTATTTCACCCACCTACCTACTCCTCTCTCCAATGGCTACCACCAATACAACAGAGTTTTTAAATTGGGGTAAAAGGAGTTTTCACCTGGAAGAATAAATATGTAATTCAGTATATACTCTGAAAAAGTCAATGAGGAAAGGCCACCTTACTGGATGACAAAGCAAAGCATAAATTAGAACAATTAGAACAACATCATATTAGAAAAACAGATCATTGGAACATATTAGTCCAATAGGAATTCACTATATATATATATATATATATATATATATATATATATATATATATATATATAAGTGTAGTATTTTAATTCAGTGGGGGAAAATATGGATTTTTCAATAAAAGATGTTGGCTAGCCATTTTGAAAAAAGCTGGATATTCACACAAGAGCACAAAACTAAATACATAAAGATGTGAACTCCAGCACTTTCTGTAACAGAAAAATCTGGAAAAAACTTAAATGCCCATTTAAAGGGAGCTAGGTAAAAAGGTAAATCTAAACATTGGAATATTATACAATAGCTTAAAAAGAATAAAGTTAGATACTACTGACATTAAATCTTACTGTATGTATTTACATGCAAAATGGCAACTTGCAAATCAGTACTATAGTAAAATGTTGTTTTGTTAGATAAATAAAAAGCAAACAGCAAATTGCTAACAAGAGTTAATCCAATGGATCAGGGTTGTGTGAAATTTTTACATAGTATACTACCTATTTCTTTAATGTTTAAAATCTTTATAACAAGCATGTTTTATTCATAATAAAACTATATGAAAATATTTCAATTTTGGCCACTAAAATTACAAAATAATTTGTATATGAGACAGCAAGTGTTTTAATTTGCCACAACCAGCAGCACCTGATTTAGTGTCTAAGAATGGTAAACAGAGGGACTAAACATTACCTCCACAGGTAAAAATGAACAACTTGAAGGCAAGGACAAAAAGTTCATTCCACTAACACAGGCAGAAAGTAATGAGTATCGGGTACCTGGGTGGCGTAACCTGCAAGGATACCCTCTCTGACACCCCCCCCACTAAAGACCTTCACCTTAGGTTCAGTACGACTTTTTCTAGATTAAGGCAGATTTTCTCAGAAGTGCCTTCTGATTTGTTCCTGTTGACAGTCCCAGAGTCTAAACTTGCTGATGTTCACAGACTAGGGTAAGGGTCATCTATTCACTCAAGCTGTTCCTTCAAGGTGGGAGGGAGAAGAAGAGTAGGAAGGCAGGAGAAAGACACTAAAAGAGGTCAGGAATAGCTCAACTAGTATATGGTACTGTTTGTAATACCACATACTATTTTATTAGTTGAGGATTCTGGGACTTCATGTGGATTTATTTACCAGGGATGGCAGTATAGGAGCTACACTGTTTTTCGTGATTGGTTAACTTTAATAGATTCAAATGCATTAACAACTTTTTAGAAATGATTATAGCAGCAGTACTAAAATTCTCAGCGTTACTCTTTATTACGTAATAAGAAACCCATGCCCGTTTGTTCTGACCAAATGATAAACATTGTCCGTCAATAAAGTGAGAGAACCACATGTAGTTCATATTGCTGTAATGTTACAATTGCCTCTTAAGGAGTTCGAAAAAACCAAGTCAACCTAAATATGGATTTCTTTCCTTAGAACACAGTTCCAGCAGAACTGTTTACAAACTCTTCTTTAACAAGGGCTTACCACATTCTCCAGAACCAAAGTTTATTCTCCAGAGTTTAATAAGAAAATAGACAAAGAGTAAAGTTCTCCCAGGTGGAGATGCCAATGAGTCCTTGAATGCTGTGTAAATCTCCCCCGGGAAGCCATCTCTGCCCCATATATTTCCTGACTGAAAGGTGTTTATGGGAAAAAAGACCTTCTGCTCTTTAATTGCAAAATATAAATGATTTTTCTCTTGAGGAAAGAGATGGCATTTACAAGCATATGGTTTAGCAATTTTTTTCTGCTCTTGGTACCCATGTGGTGTGTAATTTGAAGAAGTATTCCTTAAACTTGAAATTAATATCGCTTGGGGAGATAAATGATGTCCTGTCTGCATTTTAAACACTCTCTAAAAATCACGTGCTAATCTTTCATGGGAAGGATACCTCACTTCTTTTGATATATACTCTACCCTTGTCATCCAAAAGTTTAAATAAACAGGTGTAGACTGACCATACTGGTAGGTTAACCTTGGTTCTGACATTCCGCAAATCCAATTCGAAACCTTGCAGCAGAATAATATCACCCAGGCAGTCAAGTGCTATGGTGAGAAACATGACTGGAGTTCTCAGACATTTTCTGGTCTCAACATTCTTGAAATGTCTTTCTCTAGGAAACATTAAATGATTTCTAACATCCAGTTCAGCTCCAAATTCTTGTCACTCTATGATTTTATATGTTTATAAATAAATGTTTATAGATATGCTCAGCTTGGAACATTAAAGAACTTTATAATAAGAAAAATATTTCACAAGGCTATTTTATTGATAGTGTACGTAACTCCATTTACCAATTACCACATTTATTCTCCACTTCTTTGCCAAGGAAAAAACTAGTTTCTGAATCTGTATATAATTCATTCAATAAAAGATTTACTGAGCTCTCTCTACATTATAAGTCCAGTGCTCGGTGACAGAAACCCAAACATTAATCAAAGTTGCTACCTTTGAGGAACTCACTATCTATGGAGGAAGACAGGACTAGATGACAACTAATGTCAATTCTAGAACTATCAGACCATGGTTTTATGATTTTAGAAAGTCAACTACAGTTATCTTCTGTAAGTGCCATATGAAAACAACTACAACTATGTTTAAGAGAATATTAAATGAACAGGAACTCAGAAAATTACCTGTTGTACTCTCACATCAGAATAAGAGGTAATATTCAAATACTTGGGTACTTGCACTCAAAAAGGGATGCTCACATCCCAAGAAAAGTAAAATACAAATCAATGGAATTTGGAAACAAAACCTCAACCCTTCTTTACATATATTTTAACCTAGAAAAATGAGAAAAAATTAAGTGTTAGCAATATTTAATATGTGGCTGAACATTATCTCCCTCTTATTATCTACATGTCAAAAATAGTCATTTGTCTCAGAAGATAAATAGGTGCCTTGAGAGAAGAGTGAGAATTTCACAGAGGCAGGGCTGAAGTCAGGGTCCTCATTTGTTCAAGAGAAGTATCAGGTTTACTATACCTGCAAAAATGAATTTTCGAAATGTTATCTAGTTTTAATTAAATGTTCACTTACAAAATGACAAGCGGATAAAAAGGGCTCCTGCATTACACTCCAAGGAATTTACTTTAAGAATTCAGGAACCCAGTTTGAAAAAGACATATCCACCTCTATGTTTATCGCAACACTATTTACAATAGCCAAGAAATGGAAGCAACCTACGTGTCCATCAGTAGATGAATGGATAAAGAACATGTGGTAGATATACACAATGGAATATTACTCATCCATAAGAAGAAAACAAATCCTACCATTTGCAACAACATGGATGGAGCTAGAGGGTATTATGCTCAGTGAAATAAGTCAGGCGGAGAAAGATAAGTACCAAATGATTTCACTTATCTGTGGAGTATAAGAACAAAGAAAAAACTGAAGGAACAAAACAGCAGCAGACTCACAGAACCCAAGAATGGACGAACAGTTACCAAAGGGACAGGGACTGGGGAGGGTGAGTGGGAAGGGAGGGATAAGGGGGGAAAAGGGGCATTATGATTAGCACACATAATGTGGGGGGGAGGGCACGGGAAAGGCAGTATAACACAGAGAAGACAAGTAGTGATTCTATAGCATCTTACTACACTGATGGACAGTGAGTGTTATGGGGTAATGTGGTGGAAACTTGATAATGGGGGGAGTCTAGTAACCATAATGTTGCTCATGTAATTGTACATTAACAAACCAAACTAAAAAAGAGGGGGAGCTCCTGCAAAGAAACCACTAACTGAAGATGTGACATGGCCATCATAAGCAAACAAGAAAACAATAGTAATCAGATGTTATAAGAAGATGACGAGGCGGAGCCAACATGGTGGCGTGAGTAGGACAGAGGGAATCTCCTCCCAAAAACATATATATTTTTGAAAATACAACAAATACAACTAATCCTAAAAGAGAGAACAGAAGACACAGGACAACAGCCAGACTACATCCACACGTGCGAGAGCCCAGCGCCTGGTGAAAGGGGTAAGATACAAGCCCCGGCCCGGCGGGACCCAAGCACGCCTCCCCCCAGCTCCCAGCGGGAGGAGAGGTATCAGAGCGGGGAGGGAGAGGGAACCCAGGACTGCTAAACACCCAGCCCCAGCCACCCGCACCAGCGCGCAGACACAGTGCATGCGTGGAGGGCTGGAAACTAGGGAAACAGGTCAGCAAGACCTCTGAGTGGGTTCCGAAGCTGATGCCCCTGTGACAAAGAAAAGCAAGTGCTTTTTGAAAGTCTTAAAGGGACAGGGACATAACAGCTGGACGGAAACAACACAGGTCACAGCCCAGTGGCTGGAAATTACAGGGAAAACCGGGCACACTAACCCCCTGGGCAACAGCTCTGAGACCCCTCACGGAGGTAAACAGCCAAACACCCCCATGTCCATTACCCCTCCAGGCGATGCGAAAGCAGAGAAGCAGCCTAAGGCAGGCCACGCCCTCAGAGAGGGAGATTCCTCCATTCCAGCCGGGCAAGACACAAAGACCCAGTCTACACGCAATTACCCAACACAAGCCACTAGGGGTCGCAGTTGTCCCAGTAAAGAAAGGCCAGTAGGAAGTGAAAAGTTTGGCCCTCCCAGCTGACAGTGAATAGCACCTATCAACATGAAAAGGCAAAAAAATATGATCCAGACAAGACTAACCCAGACAGATTCGGCATCTGCTACATCTTCCCCTGAGAAGGAACCTGGAGAGAGAGATTTCACCCGTCTTCCTGAAAAAGAATTCAAAACAAAAGTCATAACCATGCTGATGGACTTGCAGAGAAATATGCAAGAACTAAGGAAGGAGAATACAGAAATAAAACAAGCTCTGGAAGGACTTCAAAACAGAACGGACGAGATGCAAGAGACCATTAATGGACTAGAAAACAGAGAACAGGAACGCAGAGAAGCTGATGCAGAGAGAGATAAAAGGATCTCCAGGAATGAAAGAATTCTAAGAGAGCTGAGTGACCAATCTAAACGGAACAATATCCGCATTATAGGGGTACCAGAAGAAGAAGAGAGAAAAAGGGATAGAAAGTGTCTTTGAAGAAATAATTGGTGAAAACTTCCCCAAACTAGGGGAAGAAATGGCCTCTCAGACCACAGAGGTACACAGAACTCCCATAACAAGGGATCCAAGGAGGGCAACACCAAGACACATAATAATTAAAATGGCAAAGATCAAAGACAAGGACAAAGTATTAAAGGCAGCCAGAGAGAAAAAAAAGGTTACTTACAAAGGAAAACCCATCAGGTTATCATCAGACTTCTCAACAGAAACCCTACAGGCCAGAAGAGAATGGCATGATATACTTAATGCAATGAAACAGAAGGACCTCAAACCAAGACTACTGTATCCAGCACGATTATCATTTAAATATGAAGGAGGGATTAAACAATTCCCAGACAACCAAAGTTGAGGGAATTTGCCTCCCATAAACCACCTCTACAGGGCATCCTACAGGGACTGCTCTAGATGGGAGCACTCCTAAAAAGAGCACAGAGCAAAACACCCAACATATGAAGAAGGGAGGAGGAGGAATAAGAAGGGAGAGAAATAAAGAATCATGAGACCGTGTTTATAATAGCTCAACAAGCGAGTTAAGTTAGACAGTAAGATAGTAAAGAAGCTAACCCTGAACCTTTGGTAACCACAAACTTAAAGCTTGCAATGGCAATAAGTACATACATTTCAATAATCACCATAAATGTAAATGCACTGAATGCACGAATCAAAACACACAGAGTAACAGAATGGACAAAAAAGCAAGATCCATCCACATGCTGCTTACAAGAGACTCACCTCAAACCCAAAGACATGCACAGACTTAAAGTCAAGGGATGGAAAAATATATTTCATGCAAACAACAGAGAGAAGAAAGCAGGTGTTCCAATTCTGGCATCAGACAAAACAGACTTCAAAATAAAGAAAGTAACAAAAGATAAAGAAGGACATTACATAATGATAAAGGGCTCAGTCCAAAGAGAGGATATAACCATTATAAATATATACGCACCCAATACAGGAGCACCAACATATCTGAAACAAATACTAACAGCACTAAAGGAGGAAATAGAATGCAATGCATTCATTCTAGGAGACTTCAACAAACCACTCACTCCAAAGGACAGATCCACCAGACAGAAAATAAGTAAGGACACAGAGGCACTGAACAACACACTAGAACAGATGGACCTAATAGACATCTACAGAACTCTACATCCAAAAGCAACAGGATACACATTCTTCTCAAGTGCACATGGAACATTCTCCAGAATAGACCACATACTAGGCCACAAAAAGAGCCTCAGTAAATTCCAAAAGATTGAAATCCTACCAACCAACGTTTCAGACCACAAACACATAAAACTAGAATTAAACTGTACAAAGAAAGCAAAAAGGCTCACAAACACATGGAGGCTTAACAACATGCTTCTAAATAATCAATGGATCAATGACGAAATCAAAATGGAGATCCAGCAATATATGGAAACAAATGACGACAACAACACAAAGCCCCAAATACTGAGGGACACAGCAAAAGCAGTCTTAAGAGGAAAGTATATAGCAATGCAGGCATATTTAAAGCAGGAAGAACAATCCCAAATGAATGGTCTAATGTCACAATTATTGAAATTGGAAAAAGAACAAACGAGGCCTAAGGTCAGCAGAAGGGGGGAATAATAAAGATGAGAGAAGAAATAAAGAAAATTGAGAAGAATAAAACAATCGCAAAAATCAATGAAACCAAGAGCTGGTTCTTCGAGAAAATAAAATAGATAAGCCTCTAGCCACACTTATTAAGAGGAAAAGAGAGTCAACACAAATCAACAGAATCAGAAACAAGAAAGGAAAAATCATGATGGACCCCACAGAAATACAAAGAATTCTAAGAGAATACTATGAAAACCTTTATGCTAACAAGCTGGGAAACCTAGGAGAAATGGACAACTTCCTAGAAAAATACAACCTTCCAAGACTGACCGAGAAAGAAACAGAAAATCTAAACAGACCAAATACCAGCAAGGAAATTGAAGCGGTAATCAAAAAACTACCAAAGAACAAAATCCCCGGGACAGATGGATTCACCTCGGAATTTTATCAGACATACAGGGAAGACATAGTAGCCATTCTCCTTAAAGTTTTCCAAAAAACAGAAGAGGAGGGGATACTCCCAAACTCATTCTATGAAGCTAACATCACCCTAATACCAAAACCAGAAAAAGGCCCCACCAAAAAAAAAAACTACAGACCAATAACCCTGATGAACGTAGATGCAAAAATACTCAACAAAAGATTAGCAAACCGAATTCAAAAATACATCAAAAGGATCGTACACCATGACCAAGTGGGATTCATTCCAGGTATGCAAGGATGGTACAACATTCGAAAGTCAATCAACATCATCCACCACATCAACAAAAAGAAAGACAAAAACCACATGATCATCTCCATAAATGCTGAAAAAGCATTTGACAAAGTTCAACATCCATTCATGATAAAAGCTCTCAGCAAAATGGGAATAGAGGGCAAGTACTTCAACATAATAAAGGCCATTTATGATAAACCCACAGCCAACATTATATTGAACAGCGAGAAGCTGAAAGCTTTTCTTCTGAGATCGGGAACAAGACAGGGATGCCCACTCTCTCCACTGTTATTCAACATAGTACTGGAGGTCCTAGCCACGGCAATCAGACAAAACAAAAAAATACAAGGAATTCAGATTGGTAAAGAAGAAGTTAAACTGTCACTATTTGCAGATGACATGATACTGTATATAAAAAACCCTAAAGACTCTACCCCAAAACTACTAGAACTGATAGCGGAACACAGAAAAGTTGCAGGATACAAAATTAACACACAGAAATCTGTGGCTTTCCTATACACTAACAATGAACCAACAGAAAGAGAAATCAGGAGAACAACTCCATTCACAATTGCAACAAAAAGAATAAAATACCTAGGAATAAACCTAACCAAAGAAATGAAAGACTAATACCCTGAAAACTACAAGACACTCATGAGAGAAATTAAAGAAGATACAAATAAATGGAAACACATCCCGTGCTCATGGATAGGAAGAATTAATATTGTCAAAATGGCCATCCTGCCCAAAGCAATATACAGATTTGATGCAATCCCTATGAAACTACCAGCAACATTCTTCAATGAACTGGAACAAATAATTCAAAAATTCATATGGAAACACCAAAGACCCCGAATAGCCAAAGCAATCCTGAGAAAGAAAAATAAAGTAGGGGGGATCGCACTCCCCAACTTCAAGCTCTACTATAAAGCCATAGTAATCAAGACAATTTGGTACTGGCACAAGAGCAGAGCCACAGACCAATGGAACAGACTAGAGAATCCAGACATTAACCCAGACATATATGGTCAATTAATATTTGATAAAGGAGCCATGGACATACAATGGCGAAATGACAGTCTCTTCAACGGATGGTGCCGGCAAAACTGGACAGCCACATGTAGGAGAATGAAACTGGACCATTGTCTAACCCCATACAAAAAAGTAAACTCAAAATGGATCAAAGACCTGAATGTAAGTCATGAAACCATTAAACTCTTGGAAGAAAACATAGGCAAAAACCTCTTAGACATAAACATGAGTGACCTCTTCTTGAATATATCTCCCTGGGCAAGGAAAACAACAGCAAAAATGAACAAGTGGGACTATATTAAGCTGAAAAGCTGCTGTACAGCAAAGGACACCATCAATAGAACAAAAAGGAACCCTACAGTATGGGAGAATATATTTGAAAATGACACATCCGATAAAGGCTTGACGTCCAGAATATATAAAGAGCTTACACGCCTCAACAAACAAAAAACAAATAACCCAACTAAAAAATGGGCAGAGGAACTGAACAGACAGTTCTCCAAAAAAGAAATACAGATGGCCAACAGACACATGAAAAGATGCTCCACATTACTAACTATCAGAGAAATGCAAATTAAAACTACAATGAGGTATCACCTCACACCGGTAAGGATGGCTGCCATCCAAAAGACAAACAACAACAAATGTTGGCGAGGCTGTGGAGAAAGGGGAACTCTCCTACACTGCTGGTGGGAATGTAAATTAGTTCAACCATTGTGGAAAGCAGTATGGAGGTACATCAAAATGCTCAAAATAGACTTACCATTTGACCCAGGAATTGCACTCCTAGGAATTTACCCTAAGAACACAGCAATCAAGTTTGAGAAAGACAGATGCACCCCTATGTTTATCGCAGCACTATTTACAATAGCCAAGAAATGGAAGCAACCTAAATGTCCATCGATAGATGAATGGATAAAGAAGTTGTGGTACATATACACAATGGAATACTACTCAGCTATAAGAAAAGGGCAAATCCTACCATTTGCAGCTACATGGATGGAGCTGGAGGGTATTATGCTCAGTGAAACAAGCCAAGCGGAGAAAGAGAAATATCAAATGATCTCACTCACTTATCTGTGAAATATAAGAACAAAGGAAAAACTGAAGGAACAAAACAGCAGCAGAATCACAGAACTCAAGAATGGACTAACAGGTACCAAAGGGAAAGGGACTGGGGAGGATGGGTGGGTAGGGAGGGATAAGGGGGGGAGGAAAAAAGGGGGGTATTAAGATTAGCATGCATGGGGGGGTGGGAGAAAGGGGAGGGCTGTACAACACAGAGAAGACAAGTAGTGATTCTACAACATTTTGCTATGCTGATGAACAGTGACTGTAAAGGGGTTTATAGGGGGGACCTGGTATAGGGGAGAGCCTAGTAAACATAAGATTTGTCATGTAAGTGTAGATTAATGATAACAAAAAAAAAAAGAAAAGAAAGAAAGAAAAGGGGGATTACTCCCTGATAGGATAAAACTAACTGTAAATCAACGATTAATGCATGCTTTAAATATCCTTAATTTTGACCACTTAAAGGGTGTCAGGTGATGGGCTATAGAGGTATATTTTTCTGATAATATTCCTTTCTCTTAGAAAAAAAAAAAGCAGTTCCTGTGTGGTGACCTCCAATGAGTTCTACACAAGGGTATAAAGGGCATATAAAAGTGTAGGCAAAGGGTCTGTTTGTGTTTATACAGAGGATCAAAGCCTAATTTGGCTACCCAGAAAATGAACTAAGATACGATATGAAAAAGAACTTCCAACATCAGCACTCTCTGGAAGACTCATACCAGAAGATGATCATCAAAAAACCTCAACAAAGATCCAGGCGCTGTTACAGCTGTAGATGCACTCATCCCACCGGTTCCTGGACTTGCCATGGGAATGAAGAAGAAGATATCTAAGCTGGCCTCTGCATACAGTAAAACAACAAATTTGACTGGATCTATACTGTTGGAACTCAACCAAGAATTAGGAGAAGTGCAAATTGTAGCACTCCAAAATCTTATAACTACAGACTATCTACTGTTAAAAGAACATATGGGATGTGAACAGTCCCCAGGAATGGGTTGTTTTAATTTGTCTGATTTCTCTCAGGCTGTTCAAGTTCAGTTGGACAATATCCACCATACCATAGATAAGTTTTCACAAATGCCTAAGGTGCCTAACTGGTTTTCTTGGTTTCACTGGAGATGGCTGGTAATTACAGGTATGCTTTGGTTATGTAACTATACTCCTATTATGTTAATGTGTGTGTGCAATTTAAGTAGTAGCTTAAAACCTATACATGCTGAAGTTCCTCTTCAAGAAGATATGTCAAAGAAATAATCAATCTTCCCATGTTTTCTGCTGCCTGCTACTTCTATAGCTTTTCTTCTTCCTTCCTAATTACAACCCTTAAATAGAATTCGGGCCTCATATCGAATTTACTAAGTATCATAATTCCTCCAAGTGGTAAAGATACCTCAAGACAAACGCTGGGCACAGAAGCCACAGGGCATAAATATGCAAAGAAGTCAAAAGCTAACCTTTTCAAACAATAAGGCTTCTCTCTCACTTACCAACTTTACATTTCCCTGTATGGCCCTGGAAGATGACTGGTTAGCCAGAGACTGGTAAGATTCCTCAAGGGAGGAACAACCTAAGACAGGCACTGTCGCAGGGGGGCCATCAGGTGAGAAATTGGGGATCAACAGAGGTGAGGCTTAGAACCTCACCACCCCCTGTTCTGAGAGAAATCTTCTGCATACGTGGATGTTTTATTGCCCTTGTCTAGCTTGGATTAACACATAGTCTACAGGCACACACCTGATCATCTACATTTGCTCTCTTACAACACTAAACTATGTTTTCTACCTTTATCTTGTATCTACCTACCACTTCAGCATTTTATTAAAAATAATAATAATAAAGAGAGAAATGTGGTATCCACATATAAATCAAGTATAAAAATCAAACGAATATTCATATTTGAACTGACTGTTTATAGTTCATAATGCATGAGCAAAACCGAAAGTTTCTGTGATGACTGCCCTTGTACTTTTCACCATGTAACTTATTCACTATGTAAGAATTTGTTCTCCATGTAAGAACTTGTTTGTTATGCCTCAGAAGATTGGAGACTGATGAAAATTAGGCTTGGGGTGGATTAGTGATTGTGCATTGAGCATTGAGTCCCCTATACAGAATTTTTTTGTTGTTAACAACCATTTGATCAATAAATATGAGAGATGCCCTCTCAAAAAAAAAGAAGATGACACCCCACCCGAAATAAATCCTAAGGCACAAAACAGTACATATAGAGAGTACTGTATTATAAAGAATATTGCTAAAAGACTAGAGCTGAATTAGTCTAAACAGTAAAAAGAAATGATTATGTAACATGATACAGGGACTAATTGTTACTACAGTGGCAATCATATGACAATATGTAAATGTATAAAAATGTTGTACACCTTAAATATACAATGATATGCACACCACTCTTTCCAAAGAACAGATTGACCACACAGAAAATAAATAAGGGGACAGAGGCACTGAACAACACATTAGAACAGAAGGACCTAACAGACATCTATAGAACACTCCAGCCAAAAGCAGCAGGATACACATTCTTCTGAAGTGCACATGGAATATTTTCAAGAATAGATCATATTCTGGCCACATAAACAGCCTCGGTAAATTAAAGAAGACTGAAATTGTACCAATCAGCTTCTCAGACCACAAAGGTGTGAAACTAGAAATAAATTACACAAAGAAAATGAAAAAGCCCACAAACACATGAAGGCTTAATAACATGCTCCTAAATAATCAATGGATCAATGATCAAATAAAAACAGAGATCAAGCAATATATGGAGACAAATGAGAACAATAATTCAACACCACAAAAATCTGTGGGATGTAGCAAAGACCGTGCTAAGAGGGAAGTACATTACAATACAGATTTACCTCAGGAAAGAAGAACAATCCCAAATGAACAGTCTAAATTCACAATTAATGAAACTAGAAATAGGAGAACAAATGAGGCCCAAAGTCAGTAGAAGGAGGGACATAATAAAGATTAGAGCAGAAATAAATAAAAGCAAGAAGAATAAAACAATAGAAAGAATCAATGAAAGCAAGAGCTGGTTCTTCAAGAAAATAAACAAAACAGATAAAACCCTAGCCAGACTTATCAAGAAAAAAAGAGTGTCTACACATATAAACAGAATCAGAAATGAGAAAGAAAAATCACTACAGACACCAGAGAAACATAAAGAATTATAACAAAATACTATGAAAAGGTATATGCTAACAAACTGGGTAACCTAGAAGAAATGGACAACTTTCTAGAAAAAGACAACCTTCTAAGGCTGACCCAGGAAGAAACAGAAAATCTGAACAGAAAAATTACCAGCAACAAAACTGAATTGGCAATAAAAAAACTACTTAAGAACAAAACCACCACCAGATGGCTTCACTGCTGAATTTTATCAGACCTTTAGAGAAGACATAATATCCATTCTCCTTAAAGTTTTCCAAAAAGTAGAAAAGGAGGGAATTCTTCCAAACTCATTCTATGAGGCAAGCATCACTCTAATACCAAAACCAAAGAAAGATACCACAAAAAAAAGAAAATTACACACCAATATCCCTGATGAAGATCAATGCAAAAATCCTCAATGAAATATTAGCAAATCAAATTCAAAAATACATCAAAAAGATCATTCATCATGACCAAGTGGGATTTATTCCAGGAATGCAAGGATAGTACAACATTTGAAAATCCATCAAAAAGAAGGACAAAACCATATGATCATCTCCATAGATGCTGAAAAAGCATTGGACAAAATTCAACATCCATTCATGATAAAAACTCTCAACAAAAATGGCTATAGAGTGCAAGTACCTCAGCATAATAAAGGCCATATATGACAAACACACAGCCAGCATCATATTTAATAGCAAGAAGCTGAAAGCTTTGCCTTTAAGATTGGGAATAACACAAGGATGCCCACTCTTAACATTTTTACTTGACATAGTACTGGAGGTCTTAGTCATGGAAATGAGACAACAAAAAAGAAATAAAAGACATCCAGATTGGTAAAGAAGAAGTTAAACTGTCACTGTTTGCAGATAACATGATATTATACATAAAAAGAAACCCTAAAGAATCCACCCCAAAACTACAGGAGCTAATAATTAAATTCAGCAAAGTTGCAGGATACAAAATTAACACAAATCTGTTGCATTACTATATACTAACAATGAACTAGCAGAAAGAGAAGTCAGCAAAACAATTCCATTCACAATTGCATCAAAAAGAATAAAATACCTAGGAATAAACCTAACCAAGGAAATGAAAGACTTATACCCTGAAAACTACAAGACACTCATGAGAGAAATTAAAGAAGATACCAATAAATGGAAACACATCCCATGCTCATGGATAGGAAAAATTAATATTGTCAAAATGGCCATCCTGCCAAAAGCAACCTACAGATTCAATGCAATCCCCATCAAAATACTGATAGCATTCTTTAATGAACTAGAGAAAATTGTTCTAAAATTCATATGGAACCACAAAAGACCACGAATAGCCAAAGACATCCTGAGAAGGAAGAAGAAAGCTGGGGTATTACCCCCCACCACCCAACTTCAAGCTCTACTACAAAGCCACAGTAATCAAAACAATCTGGTACTGGCACAAGAACAGAACCATAGACCAATCGAACAGACTAGAGAGCCCAGATATAAACCCAAGCATATATGGTCAATTAATATATGATAAAGGAGCCATGGACATACAATGGGGAAATGACAGCCTCTTCAACAACTGGTGTTGTCAAAACTGGACAGCTACATGCAAGAGAATGAAACTGGATTACTGTCTAACCCCATACACAAAAGTAAACTCAAAATGGATCAAAGATCTGAATGTAAGTCATGAAACCATAAAACTCTCAGAAGACAACATAGGCAAAAATCCCCTCGATATAAACATGAGCAACTTTTTCCTGAATGCATCTCCTCGGGTAAGTGAAACAAAAGCAAAAATGAACACACGGGACTATATCAAGCTAAAAATCTTCTGTACAGCAAAGGACACCATCAGCAGAACAAAAAGGCATCCACAGTATGGGAGAATATATTTGTAAATGACATATCTGACAGTGGGGTAACATCCAAATTATATAAAGAACTTACACACCTCAACACCCAAAAAGCAAATAACCCAATTAAAAAATGGGCAGAGGATATGAACAATTCCCCAAAGAAGAAATTCAGATGGCCAAAAGGCACATGAAAAGATGCTCCACATTACTAATTATCATAGAAATGCAAATTAAAACCACAATGAGATATCACCTCACACCAGTTAGGATGGCCAGCATTGAAAAGACTAAGAACAACAAATGCTGGCAAGGATGTGGAGAAAGGGGAACCCTCCTACACTGCTGGTGGGAAAATAAGCTAGTTCAACCATTGTGGAAAGCAATATGGAGGTCCCTCAAAAAACTAAAAATAGAAATACCATTTGACCCAGGAATTCCACTCCTAGGAATTTACCCAAAGAATAGAGTTCTCAGATTCAAAAAGACATATGCTCCCCTATGTTTATCGCAGCACTATTTACAATAGCCAAGACATGGAAGCAACCTAAATGTCCATCAGTAGATGAATGGATAAAGAAGATGTGGTACATATACACAATGGAATACTATTCAGTCATAAGAAATAAACAAATCATACCATTTGTAACAACATGGATGGAGCTGGAGGATATTATGCTCAGTGAAATAAGCCTGGCGGAGAAGGATAAGTACCAAATGATTTCCCTCATTTGTGGAGCATAACAACAAAGCAAAACTGAAGGAACAAAACATCAGCAGACTCAGACTCCAAGAAGGGGCCAGAGGTTACAAAAGGGGAGGGGTGTGGGAGGGCGGGTGGGGAGGGAGGGAGAATGGGATTGAGGGGTATTATGATTGGCACACATGGTTGGGGGATCATAGGGAAGACAGTGTAGTACAGAGGAGGCAAATAGTGACTCTGTGGCATCTTACTACACTGATGGACAGTGACTGCAATGAGGTATGGAGTGGGGGGACTCGATAATATGGGTGAATGTAGTAACCACATTGTTTTTCATGTGAAACCTTCATAAGAGTGTATATCATTAATGCCTTAATAAAAAAAGAAAAGAATAAAAAAAGAAAAGGATAAAAAAAGAATGACGTGTCATTTTTTCAAGCCATCTTTTACAGACAACATATACATCTGCTTTACTAATTTAGGGAGAATAGTTAATATTTTAACTGCAATACAAACTCTAATTACTGAAAAATTACAGACTAAGAATATTGTTAATATAAACAGCTGTCAATATACACTCCAGGATCAACTGAACAATCTATAACAAATTAAATTGATAATGATAAGGCTAAACTGTAATTTATAATAATAAAGAATAGAAACAATGGAAAACACAACCAACTCAACATACATTGATGAAATGCCTTTCCAAAAAATGTAAAATAATTCTAACTTATGCATGTTCGTATGTGGAATAGGGGCTTTGCAATGTTGGTACAGACTGCACAGTAGCCAGACTTCTTAGTAAAACATTAAATCAGAATCATTTATAAACTCTAGTATTATGCTAATGTGGATTTATGAATGCCACTTTTTACATACCCTTAATGCTTCACTTGATTGGTTATTAGTAAGTCCCTAATGACATATATATATATATATATATATATATATATATATATATATATATAAATGAGAGTCTATGTGATCACCTAACATTTACCAGTAGTTTTTGATCAGGGCCCACCAATGGCCCTGGGCCATGTTCTGAGAAGTGTTCTCCTAGACTAGACAATGCTCCTGGCTCAGTTTGGTAATGATACCTAATTCTGTGGCTGGGATAAGCTACTCTCTATTATTCAGTCACAAAATATCTAAGACTCCCAAGCAAATATATATAGCCCAATACATAATTTGCAGTACTATTTTTATTTTCTATTCAAGTCTTCTTTAGTTTCTATGGATCCAATCTCTAATTAAAAAGATCTTTCCCAAATACCTGCAAACAAAAGCATTCAAATCAGGTATCCTAAGAGAAAATAAATTTTGAATGGACCAACTGAGCTTCATTCTTTTATGTTTTAAAGTTTCCCCAAATACTGAAGCTTACTTCTGTCTTCCCTACAAAGTAGCTTCCTGAGTTTATGTTGCAGAAAGGTATAAGGTGCAGACAGTTACCAGATTTTATTAACCTAAATAGTGAAACTTTATCCAAAGACCTATCATCCAGCCACCGACCTTCCCTCAGGTTCTCAGCTTTTGTTTGTCCCACTGTGTAAGTCCCTGTAAGGCAAGCTTCTGTAAGATTGGATGACTTTTGGGGATGACAAGTCACAGACTGCAACTCTAAGAAATATCTATCACTTTTATCTCAGAGTTTATATAATTATCCTTTTTTCAGGTTCTCAGCCTTACTGGGCCCAAGTCCACTGAAAACTGCATGAACTGTATGCTGGGAGCAGAAAAATATATGCACCTAGAGCCAAGAAACAATGAAAAAGTCATGAGAAGCGCAGAGGGTATTAGTTGTAATAATATTTGAAAATACAGGAGAAGCCACTTCTGTTTAATTTCTTCAGTGGCAACTTGTGGGTCTATAATATTTTTGCCCAGATTTAAATTATATGATATTTTCCTAATTAATAAAGGTTATTATAGCATGAACTCCCATTAAAGCAGTGGAATCATCAATTGCAGCAATTTAATTTCTTTGTAGCAAAGCTACTGTGAACATTTGCATTATTGCCTGAGTAAAGAAAATTGGCTTTTCATTTGTAGATGTTATAAAAATGTTCTACTGTGCATACTCTGATGCAGTTTGTTAAACCCTGATATCTTCGCTGTTTTCTGTGAAATTGTGAGATTTTAAAAAAAGGTCAATTCTGAGAAATCAGTTTACCTAAAATCTTGATTTGTAAGTTTATTTGTTGCCACTCTAAAATATAATCTAAAAGAAATGTTCACAAATTATACTAGTCTAGTCTTTCTTTTGTTCTTTTCCCCCTATATAATCCCTTCCCTTTAGTTTTATGAGCATTGTCTTTATTCCTCTAATATAACATTCTCTGCTGCAGTGAGGAAAAAAAAAAAGAATACAACTCAGAGTAATTATGTTCATGTAGTCTAGGACTTAGTATCCACAACCGCAGCCACGGGTCCCGATCGACAGCCAAAGCCAAATCTACAGTGTGTACATAAGAATAAGGGAATGAACAATGCATGCCAAGCAAATAACTTTCATTCTAGGAACAGAAAAACTTAGGCAAAAATTTCAAGAGGTCCATGTTTCTTACAATTAAGAAAATGGAATTTTCCTTTAAAAGCATTACCCTTTCATATTTCAAACTTAATCTCACCCCAAATCTCCCATAGACCCCCAGGAATAAGCAAATATGTGGCCTGTCTTTTGCCTTCTTCTGGTGCACACATAAACTTCACTTACACTGTGGGAGAATAAAACAAGTTTTAAAAAAGAGAATAATGTATGTTTTGTTCTTCTGTTTTAGAACAAAAACTCTAAAGGACAGTGGATGGGTCTTCTGTATTCTGTGCACTAATACCCCCAAGATGCTACTGAATAATTGATGAGTTTATGATTAGACTGCTTGCCTCGGATTTGAACATTAATGGACCAAATTTAATTCACATCTAATATTGAATTCTCTCTCTTTTATCATGATCAAAATAGGTATCAGGGCTTATCTCTATGCCTTAGGATTTCATCAGTTGATTCTTTGCCTAACGTCATAATCTTGATATGTGACCAGCTCAACTACACACCAACTTGGGATGTCACTGACACAAATTCTCATAGCCCATCAAGAAATGATACCAGGACTCTGCCTTTGAAGGAGAAACAAGCCTACAATGCAAGCACCTTAGAAATAAATAGATTGACACAAGAGGAGGAGAATCTATTCACACTTTTTAAGCAGAATACATTCTGGAGGTCACTTCAAAGAGAAAAAATAAATTGTGATTAAAAAATTTTATGGATAATATTCATCACTTCTTTTCCCTGTAGCTAGGTTCATAGTAAACCTTTACCAGTTGTTTGATGAGTTAAATATTAGCTAAGAAGCAAATATTTCTAGAACTGAGCTATTTGAATCATTTCTTTCATAACTTCCATTCTTAGAACACTTGCTTCAGTGGTCCGATCCCTTATAAAAAGCAACACAGGCTTACAAACTAAATCCTAACACGTAACATAGAAGTGTAGAAAGAGTGGACAGTCTGTCCTTTCAGTGCACTATTGATTTGCAAAGTCAGAAGCACATCAATAGTTTTATATTTTTGTGAATGGAAAAACAGAATAGTGATATAACAGATTGTAAGGGAATGTCAGCTCTCAGGATTATACTATTAATATATGCATTCCATTGAGGTGCTTATAGAACTTAAAATTGAAAAAAACAAAAATCACTTAGAGACTTAGAGAACACCAAGAAAGGTGCTGCCTAAGAGTAAGTTGTCCTTTAAGTTTAAAAATACTTGAAAAAATTGAGAAGCATTATGCAAAATATGATATGAGAATATAACATTGGTTAGTAAAGTAGAAATAAGAAAACCAACTACTTTGCTGAATATTAGGGAGAAGGAAAACTTTCTTAATGAAAACATGATTATAAGTAGTGGAGAGAGATTTTTAAGATCATATACTTTTATAATCAATCCCTGAGAATGACTCTTACTCTGTTAAGTTACTATAACAGCTGTAACTTAGAGATAATAAAGCAAATGATCACTACAACCTCCTCCCCAATATCACCCACTCCACAATTGACAAAAGGAGTCATTCCAAAAACAAGTTATTTATAAGCCTTTTCCATGGAAACAAACGTTACAATGTCTGGTGGCCAACCACAAATGCCTATTTATTCCCCATGTGCCTTAAAGAACTGACTACAGAAATTGACCACAATGGGTAACAATTTGGGAAAATGCTGAGTCTCAATATGGGGGAAAAAAAAGATACCTTCCTTTTTAAGGCAACAGAAGAGAAAACTCTTCTCCATCAGCCCTTTGTTCACTGGATCAGACCCAAGAAATACTATTATGCCTTACTCTGTTTCAGTTACCTCATCTGCTGATTTTCAGCATGCCTTTTCTTTCTCTGACTGACTAAGCAGTAGAATATGCTCAGAACTTTCCATCCACTCCTCTGTCCCTTTACAGCTGCATTAGCCAAAACAGTAGCCACTTGCCACATGTGGCTACTGAGCACTTGAAATGTGGCTATTCCAAATTGAGATGTGCTATAAGTATAAAATACACACTGCATTTCAAAGACTTTGTAGAATATCTCATTTATTTTTTTATATTGAGAGGTTGAAACGATAATATTTTAGATATATGGGGCTTAATAAAAATATTTTTAAATTAGTTTTGCCTGGTTTTTGTTTTTTCAGCATGGCTATTGGAAAATTCTAAGTACATAAATGTATTGCATCAGTAGCTCACACTATAGTTCTCCTGGACAGCACTGTGTCAGAGAGTCTTAGGGAAGGCAGTAAAGAGCATCCAAAGTCACACTGCCTGAGTTCAGATCTCTGCGCCACCATTTACCTTCGTAACCTCTGACACATTACTCTTTCTAAGCTTCCATTTTATCTTCCGTAAAATTTGGTAATAAAAAAATGCTACCTCAGAGGGCTGTTGGTAGAATTAAATGAAGTACAGTGAAGCAATTACTATGGTCCTTGGCACATAAAAAGTGCTCAATAAATATTTACCACTATCATTATTACTACTACTACTACTACTACTGTGACTATTCACTACCAGTACATGATGAAGAAATGGACAAGGACACAAGTGAGCAGAAAGATAGAGAGAGGGTACAAATACATGCAGTCCAGAGAGAATCCTCCGTTTATATTCGAAGGCGTAGACCCTCAAGGAACAGGTCCACTTTGCCATACAGGTAGAGAACTAACTCTAGGCTGGCATTAGCTCCCAAAGACACAGCCCATGTAGAGACCTACATTGCTCAACTGCAGCACCTGGGTATCTGAGGATCTTCTCTGTTCATATAAACGTGTGGGAGAGGATGTGAAAGTCCAGAGAGAGCACTGCCACTCCTGTAGTAGTGCAAAGTGCCCTACCTGGAATCAGACACACTGATTTGCTACACAGCATTAGCAAGTCAGCTTTCCTCTTGGTAACCTCATGTGTAAATGAGAATAAAGGGTTAAAAATTCTCTGAAGTCTCTCTAGCTACGACTAGGCTTTACTCCTCTTTCCAAAAGGGTTACAGAGCAGGAATGACTACATGTAGTCCCACCACGACCAGCAGCACAAGGAAAACATCCAACTTAAGCATGGACTGCTGCCCTCCTACTTGTTCAGCCTATAGTGAAAGCCAGAGATTTAGAGTTTTGGCTTTTCTGAGATGTAACTATCTGTTCTCATACAACCATGGCTCTTCCTCCCACAACCTCTTATATTCCCCTTGGGTGTCTAATTGTGCCTCTTTGAAGGCTCACAACAGGCTGCATGCCAAAGCCTTTACAGATGCTGCCAATCTAAGTCAGGTGCTCCTTTTACATACTCTGTAGTCAGCGTCTGTGTCCCTCCCACTGCCCTATTATACTGTACTGGGATTTTGTTTCTGACTTGTTTTGTAGGTAAGTAAGCTCCCAGAGGGCACAATGCAGTGCCTGTAGGTATTCAACAAATACTGAGTGAACATCTTCTTCATCATCACATCCCTAGAACCTTAATACTGTGTCTGGCACACTTTAGTCCTCAAAATTAACAAAAAAGGTCAGACAGATATTAATAGACCTCCTCTCTGAATTCCAGACACTATATCCTACGGCCTGCTTTACATCTCCACCTGCTTACCTCAAAGGTACTTCAAAATTTACTTCATACTCTCCACATCCTCTCTCCCACAAAAAGCCTGTCCTCATGCAATGTTCCCAATCTCAGTGAAACCAGTTATGGAAACCAGATAAGGCCTTCCTCAGCCTCACTTCCCTACCTAATCTATCTATCAAAGTCTTTCAATTTTACCTCCTAAAATAGCTCTCCAATCAATGTACTTCTTGGCAACTTCTATGCCACCATTCTAGTCCACAACACCCTTGTCTCTCTCTGAGCTCCTAACTCACTCCCTGCTTCCTCTCCAAACTGTCTTCCACACAGGAGCCAGACTGAATCTGTTGAATTATAAATTGATTGTGAACTATTTCCCTCAATTACTCCCTCTATGATTCCCACCCTCACTTAAAACCCCTCAGTGGCTTCCCAAGGCCCTTAACATAAAAGAAAAACAGGAAAAACGTTTAAGTAGGTCTTCAAGGCTTATGGAATCTGGCTCCTGTCTAACTCCACAGTCCTTTTCCCTAACATCCCTGGCACTTGACAAACTCCCGCATGCCACGGGCCTTCACCCGGAACAGCCTTCCTCTTGTCACCTCCCCTCCCACAGGCATGACCCAAGTGCCATCTCCTCAGGCAGCCGTCCTTGACCTTAGCCTAGCCAGCGTCTCTTGTTATCTGCATTCATATGACTGTAATCATTTCCTCCACTGAATTCATCCCTTTGTAGTAATATATCCCCCACCCCAACTATCCCTTAGAGGTAATTTCTCAACACAAATATTTTGAAAATGTAAATCAAATCGGTCACTCCATTGCTTAAAACCCTTCAATGCCTTCCTCTCTCACTTTAAATAAAAATCATACCAAGGCCTGCAGTGCACTAACTGAGCGGCCACCAACCCCCTCCCTGAGGTCATCCCCTTCCCTCTCTCCCCTCACCTTCTCCCAGCCACACTGGCCTTGCTGCTCCTTAAGCACAGACCAGCCAAGCCCTGAACTCAGGGCTCCGTGTAATTACCTTCCCTCTGCCAGAATGTTTCGTTCTCAGTGTCCCTACTACCAGCTACTCACCATTCAGGTCTCTGCTCTCTGACCACCTTACCTAAAAGAACACTGGCTCCCAACCGACCTCTAGCCCCCTACTCCATTTTATTTTCTTCACTGCACTTACCACTAGAAGATAACCTCCCTGGGAGCAAGGACTCTGCCCTGTTCATCTCAGTGCCTAGAAAAGTATGTAGTAGGTACTCAATACCTGTATGAATGCTTAAAGTAGCTAGTGTGGTCTTATTTCCAATAACTGACCTCCACTGACAAAGACAGGAAACCTAAGTACTATGATACTGGTAGTTGTGGAGGGCAGAATTCTAAGATGGCCCCCACAATTTCCACCCTCTGGTATACACGTCCTGTGTAGTCCCCTCCCCTTGAGTATGGGCAGTACTGGGACTACGCGACAGTCACTCATGTGATTAGGCCACCTGATAGGAGACTGTTATAGCCCACCGGAGAGATTTTCCTGCTGGCTCTGAAGACATAAGTTGCCATGTGGTCAGTGAGCCCTGTGGTCCGGACCTGAGGGTGGCCTCTAGGAGCTGACAGTGACCCCTGCTGATAGCCAGCAAGAAAATGAG
The DNA here is from genome assembly GCF_030020395.1 of Manis pentadactyla. Classification (NCBI taxonomy): domain Eukaryota; kingdom Metazoa; phylum Chordata; class Mammalia; order Pholidota; family Manidae; genus Manis; species Manis pentadactyla. Next base: position 34,266,856 of record NC_080034.1, on the reverse strand, counting down.
GACCTCAGTCATATGATCAGAAGAAATCGAATCCTGCCAACCACCAGTGAGCTTGATAGAGGACCCTGAGCCTCACCACAGCCTCTGCAGACACTTAATTTCAGCCTGGTGAGACCCTGAGCAAATAATACAGCTATGCTATGCCTGGACTTCTGACTACAGAAACTGAGAAATAATAAATGGCTGTTGTTTTATGCTCTAACTTTGTGGTACATTGTTACACATCAATAAAAAACTAATACAAAGGCTATTAGACCCAAAGTTGACTTTTTATCAAAAATATCTTCCCACCTCCTGTTCTAAAATAAAATTCAGAGATTTAGAACCTGCTAAACACTTTTTTAAATGCATTGGCTATAATATAAAGGAGAAATTACAGGAAAATGATTATAAAATAACATACCTCAACTGCATTAGAAAACAAAATACCCCTATAAGTTGTCAAAATGCCCTCTAAAGGGAGGTTCAACATCCACTGAGAACCTCTGCTTGCCAGGATCATGTATTTAGAACACATTGGCTCCAAATCTGGAGAATATTTAATCTTAAAATACCTAATATTTGCTAATTTTCTTTATATAGCACTGTTGTAAAGCATGTCTTTGAAAGTCACACTACCATATTTTTATCCTAACCTTTTTACAAAATGGAGTTAAGAAAGTTTGAAAGCCTCATAATTTCCTTTTTCCCTCCTCCTCCTCAATTATTATGTACTCACTGGGCACATGATACTGTTCCTTGAAATTAATTTCCACAATTAAATAGATCTTTAAAGCTTCTAATTCATTTCCCAACTCTCATTTTTCAGATGTGAACAGAGAATCACCATCATCTAGTGGCTCATTATACACACTATACAATACTTCACCCCTGCTGTGAAGCTAGCCATAGTAAATACATTTTGTTGCCTTAATCAAGATTTATGATAATGTAATAATGTAATTTTTAAAGGCCACATGCCAAAGTACTTCCTAAATTAATAAAAATTCTTAGCACTTAACCTATAACACACTTTAAAATCATCACACAATCTTGCAGGTAGCAATTTGTCCATGTGCCCAGGGCTAGTAACAATTGATGGAGAGCCTGTCACTGAGCCTATTTACTTGATTGATTTTACAGTAGCCTTCTAAGGCTACATACATAATGGGTAGTCACTCTGTGATGGGAAAATAAATTATTTAGTCTGGACAACCTGACAGTGCCACTATTAAGTTATTAATTCACCAAGAAGGGAGAAATTCCAAGAAGAGACTTTTTTTCATGCCCAAATAGCAACACTATTAGTAAATATTCACAGAATCCTAGAACCCTAGAGCTGAAAAGGACTTAAGGATCATAACCATGGCTTTTTACAGATAAGGAAACTGAGAAACTTGTCAAAGGTCACAGCCAAATCAGTGACAGAACCTGTGATAAGGAGAATAAGGATATAGGATCCCAATTTCTCACTTAGAAAATAGGAATAATCCCACCCCCAATAAGGAGAAATAAGGCTATAGGATCCCAATTTTCCCATTTAGAAAATGGGGATAATCCCACCCCCAATGGCTATAAGGATGAGGATACAATAAAATAAAACACATGAAGGATATAGTATAATGCCTGACAGCCACTCCATAACCATTGTTTTCCTTCCTAGGGTTTCCTCCACCGATCTCTCCCATCACTTTATCTTTTATTTTTTTGCCAAAATATCATTTAGGACGATGTACTTTGAAGATGATTTTCTAACATATATATTGCATTGGCAACAAATCAAATCAAATTACAGCCCATTTGGGAAAAGACAGACTCATCAGGAAGCTACAAAGGAAGCAGCTGACCAACTCTCAGGAGATGAGTCTACATTCCCCAAAGTTTCAAGAAGTTACAATTTGTTGGACTGAGCTAAACCAGCGTCCCCAAGGTTGACAGTATGCAGAATTTAGAGCTAGTTGTTTAACTTTGTACTTCACACATACTTTCTAATTCCTTTTTCAGTTTTTATTCAAACTTTTCATAAGATCATACCCCTGGATTCCTCTAACCTCCAATTCACTCCTTGAACCCACTGAAGTCTATTACCCCACCACTCCACTGAAATCACTCTTACCAAGGTCATCAGGGACTCTTAATTGGAATACCCAAGATTTGCTTTTCCATTCTTACCTTCCTGCATCTTGCTGCATGTCACATTATTGGACATAACCTGAAATTCTACTCCCTTAGCCTCTGTGACACTCTTGTCTGGGTCTCTTGTTTTCCTACTGTCTCCTCAAGAGTTATGTTTCCTAGGGCTCTGCATTCCGGGTGAGTAACTTATTTATATCCTCCTGGTTTCAGCTTCCAAATCTCTATCTCTAGGCCAGACCTCTACTCTGACTTCAGATTTATATGTGTAGATTCATATGCCTGCAATGTGATTCTACTGCATGTCTTCAAATCAACATATTTAGCACCCAACTAATCTTCTCTTAATCCCTATCTCCTCCAGTGTCCTTTACCTTAATATATGGTATCACCATACAGTAATTCATGCTAAAAACCCCTAAGTCTCCCTTGATTCATTCCTCTTCCTGACCCGACCGTATCTAATCAACTAAGTCTTCTAATTTCACCTCCTAAAGATTCCTCTAATCCAGCTCTCCTGTGCCTATGTAATAATTTGTATTCAGGTTTCAGTAATCTCTCACCTGAACTACTTCAACAGCTTCCCATCTCCCTACCTCCCATTCTGTGCTCCTTAATTCCATCTGTCTAAAATGAAGACTACTGCCCTGCTCAACACTTTTTAAATGATTTCCAATTTCTTGAGTCAGACCTTTGAATTTAGGAATCCCATCTGTATTTGTTAGACATGGCCTTGAATAAGTTACTCAACTTGTCGGTGCTTCCGTATTTTCACTTGTTAATGTCCCAGAGGATTAAAGGAGATGATAACTATAAAGCACTAAATACAGTTCCTTGCATAGTAAGTGGTTAACAAATAGTAGCTAGCAGTGATGACATTATTAATACAATTGTAATAATTGTACTGTATTATGGTCACTGGGCTGGTCATAGACAGGGCATACACAGCCCTCCTTGAAATGACCCTTGCATACCACACTAGCCTCCTCTGGAAGGATGCCCTCTCATCTTATGCTTCAGCAATATCAAACTTAGAAACCACTTGCCATCTCTTGCCAAAAACATAGTCCCTTCACCCCCTGAATAAGTAAAGCCTTATTCTTTGGGTCTAATGAGGTGTCATCTTGACCAGGAAGCCTTCTCTGAATACCGGAGCTTATTAAGATGTTTCCTTGGAAGTACTGATAGACAGCTAAGTATTCATGGCATATAAATTCTAAGCTAATAGTCTTCTGGATATATTTCTATCACAGCACTTACCACTTTATATTACAAATATCTACCTTTAAATCTACCTCCCCTACTAGATTATTAATTCTTTGTAGACAGGAAATAGAAATTATTCTCCTTTGTACCCACAGCATTTAATATAACCTAGCAGGAAGTCATAATATAACCTAGCAGGAAGTCTACACATGCTTGCATGGATGAAAGAGCTGTGGGAATCTCCTCCCCAATTCCACCTCAATTAAATCAGTTCTTACCATAAAGGAGTCACATCACACTCAAATTTAACTTATATAAATTCAACTACTTATATGAAAGGAGTTAGAAATAGTTGGAGTTACCCACCATTCCCAATGAATGGCTATATGCTCCTTGCTGTAATTAAGCCTAAAACAGAAGGTATGAGTGATTTTAGAAGTTTCACAATCACTGATCAGTAAGTGGAGTCAGTGAAGAATTCACTGAAGGCCCTACAGAAAAAGAGAGGTAGAGAACTGGTAGAACTCTGATCCCACCTTACAGGAATTAACCCTTTCTTAAAAACTCTCAAGAGGGTGATGTCTCCAGATCAAAAGAATTTAATAACCACTGAAATAAACAGTACACAATTACTTCAGTAGTTAAAGCGTATATATGTTAATGTTTAGGTAATTAAACCTTTGATGCCTTGAGGAGTGACAGAACAGTAGAGAAAGCAATCAATGAAAACAATGCAACTGCACACAACAGTATTATTATCACTGAAGAGCAAGCTAAGCTCCTGAAAGAACTCTACCAAACCACCAGTTAGTAACATCAAGGACAGCTCCACAGGGCTGCTTTTGAGGCAAGCTTTTGAAATGCCTAGCAATGGTGGCAAGTCATGAAGTGAGGTGTTGAGTCAAAATAGGACTGTCAAATAAAACTTCTACTAAAATTAATTTCTCATAATCCAAATTAGCTTATTTGGGGAAAAGCCTGCATTACAAAAACTGTGACATGATACTCCGTAGGACTAAACGATCTTCCAAAGAAAATGCTGACAATACTTGAGTTTCACATTTTGTCCTGACTTTTGGATATAACCACTAATCCCACTTCCTCCCCAACTATGTGACTCCGCTATAGTCTCTGCTATTGCCACCGTCTGTAAGAACAGATAAACCACTCTGCTGGCAGCTGGAGCCATGGGATTACACTTGAATCCCCATGGGATTCAAATCTTGACTTGATTAGTTTCACAGCCAGCATTTAAAACAAGTACCCTAGCACCCAGTATCCCAAAGAAAGAGATGTCCAGTTCTGCTTGAGCTAGCACAGACCAAGGACCTATAAGAAAAAGCAGGTGCTGTGAGGAAAGAAAGTCCATGCAGCTCTTTCTCACTCAGCCTTAGGGGACCTTAACCTTAACTGTGCCTTAGTAGATTACCCGATATCCCTGCGACTCTTTATAAGATATCATTTCTACTCCTCCTTCACTACACTATAAACTCCTTGAGGGCAGGAACTAGGTCATAATGTTAATGGCAGAATTATCAAAACTGTCTCATCCATTAATCTCCTTGGCAAAGAATCATAAAGTACTGCTTCATGATAGCACAGGTTTTCCTAGTGAGTAAAAACTGTCTAAAACTGGTATGAGCTGCTTTATAAATAAATGAAATGTCCATCGAAAAAGGACTTAGTTTATCTGTTTAAAGTATTTATTATTTTTAAAAAGTAAAATCATGACACATACAAACATAAAACAGGCCAAAGATTTTATTTATCTCATTAATTAATGAAGCATCCAGTATGATATTATAATTGGTTCAAAGGAGACATTATGGAACACATATATATGCACAAAGGCTTTCTGGAATTTTTTTACAAATAGATGCAAAACTGGTCAATATCCCCAGAAAAGCATTCAATTGCATTCCACTGGACAAATCATTTGTATTTCTACAGACAAGAATAATTTGCATTACTATCAGTTTCCTACAATTTACAGAACTATAAAGCAGCTCAAAAACAATGAAAAGTACAGATAACCTGGAAGAGTACACTAGATGGGACAGTCAGTAATCTTTCATGCCTATGTCACAGTCTCACCATTTGTCCTGACAACATCCAAACAATGGAATATTAAGCAGCTGCTAAAGTGAATGAGGCAACCTTTTCTGGCATTAATGTGGACAAGCCTCCAAGATATAATGAGAAAAAGGCAAGATGTAGCACAATGTGATAGGTGACATTTATGTTTAAGAATAAAGAATAAACATAAGAATATGCCATATATACACAGAATATTTCTGAAAAGATATAGAGGAACCTTAATTACTTTTAATCATCCCTGGTGGAATGGAAACCTCCATGAATGGGAGCAGATACCTGCCTATTTTATTCACTCCTCCCTCCCCAAACACTATAAAGTGCCTGGTATTTTAGTGACATTCAATAAAAATTTGATGAATAAATTAATGAATCAGTGTGGCAAAAGCTTCCAGATGGAGGAACTGGATGTCTGTGGGCTAAGGATGAAAGGAAGTCCGCTGTATACCCCTTTGTATTTTTAAATTTTGCACCATGTCTATATATTATCTCCTTAAAAAATTCTTTTTAAAAAGAGGTAATGAGTTGATGTTACAAAGGGGATTTCTTCATTAAGCTGCCTTCTAACTCTAGGACTTGAGTAAGGTACCGAAAAATATAGTATAATTAGCAGGCTTGGTGTAAGTGATGCTTGTATTGTTAATAAAAGGCTCAAAAATAAATAGAAATATGTAATTGCTTTAGTCACCTTAGAAAAGTTTAATGCTATCTATTTAATTTGAAGATCTGCATAACATATGACTCAGCAATTCTACTCTAACATAAGGTAAATGTGTTCATGAGCATGTACAAGAATGTCACAGCTAAAACACAAAACAGACCCTAGAAACAACTCAAATGTCCATCAGAAGCAGAAAGGATAGGTAATTAGTGTAGTCATGAATACAATACAACATAGCAGTGAAAATGGACAGAATTAGCTATATGCAACAAGATAGATAAATCTCACAAATGTAATATTAACCTAAAGAAACCAAACACTAAGAATACATACATATGGACTGTAATGGGGTATGTGGTGGGGAATTGATAATGGGGGGAATCTAGTAACCACAATGTTGCTCATGTATTGTATATTAATTACACCAAAAATAAAAAAGAATTCACACATATGATTTCATTTATATAAAGTTCAAAAAGAGGCAAAATAACCTACACAGGATAAAAAAAATTTTTTTTTAAATCAAGGAAGTGGAGAGATGAGAAGAAGGCGGCCTGAGTAGGGTGGGGGAAATCTCCTCCCAAAACCATATATATTTTTTAAATACAGCAAATACAACTATTCCTAAAAGAGAGACCAGAAGATACAGTACAACAGCCAGGTTACATCTACATCCGTGAGAACTCAGCATACCACAAAAAGGGTAAGATACAAAGCCATGACCCGGCGGGACCTCAGCACCCCCCTCACCCCAGCTCACCGGCGGGAGGAAAAGAATCAGAGTGGGGAGGGAGTGGAAGCACAAGACTGAAAAATAACCAGACCTGGCAATCTGCATGGGGAGCACAGACACACATTGCATGGTGTACTGGATATTAGAGAAACGGAAAAGTAAAATCCGAGACAGAGACTGTGAGCAGGTCCCCACAGCAGGCTCCCCTGGAACAAAAAAAAAGCGGATGCTTTAAAAGTCTTAAAGGGACAAGGGTATAACAGGTAGACAAAATCATCATGGCACACTCAGCCCAGCAGGCTGGGAATCTTAAGAAACTTCAGGCGCCCTAACCCCTGGGTGGTAACGCACCTCTGAAGCTCCTCACAGTGATAAACAGCCTGCCATTCATTCCCCTCCACCAGCACTGCAATAAAACTGGCTGACCTGCCACTGCTGCGGATTAGCTGGGGAGCAGGACTGCCCACAGCAACCACACAGAGTTTTCTCCCAGCGCGTAACTAACCAGGCCAGACACAGAGGCTGCCCCCAGCATGCAGGCACCTGGCACAGGCAGAGGAAGACGGGGCAAAGTCTGGAAGGGATGAATGGGCGCCGTTCTTGCAGGAAAACATAGCCGGCGCACCTGTCACCCCCAGCAGTGCCCTAGGCCATCCCGAGGGCCACCAGGCCTACGGCAGCTCAGGGAATTAACCCAGAGACTCCTCCCTGTGTGTGGATAACCAGCACAGGCAGCAGAGAAGGGTGAGGTGACCAAAAAGCAGGAAGGGACTTTGTTCTTCTACCTGACACATGCTCCACTTGCTGGCAATCACTTCTATCGCCATGAAAAGGCAGAAGAACCTGGTCCAGTCCGAAAACACTCAAACAACACCAGAGAGAGGGCCTGGCAACATAGATATAACCAATATTCCTGAAAAAGAATTCAAAATAAAAGTCATAACCATGCTGATGGAGCTGTAGAGAAATATGCAAGAGCTAAGGGATGAAGTCCAGAGGGAGACAAATGAAACAATCTATAGAAGGACTTAAGAGCAGACTGGATGAGGTGCAAGAGACTGTTGATGGAACAGCAATCAGAGAACAGGAATACAGAGAAGCTGAGGCAGAGAGAGATAAAAGGATCTCTACGAATGAAAGAATATTAAGAGAACTATGTGACCAATCCAAATGAAACAATATTTGCATTACAGGGGTAAGAGAAGAAAATGAGAGAGAAAAAGGAATAGAAAGTGTCTCTGAAGAAATAATGGCTGAAAACTTCCCCAGGCTGGGGAAGTAAATAGTCTCTCAGACCATGGAAGCCCACAGATCTCCAAACACAAAGGAACCAGGGAGGACAACACCAAGACATATAATAATTAAAATGGCAAAGATCAAAGACAAAGACAGGGTATTAAAGGCAACCAGAAAGAGAAAAAAGATCACCTACAAAGAAAAACCCATCAGGCTATCATCAAACTTCTCAACAGAAACCTTACAGGCCGGAAGAGAATGGCATGATATATTCAATGCACTGAAACAGAAGGGCCTTGAACCAAGAGTAATGTATACAGCAACATTATCATTTAAATTTGAAAGAGGGATTAAACAATTTCCAGATAAGCAAAAGCTGAGGGAATTTGCCCCCCACAAACCACCTGTACAGGGTATGTTCAAGGAACTGCTCTGGATGAAAGCACTCCTAAGGCTAAACAGATGTCACCAGAGAAAATAAAATCACAGCAAAGAAAGCAGATCAACCAAATATTAACTAAAGGCAAAAAATAAAATCAGCTATTAACAAAACCAGTCAAGGGAAACACAAAAGACAACAGAATAAAACACCTAACATATAAACAGTGGAGGAGGAAGAATAAGAAGGGAGAGAAATAAAGAATCATCAGAGGTGTCTATAATAGTGTAATAAGTGAGTTAAAGTTAGTTAGATAGTAAAGGACTACCTTTGAACCTCTGGTAACCACCAATCCAAAGCCTGCAATGGCAATAAGTACATATCTATCGATAATCACCCTAAATGTAAATGGACTGAATGCATCAATCAAAAGACACAGAGTAACAGAATGGGTTAAAAAGCAACACCCATCTATATGCTATTTACAAGAGACTAACCTCAAACCCAAAGATATACACAGACTAAAAGTGAAGGGATGGAAAAAGATATTTCACGCAAACAATAGGGAGAAAAAAGCAGGTGTTGCAGTACTTGTATCAGACAAAACAGACTTCAAAACAAAGAAAGTCACAGGAGATAAAGAAGGACATTACATAATGATAAAGGGGGCAGTCCAAAGAGGATATAACCATTATAAATACATATGCACCCAACACAGGAGCACTGACATATGTGAAACAAATACTAACAGAAATAAACGAGGAAATAAAATGCAATGCACTCATTTTAGGAGACTTTAACATGCCACTCAATCCAAAGGACAGACCAACCCGACAGAAAATAAGTAGGGACACAGAGGACAGATCAACCCGACAGAAAATAAGTAGGGACACAGAGGACAACACACTAGAACAGATGGACCTAACAGACATCTAAAGAACTCTACACCCAAAAGCAGCAGGTTATACATTCTTCTCAAGTGCACATGGAACATTTTCCAGAAGAGACCACATACTAGGCCACAAAAAGAGCCTCAGCAAATTTAAACAGATTGAGATTCTACCAACCAACGTTTCAGATCACAGAGGTATAAAACTAGAAACAAATTGTACAAAGAAAACAAAAAGGCTCACAAACACATGGAGGCTTAACAACATGCTCCTAAATAATCAATGGATCAACGACCAAATTAAAATAGAGATCCAGCAATATATGGAGACAAATAACAACAACACCACAATGCCCCAACTTATGTGGGATGCAGCGAAAGCAGTTCTAAAAGAAAAGTATATAGCAATCCAGGCCTATTTAAAGAAGGAAGAACAATCCCAAATGAATAGTCTAAAGTCACTATTACTGAAACTAGAAAAAGAAGAAAAAAAGAGGCCCAACGTCAGCAGAAAGAGGGACATAATAAAGGTCACAGAAGAAAAAAATGAAATTGAGAAGAATAAAATAGAAAAAAATCAATGAAACCAAGAGCTGGTTCTTTGAGAAAATAAACAAAATAGATAAACTCCTAGCCAGAATTATTAAGAGAAAAAGCTAATCTACACCCATAAGCAGAATCAGAAATGAGAAAGGAAAATTCACAATGGACACCACAGAAACACAAAGAATTATTAGAGAATACTATGAAAATCTATATGATAACAAGCTGGATAACCTAGAAGAAATGGACAACTTCCTAGAAAAATATGACCTTCCAAGACTGACCAAAGAAGAAACAGAAAATCTAAACAGACCAATTGCCAGCAATGAAACTGAATTAGTAATCAAAAAGCTATCCAAGAACAAAACACCTGGGCTACATGGATTCACCGCTGAGTTTTAGCAGACATTTAAAGAAGACATGATACCCATTCTCCTTAAAGTTTTCCAAAAAATAGAATAGGAGGGAATACTTCCAAACTCATTCTATGAAGCCAGCATCACTCTAATATCAAAACCAGGCAAACATCCCACCAAAAGGAAAATTACAGACCCATATCCCTGATGAACATAGATGCAAAAATACTCAACAAAATATTAGCAAACCGAATTCAAAAATACATCAAGAGGAGGGAGGGGGGAAAGATGGTGGCGTGAGTAGAGCAGCGGAAACCTCCTCCCAAAACCACATATATCTGAAAATATAACAAAGACAACCCTTCCTAGAAAAAAGACCAGAGGACACAGGACAATATCAAGACCACATCCGCACCTGAGAGAACCCAGCGCCTCGCGAAGGGGTAAGATACAAGCCCCGGCCCGGCGGGAGCCGAGCACCCATCCCCCCAGCTCCCAGGGGGAGAAGAATAGGCAGAGTGGGAGGGAGACGGAGCCCAGGACTGCCGAACACCCAACCCCAGGCATCCGGGTCAGAGTGCAGACACAGTACGTGCCCAAGGGGCCCTGGATACTAGGGAAACAGGGCAGCAAGAACAGTGAGCTGGCACTGGAGGCCGGGTGCCGGAGGACATAAGAAAAGCGAGCGACCATTTTTTTTTTTTTCGCTGTTTTGTTTTGGCGAGCGCTTTTTGGAAGTCTTAAAGGGATAGGGCCCCCAATACTAGGGAAACAGGGCAGCAAGACCAGTGAGCAGATGCCTGAGGCTGGCACTGGAGAATAAAGAAAAACAAGCGGCCACTTTTTTTTTTTTTTTAATTTAATTTTTTTTTTAATTTAATTTTTTTTTTTGTGGTCATTGTTTTGTTTTGCTGGGTGCTTTTTGGAAGTCTTAAAGGGGCAGGGTGGGACACTTAATCCAGAGGTAGGGAATCCGGGATCTCTGGGCACCCTAACCCCTGGGCTGCAGGGAGCAGGGAGGCCCCTTACGGAGATAAATAGCCTACAGGCCTCTCCCCCTCCAACGCGACTCCACCACTATGGAGCAGCGGCCCGAACCAGTCCATGCCCACAGCAACAGCGGAGATAAACTCCATAGCAGCCCAGAAGGAAGCAGAAACCCTGTCTGCGCACAGCAGCCCAGCACAAGCCACTAGAGGTCGCTGTTCTCCCAGGAGAGGAGGGCCACAAACCAACAAGAAGGGAAGTTCTTCCAGCCGTCACTCGTCCCAGCTCTGCAAACTATTCCTATCACCATGAAAAGGCAAAGCTACAGGCAGACAAAGATCACAGAGACAACACCGGAGGAGACAGACCTAACCAGTCTTCCTGAAAAAGAATTCAAAATAAGAATCATAAACATGCTGACAGAGATGCAGAGAAATACGCAAGAGAAATGGGATGAAGTCCGGAGGGAGATCACAGATGCCAGAAAGGAGATTGCAGAAATGAAACAAACTCTGGAAGGGTTTATAAGCAGAATGGATAGGATGTAAGAGGCCATTGATGGAATTGAAACCAGAGAACAGGAACGCATAGAAGCTCACAGAGAGAGAGATAAAAGGATCTCCAGGAATGAAACAATGTTAGGAGAACTGTGTGACCAATCCAAAACGAATAATATCCGTATTATAGGGGTTCCAGAAGAAGAAGAGAGAGGAAAAGAGATGGGAAGTACCTTAGAAGAAATAATTGCTGAAAACTTCCCCAAACTGGGGGAGGAAATAATCGAACAGACCATGGAAATACACAGAACCCCCAACAGAAAGGATCGAAGGAGGACAACACCAAGACACATAATAATTAAAATGGCAAAGATCAAGGACAAAGAAAGAGTTTTAAAGGCAGCTAGAGAGAATAAGGTCACCTATAAAGGGAAACCCATCAGGCTAACATCAGACTTCTCGACAGAAACCCTACAGGCCAGAAGAGAATGGCATGATATATTTAATACAATGAAACAGAAGGGCCCTGAACCAAGGATACTGTATCCAGCACGACTATCATTCAAATATGATGGTGGGATTAAACAATTCCCAGACAAACAGAAGCTGAGGGAATTTGCTTCCCACAAACCACCTCTACAGAACATCTTACAGGGACTGCTCTAGATGGGAGCACTCCTAGAAAGAGCACAGCACAAAACACCCAACATATGAAGAATCGAGGAGGAGGAATAAGAAGGGAGAGAAGAAAAGAATCTCCAGACAGTGTATATAACAGCTCAATAAGCGAGCTAAGTTAGGCAGTAAGATACTAAACAGGCTAACCTTGAACCTTTGGTAACCACGAATTTAAAGCCTGCAATGGCAATAAGTACATATCTTTCAATAGTCACCCTAAATGTTAATGGGCTGAATGCACCAATCAAAAGACATAGAGTAATAGAATGGATAAAAAAGCAAGATCAATCTATATTCTGCTTACAAGAAACTCACCTCAAACCCAAAGGCATGTACAGACTAAAAGTCAAGGGATGGAAAAACATATTTCAAGCAAACAACAGCGAGAAGAAAGCAGGGGTTGCAGTACTAATATCAGACAAAATAGACTTCAAAACAAAGAAAGTAACAAGAGATAGAGAAGGTCACTACATAATGATAAAGGGCTCAGTCCAACAAGAGGGTATAACCATTCTAAATACATATGCACCCAACACAGGAGCACCAGCATATGTGAAACAAATACTAACAGAACTAAAGGGGTAAATAGACTGCAATGCATTCATTCTAGGAGACTTCAACACACCACTCACCCCAAAGGATAGATCCACTGGGCAGAAAATAAGTAAGGACACGGAAGCACTGAACAACACAGTAGAGCAGATGGACCTAATAGACATCTATAGAACTCTACATCCAAAAGCAACAGGATATACATTCCTCTCAAGTGCACATGGAACATTCTCCAGAATAGACCACATACTAGGCCACAAAAAGAGCCTCAGAAAATTCCAAAAGATTGAAATCCTACCAACCAACTTTTCAGACCACAAAGGCATAAAACTAGAAATAAACTGTACAAAGAAAGCAAACAGGCTCACAAACACATGGAGGCTTAACAACAACACACTCCTAAATAATCAATGGATCAATGACCAAATCAAAATGGAGATCCAGCAATATATGGAAACAAATGACAACAACACCACTAAGCCCCAACTTCTGTGGGATGCAGCAAAAGCAGTCATAAGAGGAAAGTATATAGCAATCCAGGCATATTTTAAAAAGGGAGAACAAACCCAAATGAATGATCTAATGTCACAATTATCGAAATTGGAGAAAGAAGAACAAATGAGGCCTAAGGTCAGCAGAAGGAGGGACATAATAAAGATCAGAGAAGAAATAAATAAAATTGAGAAGAATAAAACAACAGCAAAAATCAATGAAACCAAGAGCTGGTTCTTCGAGAAAATAAACAAAATAGATAAGCCTCTAGCCAGACTTATTAAGAAGAAAAGAGAGTCAACACAAATCAACAGTATCAGAAACGAGAAAGGAAAAATCACGACGGACCCCACAGAAATACAAAGAATTATTAGAGAATACTATGAAAACCTATATGCTAACAAGCTGGGAAACCTAGGAGAAATGGACAACTTCCTAGAAAAATACAACGTTCCACGATTGACCCAGAAAGAAACAGAAAATCTAAACAGACCAATTACCAGCAACGCAAATGAAGCGGTAATCAAAAAACTACCAAAGAACAAAACCCCTGGGCCAGATGGATTTACCTCGGAATTTTATCAGACATACAGGGAAGACATAAAACCCATTCTCCTTAGAGTTTTCCAAAAAAAAGAGGAGGAGGGGATACTCCCAAACTCATTCTATGAAGCTAACATCACCCTAATACCAAAACCAGGCAAAGACGCCACCAAAAAAGAAAACTACAGACCAATATCCCTGATGAACATAGATGCAAAACTACTCAACAAAATATTAGCAAACTGAATTCAAAAATACATCAAAAGGATCATACACCATGACCAAGTGGGATTCATCCCAGGGATGCAAGGATGGTACAACATTCGAAAGTCTATCAACATCATCCACCACATCAACAAAAAGAAAGACAAAAACCACATGATCATCTCCATAGATGCTGAAAAAGCATTTGACAAAGTTCAACATCCATTCATGATAAAAACTCTCAGCAAAATGGGAATAGAGGGCAAGTACCTCAACATAATAAAGGCCATCTATGATAAACCCACAGCCAACATTATATTGAACAGCGAGAAGCTGAAAGCATTTCCTCTGAGATCGGGAACTAGACAGGGATGCCCACTCTCCCCACTGTTATTTAACATAGTACTGGAGGTCCTAGCCACGGCAATCAGACAAAAAAAAAAATACAAGGAATCCAGATTGGTAAAGAAGAAGTTAAACTGTCACTATTTACAGATGACATGATACTGTACATAAAAAACCCTAAAGATTCCACCCCAAAACTACTAGAACTGATATCGGAATACAGCACAGTCACAGGACACAAAATCAACACACAGAAATCTGTGGCTTTCCTATACACTAACAATGAACCAACAGAAAGAGAAATCAGGAAAACAACTCCATTCACAATTGCATCAAAAAAAATAAAATACCTAGGAATAAACCTAACCAAAGAAGTGAAAGACTTATACTCTGAAAACTACAAGTCACTCTTAAGAGAAATTAAAGGGGACACTAACAGATGGAAACTTATCCCATGCTCGTGGCTAGAAAGAATTAATATTGCCAAAATGGCCATCCTGCCCAAAGCAATATACAGATTTGATGCAATCCCTATGAAACTACCAGCAACATTCTTCAATGAACTGGAACAAATAATTCAAAAATTCATATGGAAACACCAAAGACCCCGAATAGCCAAAGCAATCCTGAGAAAGAAGAATAAAGTAGGGGGTTCTCACTCCCCAACTTCAAGCTCTACTATAAAGCCATAGTAATCAAGACAATTTGGTACTGGCACAAGAGCAAAGCCACAGACCAATGGAACAGACTAGAGAATCCAGACATTAACCCAGACATATATGGTCAATTAATATTTGATAAAGGAGCCATGGACATACAATGGCGAAATGACAGTCTCTTCTACGGATGGTGCCGGCAAAACTGGACAGCTACATGTAGGAGAATGAAACTGGACCATTGTCTAACCCCATACAAAAAAGTAAACTCAAAATGGATCAAAGACCTGAATGTAAGTCATGAAACCATTAAACTCTTGGAAGAAAACATAGGCAAAAACCTCTTAGACATAAACATGAGTGACCTCTTCTTGAATATATCTCCCCGGGCAAGGAAAACAACAGCAAAAATGAACAAGTGGGACTATATTAAGCTGAAAAGCTGCTGTACAGCAAAGGACACCATCAATAGAACAAAAAGGAACCCTACACTATGGGAGAATATATTTGAAAATGACACATCCAATAAAGGCTTGACAACCAGAATACATAAAGAGCTCACACGCCTCAACAAACAAAAAACAAATAACCCAATTAAAAAATGGGCAGAGGAACTGAACAGACAGTTCTCCAAAAAAGAAATACAGATGGCCAACAGACACATGAAAAGATGCTCCACATCGCTAATTATCAGAGAAATGCAAATTAAAACTACAATGAGGTATCACCTCACACCAGTAAGGATGGCTGCCATCCAAAAGACAAACAACAACAAATGTTGGCGAGGCTGTGGAGAAAGGGGAACCCTCCTACACTGCTGGTGGGAATGTAATTTAGTTCAACCATTGTGGAAAGCAGTATGGAGGTACATCAAAATGCTCAAAACAGACCTACCATTTGACCCAGGAATTGCACTCCTAGGAATTTACCCTAAGAATGCAGCAATCAAGTATGAGAAAGATCAGTGCACCCCTATTTTTATCGCAGCACTATTTACAATAGCCAAGAATTGGAAGCAACCTAAATGCCCATCGATAGATGAATGGATAAAGAAGATGTGGTACATATACACAATGGAATACTACTCAGCCATAAGAAAAGGGCAAATCCTACCATTTGCAGCAACATGGATGGAGCTGGAGGGTATTATGCTCAGTGAAACAAGCCAAGCGGAGAAAGAGAAATACCAAATGATTTCACTTATCTGTGGAATATAAGAACAAAGGAAAACTGAAGGAACAAAACAGCAGCAGAATCACAGAACTTAAGAATGGACTAACAGGTACCAAAGGGAAAGGGACTGGGGAGGATGGGTGGGTAGGGAGAGATAAGGGGGGGAGATGTAGGGGGGTATTAAGATTAGCATGCATGGGGGGTAGGAGAAAAGAGAGGGCTGTACAACACAGAGAAGGCAAGTAGGGATTCTACAACATTTTGCTATTCTGATGGACAGTGACTGTAAAGGGGTTTATGGGGGGACCTGGTATAGAGGAGAGCCTAGTAAACATAATATTCGTCATGTAAGTGTAGATTAGTGATACCAAAAAAAAAAAAAGGGCAGTTCTTGTGTGGTAACCTCCAATGTGTTCTACACAAGGGTATAAAGGGCATATAAAAGTGTAGGCAAAGGGTCTGTTTGTGTTTATACAGAGGATCAAAGCCTAATTGGCCTACCCCGAAAATGAACTAAGATACAATATGAAAAAGAACTTCCAACATCAGCACTCTCTGGAAGACTCATGCCAGAAGATGATCAGCAAAAAACCCCAACAAAGATCCACGCACTGCTACAGCTGTAGATGCACTCATCCCTCCAGTTCCTGGACTTGCCATGGGAATGAGGAAGGAGATATCTAAGCTGGCCTCTGCATACAGTAAAACAACATATTTGACTGGATCTATACTGTTGGAACTCAATCAAGAATTAGGAGAAGTGCAAATTGTAGCGCTCCAAAACCTTACAACTACAGACTATTTACTGTTAAAAACACATAAGGGATGTGAACATTCCCCAGGAATGGGTTGTTTTAATTTGTCTGATTTCTCTCAGACTGTTCAAGTTCAGTTGGACAATATCCACCATATCATAGATAAGTTTTCACAAATGCCTAAGGTGCCTAACTGGTTTTCTTGGTTTCACTGGAGATGGCTGGTAATTACAGGTATGCTTTGGTTATGTAACTATACTCCTATTATGTTAATGTGTGTGCGCAATTTAAGTAGTAGCTTAAAACCTATACATGCTGAAGTTACTCTACAAGAAGATATGTCAAAGAAATAATCAATCTTCCCATGTTTTCTGCCGCCTGCTACTTCTATAACTTTTCTTCTTCCTTCCTAATTACAACCCTTAAATAGAATTCATGCCTCATATCAAATTTACCGAGTATCATAATTCTTCCAAGGGGTAAAGATACCTCAAGACAAATGCTGGGCATAGAAGCCACAGGGCATAAATATGCAAAGAAGTCAAAAGCTAACCTTTTCAAACAATAAGGCTTCT
The DNA here is from genome assembly GCF_030020395.1 of Manis pentadactyla. NCBI lineage: Eukaryota > Metazoa > Chordata > Mammalia > Pholidota > Manidae > Manis > Manis pentadactyla. Next base: position 34,249,190 of record NC_080034.1, on the reverse strand, counting down.
CTCTCACTTACCAACTTTACATTTCCCTGCATGGCCCCGGAAGATGACTGGTTAGCCAGAGACGGGTAAGATTCCTCAAGGGAGGAACAACCTAAGACAGGCACTGTCGCAGGGGGGTCATCAGGTGAGAAATTGGGCCTCAAGAAATCTTCTGCAAACGTGGATGTTTTATTGCCCTTATCTAGCTTGGATTAACACATAGTCAACAGGCACACACCTGATCATCTACATTTGCTCTCTTACAACACTAAACTATGTTTTCTACCTTTATCCTGTATCTACCTACCACTTCAGCATTTTATTAAAAATAATAATAATAAAGAGAGAAATGTGGTATCCACATATAAATCAAGTATAAAAATCAAATGAGTATTCATATTTGAACTGTTTATAGTTCATAATGCATGAGCAAAACCAAAAGTTTCTGTGATGACTGCCCTTGTACTGTTCACCATGTAACTTATTCACTATGTAAGAATTTGTTCTCCATGTAAGAACTTGTTTGTTATGCCTCAGAAGATTGGAGACTGACGAAAATTAGGCTTGGGGTGGATTAATGATTGTGCATTGAGCATTGACTCCCCTACACAGAATTTTATTGTTGTTAACAACCATTTGATCAATAAATATGAGAGATGCCCTCACAAAAAAAAAAAAATGTACACACTTCCAATTGTAAAATAAATAAGTAACCGGGATGTAATGTATAGCATAAGGAATATAGTCAAAATATTGTAACAACTTGGTATGGTGATAGCTGGTACCTAGAATTATCATGTATATAAATGTTGAATCACTATGTTGTACACCTGAAACTAATGTAATGTAATACTGTGTGTCAACTACCATTCAATAAAAAATAATTATCTACAAAAAAAAAAAAAAAAAGAAGCCTGCCCTTTGGTAGGATAAATGTTGACTATTAATATGATTTTTGTATTTATACATGCTTTAGGAATATCTCCAATTAAAATTTTCCTATGTTGCTATTTAAGCATCTTTACCAATTACATTATTTCAAAATCAAAAAAAAAAAAGAAATGGGCAGAGGATCTGAACAGACACTTATCCAAAGAACAAATTCAGATGGCCAACAGACACATGAAAAGATGCTCCACATTGCTAATCATCAGAGAAATGCAAATTAAAACCAGAATGAGATATCACATCATGCCAGTAAGGATGGCCAACATACAAAAGATAAACAACAACAAATGTTGGCAAGGATGTGGAGAAAGGGGAACCCTCCCACACTGCTGGTGGGAATGTAAATTAGTTCATCCATTGTGGAAAACAGTATGGAGGTTCCTCAAAAAACTCAAAACAGAACTACCATTTAACCGAGGAATTCCACTCCTAGGAATTTACCCGAAGAATGCAGCAGCTCAGTTTGAAAAAGACATATGCACCCCTATGTTTATCGCAGCACTATTTACAATAGCTAAGAAATGGAAGCAACCTAAGTACTTATCAGTAGATGAATGGATAAAGAAGATGTGATACATATACACAATGGAATATTATTCAGCCATAAGAAGAAAACAAATCCTACCATTCGCAACAACATAGATGGAGCTAGAGGGTAGTATGCTCAGTGAAATAAGCCAGGCAGAGAAAGACAAGTATCAAATGATTTCACTCATCTGTGCAGAATAAGAATAAAGAAAGAACTGAAGGAACAAAACAGCAAACTCACAGAACCCAAAAATGGACTAACAGTTACCAAAGGGAGAGGGACTGGGGAGGATGGGTGGGGAGGAAGGGATAAGGGGGAAAAGGGGCATTATGATTAGCACACATGGTGTGGGAGGGGGGTGCACGGGGAAGGCAGTACAACACAGAGAAGACAAGTAGTGATTCTATAGCATCTTACTATGCTGATGGACAGTGACTATAATGGGGTATGTGGTGGGGACTTGATAATGGGGGGAGTCTAGTAACCATAATGTTGCTCATGTAATTGTACATTAACGATACCAAAAGAAAAAAAAATCAAGGAAGTAATACTATAAACAGGACAGTGGAAAAGACTGTCTTTGGGAAGGGGCCCTGAGGGGCTCTGGGTACCAGCAGTGTTTTGTTTCTTAACCTGAGTGGAGATATATTGGATGTTACTTTAAAATAATTCATTAAGCTGGACATTTTTGTTCCATTGTAAAATAGGTGAAGGGGGAAAATAATTTAGTGAGAAAGTTTGATATCTCAGTCTGAGTTATGGTGACATATAATAAATAATACATCTTTTTTAATTTTGAAAATAAAATATAAAAATATATAGACATTCTCTATGCATGCTAGAACCCAGGAAGAAGGAAGCATCAGTGTTTGTCTAAGATCATAGGCCAAACACTATGTTATGACTTACAGGACAAAAAAGAAAGACTAGGAGGGAAACAAACCAGTTTTCCTGCTTTTCTGAAGCACCTTGTATTTCTATCATCTTGGTTAAATTGTTCCTGCTTTTTCACAGCTTGTTCATTTGTTTTTCCATTTTTCTATCTATTAATTTCTTTAAAGTTACTTCTATAATTTTACAAATTCTGTGTCCATGGTTCTCAAACTTTAGATACCTGGAAGGCACAGTAAAACGCAGTTTCTGATTCAGGAGGTCTTGTGCGAGGCCCCAGAATTTCTACTTTGATCAAGTTATCAGGTGACTATTGCTAACCTAGAATTACTGCTCTGTAAGGATTTCAATGAAGATAAAAACAGTAGGAATGGAGAGGAGAAAATGAATATGAGGGATTCAGATTGAACATAAGCAAGGGAGGAGTTCAGGACACTCAGGTTTTGGCTTAGATGAATAATGTACCATTCATCAGGATAAGGAATGCAGAGGGAGGAAAAGCAAGTTTCATCTGGTAAGAAATTAATCAGAGGCTTGGAGAGTTTGAGTAAGAAAGCTTAAGAAAGGCACCTAACCTAAACTAAACAGGAAATGTAGACAGAAGCAGGAATGGAATGAGGCAACAAGTGGAAAGTACTCTAAATGTACCATGAAAACCTAAGAAACCCCATAAAAGTAAGGAGTTGACCTCCTCAAAATGGAATTTTATGCAGCTGTAAATAAGAACAAGAAAAATCTCTATGAACTGATATGGAGTGGTTACAGAACATTATTAAGTGTAAAAAGTAAAATGCAAAGAGTATCTATAGCACCTTTTGGGTAAGAAAGAGGAAAGAAGAAAATACAGATATATCTGGTTATTTGTGCAAAAAGATGCATAGGAATTATACAGCTGAGGCAATGAGTAGATTATCTACAGGTGGGTAGGTGGGAAGAGGGTGAAAAGGACAGAAGGAATACGGGGTGAACCTTCTGAGAAGGCATTTTGACTTTTGCAACCATGTTAATGTTTCACACACTAAAAAACGAGCAGTAAATAAAATAAAGATGTCTTGGAGGCAAGAGGATAACATGAAATACAGAGAATCAAATGAAACAAACTGTATTTCAAATGAATAATGTAACCACCCTGAAGGAGTACCATAATCCAAATACTTTTGAAAAGTATTTGTACTATATGGCTTCAGGCTAATTTTTACAAGATATGCTAAGCAAATATTGAATTCTAGTTAGTGGGTTTCATTTAATCAGAGGCATAGATTAGTAGTTTTGAACCTACTTTCTGAGTATACAAATAAACATACAATAAGGGAACCAAGTTTTCATGGTTGGAGAAGGAAGCTGCAAATAAGAAAAGGGAAATGGACAGAATAAACTCTGTGGTGTGGGACTGGTGTGAACTCAGGGGCTTGATACAGACAGAGATACACAAAAATAGATACAGATGTGTGTGGGGTACACACACAACCCACACAGCTCAGTTTACAGAGAGCAGAGAAGTAATGACATTCCTGACAGCTGTGAGCACACCAACCACTGAGATTTCAATTTCTAGACACAATTTTCCACTAAAGGTTCCCTGGAGCTGATACAGGGCAGGGGCAGGAAAAATACAAGATGAACCTGGACTACCTTGTACCAGAAAATAAGGAAGTACTCAAAGAATGATGGGGACTTATTAAAAAGACAGAAGCTAGCCTGACAGGGTTCCAATTGGTTGACTATGGGGCAATCTGAGTAAAAGAAATAAATAATGATAGGAGAGAATTATAATCCATTGAATAACATAAGAATCTGTGAGTTCATAATAATATTAATTAATTAATGGAGGAAAATCGCTAAAAAATGTAGAAGGAATGATGAACTTAGGAAATACTCATTCAGCAAAACTGATTCAGGAATGAACCATCAAATGGATGCCAAAACTAGTTGGTGAAAATTTAAGGAGTAACAGGATATTTATATAATCTCGAAGTATTTCCCTAGAAGACACTTACTACTTACAAAGGAAAAATAGTAACTTTACAGTGGAGAAACCAGGCAGAATCCCTCTTGACTAAACGATCAAAGTTAACACCATTAGTAATGGGGCAAGCTAACATGACTGGCCTCCTGAAATGAACACTGAGAAAAACACAGCATCTCTGGCATTCCTGCCCAAACTGCACTCTGGTCGACCTGACCATAAGGAAACACTAAAACCGCAAATGAGAGACATTCTATTTAAACACAAAGCAAAACACTGGCCTGTACTCAAATGTCAATGTCACAAACACAAGGTTGAGGAACTGTTCAGATTAAAGGAGAGCAGAGGAAAACAACTGAAGGCACTGCAGGGGCGGCTGTGTGCTTGTTTCTGCGTGCTGAGTTTTTGTGGTCCCTATTCACGGGTAAGCCAACTGGGACAAGGCCTGGAGATGAGATAACAGTATTGTGTTAATATTAATTTCCTGATTTTGATGATTTGATGGTTATAAAGAGAATTTTTTTTTAAGGAAATACTGAAGAACTGAGGTAAAAGGGCATCTGTCTGCAACTTACTCTTGAATAATTAGGAAATATATATATACACATACGGAAAGAGAGAGAAAAGGATAAAACAAATGTTGTAAAATGTTAACATTTGGGGGAATGTTGTGAAGGCTATGTGAGAATTCTTTTCTGTCTGTCTCTAATTAGGTTAATATAAAAAGTTAGAAGAAAAAAGTTAGCAGGTAACCAATACTTGTTGGGGATAGGGGTGGTGAAGTCAAGATTTGGTAATACTAAAGAAATAAAGTGCCGAAATAGAAACCTAACTGTAATATGTTCTGGAAAGTTTCCCTGACAAAATCAATTGTATTCTATATACACCTTCTAGAGACTGAGATTTGGAATAAAATGGTTCTACTTTAGGACCTTACTCAACAAGGTTTCTAAAGCACCCATAGGACTTAATGTAAGTGAGCAAACTTACCTGAGCTATGTAACCCAAAGACATTGTGCTATATGAAAGCGGAAATGCATGCCTTCATTGGTTAAGCAAGTACTTTTCATCTAAAAGTTTGGAAGGTAAATTAATTTACCTAGCAATGTTTGGTTCTATTTAAGATGAGTACACCTGAAATTATACAAGAATAAATACATAATATAGACTAAAAAAGAGTGTATTCTTGCTGTTTTGAAACTGAAGCTAAAGAAATAGATACAAAACTTAAATCATCAACAAATCTGTAATTTATGAAAACTTGCTTTAAATTTTAAAAACCACTACCTTTTCTTCAGAGTGCTTCCAGAAAATACTGTCAATACACCCATCAGAAAAATTATACTGTGTGCTACAACAGAGACAAACAATTTCAGCTGAGGAAATGGCTTCATATGACAAAAGTTTTATGACTTTTAATGTATGTCTACAAATTCTCTGACCCACCCCCCAAAAAAGCCTAATTGCTTTCCCTTGAGTGTGGGCTGAACTTCGTGACTCCTTTATAACAAATAGAATATAGCAAAGTGGCAGTGTGCACATTCAAGATATAGTACATTAAGGCATGTGGTTTCCTCCTTGCTCATTCTTCCATCACTCACTCAGCGTGAAGCCACCTTACATGTTGTGAGGACACTCAAATACCCCAATTAAAGACCTAGGGCCTTCTGCCAACAGCCTGGTGAGACAGTCATTTTTGAAGCAGATCCTCCAGCCCCAATCAAGCCTTCAGATGACTGCTGCAGCCCTGGTCATAGCTTGACAGCAGCTCATCAGAGACTCAGAGACAGAGCCATCCAGCTAAGCTGCAACTGAATTCCAGACCTACTTCTGTGAAGAAGTATTTGTTGTTTTAAGCTGCTAAATTTTGGGCTAAGTTCTTACAGAGCAATAGATAACTAATTCTGGTTTAATATTTATCCATTTGTTTATAACTTCATAGAAATATTAACTGTGAAATTAGCTGAAATTGAGTATGCTTTATAAAGATAATTACAGTCAATATTTCAGGAATGTATACAATAGGACCCAAAAAGGATAAACCAAATCAGATGAGAACATTAGATGATAAACAGAATACACAAACAAGTATTTAATTTGTACATAGATTAAAAAATAAACACTTGGGTAGGTGGGAGGAATACATGTATAAAGAGAAGTATGGCTGGGAAATCACAAGTACACATTGTCATGAGAAGCAAGGTATTTTTCACTAAGTGATACAAAAGTAGTCTTGAATTTACTTTAAATGTCATTAGCTTGGAAAAGTTCCTCCTCTGGTACATTTTTCACTTACACATAAAGAGGTGGAAAATCTGAATGTTTATGTAAAATCTCTTGTCAGTAAACTAAAAACTTCTGGGTCAAATACAGCATGACTTCATGAAGAATCAGCACTGGGGCCTTTAGATGTCTACCTCCTTTCCCCCTCCAATCCTAACAATATTATCAAATTGTCTTCAATCACTCCGGTAGTTATTAAAATTCTAACTTCCTCCAATAACTTTTCCCAAATCATCAGAAAGAAGACTGGATGTCTCACATTGGCATGCTAGGGTCCCAGGTTGGTGCCAGGAGTTTCATGAAGAGCACTGGCTCTGGAGTCCAAGCCTGGGGCTGAAATGCTGTCCCACCTCACTGGCCACAAATGGCAGGCAAACTTGTTCTTTCCATTCTGATTCTCAGTTGCCTGTTTAGTAAGTGGGGATAATATCCAGTTTACAAGGTTGTCATTATAAGGATTAAATGACATATAGAAAAGGCTTAGCATAATGTATTGACTTGATAAACAGTAGCTAGCTATTAATGACCTTTTGCTTATAGGTAACATATTTCCCAAACCAAGACAACAAGGACACAGACTGCCAGAATAATTTTTGTATCATATAAAGATGTAAAAGGTAGCCCAAGGGATTAATATGGATTTATGCATATTATAATTTCTAGAACATTATAATAGCTTACGAGTTGAAATCAAAACTGAACACTGAGACACTCAACAAGCATTGCAGAGGCTAGTCTGTGATCAATATTTATATACCACTTATCACATTCTATGTAGTTCTATCAATACATTTTTTCTCCTCTACCAAATTATATTCTCTGATCATTTAAAAATTTTTATTTATTTCTCTATTTTTTCATGGCTCCTTCTGTACATAAGGCTGAATAAATTTAACCTGAAGTCCTTGAATCTGCTCATATCAACATATTCTTAAGATATAAAATTCAGGCATCTTATCTTCCCCCGACAACATTTGTGCACACTCATTCACACAGTATCATACCCCCTAACTAAAACCACTGTTATATGCCCAAAGCAATTATCATTTCTCTATGTAGTTATTGTGTGTGTGCATGTAAAATTAGAAACAGTACCTTCTCTGTGACTCAACAGAAATATGAGGATGACTAAAATCTGCATGTGAAGTACATGTGATCACTCACAGGACAGTATTAAGAAGCTTCAGATGTTTATTCAAATAGTGCTATGTGCTAAGCATTATGCCAAATTCTGGAGTGTTGGGAGCAAACCTGTGGGCCTTTAGGCAGGCTTGGTTACGAAAGCCCCACCCTTAAAACCTCCCTCCAAGATGGCGAACTCCCTGCTTCTCTTCCGGGTTCTCTGCTCCCGCCGGCGCCAGCCAAGGCTCAATCACCCCTCTGCACCTTCCCGCCGGCGCCACCTAAGGCCCAATCACCACCTGACCCACCCCTTCCTCGCTACCTGTATAAATTGAGCCTGCAAACAATAAACTGTGTCAGCTTGATCAGATATCCTGTCTTGCTGTCCGTTCTTTGTGTCCCTTGCCCCTTCATTCTCTCCTCCAGGTCGTCGACCCCCGTTGATAGTCCCGCGGGTCGGGACACTGGAGAAGACAGAAGTAAGAATGAGATGAGGTCTATGGACTTGGAAAGCAGAACCGTAGATCTAAAGAGTCTGTAGGCTGTTACTTCTCTATCCCTCTCTAAACTCTCCCCTGGTTCTCCATCAACCTCAATCTTGTTAGTGTCCTTGCTGGTTTCTGTATTTCATCTACTCTCTAAACAGTAGTTCCAAAGAGTGCTCTTGGGAATGTCAGCATTAGGATCGCCTGAGAGCTTGTTCAACATGCAGGTTCTCAACTCCCCTCAGACCTACTGAACCACAAACTATGGGGGCAGGCCCAGAAATCTGTGTCTTACCAAGGCCTCCAAGTATTTCTGACGCATCCCCAAGAAAAGAACCAAACTAAGTTTGATCTAAGTGATGATTTCCACAAGTTGCACTCCCTGTCCTTTTCAGTTTTCACTGTCCACCTTTCTGTGTAGTTATACCTTCTACTACCTCTATAACTGTAAGTATTACTACTACTAATAGCAACAGCTGCCAGTTATTAGTATTTGTAAGCTAGGCATTGTGCTAATCATTGTGCAAAAACTACCTTATTTAATCTCTGCAACAATTCTCTAAAGTATTCTTAACTTTTCAGGAGAAATTTAAGCTTAGAGATATTAAACAACTTGCCCAAGGTCAGCCAACTTGACCCCTAAGTGGCATAACATAAATATGACCTCAGGTTTTCTTACTCCAAAGTCCACAGAGTTAACTATCATACTAACTCCTACAATGGTGTTTCTATAGCCTTGAAGGCTGTCACTACAATACAATTACTCCTAAAATGCCTCAAACTCTGGAATATAATAGAATTTCCAATTACCTAGTGGATCTCTATAAACTCCACACAGGGACCTTAAAATTAGCATGCCATCATTTCCTCTCTCCACTGTGGACCTGTCTCCTACTGTTTCCTAATGTCATCATAATCAAGCTAGATGTGTCATCTTTGACTTCTCACCCTTTCTCACCTCTAGATGGTCATAACATTTAGAGATTTTAAAAGCTAAAATATTTCTACAATCCATCAATGTTTACTGTCTCTTTTCAGGTTCCCAGCATCTCTCACCTGTATCACAACTGGTCTCCTTGCCTCTCCATTCTATGCAATTCTGAATATCAAATGCCAGTAAACTTCCTAATATGATTATTCTACCTTCCAAGGGTCCCATCACCAACATGAGGGTGGGGGTGGAATGTGAGTATATAGGCTTTTCAGAATGGAATGGAAGACCCCCTCATAATTTGGCTCTAACCATACCTTTCCTAATTCATCATTTCTGCCATACAAGAAACCTGTAAGAAACAATGTAAGGTTTTCCAAAACTCATGTAATGTTAATCTTTGGTGAACTTTGCTTCTGCTCTCTCCTCTGCCTGGAATGTTTTTCCCTTTTACATGCGGCAAAATTCTACTTTACTTTTAGGGCAAAGTTCTCTCCTCTTCTTTTTTAAGCTTTCCCTGGCTCTATCAATTTTTTCCCCAGCCAAAGTGATCTGTTCCCTCAGCATTTCATTCACTCCAAAAGTGATGAACTCATATCACAATATATCATGGTTAGTAGTTGGTTTCCTCTGATTAACTCTTAGTATCTCGAGTTATACCATGTCTTATTCCTTGTCTTCCCAGCACCCAACACCATGCCTAACCATAGCCAGCACCCCAATAAGTATTTGCTGAGTTGTTAAATAATGCAATATTTGGTGGTGCAACTTTACACATCTTAGGTTAGCAATTCAACTTCAGGATTACACACACTCAAAAGAATTTCCACATAACAACAAAAGATATTACAAAGACCAAAGGTTCCAACAGTCAGCAGCAGCATCTTTAATATTCTCAAATTTTTTTGTCAATATTTTTGAGTATCCTTCTCCAAACAGACTCCTTTCCCAGCTAATATTATTTTTATTTCCTACAGGAGCAGCAGTAACAACAAAGCTCCTGGGCCCTATAAAAGATAATCCCAAGCAAAACTGTGTCACTGAGAGTAGCTGGATAATTGCTTCAGTACATCATTTCAGTAAATTTCCAGTGGAATGGCCCAAGCACATCAGATGGATTTTAGAAAAGGAGACATGCACTGCTGACTAAATACATTAAGACACAAGTATATTATTGAGGCATTTATTCAAATTATTAATTGAAATCAGAAGTATGCAACAACCTAATCCTGTTTTAACTAAAATATCCTTTAATTTTAAGTAAGAATAATACTTATTATTGCCCTAAGATTCTACTTTGAGTAACACAACTCCCATCCCATACAGCAAGCAGTCTCTATCTTGTTTTCAGTGGGATGCTGATAAGCCTGCCTTAGTCTTGACACTTACCCTTCCCAACCTACTTAACCTCATCTCTCTCCAATATTTCCCCTATCAGAGACCCTCTGCTCCACTCACCCAACATGTAAGCTCCTCAATATATCCCCAGTGACCAAATTCACACTATTTTCTCAACATTTCTTATCTCTTGATTCAAATTTTATACTTCTTTTAAAAACCAGATCAAATTTTACCTCTTCCAAAGAGTTCATTAATTCAGCCCATCACAAGTCTTTTCTAAATTGCTACTGTACTTAAAGTATAGCATCTCACATAGTACTTAACATACCATTTCCTTTCATTTCATAATTATTTTATATACATATGTTTTATTCTCCTAGTAGACCGTTTGCTCTTAAAGGAAAAAAGCCAGGTCTTCTATGTCATTTGTAATCCTATGATACTCCTCCCACATGTAGCATAATACTGGGCAAAGGCGGCACATGTATCAGCTACTTGAAGGACTTAACTAAATGCTTGCTATACACTGATGCACACGTATCTCAGTGTGATATATAACAAATACCTATCGCGTGCCTACGCTGTGACAAGCACTTTTATAGGTGCTGGAGACACGGTGCTATTCCTGTCCTAAAAGCCATTATAGTCCAGAGAGCAAGAGACATTGAATTTCACGTACTCTGTTAAGGAGCAAGGTTATTACTGAGTCAAATATGTGAGAACCTCAGGCAACAAATTTTAAAGATCCTCATTTAAAACTGAATTACAGAATTTTAGAGCTGAATGAGAACCTGTAAGTACTTTCTTCAATTTTCTTGCACAAATCATCACTAAATTACAGTATAGTCTATGATTCTACCGGTTCTAAGCATTGCCTTAATCAACAGCCAGAAAAGACTGACTTCTTCGCTACCTCCATACTCTTTTCTCCTAAGCACGGTCGCTACGACCACCACGTATCTACCGCATTGGAGTCCAGGCAGAGCAATGACAGCGCTGGGCTAATGATTTATTGCACCGTTACGCTAAGGCTTGTCTGACCATCAGCATTTTCTGGCCCACTTAGAAGAGAATCTGAAGTTTCTCCTTAGAAAATATCAAGCGTGTATGACTTTCAAGGAAAAAAAAAGTGCCTCCATACTTCCTCGGTCCTAATAACAAACGCGATATGGTTCCGGGAAGTAAACAGCTGATTTGAGTCGATGTGTAAGTAAGAACTGAGCATAGATATCCATTCCTTGGCCTTAAAATCTGTAGTAACAATGTGATAAAATGCCTGCGACAAAGTTCTGTGCGTGCACTAAGCACGTGCACATACATGTGAAATCGGAAACTCTCGGCAACAGTTCGGCTGCCCCGTCCTCGCTGACAGTCGCCTTCCCTAGGTTGTGGGTGTGTCTGACGCCGCACGCAGGCACTGATTCACAACTCTCTCCATAACAACCGGCTCCTCCTCGCAGCCTGGCCAGGGCAGCGGCGATGAAGGCCCCAGCAGTGCCACTTTGCGAACCCCAACCCCGGCGTCCCCGGTTCCGCCTCCTCTTGGTCTCGGGCACCCTCAAGCAGGCTGCCAAACTGCTCTGGGAACTCGGGCTTCTCCTGAATCCGACTCCTCTGTTTGGAAGCCTGGCGGAGCCCCCTGAAGTCCCCGACACCTACTTCCCACTACACCTCGGAGGGCTAGAGTCCGCACCGGCCCCTTGCCGCTTCCCAGAGCGCCCGCGCCCAGGAACTGACCCTCTTCAGCCCCCGTCCCCGCTCCATCCCCGCTCCCTCCCCGCCCCCGGAAAAAGCAGCGGAGGGGAGTGGAGCGGCGCGCGGATACGGTGGGGGCGCGCGTCTCCGCGCCCCGGGCCCACGCGGCAGGTGCGGCCAGGCCCCACCTCCTCAGCGAGGCCCTGGCGACTCACCCCAACGAGGTTCCTCTGCGACCTCGCCAGGGGCACAGACGTCTCTTCCGCCGGCTTCGCACCCCTCTCGTAGCCACCGCCCCCTCGGCCGCTGCCGTCGCCGCCGTCCTCGCCGCCGCCGCCGCCGTCGCGGCGCGCGCCCGCTCCCACGCACACCGCCGTGACGGCGCATGCGCTTATGCGCGCTGGCGTCACTTAGCAACTGTTCGGGCGCCGGCCCGCTGGGTCCGAGGGTTTAGAGCGCCGACGTCGGCTCAGGCTGGTTTTGCGACTTTCCACCACCCACCCGACCCACTGCCCTCATGAGCAGGGGGCCCCAGGGTGTGGCTGCCCTGCAGGCACCCGGCCTCAGGTAAGTACGTCACCATACGTCACTGTATGGCGTCACCGATCGCGTCACTGCGATGGGAAGGTCCCCACCGTGATCGCCGCCGGGAGGTTCCAGTGTGCCTGTGGTGGAGCGAGCTGTGGCCTGGTCCAGGCCGGCGCGGATCCCATCGGCTACTTCTGCGAAGTGCAGGAACGTTCTCCAAGGATTGAGACGGAAGGGGCTGAGTCCGCGGTTAATGTGGGAAGCCTGCTGAGTGACACTCGTTAACTTAAAAGCGGGGTGTGATGGACCGATCCTTGAATTCCCCCAACTTTCAGTTTCCTCAATTTATAAATGGAGGTAAAAATACCTACCCCTCCTGCATTGGACAGTTTTGAGGCTCAAAGGAAAGAATGTATGCAAAGGCGCTTTAAAAATATAAAGCCCATTAGTCTTGAAAATATCTTCTTTATAAAGGTCGGCAGTGGAGCAGAGCAGTTAAGAGCATGCACTTTGGAGTCAGAGTAATCTAGGTGCAAGTCTGATCCTGGGGATGTTAGCCAGTTCTGCTTGATACTTAGGCAAATGGAGACTGGGGGGTGTGGGGGTTTGGAGAGACTAACGGCAAATGATATAATTCCAGGCAAAGGAAGCTTCATGAGTAAAAGGTATGGAAGTGAAAATGGACAGGAAGAGCAAGGCTTGAGGCAGGGAGACCAGCTTTGAGGCCATTGCTGTACTCCAGGTTAGTGGTAAGAACCCTAACCAAGGCATTGGCAGTGAAAATGTAGAGGAAGGGAAGAATGTGAGCGCTGTTGAGGTGGTAGAATTGACAGCACTGAGTAGGTCAGGTTTCTAGTGTGGGTGCTGTAATGGATGATGGAAACATTTAGCAAGATGAGAAGAAAGATGAGTCTAGGTTATCTGCAAGTTTCTGACCTAAGTAAGTAGAAAGTGGTAATAGTGACAGTCCTAGAAGGATGATGGGATTTGTGGGATATGATGATGAGTTCAGATAGGGATATGTCTGTTGGGGAAACATTTTTTATCCACTCATGATGTCTCCTTCCATACGGAGTGACATCCATTAATATGATACTCCTGGCCTCTAGCTGCATCTACTACCCCGCACCAGCTCACTCCTCCCTGGAACAGTGACTTCCTGATTGGGGAATTTGAAAAGAGAAACTGTACATGTGTAACTCTTTTTCTCTTAAAGGAGGCTGCATTTAGGGAACTGTCCTGATGTTCTCCGCCTCTCCAGGAGCACGGCTTGGTTGGGTTAAGGGTGCCTGGTCCTGGGCTACAAAGTTAGAAAATCTGTTCAATTCCAGAGTTTGGCATTAGGAAGCTCTCAGTCCACAGGTAATATCCAATACCAACTTTGTCACTTGTAGACGGAATATTGCCTGTGAACATCATTGCCCCCCACCCTACAAAGATGTTCATGTCCTAATCTCCAGGACCTGTGAATATGTTACTTTACATGGCAGAAGGGACTTTGCAGGTGTGATAAAGTTAAGGATCTTGAGATAGGGCGATTATCTTGGATTATATGTCTGGGCTGGAGGCAGGAGATTCAGAGTCAGAGAAGGAGATAGGATGATGGAAGCATAGGTCAGAGAGAAAGAGATTTGAAGAATCTGCATTTCTGGCTTTGAAGATGGAACCAAGGAATGCAGGTAGTCTCTAGAAGCTGGAAAAGGCAAGGAATAGGGCTCTCTCCAAAAGCCCCCAGAAAGAACACAGCCCTGCCGAGACCTTGATTTTAGGATTTCTGATCTCCACAACTGTAAGATAATAAATTTGTGTTGTTTTAAGCCCCTAACCTTATGGTGATTTGTTACAGCAGCAACAGGAAGCTAAGACAGTAAGTTGTAAAGTGATCACCAGCCTCTTGCCTCCTTAATCTGGAAAAGAAGACTGCAATGTATCAGGCTCCCTTAAGACTACAGTGCAACCAACTTGACCAAGGGAACCTTCACATCCAAAGGGAAATATCCAATAGCAGTCGAGTTACACAAGTTTATGAATGAGAAATTTAAAAAAAGATTTAGAGGACATTAACTTATAATTAGTAATGTAAATTCTAGGCATTGATGAGATTAATCAGGGAGAAAATATAAAAGAAACAATAAAGAAGACCAAGGATAGAGCCCTGGGAAGCACTAACTTTGTAAAGGAGTAGCAGATGAACAAACGCCCACCAAGAAGTCTGAGGAACAATGGCCAGAAAGGTCAATACCTAGCTAAGTATAGTGCCTCTGAAGCCAAGGTAGGAAAGAATTGTAAGATGGCAAGGGAATCAGCAGCATCAGAGAACACAAGTAGGTCCAATATATCAAGGGTTGAAAAGTTTTGACTGGATTTAGCAACACAAAAGTGATTTTAACCAACAATAGCAGCTTTTGTGAGGTAGTAGAGAAAGACACCAAATTACTGGGGTCTGAAATGCAGGTTAGTATAGTGGACTGGTCTCTGAATGGTTGATGGGAGTTTTGAGATTCTTTTCTTGGTTCTGGCCATTAACTAAGCTAGATAATCTTGGGCAAATCACTTAACTACTCCAGCGTTTTTTTTCCCCCACATAAAACCCTAAGTAATCCCTCCCTCCACTTTGTATTAGACTCATTTACTTATAACAGCACATTTCAAATCCTACTGAGATCATTTCACCAAACATTAAGAGTCAGTATATTACATGCCAGCTTCTGTTCAGATACTGTGGATAAGACACAGTTATTTGAGAAACAATAACTGTTTTGGAAGGGAGGTAAATATATAAATATGTAACTAATTGCAATAGTTTTTTTTAAACAAAGCAAGTGATAAATTGAATGAACTGCAGCTTTATATGTGTATAACACAAGATACTACATGCTATAAAAGAATTCTGTGTGAAGTGAATTAAGGCATATATAAAGTGATACAGATGGTAGGAGCAACCAGTTTTGCCTAAGGGAAATCAGGTTATTATGTTTACCTCCTCTCTCAGATAAGCACAATGTGCCTCAAAAATGGTCATATCTATACCAAGGCATTTCCATGGTGATACAAAAAAAAGCTAATGCTAATTATTTACCATTTCTTCTAGGTAGTTTTGTTGTAATATAAATAAACATTTGTGTACAACTACTTCTAAACTAAGTACACTGTTTAATTGGGAAAAAATATACATGTAAAAGTTGAATGCAAGAGCACTATTTACAATAGCCAAGAAATGGAAGCAACCTAAGTGTCCATCTGTAGGTGAATGGATAAAGAAGATGTGGTACATATACACAATGGAATATTATTCAGCCATAAGAAGAAAACAAATCCTACCATTTGTAACAACATGGATGGAGCTAGAGGGTATTATGCTCAGTGAAATAAGCCAGGCAGAGAAAGACAAATACCAAATGATTTCACTCATATGTGGAATATAAGAACAAAGAAAAACTGAAGGAACAAAACAGCAGCAGAATCACAGAACCCAAGAATGGACTAACAGTTACCAAAGGGAAAGGGCTGGGGAGAATGGGAGGGAAGGGAGGGATAAGGGCAGGGAAAAAGAAAGGGAGTATTATGATTAGCATGTATAATGTGGGGGACAGGCATGGGAGGGCTGTGTAACACAGAGAAGACAAGTAGTGATTCTACATCTTACTATGCTGAAGGACAGTGACTGATGGAGTTTGGGGGGGGGACTTGGTGAAGGGGGGGACCCTAGTAAAGATAATGTTCTTCATGTAACTGTAGATTAATGATAACAACAACAAAAAAAAGTTGAATGCAAGAGCAATGTATTTATTCTCCCACCAGATCCAAGAGGAAAACAATTATTTGTTATACATGCGATGCTCCCTACTCCATTACATTTGCTCATCTAATCCTCATATATCATCTCATTTAATTTTATAACTATCAGTTTATCACAGCAACAACTGACATTGTATCTGTGTTTTAGCAGGTAGGGATACGAAGTTTAAGCATTTGGCCAAGGTCATACTAACAGCAGTTAAGTAGTAAACCAAGATTTAGACCTAGCACAGGCATCCTCTTTCCTTCCCTTAGGCCCTTAGTTGATGTAAGTGTCCTTCCTCTGTAATATTACATGATGTGCATGCCTTTATTTTAGCATTCACTGTAATAATGATGATGCTTACAATGTGCCAAGTACTATTTTAGGTACATTATGGGTATTAACTCATTTAAGCCTCATAACAGCCCTTTAAGTAGGTGATGTTACTCATCATAAAACTTCGTAAAGTAAGAAACTAAGGCACAGAAAAGGTCAGCAATTTAGTCAAGGTCACACAATAAGTGATGGGGCCAGGATTCAAACCTAGATAGTTGGGTTCTAGAATACATGCCCTTAACCCCTAGGGTTCATAGCATATACCCTATGTTAAGACTGAGGGTTTCTGGGTGACACAGCTTACAGAACTCACCAATACAGCTATTATAGGCTTGTTGTTGTATCTGATACTGCTTTGTATTCCTTCTCAAGTGGACAGAAAAGCATTCTCTCTTAGCCAAATGTCATGAAACACTTGACTACTGTTGAGTAACTGATGTTTTCTCCTTAGGCAATGTGGATTATATAACTGGCTGCTTTCTCCTTTCACTTTGACTGCCAAGAAGCTGAGTATATTTGTGACAGCATAAGTAACTGGGAGGACCCTTGACCTGCATCTCTATCTGTATTTTGTTGGTTTGAAAATTTTCAATATAAGAAGTTGGAAAAGAAAATATTCTGAACTCTATTTTCTAAATTGCTGACAGTATATATTTATAATTCAAACAAGTAAACTTTGTTTTTAAAAGAATGTTTGCAGTTATCAATGATTTTTCAGGCTTTGACTCTGTGGACACAAACTAGTTTTAGGCTAAGTCCCAGGAGTTCAATGTAGAATCCTATTTCTTATGAAATCAGGACTTCTGCATGACCTTAATGAGTAGAATTTGTGTTTAGACAGATCAGAAAGTATTTCAAGTAGCATGAAATAGGTAAGTTGTGGCCTTCCTTGTTTTTCACCTGTATCTAAATAATTTGAAACCACTTTTGTATTATTTGGTCATATTCTACCTTGCTTTAGAGATAAAGTCAGTTATCTTCTGTAATGCTGATGATGTAATGAACTTTAATGAACAGTTGATTTTGTCAGAAACTTACCATTTGTCAGAATGGATAAATATCTTTTCTAAAATTAAAATAATTATTTTAGTACATGTCCTCATTTAATTTGCTTATTTAGATACAGTAAATAAATACCAGATGTATTTCTTAAGAGCATATTTGAAGTAATTCTTACAGTAGATTAACTGGCCATTGACTTTGCTAAAAGCCATACATTTCATGGAAGCATTATTCAGATTTTCTTATAGCCAGAGTGAGCAACTGATCATTTCTTCTTTGAAAATTTTTCAATCCAAATATTCATTCTCCAACAAGGATCCAAATACCTAAAGGGTGAGTAAGCAGTCTACGCTCAGCCTAGCAGTTTGTTGAACATCCAGTGTTGCCAGATTTGAAGTCTGTTCATGTCCAAGTATTGGTGACTAATGTGAACTTTGTGGAAAAAAAAGACCTGTGAGTTTGCAGACCCTCTCCTCTACTGGATAGAATTTTATGGACTTGAACACTTAATTTTTCTTGTTTATGATGAGCTGCTTTTTTTAAGGAAAATACTGGATTGCCTGAAGGTGCTCTCTCTGTCCACCACTATGTGAAGAGAAATATTCCTATTTAAGTGAGAATCTCAACAGTATGACTCACTGTTCCCAAAAGGCTGTCATCCACCTACCATCTGCTAATTGGATTACTGAATTCTAAATAATGTGTATCAGCCTTTAGTCAGCTATAGAATATTAGGTGATCCATCAGAAAACTGCATACCTTACCATAGTGTCCTGAGCTTATATACACAGAACTCTTCCTTACCCCCTCTTGGGGGTGCCTTACTGACTTGCTTTTAAATATTCTAACTTCTGCATACATTAATGGAATTCTGGAAGACAAGCTCCACAGAGCCCACTAGTACATTGACTGTAGGGCTATTGTGCACTCAGTCATTTTACAGTCCCTATGTACAGTCTCATAGGAAAATCCTATGAGAGAATTTTCTTCACAGCAAAGTCTCATGAAAGGCTTGTCTACCCTTGAATAACTGATGTGTTTTCCCTATAGACAATTAGATTATGTAACTGGATGTGTTCCTCTTTTTACTTTGGCTTTCATGAAGCTTTGAATCAAATTTTAGCTCAGCTTTAGTGCCTAGATAAGAAACTGTGGCCTGCATATATGCCTTCTAATTTGTTCCTTGGTCCTAACCTATTTAAACTTGGGATTTCTCTTGTTCAGATTTATGTATAATTTTCTATAGTCCATGTGTAATTGCACTTGGCACCTCAGCTTATTGTGTAAAGAGCCAGGGAAATTAATGATAAATATGCTTAATGATGACTACCTTATACATAGTCCTTGCCCTCATTTCAGGCAAGAGTTAAAACTTAGGCTCCCTTTCATGCTGATAAGAATGTCTTGTTTATAAAGTCTGGAGGGTTTTATATTAACTCAATAGAGCTAGAACAATGAATTATTTTCAAAGAAGTTTTAATATTATTGCAAATCTACAGAGTATCATTCCTTTAATTTTGTTTCCTTCTGATGGAGGTAGACAGGTAAAGTAATGGTTGATAAGTCTAAGTGGAAAACCTCAAGTCCTGAAATCTCCAATTAAATAATTTTCTTAAAACCTCTCTCAGTACACTCTTCTAGTATTAAATTTGAAGAATTAGCTTTTCAGTAAACTATATTCTTCATTTTGCACATACACATTTCAAATGAAGGTACATGGAAGATTCTAAAGCAGGATTTATCATTGTCTTAACACATCTTTTATATTTGCTAAGGTGAATGTAGAAATGTAATTAAATTACCCTTGACTATTAGGCATTGTCATCAGACACCAACATGTCTACAATTAAATATTTTAATACCATAATTATCTTGAGAATAGGACAATAAAGCTTTGAAATGCAAGATAAATAATAAATGTGGAGAAAAGGGAACCCTTGTTCATAGTTGGTGGGAATGTAAATTGGCGTAGCAACTATGGAAAACACGAAGGCTCTTCAAAAGGTTAAAAAAAAAAAGAACTGCTGTATGATCCAGCAATTCCACTTCTGAGTTATTTATCCAAAGAAAACGAAAACACTAGTTCAAAAAGGTACATGCACGCACCCCCATGTTCACTGAAGTATTATTTACAATAGGCAAGATATGGAAACAACCTAAATGTCTATCAATGGACAGATAAAATATTTTATATCTATATCTACACACACACACAGATATTATTCAGCCATAAAAAAGAATGAAAATTGGCAATCTGTGACAACATGGATGGACCTTGAAGGCATTATGCTAATACAAATAAGCCAAATGTAAAACAAATACCATATGATTTAACTTATATGTGGAATCTAAAAAACAAAACAAAAAACTAAGCTCATAGATACAGAGAATAGATTGATGGTTGCCAGAGGTGAGGGGTATAGGGTAGTCAAAATGGATGAAGGCGAGTCAAGGTACAAACTTACAGTTATACAATAAATACATCCTGGGGATATAATGTATAACATAGTGACTATAAATATTACTGTATTGCATATTTGGAATTTTCTAAGAGAGTGGCTCTTAAAAGTCCTCATCAAAAGAAGAAAAATATGTAAGGTAAATAATTAAAATAAACCACGATTTTTGTATTCCTATCTAGGCATTTCTTCTTAATATTATCAGGAACCTCAAAAATGGAAATAGCACAGGCCTATTGCCTGTTTCAGTTTTTACTTACTGGGTCATTCGGTGGACACACAGAATTGACAACAGTTCTTGCTCTCAAGGATTAGCATGTCCAATATGGTAACCTCAAGCCACACGTTGTTATTTAAATTTATATTTAATTAACTTAAAGATTCAGTTCCTCAGTCACACTAGTCACATTTCAAGAGCTTAATACCCACGTGTGCCTAGTGGTTAGAGAGGGCATGCGTAGAACATTTCTATCACTGAAGAAAATTCTGCTGGACAGTGCTGGTCTGGAAGTCATGTGGGAATCAGACAGGCAAGGTAAGACAAGGTAACTTCAGCCTGAAAGATCTGTGCAGAATAATGACTTGGGGGCATGTTGAGTCCTACTGCCAGAGATTCCGATTTCATGGGTACCATGGAAGTCTGTTTTTTAACAAATACCCCAGATGATTGTGATATAGGTGTGTGAATGTAACATTGAGAAAAATCAATGTAGGGTCAGTAGGAAAAGCCCAACAGAGTGATTCTGAGCTTCTACCTAAATGGCATCTGGGTGCTTGACCCTATTAAATTTGATTTGGAGAGATAAGAGTACTGGTACTATATTTGTGCCTTAAGAGTTATGGAGCATTTTATACCCATTATGTATCTAAAGACACATTGAAGATTATTGTAAATACCTGTCACATGTATTTAAATACATGAAAAGGGTATTGATAGTTTCAGTCAAGATAGGCTAAACTATGAAACAATAAAAATACATATATATAACCCTAAGTTATCAATGGCCTTTCTCCAGAAGTAAAAGAGGGAGTTCTAGAAGGTCTCACATTAACAAATTCTCTAGCCCAGAAATGGCAAACGTCAGTTCTACTCACAATTCATGCCAAAACTGGTCAGAGAATGAACCTCAGAGGAGCCAGGAAGTTCACCTACCATGTGTCCAGGAAAGAACCAGGTGTCAGGGAGCAGCACTGATTACCAGTGGTGGGGAAGGAAATGGCCGGTCATGCTGCAGAAAAGATGAGACCTCCAGACGCACACAGTGGAGGTGGTCGATGGCAAAGATGTGAAGGACTAGGATGAATTAGAATAATTGGCTTTGAGGAAGAAACCAAGGTGAAATTACCAAGAACGGCATGTTGAGTTCTAGAGTCTTTGGGACAAACATCCTTGACTACCTCTTTTTTAGAGAGCATCTTCATCCTGAAAAGTCTCTTTAATGAGGCCTCAGGTTCTTGAGAGGATGAGGTAGTGCATTATGATACAGGAACAGGGACTTGTCTATGCACTGATGTTACTAAGCCAGAGAAAGAGTAGGGAGCCAGCAGCCTCGGAACCCTGCCTGTCTGAACCTGGAGAGAATGTTCAGCCCAGTGGCTGTCTGAAGGGCCGCAGGAAGTTGACTCTTGTACCTCAGTAGGATAAAAGCTCTGGGAGAAGCAATTTGATCTCACTAACACCAGTAATTGCCTGTTGTTTTTGTCTTGGTTTACTTTCTTCCAGCCACTGAATGCCCATATGACTGGTGATTTTTTCCATTTGCCTGCACATATCAGTGTGTGTATTGTAGACTGATAACTTTTCATAGATATTCAGTGACTTACCTTGTAGAAGGATTTCATTTCCTTGCTCTAGTGAACTCAAGCATGACCATGTGACTAGTTTTTGCCAGTGAAATGTGAACAAAACTAATGTGTGTCAACGCTGAAGCTTTTATATTCTGCCCCTTTGCCAAGATGACCAACATGTAGTGGACGTGTAATGTGAGCAAGAAATAAACCTTTGCTGTGAGCTACTGAGATTTAGATAACATAACCTAGCCCATACTAACTGATACTCTCTTCTTTCAGCATCTGTGTAGGTTAAGCCATTGAGATCCATGAGGCAGGCAATGATGGATTTAAAACGAGAGACCTGGGGGAAATATCTGTTCCAAAATACTATATTAGAGGACCTTACTAGTGGGATTTCTTGATTTAGGGCATAGAGAGGAGGATATTTTAGATTCTCAGCCTTCTTTAGATGTGAGTAGTCAAGTATTGGGTGAATTCTGTTACAGGATCATGAAAGAGGAGTAAAATCAAAGACTAACTGAAAGACCAGCTAAATATTTCTAAAACCTATGACAGAAAAAAGAGTTGAGGCAAATAACTCAAAGAGAAAAAATGTGCAAAGGAACTAAACAACCATTGCGTAAAAAAGAAAATGTAAATTGCCAAAAACTATGAAAAGATGCTAAATTTCACTTGTACCAAGGGAAATTCTGATCAGATGGGAATATGAATTGTTACAGTCTTTCTATGAAGTAATCTGGTAGTATTTACTAAAATTTAAAATGTACTTACCCATAGTTTCTCATGAATCTATGCTCCCCTCCCCTCCAAAAATCCCAGTCAACATACACACACACACACACACACACACACACACACACACACACGTGTTTATTTACTACAGCACTACAGCTAACCCTTGAGGAACACAGGTTTGAACTACATGGGTCCATTTATACATGACTTTTTTCAATAAAAATATTGGACTTTTTTTTTTAGAGATTGTGACAAATTGAAAAAACCTTTTTTCTAGTTTATTAAAAGAGTACAGTACATAATACATATAGCATATAAAATATGTATTTAATCAACTGTTTTATGTTATCAGCAAGGCTTCCAGTCAACAGTAGGCTATATTAGTAGTTAAGTTTTGGGGGAGTCAAAAGATATACACAGATTTTTTGCTGTGCAGGTGTTCAGCACCCCTAACCCCCATGCTCAAGGGTCAACTATATTGGCACTAAGAAACTGGAAACAACTAGAATGTCCATGCACAAAGGAATGGTTAAATGAATTATGAACTATCCATACTCTAGAATGTCATGTGGTTATTAAAAAGGGTGGGATTTAGAGATAACTGACCTGTAAAGATGTAATTGATACATTATCTAGAGGAAAAAAGTCTAGTTACAGAGCACTGTAAAAGCATGATGTCATATTTGTAAAATATAAAAAAAGAAAATGTTTGGTATATATTAGTTTTCTATCTGCTGTTAACAATTTACAGCAGCAGAGAGTTGGTGGCTTAAAACACCACCATTCACTTCTGGAGGTCAGAGTTCCAAAATCATCAGTTACACTGAGCTGAAATCAGGTGTAGATTCAGCATTCAGCACACTCTCTCGAGTTGTTAGACGAGAGTCTCTTCCTTGTCTTTTCCAGCTTCTATTGGCTGCAAGCATTCCTTGGCTTGTGTCTATACAACTCCAATATCTACTGTCATTATCAGATTGTCTTTTCTGTGTCAAATCTCTCCTTCTTCCAGGGACACTTACGATTCCATTTAGGGGCCACCCAGATAATCCAGGATAACCTTCTCATCTCAAAATTCCTAACCTGGTCATATATACAAAGACTCTTTTTCCACATAAGGTAACATTCACAAGCTCTAGAAATTAGAACCTAGAAATTCTGAAGGGCCATTACTCACCCTACCACAACATGTTTATACTTATTTATGAACTTAAGAGAATGGTGTTAACATTAAGTTTCTTCAGAGTGGATGTGACTGGGCAATGAGAAGGAGACTTGTTAATTTCTTTTTCTAACAAGGTAGAAAATTTTTAAAAGAACAAAGAAGAGCAAAAATTTAATGCAAATACAAACAAAAAGAAAGCAGAGGTGGCAGTGTTAATTTCAGATACAATGGAATTCAAGGCCAATGGCAGTACACTGGGGAAAAAGATATTTTGTAATGATAAAAGTCCAATAAATGAAGAAGATCTGTCACAAATCTTTATGTATCAGAAACTACAGTAGCAAATATGTAAGGCAAAAACTTAAAAATACAACATTTTCAAAAACTACAATTTTATTAGGGGAATTTAATACATGTTTCTGAGAATTTGATGCACCAAGTAGACAAATAATGATAATGGTTAAGAAGAGGAAGGAGAAGGGGGATGAGAAGGAAGAAGACAAAGGAGGAGGAAAGGAAGGAGGGGAGGGGAATCTCCGTGGCTGTGAAGAATCTTGATTAAACTCTCAGTGACTTTGCTCTAAGTTTTAAATAGAAATTAGTGTCCCATAACAGAAAATACATACTGTTCTTGTCCAAGGAACATTTGCAAAACTCAAGCATATGCTTGTTCACAAAAAAAATCACAGTAAATTTCAAAAATTAGAAATACACTTCACGTTCACTAGCCATAATGCAGGCAACTACTATTAACATCAAAAGGACAGCAAGGTAAAATTTATCTTTTTGAGCTAAAGAGCAAATCAAAATTGAAATTTAAAAATTATAAAAGAATAATACTGAGAGCTTACATATCTAAAGCTGTGGTATGATGAAAACAGTTCTGAGAAAAAAGACTCATTTTTAAATGCATTTTTGAGAAAAATATTGTCAATATGCAAAGGAAGCATTCCACTTAAGAAATGAGAAAAATGAACAAGATGAACTAAGAAATTTTGGGGAAAAGATATAGAAGTGTACCAAACACTGCTACAAAGATGCTGTGTAACCGCACAAAATCTCAGTGGCATACAATAAGCACCTATTTCTTGCTTATGAAGATCAGCTAAGATCATTCTGCTTTGGGCTGTGGAACACCTGGGATGACTCTGCTCCATGTATCTCATTCTAAGATGCAGGTTAGAAGCACAGCAGCTCCCTGGAGCATGTTCTTATGGTGATGGCAACCCCAAGAGGCCCATTCTGAGTGAAAGAGGTGTAGCAGTGGGCACATGACCACGGGACCCTGTGGATCTCTCACATCCTGTACCACCCTTAAGATGAGTGATCAAATAGTCTTTGGAAGGTGCTGCAGTGCCAGTGTGGAGATAACCCTGCAGTAATAATAAGGTACCATCTGCCAGGACACATTCTATGCCCTAAGCCAAGCATCATTATCAGTCCTGTATTTACAATAGGTTTGTGTGGGTTCTGGATCCAAGGGGTGGCAGTATGAGCAGACCTCGCCTACCACCACTGCTCTCAGTTGTCCACTTGGGGCATCTGTGGTGCTTCCTATTCCTACAACTCTAGGTTCTGCTTGTCTAGAGGTTCTTGTTCCCAAAAGGTGAACTCTTTCACCAGGGGACACACTAAAAGTGCCGTTAATTTCTTCTATTGTGGTAAAATATACAAAATATAAAATTCACCATTTTAAGCATTTTTAAGTATATATTTCAGTGGCATTAAATACATTTACATTGTTGGATAAACATCATCACCATCCATCTCCAGAAAATTTTCATCTTCCCAAACTGGAAATTTGTACCTACTAAACAATAACTCTTCATTTTTGTTTCCCTCCAGTTCTTAGAAAACCCCATCCTTTCTGTCTCTGAATATGACTACTCTAGGTATTTCAAATAAGTGGAAACATATATTTGTCCTTTTGCATCTGGCTTATTTTACTTAGTATAATGTATTCAGGGTTCATCTATGTGGTAGTACATATCAGGATTTCATTCCTTTTTAAGGCTGAATAACATTTCATTGTATGTATATGTCACATTTTGTTTATCCATTCCTTCTTCAATAGATAGATATTTGGGTATTTTCCTCCTTTTGGCTATTATAAATAATGCTGCTACAAGTATCAGTATACAAACGCCAGTATGTTTCTGCTTTCAGTTCTTTGGGATATATACCCTGAAGTGGAATTGTTGAATCATATGGTAATCCCATGTTTAAATTTTTTGATAACTGCCACTGTTTTCAACAGCACTTGTACTGTCTTCATTCCCACCAGCAATGCATAAAGGTTCCAATTTCTTCCCATGGTCGTCAACACTTGTTGTTTCTGTTTTATATTAGCCGTCCTGATGGGTGGAAATGTCATCTTATTGTGGTTTTGATTTTCATTTCCCTAACAATTAGTGTGATACTGAGTATTTTTCATGTGCTTATTGGCCATCTGAGTATCTTCTTTGGAGAATTATCTATTCAAATTCTTTGCTCATTTTCTAAGTGGGCTGTTGTGTTTTGTTCAGTTGTAGTAGTTCTTTACGTTATTAACTCATCAGGTGATTTGCAAGCATTTTTTCCCATTGCCATTCTGTCCTTGAATGCAAGTTTTAAATTTTGATGAAGTCCTATTTATCTATTTTCTTTTCTTGACTGGTTTTTGGTGTCATCTAAGAAATCATTGCCAAATCCAATATCATGAATGTTCCCTATTTTTTTCTAAGTCTTTTATACTTTCAGCATTTACATTTACAATGGATGGTCTTTGATTCATTTTGGGTCAATTTCTGTATATGGTGTAAGGTCCAACTTTATTCTTTCGTAGGTGGACATCGTTTTCCCAGCACCATTTGTTGAAAACATTATTCTCTCTCCATTGAATGGTCTCGGTAGGCTTGCCAAAAGACTACTTGAACATGTATGTTAGGGTTTGTTTGTAAGGTGTATTCTATTCCATTGGTCTATAATGTCTGTTTTTATGCCAACACCACACTTTTTTGATACTGTGGCCTTGTAATAACTTTTGAAGTCAGGTAGTATGAGACCTCTAGCTTTAGTCAAGGTTTTGTTTTTGTTTTTCTTTTTCTTTTTTTAAGATTGTTTCGGCTATTTGGGATCCTTTGAGAATCCTTGAAATTTTAGTATGAATTTTTCTATTTATGAAACAAAAAGTCACTGGGTTTTGATAGGGATTTCACTGAGCCAGTAGTTTGGTTTAGAGGAGTCCCATTAATGTTTAAGCTGTGTTTGCTGCCATGTTACTATGGACAAGAAAAATCACAATTCTGGAACAAATGAGTATGGAGGGAAAGCAGAACAAGGAGTATGTTTCTGATCTCTAAAGTAATGCATGAAAGAGGGACTATCAGGAATAGGGATTAGATTTCACTTATGTCATTTTTGGAAAGGAGGTTGAAACTAGCCAAGGTGGGTTGGGGTTGCAAGTAAAAGGATAAGGGATATCAGGAAGAGCTGCTGAATATAGATTTTAGAGTAAGTGTGCAAAACTAAACCTGCAAATCCATGGAGAACGCCGATGCCAGAGCAATGGTTTTCAAAGTGTGGTCCATGACCAGCAGCATCAGCGTCATCTGCAAATCTGGTAGAAATGCTAATTCTAGATCCTACCTTGGACTTACTGAATTAGTGCTCTGGAAGTGGAGCCCAGACACCTGTTTTGACAAGCCCTAGTATGATTCTGATGCATGCCAAATTTTGAGAACTGCCAATTTTGGGATGGACTCTTGAAACTCATCCTTCGGGTGTTATAACTTGCCACTGACAGCCCCCTAAATAGGGTAGTTGGTATTGCTTTTAAGTCTATATTACTATTGCTGATATTTTATTTGGATTTTGTACTGTAGTTGTTTTGTGCAGTTTGCCTTCACAGATTATAATGTTCTCAATACAGGATCCCTGTCTCATACTCTCAGCCTTCTTGTTCTATGAGAACACTCAATGATTGTGTGTTCCCAGTTATTCTAAGCACACTCCACTATCATAATAATAGGATATAAAGATAAGGCTTATATCCTATCATTCATGTGGCACAATATTTTAAAATAGCTTTTCTCCCTACATTTCTGTAACCCTTGGCCCTTCTCCACTCAGACAACTTGACCATGGGCCTTTACAAAATGGGCCGTTATAAAAATGGCCTTTCACTTTCAAAAATCTAAACCTTTGTGCCTTGAGTTGTGAGGAGGGTTGTCAAGGAGGAAAGCTCTGAGACCTATTGAGTCTCTATGAAGAGGTGTGACCTTCCTCTCTACCTGTGGGTTAAGATAAAGGGAAATCAGAGTCCTGAGATGTAAGTGTCTGGAGATCAAAAAGGAGAAGGGCCCTATATTTGGCTTCCCAGGTAAAACCCCCTTGAGGTCAGCAAGATCCCTGAGAAGAAATGGCTGTGAGAAGTGTCTATTACATATATGTGTTTATATACATGTATGTCTAATATATATATATATATATATACACACACACAATAATTGTATATAATATATATATAATCTACCTTGCATAAACTTTGAAGGGTTAGTTTTCTCATTTCTCATTCCTGGGCAAATGTCATGGAGAAATCACCCCCAGAGATTTCCCTGTAGGCTCACATAGCATGGAAATAGCAGGATAAAGTAGCAAGGGGGGTGCCAGACCTGAAGTAGCCCCAACAGTAAGCATGAATGATGGTCTAACAGCAGGCTACATAGATTTACAACAAAGGACCAAAGAGGATACTTAACATTTTAGCAAGTGCCAATAGAATGCCTTGCTTATGGAAGATCAGACGCTCACCTTCCTCCAACTTTCTAGACATTTACAGGAATTTGACTACCTCAGAGAAAAGCAATAAGAGAGATACTGAATTTACTAAAGATTCAGTTTTAATCTTCCCCACTACCCCCAGAAAATGGGGTTTTTAAGTTATGTGCATAAAGTTAAAATTCCGTTTCTTACACCCTTGAGTTGTGGATCAAATACATACCTCTTACACCTATTACCACAAAAATGAGTGTTATACTATATGTGTAATAGTGGGGCAAAATAATTCGTATTTTTGGAGATATACCTCTTTCATATTTGTGGCTTTTAATCTATCATGCACACAAATCACCCGGGAATCTTTGAAAATAAGATTCTAACTTGGTAGGTCTGCCATGGAGCCTCAAAGTCTTAATTTGCTCTCAAGTGATGCTGATGGGGCGGGCACAGGAACCATTTCTGGCGTCGTGAGGCTCTTAAAAATACTCATGAGATGACTACGTCGGTTTTCAATATACATTAGCATTTTCTCAAATAAACACAGGGTGGCGATCATGCTCAAACTGTACCTTAGGCTTGTGGTTCCAATTTTAGACCACAATTTAAAATACAAAACGAATACAATCAACAAGAAAGTTCATTCAGAATCAGTCAACTCTAAGAACAGGAAGCATGGATAAAAAAATAATGCTAACTAAATTCCTTCATGGCTTATAACCTAACCTACTTTAACTTTAAAAAAACTGAACATATTACTTAATATAAAAGCATCTTCTAATGTTTAATATAAACTACCATCCCAAATAGAAGTTTAGATAGCAGAAACATGTTTCTGAAAATACTTATTTTACTCAAAAGGTGAGAAATGTAAATATTAGCAAACTAATTTTGCTGTATTTTGCAATATTTTTTCTTTCCAGATTATAAAAGTGATACTTTTTTCATTTTAGAGAATTTAGAGAATATGGAAAAATATAAGGAAAGAAACAAAATCATTGGTAATCCCAGCAGCCAGGAATACTCACAATTGGGCACATTTCCTTCTAGTCATTTGTGTACTTTTCTTAATAAAATCAAGAACATCACATACATAGGTTTGCACATTGCTTTTTTCACCTAATACCCATAAGCATTTCTCCGTATCTTTAAATGTTCTCTGAAAACACAATGTGACGGTGTTAAAATAGTCTTCTGTCATAGGTGGGTTAAACAGTTAACTATTTCCCTATTTTTGGACATTTAAATTGTTTCTAATTTTTTGCTGTTATTAATAATGATGGAAGCAACAAATTGGATATAATTTTAAAACTAGAATCTGATTATTTTCTAGGAAAGAAAATTCCCAGAATATCACAATATTACTAGATAAAAGTATCTATACATTTTTAAATTGTTAATGACTCTTGAAACCTATTGAAAAGCTGATGTGTCAATAGCTTGGATGAAGTTTATAAAAGTGCCTATTTCATTCCAACTACAAGCGTACTACGTAATGGCATTTTTTTAATATTCTATAATCTCTACTAATATTGATAGGACCCAGGTTTACAGTAAAAATTCTCCTATGCAATTTCCATTTCACTAATTATTGGATTAACCTGACTCACCATTTGCTCAGTAAAGAACTGATGCCCTGGCGGGCTGAAAAACTAACTAGTTGGCCACTTTTTGGGACACCTGTGACCTTTTGCTTCCCTGATGAGCTGTGTGCCTATCAAGTCAGTTTTGTCCATTACCAACATGGCCAAGCCAGTTATCCTTATAATTATACTATATAACTTAATGAAACATTATATAAAACAATAAAAATGAGTTTATGTAAAGGAAAGTTGAATGAAAAACTTTCAAAGGCAAATAGCTAAAATAAATTGCTACTGAATTGGAGGCAAAACAATGTATAAATAAGGAAGAAAGCATAAAACTATGGATTCTTAACTCAAATTCTTTTGTAAATGCTTTAAGTTCAGACTCCATTTTAAAGAAACTAGAATTGAGTATTTTATGACTAATGGCTCTCGACAGGGCAACACTGACCCATAGGGGTTGTTTTGGAAACGTGGGGAATTTTCAGTTGGGTCTCACCACTGGTATTTAGTGCAGGAGGTGAAGGGATGTGGAATGTGGTGCAGTGATGTGGAACGTCCTGTAACGGCCTGTACAACTGTGAAAAGTCTGAGTATTCATATAGATAAAAAACATACTTATCCCCTCATGGAGGTGGAACATAACTTCCCACCCCTTAAGTGTGGGCTTCACATATTGTTCTCCAAAGAACACAATATACAAAGAGGGTGGGTGGGGAGCAACTTTTCAGTCGAGAACTTGACAAACACCACCTCAGGCAGGTGGGTCAAGGTTAACATCGTTGGTGATACATCATGTTGATTGTATGTATCCTATGTAGTCTTCCTCCTAAAACCCATAACCCCTTTCATCATGAGAAAAACTTTAGAAAAGCCCAACTGAGAATCACACCACACAGCATCTGACTGGCATTCCTCAAAGTTACCAAAAACACGGATGTCTGAAAAACGATCGCATTCTAGAGAAGCCTAAGGAGCCTAAATATAATGTGGTAACTTGGATAGGTTCCTGCAACAGAAAAAAGGAACATAAAAACTAAGGTAATCTGAGAAAAATGTAGACTTTAGTTACTAATAATGTATCAATATAGGTACATTAGTGGTGACAAATATACCATACCATACATATATGAAATGTACCATGGGATGCATAAGATTTCCAAAATAAGGGAAGCAGGGTATGGGGTAAATGGGAACTTTCTGCACTATCTTTGCAATATTTCTGTAAATCTAAATCTATTCTAAAATTTTCAAAAATCACAAACTTGGAACTAGTAGATACCTAAGTCCTGGGGATCTAATCACAGCATAGTGGTTATAGTCAACAATACTGTATTAGAAACTTAAAAGTTGCTAAGAGACTAGATCTTAATTGTTCTCATCACAAAAAGGACCAGATAGCTAACCTTATGGTGCTATATACAAATGCAATACTTAAATGTATCAAATCAACACATTGTACACCTTAAACTTCACAATGTTGTCAATTATATTTCAATAAAAAATTGTAAACCTGCTTTTGCTATTTCAGTCTAGAACTTCTATTTTCCCTATCTGTATATTTAATTTTAATATTCATTAGGGACAAAACTACCCTATAAACAGAAAGAATATTGGTCTTTTTTTCAAAACCTCAGCAAGAATCGATCACCATTTTGGAAAATGAAGTTTCCAAACAGTAACATATTTATGTTCTTTTGAGTGACCAATAAAATATACCTATTATCAGCATGCATTTAAAGTTGTAATAGTATAGCTTTTCATTAATCATGAATTCCGTCTTCAAAGTATTAATGTTAACAGTACCCTACTGAACAGTTTTATTTCTTCCATACTTAAGAGCAAGTACCTGGCTACACTGTTTTCTAGTGTAGTAGTATATTTACATGTTAAAATGTGTATTTTATTTCAAATTGATTTCATTTTTCCTTTATGTTATAGTAATGACATTGGACTGACCCTTTTTGAAATTGTGCATATAGGTAGGTTATGTTATATATGAATTTCATCTTAGGATAGTGGATGTGACAGATATTATAAATGTTACCATGTTATAATAAAAAAGGATCTGTTAAATCTGATCTGGGGGAGAACCACAATCTTAGACCAAGCTCTTTGAGGGCATGAAATACCTTAGTTCTTACACCACCCAGCACCAACTAGGTCCTCAATATCTAATTACCCCCTGTTGCAGTTTCTGTTTATGCCTTCTCAGAAGCCCTTATTAACTCCTCCCTTTTGGCAGTCTCAGTTCTGACCCAGTGTCCACCCTCACGCAGGCAACCTGGGTAAATACAATCCATCCAAGTCTCAGTGGTCTCATTCCCTTTGCCAGTAATTAGACACAGGCAAATAACCCAGTTCTTGGGGAGACATGATGGGAATTCTGCAGAGGAGCTTTGGGCAAATTTCACACTCACTAAAGAGACAGGAGAAACAAAAGGTAATTTTCTTTCACTGGAAATCGCTGGGTTACACAAGACACCTGAAATCATGGTAGGCATCTCTGATGAGTATTATTAGACCAAAATGAAAATGCAGAGAATGACAGGTTGGGAAAGACAGAAGGAAATTGGGTATCTCTTGGTATCTCTGAGCCCCCAGAAGCCCATTCTAGAACCTCTGAAGTTCTTGTTACATTTGACACACTTTGGTCTTGCCTTATTGCCAGCAGCAAGCATCCTTACTGATACAGCTCTCTTCACAGTTGCTAAAGAGTATTTACATACACTACATGCAATCCTGAACAGAATGCTATGTAGTTGATACTCTCTCATCCATCAGCTCCTAATTCAAACCACCTTATTATAATTTAGTCCCAGGCTTAGCTGCATAGGGCTCAGGGAGACTGATTTATTATACATGGACAGTAAGCTACATAACCCTGCTGTCCAATCATGCAAAACAAGAAAATTCCTTGTGCTCTATTTCACCTTTTCATATCATCACTTCATCACTTCTCAGGTAAATAAATTTGGAAGTAATTTAACTGTCCTAATCCCAAGCAAAAAGCCTGGTGATACAATATATATATTTTCAATGCAAAGAAGCATGAATTTAAGGAATAAGCAAGGGCTATCTTTTGGCAAGTTTTACTTAGCAAGTACAGATGGTTTCTTTCTGTGGAAATAAGGTTTAAATGATTGAATTTATAAATCTAATAACCCTTCCACTGATAATTCTAGTACCCAACATGTGAAACTGGTTTTCATAGGTTCCCACAACTCACCTTATCTTCTTCCCTGCACTTTTTCTACCACAGTCCTTTATTCCTTATTTACTTTCCTCTTTCCAACTTTCCCACACTTCCTTATTCAAAGAAATTATGTATAGGAATATATTATTACACCTATTTCCAATTCAGAATGAGCCTGTAAGCCCTTTCAAATCCTTGCAGTACTCCCTGAGGGCAGCCTTTTGTAAAAGAAAGAATATGCCAGTCAGACGTTTACA
Organism: Manis pentadactyla; assembly: GCF_030020395.1. Lineage (NCBI taxonomy): Eukaryota > Metazoa > Chordata > Mammalia > Pholidota > Manidae > Manis > Manis pentadactyla. The sequence continues at coordinate 34,215,429 of NC_080034.1, read as the reverse complement.
AATTAAACACAGTCCTATGTAAAATTTTATTTTGCCTCAATCTATAAGTGCTACTATTTGTTCGAATTGCTCACATAATCAGTTCCATCCAAAAAGGAAAGGTAAAGTGCTTTTAGCAATGTAAGCACAGTTGGGAGGGCCTATCCAAAGGTCTTCCACTAGGACAAGGGAAAATCTAAATACAGATTTAGATTTTCTGAATCTCTGTATTCTCTGGCACATAAGAGATTTTCATGATCAGTTCAGTTTCTTAAAACCTACGAAATGTCAATCATGGCAGGGATGAACACTGAGCTGATTTCTGATAACTAAGCTATGTTATCACCAAACATAATTTATCCTAAATGATTACTGGCATCTGGAAGACCTTGGGGAAGGGGCTCTTCACAAGTAATATAAGCACTATTGCACAGGAATAAATGGGCATCCCCAGAGTAGCTATGTGCTAGCGACTTCCTCCACTGCTTCTTCCCTGTGCTGGTATTCAGGCCTGAGAGCTGAGAGGACAATGCACAAACCCACTGAGGGTTTTCACAACAGAGACTAACAGAGGAGGGACTGCAAGGTACTAATTTTTGAGGTACAATCGACAGACTGAAAATGATGAGATCTTGAGTACATGAGCCGATTTCTATTGCCTTTGATTCATTAAAGTTTTTTTACATGTCTAACCTGCTTTCTTTCTCATAGGATAGTTGGGAGAATTAGGTGAGATAAAGCCTAGTACAGTGTCTGCATACTCAAAACATATTCCAAGTCTCCTCCCCACCCCAAAATAAAGAAGTTTGTCCTTGAACTTTGAAAGTACTTTCTAAATAAGAAGAAATTAGTTCTTCTATCAGCATCCTTGTCAGCATGATTCTAAACTGCTCCCAAGAGTAACTTCTCTTTTGTAAAATAAACACTTTATACTCTTTGAAGTACACACAAAGTTTCATTTTGTTCAGTGTTCTTTACTTTCCACTGTGAAAAGTGTTTCTGAGGAACTGAAATCCCGGAAGGTAACCCCAACAAAAACATGTTAAATGCTTTTTTGAAAGTGAGGATTAAAAGGCAGACTTGTAGAGAAGTCATACTTAGGAGATGGAAGGCAAATGCAGCCTCTGAAGGGAATTATTCTAATTACTACCTAAAAAAGGAAAGTTATTCAACTACATTCAAGGACATAAGACAAAGCATTACTTTAAAACTAGAACTGACTGAACAGTTAGATGATAAACATACTTGAAATGGGAAGGGGAAATAAATTTAATAATAATTTGAATTGGGACAATCATCCATCATTCCTAGATGCTTCTGTTATCTCAGTACTCTGTTTCATTTTTAACCTCCCACAATGTCTTCACTGAAATCACAAAGCAGTACTTTCAGAGAACTAAATAATAGTTGTCATTTTGTTAGGATTCAAAATTTCAATCCAGTAGCCATCAGGATCTTGGATAAATGCCAGGCCTTTCATTTTACCTGTAAAACGACATGATTTTCATTACTGAAAAGACTGTTAAGAACTTAACATCTTAATTATGCTTTAATTGAAAATTTTAATTTGCATTTTAATGAAATACATTATCCTGTTTATAATTCTAATTTTTAAAAATTCTATTGTCAGCATTGCCCAAATGCATGTTTTTCAGAATGACTAACATTTTATCTTATACACATAGCTGGAAACCACCTCTCCTGAAATAAACTGTGGGGCTGGCTACATCTTTTAGGTATCAGGTGGTTACTTCACCTTCATAGTATCATTTCATGGTACTAGTTGAGTAATCATAGAAACTACCTTATTTTAAAGAGGAAAAAAAAAAACAAGGAGGTGCTAGAAGGAGCAGGTAGGATGACTTAACCCACAGAGCCAAAAGACCCAGGAAGATTGGGTCAGACAAACCCTTTAAACACTATTCTAGGTAACCCCAGCTCTGCTAATCAGATTTTTTCTCCCAGGAATTTGTAATGGGTTGAGAGGCTGGTAGGTTCAGTTGTAGAGTTATTTGCTTAAATAGAAAAATGTGATCTCAGAAATCTGTTTTGGGACAACGATGCTGAATTAATTTGATTCCTGTCTCTGGCTCCTCTCCCCAAAATCAACCCCAGGTATAAGAAGAAAAATGGAGAAGGAAAAAAAAGTGAGATTCGCCCCCCTTCCCACCCCTATGGGGTAATGATTGTAGAAAGGAATAGGTGGGGATTGGGTGACTGTTTTAATCCAGTCTACGTGGAAGTGGGTAGTTTTGACCTGGACCAGAAGGCAGTCCATCAGAGCTGTGGGAGAATAAACAGAAATTTTGTTTGTTCCTACCCACACTCTGTGTATGTGGAGGGATTCAAACTACTGGTTCAGCTGTTGTCAAGAGTAAATAACGGCAGCACAAAAGCCTTGTGTCTGTGAGGAACCAACTGATCTCCCCAGCCTTCACTTTCCACCCAACCAGGCTAAGGAATGCCCATTGCAGAAGTGTCTCCTACTAATACTGCTTCTCCCTGAGGGACAAAGAGGGAAGAAAATCTGACCTCAAGACTTGTTCTGCAAAATTAACTCCCACTTTCAGGTGCCCACGAACCCCTGCCCAGCCCATCTTTCTAAGATCATTTGGTTTGCTAAGAACTGGGGTATGCCTTCCCTCCATTCACATCACCTGATGGACCAGAATGCTTAATAGTCACAATAAAAAACAAAACAAATAAAAAAACCCTCAGAGACCAAAATAACAAGAATTTGAGGAACATAACCATAAAAAAGTCCTGGATTACTGTTTAAACAAAAGAACAAAAACATTAGACCAATGGACCAAAAATTAACATATAAAAGTGATGAGAAATATGAAATATAACCAACAAGATCACGAAAATATTTAAGGAAACAAGCAAAAATTAGTGAACAAAATTATAATAGCTGAAATTAAGAACATAATAGATGAGAACATAAAAGATGAATATCAGAACAGATACATTTGAGGAAAAATTAGCTAACTGGTATGCCAGTTTGAAGAAATCTCCCAGAAAGACAGTAAGGATGAAGAAATAACAAATATAAGAAGCTTCCAGATTAAAACAGAAGATAGTATGCAAAGGAACGTGAATCAGACAACAGATTTTTCAACAGCAACATCAGACTGAAAAATAAGACATTGGAGTTGTATCTTCTGGATCAAAAGAAAATAAACCTAAGATTTTATATTCAAGGAAACTGTCATTCATATATAAAGGCATGGTTCTCAGGAATACAAAGCTCAAAAGTTTTGCCTCACAAATCCTTTGAAAACAGTTTGGGTTGGGGTACTTAATAAAGGGATAGAAAATTCCAAAAGATGCTGCATAAGATACATGGAGAAAGTGATCAGATACATATATATATATATATATATATATATATATATATATATTAGGGGAGGGAAAAAGGTAAGGAAAAATAAATCAACAATGTCACAGTCTGGGTAATTATATATATATATATATATATATATATATATATAATTACCTTCTCCATTTTTCTTCTGTATACCTTGGGCTATAAATCAACAATGTCACAGTCTGGGTAATAATAACATGATGGGGATATGGTAGAGCAAGTACTTATCTTACTGGGGAAGATATTTGTATATGAAATCTTTCATTGAGAAAAAAACGTAAGGATTAAAATGAAACAGCTAAGTGCTTCAAATAAAAATTGAAACAATAAATTATGATGACAGAAATGGGTTAAGTAAAATACAATACATGTAAATCTAACAAAATCCAGATACATATAATTTCAAGAGACATACCTAAAACTTAAGGACATGCAATGGTTGTAAAAGGAAGAAAACAAAATACCAGAAAATTATTAACTAAAGAGATTTGGTGCAGTTATACTAATAGCAGATACAAGACTTTAAGGAACTTATTTTGGGGCTAGATACAACCTGAACTAGGGGGAGCTGGTGGCCAATGAGAAAATGTCCTAGGGTCAAAGGGTGGGAGAGGGAGGCTAAATTTTCCATGTCTAGTCCCTTGTGAAGCCACTCTCATTGCTTCCTTTCAGTTCCTTAAGATACCCAGGTATTCTTCCAGTCATTTCCCTTCTTTCCTTAAGCTGGATGAAGCACACTTCTTCAAAGTTACTTGTAACCGGAAGGATTTTAGTACAAAAGTACCCTCTCTGGGTGCTTTGTAAATGTTATGTAACTAAAGAGAGGCCCAGAAGAAAACAAGGAGCAGACTCACCATCATCAGGTTTCTTCACAAATTTGACTCCCAGTTCTTCAAATCTTTTACAAGCACCATGTACATCAGGAACAGCAATTCCAATGTGACCTTAGGTGACCATCCCCAAAACAAGGTAGAGAGAAGGAAGAAATAATTACAACAGTGTATCCAAGAGCCACAAATACCTTCTGAAAGTAGTTTATTTCAAAACATAAGGCACCCAAAGACAGACTGAATCAAGTGGGTTCAAAACCTATAATAAAGAACAAGAATCTAACTGGTTGGATGTAATAAATTAGTTGCTCTGAACTATAAATTACTTTAAAAAAGCCTAATATTAGCTCATATTTATTTCAATCTGTTAAGAAATAATCATTTACTTATACTTAATAGATTTGTTGTTGACATTGACTATGCAGCAGCCAATAAAAGTCTATAATCCTATCATCTTGATTGAGAAATTTTAGATCAAGGAAGAAGTGTATGCTAGCAGAAATTAGGATTATTATTAACCATAGTTTTGCTTTTTAAATTAAACACTCTCCTGGGAAGACAATACTGAGACTGAAAAGTAAAATCATCATCAGAGAGTAAATGTAAAACTTGCACTGAGACTATGAAATTAAACTCCTAAATAAAATTATGTATGGAAAATAGAAATAACCATAATTCTAATAAATTAATTATACTTAATGTTTTAGATTTACTTTTATCATAAATAGGTATGCAATGCAAAATCACACAAAGTGAAATACATACATACAAATAAATGTACACACCAAATCCTCGAGGGTCTGAATTTCCACTGTGGTAACTCTGGGTCTCATCGTCTTCAGTGCCCCAATTGCTACAAAAGGAGGGAAAACATAATTATGAGTGACCTACAGAACAACATTCTGAAAAAAAAGTTGCAATAATCTGCAAAATCTTAGCATGTATATATGCTACTTATTATATTTGGTCTAATCTCTGCTACTGTAAATATTAAGTTTTCAACTCTAGACAGAGAAAATGGAAAAAGTGTGATTTTTAAGTAGGGTAAGGAGATAGTAAAACCAGGCATCTTGGTTAGATCAATAATGATAAAACAGCAACTATCATGTATTGTGCTAAGTACTTTATTGAAGAGACTTTATTTATTTATTTGAAGAATTCATTAAATCCTCAAAACAGCTCCATGAGCTAGCTTTGAGTCTCCACTTTAGAAATAAGGTTGCAATTGGGGAGGTGATATAATTTGCTCAGTCAGAGCTATTAGCAGAGCCAAGACGTGTGCCCATGTCTGTCTGATTCTAGAGGTGTTCCGAATAAGGGGATACACAAACTCACATGCCCAGAAATAAACACTCTTTTGTTAGTTGTTAAACAATACACAGAAACAACATAAAGAATAGAAAAGAAGGGGAATACCTATTTCAACATTTTTAAACGTTGAAATTATGAGGACCTTAGTGGTAGTGCTTAAACATTTGTTAGCTACGTTCAGCAAGTCTCTAGCCACTGCAGTCTCACATTCTCTATCCAAAAGTGAAATGATCTCACCTGCCCTACCTAGGTCCCAAGAAAAATATAAAGACCACAAGATTCATAAAAAAAAAAAAAAAACACTCAAACATACTGTTACAAATGCAAAGTGATTAGGTAGACCCAGTTTAAATTAAGGTGGTAAGTAAGGAAAACTAGTTTTAAGAAATGCAGAATAGAGAAAGGGGAACCCTCCTACACTGCTGGTGGGAGTGTAAATTAGTTCAACCATTGTGGAAAGCAATATGGAGGTTCCTCAAAAAGCTCAAAATAGAAATACCATTTGACCCAGGAATTCCACTTCTAGGAATTCACCCTAAGAATGCAGCAGCCCAGTTTGAAAAAGACAAATGCACCCCTATGTTTATCGCTGCACTATTTACAATAGCCAAGAAATGGAAGCAACCTAAGTGTCCATCTGTAGGTGAATGGATAAAGAAGATGTGGTTCATATACACAATGGAATATTATTCAGCCATAAGAAGAAAACAAATCCTACCATTTGCAACAACATGGATGGATCTAGAGGGTATTATGCTCAGTGAAATAAGCCAGGTGGAGAAAGACATGTACCAAATGATTTCATTCATATGTGGAGTATAAGAACAAAGAAAAACTGAAGGAAAAAAACAGCAGCAGAATCACAGAACCCAAGAATGGACTAATAGTTACCAAAGGGAAAGGGACTGGGGAGGATGGGTGGGAAGGGAGGGATAAGGGGGGAGGGAGAAAAGGGGCATTATGATTAGCATGTATAATGTGGGGGGAGGCACGGGGAGGGATGTGCAATACAGAGAAGACAAGTGGTGAGACTACAGCATCTTACTACGCTGATGGACAGTGACTGTAATGGGGTTTGTTGGGGGGACTTGGTGAAGGGGGGAGCCTAGTAAACATAATGTTCCTCATGTAATTGTAGATTAATGATACCAAAAGGAAAAAAAAGAAATGCAGAATATATAAAAAGGTAAACACTTATACTCACTGTGTTAGTTCAAGTGTAGCTTTTCTGGAGAATACCCATGCTACTTTTTCACCTTTGTCCTTTGGGATGTCATTTTTATCCTCATAAGCCAAGAAATAGAGGGAAAATTTCATAGTGGGAAAATCTAATTTTTGGAGTAGCCTGAAATTAAACAAGAAAAAGCCTGAATCAATTAACAATAGAAAATGTTAATTCATACTAAAATCAACATGCCAATATTCAAGTTCTACTAAGAATAAGAGCTGTATGTTCTGAAGCTATTTTAATAGGAAAAGCAGGAGGTAATCAATGAAAAAATCTCAGTAAAAAAACCTACTCATCTGTAAATATTAGTGAAATTAATAATTTTTTAAAAGCAAATTTTTGTGACACCAATTCTTCAAATACAATGAAATTTAAGTGAAATTACGGTATTTGTTTATAAATAGTACCTTCACAAGAAAATTGTTTTTTTAAGTAAAAAATATAATGCATTACCTCATTGTTCTTTTAGATATATGACATTCAGTTAAATAAAATACATTTAGTGAGTTCTTATTATGCCAAAACTCCTAGGAAAAGAAATTGAGGATAGGTCACAAGAGAAAAGGAAGGCCAGATTAATATCACAGAAGATGTGAATGTCAGTAATGAAGTAGTTAACCAGTACCAAACACTGCAGAAAGGTCAGACAGGATTAAGACTGAGAACAGGCCACTAGATAAGCAAAGGTCCTGTGAGGACAGTTTCAGCAGCATGGGGCAGCAGAACTTGGGCTGCCCTGGACTGGGAGAGGATGGGAGGTGTGCAAGGAAAATAGCAAGGGTTGTCTACCTACATATATAGATGGTTGGTGATGATGGAAGGAAAGCAAGAAAGCAGAGGGCAAGAATTACCAGAGAAGAGAGAACACTTACACTTTTTGTAGGCTGACGGGAAAGAGCCAGTGGCAAAGGAGAGACTGACATGAGACAATTAGTGCATGAATGACCAATCTTGAAGTTTAAAAAAAGGTAACTGAAGTTGTGGCCTATAAAGTGCATTTAAAGAGTGTAAGATTATTTTGCAAGGAATAGGGCAGAATGAGGATGCATACAATACAAATTCCTTTAGATTACTTAGGTTTACATGCTCAAAGATGACCTTATTCATAATCAATAAGAGGGAATGGTTGAAGCATAGCAAATGGGAAGTTTCTAGAGTTCTGTTTCAAATATTTTCATTATTACTACTAGGTAATATACCTTGACCTACTGAGATCCACACATTGACTTATCACAAATAAGACTTACTCTAACATGTTTATAACAAAGTATCAAATACCTCAGCTAATTCAATCATGAAAACTATCTCTGCACTAATAAAGCCAACAGCACAAGCCTCACAGGGGACTGTAACAAACCTGCTGCAACTTGCTTTTCTCAGCTGAGCCTCTCTCTCAGGATAATGTCAGGTTGCAATCTATTTGGAGGCTCTTTAAGAAAACAAGGTCACCACTGGAGTCAGTCAGACCTGGATTCAAATTCCAGCTCTACCAAGTACCCACTATGGAATCTGAGGCCCACAACTTACAATGTCTTTAAGCTTTGGCTTCTTCCTTCATCTGTAAAATGGAGATTTAAGCTATGCCATAAGCAAGCCTACTATGGAGACTGAAATAACTGTGAAGTACCTGGCAAGTAGCAAGTTTTCACTATATTTGTTTTCATTCTGTCTTCTAAATATGCCATAAGAATATGCAAAACTACTTTTTCTGGAAAGAGTTACAAGAAACTGCTTAACAGCAGTTATCTTTAGGGAGGATGGGGAGAAGGAAGCTATTACTTTTCATTTTGTATTTTTCTGAACCAGTCAGACTCTTAGATCCAAACACAGATATATACTCCATTACTTGAATTTTCCCCTCAATGTCCATGGAGGTTATGTAGGCAGTAAATGAAATATTATTTGATTTTATTTATGTTAAATTATCAAAAACAAAAAACATCATGTTATTTAAGGCTACAAATCAAGAAAAAAAAAACAAATATGCTTTCAGGATTACAAGATCAGTGGATATTACTAGGCAAAAGAGTCCCTATCCTATAATGGGACAGACGGTCAGTTTTAGGTAAAACTCATTCATTTTCTAAGTAATATGTCTTTATATCTGTATCTTTTCTGAAGTTAACAAGAGGCTAAAAGTGGCCATAACATCAAAAGCATCTGGACACATCAAGGATTTAGCTGGCAGCTCTCAGAGAGAAGGGAGTTAGACAAAATGCAAGTCTTGGTGTCTTCTTGCTGGGTGAAGCTGGCTGGGATAGAGAAGAGGAACTGCAGAAGCCCTGGCCAGTAAAGCCTAGTCCCAGACTCTTGGAACTTTTGTGACTTTTGAAGCAAATGTTATCCATTTTTTAAATGGATCCGAAAACATTTCCTCTATTTGCTCAGCTTTGCATTTAAACATTACAGGTGCAATGAATAGCTACTTACGTCATCCCAAGAATTCTAGTATAAAAATCCAGTGACTTCTTAGGATCCTTAATCCGCAGCATAGTCTGCTGCAACAGAAAATCCTGCAGAGCGAAAGTGTTTATTAAACACCTTTAACTTTTACCACTTGTTAACAACGTTAATTGTGCTTTCTATACCAAGATAAAAACAGCTCACCATTTTAACACAATGTTTAAGAAGAAAGCAACTTTGTCCCCTCAGCCTACCATGGAAATCACCCAGAAAAAGTTCCCATACCTATGACCTACAACTTCCTGTGGCTCCCTGCCCAAAGGTGTTTGCTGTCACAAGAATAAGCCCGTATGTGTGGCAGGTTCAAAGCACCACAGGGTTTACAGCCCAGGAATGACCCTCAACCAACATTGAATAAAAAACCTGGCTCCCTTGCCCCTTAGGGGGACAATTCTGAGGCATGTTCCACATTGTCCCTCAGAGGCTCCCCAGCAGGACTGGAGCCCAGTTGCCCTCAGTGGTAATCTACCCTCACACACTTTTTATTGCCTCCTCCTCTCACTCCAAAGAGTTTTCTCTGACTACCTCACAAATAAACTTCTTACAACCAAACCCTTACTTCCAGTCTGCTTTTGGGTGACCCAAACTGAGACAGTGACATTACAAATAAAAAGTTCAGTCACTAAAATTTGTCAAATGAATGCAGAAATGCCCTTCCAAAACCATTCATTGGTCACCATAGCAAGAAATTACTCACAAGATCCTAGCCTCCTAAATAACTAAAAGGGTAAAAAATTTCTGCCTCTTACACCATTGTGAAACTGTCCAATTTATATATCAGGAAACAAAAGGCTTGCCTTGACTGATAAAAGAATAGAGAGTATATTAATTCATGGAGCTAAGATTATTATTAGCATTAATAATAATACTTCGTGCCTAGAGGTTTGAATTTGTTAGGTACAATGACTGTGAGGTATTATTATCTATAAATATCAATAACCCCATTTTACAAATGAGAAACACACACAGGGCAATTAATTGTCATAGCTTTCTGATTCTAAGTTCAGGTCTCCTTCTACCTCCTTCTATCCTATCTATCTCCTTCTATCAGGTCTCCTAAATATCACAGGTACCTTCCAGACCATGAGCCTGTTAACTACATTTGTGCTTCCGAACAGATTTTTATTCTTGCCAAACCCATGGTCGCCATAAAACGGGCCTGGTAATTCTGTACCCTTCCTTTGCAGCCACACAGACATCCCTCCTTATAACTCATATCATATAACATAAAAAATGGATTTTATTCATTTATTCATTCAACATCATTAAGAAATATTTTTCTACTTTGCTAAATTTTTAAATAACCAAAATGTACACTTTAGCAATAGAATACTCATTTACAACAAAACTAGTCTAAAAAGAACTTTAATAAGTTGATCTTAATGAATATAGTGATTTAATTCTTCATTAACAGCTTATAGTCAGTCATATACAAGGCAGTTAGCCCTGAAGTTACATGTTTCTAAAATAGTTGGACTGCTTTTCTCAGCCAGGTGCTATGCTCGTAAACGTCTGTTTCAGCAAGCAGCTCAAAAGAGAAAGCAGCTCCTAACGTGCAGGCTCTGGGCTGGCACTCACAAGTGGGCCTTGCTCTTCTGTTGAACACAGTTGCAAAGCATGTTCCAAGTCACTCTGTGACTGCCATGGAGTGAGAGCAAAACAAAAGCAGCAAAACCACTTCCACTTCCTAGTCTTGTTTAAGCACACATTAAAACAAGGCACTGTGAACGCTACAAAAATAGCCAACAGTCCCCTCACCTGGCTAGTAAGAGTGACTGCTACTTCTCTGTCAGTTCCCATGTTTGCATAAGGAGGTTGGCTCCAGGCCAAAACCCTGTGTGTGATGTTTGAGGCCTGAATACCCGCAGGCCTTATCAGGGACAGAATAGGTGCCTTCCTTACAGCAGACTTGGTGCACAGCCAGTGCATTTAGGTCTCTGTGGGCAGTTGCAGGCAAGGACTAAATCCTAACAATGTTCTGGTTATTCGATAAAACACTAATTTAGATACTACTCTGAGGAACTTTGCAGTAGGACTTCAGGTTATTAATCAACTGACATTAAAATAAGATTATCCAGGTAGCTTCAATGAAATCACATGAGATCTTAAAAGCAGAAAGCGGCAGAACAGACAGAGAGAGAGGCCAAAGGAGAAGGCAGAAGAGCAGTATGACAGAAGAGGACGTCGGGGAGATGCCAAGCGCAGGAAGGACTCAAGGTGGCACTGCTTGCTCAGAGATACATGGGCACACATGCAAGGCGTTAAGGACAGCCTCTGGTAACAGCCAGCAAAGAAACTGGGACATCTGTCCTACAACTGAAAGGAATTTAATTCAACCAATAACCTAAATGAGTTTGGAAAATGATATTCCCCCAGAGCCTCCACTAAGGAACACAGTCCTGTCAGTAATCTTGATTTCAGCCCAGTGAGACTCCTGTCAGACTATATAACCTACTGCTATGAGATAATAAATGTGTTATTTTAAGCCACTCACCTGCAATAGAAAACTACCACACCTCAATGTCATTCCCTACCTCTGGTGAGCTTGGTGGGACCTATAAACAGGTATTCAAATGATTAAAACTATCTGAAAATGTTAGTTACCACTGCATATAGAAAACCTCAGCTATCTACTTATCAGTCTTAAAATGTAGATATTAATCTTATTTTGATGATTCAAGGACATTTCTACAAACATCTACAAACCTTACAACATACGAGTTACTGGTACATTTAATACTACTTGTCCCATACAGAGATGGTCCCTGGAACTCCTGACTTTTACTTTATTAATGTGTTTTTAGTTCCCTCCCTCACCACTAAGCAATGGGTTGCCAGTTCTATCAGCAGAACTCTCCTTTCCTGTATACTTGAAATCAATACAATTCTGTAATTAACTATACTTCAATTTTTAAAACTGTCTCCTTTCTTGGACAATAGCCTCCAACTAATCTCCCTAAATTCTCTTACTCTACATTTCTCACTGCCTCCTCTGCTAGCACCCTGATCCCAGCTCTTCCACCTCCCTCCCAGACTGACTGGTATTCCCCTCTCTCACCTTGCCCCCTACAGTCTATTCTCAGCTACTTTAAAAAGTTAATTCAGATCATGTCATTCATCTGGTCAAAAACCCTGAGATGGCTCCCCGTGTCACTTGGTGAACCTCAAGGTCCTTACAATCGCCCATTATGATTGGTTCCTGTTGCCTCTTGGACCTCCCCTCCCCTCCATGCACTCTGCTCCACTGGAGTCTCAGTTCACTGAACTTGTCTGCCACATTCCAGCCTGAGGGTCTTTGCACCTACAGTTCCTCTGCCAGAATGTTCTTGCCCAGAGCCACTTCTCCTAATCTTTTTAAGTCTTTGCTCAAATGTCACCCTCTCAATGAGGCCTTACCTACTTTAAAACTGTAACTCTCCACTTCAACATCTTTCTAGTAGCAACACTGGTATTGCTAGACCACAAACGACCGTTATTACTTCTGTTCAGAAAAGCCTACACTGAGAACCTCGTAACTTGGCACAGATTTCTTCTTCTACAGATGCTGTGTAGAGTACTGTAAAACAAGTCTGATAGCCCTGCCTATCCTATCCCTTCACCTTATCCCATTTTTTCACTTGATGAAAAATCCATAGCACTTGTCACCTTTTAATATGCTATTTACTATATCTTTTATGTTTTTCTTTCTCCATTAGAATATAAGCTCCATAAGGGCAGGGATGTTTGTTTTGTTTACAAATGTCTGACAGACAGAACTTGGCACCCAAAAAATATTTGTTGAATGAGTAAATGAATTTTCACTGCATTTTTCTTTCCAACTAAGCTGAGTCCAACATCACTGGTCTCTTCTTCAGTTAAAAAAAAAGTATAAAATCTAAAAACTGCCTTTTAAAATCTGGTTTGTAATGACCCAGTTTACCATGCCACCAACACACTGGTCATGTTTTATTCTGCCTTTTCAACATCTTTCTAGTGCCAACATTGGTATTGCTAGACTACAAATGACTTTATTATTACTTCTGTTCAGTCCATAAAGGCTATAATCAAAACCATGTAACTGGCACAGATTTTTTTTTCTGTAAAGTACTGTAGAACAAGTCTGACCCTGCCTAGCCTATCCTATTCCTATTTTTTGGATAACAACCTTTTGGGAAAGCAGTTTGGCTCTCAAGAGCCTTTAAGAATTCATACTCTTTGACCAAGATGTCTCCTTTCTAAAAAATGTATCTAAGAAAATAATCAGAAACTCTGACTGACAAAGATTTATGTACAATGACATCCATCACAACACACAATAACTACATGCCAGACACAGTTCTAAGTAATTTAGAGAAATTAGCTCACATAATCTTCACAAAAACCCTGATACGTATTACCATTCCCATTTTACTGCTGATAAGTGGCAGTGAAAAAATTCCAGCCCAAGCAATTTCATTCCAAAGTCCTTTCTTTCAACCACCCTGGCCAAGCTGCCTGTAACAACAAAGGAATAGTTACATGAATTATATCATAGAATCTTATGAATACATTTAAAATGCTGCTTTAGAAGTGCATTATATGGCATAGGGGCTATGCACATAGTATATTAAGTTTAAAAAGCAGAATCCATATACGTATACCTTGTTCCCTTTAATATGCTATTAAGATTAATTATATCTCAAAAATGTTAATGCCTTTACTCTTATTATTTATTAACAGTTATGCATTATAGCTATCTAAACATATAAAATAATACTAAAGTTTAAAAGAGCTATCCATAGCTAACCATACTGTATTGTATGTTTGAGAGTTGTTGAAAGAGTAGATCTTAAAAGTTGCCACCACATACAGAAAAAGTAACTATGTGAGATGATGCATGCATTTACTAACCTTACTGTAGTATCATTTTGTAATATACACACATATCAGATCACCATGTTGTACACCCTAAATTTACACAATATTATATGGAAAAAAGTTTCAAAAAAAGCAAAAATGGAAAGATACACTTTTTTTCTGATTGAGAAGACTCTATGGTAAACAGATTATTTCCAAGTAAATATACAGATGTAATATAAACTCTAATACCATTTTTTAACCCTAATAAAGCCTATACATGGCAAAAAAATTAAAGGTATACTCAATGTTAGCAGATTTATTCACAAAAAAACAAGTTTATTCTTGGCTATGAAAGTGTTATTTGGATGATATAAAAAACAAGGAGGGTTTTTAATAAAATGATCTAGTTATTCTATGCTTAGATAATAGTTTTCTATCACCACAATATTCTGTTAACTCTGTATTTCTAATAAACATTTCAATGATCTTGAGAAAAAGTTCCTTTCTTAAAAAGCTCCTAAAAATTGCCATTTATTGCTATGGTTTTAAAATATTGTTTAAAATAAAGATACCTTGTGTTTAAAAAAGGAAGACTTACGTTCATGTTTCATCAAACAATTCTTAACTTGCTCTTTCCTTTATCGTGCTCTAAATTCAAAACAATAAAAATAAGATGTGTCTTTTACGCCTAAACTATCTTTCTGTGTTCTGGGTTGGCTGCTAGGTAACAGAGATTTGCTCCTTTGCCTTATAAAAAGGAATAGAAATGATCGTGTTTTGGTGGGAAATTCTCCAAGTTTAATTAACTGAAAACTACTGTGAACAAGACTTCAAAGGCACAATCAAGCATGTTCCTAGTGCAAGTCCTAGGTGCCTCCAATCTAATCCTGACTATAAAGGCAAGGCAGGGATGTGAACCAAAAGGTTGAGGTCTCTTTGAGCACCTCTAAATGGTTTTGTTTTTTGTTTTTGTTTTTTGTGTAAGATATGAGACTTAGGTAAAGCTTCATTTTTTTACCTATAGATATTGGATTGCTCCAGCACAATTTGTTGAGAAAGCTACCCTTTGTCCATTGAACTGTTTTCGCATCTTTGTCAAAAATATTTGGGTTTATCAGTATGGGCCTATTTCTGGGTTCTCTATTCTGTTCCTCTAATCTGTGTCTTTCTCCTTGCCAAAAGTACAGAGTAGTGATTATACTGTAACTGTCCTAAAATCAGGCAGACTGATTTCTTACTTTATTCTTTTCAAAATTTAGTTATTCTAGTTTGCCTTCCACATAAATTTTAGAATAATCTTTCCTCTATCTAAAAAATGTTTGATAGGGATTATGTTAAACATGTATATCCATTTGTGGAGAACTGGTATCTTTACTATGGTGAATCTTCTACTCATGAACATGGTATGTCTCTCCATTTATTTAAATCTGAGTTCTTTTATCAGCATTGTGTAATATCCAGCATACAAATCCTATATGGTTGTTAGATTTATACTAAGTATTTAATTTTGTTCAGAAATTGTATTTTCAATGGTGGTGCTCATGTTTTCTTTGTTAGTATACAGAAACACAAGTGACTTTTTTATGTCTACCCTGTATCCTGCAACCTTGCTGAGCTAATTAGTTCTAGAAGAGGTTTTTTTGTAGACTCCTTAGGATTTTCTACATAAACTATCATGGTATCTAAAAACAGGGACAGTTTTATTCTTCCTTCCGATCTGTATGACTGTTAATTTCCTTTTTTTGCCTTAATGCACTGGGCTAGAACTTCCATCACTATGTCAAATGAGAATGGTGTGAGCAGATATCCTTGACTTGTTCTCCAAAATTAGGGAGAAAACATCACCATTAAGTATACTGTTAAGTATGTTTTTTATAAATACTCTTCATCAAGTTGAAAAAGTTTCTTCCATTACCATTTTTACTGAAAAAAAAATTTAAATCATGAACGGTGATGATTGCTCAAATGCTTTTTCTGTACCAATTGATATGATCATGTGATTTGTCTTCTTCAGTCTCCTAATATGGTAGGTTACTTTTATTGATTTTTGAATATTGAACCAGCCTTGTATATCTAAAAAAGCCCTGCTCAGTCATGGTGTTTAATTCTTTTTTATATATTGCTAAATTCTATTTGCTAATATTTTGTCAAGGATTTTTATGTCTATATTCACAATGGATACTGGGCTATAGTTTTGTTTTGGTACTGTCTTCATGTCTTCTGGTTTTGGTTTCAGGGTAATACTAACTTTGTAAAATGAACTGCAGTGGATTCCCTCCTCTTCAATTTTCTGGAAGGAACTATATAGAATTGTTAATTCTTCTTCAGTGTTTGGAAGAATTCTCCAGTGAAATTATCTGGGCATAGAGATGCCTTGGGAAGATTATTAATTTGAATTTGATCTTCTTATGTTAAAGAGCTATTCAAATTACTTGTTTCATATTGGGTAAGTTATGGTAGTTTGAGTTTTGAAGAAATTGATCTACTTCATGTAAGTTGTCAAATTTATGTATATAGAGTTGTCTTTACTATTTCCTTATTATCTTTCTGATGTCTGCAGAGTTTGTAGTAGTATTCCCTCTTTCACTCCTGATATTGGTAATTTGCATCTGTTAGCCTTGCTACAAATTCGTCATTCTATTGTTTTTTTCAAAGAACCAGCTCTGTTTCATCTAATTTTCCCTATTATCTGTTTTCAGTTCACTGATTTCTGCTATTTATTATTTCCTTCCTTCTGCTTCCTTTGGGTTATTTTGCTCTTCTGTTTCTAGGTTCTTGTGGTGGGAACTTAAATTGAGTGGAGACTTTTCCTCTTTCCTAATGTATGCATTTAGTGCTGTAAATTTCTCCCTTAACACTGTTTTAGCTGAGACTCCTTTTTCATTTTCATTCAGTTCAATGTATTTTTTAAAAATTTCCCTGAGACTTCCTCTTGATCCATGGATTATTTCAAAAAGTGTTTAATTTAGAAAACTGGATTTTCCTATTATGTTTCTGCCATGATGTTTAGTATGATTCTATTATGGTCAGAGAACACACTTTGTATGATTTCAATTATTTTAAATTTGTTTAAATTAGTTTTAGGTCCCATGGCCTATCTTGGTGTATGTTTCATAGGTGCTTATAAAAGTGTATTCTGCTTTTATTGGGTGATATGTTCTATAAACACTGAGCAGGTCTTGTTTATTGATAGTGTTGTTGAGTTTGTCTATATCCTTGCTAATTTTCTTTCTCATTTTATCAATTATTCAGAGAGTACTGAAGTCTCTGACTTTAATTATGGATTTGTCTGTTTCTCCTTTCCATTATATCAGTTTTTGCTTCACATATTTTTGCATATTTGTGTGGTGCACACATATTTAGGGTTGTTTTATCTTCTTGGTCAACTGACCCTTTTATCATTATATAATGTACTTCTCTACCTATGATCATTTTCTTTGCTCTGGAGTCTACTCTGATACTCATATAGCCATTTCTGCTTTCTTTTTATTAATGTTTGCATAATATATTTTTTTCCATCTTTTTACTTTTAACTTGCTTCTATCATTATATTTGAAGTGAGTGTCATGTAGACAGCATACATAGCTGAAGCCATGTTATTTTTTTTCAGCTTTATTGAGATATTGACATGAAGTACTCCATAAATTTAAGACATACAGTATAATGACATACATGTTATGAAATAATAACCACAATAAGTTAACATCCATCACCTCAGATATAGATAAGCTGGGCCATGTTTTTAAATCCACTCTGCCAATTTCTGCCTTAACTGGTATAGTTACAGACAATGTAATTACTGAATATTAAGCCTTAAGTTGGTCATTTTTAAATATTTGTTTTGTTTTGTTTTCTTCTTTCCTTCCCTGTGGGTCACTGGGACCTTTTTTAAAATTCCATTTTTACTTATCAATAGTGTTTTTGCATGTACTCTTTGTATAGCTCTTTCAGTTGCTGCTCTGGGTGTCCCATTATGTATAGGTAACATCACAATCACTTTGTGTCATCATCTTACTCATTTGAGTGAAGTGTAGAAACCTTACCTCTCTTAATATCCCTCTACACTTTCACTTTTACAATTGTCTTAAATTATTTCTACTGATGGGCTGAGTGGAATTTCAGGTTTTCCATGTTTTTCCAGTGATACAGTGTGGGATTGATGGGATTAATACATAAATGAAGTAATATAGAAATCAAATGTACAAATGCATATGACCTGATTGTTTCTCCTACAACTCCTGATGCGTGATCAATAACAGAATGAGTAAAGACAAAACAGTTCCTACAACTCGTGACTGCCCTCACATGATTTCAGTGTCCTTGAGGAGCATCACGCTCTAGGGCTGGACTCAAGGTCAGATCATGATTGTGTTGATCATGTGTTGAATCCCCTACTCAAAATTATTTGGATGTTTGGGTTCATTTGCTCAGTAAATATGAGGAGTGCCTTTTTGGCATCACTCTTGCGCTGTTACGCCTTGAGTCCCCTGGCTGGCCCTTTCAGATCTTCGATGTCTCATCGCGTCTCCTCCCTTATCTGCAGGTCAGAGGCAGGGAGGGACCAACAACACAGCAAGGTGGGAGAAGCTTGGTTTTGTCTGGTGAGATGAGAAAGTCTTGGCTCCCTACTCTGCGTTATCTGATGGAACCCTGACAGGAGGCAGTTGGGAACCTCATTACAGGCTCTTTGGTGGAAGACTAGATGCCTCACTCAGACTTTGCGGGCATAGGTGGAGCTGCAGCCACAGTTCTTTCTGTGGTGCCTGGTTGTAGTAGAGCCGTTATTATCTACAAGTTTATTGTCTTATCAGGAAATACAGCCTATATCCTGGTCCTGTGGCTAGAGAGAGCAGGCTTTCAGTGGGCTTCTTTTTGTCTGCACCCATTGGCATTTCCAGGTTGCAAATTTCCTTAGTTCCAAGTCTGCAATATATGAGGCAAAAAGAAAACACAGGAAAGTTACCAACCTGTTGTTCCCAGGCTCAGGTCCCTAGCCAGTCTGCTGCCTTCTCTCCACCTTTCAGTGCCTTCCTGTTTGCTTTATATGTAATGTCCAGAGTTGCTGGCTGTACTTAGCAGGAGGTGGGAAAAGTATGTGTACTCCATTTTCCCAGATGTGCTCTAATAGATTTTATACAATTGCCCCCAATAATGGGATATAGTTGGCTGTTGGCTACTATGTGTGTTTTCAGGATAAATAAAAACTTGTCAAAAGGCCACAACAATGGCCAAAGGAAAAAAAAAAGGCTGCTTGCCTTTTGTTTTCTGTCTCTCAAATTCTCTATCTTGTGATGAAGACCCTCATTTCTCTTACTAAGGAGCTTTTTAAGATTACCACATTTTACTCAAAATCAAAATCCCTTGCCTCTATCACCTTCACTCTTCAGAAAAAAGAAGTTTCAAACTCACATTACCCAAACTTTCAGAAAATTTTAAATTTCTTTGGCCTAACCTGTGTTTTGGCCTTAACAGCAGTGAAGCCAGCTTCCTTTGGAGCCCATCAACTCTCTTTTCTGATCACCCCAGCCAGGGAGTCTTTTTAAGGCTCAACTAAACATTCAGACTCAATACAAATACACACTAAAAGGATATCAGTCAGAACAACACAGCCTGCCAACAGAGCAGTGTTAGCCATTCCTCCTCAGCAGGAGTCCTTAAAGGACTCACACTGCACAGCTCACGAGCAGGGAGAAGATCCACACTGATTATGAGTGAGAATCACCCTGGTGTAGAAGCCCTACATGCCACAGGAACCAATATCTCTAGTAGCAACTCTATAGACAGAGCTTCCAGAATCTCCACAAGGGACGTTATGAGTCACTGCAATCAGGAAAGCCCAGCTTCCTATTAGATACTTAGAATTCTCCCTCTCCAGATGCAATTTATCAAAGTTATTTTTACCATTAGCAATACTGCACCATTTTTAATTGTTTCCTGGGACACAGAGTAAGAGTTAACCGAAGGTCAGATACTCATCAAAAGGGAAAGGGCTTAACTCTTTACCCCTAGGTATCATATCTCCTATAAAACAAAAATGGATGAAGTTCAGTTTTTTCCTGATTTTTTTATAGTCACAATTGCCTTCAGTGAAACTTCCTTTTGGAAATTCAAGTGCAGCTGAGGGGAACAAGATTATTTTACTATGTGACGGCTGCAGCACATGGTTGATGGACAATATGATTATGATATATTTTTCTTCTCTATCTTCCTCCTCCTGTTGTTACTTCTCTGATTCAATCTATGTCAGACTATGACAAACTGTTCCAGAAAATAATTCAGCCACTCCCTTTATGTTTAGTCCATCTTATCTAAATCGGTTTTATGTGGTTCTTTCCTCCCTACTCTATAACTCAACAGCCAACAAAATACTTCAAGTATACTTACTCTACAGACAAGGAAGAGAGCTAGGAGACACAAAGGAAAATTTTTTTAATTTAAAAATTACCTGTTGTATTAGTAAACATATCTGCCAGGCTACTCTTACAACAAGTAAGAGAAACAGGAAAATCCTGCAAGCCCTCAGTATCCTACAGCTTCCAAATCTCATCCAAAGGGAGAAAAAATATATACACATATGGGAGAAATAATTCTTCAGAGGCACTATGGTTCACATGTAGGCTCCACCACCATTATTTTGCATAAATTCACTATTTTTATTGAACCTCAGTTCTTACATCTTTACAATGGGGACAGGTCTAGTTCCTAGCTCCTAGGGTTGAGTTGAAATTCAGTGGGATAACGCATGAAAGTGTTTAGCAGTCTGTCTGCTTAGACTGGCCCAGAGCAAACTACTTCACTTATTACTGTTCTTTCTGTTATTATAAAATAGTGTTTCCACTACCATTATTACTCTTGATTTCCAAATCTGCATTTACAAACCCATACCTCTAACCTCAGGCTACTCATCATTTCTACCTGGGTCAAAATATCAAATTCATCACAGCCCAAATAAATACTCCTTATATTTCCAACAGAGAATGCCTCCAGAATCCCATGTCTGCCTGTGTCAGACATCTGGAGTCTTCCTAGATTCCTCCCTCCCCACTCCTCCATAATCCAATCCAGTGTCCTATCAACCTGACTGCTTAAATGCCTCTGGCATCTTTCTCCTTGCCTTTCTAATGATCACTACCTTGCTCAGGTTCCCACTGTTTCCCATCTTGACAATTGTCACAGCCTCCCTGGTCTTTCTGCTTCTTGCAGGCTTACCCAAATGCAATTTACAGTTATCTTTCTGTAATAAAAAACCGATCATGACATTTCTAGGTTCAAAATCAATCCTTATCAATTAAAAAAAAGGAACATGAATCCCCAATAAATGTATATTATAATTATTTACACATACAAATGTTCTAATTATAAAATATAATTACCAAATAGAAATCTTTACAGGGTGGGAAAAACAAATGAACATAATGGGAGTGCTCATATTTTCTATAAGGATCACAACAATTGTTTGTGTACCATCCTCTCAACTGCCACGGCTTATAATTTCCATCTCATTGTAGATCACTGCATCAGTTCTCTGCTGTCATTGTGCTTGTATATATACTATGATTCTCTCTGCCTAGAAGTCATGGCCATTATCCTTCCTTTCTCCTTTCCAATCATTTCCCCCCTAGTCCTGTACCCAACTCTACCTGGCTACCTTCTTTGTATTTGGTAAAATTTAGCTTAAGTGTCACCAACCCTGAAAGTTTTCCCTGACCCTAACACCTACGAGTCAGATGGGACAGGACTCCAAATTATTGTATTAAAGGACACTGACAGAGACAGTAAAAAGAATGACTTTCAGAATATTACTACTTGGGAAAAATATTCAGTCTTATGAAGTGAGCCAAGTAAGACTGCCCAATGGATACAGCTGCACATTCTCTGGTCTGATGAAAAGATCAACAAGCAACTTGACCTTCTACCAGTACTGCTCACTCCTTTCCAAACCAGGCCCTCATCGCTTATCTCACCTTCTGGAAGAGCTTTTTAGGTGTCCTCATCACCCCCATCTACTCTACTGAACGCTTTGAAATCCTGAATGGTTCCACTACTTACATAAAATGCAACTGTCTCCATGATCTGGCTCTAAACTACCATTCTAGACTTTGTCACTGCTTAGATAAACTTAACCTGAACCAAAAACAAGTAATCACCTCTCCACCACATGCCCTGCACTCCATCTTTCCTGCTAACTCACCACAGTTTTGCTCAGATGTTTTTCCATCTAGAATCCCTCCCATGTGGTGTTGGGAATACCATCCATCTTTCAAGGTATGGGTACACTCTCACTTTCTGCTAGCTCCCCACAGTTGGAATAATACCTTGAATTGTATCACTTTTCAGTTTAAAGAGCATCCATATACTTTATTCTGACAGCAGCTCTCTATGAGGCTTTTACAAACTCAGCCCGAGTGCCCTGCAAAGATCACTGCAGCCAATGATAGACCAGGGGATTCAAATGTAGGTCTCCAGACTTTGAATACCATGTGCCCACTGTCAGTGCTGCCTTCAAAAATCTCCACCTTCTGTGCTCCCAGAGTGCTTTGTAATTTCAATAGTACATTAATCCCAGTTCCTTCTTACTAACTTACAGTTACTTCTAGTTGGTGAAGGGACCTCAACTTGTTCACCCCAGTATTGCCCAAACACATCATATTCTTTACATATAGCAGGTGATCATCAATCAGGCTGAGTCTAATTCATTTAGGTTTTTTACTTTCCCTCATGTCAAGTTCAAAAATTACTGCTGGAGTTAGTCTCTAGAAGCGGAATAGGGTGGAGGCTGAGAGTGTGGGCTCCTCCCTGGACAAGTTACTCAACACCTATGTACCGGAGTTTCCTTATTTGTAAAATGGAGATAATAATCATGCCTTTCTCATAGTGTTGTTGTGAGGATTAAATTTAATAATGTAATTAAAACAACCCAGGGCCTGGCACACTCAATACATACGAGCTGCTATTACATATTCCATTTTATGTCCCCCACCTGGTACTTCAAGGGTGCAGGATACTGAACTGGAAGTAATTATTCCAAATCACCAAGAGAAATTTAGATTATGCGGAGTGTAAATTAAGAATGCAGAGAAATGTATTTAACAAATTTTATAAAGAGCTCCCTGAAATCTTTTAATAGTCCAGTACATAAAATCTCTAGTAATATGGGAAGCTAATGTATACTAAGTAACTCGATTTATATGAAACAACTAAGTATTACTATTAGAGGGTATACAAGTGAGATGAGTTTGAGATATATTTCTTTCCTTCTTCTCCCTTAATTCTGCAGTGACTAACATTTTCCCTAAGCTGAGTACAGGGTTTTTGCCAGTCTTGAGCAATTAGAGGTGTCTGACTCTTCACCCTGAAGGCAAAGAGCAAGCAGAGACCAAAGTTATCCACCCCTCTTAGAGGTCTGCATAAAGCACATATTCAGTGTTCAAGGAATCTAGTGAATAAATACAAAGGCGTTTACTGACATTGTGAGTACCCACCGGGTCCCACCGCCACAACTCCGAGCGGCTCCTGTGTCTAATCCTGACGAAGCACGGAGGCACCACACCTAAGTGTTCCACTGATTATGAATGAGTTACGCTGACTCTTAAGTACAGACATGTTAGGCAAGCTGGAGGCAGGAAAGCCTCCGTATGCAACAGCTCTTTCCCCTTACTGGGTTTCTGCTGCAATGGGAGGGTCGGTGAAGGAATTTCTGAGATTCCCTTCAGATTTAAGCCCCATGATTCGGTCATCTCTCCTAGGAGCCACCGCGCACAGAGAGCATAAATACGGCCGTGAGAACCATAAAAGCCAAGCATAAGTGAAATTCTGGGCGCGGTTAAACTCGGAGCGATCGAATTAGTTTGTAGGAGGTAAGTCTGAATCCAGGCTGGGAGAGGGACCTTCGAACCTGGACCGGGAGTTCTGAAGCTGGGATTTGGCCTGCCATGGCTATCACCTGGGCAACACGCACACCACCAGACCAGGGATCTCACCTTGGGCTAGTCGTGGCTTCCAGTTACCGTCCCAAAATAAACAAATTAAAGCCAGTTGGGTTGCAATCTTTTAAACATCCTTCAGAAATGGATCCTCTCACGGATCCTCCACTGGACACCATTAGCCCTCTCCCAGCCACTCTGGTCCGCCCAAGGCGGGGCTCCAATCCAGCCCAGCAGGCCTGGATGAACCAGGGTATCTGCTCCCTCCGGGGCCCCGGCTCAGAAGAAGCAGGATCTGCGCCCACCTTGGTGCTGGGATCTGCGTCCGAGCAGCAACCGAGGGCGGCCTCGTCCGTGAGGCCGCAGGACGCGAGCTGTGGTTCTGCCATGGCCACGCTGCTGTATTCACAAACCGGGTTAGGGAGAACGCGGCCCCCACCGACACTTCAGACCGGCGCCTGTGCTGCCTTTACTAATGACGCAGCGACTGCGCCGGGACGGGCGGCAGCTGACTTCCGGCCAATCACTGTGAGGAGAGCAAGTTGGCTTTCTGCTGAGTGGGTCCCCGTGAATCAATGCCTTCGGCCGCGGGGTCTGAGCCCCGAGACTACAACTCCCAAGGCGCATTGCGCTCAACGGAGGCACGCTTGAGCAAACAAATTAAACCCTGCCGCTGGAAAGCTTGGTTTGTCTTTGCTGCTTGATGACCTAATTTTGTTGCTGCTTAAATTATTAAAATTCAGTAGCCACCTGTTATTCGGGGCTGCAACTTGGTAGGAAATTGGGATGTGATGGAAAGAGAACTGAGAGTTACTCTTTTTAAATTATAAGGATCCTAAAGTCTCTCACTTCAATTAACGCAGGATAATTAAAACAACTCTGAGTTAGTAACAGCCTAGATTCATGTTTGGGGTCCATTAGTTATTAACTCTAGAAAGTTGGAATTCTTACTGAACTTTGAGCTTCCTTTTAAGACTTTTGTGAGCATCAAAAATCTCCACCTTCTGTGCTCCTAGAGTGCTTTGTAATTTCAATAATACATTAATCCCAGTTCCTTCTTACCTTAGAGTTGGTGAAGGGACCTCATCTTGTTCACCCCAGTATTGCCCAGACACACACCATATTCTTTACATATACCAGGTGATCAGCGATTAGGCTGAGTCTAATTCATTTAGGTTTTTTACTTTCCCTCATGCCAAGTTCCAAAATTACTGCTAGAGTCAGTCTCTAGCAACCTCCACTATACTTTGAGATTTATGATTTCACTATTTAACATCCAAATATCCAAAATTTACAGTGTGTTTGTCTTGCCAATGGGTTTCAGCCTCAGGCAAGTTCACTATGGATTCAAATGACAGAACATTCTTAAGGTGAAAGGGTTATGCCCAACTTTATTTCCACCGTGGCAGGTCAATCACTACAATCCCGTTCACTCAGAGCGAGTCTGCATGCAGCAAGCCTGTCTCTGCCTCTGGTCCTCTCTGCCCGCACAGCCGACCCAGTCTCTGTCCTCTGCTCTGCTCTCCTGCAGCCTTGCAGCCGTGCCACCCTGTCGCCCAGAGCACTGGGTGGAGCTCTTTATATAGAATCAATAACAACATATTGCCCACACATGTGTAGTGAGCCAGCTAACCAGGGCTAGGTAAAGGTGAGAATCCTGGCCACAGGAACCTTCATTTTATCCACAGTATTTTATGTTAATTTTGCTAAGGCACGTTATTTTAATTGCGTTCATTGGAAGACTTGTAGTCACCCTGTGTTCTTTGATGACTGGCTTGTAGTAGATGTTCAATAACACTTCCTGTTTCTAAAAGACTGATCACGATTGGTTTGAACACAACTTAGAAAAGGACTTTATGTTGATAAATGAAGAATAAGATTTGACAAAGAGTTTTTAAGTGAATAGGAGGGGCTATGTGAATCAGCGAGAAGATGGTGTCAGGAATTTGGGTTGCAAAGGGTTGGCCAAAATAGGAGTTTATTGCCCCACCTAATCAAACTGAAGCAGGCAGGGATGCATCTGGTGCACCTGGCATCTAGCACCAGGCACCTGGATACCATTAAGATATCTCCATCTCTCATCTCAGCTTCTTTCTTCATCTCAGTTTCATTTTGTCAGGCAAGCTTGTTTTACAAGTCTACAAACTTGAAGCTCTCAGTCTCTCAGCCTGTCACCAAAGAAGGATTGAACCTCTTCCCTGAATTCCAATTTCATAAAGTCCAGGGAGGAGCTATGGTTGGCCTGGATTAGGATCTGTGCTTACTTCTGTGGTCAGGGCACTGTGATTGGCAGCCTGGATTAGAGCCACCTGCTTCAAAGTGGGGGTGAAACAGTTCCCCAGAAGAAGAGGGATGCTGATCTTATAAAAACAGAGAGTTGCTGGGCAAACTGAAGCATAGTTGTCCACTGCAAAAAGGTGAGAAGGATAAGAATTTCAACAGAAATTTTCTGCATACCTAGTACTAACTTACTGAAGGGTATACCATCAAACTCTATGTTCTAGAACTACAGAACTTCACCATGGAGATAGCCCTTAAAGCTGCTAAACCTAGGAATTGAGGCAATACACAAACCCTCCATATACTGTGCATTACCAGTGAATTTTTTCATAAGAAGCCCAGACAAAAAAAATTTGTCTGAGGTATTTTATTGAAAAGACACCCCAGTTGTTTTTCTCTCTAACCCCTCTGGTGAATATCCTAAAATAATGTGAAAGAGAAATCATATAAATTAAATGAAATCTGGATATAAAATATTGACTTATTTACAAATTAATCCATTAATGTAATGCAATTCCAGTAAGAATCTGACAGGTTTTCATTGAATTGAATAAGCTGATTCTAGATTCTGTTCTTAGAGCCCTGAACAGCCAAGGCTCATTTGAAGACTAAGTAGGGGAACTTACCCTACTAGATAAGAAGACTTAGTATATAAGTTACAGAAGACAGTGTGGTAATGGCACTGGTATAGATCAGTAAAATGGAAACTGGTAGGCAGCTCTAAGATGGCCCCAATGATCCCTTACTCTTGGTTTTCATGCTCTTGTGTCATCTCCCCTTGAGTGTGTATTTAGTGACTCGCTTCTAAGGAACAGAATATGGCAGAAGTGATGGGATGTCAATCCTGAGATTAGAGTATATAAAGACTGGGATTCTTATCTTGGGAGCCCTCTTTCGCTTTCTTTTTCTCCAGTCTCTCACTCATCAAGCTACCACATTATGAACAACATGATGTGAGACTCAGGTGGGCAGGAACTAATGTCTCTCACCAAAAGCCTTTAAGGACCTGTCAACAGTCACATAAGTAAGCTTGAAAGTGGGTTCTCTCCCCCAGAGCTTTAGGGTGGCTGCTTCTCCAGCTGACTCCTTAATCTTGACCTTGTGAGAAACCTTGATCGAAAACTACCTAGCTAGACCCTTCCCAGATTCCTACCCCTAGAGACTGTGAGATAATAAATTGTTGTTTTTAGCTGCTAAATTTTGGGGTAATCTGCTATGCAGAAATACACAATGAATGCACACAAACACACACATGAAAACTTGACAGAGATGTGAACTAGTATTGCAGATAAGCAGGAAAGGATGAATTTTTCGATGAAAGGTGCTACAATACCACAGCTTATCCATACTTTAAAAATCAGATTTCTCTATTTCATACCACAAAGAAAAACAGAAGTCTTAGTGCATTAAATATATAAATGTGAGAAGGCAAAACTCAAAAATATAAAGAATAATATATCATACAATATCTTTATGGATTCATGGTAGGAATTTCTGAATAACTAAAATAAAATAATAAAATAATAATAAAAATTTTAAATAATAAAAATAAAAAATAATTAAAGCACAAAATACATAAGAAAAAAGCATATTAAGTAAAACACACCATAAAAAGTAAAAAGACAAACCAGAGTTGGAGATGGTATGGGCAACACACATAGCCAATGAAGAAACAGTATCCACAATTGGTGAAAATTCCTACAAATCAATGAGAAAAAGACAAAGAATTTAATAGGAAAAAAAAATGGCAAAAGAGAAAAAAACGGTGGTTTACAAATGAGGAAACACAAATACCTAATAGGCATATGAAAAAATGCTCCAACTCACTGGTGAACAAGGAAATAAAGTTTAATATAAAAATAGGGTTCCTATCATGCCTTTCAGATCAACAAAAATTAAAAACTAAAGTCTGTCAGTATTAAGTGTTGGTGTGCATGTAGAAAAGCTAAAATTCATATACATTTGCTGGTGTAAACCTAAATTATTATGAAAACTTTGGAAAATAATTTGACAGTATCTAGTGAAGTTAAAGATGATACATCTAAATGGACAAAAACCACATGATCATCTCCATAGATGCTGAAAAAGCATTCGACAAAATTCAACATGCATTCATGATAAAAATTCTCAACAAAATGGGTATAGAGGGCAAGTACCTCAACATAATAAAGGCCATATATGACAAACTCACAGCCAACATCATACATAACAGTGAGAAGCTCAAATCTTTTCCTCTAAGTTCGGGAACAAGATAGGGATGCCCACTCTCCCCACTGTTATTCAACATAGTACTGGAGGTCCTAGCCATGGCAGTCAGACAAAACAAAGAAATACAAGGCATCCAGATTGGTAAAGAAGAAGTCTAACTGTCACTATTTGCAGATGACATGATACTGTACATAAAAAACCCTAAAGACTCCACTCCAAAACTACTAGAACTAATAACGGAATTCAGCAAAGTTGCAGGATACAAAATTAATACACAGAAATCTGTTGCTTTCCTTTACACGAACAATGAACTAGCAGAAAGAGAAATCAGGAAAACAATTCCATTCACAAGTGCACCAAAAATAATAAAATACCTAGGAATAAGCCTAACCAAGGAAGTGAAAGACCTATACCCTGAAAACTAGAAGACACTCTTAAGAGAAATTAAAGAGGTCACTAACAAATGGAAACTCATCCCATGCTCCTGGTTGGGAAGAATTAATATCGTCAAAATGTGGCCATCCTGCCCGAAGCAATATAGAGATTCGATGCAATCCCTATCAAATTACCAACAGCATTCTTCAATGAACTGGAACAAATAGTTCAAAAATTCATATGAAACTGCCAAAGACCCCAAATAGCCAAAACAATCCTGAGAAGGAAGTATAAAGTGGGGGGGATCTCACTCCCCAACTTCAAGCTATACTACAAAGCCACAGTAATCAAGACAATTCGGTACTGGCACAAGAACAGACCTGCAGACCAGTGGAACAGAATAGAGAGTCCAGATATTAACCCAAACATACATGGTCAATTAATATACAATAAAGGAGCCATAGACATACAATGGGGAAATGACAGCCTCTTCAACAGCTGGTGTTGGCAAAACTGGACAGCTACATGTAAGAGAATGAAACTGGATCATTGTCTAACCCCATACACAAAAGTAAATTCGAAATGGATCAAAGACCTGAATGTAAGTCATGAAACCATAAAACTCTTAGAAAAAAACATAGGCAAAAATATCTTGGACATAAACATGAGCAACTTCTTCATGAACATATCTCTCTGGGCAAGGGAAACAAAAGCAAAAATGAACAAGTGGGACTATATCAAGCTGCAAAGCTTCTGTACAGCAAAGGACACCACCAAGAGAACAAAAAGGCATCCTACAGTATGGGAGAATATATTAATAAATGACAGATCCGATAAAGGTTGACATCCAAAATATATAAAGAGCTCATGCACCTCAACAAACAAAAAGCAAATAATCCAATTAAAAAATGGGCAGAGGAGCTGAATAGACAGTTCTCTAAAGAAGAAATCCAGATGGCCAACAGACACATGAAAAGATGTTCCACATTGCTAATCATCAGAGAAATGCAAATTAAAACCACAATGAGATATCACCTCACACCAGTAAGGATTGCCACCATCCAAAAGACAAACAACAACAAATGTTGGCAAGGTTGTGGAGAAAGGGGAACCCTCCTACACTGCTGGTGGGAATGTAAATTAGTTCAACCATGTGGAAAGCAGTATGGAGGTTTCTCAAAAAACTAAAAATAGAAATACCATTTGACCCAGGAATTCCACTCCTAGGAATTTACCCTAAGAATGCAGCAGCCCAGTTTGAAAAAGACATATGCACCCCTATGTTTATCGCTGCACTATTTACAATAGCCAAGAAATGGAAGCAACCTAAGTGTCCATCAGTAGATAAATGGATAAAGAAGATGTGGTACATACACAATGGAATATTATTCAGCCATAAGAAGAAAACAAATACTTCCATTTGCAACAGCATGGATGGAGCTAGAGGGTATTATGCTCATTGAAATAAGCCAGCCGGAAAAAGGCAAGTATCAAGTGATTTCACTCATCTGTGGAGTATAAGAACAAAGAAAAAAATCTGAAGGAACCAAATAGCAGCAGACTCACAGAACCCAAGAATGGACTAACAGTTACCAAAGGAAAAGGGACTGGGGAGGATGGATGGGAAGGGAGGGATAAGGGGAAAAAAGATAAAGGGGGTATTACTATTAGTATACATAATGTAGGGGGGCGGGCATGGGGAGGGTTGTACAACACAGAGAAGACAAGTAGTGATTCTATAGCATCTTACTACACTGATGGACAGTGAGTGTAATGGGGTATGTGAGGAGGACTTGGTGAAGCGGGGAGTCTAGTAAACATAATGTTCCTCATGTAATTGTAGATTAATGATACCAAAATAAATTTATAAAAAAAGATGGTACATCCAAGGATCTACTACTAAGTATATATCCTAGAGGCTGACTGTGCTTATACTCTAAGAGACATGATTTGAGTAGAAAAAAATTGACAAATCCTAAATGTCCAACAGCAAGAAAAGTGTTTATTTTTTATACAGTGGAATACTATATATAAGTGAAAATGAATGATCAGAGGAACATATTCCAACATGAATAAATCTCACAAATAAAAATAACTAAAAGTTGCAGCAGAGTCTATATGGCACAATAACCACTTTCACAAAATTTTAAACTGTGCAACAATTAAGGTATGGTTTAGGGCTACATACACATCTAGTAATGGAATCATGAAGTGTCTGGGAATAAACAACTCTAAATTCAGGAACATGATTTCCTCTTAGAGGTGGTGCAAGGAAGCTGTATGGGAGGGGTATACTGGGTATTTAAACGTTTTGACATTGTTTCATTCTTAAGCTGGGTGTTAGATAAATGGATACTTGTATTATGCCATAGGCCTCTCTGAATATCTTAAATATTGTATAATATACTTTTTAAAAGCTTAAAGGCAGTAAGAATCACATATAGAAACAAAATGGAAGATATCAATAGTTGGGAAAGAGTAGTTTAGACTGGTCTCTATTTGAGAAGACACAAATCTCAAATGAAGTTTCAAAGTATTTCCTTTTTTGGTAGAAGGGATATTAATTTTCTAGAGCTGATGTAAGAAATTACCAAAAACTTAGTGGCTTAAAACAACAGAAATTTCTCTCTCAATTCTGGAGGTTTGAAGTGTGAAATCCAGGTGAGGTGTCAGCAGGGCCACATTCCCTCCACAGGTTGTGGGAGAGAACTCCCTCTTGTCTATTCCAGCTTTTGGTGGCTCCTGGTGTTCCTTGGTTTACGGCAGGAGAGCTCCAGGCTGCCTCAGTCTTCACGTGGCCTTCCTCCCTGTGTCTCATATCTCTCTCTCTTTCCCCTTTCTCCTCTAAGGGCACCACTCAGAGGATTAAGGGCCCACTGTAGATCAAGGACAATCTCATTTTGAGATCCTTAACTACCTCTGCAAAGACCTACTTCCAAATAAAGTCACCTGTCACATTCACAGCTACCAGGAGTTAAGACATGGACATGTTTTGGGGAGACACAATTCAACCCACTATAAGGGGAATATACATGTTTTTTTCTTTTTTGTTAGTAAAATTAAGATTAGGAAATTTACTCAGAGTATGTTTAAAACACTTGCATGGTTAATGTTCCTTAATGAACGTAACTTTATCTCAGTTGCCTAGGTTCCTATTGTCAGGTGTTTTAGATGTCTGCATTGACAGTCTTTTATTTTTTTTACCAAATGGAATGAACAGCTAAATAGGGCATATAAATGTGCTGTTTTAACTAAAAACCAATAATCTTGGAAGAAAAGTTTGAGAGAACAAACTGTGGATAGTTATTCAATATTTATATACATTTTACTTGTATGGCTGGCTACTAAAATTGTTATTTTGGTAATATGATCATTTCCCTATATAAGGACAATTATAACAATTAATATTGATAATCTGCATATTTCAGTTGCATATTCCCTCCAACATCTAGGCATTTCTAGTTGGTTGTCTTGACATTCTTATTTCTGTCAATAGCATCATCTTTCTCTCAGTCAGGGAGGCTTGAAACCACCCTCATTATGTAGTTAGAGATCTTAGGAACAGGAAGGGAACCTAGAGATCATCTCATCTCCCACGTTTCATTCTACAAATGAGGATACCCAGAACTAGAGCAGTTTCATAATCTTGAGTTTCAGAACTAATTAGTTGAGTTATTGTGTAGCACAGTCCCAGGACTAAATTTCAGGTTCCCTGATTACTGGTTCAGTATTTTTTTCTTTATCCACCACCACACCACCACCACTCCTCTTCCCCCCTGCGTCGATTAAGCCATTACCATGTACTATGGTGCTGAGAGTTTATATACATTCCCTTATTGTATTTTCAGGGACATTTAATTCTTAGGGTCTTGAGCAGTCTAACCACTTACTGTTTCATGATACATAGTGTTTTCTTTCTATTAAACCTCAAGAGAACTTGTGGAAGGTGTACTTTTCCCATATTTCAGGCATTCTCAGGCATGCTGTCATTTGGCAGTTTCTATATAATTTCAAAAGAAGAATTTGTAGGTAAAGCATATGACTATATTTAAGGCTCTTTAAAGGATATGACATTAAGGCAGTTTGTTTTTTACTACATCAGAATATATAGCTATACCTCTGACTGGGAAGATGACAAGGATTAAAACTGCCACAACTCTGTAAGTGCCAAGAATAGATGACTAGACAAATGGATAGAGAGACCCGTGTTACTCACAGACCAAGAAACAGCAGGAATATCACACGGGAGGCCAGCCCTGCTCCCAAGTCCCATGGGGCAACACTATGAGGCAGTGGACTGGGAGGAGCTAAGGGATTCAGGGCTAAGGGCCCAGCATCTTTTGTAGCAAGCAGTAAACAAGCTAGTCCTTGGGAAGTGACCAGTTGCTCCTTAGTCACACAACTGGTTCCTGTCACCTACTCAAATGCCGACACACTAGCTAAGGAAACAGCTCAGGGTCAGAGGACAGTTGGCTCTTGCAAGACTGACATACTCTGCAAAATGTGCAGGGGCGCTGTGGGCCCCCTGGCCTCCTAGTGTATAAAGGCTGCATGTAGTTCTTAATATGCACGAACCACAGTTCATTGAAATTTACTTGTGATTTCTATAAACATTGTTGGTCAGATTTTTCCAGTCCTCATTCTAGATTGATCTGCTCTATATTCAGAGACTGACTTTAACACCTAATTAAAAAGGGACACCTTTACACCAAGTCAGGGAGTTACAAGAAAAGCAGAAATGTACTGGAAAGGGAGGCAATGGCCGTTTCTACAGACAAGTTTTCTTTTCTGGAAAGTCAGTTTTCTCTAAGAGTCTTTCTGCTCTCTACATTAACAGTCCTAGGTTTCTGAGCAATGGTATTCAACCGGAAACATTTTGTGTTCTCCAATGAAACACTAAATAACTTAAAAAAATGTAAAGGTCACAGAATGGTTATTTTATATGGTTACGCATTTCCACACCAATCCTCTCAAACCATACCTTAGAGTTCTCCCAAGCCTGCATTTCCACCCCCACCCCCACCCCATCAGCGCCCGACAAGTTTCCATCTCTCGGCAGCTGCCTTCCTCAGCGGCCCGGGGCCGCCGACACTGACGCCCTTCTCGGGCTGGGCGGGGGAGGCAGCGCGCGGGCCTCGGGAGGAGGGGCGGAGGCTCGTGCGGCTCCAGGCGCCAGGCAGCCCGCAGTCCTGCGGAACCCGCGCGGCCGCCCCGGAGCGAACCGGTGTCGACTCCCAACCGCCGAGTCGCTGTGGCCGCGGAGGCCAGGAGCAGCTCCCGGGCGGCGCGGCCTCTCGGTCGGCCTGGTGAGCTGGGGGCGGCGGGCGGGCGGGTGCGCGGCCGGCTCTGCCCCGGGAGCTGAACTCCCTCGGGACTCCCGGCCCGATGAGGCTCGGGCTACTTTCAGCCCTTCGGGGAGTGGAGTCCTCACCTCCCGACAAACCCAGTTAGCAACCTGCTACAAAACCCCAGCCAAGTCAGTGCCCTCGGTAAATCCCAGTCTCTCCTGGACTTCTCCCTGACTTATTACCCACTCACCCTTCTAAGAATAAAAAACTAAGAGACAAAAACACCTACCCCTCCAGTCTTATTTTCGGCTCCTCTCTCCTTA
Organism: Manis pentadactyla; assembly: GCF_030020395.1. Classification (NCBI taxonomy): domain Eukaryota; kingdom Metazoa; phylum Chordata; class Mammalia; order Pholidota; family Manidae; genus Manis; species Manis pentadactyla. Next base: position 34,181,033 of record NC_080034.1, on the reverse strand, counting down.
CTCCCCCGCACCCCGAAAGTCTCACCACTGAATTTACCACTTTTCCCAAGCAAGCTATGCCTTTCCCTGCTTTCTTGAATTTGCACCGCAGTACCCTCACCTTCTGCCTAGAATATTCCCTGTCCCATCCTCTCACGACAGTTCTTCTTCAGACCCAACTCAAATGCCATTTTCTGTCTCTTCCAGAAGTTTCTTTTTCTGCCAATCCCTCAGCCCGTTTTTGTTTTTTCTTCCTCAGCCCGTTTTTAATTCACTTTTTCTTGATATTAACCTCCCTGGCTGTGCTTAACCGTCTATCTCCCCAGTTTGTGTGTTTTGCTCTGGGGGGGCGGTGGGGGCTCGTTAATGGTATATGTAGCTACAGCGACTAAGCACGCAGACCTTCGGAAATCACGAATGAAGTAATACTGAAGGGGTAGGGCTACTGAAATGGCGTAAGAGAAAGTGAGGCTGAACATTTGGCACACAGATGTGCAGCTTGCTCACTTCAGTATTCCTATGGCTGGAAGAGTCCAAGATCCTGTTGCTCCTGATGATGAGTAAGGATGACTTTGTGGATGTCCCCAAACCTCCAAAATTGAACTGAAGAAGAGGAGGTGGGAATTTAGAATGATTGCACTTGGCAGCGAGTTAGCTGTAGAGAGTTGATGGGCGTAGGGGGGGGAGATGAACAACTGTCTGTCCTTCATCCATTCTGTGCTTTTATGACTAGCAAAGTGTGAAAACTTGGAGTGAGGACTTGTCTCTTCTTTTAAGGAGTAATCTTGCTAAATCCTAAAATTTATAGAGAATTTTAGGTTCTACATTTGAAGTCCTAAGATAATGTAAGGAAAAAATATAAACATATATTGTATAGTATATGATACACACATAATGCAAGTAAAATATGTACATAATTATATTTTTTAAAGAACCATACAGAAAGTTATAAAATTGAAAAGTACGACACTCTATTTCCCTCCTCCAGTCTTTTTCACTCAAGGTGATTGTTGTTAATAATTTATTGTGTATGCTTAGCTGGAAAGCTTTTCATGTATTTTACCAAATCTAAGCTATCACTGATTGTAATTGTATGCAATTACATAAATGCAAGTTATGTATTGTATATAACTGCATAAAGGAAAAAATGTCTGTTAAAACTTTTTAAAATGTGCATCTTAGAATAGATGAAATACCATATATATGAATATATATACTTTTATAAATTTATACAATTGGCATCATTATGCAGTGGCTTGTACCTTGCTTTTGTTCTTTCATGTAGTAATATGTGTTGGAGATCTTTCTATGTCTGTATTTTTAGCTCAACCTCATTCTTTTTATTGCTCAGGCATGTATTAAAACCTTATTGAATAGGGTACTACAGTATAATTAATAGGTCCTTTATTGAGGGACATTTTGGTTGTTTCCAGCAAGTATGTTTGTTTTCGTGCTTGTTTTTGCTATTAGAAACATGTTACTGTAAACAAGCCTGTGTGTATGTATGTGTGTATGAATACCTACCTACATATAAACATGTATAATATGGATATGCAATAAGCTAATTCATATTTACTAAGATTTTTCCATTTCAACAATGTAATCTATTCAAAAATTTGCTACAGTTTTTAGGAATTCTTCTAAATAGAGTAGTTGTATACATTTTCTAACTTCAAACAGTTGCATCAGTGGTAAGCTGGATATTTTATATTTAGAGTTCATTACATGCAAAGTACAATTTGACATTTGAAAACCATCTCAGATGTAGAAAATGCATCTCAGATTAATTAGAGGAAGAATTCTACAACTCCCCTGAGCAAAATATCCCCAAAATGGCATGGCAATTGATTGATTAATTGAATGATTGATTTAGAGAGCTCTAGATATATGCTTTACTTACAAAATTTTAAACCAAAACAAATTATGTAGAATTTGTTTCTCAGTCACAATAGTGATTAATACCTAATTATCAGTTTCTTTATATTCAGTAGTCACAGACTACTAACCATAAAGACTGTTTATGTTCACAAAATAAGAGCTTATTTCTGTTCTTGGCTTGAAATGTTTATGTCTGCACTCAATAGGCACAAACTGAACTCTCTACATAGGACATATGTTTTGTAAGCTAATAAGTTTCAGAAATTACATTCTGTTTTTTTTCCCTTAAACAGCTTTACATAAATCCCAAGGAAACTGAGCTAAAAAGACACACATAGAGATAGACAGTATATGTATATTATATTTAATGTTTACCCAAATTGAAGCTATAGATTATGCTTATTAGATTACCATATGAACAGAGTAATTCACAATAACCTCTTTCAGTGTATTTTATTATAAATTTGATGAATTATTGGTTAGATTTTTAAAAACTGCCTGGGAATGCTGGGAAAAAAGCAATGATTAGAACTGTGCCTATACCCTAACATGCTAGCATTAATCTGCTTTATAAAAGCCACTATATATATAAAAACCATTATGTATGCATGAAAACCACTATACATAAGATAATTTTATTATTATTATGATAACTGATTCTGAATTCTTGATATTTCTGGTCTTTTGAAAGAGTAATATCATATGGCATAATTCTAAACTTTTTTTTCCAAATAAATTCTCCCCTTTTTGATCTCTTCTTAGCTTTTTATGGCTTTACCTTTTTACTTTTCTCCCTAGATTTCTTCCTTCTCTTCTTATTGAATCCTGATTATCCTTCAAGGTCAGCTTATGGTAAATCCTCTGTAAAATCCTCTTTGTCTATTTTGTCCACACTAATTTTTTCCTTCTGTTAATTCCTTCTCTAGAACTGCTAGTAGAATTTTACACTCTTAATTGACCCATGTAGATTACTTTATCTCCCCAATCAAGATTGTGAATTTTTGAGGACAAGAGTCCTGTCTTATTTTCTGTCTCCCAGGGTGACTATCACAGCCCTGGTACTCAGACCGCTTTGTATGGCGGCTGTGGCTGTGGCCCAGAAATGGAGAGAGAAGCTTTCATTTTTTTTCTTTATCTATTCTCTTTGTCTTCCTCCAAGCTTTCTTTCCTTCTTTTTCCCTTTCCTTTTTGCTTGCTTTCAGTTTTCCTGAGCCTATGGATTCAGCCTGACCTTAGGAACTATAGATACTGTTTAACCTAACTTGTGGTGTTCAGGACCAAAATAAGCATTTTTAGATTTTAGTAACCTTACTTTGTAAGATTACAAATAGCTATTTGAGCAAGCGGGAAAGCTGGTGCTTACAGATGGGTAACAGTTCCTCACTGTCTATACTGATTCTCTTTTTTAGTTTAAATATGCTTTCTTTCCCTGGTCTATTTGAGGGAAAATTTTCTGACCTTAATCTCCTGATAGACTGTAAATAAATTGGTAACTTTCTTACTGCAGTGTTTATCATGTTGTTTTTAAAATAGTATTGTAAAGTTGAGATATCACATAATGTAAAATTCATCATGTTAAAGTGGACATGTTAATAGTTTTTATTATATTGTGTGTGTTTTGCAACCATAAATAACTACTTTCTAATTTCAGGACATTTCCATTACCCAAAAAAGAAATCCATGGCTTTTGGCAGTTAGGCTCTTCCTTCCCACCATCCCCTGGGCAACCACTAATCTACTTTCTGTCTCTATGGATTTGCCTTTTCTGGACATTTTTATATAACTAGACTCATACAGTGTCCTTTTGCGTCCATCTCCATTCTCTTAGTGTATTGTTTTCAAGGTTCAGCCTTGTTGTGGCATGTAACAGTCCTTCATTCTTTTGCCTGAATAACATTCCATTATATGGAATGCCACATTTTCTTTATCTGTTTGCCACCTAATTGGACATTTGGGTTATTTTCACTTTTCACTAATGTGAATAATACTGCTATGAACATTTGTGTACAAATTTTTGTGTGAACATATGGTACCAATTCTCTTAGGTGGAATTCCACCTAGGAGTAGAATTACTGGGTCATGGCATTTCTGTATCTAGCTTTTTGAGGAACTGCTAAACTGTTTTCCATAGAGGCTGTATTATTTTATATTCCCAGCAGCAATGTATGAAGATTTAAATTTCTGTACATCATTGCCAACACTTCTTATTGTCTTTTAAAAAACTCTAGCCATCCTTTGAGTCGAGTATAAAGTACTACCTCATTGTGGTTCTGATTCGCATTTCCCTAATGACTAATTATGTTGAGCATCTTTTCATGGGTTTGGCCATTTATATATCTTCTCTGGGAAATAATCAGTTTTGATTCTTTGCCCATTTTTAAATTGCCTATTTTAAATTGGTTGTCTTTTTACTATGGAGTTGTGAGAGCCATTTATATATTCTCAGTAATAGATCCTAATGGAATATTTCATTTGCAAATATTTTCTTCCATTCTGTGGGTTGTCTTTTCACTTTCTTGATAGTATCTTTGACGTTTTAAAATTTAATGAAGTTTATTTTTTCTTTGACTGCTTGTGGTTTTGGGTGTCATATCTAAAAAACCATTCTCTCAGCCAACATTTGGGCAACTCTGCCTAATCCAAGGTCACACAGATTTTCACCCATGTTTCCTTCTAAAAGCTTTATAGTTATTGCTCCTAGATTTAGGTCTTTGATCCATTCTGAGTTAATTTTTGTTTATCATGCGAGATAGGGTTCCAAATTCGTTCTTATGTGCATCCACATGTTTTAACAGTTGTCCCAGTACCATTTGTTGAAAAGATTATTATTTCCCAATTGAACTGTCATGGCATCCTTGTGAAAATCAATTAATCATAAATGTATGAGTTTATTTCTAGCCTCTCAAATTTACTTCATTGGTCTATATGTACCACATTGTCTTGATTACCATAGCCTATAGTAACTTTTAATTGGTGTGTGTCCACCAACTGGTCGTTTATTTTTAAAAGAAATGAAACCCATCATCTTAGCAGAGCATAAATGTTGAGAGACTGAAATAAATTAGGTTTATTAGTAGTAGGAAAAAATGATGAAAAAAGTATATGCTGAATAAATATATATGTTGAATATTAAATATACTGAAATATTAACATATTGTTTACATTTTATATCTGTATATATTTAAATATTTTTGCATATGTTTATTGGCTTTTAATGTCCTATATTACAAAATTTATTTTCTATTTTTTCCATATTTAGTTGTCTTATTTGTATTATTTTTTTTGCTTATTAAGGTATTATTGATAGATACACTCTTATGAATGTTTCACATGAAAAACAATGTGGTTACTACATTCACCCATATTATCAAGTCCCCACCCATACCTCATTGCAGTCACTGTCCATCACTGTAGTAAGATGCCACAGATTCACTGTTTGCCTTCTCTGTGCTACACTGTCTTCCCCGTGATCCCCCACACCATGTGTACTAAACATAGTACCCCTCAATCCCCTTCTCCCTCCCTCCCCACCTGCCCTCCCCCACCTCTCCTCTTTGGTAACCACTAGTCCCTTCTTGGAGTCTGTGAGTCTGCTGCTGTTTTGTTCCTTCAGTTTTGCTTCGTTGTTATACTCCACAAGTGAGGGAAATCATTTGGCACTTGTCTTTCTCCACCTGGCTTATTTCACTAAGCATAATATCCTCCAGCTCCATCCATGTTGTTGTAAATTGTAGGATTTCTTTCTTTCTTATGGCTGAATACTATTCCCTTGTGTATATGTACCATATTTTCTTTATCCATTCATCTACTGATGGACGCTTAGGTTGCTTCCATATCTTGACTATTGTAAATAGTGCTTTGTTAAACATAGGGGTGTATATGTCTGTTTGAATTTGAGAACTTGTATTCTTTGGGTAAATTCCTAGGAGTGGGATTGCTGGGTCAAATGTTATTTCTATTTTTAGTTTTTTGAGGAACCTCCATACTGCTTTCCACCTAGTTTATATTCCCACCAGCAGTGTAGGAGGGTTCCCCTTTCTCCACATTCTCACCAGCATTTGTTGTTCCTAGTCTTTTCGATGCTGGCCATCCTAACTGGTGTGAGGGGATATCTCATTGTGGTTTTAATTTGCATTTCCCTGATGATTAGTGATGTGGAGCATCTTTTCATGTGTCTGTTGGCCATCTGAATTTCTTCTTTGGAGAATTGTCTCTTCATATCCTCTGACCATTTTTTAATCAGGTTATTTGCTTTTTGGGTGTTGAGGCATGTGAGTTATTTGTAGGATGTTAACCTCTTATAGGATATGTCGTTTACAAATATATTCTCCCATACTATAGGATGCCTTTTTGTTCTGTTGATGGTGTCCTTTGCTGTACAGAAGCTTTGTAGTTTGATATAGTCCCACTTGTTCATTTTTTATTTTGTTTCCCTTGCCCGGGGAGATATGTTCATGAAGAAGTCGCTCATGTTTATGTCCAAGAGATTTTTGCCTATGTTTTTTTCTAAGAGTTTTATGGTTTCATGACTTACATTCAGGTCTTTGATCCATTTTGAGTTTATTTTTGTGTATGGGGTTAGGCAATAATCCAGTTTCATTCTCTTGCATGTAGCTGTCCAGTTTTGCCAACACAAGTTGTTGAAGAGGCTGTTATTTCTCCACTGTAGATCCATAGCTCCTTATTAATTGACCATATATTAAATTGATCATATATTAAGTGACCACATTAATGTCCAGGGACATTAATATATATCTGGGCTCTCTAGTCTGTTCCATTGGTCTATGGGTTCTGTGATTGTCTTGATTGCCATAGCTTTGTAGTAGAGCTTGAAGTTGGGGAGCATAATCCCCCCAGCTTTATTCTTCCTTCTCAGGATTGCTTTGGCTATTCAGAGTCTTCTGTAGTTCCATATGAATTTTAGGACGATTTGCTCTAGTTCGTTGAAGAATGCTGTTGGTATTTTGATAGAGATTTGGGTATTTTCTTGTGTCCAGTATTAACCCAGAGACACTTAATTGTTTTCCAGGGACATTTACTCACATGTGAAGAAGAAAGACATTAGAGTATGGACAAGGAACAAAGACAAAACCCAGGATTTATAAAAGAGATGGGAGAGAGGGATGAGAAAAACAACAACAACGTGCAGACAGTTTGGGAACAATGGTTCTTGTTTGCACAACTTGAGGATGAGTGGGTAAAATGGGTTAGCTGGCAACTAAAAGATACGTCGTTTGGGTATTTCTGTTCTTGGGTAGGCCAACTTAGGATATCAAGGAAAACAATTTCAGCTGTTTGTGGATTCTTTGGAAAACCTGAAGAGAGCAGCTGTGGGGTACAAGTTATAGGCTGTCTTTGTGTCCTAGGCAGGGCTGTTGGTGTCTCTCCATAAGGGGCACCATTTTATTTAGGTTAGGTCTGCCCCAGTGTTCTCAGAATTTCTCACTAGAAAGGCTCTTTCTTCTTTTTGAACTATCTGCTTTGGAATTTATTCTTTTGTTCTCCAAGTGTTTACTGTTGTTCTGGTTTCTGGATCTTAGCCATATTTTGAAAACTATTTTGATGGAGGCTTGGTTATTGTCCTATAATTTTTTTCTGGAACTGACGTTTTCTCCTGTTCCACTGGTGTTTCCTAATTTTCCTGGTTATGTGCTCATGATAACTTCCACATTCCTTTATAATCAGAGGTTTTCTGACTGGGTAGGTTGGATTTATATTTTATGGTACAGTTGCTTCAATAAGTAGTCACGATCACATGTCAGCATGAATTTTATGTTTAGACTGAGGATATTCATTTTGGCTGCTAACAGGATGTTTTATGCTTTTGCTGGGTTCTTGGTTACACTCATGTAGATGAGAGGGTTGGACAGTTAAGTGTCTGGTGAATTATACCACAGAGTTCCTCAAAGCAAGGAACACTTCAGTCCATGTAGTTCTTTTCTTGTCTCTTGGACGAACCAGTATCTTGACAGCGATCACCAGTCTGTCTGCTAATACGGTGGCTTTCAGCGTTTTTCAGCCCTTGTACCTGAGGGAAGGTCCCCGTCCATCAGTTGCAGTGGTTACTATGACAGGAATGGGATGTGTGTGGAGCAGCAGTCCTCTAGGGTCCTATAATCAGAGGAGCACTTACGAGTTTGAAAAAGCCCCTGGGGGTGGTGGTGGTGGTGGTGGTGGTGGTGGTGGTGGTGGTGTGTGTGTGTGTGTGTGTGTGTGCGCGCACAAGCACATGCTGTCTTCCTTAAAAAAAAAAATCTTTAGCCCTATAAATTTAGCTTCTTTAAACAATATAAGAGAAGTAGATGGTTTTGCTACCTGCCTAGATTCAAGGGGAGGAATAAATTAACACATTACACTCAACTTATTGTACAATTTTAAAGGAAAATATTTTATAATTCTAGGTTTTGAAGTTTAAGGTGCCCTGCAGGAGGAAAGAGCAGTTAACATGAGCGCTGATCAGGATGCCCCACCCCCTCTGGAAGAAGCTCCTCCCTCTTTGGGAGAGGGAGCCCCTCCTCCTTCAGCAGATACTGTCCCTCCCAGCCCGGGAGAGGAGGCCCCGCCCCTTCCTGTAGAAGAGGCTCTGCTGCCATCTGAGGAAGAAGCTTCTCCTTCCGGAGAAGAGGCTCCGCCCCCTCCAAGAGAGGCAACCTCTGCGGATGTCTCTCCTTCTGAGAGAGGCCGTGTTCGTACTTCGAGTGATTATCTGAATCTCATTCCTTCTGATGAAAGGATAATTATTCCAGATGATGATGAGCCAGATCCATATAGAGTTCGTCCTAGGCCTACACTCCGAACAACGGCTCCATCGGTGCTTTCTGAAATGCTTTCTCCATCTTCCCAGAGGTCATCCAAGTACCTCCGAAGCTTGAGTGGCATTTCAAATCTACAGGAAACATTAAAAGAGAGACAGGTTTTGCTTATAATAAGATTTTTCATATGTGTCACTTTTATTTCAAGCGAAATATTTTGGTGGTTTTCTTCATAATTGTAATTTTTACATGTTTTTCATTTTATAGGCAAGATTTAGAGATGCAAGGGAAAGCCGAAAAATGAAGATTGAGTCTTCATACAAATACATATTTGAAATTCTATCGGAAAATCTTGGCCTGGACTTAGTAACTGTTGAAGAATTAATTTTGGATTGTCCATCTGTAAGTTTACGTCTTACTATTTTTTAATTGCTCTCTGAGAAGTGATTGATTTAAGAAAGTGGAGTCATTGTCAAGAACAAAAAAAATTTAAAAAGAGAAGGTTGGGATTTCACTGATTAGAGAAGCTTAATTTTATGTAATTATAGCCAGCTCAATGTTATTTCTAGTTGGGTCTGCTATTGAGAAAGAAGGAACAAGAATAGTTAGTGACTAGAATTTGACTAAATTTCTAACTCAGAATGCCTTAGAAGTTAGGGTGGTAGTCAGCCACAGGTACAGTAATAGTTTAAAAGTATAGGTATATGAATTACATATCCAAATCATTTGGATAGCAAAACAAACTGCATAAATATGATCTAGGGATCAGTGAATGTTTCATAAGAATGGTTGAAAACAATGAGGTGATTATAATATGTCTCAATGTGCCAGGGACAGTGCTGGATTATGCCTGCTCTCCTGGGATGATTAGTAATAGTCTGGGTCTCTCAATTTCAGATGATGAATTATATGGTCACCCTAATTAATTATAGTAATAAATGATAAACCATGACTTTCATAGTAGCTTTCAGGAGCAGTGTCATAGTTTCCTTCCTATATAATAAAATCACAACTAGCTGCTTGAACTTTTTATGACCTTTAGGAGTGGACTAGGTTGAAGTCCAGCCAGACCAGTGAGCAGGTACATTCCGGGTGAGCTGATTGTCCCACTGAATACGCTGGTAGGAGAGTTGGGTGGGGGGCAGCGCTGTGGTCACGTTGTCACCATTGGGGTCCATACCCTCTGCTTCTACAGAGAACAGTGAACTTGGGCAAAGCTTTTAGCTTGCTTTAGGAGCCGACATTCTGTGGAATGGTTCCTGAACAGCCTTTCCCTTCCTTGTTTCAGTGCTTTTGCCAAGTTATGAGAAGTTGTCTGCTCTTCACTTCTTCCAGTTCCTTTATCCAAGTTTAGAACTGGCAGTGCCCTGATGGTATGAATGGGGTCACTCATTTTCCTACTTGCTTAGTGTGTTAGAGCAAGATGGGAATATGATCAATGCAAACAGATCAATACCTTTGAGCTATTTTAATGGCAAAGAATGGAAAAAAAGATGCATGGATTTGTGTATATAAAAGAAGAGGTGCCACAGCAAGCCTGGAAATGGGGCATGGTTTCCCAGGTCACCACAGTTTGCTGCTGGAATGTACAGGTATGGTCAAGGATGACTTCATGGACATGTGGGCTGTGTAGTTGAATAGGCCTCTGTGCTGAAGAGCCCTGCACTTGATTTAATGAACTTCTGCCACCATCTTGAAGTTCTTAATTTTTTATAAGTGGTCCTACATTTTCATCTTGCACTGGTCCCACAAATTCTGTAGCCTGTTCTGGTTGTCTTTGATACGTATAGCAAGAGGATTCTTTTTGCCATTCTCAAGTTGTTTTTGTTTGTATTTTTCTTGTTTGTTTAATCCCTTCCCTACTGATTGTTTCAGCTCCTCTGGCTCCTTTCAGGCCTTGGGGTGCTGGTGGTTTTCCTTGCTGCTAGTCCTGTTGTCACTGCGAGTGCCGCGGCTTCCTCTGACCCTGTGCTGGCCTCCTTCTGGAGCTTCTTTATTGAACCCTTTTGTTGGGACTTGTTTCCTCGTCAGGATCCTGACCAATGTGGAGGCTTCTACCCAGCTGTTACCCACTCTTTCACTGCTCCCTTCGCTCAGCTCTGCTCAGGGTGGTCACGGACTGGATGCCTGGCTTACATGGCAGTGTTTTCCAGAGTCAAGGAGGCAGCACTATGGTTCTATGGAAAGGGTACAGGAGGCCCAAAGCCGGCGTCCAATTCCAGGTTCTGCACTTTAGGTTGTGTGTATTTGAGTCCTTCACTCAAATTCTTTTTAGCTTTCATTTTCTCTTCTGCAAGAGGGGCATAATAATGCTACCTTATTGAGTGCAAGGTTGTGGCAAAGCTGAACTATTTGTATGTATGTTATGTATTATAAGTGAATTTTTAATCCCCATTCATGATTTCAGCCCAGGATGACATTCACTCAGAACTTTCAGGAGTCCAATGTGTTTAAAAAACCAAGAATTAATTACATTTGATATATATTTTTATTAAAGTCATGTGCTCTACTTTGGAGAATTTGGATGCTCTCAAAGCTGATGGGTCATAAAAGTCAAATACAGCAAGAAAATATTTGTGGAACTGGGCAAGAATAGCTGTGCTGACAGTTTTTGTGTCTTTCAGGTTATAATTATGCAAGAGAATCAAGTTTATGTGTGAGATGGAAGAGTAGAAAATTAAGGGCTAGAATTTTGCACATATCTGTGGCTCTATTTCATCTCCTAGGGTGGTGGCTCTCAAATATGCTCCCCAAATCAGCACCACCTGGAACTTTTTAGAAAAGCAAGTCCTCAGGCCCAGGGTTCTAGGTGCTTCTCTGACACATGCTAACGTCTGATAAGTGTGTCCTAGAGGGAGAGACTGTCAGGTCTGGGATTCTTCCCACATGTGGCTAGTAAGTGAAGAGAAACCCATTGCCCAAGAGAGATACTTAGGTATGGAATCAGTGGGACTAGGTGAAGGGGATTCAGTAACTTTCTATTTCCCAAATTATGTGTGAAGGATTTAGTTTCAAATGTGGTCTATTTAGTTTTCTACTAAGATATTATGCTGACTCATAAGTAATTAAATGAGAGATTCATGCTTATAAATATGGGAGACTCTCATTATAATAATTTGTTTTTAGTGTGGCTGCAATATGGGTCAAATTTTAGTTACTGAAACATAATTACTCAAATAGTTGGCCAAACAAAACAATTAGTTAATAAGGCAAGTTTTCTGGTTCCCAACTCAGCTTTAAGAATACAGGCACACCTCATTTTACTGTGCTTTGACTTATTGTGTTTCCCAGATACTACATTTTTTTTATAAACTGAAAGTTTGTGGTAACTCTGCATCAAGCAAGTCAATGGGCATCATTTTTCCAACAGCCTTTGCTCACTTAATGTCTCTGTGGCACATTTTGGTAACTCTCACAATAATTGAAACTTTTTTGTTATTATATTTGCTATGGTGATCTGAGATCAGTGATCTTTGATATTACTAATGTAATTGTTTTGGGGTGCCGTGAACACCCATATGAGATGGTAAACTTAATAAATGTTGTATGTGTTCTGACTGCTCCACTGTCTGGCCTTGCCTCTCTGTTCTTCTCCTTGGGCCTCCCTATTCCCTGAGAAATAGCGATATTGAAATCAGGCCAGTTAAGAACCCTACAGTGACTTCTGAGTGTTCAAGTGAGAGGAAGGGTTGCATGCCTCTCAGTTTAAATCAGCAGCTACAAATGATTAAGCTTAGGAGGAAGGCATGGTGAAAGGCCAAAAGCCAGGCCTCTTGTGCCAAACAGTTAGCCAAACTGTTTAATGCAAAGGAAAAATTAGTTCTTAAAGGAAATTGCAAGTGCTACTCCAGTGAACACACAAATGATCAGAAAGCGAAAACAGGCTTATTGCTGATATGGTGAAAATATGAGTACTCTGGATGATCAAACCAGCCTCAATGATCTCTTAAGCCATAACCTAATCCAGAGCAAGGCCCTGACTCTCTTCAGTTCTGTGAAGGCAGAGAGAGGTGAGGAGGCTGCAGAAGTAAAGTTGGAAGCTAGCAGAGGTTGGATCATGAGGTTTAAGGAAAGAAGCCAACTCCATTAATATAGGAGTGCCAGGGGAAGCAGCAAGTGCTGATGCAGGAGCTGCAGCCAGGGTATCCAAAGGATCTAGCTAAGATAACCAATGAAGGAGGCTATACTAAACAACAGATTTTCGATGGATATGAAACAGCCTTCTATTGGATGAAGATGCCGCTTTGGATTTTCATAGTTAGAGAAGACAAGTCAACACCAGGGTTCAAAGCTTCAAAAGATAGGCTGACTCTCTTGTTAGGGGCTATTGCAGCTGATGACTTTAAATTGAAGCCAATGCTCATTTACCATTCTGAAAATCCTAGGGCCCTCAAAAATTAGGTTAAATCTACTTCACCTGTGCTTTATAAGTGGCATAACAAAGTCTGGATGACCTTACATTGTTTACAACATGGCTTACTGACTATTTTAAGCCCACTGTTGAGACCTACTGCTCAGAAAAAAAGATCCTTTCAAAATACTACTGCTCAATGACAATGTGTCTCATCACCAGAGAATTCTGATGGAGGTGTACAATGAGCTGAATGTTGTTTTCTTGCCTGCTAACAACATTCATTCTGCAGCCCATGGATCAAGGAATAATTTCAATTTCCAAGTCTTATTATTCAAGAAATACATTTCATAAGGCTACAGCTGCCATATATAGTGATTTCTCTGATGGATCTTGGCAAAGTAAATTGAAAACCTTCCGGAAAGGATTCACCATTCTAGATGCCATTATGAACATTTGTAATTCATGGGAAGAGTTAAAAATATCAACAATAGCAGTTGTTTGAAAGAAATTGATTCCAACCTCTTGGATGACCTTGAAGGGTTCAAGACTTCAGAGGAGGAATTGCTGCAGGTGTGGGGGAAACAGCAAGAGAACTAGAATTGGAAGTGGAGCTGAAGCTGTGACTGAATTGCTGCCGTCTCAGGATCAGACTTGATCAGATGCGAATTGCTTCTTATAGATGACAAAGAAAACGATTTCTTGAGATGGAATCTACTCCTGGTGAAGATGCCAGTAAGATTGTTGAAATGACAGCAAAGAATGTAGAATATTATGTAAACTTTGTTGTTAAAGCAGAAGAAGGGTTTGAAAGGATTTATTTCCAATTTCGAAAGAAGTTCTGCTCTGGGTAAAATACTATCAAATAGTATCATGTGCTACAGAGAAATCACTGATGAAAGGAAAAGTCCACTGATGCTCCAAACTTCATTGTCATCTTACCTTAGAAATGGCCACAACCACCCCAACCCTCAGCAAGCACCACTCCGATCAGCCAGCAGCCGTCAACATTGAGGCAAGACCTTCCATCAGCAAAAAGATTATGACTCACTGAAAGCTCACATGATGGTTAGGATTTCTTAGCAATAAAGTAATTTTTAGTTAAGGTATGTACATTGTTTTCTTTAGACATATACTATTACACACTAATAAACTACAGCGTAGGGTAAACAACTTTTATAGGCACTGGGAAATCAAAAACTTCATTTGACTCACTTTATTGCTATATTCACTTCATTGTGGTGATCTGGAACCAAACCTGCAATATCTATGAGGTATCCCTGTAGTTTCTTATAATAATTATATAATTTACCTCTAGTTGGACTCACCCACTTACCCTTATAAGATTCTATGAGGCAGGTCAGGTAAGTGGCTACTCACTTATATATGTATATCATTAGTATAGGTTTGGAAATAGAATTCATCCTATATCCCATGGTAATTTCGGAGTTAAATTAGTTCAGATTCTAATCCTGCTTTGATGTACCTGTCACTGTATTTCTTGAATAAACTCTTAGAACCGTATTATTTTTTGATCTACAAAATTATTATGATTAAGGTATATAAAATACCTAGCATAATGCTTGGTTGATTTTACTGTAGTTCCCTAGTTATTTTATTTTCTTTTTTTAAATTCAAGTATAGTTGATACACGATATATTGTTTTCAGGTGTACAAGCCTAGTCATTTTATTGATCATCATTTTCTCTTTTATTTAATAGCTGGATGCATTTGCTCATTTTTTCATGAAAGATGGTTGTAAGACATTGAAATTTATTTACCAGGAAGGAGATGTACCTGGTCTTGGTAAGGATGTTCTATGAGAGTAATGAGCTAGCTATTAGTTAATGAATGTTAAAGTGCAACATATACATATAGTTCTCTTATACATAGACACTCTTATATTTATAAAGAAAATTTACCAGAAGCTTATGTGTGGAAAAGATAGTATCTTAAAAACACTACATTTGCAGTCCAAATATGTATTTCAGGTATTACTATAATGATTTAATGAGACAACATCCTTATACAAATTAATGACCTCTTCTGGAGAATGTAGATTTTCACTAGAATTTAAGTGCATTTTCCAGGTAACAGTGGTGCCATTTTGTACACAGGTTTTCAGATGACTAGAAGAGTCACAAAACCAGCTGAGAGCTCAGCAGCTGCTCCCTGTGGTCAGCATCTTGTGTCTGATCAGGGGAATACCTGACTTCTCTTACTAATCACATTATTCCTAAAGTAAGGAACAATGTATCAGGTTGTTAAGCCTTTGTCTTAATAACTAGATGCATGAGCCATCCTTTTGGCCTAAGACTACTTATGTTCTAAGTCCTGTGGATTTCACTCTCAGTAGGTCCCTCCTATTTGTTATTTCTCACTTTCCTCCTCTGCTGCCTTTAGATTAGGCCTTTATTTTATGCCTGACCTCGTATTCCAGATTGAAAACCAGTATCTCTATTACCAGATTCCCTCTCTGAAGTTCACTCTGTTTATTTCTGCCAAGTAAATCATTTACTATGCTGGTAGTTATTGGAGTGGGTCCAAATCTTTCATTTTTATGCTAAGGCCCATTGTAACCTGAACACACGTACTTGTTTAGTCTGATCTTTTTTCTGCCGGACATGATTTTTCTGCTGCGCTTAACTGAACTCTTTATTGCTTTCTGTACATAACAGAGTCATTTCTGTGCTCTTTTCCCCACCCTCCTGACTCTCTGAGAATGCCTTTCTTCTCTCTGCCCAGCCAAGTCCTGCCTGTCCTCTGGATCACCTCATGCATTCTCTTTTCTACAGAGCCTTCCCAAAGTGTTCCAAACCACATCCATCACTGTTCTCCAACCTCCTGTCTCATTTAAAGTTTGCATTTTACAAGTTTACAAAAACTTGTGAAGTACCACACTTAATTATGTTCTTCTATTTTCATCTGTTTAATATATGTCGTTCTTCCCCAACAAAACATGTAAACTCATAATTAATGACTAAATGTGCTCTGTAGGTTTTCTGTCTCTCACAGTTCTTACACTGGGGCATTATTATATGGCCCTTATTTTCATAACTCATTAAAAATGAAGATGATAGCTGAAAATTATAGAAAGATAAGAAAATATCTACAATTAGAAGAAAAATAAAAACGACATTTCCACTCACTTGGAATAAGCATTGTTAACTACTTGGTGAATATCCCTTTATAACTTTTCTGGAGAAAAAGAGAGAGAGAATTAGGTATGTACATGTATAATGTGTGTGTATATGTAAAGTTAGTTCTTGAACAACACAGGTTTAGACTGTGTAGTTCTACATATACACTGATATTTTTTTCAGTAAATTACTGGAAAATGTTTTGGAGAATTGTGACAGTTTGAAAGAAAACCGTTTTTTTAGCTCACTTTATTGAAAAAAACGCAGTATATAATACATATAACATACAAAGTATGTGTTGATCAGCTGTTTGTGTTACCGGTAAGGCTTCTGTCAACTGTAGGTTATTAGTAGTTAAGATTTGAGGAGTCAAAAGTTATACATGGATTTGTTGACTGCACAGGGGATCAGCTCCCTTAGCCCCACATTGTTCAAGGTCAATGGTGTATATACATATAAATAGTTATATTTTATTTTATATAAAAAATATAAAATATTCATATATATATTCATAACAAATGGGCTCCAACTCTGTGTATTAGTCTACAGTGGCTTTTAAAATTTGATACTATTCTTCTCTCCATGCCACTAGATTAATTTCTTTTTATTTATTTATTTTAGATCCCACAGTGGTTGCTTTATTAAGTTGTATTTCGATATTTTGCCAATATCCTAGGCTGAGAAAACCGATTTGAAATGATTTTTAAGAGTAGGATGTTTACTATAAGGACATTTTTTTTTTGGTATCATTAATACACATTTACATGAACAACATTGTGGTCACTAGATTCCCCCCATTATCAAGTCCCCCCCACATACCCCATTACAGTCACTGTCCATCAGCATAGTAAGATACTATAGAATCACTACTTGTCTTCTCTGTGCTATACTGCCTTCCTTGTCACTAGATACATTTCTACAATTGAATTTTAAGCAGTTGCACTGTATTTCATTAGGCTAATGTGACTATTACATTAAAAACTTCCTATTATTAGAATTTAGGTTGTTTACAACTTTTTGCTCCTTTAAACAATGCCTCAAAGAATATCATTAAAGGTAATTCTGTGTGGATTCAGAAGACTTCTAAGGAAGAATTCTCAGGAGGGGAATTGCCAGAAGAAAAGATAAATATATTTTAATCATTATTTTTGCTATCTATAAAAGTAATACATTTTTCAGCTTGCTAAATATTCCTCTACGTGTCTTTTTTATATGCATGAACACATTTTCCATGTCATTACATATAGATTTATCTCATTTCAGAAATGCTGTACAATATTCCATGGATAGCTGTATTGAGCTTTCTAGAAACCATGCCCCTATTTGTGGATCTATCATGCAAGGAATATGTTCAGCTATAAGTAATGGAAATTCTAATAGTGTATTAAACAAATATGTATTTTAGGGGTCTGTCTTTCTCTCATAACAAGGCAGGCAGTAGCTAGCAATGGTTCAAAAGCTCAGTAGTGCCATCAGAAATCTATGATTTTCTTGATATTCTTCCTTTCTTAACATGTCGGCTTTTTGCATTCATGTTTGCCCATATGGTTACCACAGGACGAAGCTCCAGACATCATATCCTTGAGGGAAAGGGCCTTACTAGTCACACCTTTCCTCTGTATGAGGAAAGCTCAGACTCGTTTTATGTCTTCTTGCCCAGAACTGTGTCACATGGCTACCCAGAAAGCAGTTCTCTCCCTGGGAATGTATGCATTATTGAATAAAAGTCAGGTTCTCTTATCAAGGAAAAAGGGGAGAGGATATTAAGGGTAGAGGTAACTCTGTGCCAACTTCCATGATGGGCACTTGAACTCTTACACTGCTACGTATCAGGGTTGTTTGGCTGCAGTTAACAGAAATAGACTCTGGTTTATGTAGCAAAGAAAAAAAAGTATTTGGGTATTTCACAAAATTTGGAACTACTTGAGCCATCAGGACATGGGAAGGACAGGAATAGAACATTTTCACAGATTTCAGGGCAGTTTCTTTACCCTTCATCACTAAATTGACATCTCTCAAATCCCCTTTTACCTTTGTGTGTCTCCATTCAAGATTTACATTTTTGCAGGGAGTCTAATTAGTTTAATTTTCATGAGCCTAGACTGCAGGCCTCTCAGACTGATGTCCTTCAGAATCGTAGGACAGGAGGAATCGACCACACATAAAGGAAGGCAGGCTAGGGAGACAAGACATTTGTGTGTGTGTGTGTGTGTGTGTGTGTGTGTGTGTGTGTGTGTGTGTGTGTGTGTGTGTGTGTGTGTGTGTGTGTGTGTGTGTGTGTTTGATGGAGATTTCAAGATTTCTTTTATCATATTTTCAATTGGTTATGGTAAATAGGAAGACTGTTGAATTTTGCATATTATTAATATTACAACCAGACATCTCACAGAATTATATTTTAATAGTTTTTTTAATTCAGGGAAGATTTATAATTAAATGATTAATTTTCATAAAATTAGTTCAAGGAAGAATTTCATATAAGTTGGGTGCTATGAGTGTATTTAG
This sequence comes from Manis pentadactyla, assembly GCF_030020395.1. Lineage (NCBI taxonomy): Eukaryota > Metazoa > Chordata > Mammalia > Pholidota > Manidae > Manis > Manis pentadactyla. The sequence goes on along the minus strand of NC_080034.1, from coordinate 34,162,428 downwards.
TAGGGGACTGGATTTCTCTAAGGAGTCAGTGAAAGCTTCCCAGAGGTCTGATGTTTCATCTGAGATCTGAAAGATACATAGGATTAGGTAAACAGAGGGCGGATGAGATAGGAGAACAGTTTGCGAGAAGGCCAAGGGAGGGAAAATGCAGAGCTGAGGGAAAGGAACCAGAAGAGTCTGGAAGTTAAGAATTTCAATTATTAATGTCTTTTTTTAGACAAAAAAAAAGTTTATTCCAGTCATACCGAACACTTAAAAGTAAAGCAAGAACTAAGAGTGTAAGATCTACAGTAATTTATCACATTTGATCAATTATGTGATTACATGCTAAGTTACTGACTTTTGTTTTCAGAATGTGGTCGAACTATTGCTGGAGCAACCAAAGGGACAAAAATGATGAGACTGTATATAGACAGTGCAGCTCCGGAGAAACTAAAAGGGCTGTGTGTATTTTTTGTTCGCTGTCGAAATGATGTTGCTGTAAATGTTAAAAATATTCATGAGGTATGTTTACATTTTTCCCCAGATACATAGTTAAACATTTTTTCCTGCTTAATTGAGATATAATTGATGTATACCATTGTGTAAATTTAAGGTGTCCAACATGTTGATTTAATACACTTATATATTGCCATATGATTACCACTGTAGCATTAGTGAACACCTCCATCACTTCACATAATTACCATTTCTCTTTTTTTGGTGATGACATTTAAGATTTTACTTTCTTAGCAAATTTCAAGTATATAATAAGTATTGTTAACTATAATCACCATGCTGTATATATCCCCCAAATGTATTCATCTTATAACTGAAGTCTGTATCCTTTGACCTACATTTCTAATTTCTTCTACACCCCAGCCCCTGGTAATCACCATTCTATTTCTATGAGTTCAGCTTTTTTAGATTCCACATACAAGTATTTGTCTTTCTCTCTCTAACTTATTTCACTTAGCATAATATTCTTAAGGTCCGTCAACGTTTAAAAGGCAAGACTTCTGTCTTTCTCATGGCTGCAAAACATTCCATTATGGATAATATGTACTATTCCATATATATGGCACATCTTTATCCATTCATCCAGAGATGGACACTTAGGTTGTTTCCATATCTTCATTATTATGAATAATGGTGCAATGAACATGGTATGTCCTGTTTCCCCTTTTAAAAAATCATTTGTGAATCTACTCTAGATGCTTTGCTTTGTTTTTACTATGAGGTTTACATAAAAATCATATAGACATAACAGTCTATTTTGTGCTGATAACAACTTTAACTACATGTAAGTACTCTACTCTTCTGCTCCCCTCTTTTATGTTTTTGATGTCACAATTTACCTCTTTTTATATTGTGCATTCACTGACAAGTTATGGTAGCTATAGTTATTTTTACTACTGTTGTCTAACCTCTGTACTATAGGCAGGTGATTAATACACCACCCATTTTATAGTATTAGAGTATTCTGAATTTGACTATTACTTAACCAGTGTATCATATATCTTCATAAGTGTTCATCTTATTAATTAGTGTTCTTGCATCAGCTTGAAGAACTTATTTCAGCATTTCTTGTAAGGCAGGTCCAGTGGTAATGAATTCCCTCAACTTTTGTTTGTTTAGGGAAGTTTTTATCTCACTTTTGTTTCTAACGGATCATTTTATCAGTTAGAGTATTCTTGGTTGGTAGTTTTTTTCTTTCAACACTTTGAATATATCATTCAACCCTTTACTGGCCTGTCAGGTTTCTTCTAAGAAACCTGTTGATAGACTTAAAGGATTCTCTTTTAAGTTACATGCTTCTTTTATCTTGCTGCTTTTAAGATTTTCTTTTTGTCTTTGTGTGTTAACAGTTTTATTACAGTGTGTCTTGTAAAGGATCTCAAGTGCATTTTGTTTGGTGACCTATGAGTTTCATGATCATGAGTATACAAATCTTGCTTCAGATTTGGGAAGTTCTCAGCCATTATTTCTTAAATAAGCCCTCTGCCCCTTTTTCCTTTTCTTCTCTCTCTGGAACTCCAGTAATTTGTAAATCGGTTCTTTTGATGGTATCCTATATGTCATTTAGGCTTTCTTCACATTTTTGTACTTTTTCTTAATTCTTCTCTGACTGGATAATTTCAAAGTTCCCATCTTCTGTCTCACAGATTCTTTCTTCTGTTTGATCCATTCTGTTGTTGATGCTACCTATTGTGTTTTTCATTTCTTGGTATTCTTCAGCTCCAGAATTTCTATTTAGTTCTTCTTCTTTTTTATTAAGGTATCATTGATATACAATCTTATGCTCAGGTTTCACATGAGCAACATTGTGGTTACTAGTTTCCCCCATTATCAAGTCCCCACCACATATCCCATTACAGTCACTGTCCATCAGCATAGTAAGATGCTATAGAGTCACTACTTGTCTTCTCTGTGCTATACTGCCTTCTCCGTACCCCCCTCTACATTATGTATGCTAATTGTAATGCTCCCTTATTCCCCTTCTCCCTCCATTCCCACCCCCTGCTCCCCCTGCCACCCCAGTCCCTTTCCCTTTGGCAACTGTTAGTCCTTTCTTGGGTTCTGTGAGTCTGCTGCTGTTTTGTTCCTTCAGTTTTTGCTTTGTTCTTATGCTCCACAGATGAGTGAAATCATTTGGTACTTGTCTTTCTCCACCTGGCTTATTTCACTGAGCATAATACCCTCTAGCTCCATCCATGTTGTTGCAAATGGTAGGATTTGTTTTCTTCTATGGCTGAATAGTATTCCATTGTGTGCCACATCTTCTTTATCCATTCATCTACTGATGGACACTTAGGTTGTTTCCATTTCTTGGCTATTGTAAATAGTGCTGCAATAAACATAGGGTTACATATGTCTCTTTTTTTTTGGTATCATTAATGTACAATTACATGAGCACCATTATGGTTACTAGACTCCCCCCATTATCAAGTCCCCACCACATACCCCATTGCAGTCACTGTCCATCAGTGTAGTAAGATGCTATAGAATCACTACTTGTCTTCTCTGTGCTATACTTCCTTTCCCATGTCCCCCCTATATTATGTGTGCTAATCATAATGCCTCTTAATCCCCTTATCCCTCCCTTCCCAACCACCCTCCCCAGTCCCTTTCCCTTTGGTAACTGTTAGTCCATTCTTGGGTTCTGTGAGTTTGTTGCTGTTTTGTTCCTTCAGTTATTGCTTTGTTGTTATACTCCACTGTTTAGTTCTTCTTTTTTAATGATTTCTATCCCTGTTAAGCTTTTCATTTTGTTCATGCATTGTTTTCCTGATTTTGTTAATTATTTTGCTTTGTTTTCTTATAAGCTCATTAATTTCCCTTAAAACAGTTAGTTTGAATTCCTTATCAGGTGAATTGCAGATTTCCATATCTTTGGGGTTACTTACTAGAAAATTATTGTGATCCTTCAGTGGTGTCACATTACCTTGATTTTTCACAATCTTGAAGTTTTGCATTACTGTCTTCACATTTGAAGTAGTAGTCACCTTGTCCAGTCTTTACTAACTGCCTTTGGGAGAGAAATACCTGCTGTCAGCTCTGCTGGTGATTCTGAGGCTTTCTCAGACCCTGTATGGATAGACCTGCTCTGTGTTTCTTGCTGCCTCTTCTGGCAGAATTCTTAAGCTTGTATGCCTCCTCTCAATCCTACAATGGCTTTTAAAATTTGATACTATTCTTCTCTCCATGCCACTAGATTAATTTCTTTAGATTAATTTCTTCCAGGTGCTGACAGCTGCCCTTTTGTTTTCACAAAGATAACACTAAAAGTCAAGTTTGTGGTCTCTTCTTGGCCCTCAGATTTGGGCTGGTTTTCTGCATGTCCTTAGTAGTCGTCTGCTAAAGCTCATTCTTGCTGCTGCCATCAGGACCATGCACAGGGAGCCAGACCACAGGGTAGGAAGCATGTGTACGTGAGGCATGCTGAGGGCTGGAGGTGCCCAGTAGCCAGCAGGAGGAATCCATGTGCCAGGTGTTCCCAGTGGCCCTTGCTGGGCTCCCAGTGGCAGGCTTTGTGATGGAGTCTGTGACACAGTTAGCAGGATCTGCATCCCATAAAATGCCTTCCAAAAGTCCTATCTAATGCACTCCCAGCCTCCACCTGTCCCCCAATCCCAGTCATGCAGCTCATGATTCAGTACTCCGGATGGGATAAAAGGTAAATGAGACTCTTTGGCAGCATCCTGCACAGCTGAGGAAGCCAGGTGCTCACTCACATGCTCTCATTTTCACCTGCAGTAGAAATCAGTGGCTGAGAGGATCTCTCTTGGCCCTAAGCTCTGCTACCCCTGGGGCAGTGTGATGTGGGTAAAGTCAAGCTGCTCTTCTTATCCTATCCAGTGTGTCCAAACTCATATTTTTTTGCTCCAACTATATGTTGGAACTTCTCTTCTTGAAACCTAGACTTCTACGAAGGCTTTCTTATCTATAGGTTATTGTTTAAAAGTATTTTCCAGGAGTTCCTCAAGAGTGGCCAAGAGCAGCTGGAGCTGGTTCATGGGGCACTGCAGGGTCCGCTGCCAGACTGGGGTCTCCATGCCTATTGCCTGATGTTCAGTGGGTGAGACTCCACCTGGGTCCCTTGCTGTATGGTGCTGGATCCCACAGCTCCCACAAAGCCACCTGTGTCCACTGGGAGAAGCTGAAATACTGGTTTTTGTAGGGAAACAAAAACATGGAGCATCTTATTCCACCATGCTCTAGTGTCACCAGCTTGTAGTTAGCCGTTGAATGTACTTTCATAGTTACACTTTTGCTTTCTCTTTTCCCTTTCTATGCATAGGTTTGAACTGAGTTGCAAGAAAATGCTGTATTCATATATTCAAAGAAACTGAGAAATTAGCTATAATAGAACTTAGTGTTATTTATTCTGTGGATACTGCTTTTAAAATCCATGAAAATTCCATTTTCTAGATGGTATGCAAATCGTTTCCATACTTCCATTCACTGGGAACACAGTGTTGTTCACACAATTTTGAGTAGTAGTTACTTTAACATCCTATTCAATTACGATTTTAACTCTTTAGTGGTTTTAGAAGGAGAAAGAGAATGGACCTAAAGCCTGGACATTACTTAGATAGTCTTGGGAAGGCAGGATGGCAGATTGGGAAAAGCAGGAATTTTAGTCAGACAGACTCAAATTTGCATCCCATCTCCACTACTGGCTGGTGGTGTGTTCTCTGGCAAGTTGCTCATCCTCTCTAAGACTTAAGTCTTTCTGTTCTTAATTTCGGAACAGTAATCCCTGTGTTGCAGAGTTGTGAGACTCAATGGCAATATAAGCAAATTCTTATCTTGCCTGATGTATAGTTGGCCCTCAACAAATATTAATTCTTTTTATTATAGTTAGGGAGTCTTAACATCTTTTACAATGGGAAAAATAACTGAAATCAAATCTAATTTTTCTCCATTTCTGTTTATGACAAAAGATTGCTTTAAGAGACATTGTTTAGCTTGGTTTAGGATTCTAGTTTGGGAGTTATGTCCCCCTACCCCCGACTCTATTATCTTCTGGTATCTGTGTGGCGGAGACCTGTCCTGTTAGTGTGCTTCACAGGTAATCTGTCTTCCTGTTTGCTTTTGGTCCTTCTCTTTGAAGTCCTGAGTTTCACGGTGATGTCTCTATGTGTGGATTTATTCCCTCAGTCTGTCTTGCATAATTCTCCCTTCAACTTGTCTGTGACTTGACTCATTCTTTTTTACAGTTGAGATTTTGTTTTATTAGAGTTGCTTAAGAAGTGCTGTAGATCTTGTTATGAAAACTGATTTCTATCCCACTCTCTAGAAGCAACCACTAAACTTTTAGCAGATTCTTTCATTTGCTTCTGTATTTTTAAATAATACACTCTGACTGCTCCTTTGCCAGTTTTGACATTATCTGTTGACTTTTTTCTATGGAAGAGGTTGATTTAGGTCTTTTTTGTCCAGTACCCTCCCACCATTTCCCATCCATCCATTCTTCTGACATAGTTATATTTTATTCTGGTTAGCTTAATATTTGTTCACATCACATGTAAATGCAATCATAGCTGAGCCATGTAGTATACCAGTAATTCTCAACATGGTCCCCAAGACTCTTTCAGGGAATCTGTGAGGTCAAAACCGTTTTCATCGTAGTACTAAGATGTTATTTACCCTTTTAACTGTGCTGATATTTGACTAATGGTGCGGCAATAATGGGGGGAAACTGTTGATACCTTAGCACAAATGCTAGCAAACTACGAACAGTCATTTTGTTCTCTACTGCCATACACCCACAGTTAAAAAACAGTTTTTAGTGGCTTTGGCTTTAACTTCTTGGCTTTGGATTTCCATATCACTTAAATTGTATTAATTGAGATGTCACAGTTGTGGATGCTGGACTTTTGATTTCTGAGATTTAGATTGATTTCTTGTGGATGATTATTTTTCCATTTAAAATTCTTGGCAAGGGCTAGTTTTCATTGCTCTTTTCCTAGCCTGATAGAGGCTTTCTGGTTCTATTTTCATGGACAGGGCACCTTTCCACTAAGAGCTTTCTTTATGCAGGAGGCTCAGCTTCATCTCCTTCACACTGTATAGGCTTCAGGCCACATCTCCTTCCCTATGCACCAATTAAAGCACCGAGGAAGGTGTCTCTTTGGTTAGCAAACACGTGAATGGTTAAAATGGGGGTGGAATATAAAGTTGTCTATTTTAGAACTCTAATGTTCATGACCACTTAATTTTTCCTAATAATTTATAAAATGCATCATCTATGCTTATAGTAATGTAAAATGGGTTATGATTTTCAGTTCTTTAATGAGAATAGCATACAAAATAACATTTGAATATTACCCTTTCAGGAAGTGCTATTTACTGTTCTGGATGTATCAAAAGGACTCCTAATTGGGATTAGGAATATGCTGGCAAAAATATTTTTACCAGCTATTCTTGCAACAAGTAATTGGGGTGCTTTAAGCCAGTCTAAGCAAGCAGAGTCTGAAAAACATATTTTCACTGAAACCATCAACAGATACCTTTCATTTTTAGATAGTAAGTATAAAATTTAATGTTTAGTAAATTAGTAAATACGAGCAAATTAACTGTAAGATATGTTACTAAATATAAGCATTAGAGAAAAAATTCCCATCTTAAAAGTTGTGTTAATCAAAGTTATTACAAGACCTAGAGATAAGAATAAATCATTAGAACCTTTCATTTCCAGGGATATTTGTAGATATAAGATGTTTTCTTTTTTCTTTTTCATTGTGTCAGAAGGATTCTCTTCTTATATTATTAATGAAAATTTTCACTGTATTTTAAAATACATGCTTTATTAATAGCTCTTTTAGAATATATAATTTTATCTTCTCATATTATTAAATATATAATATTAACAAAGCACCAAGTCACCATCTAATGATTTGAATTATATTTCTAAAAAGTATTAGATCTCTGACATTACAGCTTGAAACTACATGTTGATATTGAACACCTCTTCTCAATATAATTTCTTCCCTTTTAGGTGCTAGAATAAGTGTTGAGGGAACAGTTAAGTTAAAGAAGATAGATAATGTTGATTTTTCCAAACTGCAAACTTCAGAAGAAGTGGCAGCTGCAGCCAGCAACCCAGAAACTGTTCGTCAACTAGAGGATGTACTGATGATATGGTACAAACAGATCGAACAGGTGAGCTAACTCAAGTAATTTAATATATAAGTGGTAGTTCTCATCAGTGTCCTGGCCATTGCAGTTTGTCCCTAAAAGTAAAGGGAAGAGGAGTCTTCCTGATTCTGTTATGAAACTCAGCCTATTCTTGACTCTAGTGCAAAATCATTGTTCTCTATGAAACACTTAAAATCAATTTTAAGGTATTTCTCACTTTAAGGGGGAGGCAATGACAATAACCATAACCCCTTTAAGGGGTTGAGAATGAAATAATGAAGAATCAGGAACAGCAAGCATTAATTTCTAGTACTTCATATATTGTTTGTATGTGAAGAGGAACAGAACACAGTGAAGATACTATTGCCTCTTGGTTGATCAATGCGATTGTCTGTGTTGACAAATAGGTTCAGACTAGGCTCATTCATATCAGTTCTACAGTGGCAAGTCTGCAACTCTCTGGCCAAATAAATTTTCTCTGGCAATAAGGAAAGCAGTGACAGGAATGAGGTATATGTCAACATTTTGAGAGGTCTCAACTTGCAGTACAAATACTGAGCCAAAAATCAGATACTATATAATTGCCTAGAGAGGACTCTAGGGTTCAAATCACAGATTCTAGTCCAGCAGTACAGGACAGGGGAACTTGAGAGGAAAATGCTCAGTTAAGTGGAGAGTAGAGGAGAAAAATCTTGATCAAGCAAGAGTTGGAAGAGATCATTTCCACTTTTACCTCTCTTAGAACTATGTTATTGGAGAGAGCTGTAGTTGAAGTGGAAAAATCAGAGGACTTTAGAACCTCCAATAAGGCCTGGAGTGTTGTCCACCGAATTTGCTTCTACGTGTCACTAGGAGATTGAAGTACTTAATTGCACACCAGAGGACTCCTGCAGCCCCCTGCTTTGCCACTGGAGGAAGGGGAAGTTATAACCCACTGCGGAAATCAAGCTGTGTCCTGTGCAGTGGCTGAGGAGGTCCTCTCCAATTATTATGATCAATCATTATAGATCATCTGTAATTAAAATGAGCAAGCAAAAGAAAATAGCTCAACATGGGGAGATTTAGCAACTAGAAATAAGAAAATCAGGTTGAGCAATTACAGCAAATGGCCTTCAGTTAAGTAGAATTCATGCAGGAAATGGGAACGATCTTTAAAAAAAAAAAATTACATCTCAAATCTTCACCTTGACCTCTTGTCTTACACAAAATTAACTCAAGATGGATCACAGATGTAAATATGAAAGCTAAAATTAAAAAATGACGTACATGCAACAACATGGATGAACTCAAAAGCATGTTGTATGAACAAATCCAGCCTTAGAAAAGTAATGTGAAAAAACAAAACAAAACTATAAATGAACCAGAACATAACAGGACTATATTAATATCTTAAGCAAGGTACAAAACCAAAAGCCATGAAAGAAAAACTGATATATTTGGGTACATAAAAAAACATGTAGTAACTTCCATATGGCAAATGCTGTCATAAGCAAAGTTCAAAGATATGCAACCTTCTGGAATAAAGTATTATCAGCATATATAACAAAGAGTTAGTGTCCATAATATATAAAGAACTTCTATAAACTATTGAGAAACAGACAATTCAGTGAATAATAGGCCAAGGATATGAACAATGTCACTCAAGGGAAGTACACAGAGATGTTTGATCTGGGGGAAAAAAGAGGGTTAGGAGTGACATAATATCTTCAAATATTTGATGGGATTGCATGTAAAAATAGACTTGTACTGTATAGCCTTAAAAAGGCAGAAGTAATGCCAGAGTGTGATGCTTATAAGACAGATTTTATCTTGAAATCAGGATAACTTTCTCACTGAATTTTTCTCCCCCTGAAAACAAAGTATACTGCACCCCTGAAAGTATCCAATTGAGGCTGGATTACCATCTATGAATAATGTAGCAGGAATTAAACATCAAAAATTATTTGATTTAGTTAATTTTTAAAGCCAATTTTCATTCTTTAATTCAGTGATTCAAATTATATAGACTTTTGGCCATTTATAAAAAGTTTCAATTATGTCTCCTATCCTCTGTTCAAGTGGGTGGAGAATCTTGTGATAAATTAGGGGAAAGTTCCATACATCATGGTTAAAATTAAAAGCACTTCATGGATTATAGATAGAAACTAAATAGGTTTTAAAAATAAATTATGAATTTTACCCCATTTGTATTCTTAAAAATTCTGTCACAGTCTAAGTTATGAAAAGTTATAAACATAAAAAGTATGGGGAATAACACCCCTGTAACTACCACTGAGATTAAACAGATAGTTTGCTATATGTGTTTTAGATCTCTTTCATTTTCACTAAAGCCTCCAACCCTTCTTCTCCCTCCTTCTATATTACCTCTATGCTGATGTTATTGTCTCCCCCATTCCCCTGAAAGTTTTATACTTTTATTGAATTTGCCTATTTATAAGCTTTATAATATATATAAGTTGTATTTATAAGTTATATATATAAATGCAAAATGTGTATTTGTGTTTAAAACCTTTTTTAATTGAAGTACAGTTGATGTACAACATTATATTGGATTCAAGTATACAATGCAGTAGTTCAACAGTTACACACATTAAATCCTCACCCCAACTAGTGCAGTTACTGTCAACAGAGAAGGATGTTATGTTACAGAACCATGGGCTACATTCTCCATGCTGTATTACCCTCCCAATGACCAACTTATGTTATGATAGAGATTTTTGTGCCTCTTTATTCCCTTCACCTCCACACCCACTCACACCAACCCATGCCTATGGTAACCACCAGTCACTTTTCAGTGTCTATGAGTCTATTGCTGTTTTATTCATTTTGTTTTGTTTGTTTTTAGATTACACAAATAAGTAAAATCACATGGTATTTGTCTTTCTTTGCCTGGCTTATTTCATAATACCCTCTAGGTCCATCCATATTGTCACAGATAGCAGGATTTCTTTCTTTTTTATGACTGAATAATATTCCATTGTGTATATGTACCACCTCTTCTTTATTCATTCATCTATTGATGGACACTTTGGTTGCTTCCATATCTTGGCTGTTGTAAATAATGGGGCAGTAAACGTAGAGGTGCACGTATTTTTCAAGAAAAATCAGGGAATTTTGTTTTCTTTAGGTAAATTCCTAGAAGTAGAATTACTGGGTTGTATGGTATTTCTATTTTAAGTTTTCTGAGGAACCTCTATACTGCTTTCCATAGTAGCTGCACCAAATGACATTCCCACCAACAGTGTAGGAGGGTTCCTTTTTCTCCACATCCTCGCTAACACTTGTTATTTCTTGTCTTTTGGATAGTAGCGATTCTGTGTTTATTTACATAAATGGTATAATACCACAATATCCTTCTATAGGTTTTTTTTTCATTTAACATTCTCTTTCATCCATGTTGGTATAAGTAAATTGAATTCATTCACTTAACTAGTATCTGGTATTCCTCTATGAAGAAATCAGTTTATTGTATAGATTCTCAGACAGTTAGGAGACATTTGAATTATGTCTAGTTTCCTCTGTTTAAGGAGGTAGAGAAATTTATTCATCCACTCCCTCAGAAAGAAAATTGTTTCTGCTTTTTTTTTTGTCATTACCAACAGTAGTAATATATACTCAGTGAATATTTTTGTTCATGTCTCCTTTGCACATGTTTAAGAAATGTGCTGAAAATGTGGATCTTTTATTGGGTATTATATAGTCCTCCAAATAGTGGTCATATTAGCATATATTTTTACAGAGGCATATGAGAGTTCCTCTTTCTTAAACTCTTTTGTTACACTTGTCAGTATATTGAGTGTGAATTGGTATGTTGATTTATTTTGCATTACCATGGATACTGTTGAGATTGAGCATTTTTAAAGGCTATTTAGATTTCTTTTTTGTTGAGTTGCCTGTTGATATCCTTTATTTAGTTTTCTTTCAGATTGCTTGATGACATCTTATTTTGATGATATCTTTAAATCATATTTAATATTAATATTTAATGCTAATCCTTTATTGGTCCCCATTGTGTCCTGCATTTTCATTTGGTATGGTGTTCTGGGTCATGAGAAAGATTTACATTTTTAAAAATATAAATATATTAGTGACAGACGGTAATCTAGCCTCAGTTTAGCTACATTTGGTGACAAAGAACTTTGTGCCTTTGTATTTTATTTAAGAAACCCTTTCCTACTTTAATGTTACAAAGATATTCTAAATTATTTATTTATTTTAAATAGAGAAATACACAGAAGTGCATACAATAAAATTAACAAATTATTGTTAAATGAACACCTGTCTAAACTTTGCATAAATTAAAGAATAGAATATTACCAGCTCCTTACAGTCCTTATGCATTCCTCTTCCCAGTTTTAACTCCCTTTTCTTCTTCCTAGTGGTAACCATTTTCTTGATAATTACAGTATTCAGTTCCATACCCTCATTTCCTATATTTCCTTTAGAAATTTCATCATTTTTTAACATTTATATTTTTAATCTGTCTGGAATTATTTGTGCTTATGTGTGTAATGAGGTAGGAATTTGATTTTGTCTTTTTCCATTAGTTAGCCAATGATCCCAGAGCTGTTTTATTCAAGAGTCCATTTTCCCTACTACATTTGTAACATCACCTCTGTAATAAAGTTTCTAGAACTCTTTGTTTATCCCACTGGTCTACTTATTTGTTTTTTGCACTCATACTATGCTGCTTTAATTTCTGTAGCTTTTTACTAACATACTGATATTTAATCAATATTTAGTATGGTAAGTCCCTTTCTGAATTTTTCTCAAGATTGCATTTATTATCTCTGGTTAATTGGTCTTCCAAATAAATTTTAAGACTAGTTTATCAAGTATCATGGGAAGCCCCATTGAGATTTTTGTTTGAAATATCATTGAATATAAACATTAAGTTAGAGAAAATTGCCATCTTTACATTATTGAATTTTTCCATCAATGAACATGGCATATCTCTCCATTTATTTAGGTCTTCTTTTGTGTGCTGAAGTAACTTTTCTAATTTTCTTCAAAAAGATCTTGCACATCTTTTGTAAATTTCCAAATATAATTATTATTTGTTACAGCAAATGCTATCTTTTTAGAAATTGCTTTTTTAGATTGCCAGATGGCCTTTTAAAGAAAAACTACTAATATTTATGTATATATCCAGCAACCTTACTGAATTGTTAAGTTTATTAATTGTAAACATTTACCTTTAGATATTCTTGAATTTTTTGAATGTGGCCAACCATATCACCTATGATTATTCTGTTTTTGTTTTTTCATTTCCAATTCTTATACCTTTTGTTTACTTGTTCTGGGACCTCCATTAGCAGGTTGAATAGAAGTGGGTGGTGACAGTGGCAAACTTGTCTTGGGTTTTAAAGTGATATTTCCTAAAATTTCATCCTTAAGTATGATGTTTGCTGTAGATTTTTGGTAGTTATTATTCATCATGTTAAAGAAGTTCCATTCCATCTTACTTTGCTAAAAGTTCTTAATATTATACAGTGTTGAATGTTATTTATGGAAGTAATGAAGTTTCAACAAAGAAGTAACATTTCTATACTCAGTGAACTTTTTTGATTGCAGGTACTTATTGAGAGTGAACAGATAAGAAAAGAAGCTGATGACTCTGGGCCACTCATCGAACTGGAACACTGGAAACGCATGTCAGCCAAATTTAATTATATCATTGAACAGATTAAAGGGCCAAACTGTAAGGCCGTCATAAATGTGCTTAATGTTGCACACTCCAAATTATTAAAGGTAAAAAGCTTTTTATTTTAAAGTTTGGCATACTTCAGAACAACCAACTGGAAAATTACCCTTTTGTACTGCTTCTTTACATCATATAGCGGAATCATGCTTTGAGAAGTGTTGAACTTTGAGTAAGGCTTTCTCTCATATACTATGGTTATTTCCAGAAGAGGAAAAGAGAGTATAGAAATGAAGATTATTTCTCAGTATTTCGCATACAAACTTTAACAGTACTACTATGGGGTGATTGCCATTCTTTTTCAATTGTTTTTGAAATTGAAAATCAGTAGAGGCTCACTGAGGTAAAGAAATACATAGAAAGTCAAAAGGAAAAATGCTTTCTCATCATACACCTCATCCCCACTATTCCACCTCTTTTCTTAGAGGTCATCTTTATTAAAGTTTTGCTTGATTCTTTCCAGGTCCTTTTCTTTTTTTTGTTTGTTTATTCTTTCTTTAAGAAATATACATAACAAATAATGCATGAATAGTTTTTTTTTTTGTAGAAGACTTAAGCAATACAGATAAAATAAGTCTCTCTTAATCACATACCCTGGTTTTAGGAGTTCTTTACTACTATGGCTGTTAGTCACTTGTTATATATGTTGGATGAGGCAATCTGTCATGGTACCTCAGCATCTCTGCACATTCTTACCAACTATGAAAAATTTACTTTGCTGATAGGAGTATTTTCTTGGACTAATTTTCTGTTTTAATAACTTGACATAGTTTTGAAGACTCAAAATAATGTAATTTCACAAATAAGTATATTAGAAAAGTCATTCCATGTAGAAGCACGTCCAGTTTAAGTCTCCAGATGGGATGTTAATTAACAACAGGATGAGTTTTTAGTTTCAGTAAATTATTTAAGGTGATTATAGTAACTTTAAGTCTTAAATAACGTAAGAAAAAGATATATCAATCACATTTAAGGATCTCCTGTTTTAGTATATGTATGATTAGGGAAGACAGCTTGAATTTCTTGATTAAACCTTAGCACACTGATATATTTGGGTGTTTCATAGAATCCCTAACATTTTATTTTCTTAGAATTGGCGTAATTTGGATGCAAGAATCACAGATACAGCAAATGAATCTAAAGATAATGTCAAATATTTGTACACTCTGGAAAAAGTATGTCAACCTCTCTATAACTATGATCTAGTAAGTATGTTTTTTAGAGTGAAGTTTAAAAAATTAATGCATTTTAAAATAATACATGTATATTGGGAAAAACATACTACAGAAAAATTATTTAAAAGATGTATTTTACCATTACATACCTGTAATGAGTTATAAACAACATTATTTTAACCCCATTTAAATATATAGCATTATTATAAGTGTGACCTTGTTTGTGAATTATGCAAGACAAATATATTTGTAATCCAGTGCTGCATAACAAATTAACCCAGAACTGAGTGGCTTAAAACAATAAACACGTATTATATCACAGTTCCTGTAAGTCTGGAATCCAGGCACAGCACAACTGAGTGCCTCTGCTTCAGGGTCTCTCATAAAATTGCAGTCAAGCTGGGGATGTGTTTTCATCTTAATGAGAGGCTGAGTGGTGGAGCTCAGAACAATTATCATGCAGTACCTGCAGCCAGGGGGTGGGTCCAGGGCACAGGAACTGTAGAAGAAAATAACCTTAAGGGCGCTAAGAAACATGTTTTAATGACACCAGCATAAGCAAATCTTGTCCATCAGGTATGATGCATGCAAGAGAGTGGTCCTATGATAAGACAGTGGCAGGAATGGGATCTTGTCCTGGTCTAGTATACCAGACCTACATCCCCTTCCATGTGAGAGTTACAGATGGGTCAATATATAGGGCTACAGGAGGTACATGCACTGGCTATAAAGATAAAACTTCCCCATAAGATGCTCTTACCTTCCAGGTATTTTAGGTATACTACCATGATCTTTGGGGGCCACCTTGCTGTTACTCCAGGAACACAAAGGAGGCCAGCTTCTAGGCCTTTTCCCCAAGGTGCCAGAAAGGCCAGCTATTGCTGGTCCATGTGTTGAAATGTCCAGTGCCACGTACACTCAACAGAGTCTCCAGGGTTTAACGCAGTTGGGGCTGGCAGCAGGATGTTGCTCCGCTGGTCATATCCTGGCTTCAATAGCTCCTCTTTGGTTTGTGCATAGAGTTGTATAGGAGAGGCAACAATGTGCATTAGCATGTCTACAGAGCTGAGGGCTCCTTTTCAGGGCTTCTCATTCAAACGCTGTAGCACTGTCCATAAGTAAACTGACCAGCCTCATCGACTGTTGGTGTCTGACTTCAGGCCAGATTTCAACAAATCATTGTACCTTTCTATCATGCCTGCCCTGGTAGGGTTTTATAGTACATGAAACTTCCACTTTATTCCTAATTGCTGCACCCATCCTTGTAATGCATGTCCAGTAAAGTGTGTGCCTTGATCGCTCTCAGTCACCTACAGCTGGCCATAGGCTGCAAAGAGATGCTCTAGGCCCCTTTTGGTGGTTTGCTGATCTGCACAACATACAAAAACAACCAACAGTCCAGTAGCTGTATCCACACAAGTCATGGCCTACTGATATTCTTCTGACATGGGCAGAAGCCCAATATAATCTAGCTGCTACCTGATGAGAGTTATCAGCCCCTTTACTATTGTCCCTTGTTGCCATGGGACTCTGTGTAAGTCCCTTTAGAGCACACAAGGTATTCCTCCTTCTGAGTTCTGCTGACTTCTTCAAAGGTCAATGGCAAGCCCCACCAACAGGCTACAGCCCACATTGTCTTTTACCCCGCGTGCAACTTAAATGCTTATGTAACCATTGGGCCACATCAGAGGCAGGTTTTTCTTCTAGCCAGCACACCTGGACCAATGAGTCTGCTGCTTCATTCTCTGGGGATGCCAAAGGCAAATGGCCAGTCACATGATATATGGTAACTGTCTTAGTCTGTCCAGTGACTCATAGGTCTTGTCACAGCTCTTGCCCTCAAAGGAGCCAGTGACCAACCATCCAGTTGGCATGGTAACATGTTGGTGGCTAGGTCAAGCCCTGATAGATGGCCCAGCTGTCAGTGCAGACAATTATAGGGGAGGGCTTCTGGGTGATCACAAGCCTTACTGCTTGCAACTCAGCCCATTTCTTACCCTCTCCGTCCTCCATCCGTATTGTCTCAGTCTTAGGATGGAAAGCCACAGCCCTCCACTTTGGGGGCTGCCCATGACCAGAGCCATCTGTGTACCAAGCATCTTCAGGTGTAGGGGCTTTTCCCTCCTGATAAGGAGTCTTGGCTACCAATGGCTCAGAAGCAAGTTCTTCCTGTTTTCCACTGGTGTACATTATTGGCCCCAATAAATGTTGGAGTTCTCCACTTAAGGGACTAGTAGACAGGGTGCTATGCTGCTTTAAGTATGTACCCATTTGGCCAGTGTAGGCATCTGTGCCATATCACTCCGTGGCCTTTGGGTCCAGTTGTACACCCACTCCATGATGGGATAGGTGGTTATTACCTTCCTTGGAGCTGTTCTGCTGATGAGCTCAGTAGCCAGCAGCCAGTTGCTTATCTATCAAGGTGTACTGGATCTCTGCTCCTTTCCATAGTTGTCACCAGAATCCAACAGTTTGGCAGGTCTGTTCAAGCCACTGCCAAAGGCCCCATCCATAACTGTTTTCAGTTACACAAACACCTAGCTCACAGGGCCTTGATGAGTCCATTACACTTAAGCCCTGTACGGCCTTGACTGCTTGCTTAGCAGATGCACATGTCTCATCCCAGTCCCACCTGATGCCCTTTTGCACCAACCAGTATAAGGGCTTCAAAATTTGTGCCAAATGTGGGATAAACACTCTCCGGTAGCCCCAAAGACCCAAAAACTCTTGTAATACTACCACAATGGTAGGGTTAGGAGAAATCTGCACCTTGCCTATTACTTCTTCTGGGATAACTTTAGTTTTACTCAACCAGACAACCCCCAAGAATTTTACAGACAAACCAGTTCCCTGAACCTTGGTACTGTTCAAGCCCATCTTTTCTCCTATAGATGTTGCAGCAGTCTAGGAGCTGTCCCTTCTAAATCTGCAAGAGAATCAGATGTGAGCATAATATTATCAATGTAATGTTACTACTGCACCATTTGCAGTTCTGGTGCATGTGGCCAAGTCCTGGGCTACAGGTCCATGACAAATGGTGGGACTATGGAGATATCCCTGTGGAAGAACTGAATGTCCACTGCAGCCTTCCCACATGAAGGCAAACTGTTCCTGACTTTCCTGTGCTATGTCAGTAGAGAAGAAAGCATTAGCAAGGTCCCCAACATAATGATATGTTCCTAGTTCATGACTTAGTGTGTCCATAAGGGCTGCTATGGAGAGGACAGCAGCATGCAAAGGGGGTGTGACTGTATTTAATTCCCTATAGTCAACAGTCATATGCCAGGAGCCGTCTGGCTTTTTCACTGGCCACAATGGGGAATTAAAAGGACTATGAGTGGACTTTATGATGCCCACCTTCTTCAACTCCTGTAGAGTTTCTCCAATTTCCTTGTGCCCCCTAGGCAATTTATACTGCTTAGTATTTGTCACCCACTGAGGTATAGGCAGAGCTACAGGTGGTGCTTAGCATGTCCCCTTAGAACTGCCTTAACCACATGTACCCTCAGTCTGAGCTCACCTGCAGTGGTCTGTAACCACAGGCCCTGCGGGATATCTACCACCAAAATATATTCAGGCATGGAAGAAATGTACACAATATACTCCTTTGGGAGTAATTGCCTTATCCCCAATGGGATTTTGGCTTTCTTCACTCTAATTGCTTTAACCCCATAAGCACTTGTCACAACAGAGTACCCAGGAAAAATGCTCAGGGTTGCCATAAATCAGAGAACATTCAGCTCCTGTGTCCACCATCCCCAGCACATATTGTACATTCACAGTTGACCAATGAATTGCTAATTTTACATGTGGGCTGTGGTCCCCACCTCGTCCCCCAAGGTGGTGGCCTTGCCCCACTAAGTCAAACTGCGATGCCGTACTGTGGGGATGAGGGCCCAGGTGGAACCTGAGTACTTTCCCCCAGGAGGTCTTGCAGGGACAGAGGCCAGACATGGGGCTTTGCCTCCAGCTTCTGTGTGTGCTGGACCTCAGTGGCTGGAACTGCTGCTCTGGCTGTAATTGGTGCCACAGTTCTAACAAGATCCTATTGGGCTGCCCATAAAGTTTTTTATTTCACTACCCCTTTATCAAATCAACCCGCATCTGGGTCCTCGAGACCTTCACAGGGCCCTTTGCATCTCTCTCTTCAGTCATAGTCCATACTTCTCTCTGTGCTCTTATTGTTTCAACCTCCCCCAGATCTGCTAAAGTACGAGTAGCCTCACTTATGGGTTGTCCTATGTGGGTGACAAGAGTAGTCACTAGGGACCCAAAGAGAGATGTATGTAGGACCAGATTTCTCATTCCTTTGGCGAATAACTTCTCATCGGGGGCCGGTGGGTCCATATCATAGATGATATTTTTCATGCCCAATTCCTGTAACATCTGCTGGAGCTCTGCAGATGTTTTCCAGTTTGTGGGTAAGTATGGTAAATCACCCTGATTGGACCAAACTGCCCTAATGCTGCTGTCAGCTAATCAGAAGTGCCTGATTCCCTGAGGTGTGACGGGAGTGTTGCAACTGCTGCTGGAGGGAAGGTTGAGTTGTCAGGGAAGCCAGTCTACCCATTTCTGAACCCAACATAACAATGTTTTCCACCCCCATATCCCAGAGACGCAAAAGCCATGTAGGCAGAGGTTCTGACGGCTTCTGCTGAAACCAGATGCTAATATCCATTAGTTCATCCTGGGTTTAGGGGTGGAGCATGGAGTGCTCCACAACCTGTGCAGGGGGTGGCTCCTATCCCTGCAGAGCCTGCAGTTGTTGCATTTTTATTTTCTTAATTATAACTGGGTGGACCTTAAATATGGGAGAGGCTGGTACTTTGGGCGGTGGCCTCGACAACAGTTCAGCCCTTGGCCTCACCCACTCATCCTCTCCTGATAGCTCCTCTACCATCTCTGGGGCTGAAGGCACTGCTCTTTCCTCCGCCTCCCCCACATCCTCCTGCAATGAGGATTCTCCTGCTGCCTCCTCCCTCACTGATAAGGTATCTTCCAGGAGCGTGACCTGTCTTCTCAATAACTCTCTCTCTTTCTTAAGGGCATTCCATAGTTCATCACCCAGCTCCTCCAAGTGATGCTGAAGTGTGTCTCTCTCCTATCGAGTCTCTCTTTCTCTTCGATAATTCTTTCCACTATCTCGAGAAACAAACACCCCACAATCCTGGTTGCTACATGGCCACTCAGAGCCACTAAGCAGTCTTCTGTATCACACAAGGGTAATTCCACAAGCTTCCAGTGTCTCCACCCTTCCCCAAGTTTGGGGAAGGCCCCACCCATCTAAGAGGTGCTTTACCCTAGACCAATTCCCCACTAGGGGCTCCCCAGTTGGAAGCCCCACAGATAGGGGGCTCCAAGGTGAAGCCACATCCTCCACTGCTGCAGCCACTGGGGCCTCCCCGCCATCCACAGGGGGGTTTCCTGGTATCTCCCCACCATCTCTAGGTGCCACCTACCCACGGGTCATAGCCATGAAGACAGAGTCCATGTTCAGAGATTCTGCCAACTATGCCAGATGTAACTCTGGGGGAAAAATATTTTTCCAGCCCAGGGCAAATTAACTTTGAAATCGAAATCAGTCGAAGGGAGAAATAAAGTGGTAGGAACTCATTTATTGCCTACAAGCAGTTGTCTGCTTCTGCTCACCTGTATCTTTCACGACTTGGCTGCAAAAAGGGACCCCTCCCAATCTCTCTGGTTCAGATATGCTCTCACTCCCTCATGTAATCACTTATTGATACGGAGATGGACTACTTTTCTCCACCCCTTGGAAACACCTATTGATATGGATATGCATTAAGGCCAGCTGAGAGATTCTGGAAATACTGCAATTTTACCCACAATGGGGAATCTTAAAAAGCTGAGCTCATAGAAACAGTAGCATGTTAGTTACCAGGAGCTGGGAGTTGAGGAAATGGGAAGATGTTGGTCAGCGGGTACAAGATGAATTTATAGGATGAATAAGTTCCAGAGATCTAATGTATAGCAAGGTGACTATAGTTAACAATACTATATTATATACTTGAAAGTTGCTAAGAGAGTAGATCTTAAATGTTCTCACCATGCACACACACAAAGATAATTATGCTAGGTGATGAAGGTGTTAATTAACACTTGTGGTAACCATTTAAATATATATGTGTATTAAGCCATCGTGTTGTACACCTGAAACTTACACAATGTTATATGTCAGTTTTATCTCAATAAAACTGTAAAAAATATAATTAGATTATCTTCTAATATTGGATTAAATATTAAAAAGACTACTTTTAATTATTTGATAGCAACTCTGATTTAAAAATATGTTTTAGGGAACCAAAGGAAATTGATACTAAATAAAATAATGTTGACTTAAAATAAAAAGAGAGAACATGCCCACATTTGAGGCCACAGTCATTGTGTAACCTAATCTCACAAATGAACGTCAATCCCATCACTTCTGTTGTATTCTGTTCTTCAGAAGCAATTCAGGAAGTTCGGTGCTTTTTATTGTAGGCATTATACTTTGTATACCTTTTCATTCTAAATGCAATACACTCATTTTAAAGATTAAGAAAGAACAATTTGAGTATTTCTGTGACTGTGAGTGATAGAACTGAATTTCAGACCAGCAGTCTTTGTGATTATGGGTTGTATTTTTTTCCCAATTCACTGTGCTGCTTCTTCAAGGTATACTCTAATTTAAAATGCTTTCAAAGTCGTTAGTATTAGTGTCTGATACACACGTTCAACATTTTCCATTGTGATTTTTGAAGAGATAGTCAAATCCTCCTCATACACGGCACTGTTAACCATATGGCTTGATTGACTTACCCTTTGGCACAGGGTAATGTTGGTTTTGTCCTAGAAGCAGGTAAATGAATAGAGTCTACATCCCATATTACTTAGATTTGGAAAGAAGGATATGTAGGGGCAGTTTGTACCTGTCCCAAGAGGGCATTGGTGACCGAGGAGTTTAATTTGGGTGAAGAGGGAATGATGTAGCGTTGAGAGTACTGTCCTGGGAAGGTGCAATTCTTGCTGCCATGTGGAATCCATCATCAACCAGGAAGCACCATGAGACAGGAAAGGAAGACTTCTCAGAAACAGTCTTTTAACTGATTCCATAAAGAAATGATGGGCTTCAATTTATTCACAATTTATTATTATTATTGTTTGCAAAGAATTATGACTATCTTAAACTCAGTCTTTATTCATTTCTACCCACACATCAGCAACTTGACTTCT
This sequence comes from Manis pentadactyla, assembly GCF_030020395.1. Classification (NCBI taxonomy): domain Eukaryota; kingdom Metazoa; phylum Chordata; class Mammalia; order Pholidota; family Manidae; genus Manis; species Manis pentadactyla. Next base: position 34,140,699 of record NC_080034.1, on the reverse strand, counting down.
ATTGGGAACCTTACTAATATCTGTTTCATGTAAGAACATTGTATATTACTTCTTACATGTTTCTGCATATATGACCATGAGTAAAGAAAGCCAGATTGTATGGTACAGAGAAATATGGTTGTTGCTTGGCTCATTCTGTAGTTGAATGACTTGATTCCCCAGCTGTACATGTGCAATTAAAATTTGTATCTAAGAAAAATTAGAATTATCACATGTCACAAGCATTTGGGATCACTCCTAAAAGTTGAAGTTGCAAAAATTAAAAACACATATACCCAAAGTTTGTTCTAGAAGAACTACCTACAAGTAGCTCTTGATGTAAAAAATAAAGGATGAAGCAAACACAGCAAAATATTAACGTTTGTCAAATCTAGTGAAGATTATAGGCACTCATACTATTCTCTGTACTTTTCTATGTATTTAAAGCTTTTCATTATAAAATGTAAACTTGGAAGAAAGATACAATGCTTTTTATTGTTATCAAGACCTCTAAATTTTAAGGTATAACTAATTTCAACTTCGTGGTTCAAAATACCTCTTTAAATTCATATGATTTTCATATCTTTTAGTTGTGGTGTTCTTTTCAGCCTAGTAATTTAAAACAATGTTCAATTGCTTTAGCCATGGATATACTTTATTACTATTATTATTATTGTTTTGTCGTTATTGAATTTTTTACATTCTCTGTTGTAGGAATGTTTCAAACATTCTCTTTTGAAATTGAAGTACAAATAGCATTGAGTTACATAATTGCCTCACCCTCATATGCCCACTATTTTTGTAGTTTCAAATTTTTTAATTCTCATTAAAAGCAACCAGCAATTCCTGTTTTAGGTTGTAATTGTCATCCGAGCAGGAAAAGTGCAGAGGAGTCGTGCTTCCATTTCTCATTGATAGGTTTTATGCCTCTTACATTTAATCATTCATTTTGTCATCCTGGTATTGTGCTTTAGGCATATCTACCATTATATAGTTTATATACAAAATAAATACTGCATCTAGATAGGTAAGAACTGTGCACTCAAGGAGGTCTTTTTAAAAATAATGTTTAAAATTCAGATGAAGGGCGTTTTTCTCATTAACCCATTCCTGTGCCTTCTTCACTGCAGTTAGGGGCAACTCGTAAACTTGCCTTATTGAGAAGGTGGAAAGGACTCCTTCTAGGCATATATTTATTAGAATCTTTTTGATCTACAGATAAGACATATAATATGAATTCTGGCATACAAGGTCAACTACAAAATAATGATGTTAATTTCCATAAGCCACATAAAATTGATTTAATTTTGTCACAGTTACACCTCATACCTATGACATATAGTAAACTAATCATTTGTTGTTCATCCTGGTTTTATTTATTCCATCACCATTAAAAAAATCTTTTTATATATTTTATATTGTCCTAGAAAGTAAAAGGCAAGTTCCTTGAGTGCAGAAGTGCCATTGACCTTCTCTGTTCTTCTATTCTGATTTGTATCCTAGTTAAATGCCAGGTCTCAAAATCTCAGGCACATAACTGTGGTTATGTTAATAGCCATGGGACCTTGGACAAGGTACTTAACTTCCCTACCTCTCATTTTCATTTTCTCATTTGCAAAATGGGAATAGTTGTATTACTTTATCTTATAGGTTCTAAGACACACTTTTTTGTTCACATTTTTACATCTTGTGTGCTCAGAGCCTATCATACAGACAATTGAGTTTTATGAATCACTGTGCATGTGATTTGACTCCCATCTTGGATTATTCGTTCTCTCCCTGAGGGATAGTGTTTGTTTTGTTTTTGGTACCATTGGTGTGAATCCAGACTGCAGTGAGTGGTACACATTCTCAGGGAAGTTTATTTTCCCTCCCTCCCCAAGGAGCATGATTAGGACATGTAAGTTTTGTTCCTATTATTTTCCCCATGGCTTGCTTATTTCATGTACAGAGAGGTTGTAGTTTATTGGTGGCTTAGTTTTATGTGGGAGTTAAGACTCCCCGCCTTGGGCATTCTCCTTTCTTGGTAGCACATAAAATAATGGTGCATTCTTTCAGTCAGTGATGTTTTAGATCTGATGAAATCCAACCTACGTTAAATGGTTGCTGTCAGCATAAATTAAGGTAATATGTGTAGCTCTTTGCTGCCTGGCACATAGTAAGCATTTGATATAAATTAGCAATTGTTTCATATCTTGGTTGCACTTGTTCTGATTTGCATGGTGCTATTCTCCTTCTTCCCTGGTTTGTGTGTGTCTCTTCCACTCCCTGGCCCTCCTCCAGGTTAGTTTATGTATACCTAGGTTTCTCCCAGTGTCCTCAGAACCTAGTGACATTTACTAGGTTTGCTGAAGGTGAATTGAATTGAGTAAGTGGAAATGAGTTCTAGTCTTATCTTTATTTTTAACTAGCTTTCTGACTAAGTTACTTTATCCTTCAGGATGTGAAGTTCTGTATCTTTAAAAAGATCAGAATGAACATCAATCCTTAAAATCATGCTCACCTCTACATTTTTATTTTTAAATAAACTTTTAAGTTTGGATGTACAGAAAAGTTACAACAGTGGTACAGAATTCTCTTCACCCTGTTCTCCTGTTAACAGCTTGCATTACCGTGGTACATTTGTTAAAGCTGATGTCCCTTCTGTGTTCTAGGATCCAGTGTAGGTTGCTACAATGCATTTAGTAAAATTTGACTTTAAGATTAAAATGTTATACTATTTTATGTGTGTTTAGAATTTTGAATATTATAGGATATTGGTTATTAAAACCATAAACATTTGATGGAATTCACTTAATGTGTTTCAATTTCAGGTTTCCATGGTGCAAGGTATACAAAATTTGATTAATGCCATCAGAATGATTCACAGTGTGTCAAGATACTATAATACCTCAGAGAGAATGACCTCATTGTTTATCAAGGTAAGTTTCCAAGGGAAAAAAAATCACACACACAACCCTGTGAAAAAGTTCGTAATGCTTTCCCTTTGAGCCGGGGAAGGGAAATGGGAAGTCTGAGTGCCTCTCAGAGTTCTGGATTTTCTTACTTCCAGTGGACAAGAAAGGAAAGGTGTTGACTGGAGTCAGTTGTATGTAATTTAAAGAGTACCTTTCTTCTTGTCAGAGGTAAGCCCTAGGCTTTTTGTTTAAATGTAGCCAGTGATGCTTGTAACGTATCCATTGCAAATAGTTTGCCTAAGAGCTAAGAATTCTGCCCACCATTAACAAGTTGCTCCAAATTCAGTGTGCAGCATCACAACTGAGGGCCATCTCACTTTGTCTCCCGTCTTGCAGATTTCTCGTCACTGTCCACCTTCACAGTAACCTTCTCCAGAACTGGGTTCTGTTTTTCTCTAGCCTCTTTTTTTTTTTTTTGTCTCGTAGATTTAATCCCATGTGCTTTCCACAGTTTAAGAATTCTCCAAAGTTTCTGTGCGTCAGTCTGCCATCTCGATCTACCCTCCTGACCACTTAAATGGCTCTTGTTTCTTTTTTTTCCCCCATACTCTTTTGGGGGATATGAGAGGTGGTGAACTTCATATTTAGTTTGTATGTTGGAGGATGGTGAAGAATCACACTTGGACTGGGTTAAGACCTCACTAGAAGAGACATAGACAAGGGGAAATACGATTGACTTTGAAATGTATGGCCCCAGTGACATAGACTTAAATGTAGTAGGTAAATGTGACTTTGGGTCTTATTTGACTGGAGTGTCTATATTTATTTGTTCTTTATATTTTGTGCTTAATTAATTCTGTGAGTTTACTAACCATATATTTATGCTTGTGATTAAAAAAAAAACCAAATTTAATTTTCTCTTTACCTATAGTTATCTTGGACTTATATTTATTTTAGATAACAAATCAAATGGTGACAGCATGTAAAGCTTATATTACTGATGGAGGAACTATCCATATATGGGATCAGGAAACACCACTCGTGTTAAAGAAAATTCAGGTTTGTATAAGTATTCTTATTTTCATAGTAAAGTTTTCACCATCTGGCCCAGTTTTATTTACTCTCTTCATTCACAAAACATGTTAACTTTGGAAAAAACAATGTACAGAGTAGCATATAAGAATATAAAAAGAACTTATTAAAATGATCTACTCCCCTTTATATTTATGCTCCTTTTAGGGTGTAATTTAATCTTCATCTTCTCCTGTAATGGCTGCCTGTATCAGACCCCTCTTGTGTGCTTCTGCTTCTCACTTCAGCCCCTGTTAATTTCATTTTCTTGCCTTTTTGCATTGGCTAGGACTGCCAGACATCCTTAAATTGGCATAGTGATAGTTGGCATCTGATTCTTTTTATCTTTTATTTATTGACATGTCATTGATATACAATCTGATATTGAATTCAAGTGTGCAACACCATGGTTCAATAGTTACCCATATTATTAAATCCATACCCCCACTAGTGCTGTTACTATCTGTCAACATAAGATGATGTTGCAGAACCAACTGACTATATTCTCCATGCTGTGCTACTATCCCAATGACCAAATTATATATGACTGAGAAGTTTTGTGCTCCTTTATCCTCATCACCAACCCTACCCACCAACCCCAACCTCTAAATGAACAAAATAGCAGTAGACTCATAGATATTGAGAAGTGACTAGTTGGCATCTGATTTTTGTCTATTGAAAGAGAATGTTTCTAACATTCTCCATTTAGTCTGGTGCTTTCATAGGCTTTAAATACATCCCTGATTAGATTAGGAAGTTCTGTTCCTACTTTTAGTACTAGAAGATAATTTTTAAAGATATGAATAGGTTTTGGAAAAAAATCTTTTCTGCACATATTTATTGATATGCTTATAAGATTCTTCTCAGTCTGTTAATGTGATGGATGACATTTTTAGGTTTTCCAAAATGAAGCTATCCTATTATTCCTTGGATAAAGCCAATTTGGTCATGGTATAATTCCTTTTTTAAAACATTAAAAAAAAATTAGTTTGCTAAAATTTTGTTCATGTTTTTTGCGATTATATTCATGAGGGGAATAGTCTGTATACTGTTCTTGTCAATGTTTTTGGCACTAAGGTCTTAGAATCAGTGGGGGTGGAAAAGGGGAAAGAAGTTTATCCCCTTTTTTTTATTCTCTGGAAAAGTATGTAAAAGATTTTTGTAATTTTGAAAGAAATGACCACATCAAGAAGGCTACAACTGGAAATGGTTATTGGCTGTCTTCATACACTGATTCCAGGGCTTTGCAGAGCCATGACATGAGGCTGGGACTGGGAGGTAGAGCCAGAAAGAATGCTGAGTGCCCTCGACCCAGGGCGTGAGCTGCTGCACTCACAGGGCTGTCTCCAAGCACTGCCGTCACCATGCTCTGACCTCTGGAATCAGAGGATAAAAAAGAGTGTTCAGGGGAAACAGAAGATGAAGAATTGCAATTCCAATGCTGGTTGTTTTCTACTTTTTTGGTAGTAGCTATCCTAATGGGTATGGAGTGGTACCTCAGTGTGGTTTTGATTTTCCTAATGGCTACTGATGGTTGAACATGTTTGCATGTGTTTATTGGCCATTTGTGTATCTTTGGAGAAATGTCTATTGAAGTCATTTATTGATTTTTGAAATGGGTTGTTTGTTTTGTTATTGTTGAGTTGTAGGAGTTCTTTATGTATTCTAGATATGAACCCCTTATATATGCTTTACAAATGCATTACTGATTCATTAAAAAAACTAGTTATTTGGCTATTATTTCTATTAGTCAGTTTTGGCAATATTTCTGAGGAATTTATCCAATTTGCCTAAAATTTGAAATTCAGTAGCATAATGTTGGTAATATTCTCATAATAATCTTTGCCTTTTATATGTTTCCTTATTCATTAATAATAATATTTATCTTCTCTCTCTTTGTTTTTTATTCACTCTTGCTCACTCTATCCCCAGATTCAAAACAACCCAATATCCTCCTAAGAGTTTCTCATTTCTGTTGTTATTGTTGTTTGTTGGATTCCATGTCTCCCTTTATAGTTCCTTCAGAGTTAATTTTAGAGGTGGTATTCCAAAATTGCTCCCCCAAAGTATACCAATTTGCAGGAATCAGAACTCTTTGCATGGAATTTAGCTATTAGTCTTACAATTCTTTTAATATTCTTGAAGTCACAAGTCATTATGCTGACTGAATTAGGAATAGCAGCTTGGTTTTCTGAATTCTAGTTTCTATTACATCGAAGTTTCAGGAAACTTACTGTATAGTTTTTAGGAATAATTTTTGGATGAGTTGGAGGAAACAATGAGAATTGTTATTCAGGACCGTATTTGCCCAACATGAAAAAATTGGTTGGTGAAAAGGAAATAATAATTATTCATTCCCATTAGATGATATATTTCATGAAGTTTAGGAATCTTATCTGTATTCCTAGCATCTCAAGGAATTCCTAACTCATGATAAGCACTGGTAAACTGTTGTTGGATGAGTGAAAAATAATCAGTGACCTTGAGAGCAAGGATGTTATTTTAGAGATTGAGATAAAGGAAGGAGAATGTGTCAGTTAGAAGCAACTATGAGACTGGTTGTTCACAAAATCTGAATGTTTGTAGGAATCACCTGGGAAACTTGTTAAAAATATAAATTCCTAACTCCCATTCATAAAAATTTTGATTTAGTGGCTATAATAGGCAGAATAATGGTCCCCCTCAAAATGTCCACATCCTAATTCCTAGAACCTATGAGTATATTTTGTTACATGGCAAGGGGGAGATTAAGGTTGCAGGTGGAATTAAGGTTGCTAATCAATTTAGGATGGGGAGATTTTCCTGGATTATCCAAGGGGGCCCAATGTAATAATAAATCTTTACTTGGTGAGGAGAGAGATGGAAGAATCAGAACCAGAAAGATGGCATTATGGTAAAGATTTGACATGCCATTGCTGGCTTTGAAAAAGTTAAAAATTATTTCATTTATTATTTATTTATTTTTTAATTGGAAACAAATTGATATACAATATTGTATTGGTTTCAGATGTACAACATAGTGACTCAGTAATTATATTCATTATGAGATGTTTGCCATGGTAAGCGTAGTTCCCCCTGTTACCATACCAAGATATTACAGTATTATTGGTTATATTCTATCTGTTGTACTTCCATTCCTAAGACTAACTTATTTTACAATTTGCATTTTGTCCCTCTTTATCCCCTTCACCTATTTTACCCATCCCTCCACCCCACTGCCTATGGTAACCAGCAGTCTGTTTTCTGTATTTATGGGTCTATTTCTTTCTTTTTTTTTTTTTTGTACATAATTATTTTTTATTGAAGGGTAGTTGACACACAGTATTACATTACATTAGTTTCAGGTGTACAACACAGTGATTCAACATTTATATACATGATAATTCTACGTACCAGCTATCACCATACCAAGCTGTTACAATATTTTGACTATATTCCTTATGCTATACATTACATCCCGGTTACTTATTTATTTTACAATTGGAAGTGTGTACTTTTTTTGTTGTTGTTGTTCTTGTTGTTGTTGTGAGGGCATCTCTCATATTTATTGATCAAATGGTTGTTAACAACAATAAAATTCTGTATAGGGGAGTCAGTGCTCAATGCACAATCATTAATCCACCCCAAGCCTAATTTTCATCAGTCTCCAATCTTCTGAAGCATAACAAACAAGTTCTTACATGGAGAACAAATTCTTACATAGTGAATAAGTTACATGGTGAACAGTACAAGGGCAGTCATCACAGAAACTTTCGGTTTTGCTCATGCATTATGAACTATAAACAGTTCAAATATGAATACTCATTTGATTTTTATACTTGATTTATATGTGGATACCACATTTCTCTTTATTATTATTATTATTATTTATTTATTTATTTATTTATTTTTAGATAATTATTTTTTATTGAAGGGTAGTTGACGCACAGTATTACATTACATTAGTTTCAAGTGTACAACACAGTGATAAAACATTTATATACATAATTCTAGGTTCCAGCTATCACCCTACCAAGCTGTTACAATATCTTGACTATATTCCTTATGCTATACATTACATCCCGGTTACTTATTTATTTTACAATTGGAAGTGTGTACTTTTTTTGTTGTTGTTGTTCTTGTTGTTGTTGTGAGGGCACCTCTCATATTTATTGATCAAATGGTTGTTAACAACAATAAAATTCTGTATAGGGGAGTCAGTGCTCAATGCACAATCATTAATCCACCCCAAGCCTAATTTTCGTCAGTCTCCAATCTTCTGAAGCATAACAAACAAGTTCTTACATGGAGAACAAATTCTTACATAGTGAATAAGTTACATGGTGAACAGTACAAGGGCAGTCATCACAGAAACTTTCGGTTTTGCTCATGCATTATGAACTATAAACAGTCAGTTCAAATATGAATACTCATTTGGTTTTTATACTTGATTTATATGTGGATACCACATTTCTCTCTTTATTATTATTATTTTTAATAAAATGCTGAAGTGGTAGGTAGATACAAGATAAAGGTAGAAAACATAGTTTAGTGTTGTAAGAGAGCAAATGTAGATGATCAGGTGTGTGCCTGTAGACTTTGTGTTAATCCAAGCTAGACAAGGGCAATAAAACATCCACATATGCAGAAGATTTCTCTCAGAACAGGGGGGGTGAGGTTCTTAGCCTCACCTCTGTTGATCCCCAATTTCTCACCTGATGGCCCCCCTGCGACTGTGCCTGTCTTAGGTTGTTCCTCCCTTGAGGAATCTTACCCATCTCTGGCTAACCAGTCATCTTCCGGGACCATACAGGGAAATGTAGAGTTGGTAAGTGAGAGAGAAGCCTTATTGTTTGAAAAGGTTAGCTTTTTACTTCTTTGCATATTTATGCCCTGTGGCTTCTATGCCCAGCATTTGTCTTGAGGTATCTTTACTACTTGGAAGAATTATGATACTCGGTAAATTTGATATGAGGCACGAATTCTATTTAAGGGTTGTAATTAGGAAGGAAGAAGAAAAGCTATAGAAGTAGCAGGCGGAAGAAAACATGGGAAGATTGATTATTTCTTTGACATATCTTCTTGTAGAGTAACTTCAGCATGGATAGGTTTTAACCTACTAATTAAATTGTGCACACACATTAACATAATAGGAGTATAGTTACATAACCAAAGCATACCTGTAATTACCAGCCATCTCCAGTGAAACCAAGAAAACCAGTTAGGCACCTTAGGCATTTGTGAAAACTTATCTATGATACGGTGGATATTGTCCAACTGAACTTGAACAGTCTGAGAGAATTCAGATAAATTAGAACAACCCATTCCTGGGGACTGTTCACATCCCATATGTTCTTTTAACAGTAGATAGTCTGTAGTTGTAAGATTTTGGAGTGCTACAATTTGCACTTCTCCTAATTCTTGGTTGAGTTCCAACAGTATAGATACAGTCAAATTTGTTGTTTTACTGTATGCACAGGCCAGTTTAGATATCTCCTTCTTCATTCCCATGGCAAGTCCAGGAACTGGTGGGATGAGTGCATTTACAGCTGTAGCAGTGCGTGGATCTTTGTTGCGGATTTTTGCTGATCATCTTCTGGCATGAGTCTTCCAGAGAGTGCTGATGTTGGAAGTTCCTTTTCATATCGTATCTTAGTTCATTTTTGGTGTAGCCTACTTAGGCTTTGATCCTCTGTGTAAACACAAACTGACCCTTTGCCTACACTTTTATATGCCCTTTATACCCTTGTGTAGGACTCATTGGAGGTCTCCACACAGGAACTGCCTTTTTTTTTTTTTTGTATCATTAATCTACACTTACATGACGAATATTATGTTTACTAGGCTCTCCCCTATACCAGGTCCCCCCTATAAACCCCCTTACAGTCGCTGTCCATCAGCATAGCAAATGTTGTAGAATCACTACTTGCCTTCTCTGTGTTGTACAGCCCTCCCCTTTCTCCCACCCCACCCATGTATGCTAATCTTAATACCCCCCTTCTTCTTCCCCCCTCTTATCCCTCCATACCCACCCATCCACCCCAGTCCCTTTCCCTTTGGTACCTGTTAGTCCATTCTTGAGTTCTGTGATTCTGCTGCTGTTTTGTTCCTTCAGTTTTTCCTTTGTTCTTATATTCCACAGATGAGTGAAATCATTTGGTATTTCTCTTTCTCCGCTTGGCTTGTTTCACTGAGCATAATACCCTCAAGCTCCATCCATGTTGCTGCAAATGGTTGGATTTGCCCTTTTCTTATGGCTGAGTAGTATTCCATTGTGTATATGTACCACATCTTCTTTATCCATTCACCTATCGATGGACATTTAGGTTGCATCCAATTCTTGGCTATTGTAAATAGTGCTGCAATAAACATAGGGGTGCATTGGTCTTTCTCATACTTGATTGCTGCATTCTTAGGGTAAATTCCTAGGAGTGCAATTCCTGGGTCAAATGGTAAGTCTATTTTGAGCATTTTGATGTACCTCCATACTGCTTTCCACAATGGTTAAACTAATTTACATTCCCACCAGCAGTGTAGGAGGGTTCCCCTTTCTCCACAGCCTCGCCAACATTTGTTGTTGTCTGTCTTTTGGATGGCAGCCATCCTTACTGGTGTGAGGTGACACCTCATTGTAGTTTTAATTTGCATTTCTCTGATAATTAGTAATGTGGAGCATCTTTTCATGTGTCTGTTGGCCATCTGTATTTCTTTTTTGGAGAACTGTCTGTTCAGTTCCTCTGCCCATTTTTTAATTGGGTTATTTGTTTTTTGTTTGTTGAGGCATGTGAGCTCTTTATATATTCTGGACATCAAGCCTTTATCGGATGCGTCATTTTCAAATATATTCTCCCATACTGTAGGGATCCTTTTTGTTCTATTGATGGTGTCTTTTGCTGTACAGAAGCTTTTCAGCTTAATATAGTCCCACTTGTTCATTTTTGCTGTTGTTTTCCTTGCCCAGGGAGATATGTTTAAGAAGATGTCACTCATGTTTATGTCTAAGAGGTTTTTGCCTATGTTTTCTTCCAAGAGTTTAATGGTTTCATGACTTACATTCAGGTCTTTGATCCATTTTGAGTTTACTTTTGTATATGGGGTTAGACAATGGTCCAGTTTCATTCTCCTACATGTAGCTGTCCAGTTTTGCCAGCACCATCTGTTGAAGAGACTGTCATTTTGCCATTGTATGTCCATGGCTCCTTTATCAAATATTAATTGACCATATATGTCTGGGTTAATGTCTGGATTCTCTAGTCTGTTCCATTGGTCTGTGGCTCTGCTCTTGTGCCAGTACCAAATTGTCTTGATTACTATTGCTTTATAGTAGAGCTTGAAGTTGGGGAGTGAGATCCCCCCTACTTTATTCTTCTTTCTCAGGATTGCTTTGGCTATTCGGGATCTTTGGTGTTTCCATATGAATTTTTGAATTATTTGTTCCAGTTCATTGAAGAATGTTGCTGGTAGTTTCATAGGGATTGCATCAAATCTGTATATCGCTTTGGGCAGGATGGCCATTTTGACGATATTAATTCTTCCTAGCCACGAGCATGGGATGAGTTTCCATCTGTTAGTGTCCCCTTTAATTTCTCTTAAGGGTGACTTGTAGTTTTCAGAGTACAAATCTTTCACTTCCTTGGTTAGGTTTATTCCTAGGTATTTTATTTTTTTTGATGCAATTGTGAATGGAGTTGTTTTCCTGATTTCTCTTTCTGTTGGTTCATTGTTAGTGTACAGGAAAGCCACAGATATCTGTGTGTTGATTTTGTGTCCTGCGACTGTGCTGTATTCTGATATCAGTTCTAGTAGTTTTGGGGTGGAGTCTTTAGGGTTTTTTATGTACAGTCTCATGTCATCTGCAAATAGTGACAGTTTAACTTCTTCTTTACCAATCTGGATTCCTTGTATGTTTTTGTTTTGTCTGATTGCCATGGCTAGGACCTCCAGTACTATGTTAAATAACAGTGGGGAGAGTGGGCATCCCTGTCTAGTTCCCGATCTCAGAGGAAATGCTTTCAGCTTCTCGCTGTTCAATATAATGTTGGCTGTGGGTTTATCATAGATGGCCTTTATTATGTTGAGGTACTTGCCCTCTATTCCCATTTTGCTGAGAGTTTTTATCATGAATGGATGTTGAACTTTGTCAGATGCTTTTTCAGCATCTATGGAGATGATCATGTGGTTTTTGTCTTTCTTTTTGTTGATGTCGTGGATGATGTTGATGGACTTTTGAACGTTGTACCATCCTTGCATCCCTGGGATGAATCCCACTTGGTCATGGTGTATGATCCTTTTGATGTATTTTTGAATTCAGTTTGCTAATATTTTGTTGAGTATTTTTGCATCTACGTTCATCAGGGATATTGGTCTGTAGTTTTCTTTTTTGGTGGGGTCTTTGCCTGGTTTTGGTATTAGGGTGATGTTAGCTTCATAGAATGAGTTTGGGAGTATCCCCTCCTCCTCTATTTTTTGGAAAACTTTAAGGAGAATGGGTACTATGTCTTCCCTGTATGTCTGATAAAATTCCGAGGTAAATCCATCTGGCCCGGGGGTTTTGTTCTTTGGTAGTTTTTTTATTACCGCTTCAATTTCGTTGCTGGTAATTGGTCTGTTTAGATTTTCTGTTACTTCCTGGGTCAGTCTTGGAATGTTGTATTTTTCTAGGAAGTTGTCCATTTCTCCTAGGTTTCCGAGTTTGTTAGCATATAGGTTTTCATAGTATTCTCTAATAATTCTTTGTATTTCTGTGGGGTCTGTCGTGATTTTTCCTTTCTCGTTTCTGATACTGTTGATTTGTGTTGACTCTCTTTTCCTCTTAATAAGTCTGGCTAGAGGCTTATCTATTTTGTTCATTTTCTCGAAGAACCAGCTCTTGGTTTCATTGACTTTTGCTATTGTTTTATTCTTCTCAATTTTATTTATTTCTTCTCTGATCTTTATTATGTCCCTCCTTCTGCTGACCTTAGGCCTCATTTGTTCTTCTTTTTCCAATTTCGATAATTGTGACATTAGACCATTCATTTGGTATTGCTGTTCCTTTTTAAAATATGCTTGGATTGCTATATACTTTCCTCTTAAGACTGCTTTTGCTGTGTCCCACAGAAGTTGGGCCTTAGTGTTGTTGTTGTCATTTGTTTCCATATATTGCTGGATCTCCATTTTGATTTGGTCATTGATCCATTGATTATTTAGGAGCGTGTTGTTAAGCCTCCATGTGTTTGTGAGCCTTTTTGCTTACTTTTTACAATTTACTTCTAGTTTTATGCCTTTGTGGTCTGAAAAGTTCGTTGGTAGGATTTCAGTCCTTTGGAATTTACTGAGGCTCTTTTTGTGGCCTAGTATGTGGTCTATTCTGGAGAATGTTCCATGTGCACTTGAGAAGAATGTATATTCTGTTGCTTTTGGATGTAGAGTTCTATTGATGTCTATTAGGTCCATCTGTTCTTCTGTGTTGTTCAGTGATTCTGTGTCCTTACTTATTTTCTGCCCAGTGGATCTATCCTTTGGGATGAGTGGTGTGTTGAAGTCTCCTAGAATGAATGCATTGCAGTCTATTTCCCCCTTTAGTTCTGTTAGTATTTGTTTCACATATGGTGGTGCTCCTGTGTTGGGTGCATATATATTTAGAATGGTTATATCCTCTTGTTGGACTGAGCCCTTTATCATTATGTAGTGTCCTTCTTTATCTCTTGTTACTTTCTTTGTTTTGAAGTCTATTTTGTCTGATATTAGTACTGCAACCCCTGCTTTCTTCTCGCTGTTGTTTGCTTGAAATATGTTTTTCCATCCCTGGACTTTTAGTCTGTACATGTCTTTGGGTTTGAGGTGAGTTTCTTGTAAGCAGCATATAGATGGGTCTTGCTTTTTTATCCATTCTATTACTCTGTGTCTTTTGTTTAGTGCATTCAGCCCATTAACATTTAGGGTGACTATTGAAAGATATGTACTTATTGCCATTGCAGGCTTTAAATTCGTGGTTACCAAAGGTTCAAGGTTAGCCTCTTTAGTATCTTACTGCCTAACTTAGCTCGCTTATTGAGCTGTTATATACACTGTCTGGAGATTCTTTTCTTCTCTCCCTTCTTATTCCTCCTCCTCGATTCTTTATATGTTGGGTGTTTTGTGCTGTGCTCTTTCTAGGAGTGCTCCCATCTAGAGCAGTCCCTGTAAGATGTTCTGTAGAGGTGGTTTGTGGGAAGCAAATTCCCTCAGCTTTTGTTTGTCTGGGAATTGTTTAATCCCACCATCATATTTGAATGATAGTCGTGCTGGATACAGTATCCTTGGTTCAAGGCCCTTCTGTTTCATTGCATTTAATATATCATGCCATTCTCTTCTGGCCTGTAGGGTTTCTGTAGAGAAGTCTGATATTAGCCTGATGGGTTTTCCTTTATAGGTGACCTTTTTCTCTCTAGCTGCCTTTAAAACTCTTTCCTTGTCCTTGATCTTTGCCATTTTAATTATTATGTGACTTGGTGTTGTCGTCCTTGGATCCTTTCTGTTTGGAGTTCTGTGTATTTCCGTGGTCTGTTCAATTATTTCCTCCCCCAAATTGGGGAAGTTTTCAGCAATTATTTTTTCCAAGATAGTTTCCATCCCTTTTCCTCTCTCTTCTTCTTCTGGTACCCCTATAATACGGATATTGTTCCTTTTGGATTGGTCACACAGTTCTCTTAACATTGTTTCATTCCTGTAGTTCCTTTTATCTCTCTCTATGTCAGTTTCTATGCGTTCCTGTTCTCTGGTTTCAATTCCATCAATGGCTTCTTGCATCTTATCCATTCTGCTTATAAATCCTTCCAGAGTTTGTTTCATTTCTGCGATCTCTTTTCTGGCATCTGTGATCTCCCTCCGGACTTCATCCCTTATCTCTTGCGTATTTCTCTGCATCTCTGTCAGCATGTTTATGATTCTTATTTTGAATTCTTTGTCAGGAAGACTGGTTAGGTCTGTCTCCTTCTCTGGTGTTGTCTCTGTGATCTTTGTCTGCCTGTAGCTTTGCCTTTTCACGGTGATAGGAATAGTTTGCAGAGCTGGGACGATTGACGGCTGGAAAAACTTCCCTTCTTGTTGGTTTGTGGCCCTCCTCTCCTGGGAGAACAGCGACCTCTAGTGGCTTGTGCTGGGTAGCTGTGGGCAGACAGGGCTTCTGCTTCCTGCCCGGCTGCTATGGAGTTAATCTCCGCTGTTGCTGTGGGCGTGGCCTGGCTCGGCCTGCCGCTCCAAAGTGGTGGTCGCGTTGGAGGGGGTGCAGCTGGGAGGCTATTTATCTCCGTAAGGGGCCTCCCTGCTCCCTGCAGCCCAGGGGATTAGCGTGCCCAGAGATCCCCGGATTCTCTACCTCTGGATTAAGTGTCCCGCCCTGCCCCTTTAAGACTTCCAAAAAGCACCCGCCAAAACAAAACAATGACCACAAAAAAAAAATTTTTTTTAATTAGAATAATAAAAAAATAAAAATAAAAGTAAAAAATGGCCGGTCGTTTTTCTTTATTCTCCAGCACCAGCCTCAGGCATCTGCTCACCAGTCTTGCTGCCCTGTTTCCCTAGTATTGGGGTCCCTATCCCTTTAAGACTTCCAAAAAGCGCTCAGCAAAACAAAGCAGAAAAAAATAAAATAAAATAAATTGCTGCTCCCTTTTCTTATGTCCTCTGGCACCAGGCCTCTGATACCCGCTCACTGTTCTTGCTGCCCTGTTTCCCTAGTATCCAGGGCCCCCCGCACATGCACTGTGTCTGCGCTCTGGCCCGGATGGCTGGGGCTTGGTGTTCAGCAGCCCTGGGCTCCTTCTCCCTCCCGCTCTGCCTGCTCTTCTCCCGCCGGGAGCTGGGGGGAGGGGCGCTCGGGTCCTGCGGGGCCGGGGCTTGTATCTTACCCCCTTTACGAGGCACTGGGTTCTCTCAGGTGTGGATGTGGTCTGGATGTTGTCCTGTGTCCTCTGGTCTTTATTCTAGGAAGAGTTGTCTTTGTTATATTTTCATAGATATATGTGGTTTTGGGAGGAGATTTCCGCCGCTCTACTCACGCCGCCATCTTGGCTCCAATCCTTTATTTCTTTTTTGTTCATTTGTTTTTTTTTTTTAGGTTCACATATAAGTGAAACCATAGAGTATTTGTCTCTCTCCACCTGGCTTATTTCACTTAGCATGATACCCTCTAGGTCTGTCCATGTTGTCACAAATTGGCAAGATTTTCTCCTTTTGTATGCCTGAGTATGTTCCATTGTGTATATGTACTGTATCTTCTTATCCATTCATCAGTGGGTATTTGGGTTGCTTCCATGTCTTTGCTACTGTAAATAATGCTGCAATGAACATAGATGTGCATACATCTTTTCAAATTAGTGATTTTGTTTTTTTGGCTAATCCTCAGAAGTGGAATTGCTGGGTTGCAGGGTATTTCTTTTTTTTAGTTTCTTGAGGAACATCTGTATTGTTTTCCTCAGTGTTTGGACCAATTTACATTCTCACCAACAATGTAGGAGGGTTCCCTTTTCTCCACATCCTTTCCAACACTTGTTATTTCTTGTCTTTTGGATATTAGCCATACTTAACATTATTTTTAAAATGGTTTGTTTTTAGGAAATGTTAGCATGATATGAATGACAGTAAATTCTTAATGGATCCTAGTGATCATGTCCTCTTTTATACTTCTGATATGTTCACTAGCCTAGTTGAACTGGCCAGTGGCATAGCTGTAGTCAAATATCAGGATTTCAGCAATGCACTCATCAAAGACTTTATGATCTCCTTGTGTAGAAATAATAATGGTTGGGTGATTATGTTTACATGCCTATCCATAAAAAATGCTAATTAAAAGACAGATGCCAACTGAATAGATAATTGATAATAAATAAAATTGATAGTTATTTCTGGCCTCCTGGTCATGCTAATTAGCCATGAAAATGTATGTCATACTTATATATGTTTACATACACATATGTCATATGTATGTTTATGCAGTATATGTCATACTTTGATACAGATAAGAGAAAAAAGTGAATGAGGAAGATGAAAAATGTGATGTGAATTCATAAAACTATATTCATTTTCACAGGTTTTTCAATGTGTAGGCAGAGAACTTTAATTTTTAATGTTAACAACAGTGGCTCCTATTGAGTGGCTGATGTGATCAGTTCAGTGTGAAAGCAGGAGTTTTGAAATCTTTAACTCCTGAGCAAAGTCTCATCATCCTTTCTCTTCCTTCTTTATTTTTCTCAAAGGACTGCATTTTTCTATTCAAGGAATATCAGACATCTTTTCACAAAACAAGGAAAAAGATTTTAGAATCTTCAGGGGAAAAATCTTTTGAAGTTTCAGAAATGTATATATTTGGAAAATTTGAAGCTTTCTGTAAAAGACTGGAGAAGGTAAGCATTATGCAGTCACTGTACTCACCACCAACCATACCTTCTGGTTATTTTGTATTTTACGTAAGACCATTGAGAATCATTGTCCCAGATCTCTCATCTCACTGTTGATATGTATCATCTGGTATTACTCACAGGTCGCTACCCTTTATTATAACTTAGTTTTTCATTCCTGATTACTGCAAAACTGTTGCAAACTTTTGCCTCTCTCATGACCTCAATTCTACCTCCACCTATGGAGCTCAAACTTAAAAGCCTCTGTTTGTAACCATTGCATTAAGCTGAGAGAAACTGTGAGATGAAATACGTACAGTACCTGGCAAAACCCAGTAGTTGTGTAATATCTGGATGAATAGGCACCTTCTCTTTCTAGGTCAGTAAAAATGGTGTACACATAAACATTGAGTGGGTGATGCCTTTGCTGGGCAGACATGTGTTAGAAACTTTTATACCTTTGATTCATTTTTTAGGACTGCTGGGGGATGAGTAATTTGTTTTTTTCAGGGGACAGGGCAGTCCATACCAGAGGCTTCTGGAGTCAGCCTTTGAAATGTCTATACAGATATCATCTAGGTACCACCCTACCCATGCCTCCACCATTTTGTCAACTCCCTAAATCCTGCTAATATTTAGGATCCTGTTCATCATTTATTGGAAATTGGTGAGGGCATTACATAGGTTGAAGGGTATTTCCTAGACATGTGGGAGGCCTACTTTTTATTTGTAACCTCCTGATCCAACCAAGATAGGAAAATACGAGTGATGCAGAGAACCAAGTTATTGAATGGGGTCCTTCATTCATCCATTCTTGAGGCTGTTTTTTGTTTCTTTAGCAGCCTTATTGAGATATAATTCACATACATACAGTTAACCCATTTAAAGTATACCAGTCAATATTTTCTAATATATTCACAGGGCTGTGCAACCACTGTAGCAATCTAATTTTAGAACATTTTCATTCCCACTGAAAGGAACCCTATACTTATTGGCAATCACACTCCACTCTCCCCTCTTCCCAGCCCTAAGTAACCACTGCTCTACTTTCTGTTTCTATAGATTTACCTTCTGAACATAAAAATGGACTCATAATATGTGGTCTTTTGTGACTGGCTTCTTTCACTTAGCATGTTTTCAAGGTTCCCCTGTGTTGTAGCATTCCTTTTTATTGCTGAATAATAGTCCATTGTATGGATACCATATTTATTAGTTGATGGACATCTGGGTTGTTTCCACTTTTTGCCTATTAGGAATAATGCTACTGTGAACATGTTTGTACACATTCTTTGTGTGGACATATGCTGTCATTTTTCTTGAGTATATACAGAGGAGTGGAATCACTGGGTTATATAGTAACTCCTTTTGTAACTTGTTGAGGAGCTGCCATATTACTTCTTAAGGCAGCCACACCATCTTACACTCTCACCAGCAATGTGTGAGGCTCTGATTTCTCCACAGCCTCGGCAGCCTTTGTTATCACCCGCCTTTTTGAATTTAGCCATCCTAGTGGGTGTGAAGTATTACCTCATTATGGTTTTGGTTTACATTTTTTTGATAACTAATGATGGTGAATATCTTTTAATGTCCTTATTGTCCATTTGTAACTCTTCTTTGGAGAAATATCTATTCAAATCCTTTGCACATTTTAAATTTAGTTACTTGTATTTTTACTGTTGAGGTACGAGTTCTGGGTATAAGTCCCTTATTAGATGCAATTTGCAAATGTCTTCTTTCATTCCATTTCTTTTATTCTACTCTTTTCACTTTCTTGATGTGTCTTTTGAAGCACAGTAATTTTTAATTTTGATTAAGTCCAATTTATGAAGTTTTTCTTCTGTTGCTTGTGCTTTTGGCACCATATTTAGGAAACTGTTGTGTGGAACTGCTTTGTGAACAATAGAGACTTCTTGGGGGCAAATGTCCAATTAGAAGGATATCAGCCTGAGTCAGAGTAACCCATAGGTTGCTGTGGACAGAACCAGCTTCTTCTTTGTCCCCCTGCCATGTAAATTTTGGTGACTTTTGATATTTCCTAGAGCTCCTTCTTCAGTTTTGTTTTCTTCGCACCCTGAACATTTGTGTCAGAGAAGAGAAGGGATGGGTGGCTGGTATTGCTGTGGGGAGACTGAAGGAACTGGAGCTCGGAGGAGGGCTAGGGTCTTTACTCCCAGTGACACAGGGACGAAGGAATCATAGCAAGTTGAGAACTGGAAAGGGTGCTATGGTGGGTGAGCAGAGACGGGATTATGAATTGGTTGTCGATATGAGAGGCCAAAGGTCGGGAGAGCTGATGAAAAGCCGAGACGAGGATGAGCAAGTGGGAGTGTGATTGCCGGTGCTCACCTCACATGACTGACTCTTCTGCTGTCGCTCTGTGGGCAGAAGAGTGGGAAAGCTTTTGAATACAGTAATCCAGTGAAATGACTTGCAGAAACTTCCCAAGAACAAAAAGATGAAGCTATTTTCAAGACATCTGTCAGGGCTTTTACTCAAATTGGCTTTTTCTCCCTCTTGAAAGACAAGTGACCAAATTCTGAGAAAGGTTGTTAACACTCTCTGGATATGATAGAACATCATTTATCTTAAACAGTCTAGGAGTAGTAGTGATTGGTGACAGATTGTTTTCTCTTTTATCTCTTCTGGTTGGTCTTAGCTAAATGATTATAAGGCCTGTTTATTGGTTTGTTTTTTTAAATCAATGATTCAGTAAGAATTTACTTTAGGGAAGGGTGCTAATAGTACTATTTTTAAAATAAAATAACATTTCTCTTTTTAAGATTACAGAAATGATAACTATTTTGCAAACATACTCAACCTTGAGTAATTCTACCATACAGGGAATAGATATTATGGCAATAAAATTGAAAAATATATATCAAGGGGTTAAGAAAAAGCAATATGATATTCTGGATCCAAGGAGGACAGAATTTGAAACAGATTTCTTAGAGTTCATGGCAAAAATCAATGCTTTAGAGGTAAGTAATTATACATACTCTTTAGTTAAGCTGAAATGTAATTCATGTATTTACTATTTATTGTAAGTGACTTTTGCAAATTGATAGAAAAAAAAACATTGCCAGTGTGAATAATTTTAACTAGTCCACAAAATATTTTCCTTCTTTTTTTAAATAAGGCTATTCAATAAAAGACAGCAGTGAATAACCAGAAGCCCAAAGGGCTGTAACTAGGGTTCATTTTTAGTTTCATTAAAATTTGTATTCAGTTTTTATTGTGCCAAGGAGCCGATCATTTTTCCAGTGGAAGGGAAAATTTGGAATCCATTTTCTTTGTTTTAAGTGTGAAAAGATTTGATGACAGTAGTACGGTGGATCACTTTCCCCCTTGCCTTGTACTTTATGGTCATATTCTATCTGCAGCTTAGAGGACAACTCTGAAGAGGTGCTCATCCTGTCTGTTATAGCTTATGGGGCACCAGAGGAATGAAGAGTAGTTAAAAAGTGTGTCTGGTGAGACTGCAACCTATTTCTCTCTCACCTTTTGGGCTTATATGACCTCAGTTACTCTCTTACTGGAAACTACTAAAAAACCAGGGTTAGCCCTGGGGAATGGTCTCCTCTTTGCTGCAGAATGTCACATAGAGGGGTAAGAACTGAAGCTGGAATTCTTGCCATGAAGGTGAGAAAATTTTATATATTTTTCTCACTTATTTTTTGATGATTCTTTGAAAACTACATTACATATACTCTGGGCCATAGAAATAAGAAAGATCCTAAAATTCTAACAATATCACCTTTTCTTTTGAGCTTTTGAAAGTTAGGCTCTTTGATAGTATGATATATTTTAGTTATTACTCTTAGCGTTTGGCTTGTTGGGCAGGTTGGAATTTGCTTCCAAAATGGTCTGGGAGTTATAGCTTTATGGCAATGGGAATTTGTGGGTTAAAAAAAATTATTGTTTAAATTATTTTTATGATTTACTAATAAAGATTATTTGTCATAAAGGCTTTACTGGGGTCTTAGATACAAATTTTAGCTTTCAGTATATTTAGAGAGCATATTAACTTTTTAATATTTTAAAAGAGGTGAGAGCTTTTTAACGCTCCTTCTTTTCCCAATGTTTGATTAATGCATGTGGCATATATTAGTAGACCATACCAATAGAATCTATAAGTGAAAGTAACTTACAAAGGGTGCCACAACTCCATTGGTTGGGTACCAGGAATCTGGAGTTCACTGCAGGGATGGTGGGAGCCTCAGAAGAATATTTTCTTATTCTTGCTTAGCATGGCAAAGAGGTTTCTGAGAGCAGCACTTGGAAAATACCACCTGTTGACCGTGGGTGTCTAAAGCATTATTACATTGCTCTACTAATATGCTTAGAAATTCTAAACAATTCAAAGAAAGACACTTTGTTAGGGACATTTCCTTATAAATTCTCTAGGTCAGTAATAGTCAATAAATAATGAGTGGCAAATGCAAACTGCATATGTAATTTAAATTTTTCTGTTAGCCACATGAATAACAGTTAAAAGAAACATTTTAAGTATATAGTTTATTCAGCCCAACATATTAAATATATCATTTTTACATGTCATCAGTATAAAAATCACTGAGATATTTTACTTCTTTTTTTTTTTTGTACTAAGTCTTTGAAATCTAGGTGTGTATTTTATACCTATAGCTCATCCTACTTCCAAGTAGTGGCATTTCAAATGCTCAGTAGCCACATGTGCCCAGGGGCCACCATACTGCACAGTGCAGCTCTATATGCTTAGATGGTAGGTGTGTTTAAGGCTATTTTGATTCTCTAGGAAAATCTTTACTTGTTCTTAACCCAGTATAAGGTCTTCCTTAATGCCAAAAATCATTTAAATATTAATATTTTATTTTAGATACAAATACAGGCATTTATGCACAGTACTTTTGGAAAAATCTTATCTTCTCAGCAGGCTCTTCAGCTTCTTCAAAGGTATTTATAATCCAGTAAGCAGTATAGTTTCCAGGTGGGATAACTTCGTAATGGAAAATAGAATTTCAAATAAGATGTTCTTGAAAATCTCTCCTATGTAAACTTTAAAACTTACAAACCTTAATCTTTTACTATTAAATAGACTGGTAAAATTTTGAAATATGATTGTTTCATTGTTTTTTTTAGTAGTGGAAAGTTTTTCAATAGGAATATGAAATTATTTCTCATTCTTTTTTTCTCTCTAGCTATGTAATGTATTTGAGGTTAATTTAATAGGTGTTATTGGAAAGGGAACAAATAATGTTTAATTCTGCATGCTGAAAGGATTTCTGAAAGTGAAATTGTCTGGGGGTAGTAGCTCCCCAAACTTTGCATTTCCCCTTCTGAGTGCTCCTGCAGCTCCCTTTCCTTCTAGCCCTGCCAGCAGAGTTCCCCTAAAGGGCAGGAAAGCCCAGATTAGAGGGACAAGCTGGACTAGCAGCTGTTCCCTTCCAAGGAGGCATGGGAAGGGCTCACAGCCCATGGTAGGGACCCTTTGGCGGCTCTCCTGAGAGCCAGTGAATCTGGGTTTGGGCCCAGCTTTGCTATATAATGATGGGTCATATGTGTGAGACCTCATCTCATGAGACCATCATGAAAGTCAAAGCAGACATAAAGTGATTTTGACAAGGGACCGTACTCTACAGTCAGATGGCAGGTACCATTTTCTTGGCGAGTACTCTGTCTCTGCCTCTCTTTTGACCTATAGTGTGCTTCTGTCAGTTCCCTTACATGAGAACATTACAGTTCCAGTAGTTCCTGTGCATCACTTAGCCTCTTAAGTGGAAATGATATTTGGCTGACAAAGTCGTTATTATGGTTATGGCTATTTGGAATTATGTAAGCATTAATATTGGCAGAGGGGCAGTCCGCATGATCCCCTCCACCTCTGCTAAGCCAACTCCCCACTCACTCTTTTCAATCTCAGTTTAAATGTCAACTTGCTCAAGAAAGTCTCTCTTGTCTCCCCAGACTTGCCTGGGTTCCCCTGTTAAATGCATTTCTGGCACCCTTGTAATTTAAGTAATTATTTATCTAACTCTTGATTGATGTTTGTCTTTTCCATAAGGTAGGCTTTAAGAGAGCTGGGATCACACCTGTCTTGTTTATCACCATGTCCTAGGGCAACGCTTGAGGCCAGAGATGAATATTTGTCAAATGAGTGAATGAATGGATTTTTAGAACTTCAGCAATTCTTAAGTGTGTTTCTTGTTTATTTTTTAATTATTCACTTTCAATTACTTTTAGATTCCAGAAGCTAAACATTCCCTGTCTACAATTAGAAATAAACCACACAATTGGGTGTATTCTTCAGTATTATGTGGCTGAACTTGAAGCTACTAAGAAGGCAAGTATCATATTTATAAATAGAATGATACTTTAGTACAAAAAGAAAAAAATGAGTATTTCCCATCATTAATTTGTGCCAAGCTTTTCAGAGTGAGCCTTTCATTGCTAAGAACCTCTGATCACTCCGCTATATGTGGGAAGGTACTGACAGTGTATGTCTCTGGACAGCCAGATTTATATCCCTATGTTCTTAAGAACTGTCTTTTCCCAACTGCATTCATGTATGTATAGAAAAGCCCACTTAAAGTGGTATGTTCGTGTATGGAAATATGAGCTCTGGAGAATATTATGACAGTGATAATGTAGCTATGTGCTCCCTCCTTTGAACTCCTTAAAATTTGGAACAAAAGGCAGAAAAATATATAAGTAATGGGAAATAAAGGTCAAGAGAAAATTAAATGTTATATATCATAAACACCATAGTTACTAAGCCTCAGGTTAATATTTTTTCAGTGTGTTATATATTTATTGACCACCTCCTGTATTACCTCTGAAGTACATTTACATATTTACTAACCACCTCCTGTGTATAAAACATGTGAATAATGGTAAAACATCAATGCAAATATAGTTATTTTTTGCCTCCTCAATCATATTGAATTTTAAAGATTAATACCAGATCTTTAATTACAGATTTATCATTCTCAAAAAGATGATCCCCCTCTTGCTCGCAACATGCCACCTATAGCAGGAAAAATACTTTGGGTGAGGCAGCTCTATCGCCGGATAAGTGAGCCCATCAACTATTTCTTTGTAAGCCATAGTTAAAAATGTGTGGATTATTATGGTGGTTTTTAATACAAGAAATATATTTTATTCTATAATATTTATGTCCAATAATGTAGTTAGAGCTAATTGTTTTACTGGGCAAAGAAAATTTAGTTTATAAATATGCTTGAGGGAGACTAAGCCAATTCTTTCACGTTTGGTAGATAAGCCTGTTTAATTACAGTTAATCTCTAAGGGGGAGAATCTTATAACTTTATGCCTTTTAGTAATATGGTACACTTTATACAGGCTTTTTAAAAATAATCGTTTGAAAACAATAAAGTACAGGCTTGGTGCTGAAGCTTACCTCTATGTATGGACAGATAGGTCACTGATAAATTACTGAAGGTGAAGATACACTTAGAGAGTATATTCCTGTATGAAGAACTGAGACCTAAAGGAGAATAATAGAATACAGATGACCCTTGAATAACGTGAGAGTTAGGGGTGCCCACTCCTGTGCAGTCAAAAATGCATGTATAACTTTTGACTCCCCCAAATTTAACTACTAATAGTCTGCTGTTGATGGAAGCCTTGCCAATAACATAGCAAATTAACACATATTTTGTATGTTTTATGCATTATATTCTGTATTCTTACAATCAGGTAAGCCAGAGAAAATAACATGTGTTTTCAAATTGTCACAAATTACCAAAAAACTTTCCAGTATATTCATTGAAAAAAATCTATGAATAAGTGGACCCATACAGTTCAACCCTTGTTGTTCAAAGGTCAACTGTATGTGCATTCTTTGTGTCCCTAACATGATTAGATTTCTGAAAAACCCCAGGATACTTTTAGGCCCTGTGGGCATTCTGAAATTACCAGTTTGTCCTTTTGTTGCTTGGTGTTTTAAAAAGGCAGAGTAACAAAGCAGAATTGCTCTGGATGGTGTTCTATCTTACGCGTATGTATAGAGCAAAATACCAAACAATATTTTTTATTTTATTATTTAAGAACTATTAAATATTAAGTTTTTATTGTTTCCATTTGACTGCTATTACTTATTTTACTTTTCTCAATAATAACAATAAAAAACTAAAACCCTGGCCTTAGAAAAGAAGCCAGAATGGGGACTCAATTGCTGATGGACTCTGTAGTGGCAGAGCAGAGATTGCCATTTTTGACATCTGTGTCATTCAATGAATATTTCCCATCATTAATTTGTGCCATATATAAAACTTTCAATTTTTACATGAAAAAATCTGTTTTTTGTTCTTTGATATACAGTTACTTTTTTTTAGTGCTGAAATGTCGGAACTTGCCCTCATATTCACAATTCAAGGACTATCAGTCAGTTGTATCTTGTCTAGAAAAGTGGGGAGGGAACACAGAAATGAACGTAGAGAGACTCCATGCCTGGGCCTGGCTCTAAGGCTAGAGACCTCTCTTTTTAAGTCCCTTACTTCCTTTTCCAGTTTTCCCTTTCTGCTGGTAATGTTTCCCTACTTCCATCTCTGGCTTATATGGCTTTCCTTATCTCTGTTTTATTCTGAGGCAAAGTCTGAATTGGTAGCATAATTGTTTGATGTCCTTTTAAATATCAACAGCTTTATGATTTGGACTTGAAAGCAATCCGCAGTCTTTTGAACATAAATCTTTCTTTTCTCCCTAAAAACAGAAAAACTCAGAAATTCTGTCAAATGTGGAAGGTAAAGCCATCATTCGTCAGTATAACAAAATTTCGTATGTTCTGGTGGAATTTGAGGTGGTCTATCACACAGCCTGGGTCAGAGAGATCTCGCAGTTACAGTATGGTGTGTATAAAAATATGCAATGATTCTATAGAGGGGTGTTAGGTGGTTTTGAATGAGTTCATGGTTATGGAGAACTTTTTAAGTCTCTTTTATGTAATCTTAAGGTGGTTAGATTTAGATATGCGATGATACAATTATTTATTTCTTTGTTAATAATATTCTGATTTCATAAGCAAAAATTGACATGTCCTTAAAGTTGATATACTTAAGATTATAGCTTCCCCATGAAAAACAGTATTTGAAAATAATACTAAGACTCTTTATAGGTATTTCACCATAGACTTAGGAAAGGTTTCATACTCAGTTTTATCATGTCATAGATTCGAATTTCAGTCTCAGTTAGGGAAGGAAGAATTGCGGCTAGCTTGTCTTCCTCCTTCCCTTTCTCCCTGTCCTCTTTCTTCATCCCTCCTTCCTCTCTTTTTCTCTTTCTCCCTTCCTTCCTTTATTTTTTTATAACTGAATTTAACTCAATTTTGAGCTCCAATAAATTAAGAATATTAGGACTGTAACTAAGTACCTTGAGGGGTGCCAAGGCTTGGGCAGAGTTAAGTATGAGGCAGGGGATGGATGGTTTGAAGCCCATCTGGGGTGTTATTACTGTGTGGGCTCAATGGTTGGCCAGTTCAGGTTCCTGTTTTGTCCCATTTTGTCCATAACCTTGGTGGAATGCTGACTGTTCCCTGGTAGAAAGGTTTCTCCCTCTCACATCAGGGTCTCTGTTTCAGCAGAGCACAGAACTGCAGGGACACAAAGCTCAGATTCAGCGGTTGGATCACTGGGAGTAGTCCCTCTGCCTCTTCATTCCAGGCCCATATATTTTACCAGCTGGGGACACAGGACTACATATAGGTCAATTCACTGGATGCCTGCATTCTTGAGGACTGGACCCCAGCCCCATAGGCCACTTCTCACAGGCCAGCTGTTTCTGGCTAATGCATATAGTGGGACCCTCTGGATCCTAATGAAAGCCTGCCAATAGAACAACACTCTCAAAGGAGCATCAAAAGAAGCTTAATGACATTCTGGAAAAGGGCAAAAGAGGCAATGTAACACTGAAAAATGGAGTGTGTGATATTTTGCTTCTACAGTACCATGCACTTTTCTACCTTTTTTGTCCTGCTGGTTTTACCTCTTATCTGGGCACTTTCAAAAACAAATTTAAGAGTCACTGTTCCACAAAGCTTCCTTATTCTTCCTGGCAGAAAAGAATGTCTTCCTCCTCTAGAGTCCTCCACACACTTTATCTGCAGTTCTTTCTCATGACACTTATTGCTTTATAGATCTGTCTTATCTCCCCTACCAAGGATACTCTCTCCATCTGTTTCATTTTTGAGTCCTTTAAGTAACAGCCATAGATAACATTTATACGGTGCTTACCATGTGCCAGACCTTGTCTAAGCACTTTACATATACAACTTCCTGTAATTCTCATGACAACCCTATGAGGACTATTATCCTCATTTTATAGATGAGGAAACTGAGGTACTGAGAGGTTAAGTGCCTTGCCAAAGATCATGCTGCTGCAAGTGGCAGAGCCAGGACTCATATCTGCCTTCCATGTGAACACAGTGCAGTGGGAATGAATTGCTCTGGAAGTCTTCTTGTTATATTGCTGTGACTGAATTTAACTATATAAGAACTCAGAATAATAACTGGGGACCTTGTATCCCCATTGCATAAAATTCTCTGATGATGATCTGCATGGAATGAAATATTTGCTTAGTCCTGGAGCAGATTTCCTGACTGTCATTGTTCTTAATGGTCTTGCTGACCACTTTTTCCTTTCAAGAAAGTTCAGTACAGCCTTAAGGAAGACAGATTCCATTGGATCAATGTTCAAAGATTATTTTGGAATTTACTTGGAGAATAAATGACTTCTAGTTCAATTTTAAAAAGATTCCAAATGAACTGGGTAAAATTTTTAGTTGAAATCCTCAAGAAATTGGCATCATTTGGAACCACATCAAGACTAATTTTATCTAATGAGTAAAAGTCAACTAACTTCATGGGGATGTACAGACTATTTATTCTTAAATTTTATTTTTAATTTAAAAATTTTAATTTGATGCAGCCACATTGTGTGAAGTAATGAGAGGCTTGGAAGATACATGTGAAATGCTCATGTTAGTAGTGTTTGTTAATATAAGATGTAACTCAAGCTAGCACATACACATCTGTAAGTGTGTTATTGTTATCCCTCTAGAAATAATTCATGTTATTAGAAATAATAACAAATAATCTAAGGCTACTCAGTATGAACTGTTTTGGATTATGTATTTTAATTCCTAATAACAAGCGTATCTGAAAATGCCTATTTATGTGAATGATGTTCATGTGCTAGTTTAGATGTGGTGTAAAAAAAACGCTCCTCTATGTTCTAAGAGTTCACAACACAGTTATGGTGACTGTTTCTTACCAATATTGAGCCTAGTTATCAGACATTGATGATGGAGACTTACTTTGGATAAACCTCCTTAAAGAAGCTGTTTGGGGGTTAGGTGTGGAAAAGGGTCTGTTGTATGAGGCGTATCACATTTTGTAGTTGTGCAGATCTTCTAGTTATTTCCCAGGGGATAAATCACAATGTATAAAAATAAGCTAACATTGTATTAAGCTCTCTTAGACACACTCAGAGAAGTATTGCTGTTCATAGCACAAAGGCCATCTGTTTTTGGTCTATTTTTATCTCTCTGGAACTTATTTTATGGCTTTGCACATACTCTGCATTCATTTATCTAAGTTTTGAGTGCTGACCATGTGTCAAATACTGTACCTTAGCACGTGGGATGGCCAAAACTTGTCTGCTTTTAAGAAGTCAGTAGTGTAGTGTGGGAGAAAGGCATTCATACAATGCTGGAAGCAGAAAAGAAATCCAGAGTAACTAATGTCAACAATCATTTGTTTGTAGCTTTACAAGCCACACTTTTTGTACGACATCCAAAAACAGGGAAGTTGCTGGTTAATTTTGATCCCCAAATTCTGACAGTTGTTCGGGAAACTAAGTGCATGATAAAAATGAAGCTCGAAGTACCAGAACAGGCAAAAAAGTTGCTGAAATTGGAAAGCAAATTGAAAGGAGACAAATTGTATTTACAGGTAAAATAGATTATAGATTATATATTAGAATTATTTTTGAAGGAGTTTTTTTGTGGGGGTAAAGAAAAATATATCACTACAATGGTTCGTTCTTATGTAGCAGTGAGGAGAAATTTGTTACTATGTTAATTCTTTTTATTTTTTCAGCTTTATTGCAGTATAATTGACAAAATTGTCAGGTATTTAAAGTGTACATTGTGAAAGGAGTCCTCCCATCTAGTTAATTAACACATATTATCACCCCACATAATTAAAGTATATATAAAACTTTTTTTGGTGAGAGCATTTAAGTTCTACTCTCAGCAAATTTCAAGTAGATTATACAGTTATCAACTATAGTCACCACATTATACATTAGATCCTCAGACCTTATTCATCTTTTATACCTATAAGTTTGTACCCTTTTACTAACCTCTCCCTATTTCCCCTCTCCCCCTGCCCATGGCAGTCACTTTTCTCCTCTTCATTTTTATGGGTTTAGCTTTTTTAGATTCCATGTGTAAGTGATATCATACAGTATTTGTCTTTCTCTGACTCATTTCACTTAACAGTGCCCTCAAGTTCCATCCATGTTGTTTCAAATGGCAGGATGTCATTCTTTCTCATGGCTGAATAATATTGCAGTGTGTGTATCTATCCTCGTTAATTAACAATTCATCCATTGATGGACACTGTGCTGTTTCTATATCTGGTTATTGTAAATAATGCTGCAGTGAACATGGGAGTACAGTATATCTTTGAGATCCTGATTTCATTTCTTTTGATTTATATCCAGAAGTGGGATTGCTGGGTTATATGGTAGTTCGTTCTTTAATTTTTTGAGGAACCTCCATACTGTTTTCCATAGTGGCTGCACCAATTCCCACCAACAGTGCACAAGAGTTCCCTTCCACCACACCCTTGCCAACACTTGTTATTTCTTTCCTTTTTGATGATAGCCATTCTAACAGGTGTCAGGCAGTATCTCATTGTTTTGATTTGCATTTCCCTGATGATTAGTGATGTTGAGCACTTTTTCATGTACTTGTTGGCCATTTGTATGTCTTTGTTGAAAAAATACCTGCTCAGTTCTCCTGCCCACATTTTAATTTGATTTTTGTGTATGTTGTTTTGCTCCTTAGGTCTGTGAGTTCTTTATATATTTTGAATATTAACCCTTTATCAGATACATGATTTGTAAACATTCTCTCCCATTCCATAGGTTGCCTTTTCATTTTGTTGATGGTTTCCTTTGTTGTGCAGAAACTTTTTAGTTTGATATAGTCCCAGTTGTTTCTTTTTGCTCTTGTTGCTTGTGCTTTTGGTGTTGAATCCAAAAAATTGTTGCCAAGCCTGAAGTCAAGGAGCTTATACCCTATGTTTTCTTCTAGGAGTTTTATAGTTTCAGGCCTAAAATTTAAGTCCTTAATTCATTTTGAGTTGATCTTTGTGTATGGCATAATATAGGTGTCCAGTTTCATTCTTTTGCATGTGGCTGTCCAGTTTTCCTAACACCATTTTTTGAGCAGACTCTCTTTTTACCATTGTATATTTTTGGCTCCTTTGTGTACGTTTGCCCCTTTGTAAATGAATTGACCGTATATATGGGTTTATTTTTGTGCCCTTTATCCTGTTCACTTGTGGATTCTTGATAGTATTAACATACTGAGATGCAAACAAAAGAAAAGATTGGAGTTGGAAAACTTAAAGTGAAAATATGATCAGACATCAGATTTAGACTTCTGGATAATGACAATGATGAGTAGCAAATTTTTAAAAATATTCTTACTGTAATAATTTTATATATTAAGTGCATTACATTATATAATGTATTTAATCCTAAGTTTACTATTAAAATACAAATTAATAAAGTAAGATGACTATAAAATGAAATGAGTAAAAAATGATTTATCAATATTGTGGGGTAAAATGGAGCAACAACAATAAAAACCACAGTATTAGAATAGAGATTCCCCAGTTATTAAAAATAACAACTTTATTGAGCTATGATTCATATACCATAGAATTCACCCACTTAAAGTGTATAATTCAGTGGTTTTAGTATATTCACAAAGTTGCACAGCCATCACCACAATTTTGTAACCTTTTCATCAACCAACCCCAAAAGGAATCCCACTTCCATTAGCAGTCACTACCCATTTTCTCCCATCTCTTTTCCCATACCTTCCCCTAGCAACCACTAGTATACTTTCTGTCTCTTTAGATTTGCCTATTCTGGACATTTAATGCAAGTAAAACCATGAAATATGTAGTGTTTGTGACTGGATTCTTTTTTATGGCCAAGTAATATTCCCTTATGTGGTTATACTATGTTTTAGTTATTCATTCATCAGTTGTTGGACTTTTGGGTTGTTTTCACTTTTTGGCTGTTAGAAATAATGCTGCCATTGACACCTGTATACAAGCTTTTGTGTGGACAGATGTTTTCATTCTCTTGGAGATACACCTGAGAGTGAAATTGCTGGGTTTCAGTAATGTGGTAATCTGTATTCAATCTTTCAAATAACTGACACACTTTGTTTTTTAAGAGGTTGCACTTAACTGAAGTGTCCATTAATAGATGAATGGATAAAGAGATGTGGTACATATATACAGTGGAATATTATTCAGCCATGGAAAAGAAAGAAGTTCTGCCTTTTCAACAACTTTGACCTAGAGGATATTATACTAAGTGAAATAAGCTAGGCAGAAAAGACAAATACAGTATGATTTCACTTATATGTGGAATCTAAAAACAAAACAAAACAACAGCAATAGACTCATAAATACTGAGAAGTGACTGGTGATTACCATGGAGGAAGCATTGGGGTAGCGGATTAAATAGGTGAAGGGGTTAAAAAGGCACAAAATCTTAATAATAACGTAAATTAGTCACTGGAATGAAAGTACAGCATAGAGAATATAATCAATAGTTCTGTAACATCTTTCTATGTTGACCATAACTACACTAGTTGAGGTGAGCATTTAATAATTAAAAAAATAAATAAATACATGTTCTGTTAATACCTTAAAAAAATAAATGAAGAGGCTTCATTACCTTATATTCCCACCAGAAACACTTAATCTCTCTAAGCACATGGCTTTGCCTACACTGATAGGGCTATATACCACCATCAAGAATATAGTAAGTACTCATCGAACTAGTTGTGGAGTGGACCAAAAATATACAAACTCTTCCTTGTCACTGCTTAGTATTAAGAACAAGTTATGTAGAATGCTTTTGTTTACACAGAGCCCTTGTATCACTTTGAAATAGAAACAAGAAGCAAACAACTGCTTCGTAAGAGTCAGACTGAAAATCCAGGTCTTGCTGAATTTTCTGGTCTCCGCATCTGTCATATGTGTCACCCTTTAATTAAAAAAAAAAAAAGAGAGGCTGCATTTTTAAAAATTCCCACCAGAAGTGTGTGAGGGTTCCAATTTATTGACATTCTTGTCAATACTTATTATTATCTGCTTTTTCATTTGGACATGATTTGGATGTGAAGTGGTGTTTCAATAAGGTTTTGATTTGTACTTTCCTCATGGCTAATGATGTTGACCATCTTTTCATGTGCATATTGGCTCCTTGTAGATCTTTGGAGGAATGTCTAATCAAATCCTTTGCCCATTTTTAAATTGAGCTATTTGTCTTTTTATTATTAAGAGGTAAGAATTCTTCATACATTCTGGATACAAATTCCTTATCAGATATATGATTTGTAAATATTTTTCTCCTGCTCTACAGGTTATCTTTTCATTTTCTTGATTGTGTCTTTTGAAGCACAGACATTTTTAATTTTGGTGAAGACCACTTTATCCATCTTTAATTTTTCCCTTGTTTTTAATGTCATAGCTAAGAAATCTTTACCTAATCCAAGGTCAGGAAGATTTATGCATATGATTTCTCCTAATAGTTTAATAGTTTTAGCTCTTACCAAAATAGTATTTGTTATTAAAGAAAAAACTTTCCAGAAATGTTGGCATTGTGGAAATTTTGGCTTCAACATCAAAAGCCCTAGTTTTTTCTACTGGCTAATTGTGACTTTGGAGGGTTGAGTGTCAAAGTACTGTTATAAATTGAGGTTAATATCACTTGTGTTGCATTTTGCAGGATTTTAGTTAGCATTGAATGATATTATGAAAGTTGAAGTCCTTTGCCAAGTGTAAGTATACAGTAAAAGTTCAAATACAAGTAACAGAATAGCAGGGAAGGAGTTAACTTTGAACATTTGAACAATGAGTAAACATTGTAATAGTTTAATATTATTAATTTGAGGAGGAATTAATTTAGATCTACATCTCCCATTACACACAGTACAAATTGATAAGTATGATCCATCTCTAAGAAATGTCTAAAAGAAAATAGAAAAACTTATTAATTCTGATTGTGCTCTATGTATTTTGATCCAAGAAATCAAGTGTGGCATCTAATAAATATGCTTCAATATACCAGAAGATAAGGAACAGAAAGGGGGAAATGTATAATGGCAGGCATCATGAATGGATAACTATCCAAACTATTTAAAATAGCATAAATCTAGAAAGGCAATTAAATTATAAACATCAAAAATGCAAATATAGAAAGCTCCATTTGACTCACTGTTTAAAGGGAATCCTCAGGTAATTTGCTGGTGAGGATAAAGCATAATAAATTAGTATACATTTAAATGAGCAGCCTCCATCTTAGCAGGACTATGAGGAAGTAGGTATAATGAAAACTATCTGGTATAAATCAAAATATGACGTTGCTTTAAAATAAAGTAAAACATGTCATTTTGACTTTTAACAGGGAGTTCTGCAATATTATGATGAGTTATGTCAGAAAGTGCCTTCTGTGTTTGTCAATCTGATGACTCCTAAAATGGAAAAGGTTAGTAGTGCTGAAGGTTTATAATGATTTCCCTGTTGTTTAAAATTAGATTCCTATTCTACAGATTATAGATTCCAGAACATCTACTCTTGCCTAGACCCTCTGTCTTTCTGGTACAACTTTATAACCCTATTTTTCCTACAGAATGATTTCTTGTCTAAGTTTTGTTGCCTTTGAAAAACAAATAAATCTAAATAATGAGCAGCTTCTAAGAATCCATGATTGCCTCATGGATAGCCAGAGATTATTAAAAACAAAAAATCACCTTTACAAGGTATAATGTCAGGGAAATATAATTAAGGAAATATAACCTATAATATTTCTGGATAATAAAAGACTTTTTCTATAAATGCAGATGCTCCTGTTAATAATGGAAATTGTTATCTTTTTTCCTTTTTTAGGTGGAATTTGTGTTGAGACAAGGACTCACAATATTAACATGGTCATCTTTAACACTAGAAAGCTTCTTTCAAGAAGTTGACTCAGTTTTGGATATGTTCAATCAATTTTTGAAGAAGGTATGCTAGATAAATTTTTTAAAACTATATACATTAATACTCAGCTTATAAGTAATAGTTTGACTGTCTTTGGAAGCTCTTTAGTAGGTATGACTTTTAACTAAAAAGGTATCTATTAAGTTAAAAAAATGCTCTGTTTCCTTAACTGCTTTAGGACCTCTTCATTTAGGGTTGCTTTGTTCTTGTCTCTAAATTACTTTGCCTTGAATATGTTAAAATGATTGTTCATCTCCACAATGTAGTTTAGAAAGCAGAATAATTGTAGACTATGGGAAATGGCAGAATGGAGTGCTTACATATTAATAATAATGCATCTACTATTAACTAGATGAAGCTTTCATCTAATTGGAGTCTGTCTATTGATTGCTGACACATTTCCTACATAGAACAAGCATATCTTTTCAGATGTGCTAGTCTGTCTATGGTGGCAACATGGTACAATAGACAAAACTCAAGTCTTGCGAGTCAGATAAACCTAGGTATGATTCTCTGCCTTTCACTAGCATGTGTTCCTCCCGCCCGTTACTTTACTTCTCTGGCACTTGGTTTCTTTAGCTGTAAAACTGGGATAGTAATGATTCCTGGACTGGAATGAGGATGAAAGGCAATAACACATATGAGGTTGCTGAATCAAATGAGTTCCACGTCAAGCTCTCTTTGCTCTCCTTAAATTTCCACCAAATTCTGCCATCTCGGGAGGCGAGTTTCCAGATACAGCCCCCTAAATTAGGTTATAACTCAAGTACATTTTGAATGAAAGAAGAATTTTCTCCCACGTTTTTTTCTTGTTGGTAGATCAGTGACTTGTGTGAAATGCATATCAATACAATTCTAAAGGAGATAGCCAAAACTGTGTTAATTTCCTTGCCCGAAAGTGGTGCTACCAAAGTTGAAGATATGTTGATGCTCAATGAGGTATGTATTCATGTATTTTATCTTAATCATAGAAATACTGGCTCATAAACCTAAAATGTAATTTACAACCTAAAAGTAGAAATTTGTGTCAGAAGCATTTAGACATCCTAGCTTGTTTTGGACATCCTCATGTCCAAAGACTTATAAGGGTTCGACACCTCAAGCCCACAGCCGTGCAGGTAGACATTGTCTTCCTAATGCCCTCATCCTCATGCTGGAGGCTTGTGAGGTTCTGTCAGGGATTCGTAGCTCTTCTTCCTCTGTGCATGCTCCCAGGGCAAGATCACGTATTCTCATGGCTTTAACTATCACATACTTTCTCTTTAATTCATCTAGAAATCTGGGAGTCATTTAGACGCCTTTCCTCACTCCCGGTTCCTAAATCCATTCAGTCTAACGCTTAGCCACGTTTTGCCTTTTACTCACATTTTGCTTGAACTTTTTTGCTTCAGAGGATTTCTCTGTATCTACTACCCTTTTTTTTGGGTCAGGCCCTGAAGGCTCATTTTGAGTTTAGCAGTAAATGTTGTAACCTGTTGTCTCAGTCCCATGTTTGGCCCCATTGTATCCAATCTCCACATTGGCACCAAATACGACGGTGAAACCCCCCAGCTTAGATCTTTCAATGGGGGTGGCATCTAGTCCTACAGGGTAAAAACCTAATAACCTCATCAGTATCTCATTGTACTGAAATTATTTGAATACCCATTTATCCTTCACTGGCTCAAAGGCATAAAGACAAGAACCCTGTCTGATCATTTTTGATGCCCAGCATATAACACAGTTTCTCTCAAAACTACTTTATACCTTGAACTGAACTTTTTTTCCTGCCTGCCTTGTGCTTCCACTAGGCCAGCCCTACTGGCTTGAGTCTCCTTGCCAGGGTCCTTTTCAAGACAACCTAGGGCATGGCTCCATCTCAAGAGGTTCCATCCGGCCCATGGCAATATATGCCTTTGCCCCTCTTTCTATGGAAATGCCGCTGCTGCTTCTCAGGACACCCTGCTTTCCTTTAGGGATTAGGGTAGCCAGACAGCCTGTTGCCTCAGGACTACTTAGGCATGGCCGAGCCCCTCTATCCCACGGCCTCTCCTGCTACCTTTTAAGAACCACCTCTTTTGTAATAGGCGGGATCTTAAAATCATTTGCTCTCAGCATAGGGACCTTTGCTGTAATGGAGACAACACTAAATGACCCATTTCAACATCCTGTTCTCAGAGCATGCAAGTTTAAAATGATTATATAGTTTCTTTTATCATTATTAAATTTTTTTGTTCTTGAGGCTTATTTTCTTTAATGTTAATAGACTTTACAGCAGCTTTTTTATGTTATTATTTTCCAGCTATATCTTTCTCTATTCTTACATTTTCAGCCTTTCTGGATTCTCCTATCTGAAGTTTTTTCTTGTAAAGAACATTTAGCTGGATATTGTTTTTATTTATTTATTTATTTTTATTTTTATTTATTTATTTTTTAGATAATTATTTTTTATTGAAGGGTAGTTGACACACAGTATTACATTACATTAGTTTCAGGTGTACAACATAGTGATTCAACATTTATATAAATGACATTTCTAGGTACCAGCTATCACCATACCAAGCTGTTACAATATCTTGACTATATTCATTACATCCCGGTTACTTATTATTTCACCATTGGAAGTGTGTACATTTTTTTTTTTTTGGTATCACTAATCTACACTTACATGACGAATATTATGTTTACTAGGCTCTCCCCTATACCAGGTCCCCCCTATAAACCCCTTTACAGTCACTGTCCATCAGCATAGCAAAATGTTGTAGAATCACTACTTGCCTTCTCTGTGTTGTACAGCCCTCCCTTTTCTCCTACTCCCCCATGTATGTTAAGGTACTATGTCTTCCCTGTATGTCTGAAAATATTCCGAGGTAAATCCATCTGGCCCGGGGGTTTTGTTTTTTGGTAGTTTTTTGATTACTGCTTCAGTTTCGTTGCTGGTAATTGGTGTGTTTAGATTTTCTGTTTCTTTCTGGGTCAGTCTTGGAAGGTTGTATTTTTCTAGGAAGTTGTCCATTTCTCTTAGGTTTCCCAGCTTGTTCGCATATAGGTTTTCATAGTATTCTCTAATAATTCTTTGTATTTCTGTGGGGTCCGTTGTGATTTTTCCTTTCTCGTTTCTGATACTGTTGATTTGTGTTGACTCTCTTTTCCTCTTAATAAGTCTGGCTAGAGGCTTATCTATTTTGTTTATTTTCTCAAAGAACCAGCTCTTGGTTTCATTGACTTTTGCTATTGTTTTATTCTTCTCAATTTTATTTATTTCTTCTCTGATCTTTATTATGTCCCTCCTTCTGCTGACCTTAGGCCTCATTTGTTCTTCTTTTTCCAATTTCGGTAATTGTGACATTAGACCATTCATTTGGGATTGTTCTTCCTTTTTTAAATATGCTTGGATTGCTATATACTTTCCTCTTAAGACTGCTTTTGCTGTGTCCCACAGAAGTTGGGGCTTAGTGTTGTTGTTGTCATTTGTTTCCATATATTGCTGGATCTCCATTTTGATTTGGTCATTGATCCATTGATTGTTTAGGAGCATGTTGTTAAGCCTCCATGTGTTTGTGAGCCTCTTTGCTTTCTTTGTACAGTTTATTTCTAGTTTTATGCCTTTGTGGTCTGAAAAGTTGGTTGGTACGATTTCAATCTTTTGGAATTTTCTGAGGCTCTTTTTGTGGCCTCGTATGTGGTCTATTCTGGAGAATGTTCCATGTGCACTTGAGAAGAATGTATATCCTGTTGCTTTTGGATGTAGAGTTCTATAGATGTCTATTAGGTCCATCTGCTCTACTGTGTTGTTCAGTGCTTCCGTGTCCTTTCTTATTTTCTGCCCAGTGGATCTATCCTTTCGGATGAGTGGTGTGTTGAAGTCTCCTAGAATGAATGCATTGCAGTCTATTTCCCCCTTTAGTTCTGTTAGTATTTGTTTCACATATGCTGGTGCTCCTGTGTTGGGTGCATATATATTTAGAATGGTTATATCCTCTTGTTTGACTGAGCCCTTTATCATTATGTAGTGTCCTTCTTTATCTCTTGTTACTTTCTTTGTTTTGAAGTCTATTTTGTCTGATATTAGTACTGCAACCCCTGCTTTCTTCTCGCTGTTGTTTGCTTGAAATATGTTTTTCCATCCCTGGACTTTTAGTCTGTACATGTCTTTGGGTTTGAAGTGAGTTTCTTGTGAGCAGCATATAGATGGGTCTTCCTTTTTTGTCCATTCTGTTACTCTATGTCTTTTGATTGGTGCATTCAGCCCATTAACATTTAGGGTGACTATTGAAAGATATGTACTTATTGCCATTGCAGGCTTTAAATTCGTGGTTACCAAAGGTTCAAGGTTAGCCTCTTTAGTATCTTACTGCCTAACTTAGCTCGCTTATTGAGCTGTTATATACACTGTCTGGAGATTCTTTTCTTCTCTCCCTTCTTATTCCTCCTCCTCGATTCTTCATATGTTGGGTGTTTTGTGCTGTGCTCTTTCTAGGAGTGCTCCCATCTAGAGCAGTCCCTGTAAGATGTTCTGTAGAGGTGGTTTGTGGGAAGCAAATTCCCTCAGCTTTTGTTTGTCTGGGAATTGTTTAATCCCACCGTCATATTTGAATGATAGTCGTGCTGGATACAGTATCCTTGGTTCAAGGCCCTTCTGTTTCATTGTATTAAATATATCATGCCATTCTCTTCTGGCCTGTAGGGTTTCTGTTGAGAAGTCTGATGTTAGCCTGATGGGTTTTCCTTTATAGGTGACCTTTTTCTCTCTAGCTGCCTTTAAAACTCTTTCTTTGTTCTTGATCTTTGCCATTTTAATTATTATGTGTCTTGGTGTTGTCCTCCTTGGATCCTTTCTGTTTGGGGGTTCTGTGTATTTCCGTGGTATGTTCGATTATTTCCTCCCCCAGTTTGGGGAAGTTTTCAGCAATTATTACTTCTAAGATACTTTCCATCTCTTTTCCTCTCTCTTCTTCTTCTGGTACCCCTATAATATGGATATTGTTCCTTTGGATTGGTCACACAGTTCTCTTAACATTGTTTCATTCCTGGAGATCCTTTTATCTATCTCTATGTCAGCTTCTATGCGTTCCTGTTCTCTGGTTTCAATTCCATCAATTGCCTCTTGCATCCTATTCATTCTGCTTATAAACCCTTCCAGAGTTTGTTTCATTTCTGCGATCTCCTTTCTAGCATCTGTGATCTCACTCCGGACTTCATCCCATTTCTCTTGCGTATTTCTCTGCCTCTGTGTTCAGCATGTTTATGATTCTTATTTTGAATTCTTTTTCAGGAAGACTGGTTAGGTCTGCCTTTCTCTCTGGTGTTGTCTCTGTGATCTTTGTCTGCCTGTAGCTTTGCCTTTTCATGGTGATAGGAATAGTCTGCAGAGCTGGGACGAGTGACGGCTGGAAGGACTTCCCTTCTTGTTGGTTTGTGGCCCTCCTCTCCTGGGAGAACAGCGACCTCTAGTGGCTTGTGCTGGGCAGCTGTGCGCAGACAGCATTTCTGCTCCCTGCCCGGCTGCTATGGAGTTTATCTCCGCTGTTGATGTGGGCGTGGCCTGGTTCGGGCTTCTCCTCCAAAGTGGTGGAGTCGCGTTGGAGGGGGAGCGGCCTGGAGGCTTTTTATCTCCGTAAGGGGCCTCCCTGCTCCCTGCAGCCCAGGGGTTAGGGTGCCCAGAGATCCCGGATTCCCTACCTCTGGATTAAGTGTCCCGCCCTGCCCCTTTAAGACTTCCAAAAAGCACCTGCCAAAACAAAACGACCACAAAAAAAAAAAAATGGTCGCTCGCTTTTCTGGTGTCCCCTGGTGCCAGGCCACCGGTGCCTGCTCACTGTTCTTGCTGCCCTGTTTTGCTAGTATCCAGGGCCCTGCACTCTGGCCTGGATGGCTGTGGCTGGGTGTTTGGCAGTCCTGGGCTCCGTCTCCCTCCCGCTCTGCCTGCTCTTCTCCCGCCGGGAGCTGGGGGGAGGGGCGCTCGGGTCCCGCCGGGCCGGGGCTTGTATCTTACCCCCTTCACGAGGCGCTGGGTTCTCTCAGGTGCGGATGTGGTCTGGATATTGTCCTGTGTCCTCTGGTCTTTATTCTAGGAAGGGTTGTCTTTGTTAGATTTTCATAGATATATGTGGTTTTTGGAGGAGATTTACACTGCTCTACTCACGCCGCCATCTTCCGCCCCTGGATATTGTTTTTAATCTACCCTGAAAAATCTCTTGTTTTTTAAAAAAATTTTTTGTAGTTGTGTCTATTTACATTTATTCTAACTATCAATGTATTTGGATGACCTTCTATTCTCTACCCTCTTAGTATTTTTTATTTATCTGAATTTAATTATCTATTTCTAGAAGTTTTTTTTTATTCTTTTTCAATTATCTCTTCTTTTTTATATAATCTTATTCCTTTCTTGTGTTTTTGATTCTATTTTTTACTTTTACATTTAAAATATATCTTATAACAATTTCACTATCTGAAGAAATTGGAGGGTATTATTCTACTCGTTGCTGCTTCTGCCAATTTTTGCTCAGAGTGGCCTGTTTCTTAGTGTTTTTACTAGCTTGAATTGTGAGCTAATGCACACATGTGCATTTGGTTGAAACCTGTCCATTTTTATTTGCTCCTGCATGGTACCTACGAATTTTACCAAATCAGGACTGCTTCATGTTAGTTTCCCAGAAAATAGAATTTCTAAAACTACAAGGTGGAATAAACTCAAGCCTTAAACCTGTGCATGGGCAAGCTAGTCATTGTAGACTCCCAAGGGAGAACTTGTCCCTCCACCCCAGAGGCTCAACCAAGATAGTTAACTTTCCTTGAGACCATAGCCATTGATTTGCCTGATGTTATGGGGGGAGTGGAGGGCGAGGGGTAGCTCTCAGTTCCAGCCTCCTACCCTTGTGAGGGGTCCAAGGCCATTTTGGACATTTTGCTCATGGAAACCAAAAATCCCCAGAGATGTCATGGCTTCAGTTTACTTTTTTTCCTTTAAAAATGGTCATTGCTATCTGGGCACCACCACCCCCACCCCCAGAGCTCACTGTCCTCCCTGCAGCTTGGCCAGTCCTTGCCAAAGGGCAGCAACTTGAGGTTGGAGGCAGCTTACTTTTCATTTTCAGCCCATGTTTCTTTTCTTTTGCTAAGACATAATCGTATGTAGCAAAGTGTACAAATCATAAAAGCACCATTCAGTGAATGTTTACATATGAGGCACCCCTGTAACCACCTCCAAGGTGAAGATCTGGAACACTTCCTTCGCCACAAATGATTCCGTCATGCTCCATCTCAGGCAGTCACCAGAAGCAATCACCCTTTGACTTTGATCTCTGTATATTGGTTTGTTCTGTCTTGAATTTCATGCGAATGGAATCAGCAGCATATGGTCTTTATGTCTGGCTTATTATGCTCAGTATTAGTCTGTGAGATTCATCTTTGCAGTAGTGTGAAGCAGTTCTTTTGTTCTCATTATTGTATAGCATTCTACTGTATGAGTACTATAATTTATCCATTCTACGGCGGAGGGTGTTTGGATGGTTAATGGATTTGATAATACACTGCGTGTTCTTGGCCATGTTTTTTTGTGGACTTAAGCACTTATTTTTGTGGACATATTCCCTGAAGTGAATTGCTGGGTCCTAGGTTGTGAGTATATTTGGCTTGTACAGAAACTATCTTTTTAGAGTTGGTCTGTTTGAATTAGGGGCCAGACAGGTTCACACATTGCATTTGATTGATGTGTCTTCGAAGTTTCTTATTGTCATCCCCCTGCCCATTTTTTGCTTGCAAAATTTTTGTTATGTAAAAAATATGTAACATAAGTTATCATTTCAACCATTTTAAAGTGTACAGTTCAGTGGCATTAAGCACATTCACAATGCTGTGTAACCATCACCACTATCTAATTTCCAGAATATTTTTATCATTCCAAACAGAAACTCTGTACCCGTTAAGCAATGATTCTCCTTTCCTCCCTCCCACCAGTCCCTGGTAACCTCGATTCTCCTTTCTGTCTATGCATTTGCCTATTCCAGGTACCTCAGAAAAATGGAATCATACAGTATTTGTCCTTTGGGGCCTGGCTTATTCACTTAGCATAATGTTTCCAAGGTTCATCCACTTGTAGCATGTATCTGAATTTATTCCTTTTTATGACTGAGATGAGTAATGTTCCATTCCAGAGATATGCCACATATTGTTAATCCATTCATCTGTTGATAGACATTGGGTTGTTACCATGTTTTATCTACTGTGAATAATGCTGCTATGAACATTGGTGTGTAATTAACTGTTTGAGTCCCTACTTTCAATTCCTTTGGATATGTACTTCACAGTGGAATTGCTGGATCATATGGTAATTCTATATTTAATTTTCTGTGGAGCCACTAAACCTTTTCTATTGTGGGTGCACCATTTTACATTCTCATCAGCAATGAACAAGGGTTCCAGTTTCTCCAAAAATCTGCTGATGCTTCTTATTTTCTGTTTAAAATTTTGAGAAAAATTTTTCATAGTAGCCATCCTAATGAATGTGAAGTGATATATATATGTGAAGTGATATCTCATTGTGATTTTGATTTGCATTTCCCTGATGACTACTGATGTTGAGCACCTTTTCATGTGCTTATTGGCCACTTATATATTTTCGTTGGAGAGATGTCTATCCAAGTCCTTTTCCACCTTCCTTCTTTCAATACTTTTTATTTGTTGAATAAATGGGATCGTTTGTCCCATAGAATATTCCATGTTGTAGATTTTGCTGATCCCATCCTAGTAGTGTGATTTAAAATGTTAACATATTTCTCTGTCTCCTAAATTTCCTGTAAATTTAATTAGATCTAAAGGCTAGATTCAGTTCAGGTTCAATTTCTTTGTCTCTTTTCAACAGAATAGTTCACAGGTGATGCTGTGTATTTCCTGCTGCAGTACATCAAGAAGCACACATTAGATTGTTTCCCTTTTAGTGATAATGAGGTTTATCAGTGGCTTCGGGGCCAGCTTTATCCATCATTATAAAGTTTCCCACCAACTTTTCACCTAAAGATTTCACCTCAAGATTTTAACAGCCTTATTTATTGTTGCCCAGAATCACTATTTTGTTGGATCTTACAAAATGTTGATATTCTAAGTTTAACATTTATGGATAAAATATTTGTATGAAGAGGAAATTTCCCTCATTAACTGTTTGGTTTCTCTGAAATAACATTTATACAGAAAAGTCAGGTTTAATGCACCAGTTTTCTAAAAAATGAGTTGGCTCACTAGCAACTTAGAAAATTGCCAGTTTTAAATTGTTTAAATATAGTTACAAATTTATGGATTATTGCATAATTGAAGGATTTGGTCCATTGCAGTCATTATTCTTTCTGACATTTCAATTTTCCCATCTTTGTCCAGTGTAATCCTTCAGGCTGGTATCTATGCTTTGGATATGACTTAAGTAGTCTTTGAAAGCTTCCATGCCTTCTGGAGCTGTAAGATATCTTAGGCTTATCTTATATATTTCCTGCCTGAGATCTGAGACCACCTTTTTCTCTATGAGCACTCATTCTTTTCTGTGTTAATAGTGGAAAATGATATTTGGAGATTACAATCTGGGTGCTAGGAAAGACTATGATTTTTAGCTTTTAGCCATTATAGTAGCATCTCTTTGATTGGGGTACTATTTCTTGAGTTGGTAAATTTGCACGTTATTTTCTTTCTACTTTAGTAAGTGTGCATTTAACTCTTTGACGCTCTACCACTCCTCCCCTGTCGTATCAATATAGTGATAAAATTAGTTTTAGTTAAACAGTAACTGTAAATAGCAACATTTTATTATACCTATATAAATATTAGCCAATGCTGAAACAGGTAGTGTACATGTAATATATCTTTTCTTATACAACTTTTTTTTTCCCAAGGTTTCTAATTTGTTTTCACATTGTCTTTCAATACCCTATTATATCAGAGTTCTATATCCCCTCTACCCCAAGAGACCTACTCAGAGACCTCTGAAACCCTGTATCAACCTGGGTTGATTACTCTCCCAGTCAGCTGGGATTCTTCCTGCTTGCTCTATTTCCTGGATTCCATAATATTTGAGGAGGGAGAGCCCTTCCAGTGCTGTATTGCTCTTTTCTCAGCAACTGAAATTTTCTAAAGAAGAAATCTCCTGTTTCCTGCCTGGAGGCTAAGGGTAATTTC
The DNA here is from genome assembly GCF_030020395.1 of Manis pentadactyla. Taxonomy (NCBI): domain Eukaryota; kingdom Metazoa; phylum Chordata; class Mammalia; order Pholidota; family Manidae; genus Manis; species Manis pentadactyla. The sequence goes on along the minus strand of NC_080034.1, from coordinate 34,095,984 downwards.
CTGCCTGCCATTTTTCTTTTTGCTCATCCTAGAATCCGACTATATACACTTCATACCAGGTCTTACTTATAAATGAACAGAATACAAAGGAACATGGAAATCCTTATGCAGGTTTTCTTCTTTTTGTCCCATTTACAATGGAAATCCTCTTCTATTGGCATGTCCTTATAAATGTTCTGACACTATCAACTGCTCAACAGGGAGGAATTCACACTACCCGAGAGAAATTACTTTGCACGCATGAACAAAGAACTTTTATATGCGTGGAAAGAGAAACAGATCACACAAACGAGGGAAATTGGTCTAGATTCAGAGTGACAGTGTGAGTGTGGTGGTTGCACTGATGAAAGAAAGAAGAAACTGTTATTGTTAGATAAGTAATAAGTCTTAATACTATAAGGTGAGGTACAGGAGATGGAATTTTTGAAGAGTGTCTTTACCAGTCAGTATGCCCCAGTCACTTGCACCAGAGGGATCTAAGGTCTCATAATATGTGGGCAGCCTTCCCACAAATCTGTCATGAGGTGCGCCATTATAATGAAGGCACAATAACCTTTGTAAAGACCAGGCAAGTCAGGTAATACTGGGCAGAAATCAGTTTTAGAAATATGCCATGCATAATGCTAATTTTTTGGAGCAAGGTTATTTTTGGTCAACCAGTGGTTTCAGACCATATCTAGGAGCCTGGGCTGTTTATGGTCAGGGCAATGTTCCTTGGCTTAGAGCATTTAACCATAGTTTTAGAACAGATTATGTTAATTATTAAAAAGCTATCATCCACCAGCCTCAAATTGGACCTTCTACAATGCTGGAGCTGGAACTCTGCCAACTACATTTATCCTTGGCCAGCTGGTTTCCTTTTAGGCTTTGCCAACAGCGGTACTCAAAGGAGGGTGGAGGAGAGAGAAGGGACTTGCTCTTTCCTGTTTTGCCTCCTGTTCCTGATACTGTTACACGGGCGACAGCTCTTCACCTTGGCAGTGGCAGTTAGTCCCAGGCCCTAGCTTTTTCCAGCCCTTCCAGAACCAACCTCTTGTGCCTTTCTGACATACCAGCACCATGGGCTCTTTATCTGAGCTCATGAGCAGCAGCGTTAGCTGGTCAGCTCCCCCGCTTCCCAACTCCAGGCTCTAATAACTCCAGTCTCTAACCCTTGCCCCTCCACATGCCAGGAATAGTAGCTGCTTCCTGCAATTACTATCCCTGTGTGACCTCAGAGTCCCCTTTTTCCTTTTAACAGCTCTTTAATCAATTCTCTATATTAAAATCTCTCACTGTTGATTAAAAATAGCTGGTGTGGCATCTGTTTTCCTGACTGGACTCTGAGCAACATCTGTATCTCGATAGGCATACAAATGGAATAGAAAACAGAAAACTATGATCCAAATTATGATAGGAAAACACATATTTTTTCCTATCCTATATGGGAAAATACATTAAGTGGTATTAAAAATTATACCAGTAAAGTCAACTTGGCTCCACAGGGAGAGAAGGTAGCTTAGAGGTTTCCAGAGCTGTGGAGATGGGGGAAAGGGGAGACTGCTAATGGGTATGGGGATTTTTTTTGCAGTAATTAAAATATCCTGGAATTAGCAGCGATAGTTGCATAACTGCAAAAATGCTAAAAACTAATGAACTGTATACTTTACAAGGGTAAATTCTGTGATATATGAATTAAATCTCAATTTTTAAAATAGGAAAAGAAACGGAAAATCAATTTGACTGTCTTCTGGTTTGTCCCTGGGCTGCTCTTCAGTATTTCAGTCTGTTCTTCACTGATTATAAGAATGGTCTTAATTTTCAAGGACTAGTGAGTCTTCCCAAGAGAAGGGGTCCATATAGGAAAAGATGTTTTACTTTATGTGGCCTCAGCTAGCAGTGACAACATATAGAGGAAGTTTTTGCAGTGGCATTATTTTGCCACTTGTTGAACAGAAGAAGGTGACTGGGTCACTGGGTTGCTGGCTGACACAGGAAATTTCTCTGCAGTGGAATGTGTATGTTTAAGTTTCTTATCCCAGGCATTTATGGCAGTGTAAGTTGTCATAATCATTTGGAATGATCCAATATAGCAAGGATCCGGTTTAGGCAGTAGGATGGAGCTGGGGATATTATGTATGGTGCAGTACCATTGAAGATCTCAGCAAGAAGCCACAATTGTGGGACGTCATCAACACTACTGGGGCTGAAGGAGCCAGGGGAGGAAGCAGTGTTTTTAGAGCCCAGTAAAAGCTGGAGTAAAAGCATGAGGGGGGGTTCTATCCTGTAGGAGCTGAACTCATGAAGACACAGCCTGTACCAGAGATGTGGCCTCCAAGCAAGGAGGGAGTGGGAAAAAAATGCCCCAGCCTTTCCCTCCTGTAGCTCTCCTAGCTTCTGCTGGTGTTTCCATTGGATCAAACCCGACTGGAAGTCAGAATATAAGGCTACTCCAGAAGCCAGTTTCCCTCTGCTTAGAGCAGGGCAGAGAAGAGCTGAGAATGGGCTGGCCTGGGGCAAAAGGAGAATAATCAACCCCTGGAGTGTCTGGCAAGATGGTCTTTACAGAGTTGCAGGGATTATTGATAGTTTTCAAATCAAAGTCATATAAATAATTTTCAGTCCAAGCTCTTGATACATTGTTGACTGCCTATGCATTAATCTTTTCCTTCCTTCTGGTCCCCTGTTCCCACCTCTTTTCAAATGCCAGGTCCCCCAAATGGGCTCTAGATGCCCTGCCTTGTTGCTATCTTGTCGGCATTTCTCCACCAGTCTTCCTCCCTCTCTTCTCTATCTTCAAATCGTCCTCTCCACTGGACCCCTCCCACCAACAGTGGACCCCTCCCACCAGCAGTGGACCCCTCCCACCAAAGTGTTTCTTTGCCAACAAACCAGAACCTTCCTGTATCTCCCTTCACTTCTCATTCACAACCAAATTTGCCACATTCTCACATGTGCTGCCTTCACTTTACCATCTTTCATTTTTCATTACCATTTTCTTTCCCCAGTTGCTGGCTCAAATCGTTTTTGGCAGTTACTATTTTTTTTTGGCCAAATATTTATTTTTTTTAATTAATTAATTTAGTTGTCATTAATCTACAATTACATGAAGAATATTATGTTTACTAGGGTCCCCCCTCACCAAATCCCCCCCACAAACCCCATTACAGTCACTGTCCATCAGCGTAGTAAGATGCTGTACAATCACTACTTGTCCTGTCTGTGTTGCACATCCCTCCCTGTGCCCACCCCAGGCACTATACATGCTAATCGTAATGCCCCCTTTCTTCTTCCCCACCCTTATCCCTCCCTTCCCTCCCTTTCTCCCCTGACCCTTTCCCTTTGGTAACTGTTAGTCCATTCTTAGGTTCTATGATTCTGCTGCTGTTTTGTTCCTTCAGTCTTTCTCTGTTCCTATAGTCTTTGGGTTTGAGGTGAGTCTCTTGTAAGCAGCATAGAGATGGTTCTTGCTTTTTTATCCATTCAATTATTCTGTGTCTTTTGATTGGTGCATTCAGTCCATTTACATTTAGGGTGATTATTGAAGGTATGTACTTATTGCCATTGCAGGCTTTAGATTCATGGTTGCCAAAGGTTCAAGGTTAGCTTGTTTACTACCTTACTGTCTAACTTAACTCACTTATTAAGCTATTTTAAACACTGTCTGATCATTCTTTATTTTTCTCCCTTCTTATTCTTCCTCCTCCATTCTTTATATGTTGGTTGTTTAATCCTGTGCTCTTTTGTGCTTCCTTTAACTGCTTTTGTGGGTAGTTGATTTTATATCCATTTTTTTGCCTTTAGTTAGTATTTGGTTGGTCTGCTTTCTTTGGTGTGATTTTATTTTTTCTGGTGACATCTATTTAGCCTTAGGAGTGCTCCCATCTAGAGCAGTCCCTCTAAAATACCCTGTAGAGGTGGTTTGTGGGAGGCAAATTCCCTCAACTTTTGCTTGTCTGGGAATTGTTTAATCCCTCCTTCATATTTAAATGATAGTCGTGCTGGATACAGTATTTTTGGTTCAAGGCCCTTCTCTTTCATTGCATTAAATATATCATGCCATTCTCTTCTGGCCTGTATTGTTTCTGTTGAGAAGTCTGATGATAGCCTGATGGTTTTTCCTTTGTAGGTGACCTTTTTCCTCTTTCTAGCTGCCTTTAAAACTCTGTCCTTGTCCTTGATCTTTGCCATTTTAATTATTATGTGTCTTAATGTTGTCCTCCTTGGGTCCTTTCTGTTGGGAGTTCTGTAAACTTCCATGGTCTGATCGATTATTTCTTCCCTCAGTTTGGGGAAGTTTTCAGCAATTATTTCTTCAAATATACTTTCTATCCCTTTCTCTCTCTTCTTCTTCTGGTACCCCTATAATGCAGATATTGTTCCTTTTGGATTGGTCACACAGTTCTCTTAATATTGTTTCATTCCTGGAGATCCTTTTATCTCTCTCTGCATCAGCTTCTATGCATTCCTGTTCTCTGGTTTCTGTTCCATCAATGGCCTCTTGCATCTTATCCATTCTGTTTATAAATCCTTCCAGAGATTGTTTCATTTCTTTAATGTCCTTCCGGACATCATCCCTTAGCTCTTGCATATTTCTCTGCAGCTCCATCATCATGGTTATGAGCTTAATTTTTAATTCTTTTTCAGGAAGACTGGTTAGGTCTATCTCCTTCTCAGAGTTTGCCTCTGTGATCTTGGTCTGTATCAATTTCTTCTGCCTTTTCATGTTGATAGATATATTTGTGGGGAGCTGGCGCGTGCGTTGGGTAAGAGAAAGTCCCTTCTTGCCAGTTTGTGGCCTTCCTCTCCTGGGAGAACAGCGGCCTCTAGTGGCTTGTGCTGGGCAGCTGAGTGCAGACAGCACTTCTGATCTTGCCCAGCCGCTATGGAGTTTTGCGCTGCAGTTGCTGTGGGCATTGGCTGCCTCAGGCTGCTTCTTTAATATGGTGGAGCCACATCCGAGGAGGAACAGGCAGGAGGCTGTTTATTGCAGTGAGGGGCCTCCACGCTGTGCTGCGGGGGTTCAGGTGCCCAGAGTTCCCCATGATTCCCAGCTGCTGGGCTAAGTGTCCTGGGGCATTTCCGTCCAGCCGTGGGGTCCCTGTCCCTTTAAGACTTTCAAAAAGCACTTGCTTTTCTTTGTCCCAGGTGCGCCAGCTGCAGGACCCGCTCACAGGTCTTACTGTCCTGTTTCCCTAGTTTCCAGCACCCCACGCACACACTGTGTGTCTGTGCTCTGGTGTGGATGGCTAGGGCTGGGTGTTTAGCAGTCCTGGGCTCCCTCTCCCTCCCTGCTCCGACTCCTCTCCTACCGCCAGGAGCTGGGGTGAGGGGTGCTCGGGTCCCGCCGGGCTGGGGCTTGTATCTTACCCCCTTTGCCAGGCACTGGGTTCTTACAGGTGTGGATGTAGTCTGGCTGTTGTCCTCTGTCTTCTGGTCTCTCTTTTAGGATTAGTTGTATTTGTTATATTTTCAAAAATATATATGGTTTTGGGAGGAGATTTCCGCTGCTCTACTCACGCCATCTTGGTTCTCCCAGCAGTTACTATTTTTAACAGCTTTATTGAGATACAGTTCACATATCATACAATTCACCCACTTAGGGTGTACAATTCAGTGGTTTTAGTTTATGAGAGTTATACAGCCATCACCACAATTTTCGAACATTTCATCATCCCAAAAGAAATCCCACATTCATTAGCAGTGGTTCCCCATTTCTTCTCAACCCTGCCAGCCACAGGCCACCACTAATCTATTTTCTGCTTCTATAGATTTGCCTGTTCTGGATATTTCATACAAATCGAATAATACAGTATATACATGGTGTTTTGTGACTGACTTTTTTCACTTAGCTCAGTGTTTTCAAAGTTCATTCACAATGTCCCATGGATCAGTACTTCTTTTTTTTTAATTGCTTAATAATAATGCATTGCATGGATATACCACATTTTAGTGATACATTCGCCAGTTAATGGGTACTTGGGTTGATTACAGTTTTTAGTCATTAGAAGTACTGCTTTGAACATAAAGGTACAATTTTTTGTAAGGACATGTTCTCATTTCCCATGGATAGGTATCTAGGAGTAATCAGACTGTTTTCCAAAGCATCTGCATTACTTTACATTCCCACCAGCAGTGTATGAAGATTCCTGTTTCTCTACATCCTTACCCACACTTATTTGTCTTTTTGATTATAGCCTTCCTGCTGGGTGTGAAGTGGTATCTCATTGTGGTTTTGATTTGCACTTCCATAATGGTTAGTAATGATGAGCATTTTTTAACCTTTTGTATACCTTCTTTCATAAATATCTGTTCAGATCCTTTGTTCATTTCAAAGCTAGGTTATTTGTCTTCTTATTTTCTAGTTTTAATTGTTTATGTGTTCTAGAGACTAGTCCTTTATCAGACATATGATTTGCAAATTTTTTCTCCCACTTTGTTTGTTGTCTTCTCTCTTCTTTTGATATTGTCCTTTGAAGCCCAAAAGTTTTTGATTTTGATGAAGTCCAATTTATTTTCTTTTTCTTTTGTTGCTCAGCTTTTTGTGTCATATATAAGAAAACTTTGGCTCATCCAAGGTCACTAAGATTTATGCCTATGCCTTCTTTTCAGAGTTTTCTAGTTCTAGCTCTTACACTTAGGTCTATGATTCATTTTGAGTTAGTTTTTGTGTATGGTGCAAAGAAAGGTCCAATTACATTCTTTTGCAAGTGAATATTCAGTTATCCCAACACCAGTTGTTAAATCCCACTGACTTAATTATTATATTGTATTGGAAACATAAAGAAAAATTTACATGGCAGCCTCCCATTATTCCTGTGTGTGTGTTCTTTTTAAAAAATTATGTTATTCTGAGAAGCTACTGGAGATACCAGGGGAGGGCCATGATAAGCATATGTGTCCAGTCTGTTCTGTTTAACCAGTAGTGTCTGGCTCCTTTCTTAGGGGATTTCAGAGCAAGTGGGGGTGGGTTGGGTTGGTGGTATATATAAACATATGTGTCCAATTTTCCATGATCAGCTGGAAGTGTCCACTTGCTTAACACTTGTTTTCCCTGCTAGACCAAAGCAACTCTCAGCCACACCAGTGTCATTCCCATGTTTAGCACTGTGTTGGAAAAGTTAGAAAGGATGAAATGTGTGAATGATGGAGTGAGCTTTAGGAGTTGGCAGGGTTGGGGAGGGTCAGAGGCTGTCTTCAAGTAGAAGGAACACCGTTTTCCCAAGACTGAGAAAAGATGAGGATGGGTTCAGGTACAAATAAGGTGGCATAAATGGGACTGGCAATCTCAGAAGTATCTCTCTCCATCCAGTAGCCGAGAAAGGAAGGTATGGTGGCAGGACCTTGGGAACCTGGGGCCTCCGAGACTTGTGTGGAGAGAGGTTTGCACACACAGGCTTGGTTCCTCCACAGAAATGGTCTTGAAGGCCCAAGTTGGCTACTCCCTTTTAATTTTCTCTTTCCTAAAATATTTGAATGTTGTAGACACATCTAAAGACCTGTTCAATTTTCTAAGCTGGTTTTCTTTTCTGAATTGAACTAATTCTCTACTTCTTCCTAAAGCCTGCACTGACTTAGAAAAGTTCAGAAAGGCAAAACACAGGCATGTAGAATCAGACAAAGCTTGTTTCAAATCCATTTTTCACCACCCATTGTGTGACCTCAGACAAATGTATTCTTTCTGAGCCTCAGTTTTCTCATCTGTGAAATGGGGATAATAATATTACTATCCCAAGTTAGGTAACATTTAATTAAATGAGTTAAAACACATAAAGCTGTTGAATTGATGCCTAGCTTCCAGCACTACACACACTGAACAAACTTATCTCATTCGAATCTCCAAGCAACACTTTGGATTGTCATTTTATTTATTTATTTATTCATTATTTTGGTATCATTAATCTACAATTACATGAGGAACATTATGTTTACTAGACTCCCCCCATCACCAAGTCCCCCCCACAAACCCCATTACAGTCACTGTCCATCAGTGTAGTAAGATGCTGTAGAATCACTACTTGTCTTCTCTGTGTTGCACATCCCTCCCCGTGCCCACCCCATTATACATGCTAATCATAATGTCCCCTTTCTTTCCCCCACCTCCTTATCCCTCCCTTCCCACCCATCCTCCCCAGTCCCTTTCCCTTTGGTAACTGTTAGTCCATTCTTGGGTTCTGTGATTCTGCTGCCATTTTGTTTCTTCAGTTTTTTCTTTGTTCTTATACTCCACATATAAGTGAAATCATTTGGTACTTGTCTTTCTCCACTTGACTTATTTCACTGAGCATAATACCCTCTAGCTCCATCCATTTTGTTGCAAATGGTAGGATTTGTTTTCTTCTTATGGCTGAATAATATTCCATTGTGAATATGTGCCACATCTTTATCCATTCATCTACTGATGGACACTTAGGTTGCTTCCATTTCTTGGCTATTGTAAATAGTGCTGTGATAAACATAGGGGTACATATGTCTTTTTCAAACTGGGCTGCTACATTCTTAGGGTAAATTCCTAGAAGTGGAATTCCTGGGTCAAATGGTATTTTTATTTTGAGTTTTTTGAGGAACCTCCATACTGCTTTCCACAATGGTTGAACTAATTTACATTCCCACCGGCAGTGTAGGAGGGTTCCCATTTCTCCACAACCTCACCAACATTTGTTGTTGTTTGTCTTTTGGAAGGTGGCAATTCTTACTGGTGTGAGGTGATATCTCATTGTGGTTTTAATTTGCATTTCTCTGATGACTAGTGATGTGGAGCATCTTTTCATGTGTCTGTTGGTCATCTGAATTTCTTCTTTGAAATTTGCTGAACTGTCTGTTCAGCTCCTCTGCCCATTTTTTAATTGGATTATTTGCTTTTTGTTTGTTGAGGTATGTGAGCTCTTTATATATTTTGGATGTCAACCCTTTATCGGATCTGTCATTTATGAATATTTTCTCCCATACTGTAGGATACCTTTTTGTTCTATTGATGGTGTCCTTTGCTGTACAGAAGCTTTTTAGCTTGATATAGTCCCACTTGTTCATTTTTGCTTTTGTTCCTCTTGCCTGGGAGATATGTTCATGAAGAAGTCAGTCATGTTTATGTCCATGAGATTTTTGCCTATGTTTTTTTCTAAGAGTATTATGGCTTCATGACTTATATGCAGATCTTTGATCCATTTTGAATTTACTTTTGTGTATGGGGTTAGACAATGATCCAGTTTCATTCTCTTACATGTAGCTGCCCAGTTTTGCCAACACCAGCTGTTGAAGAGGCTGTCATTTCCCCATTGTATGTCCATGGCTCCTTTATCATATATTAATTGACCATATATGCTTGGGTTAATATCTGGAATCTGTATCCTGTTCCATTGGTCTGAGGGTCTGTTCTTGTGGCAGTACGAAATTGTCTTGATTATTGTGGCTTTGTAGTAGAGCTTGAAATTGGGAAGCAAGATCACCCCCCACTTTATTTTTCTTTCACAGGCTTGCTTTGGCTATTCGGGGTCTTTCATGGTTCCATATGAATTTTAGAACTATTTGTTCCAGTTCATTGAAGAATGCTGTTGGTGTTTTGATAGAGATTGCATTGAATCTGTAGATTGCTTTAGGCAGGATGGCCATTTTGACAATATTAATTCTTCCTAGCCAAGAGCCTAGGATGAGTTTCCATTTGTTAGTGTCCTCTTTAATTTCTCTTAAGAGTGTCTTGTAGTTTTCAGGGTATAGGTCTTTCACTTCCTTGGTTAGGTTTATTCCTAGGTATTTTATTCTTTTTGATGCAATTGTGAATGGAATTGTTTTCCTGGTTTCTCTTTCTGCTAGTTCATTGTTTGTGTATAGGAAAGCCACAGATTTCTGTGTATTAATTTTGTATCCTGCAACTTTGCTGAGTTCCGATATTAGTTCTAGTAGTTTTGGAGTGGAATCTTTAGGGTTTTTTATGTACAATATCATGTCATCTGCAAATAGTGACAGTTTGACTTCTTCTTTACCAATCTGGATTCCTTGTATTTCTTTGTTTTGTCTAATTGCCATGGCTAGGACCTCCAGTACTATGTTGAATAACAGTGGGGGGAGTGGGCATCCCTTTCTTGTTCCCAATCACAGAGGAAAAGCTTTCAGCTTCTCGCTGTTCAGTATGATGTTGTCTGTGGGTTTATCATATATGGCCTTTATTATGTTGAGGTACTTGCCCTCTATTCCCATTTTGCTGAGAGTTTTTAATCATGAATGGATGTTGAATTTTGTCCAGTGCTCTCTCAGCATCTATGGAGATGATCATGTGGTTTTTGTCCTTCTTTTTTTGATGTGGTGGATGATGTTGATGGATTTTCGAATGTTGTTCCATTCTTGCATCCCTGAGATGAATCCCACTTGGTCATGGTGTATGATCCCCTTGATGTGTTTTTGAATTCAGTTTGCTAATATTGTGTTGAGTATTTTTGCATCTATGTTCACAGGGATATGGGTCTGTAATTTTCTTTTTTGGTGGGGTCTTTGCCTGGTTTTGGTATTAGGGTGATGGTGGCTTCATAGAATGAGTCTGGAAGTATTCCCTTCTCTTCTATTTTTTGGAAAACTTTAAGGAGAATGGGTATTATATCTTCTCTGTATGTCTGACAAAATTCCAAGGGAAATCAATCTGGCCCTGGGGGTTTTGTTCTTGGGTAGATTTTTGATTACCGCTTCAATTTTGTTGCTGATAATTGGTCTGTTTAGATTTTCATTTTCTTCCTTGATCAGTCTTGGAAGGTTGTATTTTTCTAGGAAGTTGTCAATTTCTCCTAGGTTTTCCAGCTTGTTAGCATATAGCTTCTCATAGTATTCTCTAATGATTATTTGTATTTCTGTGGGGCCTGTCATGATTTTTTCCTTTCTCGATTCTGATTCTGTTGATGTGTGTAGATTCTCTTTTTCTCTTAATAAGTCTGGCTAGGGGTTTATCTATTTTGTTTATTTTCTCAAAGAACCAGGTCTTGGTTTCATTGATTTTTTTCTATTGTTTTTTTCTTCTCAATTTTATTTATTTCTTCTCTGATCTTTATTATGTCCCTCCTGCTGACTTTGGGCCTCATTTGTTCTTCTTTTTCCAATTGCAATAACTGTGATGTCAGACTATTGATTTGGGTTTTTTCTTCCTTCTTTAAATATACCTGGATTGCTGTATACTTTCCTCTTAGAACTGTTTTCGCTGCCTCCCACAGAAGTTGGGACTTTGTACTGTTGTTGTCATTTGTCTCCATATATTTCTTGATCTCTATTTTAATTTTGTCATTGATCCATTGATTATTAAGAGCATGTTGTTAAGCCTCTAAGTGTTTGTGAACCTTTTTGCTTTCTTTGTATAATTTATTTCTAGTTTTTTACCTTTGTGGTTCAAAAGTTGGTTGGTAGAATTTCAATCTTTTGAAATTTACTGAGTTTCTTTTTGTGGCCTCATATGTGGTCTATTCTGGAAAATGTTCTGTGTGCACTTGAGAAGAATGTGTATCCTGCTGCTTTTGGATGTAGAGTTCTGTAGATGTCTGTTAGGTCCATCTGTTCTAGTGTGTTGTTCAGCGCCTCTGTGTCCTTACTTATTTTCTGTCTGGTGGATCTGTCCTTTGGAGTGAGGGGTGTGTTGAAGTCTCTTAAAATGAATGCATTGCATTCTATTTCCTCCTTTAATTCTGTTAGTATTTGTTTCACATATGTTGGTGCTCCTGTGTTGGGTGCATATAAGTTTATAATGGTTGTATCCTTTTGTTGGACTGAGCCCTTTATCATTATGTAATGTCCTTCTTTATCTCTTGTTACTTTCTTTATTTCGAAGTTTATTTTGTCTGATACTAGTATTGCAACTCCTGCTTTTTTCTCCCTATTGTTTGCATGAAATATCTTTTTCCATCCCTTGACTTTTAGTCTGTGTATGTCTTTGGGTTTGAGGTGAGTCTCTTGTAAGTAGCTTATAGATGGGTCTTGCTTTTTTATCCATTCTATTACTCTGTGTCTTTTGATTGGTGCATTCAGTCCATTTACATTTAGGGTGATTATTGAAAGTATGTACTTATTGCCATTGCAGGCTTTAGATTCGTGGTTACCAAAGATTCAAGGGTAGCTTCTTTACTATCTGTCCTTCTAACTTAACTCGCTTCTTAAGCTGTTACAAACACAGTCTGAGGATTCTTTATTTCTCTCCCTTCTTATTCTTCCTCCTTCATTCTTTATAAGTTAGGTGTTTTATTCTGTGCTCTTTTGTGTTTCCTTGAACTGCTTTTGTGAGTAGTTGATTTTATTTTTTGCCTTTAGTTAATATTTGGTTGGTTTGCCTTCTTTGTTGTGATTTTATTTTCTCTGGTGACATCTCTTTTGCTTTAGGAGTGCTCTCATCTAGAGCCGTCCCTTTAAAATATCCTGTAGAGGTGGTTGTGGGAGGCAAATTCCCTCAACTTTTGCTTGTCTGGGAATTGTTTAACCCCTCCTTCATATTTAAATGATAATTGTGCTGGATAAATATTCTTAGTTCAAGGCCCTTCTGTTTCATTGCATTAAATATATCATGCCATTCTCTTCTGGCCTGTAAGGTTTCTTTTGAGAAGTCTGATGATAGCCTGATGGGTTTTCCTTTATAGGTGACCTTTTTCCTCTCTCTGGCTGCCTTTAATACTCTGTCCTTGTCCTTGATCTTTGCCATTTTGATTATTATATGTCTTGCTGTTGTCCTCCTTGGGTTCCTTGTGTTGGGAGTTCTCTGGGCTTCCATGGTCTGAGAGACTATATCCTTCCCCCAGTTTGGGTAAGTTTTCAGCAATTATTTTTTCAAATACACTTTCCATCCCTTTTTCTCTCTCTTCTTCTTCTGCTACCCATATAATGTGAATATTGTTCCATTTGGATTGGTCACACAGTTCTCTTAGTATTCTTTCATTCCTGTAGATCCTTTTATCTCTCTCTGTCTCAGCTTCTCTGTGTTCCTGTTCTCTGATTTCTATTCCATTAATGGCCTCTTGCACCTCATCCAGTCTGCTCTTAAGGCCTTCCAGAGATTGTTTTATTACTGTGTTCTCCCTTCTAACTTGATCCTTTAGCTCTTCCATATTTCTTTGCAGGTCCATCAGCGTGGTTATGATCTTTATTTTGAATTCTTTTTCAGGATGATTGGTTAAATCTATCTTCCCAGGCTCCCTCTCAGGGGTTGTCTGGGTGATTCTTGACTGGATCAGATTATTCTGCCTTTTCATGGCTATAGTGGTAGTCGTAGGCAGTTGGTGCATATGTCAGGTGGGAGTAAAACATCTCACACACAGGGAGCAGCTTCTGGTTTTATTTCCTCGACCACCGTCGGTAGGGCAGCCGTCGTGGCAGCCCCCAGGCCTGTAAGGAGGGGTAGGCACACCAGGTGTACTCTCCTGAGAGAATGGCAACCCTTGGCGCCCTGTCCTGGCTTCCTCTGTGTGTGCGCGCCGGTGGAGACTCTGAGTCTGGCCCGGGCGGCTGCGGAGGAGGCTCTGGGCAGTTTCTGTGTGCACGGCCGCTCTCAGGCTTCTCCCCTGCTGTGGTGGGGCCGCGCCTGAGGGGAACTGGATGGGATGCTGTTTATCACAGTGAGGGGCATCAGAGCTCTGCTGCCTCCCAACGTGCTTGAGCGCCTGAATTTCCCCAGGATTCCCAGCTATTGGGCCTAGTGTGCTGGGACACTTCCATCCAGCTGTGGAGCCCCTGTCCCTTTAAGACTTTCAAAAAGCACTCACTTTTATTTTGTCCCAGGGGCACCGGCTGTGGGGACCCGCTCACAGATTTTACCGTTTCATTTCCGTAATATCTAGCACACCACGCAATGTATGTCTGCGCTTCCAGGGCTAGGGCTGGGTGTTTAGCAGTCCTGGGCTCCCACTCCCTCCCCACTCTGACTCCTCTCCTCCTGCTGGGGAGCTGGGGGTGGAGGGGCCACTCGGGTCCCACCAGGCCGCAGCTTGTATCTTACCCCCTTCGTGAGGTGCTGAGTTCTCGCAGACGTAGATGTAGCCTGGCTGTTGTACTGTATCTTCTGGTCTCTCTTTTAGGAATAGTTGTATTTGTTTTATTTTCAAAAATATATATGGTTTTGGGAGGAGATTTCCGCTGCCCTACTCACACTGCCATCTTGGCTCCTTCTTGGATTTTACATTTTTTAAAACCACTTCTTGTTCCCAATTTTGGCATCACCTCTCTACTCCTTCAGCCTTCTTTCTTTTATTAAGGTATCACCAATATACAATCTCATGAAGGTTTCATATGAGCAACATTGTAGTTACAACATTTACCCACATTATCAAATCTCCCACACACATCCCATTCCAGTCACTTTCCATCAGTGTAGTAAGATGCTATAGAGTCACTACTTGTCTTCTCTGTGCTTTACTGTCTTCCTTCAGCCTTCTTTCTTTCACCATGTGCACGTGAGTGCAGATACCTATGTGTGTTCAAATCAGATAAAGATCAAAGACTTTGCATTTTTCTTCGTTCCCCTCTTTTGCTTTGGGCTTTAGATGCCGTGCCTTTAGCCATCGATAGTTTTGGATCTAAAACATTATGCTACTGGCAACTATATCTAGTTGTTTTCAAGTGGTGTTATAAGTTAAATACTTTCTAGTGGTTTTATAAATTAAAGTCATTCATAATTTTCATAGTATTTTTAAGTATCTGGAAATTAAGTGATTTCTTTATTTAATAGACGTACACAAAAGAGTGGGCTCATGTTCTAAACCACAAAAGTAAGCACATCGAGGAAGCTGTCAAAGAACTTATATCAATATTTGAGACTATTTCTGAAGTTAAGGACAGCACAAAAACAGCAAAACGGTTACCAGGTAATTTCACTAGTTTTAATGTTTGAACCACAGGAGTTACAGATATGTTCTTTAGTAGGCGTCTCTGCTTAGAGGTTACCAATGCTCCAGACTCCCAAAAGGAAAGCAGGTGTTCGGCATATACCACATCATTTGCACAAACTGTTTAGACATAGTGAGCCCCTTTTATCAGTTAGAGAGTGGGGGGAGCTTTTCTGAAATTGAGTTCCCAGATGCCAGTCAAGGACCAATCTTGCAAGCAGGCCTTTCTATGGCTCGCAGTCTTACACTTGCTATGTTAAATGCTGTCTCTCTCTGCACAGAATTCTAAAATGGCTGGAGACATTTTTGGTTGTTACACAGCATAGGGGTGCTACTGTATCTAATGGGTAGAGGCCTGGAATGCTGAACATCTTATAGGCCCTCAACAGCCACGAATGTCAACCCTGCTGAGGCTGAGAAACTCTGAGCTTAGATAAGTATCCACAGCATGTCTTCTGTCTCTCAGTTCTTCCACTTAGTTTAATTATTTTTCTCAGAAGTGTCAAAAACACAAAAGTATCAGCTCATTAAGTTAGACAACTCAAAAGGTAAACAGATGTTTTAGAAAGGTAATATGTAAAACCCTCTTCAAATGTTACTTAATTCTAGATGCCAAGAGTATATTTGAAGAGCACATTTCTTAGTAGAATGACACTTCTATTGTGATGGGTGATTTAAATTGGATTCAAGGCAGGAACAAATTTAAAATTTTTAAAAAAAGAACTCTTTAAGAAGGGGTTTCCTAGGAAGGGGTTGGCCATATGTAATAAACCAAATGCTCAGCATTAAATGTCATGTTTTTGTTTTGTCTTTGATCTATAGAACAAAAGAAACATGTTGCTTTTGGAAGTGAAGCAGAAGAGGGGGAAAGCACTGATTATGAGCCTAATGTGACTGAGATTGATATTAGTAATAAAGAAGATGGATTTAAAAAGGTATTTATTGTGAAACCACCTCATGCAGCTTTACAAAATTATGATTCACGGGACTGTAGGTAAAACCCCAAGTGGTGCTTCTTCCAGGCAGTTCTGCAACCAACCCATGTGGATTTATAATCACTCTAGATTTATAACAAAATCCAGAATAGGTAATTTTCAGTTCTACACTGCAAAGTCTGGCAAGATATAACAGTCCTTAGAGTTTTCCCCGATATCATCAACTTCTCATGTGATTCTGTCAATTAAAGTTTATATAGTTATGTCCCCCTATTGTGACTGACCATGTTTTCTTATATAGTAAATGTCATACTTCTGGGATTGTAGCACCAATCCATTTGACATAAAAAATTTTGTTCTCAGTTATTGTATTTAATAGAGTCACTGATACTGTATGCTGAGACTTTGATTCACTTGGGGCCCAGGAATCTCCATTTTTTTTTTTTTGCTAGTGGCACAGATAGCCTGTGGACTCCCCGCAGGAGAAGCCCTGGGTGGACAAATTTTCACACTGTGTTGAGATGTATTAAGAATAAGGGTTGAGAAGGAGGCACGGGATTCTTTCTCTTCCTTAGGCCTCACCTTTCTGGTCATGCATCAGTTCTGAATGCCACTCCCACATTTGCACTAATTCCTGTTTTTTCCTGCTCCGTCAGTTTTCTTTTAATCCTTAATATTCATCTCCTTTTCATTCCTTCTCTGTTTTGCACTCTTTTACCCTCTCTAATACATATTCTTAACACAGTTTTAGAAATAAAAAGCACACATTTATTCCGTTTCCACCTTCTTGCTCAAGGATGATAATGCCAATTGATAGGGAAATATTTTCCTGCTGTGTCTAGATTTTAGCAGTAGATGTGTTCAGTACTGTGCACCAGGCAGCTATTACCAGTCAGCAGGAGTCAGCTAGAGAGAGGAGGCATGCTCCCATGTCACTGCTCCTTCTCTTCCTGTTGCATTCTCTTTGACACTGGCTGGGGTCCTTAGAGGGAGACTGGTACCATCAGAGCCTCTCAAATTGGGGATCACTTGGAACTGTATTAGAGTGGTCACCTCCTCAGTAGCCTCTGCCTCTCAAATCCATCTTCCACATTGCTGCTCAAATTGTCTAACATAAAAATCTAGTGATGTCATGCCTGTGCTTTACCCTGATAATTCACCAACCCAGATCACATTCCTCTTTGTTCACACCTGACAACTCTTCTTTGACCTGATTCCAACTGACTGGCCCCTCCCAGTCTCAGAGAGGCAAGGTATGATAGAGTGGAGAGGAACAGCGTGACCAGAAACTGGCCCAGGATGTGGAATCACTTTGCAAGCAAGATGTGGTACCCAGATCTCTGCCAAGGCTCAGCATGTCTTGTGTTCTGACCAGTAAAATTGGCTACTTCTCTGGAGTAAAAGAACAGCTTGGAGAGAGGGGCAAACCGTGGTCCCAGGATGGTGGAAGACATCCCATGTATTTTGGTACTGTACATTTTAAAATATGCTTGTTCACCAAGCTGAGCTTTTTGTGGAGATTAAATGTCAACTTGTGCCTACACATCAAGAAATGTACCACACAGTGTATGGTTTCCTTTCTTCCATATCCTCTCCAATGCTTGTTATTTCTTGTCTTTTTGACAATAATCATTCTAACAGGTGTGAGGTGATAGCTCATTATGGTTTTGATATACATTTTCCTAGTAATTAGTGATGTTGAGCATCTTTTCATGTGCTTGTTGACCATCTGGATGTCTTCTTTGGAGAAATGTTTGTTCAGATTCTCTGTCCATTTTTTAATTGGGTTGTTTGTGTTTTTGTTGTTGAGTTGTATGAGTTCCTTATATATTTTTTATAGTAACCCCTTTTGGATATCTGATTTGCAATTATCTTCTCCCACTCAGTAGGCTGCCTTTGCATTCTGATGATGGTGTCCTTTGCTGTGGAGAATATTTTTATTTTGATGTAGTCCATTGTTTATTTTTGCTTTTGTTTCCCTTGCCTTTGGAGTTAGATCTACAAAGATGATGCTAAGACCAACATCAAGGAGTTCACTGTCTGTTTTCTTCTAGGAGTTGTATGGCTTTGGGCCTTACCTTCAAGTCTTTAATCTATTTTTAGTTAATTTTTGTTTCTGGTATAAGGTAGTGGTCTAGTTTCATTCTTTTGCATGTGGCTATATTGTTTTCCCAGCACCATTTATTGAGGAAACTGTCCTTTCTCTAGTGTTTGTTCTTAGCTCCTTTGTCATACATAGTTTAATTGTCTGTATATGTGTGGGCTTATTTCTGGGTTCTCTGTTCTGTTTCATTGATCTGTGCTCTCTTTTTGTATAAATACAAGACTGTTTTGATTACTATAGCTTTGTAATATAGTTTGAAATCAAGGAGTGTGATACCTCCAGCTTTTTTCTTCTTTTTCAAGATTGCTTTGGCTATTCAGTATCTTCTGTGGTTCTATACAAATTTTAGAATTATTTGTTATAATTCTGTGAAGTATACCTTTGGAATTTTCATAGATATTGCAGTTGAATCTGTAGGCTACTTTGGGTAGTATGGACATTTTAACAATACTGATTCTTCCAATCTGTGAGCATATAATATCTTTCTATTTATTTGTGTCCTTAATTTCTTTCATAAATGTCTGATAGCTTTCAGTGTACATGTTTTTCATCACCTTGGTTCAGTTTCTTCCTAGGTATATTATTATTTTTGATGCAATTGTAAATGGAATTTTTTTCTTAATTTCTCTCTCTGATACTTCATTGTTAGTGTATAGAAATGCCACAGATTTCTGTATATTGATTTTGTATCCTGCCACTTTAGCAAATTCATGTATTAGTTCTAGCAGTTTTTTGGTGGATTCTTTAGGATTTTCTATGTATAGTATCATGTCATCTGCAAATAGTGACAGTTTTACTTCTTCCTTTCCATTTGGATGCTTTTTACTTATTTTTGTTGCCTAATTGCTGTGACTAAAACTTCCAATACTATGTCAAATAAAAGTGGTGAGACGGGGAAGGCAGTAGAGCACAGGAAAGACAAGTAATGACTCTATAGCATCTTACTACATTGATGGACAGTGACTGCAATTGTGGGGGGAGGTGATGAGGACTTGATACTATGGGTGAATGTTGTAACCACAATGTTACCCATGTAAAACCTTCATAACACTGTATATCAATGATACCTTAATAAAAAATAAATAAATCCAAATAAAGTGGTGAGAGGGCATCCTTGTCTTATTCCTGTCCTTAAAGGAAAAGCTTTCAGCATTTCACCATTTAGTATAATATTAGCTATAGGGTTGTCATATATAGCCTTTATTATGTTGAGGTATGTTTCCTCTATACCCACTTTGTTAAGAGATTTTACCATAAATGGAGTTTATTTATCAAATGACTTTCATCCTGCATCTACGGAGATGATCATTTGATTTTTGTCTTTCATTTTGTTAATATATTGTATCACATTGATTCATTTGTGGATGTTGAACTATCCATGCAACCCTGGAATAAATCCCACTTGATTGTGGTGTATTATTCTTTTTTTTTACTTTTTTTTTGTCCTTTATTTTATTTTATTTTATTTTGGTATCATTAATCTACAATTACATGAAAAACATTATGTTTACTAGGCTCCCCCTTCACCAAGTCCCCCCCACATACCCCTTCACAGTCACTGTCCATCAGCATAGTAAGATGCTGTAAAATCACTACTTGTCTTCTCTGTGTTGCACAGCCCTCCCCATGCTCCCCCACCCACACTATACATGCTAATTGTAATGCCCCCTTTCTTTTTCCCTACCCTTATCCCTCCCTTCCCAACCATCCTCCCCAGTCCCTTTCCCTTTGGTAACTGTTAGTCCATTCTTGGGTTCTGTGCTTCTGCTGCTGTTTTGTTCCTTCAGTTTTCCTTTGTTCTTATACTCCACATATGAGTGAAATCATTTGGTACTTGTCTTTCTCCACCTGGCTTATTTCAGTGAGCATAATACCCTCTAGCTCCATCCATGTTGTTGCAAATGGTAGGATCTGTTTTTTCTTATGGCTGAGTAATATTCCATTGTGTATATGTACCACATCTTCTTTATCCATTCATCTACTGATGGATATTTAGGTTGCTTCCATATCTTGGCTATTGTAAATAGTGCAGCGATAAACATAGGGGTGCATCTGTCTTTTTCAAACTGGTGTGCTGCATTCTTAGGGTAAATTCCTAGAAGTGGAATTCCTGGGTCAAATGGTATTTCTATTTTGAGCATTCTGAGGAACCTCCATACTGCTTTCCACAATGGTTGAACTAATTTACATTCCCACCAGCAGTGTAGGAGGGTTCCCCTTTCTCCACAACCTCGCCAACGTTTGTTGTTGTTTGTCTTTTCGATGATGGCGATCCTTACTGGTGTGAGGTGATATCTCATTGTGGTTTTAATTTGCATTTCTTTGATGACAAGCAATGTGGAGCATCTTTTCATGTGTCTGTTGGCCATCTGAATTTCTTCTTTAGAGAACTGTCTATTCAGCTCCTCTGCCCATTTTTTAATTGGATTATTTGCTTTTTGTTTGTTGAGGTGTGTGAGCTCTTTATGTATTTTGGATGTCAATCCTTTATCAGATCTGTCATTTATGAATATATTCTCCCATACTGTAGGGTACCTTTTTGTTCTATTGATGGTGTCCTTTGCTGTACAGAAGCTTTTTAGCTTGATATAGTCCCACTTGTTCATTTTTGCTTTTGTTTCCCTTGCCCGGGGAGATATGTTCATGAAGAAGTCACTCATGTTTATGTCCATGAGATTTTTGCCTATGTTTTTTTCTAAGAGTTTTATGGTTTCATGACTTACATTCAGGTCTTTGATCCATTTTGAGTTTACTTTTGTGTATGGGGTAATACAGCAATCCAGTTTCATTCTCTTAGATGTAGCTGCCCAGTTTTGCCAGCACCATCTGTTGAAGAGACTGTCCTTTCCCCATTGTATGTCCATGGCTCCTTTATCTTATATTAATTGGCCATATATGTTTGAGTTAATGTCTGGCGTCTCTATTCTATTCCACTGGTCTGTAGTTCTGTTCTTGTGCCAGTACCAAATTGTCTTGATTACTGTGGCTTTGTAGTAGAGCTTGAAGTTGTGGAGCAAGATCCCCCAACTTTATTCTTCTTTCTCAGGATTGCTTTGGCTATTCGGGGTCTTTGGCATTTCCATATGAATTTTTGAATTATTTGTTCCAGTTCATTGAAGAATGTTGCTGGTAGTTTCATAGGGATTGTATCAAATCTGTATATTGCTTTGGGCAGGATGGCCATTTTGACGATATTAATTCTTCCTAGCCAGGAGCATGGGATGAGTTTCCATTTGTTAATGTCCTCTTTAATTTCTCTTAAGAGTGTCTTGTAGTTTTCAGGGTATAGGTCTTTCACTTCCTTGGTTAAGTTTATTCCTAGGTATTTTATTCTTTTTGATGCTATTGTGAATGGAATTGTTTTCCTGATTTCTCTTTTTATTAGTTCATTGTTAGTGTATAGGAAAGCCACAGATTTCTGTGTGTTAATTTTGTATCCTGCAACTTGGCTGAATTCCGATATTAGTTCTAGTAGTTTTGGAGTGGAGTCTTTAGGGTTTTTTATGTACAATATCATGTCATCTGCAAATAGTGACCGTTTGACTTCTTCTTTACCAATCTGGATTCCTTGTATTTCTTTGTTTTGTCTAATTGCCATGGCTAGGATCTCCAGTACTATGTTGAATAACAGTGGGGAGAGTGGGCATCCCTGTCTTGTTCCCGATCTCACAGGAAAAGCTTTCAGCTTCTCGCTGTTCAGTATGATGTTAGCTGGGGGTTTATCATAGATGGCCTTTATTATGTTGAGGTGCCTGCCCTCTATGCCCATTTTGTTGAGAGTTTTTATCATGAACGAATGTTGAATTTTGTCAAATGCTTTTTCAGCATCTATGGAGATGATCATGTGGTTGTTGTCCTTTTTGTTGCTGTGGTGGGTGATGTTGATGTATTTTTGAATGTTGTGCCATCCTTGTATCCCTGGGATGAATCCCACTTGGTCATAGTGTATGATCCTTTTGATGTATTTTTGAATTCAGTTTGCTAATATTTTGTTGAGTATTTTTGCATCTAAGTTCATCAGGGATATTGGTCTGTAGTTTTCTTTTTTGGTGGGGTCTTTGCCTGGTTTTGGTATTAGGGTGATGTTGGCTTCATAGAATGAGTTTGGGAGATTCCCTCCTCTTTCATTTTTTGGAAAGCTTTAAGGAGAATGAGTATTATGTCTTCTCTGTGTCGCTGATAAAATTCTGAGGTAAATCCATCTGGCCCAGGGGTTTTGTTCTTGGGTAGTTTTTTGATTACTGATTCAATTTTGTTGCTGGTAATTGGTCTGTTTAGATTTTCTGTTTCTCTCTGGGTCAGTCTTGGAAGGTTGTATTTTCCTAGGAAGTTGTCCATTTCTCCTAGGTTTTCCACCTTATTAGCGTATAGGTTTTCATAGTATTCTCTAATAACTCTTTGTATTTCTGTGGGGTCTGTCATGATTTTTCCTTCCTCATTTCTGATTCTGTATATGTGTTTAAATTCTCTTTTTCTCTTAATAAGTCTGGCTAGAGGCTTATCTATTTTGTTTATTTTCTCGAAGAACCAGCTCTTGGTTTTATTGATTTTTTCTATTGTTTTATCCTTCTAAATTTTATTTATTATTTCTCCTCTGATCTTTATTATGTCCCTCCGTTTGCTGACCTTAGGCCTCATTTGTTCTTCTTTTTCCAGTTTCGATAATTGTGACATTAGACTATTCATTTGGGATTGTTCTTCCTTCTTTAAATATGCCTGGATTGCTATATACTTTCCTCTTAAGACTGCTTTTGCTGCGTCCCACAGAAGTTGGGGCTTTGTGTTGGTGGTGTTGTCATTTATTTCCATATATTGCTGGATCTCCATTTTAATTTGGTCGTTGATCCATTGATTATTTAGGAGCATGTTGTTAAGCCTCCATGTGTTTGTGAGCCTTTTTGCTTTCTTGGTACAATTTATTTCTAGTTTTATACCTTTGTGGTCTGAAAAGTTGGTTGGTAGGATTTCAATCTTCTGGAATTTACTGAGGCTCTTTTTGTGGCCTAGTATGTGGTCTATTCTGGAGAATGTTCCATGCGCACTTGAGAAGAATGTGTATCCTGTTGCTTTTGGGTGTAGAGTTCTATAGATGTCTGTCAGGTCCATCTGTTCTAGAGTGTTGTTCAGTGCCTCCGTGTCCTTACTTATTTTCTGTCTGGTGGATCTGTCCTTTGGAGTGAGTGGTGTGTTAAAGTCTCCCAAAATGAATGCATTGCATTCTATTTCCTCCTTTAATTCTGCTAGTATTTGTTTCACATGTATTGGTGCTCCTGTTTTGGGTGTATGTATATTTATAATGGTTATATCCTCTTGTTGGACTGAGCCCTTTATCATTATGTAATGTCCTTCTTTATCTCTTGTTACTTTCTTTATTTCGAAGTTTATTTTGTCTGATACTAGTATTGCAACTCCTGCTTTTTTCTCCATGTTGTTTGCATGAAATATCTTTTTCCATCCCTTGATTTTTAATCTGTGCATGTCTTTGGGTTTGAGGTGAGTCTCTTGTAAGCAGCATATAGATGGGTCTTGCTTTTTTATCCATTCTATTACTCTGTGTCTTTTGATTGGTGCATTCAGTCCATTTACATTTAGGGTGATTATTGAAAGATATGTACTTATTGCCATTGCAGGCTTTAAATTCGTGGTAACCAAAGGTTCAAGGTTAGCTTCTTTCCTACCTTACTGTCTAACTTAACTTGCTTATTGAGCTATTATAAACACAGTCTGATGATTATTTCTCTCCCTTCTTATTCCTTCTCCTCCATTCTTCATATGTTGGGTCTTTGGTTCTGTGCTCTTTTTAGGAGTGCTCCCATCTAGAGCAGTTCCTCTAAGATACCCTGTAGAAGTGGTTTGTGGGAGGCAAATTCCCTCAACTTTTGCTTGTCTTGAAATTTTTCTATCCCTTCTTCATATTTAAATGATAATCGTGCTGGGTACAGTATCCTTGGCTCAAGGCTCGTCTGTTTCATTGCATTGAATATGTCATGCCATTCTCTTCTGGCCTGTATTGTTTCTGTTGAGAAGTCTGATGATAGCCTGATGGGTTTTCCTTTGTAGGTGACCTTTTTTCTCTCTCTGGCTTTCTTTAATACTCTGTCCTTGTCCTTGATCTTTGCCATTTTAATTATTATATGTCTTGGTGTTGTCCTCTTTGGGTTTCTTCTGTTGGGAGTTCTGTGTGCTTCTGTAGTCTGAGTAACTATTTCCTCCCCCAGTTTGGGGAAGTTCTCAGCAATTATTTCTTCAAAGACACTTTCTATCCCTTTTCCTCTCTCTTCTTCTTCTGGTACCCCTATAATGCGGATATTGTTCCTTTTGGATTGGTCACACAGTTCTCTTAATATTGTGTCATTCCTGGAGGTCCTTTTATCTCACTCTGCGTCAACTTCTATGCATTCCTGTTCTCTGGTTTCTATTCCATCAATGGCCTCTTGCATCTTATCCATTCTGCTTATAAATCCTTCCAGAGATTGTTTCACTTCTGTAATCTCCCTCCGGCCATCATCCCTTAGCTCTTGTATATTTCTCTGCAGCTCTGTCAGCATGTTTATGATTTTTATTTTGAATTCTTTTTCAGGGAGACTGGTTAGGTCTGTCTCTGCAGATCCTTTCTCAGGTGTTGTTTGAACTATCTTAGACTGGACTAAATTTTTTTGCCTTTTCATGGTGATAGCAGTGGCTGTAGGCAGGTTGCGGGTGTGTCAGCTAGGAGAAGAAAGTCCTTTCCTGCTTACTGGATGCCTTGCCCTTCTCCGCTGCCTGTGTCAGTTACCCGCACTCCTGGAGCAGCCACCGGGTTAATCCCCTAAGCTGCTGTGGGCGGGGTCTCTGACAGAGCAGCTCAGAGCCCTGTGGGGAGTATCAGGCACACCAGGTGTGCTCCTCCGCAACAGTGGCACCCCTGCCGGGAAGCTGTTTGTCAGCAGTGGCCTTTGGGTCTGGCCTGGGTGGCTGTGCGTCTGGCTGGGATTCTGGTTAGCTGCTGGGAGCGCAACTGCTCCCTCTGACACTGCTGCAGGTGCGCGCAGGCCTCTCCCGTGTGGACCTCTCCTGGGCTCCTCTGGCGCCACTGCCGCCAGCGTGCATGGGTTGCACCCGGGCTATTCGGTTGTTGCCGCAGCGGGCTCTCATGAGCCGCTCCCGGTCCCCTTCAGCACCACCG
Source organism: Manis pentadactyla (assembly GCF_030020395.1). Taxonomy (NCBI): domain Eukaryota; kingdom Metazoa; phylum Chordata; class Mammalia; order Pholidota; family Manidae; genus Manis; species Manis pentadactyla. The sequence goes on along the minus strand of NC_080034.1, from coordinate 34,070,964 downwards.
CCCCTGGCACACGCTGCTACTCTCCTACTACTGGGCCACTGTGTTGGGGTCTGCGCCAGTTGGAGGAATGACTGTCAGGCTGCTTAGTGCCATGAGGGGCTTCAGAACTGCGCTACTGCCCCGGGGCTTAGGGCGCCTAAAGTTCCCTGGGATTCCCAGTTGCTGTCCAAGTGTGCCGGGAGGACTTCGTCCAGCTGTGGAGTCCCTGTCTCTTTAAGACTTGCAGAAAGCACTCGCTTTTCTTTTGTCTCAGGGGCACCAGTTGCAGGAACCTGCCCACAGGTTTTGCTTTTCTGTTTCTCTAATATCCAGCACCCTGTGCACCTTGTGTCTGCGCTCCGGGTGCAGATTTCTAGAGCTGGTTGTTTAGCAGTCCTGGGCTTTCACTCCCTCCCCATTCCAACTCCTTTCTTCCCGCCAGGTTCTTGGGGGGAGCATTCAGGTCCCACCTGGCCGTGGCTTGTATCTTACCCCCTTCATGTGATGTTGAGTTCTCGCAGATGTATATGTATCCTGGCTATTGTATTGCATCCACTGGTGTCTCTTTTAGGAATAGTTGTATTTATTGTATTTTCATAAATATATATGTTTTGGGGAGGAGATTTCCACTGAACTACTCACACTGCCATCTTCTCATGATTCCCCTGGTGTATGATTCTTTTAATTGTTGTTCAATTTGTTTTGCTAATATTTTGTTGAGGATTTTTACATCTATGTTTATTAAGGATATTAGCCTGTAATTTTCTTTTTTTGTGGTGTCCTTGTCTGTTTTTTGTTTCAGGGTATCAGTGCCTTGTGAAATGTGTTTGGAAACTTCAACTTTTTTGAAATAGTTTGAGAAGAATAGGTATTAAATCCTTAAATGTTTGACAGATTTGCCAGTGAAGCTATTGGGTCCTGGACTTTTCTTTATTGGGATGTTTTTGGGTCCTATGTCAGCCTCCTTTCTAGTAATTGGTCCATTCAGATTTTCTATTTCTTCATGATTTGGTGTGGTAAGCATATATGTTTCTAGGAATTTATCCATTTCTTCTAGGTTGTCCAGCTTTTTGGCATATAATTGTTCATAGTGGTCTCTTATGATCCTTTGTATTTCTGTGGCATCAGTTTTATCTTCTCTTTCATTTCTAATTTTATTTGAGTCCTCTTTCCTTTTTTATTTGTTAGTGTAGCTAAGGGTTTGATGATTTTCTTTATCTTTTCAAAGAGCCTGCTTTTACGTTCATTCATCTTTTCTATATCTTTTTAGTCCCTTTTCAATTTATTTCCATTCTGATCTTTCCTATTTCCACCCTTCTACTAATTTTCTGCTTTGCTTATTCTTCTTTTTCTGGTTTCTTTAGGTGTAAAGTTAGATTGTTTATTTGAGATTTTTATTGTTTCTTGAAGTAGTCCTGTACTGCTGTGAACTTCCCTCTTAGAATTGCTTTTGCTACATCCCACAGATTTTGATATGTCATGTTTCTGTTCCACTTTTCTTAATTCTTTTTTCACGTTGCTGCTTTGTCTGGGTGAGTTCCATTGTTTTGTCTTTCAGCTTGCTGACTCATTGTTGTACTTCATCCAGTCTGTTATTGAACCCTGTTAGTGTATTTTTCAGTTCAGTTATAACTTCAGTTTGGTACTTTCTTATATTTTCTATCTCTTTGTTGAAGTTCTCACAGTATTCATCCATTCTTCTCCTGAGTTCAGCAAGCGTTTTTCTGATCATTACTTGAACTGTTTATAAGGTTAATTGTTTATCTCCATTTCATTTGGTTTTGTCCTGAGACTTTCATTAGGAATATATTCCTTTTTCTCCTCATTTTGCCTAATTCTCTGTGCTCATTTCTGTGTATTAGATAAGTCACCTACCTCTCTTGGTCTTGAAGGAGTGGTCTAATGTGGGAGATATCCCATGGGACCCAGAAACACAATCTCCCCTGGTCACCAGAGCCAGATTCTCAAGGAGTGGCCCCTATGTGGGCTCTGTGTGCCCTTCTGTTGTAACAGAGCCATAGCTGTGGTATGTTGATGAGCAGGTACGGCCCCCGGTCCAGCTTCAGGGCATCTCTGAGACTACTGTGGTGTGTTGTTGGCTGGGATGGCCCGCAGACCTGCCACATGGCATTGGCGTGTCTGTGACTGTTGCGACATGGTGGGTGGAGCCCTCAGGGGGGCATACCCACTGACACTAGCAGATTAGAGGGGGAATTCCAAAATAACATTTACTGGTGCTGATATTAATAAGGTGGACTGAGATCACACAAATGGCTCCTGCCAGTATCTTAGTCCTGGGAATAGTCCTTGATTTTTCCTGCCTTTCTGATGGACACTTTAAGGTTAGTAAATGGTCTGTGTGTTTTTCAAATTGGTGTTTTTTGTGCTGGTTTCCAGGTCAAGCGAGTCTGTGCTTGAGCCCTTTAAAAGCAGGTTTTCCATTTCCTGTAGTTTTATTATTTTTCTGAACATAACCTTTGTTGACTTTCAAAGACTGGTGTTTTGGGGGCTCACCTCTCCTGTGCAGAATCAAAGGGTTGGGGTATAAGATGTGGAGCTTAAGTGTCTCTCTTCTCAGGGAAAAGTTCAGTACCTTTGATATCCCTCCCTAATTGTGACTTGCCAAGGGTATTTTTTCCCTTGTGAGTTCGTGTCTCTGCTTCTCTTTCCCTTCTCACATTATCCCTTTATCCTCTGTTGTGAAGACTGTTCATTCAATTTTCAGGTCCTTTAGAGGGAATTATTGCATATGTAGATGTAGATTTGTTTTATCCATGGGAGGACATGAGTTCAGGATCTTTCTACACTGCCATCTTGAACCCAACTTTCACTGATTTTTTATTACAGAAATGTAAAGGGGTCTATGCTTTTTTCTTTCATCAATTACTGGACAGTCTTCAAACAGCTACACGATTATCTTTGGACACAATGAGAAGAAGAATATTTGTTGCAAGGCAAGTTGAAAATATGCTAAGTATGTGTGATCATACTATGCTAATAGCACCACTTATTTTTATTAATTTTTTTAAAAATTAAAACATTTTAAAGCTAGCATTTATGAAAAGTCTACGAAAACGTGTAATACTGCAAGAATGAATAACCATGTTCCTGGCACCCAAGCCAAGACAGAGTACACTGACCACTACCAGTACCCTTAGTGGGCTCTCTCTGTTCACCCAAAGATAACCACTCTTCTGAACTTTTTATTTATCATTGTCTTAGTTTTTTTACAGTTTACCAGATGTTTTAGATCCTTAATCATTGTATCATTTAATTTTGCCTGTATTTGAACTGTGTTCAGTATTATGTTTCTGAGAGTCATCTATATTGATATAATTTATTGTCACTTCTGAATAGTTGGAGTATATACAATCTATTTATCTATTTTCTTGGGATGGTCACTTGGGTTGTTTCCACTGTGGGCTTCTTTTAGGATTCCCAGAACCAATTCCAATATGTGTGTGTGTGTGTGTGTGTTGGGGGAGGGGGTGTTCCCCCACATATGACATCAAGCAGGTCTTGAACATCAGCAAGGTATCTGAGAATTCAACTCAATTCTGACACTGTCTACCCAGAGATAGCATCAGATTCCACAGGTAAAGGTTCTTCCTTCCTTCCTCCCCACTCCCTCCCTCTCCTTCCTTCCTTCTCTTATCTATTGCATCTTAAATATTTCAGTTAGTACTTTTCTTCTTATCCTCCAGATACTGTATCATTTCTGCCTTTTTAGTTTAACAGTTTATCAGTTTTTGGAATCTAGCCTTCATTTATCTCTTTGAGTATTCTCCATATACTTATTCTAGAGTTTGTCATATTTCTATATGTTGAATTTTATATGGAGTGAGTTTCTTTTTCAATTATTGATTCCTTTAGTCCTCTTTCTTACTGTTAGACTTACTCATGAATTATTGGGGTTTAATTTATAAGCCCTCTTTGAATGTGAGGTTTGTGTGTGTGTGTGTGTGTGTGTGTGTGTGTGTCTTTCCCTCCCTCCCTAACTAGGAGTCAAACTTTTGCCTTCACATGGCGCTGGGCACCATGAGTACAGAGCCAGGTCTTATTTGTTCACAGTTACTGTTCCCTGAAGAGATACTGAGGATATGGGAAGCTCTGCCAAGGAGCACACAAATGGCCTGGCTTAATTGTTTACCAGGGATGCTATGGATTTGCTTCACCTCCCCAGGCCCACATCTTTTGCAAAAGCTGTAGTTGCAGACAGTAGGTCGATGGCCTTTATTTTGTTGTTGTCTTGCCTCTCACAATACAGATACAATATCTGGAGGATAACTAGGGGAACATCACCTTGGTTTGTGGCTGTTGGTAGCAAGCCTAGCAAGCCCCGCCTCACATGGAATATTTGCAGTGCCCTGGAGCCTCAGTAGCGAACCTCCCGCTGTCACTGCCTGGTTCCCAACCAGAGCTCTGGCCAGGCTGTGCATATATTTCTGATCCATTTCTGATTCATGGAGATGCTAAGCTTGTATTTGTACATTCTCATGTACTTTATCATCTGCCCATAACCGCTATGATGGCTTCCTCATCTACAAAACGGAAATAATAGTCACAGGATCTGCCTCAGAGAGTTAATGTAGTATGAAATGTGTTAATTCATGGGAAGTCCTTGGAAAAGCACCTAGCACACATTAAGCATTCAATAAACATTACTTATTTTCCTTTATCCTTCCTCTATCTTAAATAACTTCTCATTGTATTTTGCATCTGAAATTTTGGAAATTCCTTAAGCTAATCCTTTAGTTTGTTGAATAACTTACTGAATGATGAGTGTGTTGTTCACTGCCTCTGTTAGTTCAGCTGTTTTTCTATACTTTATGAAACTCTTGTTCTCAGATTGTGCCCTTTTAAATATAGTATACATTTGTTTTATTGTCACATCTTGAATTTCACAGTGAGACTATGAATTAGAATATTTTTTTCTTTATTTGCTTGCTTTTTGCTTTTAGTTTAAAGAATTCCTTGCAATAATACATTTATCTGAGTACTATTGGCCCTGCATGCCTAAGTTGGGTTTGTACTTTGAATTGCAGAGGCCTAATGGTTCTGACGATTTTTCTCCCATCTGCTTGTATATATAGATGCAGTGTAGTTTTTTAGTAATGACAGCATTTCTTGCTATGGAAAGTTTACCTTCATTATAATTTTGTCGGGAATGGGGACTGAAGTCAAGGCAGAGGGAGGTAATCAAACGAATTTGTAACTCTGACTACTTCATTACTTGCACTTGTGTATCTCTAAGTCTGTGCTTCTGTCAGAGCATGAGTGATATTGTTTAAAAAAACAATTTTTGAAAGGCTTTCACTAGAAACTTCCTGTTTAATCTTGCAAAAATGTATATATAAAAAAGCATATGAAGGTATATGCTTTTTGTTAGTGATCTTGTCCAGCATCTGTTACAGGCTTGGGAACAAGAAATACTTTTAGTAAACATTATTAAATGGTTGTTACTGAGAGAGAGCAACATTAAAATACTAGAAAATGTATAGGAGACTAATATTTTACTTCTGAGAATATCAAGTCATTGTGTTTTCTTAGTTGTCTGAGATTTATGGTTCTATTATAAATGGCCTTGTTTTTAGGATTGAAAATGATAGCTTAAGTAAGCTAGTTTTGAAATTTTAGGTTAAGGTTTGTAAGTTAAATGTCCATCTTATTACAGCCAGTATGGACAAAAGCAGTCAGAAGATGTTATTTCCTTTATAAAGGCTGAAGTACATCTTGCAATTCCTAATGTGGTGAGTGTAATTAAATATTCAAGTAAATACAATGATATTTTAGTAACGTATTTAAGAAATATAGCATTAGAACTGAACCGGTATTTAGAGTAGACTCTTGGTCCTATATGTTTTTTTATTTCACCTAGGAATTTAACAAAAAACAAAATGTTATATTTATATATATTTTTTAGAAGTTGCTCTGCATAATTCATGGTGCACTAAAGGTTAGTGTAAGGGCCGAGTTAAGCATCTGTTCAGCTATCAGTTAGCAAGCACCTTAAAAATCTTCTTGCTTTTTTTTCCTTCAGACGACCTCACAAGTCTACATCCCTATCCAAACACATAACTCTGAGGCAGCCCACTCAGAATGGCAGACTAGAAATACAGAAAGAGCCTGTGCCCTGAGCACTGTGGATACCTTGTGCCTTCTCATAGCATCTATCCCTGTGGGTGCCCCAGCTGCTGATTGACACCTGGAACTCCCAAGTCACACAGGATGACTGAGGTGCATTCTGTGACGGGCCAAGGAATGAGGCCAGGCAGGAGCAACCTATGACACCCCTAGTACTACACCTGCAGGGTCAGGCCTCCAGGTGGACACCTTCTTTGCTCCTACGGCACATGTCACAGAGCCAAGGTCAGAGTTTTGGCAGGGCAGCTTCTTTGGTCATTTTACCTCATGGGCATCCAACACATAGGCCACAGATTAGGGCTGTAGCCAGCCACCTTCACGGGGAAAGGGACAAGCACTATGTTTGACCTGTTTCCTTCAGGAATTAATAGAATGGGGAAACCTCAGGATTAAGAAAGCCTGCAGCCCACCCTCTTCCAACACCCCTCTCCTCAGAGCAGCCTTCCACTGGGCCCGCTGAGTTACCCTCTCAGGTGAGACTGGGGGTGGACGGTAGGTGCTGACAGTACCAGGAACAAGTTTTCTTCTTCCACAGGTAATAGTTCCTAGTTTGGACGACATTCAACAAGCCATTAACCGTATGGTTCAGTTAACCCTGGAGGTCAGCCGAGGAGTGGCTCACTGGGGGCAACAGCAGGTTCGTCATGTCAAGACTGTCCTTCCCAGTCACTCTCGTACCGCTGCTGATGCGACCCATCCAAGCACAGGGACACAGCTCAAGAGGGAAGAAAGTAAGGATGTCAAAACAAGTCTCAGATGAATGGAATCTTAGAATTACAGCTAGTAAATGGTCTTTATGATCCTTGCTGGGTATGACAGCATATAGATTTTTTTTAAAGTCAACTTTATAAGTTTATTTGTTAAATTTTGCATTAAAAATGATTTCCATCTTCCATCTTAAGCATGACATGCAGACATTTCTTTCCAGATTTTGGAAATTATAATCTTAGATTCAAATATCTACTATCATAATCTTAGATTCAAAATGAATAATTAAAATAAGCATTAGTACTTATTCTACTTTCAGCATGATATTTGGGTCTGATAAACTCAGTTTGCTAGAACATGATGCTTAGAAGATCTGGATCATGTTACATGAAGTATATATAAGTTATTCCTTAAGTATTTATTTATGAGTGTGAAATGACACTGGCCCAATATTCCATAAGGTACTTAAATCATAAGATACTTAACAAGTAAATGTAAAAAGTATTCACATGACGTTTTTGAAAAATTATTATTGAATGACAGAGTAGAAGATAGGAATAAATCCACATCATGAAGAAGACAATTTCTTTGATTCATTTACAAATTCAATACAATTCTAGTGAAATCACAACAGAATTTTTTCTATAATATGTCTTTTTAATTTTATAATTCTGTAAAACTACATGCAAGTGCAAAAGCCAAAATAGCTAAAAAAATTGGTTAAGAAAAATAAGGTAGGGGGTCCTGTCCTGTCAAATTTCAAGGAGTATTATAAGGCCAGACTAAGACAATCTTTTAATGACCCCAGAATATCTGATTACTATCAGTAGAACAGGACAGAGGGCATATAAATACTCATATATATGAAAATTACATATATAACACAGGTGGACTTACAGACCAGTGAAGAAAGAATGTACTGTTTAATAAATGGTGCTAGCGACTTTTATCCTAGTGTAGGAAAAACTTAAATCTTTTTTTTTTTTTTTAGATAATTATTTTTTATTGAAGGGTAGTTGACGCACAGTATTACATTACATTAGTTTCAGGTGTACAACACAGTGATAAAACATTTATTTACATAATTCTAGGTTCCAGCTATCACCCTACCAAGTTGTTACAATATCTTGACTATATTCCTTATGCTATACATTACATCCCGGTTACTTATTTATTTTACCATTGGAAGTCTGTCCTTTTTTGTGTGTGTGTGAGGGCATCTCTCATATTTATTGATCAAATGGTTGTTAACAACAATAAAATTCTGTATAGGGGAGTCAATGCTCAATGCACAATCATTAATCCACCCTAAGCCTAATTTTCGTCAGTCTCCAATCTTCTGAGGCATAACAAACAAGTTCTTACATGGAGAATAAATTCTTACATAATGAATAAGTTACATAGTGAACAGTACAAGGGCAGTCATCACAGAAACTTTCGGTTTTGCTCATGCATTATGAACTATAAACAGTCAGTTCAAATATGAATACTCATTTGGTTTTTATACTTGATTTATATGTGGATACCACATTTCTCTCTTTATTATTATTATTTTTGATAAAATGCTGAAGTGGTAGGTAGATACAAGATAAAGGTAGAAAACATAGTTTAGTGTTGTAAGAGAGCACATGTAGATGATCAGGTGTGTGCCTGTAGACTATGTGTTAATCCAAGCTAGACAAGGGCAATAAAACATCCACATATGCAGAAGATTTCTCTCAGAACAGGGGGGGGTGAGGTTCTAAGCCTCACCTCTGTTGATCCCCAATTTCTCACCTGATGACCCCCCTGCGACTGTGCCTGTCTTAGGTTGTTCCTCCCTTGAGGAATCTTACCCGTCTCTGGCTAACCAGTCATCTTCCGGGGCCATACAGGGAAATGTAGAGTTGGTAAGTGAGAGAGAAGCCTTATTGTTTGAAAAGGTTAGCTTTTGACTTCTTTGCATATTTATGCCCGGTGGCTTCTATACCCAGCATTTGTCTTGAGGTATCTTTACCACTTGGAAGAATTATGATAATCGGTAAATTTGATATGAGGCACAAATTCTATTTAAGGGTTGTAATTAGGAAGGAAGAAGAAAAGCTATAGAAGTAGCAGGTGGAAGAAAACATGGGAAGATTGATTACTTCTTTGACATATCTTCCTGTAGAGTAACTTCAGCATGTATAGGTTTTAAGCTACTACTTAAATTGCGCACACACATTAACATAATAGGAGTATAGTTACATAACCACAGCATATCTGTAATTACCAGTCATCTCCAGTGAAACCAAGAAAACCAGTTAGGCACCTTAGGCATTTGTGAAAACTTATCTATGATATGGTGGATATTGTCCAACTGAACTTGAACAGTCTGAGAGAAATCAGACAAATTAAAACAACCCATTCCTGGGGACTGTTCACATCCCATATGTTCTTTTAACAGTAGATAGTCTGTAGTTGTAAGATTTTGGAGCGCTACAATTTGCACTTCTCCTAATTCTTGGTTGAGTTCCAACAGTATAGATCCAGTCAAATTTGTTGTTCTACTGTATGCACAGGCCAGCTTAGATATCTCCTTCATTCCCATGGCAAGTCCAGGAGCTGGTGGGATGAGTGCATCTACAGCTGTAGCAGTGCGTGGATCTTTGTTGGGGTTTTTTGATGATCATCTTCTGGCATGAGTCTTCCAGAGAGTACTGATGTTGGAAGTTCTTTTTCATATCGTATCTTAGTTCATTTTCGGGGTAGCCCAATTAGGCTTTGATCTTCTGTATAAACACAAACAGACCCTTTGCCTACACTTTTATATGCCCTTTATACCCTTGTGTAGAACTCATTGGAGGTTACCACACAGGAACTGCCCTTTTTTTTTTTTTTGTTTTGTTTTTGGTATCACTAATCTACACTTACATGACGAATATTATGTTCACTAGGCTCTCCCCTATAACAGGTCTCCCCTATAAACCCCTTTACAGTCACTGTCCATCAGCATAGCAAAATGTAGAATCACTACTTGCCTTCTCTGTGTTGTACAGCCCTCCCTTTTCTCCTACCCCCCCATGCATGTTAATCTTAATACCCCCCTACTTCTCCCCTCCCTTATCCCTCCCTACGCACCCATCCTCCCCAGTCCCTTTCCTTTTGGTACCTGTTAGTCCATTCTTCAGTTCTGTGATTCTGCTGCTGTTTTGTTCCTTCAGTTTTTGCTTTGTTCTTATGTTCCACAGATAAGTGAAATCATTTGGTATTTCTCTTTCTCCGCTTGGCTTGTTTCACTGAGCATAATACCCTCAAGCTCCATCCATGTTGCTGCAAATGGTTGGATTTGCCCTTTTCTTATGGCTGAGTAGTATTCCATTGTGTATATGTACCACATCTTTTTTATCCATTCATCTATCGATGGACATTTAGGTTGTTTCCAATTCTTGGCTATTGTAAATAGTGCTGCGATAAACATAGGGGTGCACTGATCTTTCTCATACTTGATTGCTGCATTCTTAGGGTAAATTCCTAGGAGTGCAATTCCTGGGTCAAATGGTAAGTCTGTTTTGAGCATTTTGATGTACCTCCATACTGCTTTCCACAATGGTTGAACTAACTTACATTCCCACCAGCAGTGTAGGAGGGTTCCCTTTTCTCCACAGCCTCGCCAACATTTGTTGTTGTCTGTCTTTTGGATGGCAGCCATCCTTACTGGTGTGAGGTGATACCTCATTGTAGTTTTAATTTGCATTTCTCTGATAATTAGCGATGTGGAGCATCTTTTCATGTGTCTGTTGGCCATCTGTATTTCTTTTTTGGAGAACTGTCTGTTCAGTTCCTCTGCCCATTTTTTAATTGGGTTATTTGTTTTTTGTTTGTTGAGGCATGTGAGCTCTTTATATATTCTGGACATCAAGCCTTTATCGGATGCGTCATTTTCAAATATATTCTCCCATACTGTAGGGATCCTTTTTGTTCTATTGATGGTGTCTTTTGCTGTACAGAAGCTTTTCAGCTTAATATAGTCCCACTTGTTCATTTTTGCTGTTGTTTTCCTTGCCCGGGGAGATATGTTCAAGAAGAGGTCACTCATGTTTATGTCTAAGAGGTTTTTGCCTATGTTTTCTTCCAAGAGTTTAATGGTTTCATGGCTTACATTCAGGTCTTTGATCCATTTTGAGTTTACTTTTGTATATGGGGTTAGACAATGGTCCAGTTTCATTCTCCTACATGTAGCTGTCCAGTTTTGCCAGCACCATCTGTTGAAGAGACTGTCATTTCACCATTGTATGTCCATGGCTCCTTTATCAAATATTAATTGACCATATATGTCTGGGTTAATGTCTGGATTCTCTAGTCTGTTCCATTGGTCTGTGGCTCTGCTCTTGTGCCAGTACCAAATTGTCTTGATTACTATGGCTTTATAGTAGAGCTTGAAGTTGGGGAGTGAGATCCCCCCTACTTTATTCTTCTTTCTCAGGATTGCTTTGGCTATTTGGGGTCTTTGGCGTTTCCATATGAATTTTTGAATTATTTGTTCCAGTTCATTGAAGAATGTTGCTGGTAGTTTCATAGGGATTGCATCAAATCTGTATATCGCTTTGGGCAGGATGGCCATTTTGACGATATTAATTCTTCCTAGCCACGAGCATGGGATGAGTTTCCATCTGTTAGTGTCCCCTTTAATTTCTCTTAAGAGTGACTTGTAGTTTTCAGAGCATAAGTCTTTCACTTACTTGGTTAGGTTTATTCCTAGGTATTTTATTTTTTTTTGATGCAATTGTGAATGGAGTTGTTTTCCTGATTTCTCTTTCTGTTGGTTCATTGTTAGTGTACAGGAAAGCCACAGATTTCTGTGTGTTGATTTTGTATCCTCCAACTTTTCTGTATTCCGATATCAGTTCTAGTAGTTTTGGGGTGGAGTCTTTAGGGTTTTTTATGTACAGTATCATGTCATCTGCAAATAGTGACAGTTTAACTTCTTCTTTACCAATCTGGATTCCTTGTATTTCTTTGTTTTCTCTCATTGCCATGGCTAGGACCTCCAGTACTATGTTAAATAACAGTGGAGAGAGTGGGCATCCCTGTCTAGTTCCCGATCTCAGAGGAAATGCTTTCAGCTTCTTGCTGTTCAATATAATGTTGGCTGTGGGTTTATCATAGATGGCCTTTATTATGTTGAGGTACTTGCCCTCTATTCCCATTTTGCTGAGAGTTTTTATCATGAATGGATGTTGAACTTTGTCAAATGCTTTTTCAGCATCTATGGAGATGATCATGTGGTTTTTGTCTTTCTTTTTGTTGATGTGGTGGATGATGTTGATTGACTTTCGAATGTTGTGCCATCCTTGCATCCCTGGGATGAATCCCACTTGGTCATGGTGTATGATCCTTTTGATGTACTTTTGAATTCGGTTTGCTAATATTTTGTTGAGTATTTTTGCATCTACGTTCATCAGGGATATTGGTCTGTAGTTTTCTTTTTTGGTGGGGTCTTTGCCTGGTTTTGGTATTAGGGTGATGTTAGCTTCATATAATGAGTTTGGGAGTATCCCCTCCTCCTCTATTTTTTGGAAAACTTTAAGGAGAATGGGTATTATGTCTTCCCTGTATGTCTGATAAAATTCCGAGGTAAATCCATCTGGCCCGGGGGTTTTGTTCTTTGTTAGTTTTTTGATTACCACTTCAGTTTCGTTGCTGGTAATTGGTCTGTTTAGATTTTCTGTTTCTTTCTGGGTCAATCTTAAAAGGTTGTATTTTTCTAGGAAGTTGTCCATTTCTCCTAGGTTTCCCAGCTTGTTAGCATATAGGTTTTCATAGTATTCTCTAATAATTCTTTGTATTTCTGTGGGGTCCGTCGTGATTTTTCCTTTCTCGTTTCTGGTACTGTTGATTTGTGTTGACTCTCTTTTCTTCTTAATAAGTCTGGCTAGAGGCTTATCTATTTTGTTCATTTTCTCGAAGAACCAGCTCTTGGTTTCATTGATTTTTGCTATTGTTTTATTCTTCTCAATTTTATTTATTTCTTCTCTGATCTTTATTATGTCCCTCCTTCTGCTGACCTTAGGCCTCATCTGTTCTTCTTTTTCCAATTTCGATAATTGTGACATTAGACCATTCATTTGGTATTGCTGTTCCTTTTAAAAATATGCTTGGATTGCTATATACTTTCCTCTTAAGACTGCTTTTACTGTGTCCCACAGAAGTTGGGGCTCAGTGTTCTTGTTGTCATTTGTTTCCATATATTGCTGGATCTCCATTTTGATTTGGTCATTGATCCATTGATTATTTAGGAGCGTGTTGTTAAGCCTCGATGTGTTTGTGAGCCTCTTTGCTTTCTTTGTACAGTTTATTTCTAGTTTTATGCCTTTGTGGTCTGAAAAGTTGGTTGGTAGGATTTCAATCTTTTGGAATTTTCTGAGGCTCTTTTTGTGGCCTCGTATGTGGTCTATTCTGGAGAATGTTCCATGTGCACTTGAGAAGAATGTATATCCTGTTGCTTTTGGATGTAGAGTTCTATAGATGTCTATTAGGTCCATCTGCTCTACTGTGTTGTTCAGTGCTTCCGTGTCCTTACTTACTTTCTGCCCAGTGGATCTATCCTTTGGGGTGAGTGGTGTGTTGAAGTCTCCTAGAATGAATGCATTGCAGTCTATTTCCCCCTTTAGTTCTGTTAGTATTTGTTTCACATATGCTGGTGCTCCTATGTTGGGAGCATATATATTTAGAATGGTTATATCCTCTTGTTTGACTGAGCCCTTTATCATTATGTAGTGTCCTTCTTTATCTCTTGTTACTTTCTTTGTTTTGAAGTCTATTTTGTCTGATATTAGTACTGCAACCCCTGCTGTCTTTGCTTGAAATATGTTTTTCCATCGCTTGACTTTTAATCTGTACATGTCTTTGGGTTTGAGGTGAGTTTCTTGTGAGCAGCATATAGATGGGTCTTGCTTTTTTATCCATTATGTTACTCTGTGTCTTTTGATTGGTGCATTCAACCCATTAACATTTAGGGTGACTATTGAAAGATATGTACTTATTGCCATTGCAGGCTTTAAACTCGTGGTTACCAAAGGTTCAAGGTTAGCCTCTTTAGTATCTTAGTGCCTAACTTAGCTCGCTTATTTAGCTGTTATATACACTGTCTGGAGATTCTTTTGTTCTCTCCCTTCTTGTTCTTCCTCCTCGATTCTTCATATGTTGGGTGTTTTGTGCTGTGCTCTTTCTAGGAGTGCTCCCATCTAGAGCAGTCCCTGTAAGATGTTCTGTAGAGGTGATTTGTGGAAAGCAAATTCCCTCAGCTTTTGTTTGTCTGGGAATTGTTTAATCCCACCATCATATTTGAATGATACTCGTGCTGCATACAGTATCCTTGGTTCAAGGCCCTTCTGTTTCATTGTATTAAATATATCATGCCATTCTCTTCTGACCTGTAGGGTTTCTGTTGAGAAATCTGATGTTAGCCTGATGGGTTTTCCTTTATAGGTGACCTTTTTCTCTCTAGCGGCATTTAAAACTCTTTCGTTGTCCTTGATCTTTGCTATTTTAATTATTATGTTTCTTGGTGTTGTCCGCCTTGGATCCTCTCTGTTGGGGGTTCTGTGTATTTCCGTGGTCTGTTCGATTATTTCCTCCCCCAGTTTTGGGAAGTTTTCAGCAATTATTTCTTCTAAGATACTTTCCATCTCTTTTCCTTTCTCTTCTTCTTCTGGGACCCCTATAATACGGATATTGTTCCTTTTGGATTAGTCACACAGTTCTCTTAATATTGTTTCATTCCTGGAGATCCTTTTGTCTCTCTCTGTGTCAGCTTCTATGCGTTCCTGTTCTCTGATTTCAATTCCATCAATGGCCTCTTGCATTCTATCCATTCTGCTTATAAACCCTTCCAGAGTTTGTTTCATTTCTGCAATCTCCTTTCTGGCATCTGTGATCTCCCTCCGGACTTCATCCCATTTCTCTTGCGTATTTCTCTGCATCTCTCTCAGCATGTTTATGATTCTTATTTTGAATTCTTTTTCAGGAAAACTGGTTAGGTCTGTCTCCTTCTCTGGTGTTGTCTCTGTGATCTTTGTCTGCCTGTAGCTTTGCCTTTTCATGGTGATAGGAATAGTTTGCAGAGCTGGGATGACTGACGGCTGGAAGAACTTCCTTTCTTGGTGGTTTGTGGCCCTCCTCTCCTGGGAGAACAGCAACCTCTAGTGGCTTGTGCTGCACAGCTGCGCGCAGACAGGGTTTCTGCTTCCTGCCCGGCTGCTATGGAGTTAATCTCCGCTGTTGCTGTGGGCGTGGCCTGGCTCAGGCAGCTACTCCAAAGTGGTGGAGTCCCGTTGGAGCGGGAGGGCTGGGAGGCTATTTATCTCCGTAAGGGGCCTCCCTGCTCCCTGCAGCCCAGGGGTTAGGGTGCCCCGAGATCCCCAGATTCCCTACCTCTGGATTAAGTGTCCCACCCTGCCCCTTTAAGACTTCCAAAAAGCACCCGCCAAAACAAAACAACGACCACCAAAAAAAAAAAAATTTTTTTAATTAAAAAAAAAACAAAATTTTTTTTAATTAAAAAAAAAAGGTGGCCTCTCGTTTTTCTTTATTCTCCGGTGGCAGCCTCAGGCCTCTGCTCACTGGTGTTGCTGCCCTGTTTCCCTAGTGTTGGGGTCCCTATCCCTTTAAGACTACCAAAAAGCGCTTGCCAAAACAAAACGGCAAAAAAAAGAAAAAAAAAATGGACGCTTGCTTTTCTGGTGTCCTCCTGCGCCAGGCCACCGGTGCCTGCTCACTCTTCTTGCTGCCCTGTTTCCCTAGCATTCAGGGCCCCCTGGGCACGTACTGTGTCTGCACTCTGGCCCGGATGGCTGGGGCTGGGTGTTCAGCAGTCCTGGGCTCCGTCTCCCTCCCGCTCTGCCTGCTCTTCTCCCGCCGGGAGCTGGGGGGAGGGGCGCTCGGCTCCCGCGGGGCCGGGGCTTGTATCTTACCCCCTTCGCTAGGCGCTGGGTTCTCTCAGGTGCGGATGTGGTCTGGATATTGTCCTGTGTCCTCTGGTCTTTATTCCAGGAAGGGTTGTCTTTGTTATATTTTCATAGATATATGTGGTTTTGGGAGGAGATTTCCGCTGCTCTACTCACGCCGCCATCTTCCGCCCCTCAAAAAACTTAAATCTTAAGTGAATCTTAAATTACATACCCACTACTCTGTAAACCCATAGACAAAAATATGTTTAAATTTACCTTCTTTATATTTAAAAACATTCTCTAAAGGATCCTTAAACTTAAATGATCATGCTGGAATCCTTAACAAAATGTTAGGAAACTGGACCCAGCAGCAGGTAAAAATGGAGTATATACTACAACTAAAAGTGATTTATCTCAGAAATACAAGGTTGGTTTAATATCCTAAAATGCACCCTGTTAATAGAGTAAAGGACAATAACCACATGGTCATTTCAATAGACACAGAAAAAGGATTTGATTAAATCCAGGACTTTTTTGTAATAAACTTAGTCAACAGTCTAGGAATATAATTGAAGTTCAACCTGATAAAGGACGTCTATAAAAAATCTACACCTACCATTATACTTAATAGTGAAAGACTGAATTGTTTCCGCTTAAGATCGGGAACAAATTAAGAATGCTTTCCATGGATGTTTTATTGCCCTTGTCTAGCTTGGATTAACACTTAGTCTACAGGCACACACCTGATGATCTACATTTGCTCTCTTACAACACTATGTTTTCTACCTTTATCTTGCGTCTAACTATCACTTCAGCATTTTATTTAAAAAAAAAAAATAATAATAATAATAAAGGGAGAAATGTGGTATCCACATATAAATCAAGTATAAAAATCAAACGAATATTCATATTTGAACTGATTGTTTATAGTTCATAATGCGTGATCAAAACCGAAAGTTTCTCTGATGACTGCCCTTGTACTGTTCACCATGTAAAAACTTATTCACTATGTAAGAATTTGTTCACCATGTAAGAACTTGTTCGTTATGCTTCAGAAGATTGGAGACTGACGAAAATTAGGCTTGGGGTGGATTAATGATTGTGCATTGAGCATTGAGTCCCCTATACAGAATTTTATTGTTGTTAACAACCATTTGATCAATAAATATGAGAGATGCCCTCTCAAAAAAAAAAAAATTAAGAATGCTGGCCCTCATCACATCTATTCAACATTGTACTTTACATTCTATCTAGTTGGTTTAAATAAGAAAATAAATTAAAGATAGACAGATTGGAAAGGAAGAAATAAAACTCTTTTTTGGCAGATGACATGGTCTAGTAAGTGAAAGCATCCGTAGGAATATACACAGACAAAACTATTAGAATTAACAAATGAGTTCAACAGGTTTTCAGGATACAAGATAAATATACAAAAATCATTCGTATTTCCAAATACTAGCAATGAACAATCTGAAAACGAAACTAAGAAAACAGTTTCATTCAACAGAGGAAGTATAAGGCCTGTATACTGGAAACTACAAAACATTGCTGAAAGATACATATGGAGAGATGTATGATGTTCATAGATTGGAAGACTCAGTACTGTTAAGATTGTCTCTCCAAACTGATTTATAGATTATTGAAATCTTTATCAAAATCCTAGAAAACTGTTTTGCAGAAATTGACATGTAGATTCTCAAATTTGAATAGGGAAATTCAAAGACTTATAATAGCCAAAACAATTTTGGAAAAGAATAATAAAGCTGGAAGACTTGTACTACTTGACATCAAAACCTGCTATAAGGCTACAGTAATCAAAACAGTGTAGTTGGCCTTAGGGTCAATGGCACAGATTAGAAAGTATAGAAATAAACTCTTAGAGTCCATTGACTTTCTGAAAAGATATCAAGTCAAATCAATGGAGTAATGGATAGTCCTTTCCACACATGGTACTTGAACTCTTACTTCACACCATACATAAAAATTAATTCAAAGTGAATTATAGAAGAATTAAAACTTAAAATTTTAGAAGACAACATAGGAGAAACTTTGTTATTTGAAGATAGATAAAAATTTATTTAATATGACAGCAAAAGCATGATCCATAACAAAAAAATCAATAAATGGGACTTCAACCAAAGTAAAACCTTTTGCTCTTCAAAAGACAGCATTAACAAAATTTTAAGAAACCCAGACTTGGAAAAAATATTTGCAAATCATACATTTGAAAAAGTACTCCTATTCAGAACATGTAGAGAACTCTTACAACTGAATAATGAGAAGACACCCACTTTCCTCAAAAAATGGGCAACAAATTAAACAGTTCAACAAAGAAGATATATGAATGACAACACATGAAAACATGCTTGGCATCATTAGTTGTTAGGGAAATGAAAATTAAAATCATGGTCACGCCTATTAGAATGGGTGAGATTAAAAAAAAATCAACACCACCAGTTATCGACAAAGAACTTGGAACTCTGGTACATCATTGGTGGGAATATAAAAAGGTACAGCCACTTTGGAACTAGTTTGGCACTTCCTTAAAAAGTTGAACATTATCATTTGGTTCAGCAAGTCCACCCATAGGAATTTATCCAAGAGAAATGAAATCATATGCCCATGTAAAGATGTGAATGTTTGCAGCTGCATTATTCTAACAGGCCCAAATTGCTAGCAACCCAGATGTCTAAAAACTGTCAGTGCATAAACAAATTGTGGTATATGTACGCAGTAGGATACTTCTATGCAATAAAAGGGACAGAACTACCAAGACATGGAACAACATTAGTCACCTAGTTACTTAATGAAGGCAATACCTTGTGCTTTTCTTTTGCTTTAATTTTGATTAAATTTAAGACAAAAGAGCAAAGGAGTGACCTGGCTTTGGAGATGATTGTGGTAAATTCAACAGGGACATGCCTTTTAGAGATAATACTAAGCTTTAGCTGATTGTTGCCAGGAAGGAACGTGGGCCCTGTACCACCAGGTTAAGCCACCTTAAAAGAGAAGGGGGAAATCTGGAATTTCATGTGAGATTATGTGAAATTTAATTGTTAACAACTGTTTTTTTTTTTTTAAAGTAAGGCACTGTTTGAGTCAAACAAAAGTATCATATCTGTATGGTATCTGTTTGATGGAGAATAACTGAGAATTTCAATCAAGGTAGTGACATGATCAGATGTTGGCAAGAGGTGTTTATAGTCATAGTTGACAGTGATTACATGATCTTTGCATACCAGATGCTGAGTTGAAGGTGAACATATGTTGTCTCATTTAATCTTCACAAGTATTTTCATGAAGATTAAATAACTGGCTTGAGGTTATTTGGGTTATAAATGTGGTGCCTCTTTTTTAACCACAATGCTGTTCTATAGAACAGCAATTTCAACTCTTCTGACCTTTCCTTGGAGGACTTCTTTTAGTTTTTGGGTTTAAATCAGTGTCTTTCAGTTCTCTCCTCTGAATAATACAGTTTTCCCCACATTAAAGAAACCCAGACCTCAAATCTGATGTAATAGTTTAATAAGAGTAAGTGAAGATAACAATAACTCTTAATTACTTTGGAGGAAGAGTCGTTAAGAAAAAACAGCTTGAAAGAATTCCATAAATATTAAAATTGATAATATTTAAAGTTGAATATAAAAGTTATATATAAAAATGTCTGTTTTCAGGATCTTTTGAAGAAACTGTTCCTGCAAGGATGCTGAAGAATTTTTATCCGGTAGTAGCAGAGCACAAGGATATTTCCAAGCTGGTCCTCCTCCTCTCCTCCTCTGTGAATTCCCTGAGAAAGATGGCTCATGAGGCTTTGCAGGACTTTCAAAAATACAAGACACTCTGGATGGAAGACCGAGATGTGAAAGTGAAGGTGTATTTCTGCTACTTGTGATATAGTTTGGGCTTGAATTGTAATATCTAATGGTACGGGAGGACCAGAGAAATACCAGTGATAATGACAGGAACTCATGAGCTGAGTCAAGAACCTACAAATGCCAAGCACCTAACATATTCTGTCTTATCGTGTGTAATTCTCACATTGACATTCTGAAGTAATTGGTAATAATGAGGGTCAGGCAGATTTCATTTTCTCAAACAACTGAGTACCATTTAGGTTCCAGAGATGTCCAGAGGCCAGGTATTCAAGGGCATGTCACACTTACATAGACTCAGCTGTATCTTGGAGTAGAGACAAGGAAACTTTAGAGCTCTGAGTCACCATTCATGATAGACCATGAAACCTCCTTTCATAGCCTCATCTTCCAGTACTACTAGTTCATCCTTTTCTTTACTGAGCCACTGGCCGGATAGCACACATAAGTGGAGAAGTATAAGCAAATGTAATCTTCTAATTTAACTATTATAAGTGTGAGACATACTGTCAAAAAGCTGAAGAAACCATTGTTTCCTTACTACAGGAATTTTTGGCTAACAACCCTTCTCTGACTGAAATCAGATCAGAAATTCTACACTTTGCTACTTTTGAGCAGGAGATTGATGAATTGAAGCCTATTATTGTTGTAGGAGCACTTGAATTGCATACAGGTATTTAAAAAATATTATGTAAAGTATTTTCACATGAAGTGTCACTTTACTTAGAACATAGTTATTAAGCTAACTTGGTATGATATAAATATTAAATATTCTGGGCCACCAATATCGTTCATATCTATGTTACCTATATATGTATATATACAATCTATGTTAAATAATGTTATTACATATTGTTTGTATATAATATTACACCAAAGTGGCCTAATATACTTAATATGCTGCAGTCAGACAACTAAAACAGGAGGTGAAACTCTCTTCAGGTTACTGTGAGGAGGAAGTTGTATACATGAGATAGGGGTCCAGCAATTTGAGGTTTCCTGAGAGGTTAATCCATTTGGGATTAGCGTATCCATGGATGAGTCTGAAGTAAAAAGCACAAGCTGCCTTTATTGATTGCTCTAGTAAGGGAGAGCTATGCTGGTCAGGCACAGTGTTCCAAGTAGAGCAGACTACCGGTCTCACAGAGAGAGTCTAGGCAGCAGGGAGTAAAAGGACTGTGGAAGTAGACAGGTTAACCTTATCTGTAGAAGGATGCTCACTCAGATGAGACTGTTCTTGATTGCCTGGCACTCAGAGGTGGACTTACTGAATATGTCCCTCCTGATTGGCTGGCATTCAGAAGGGAGGGGCTGACCCTGAAAGGCTTGCAAAAACATTAACTGAGGTAAGTTCTATGATTTGGGGTTTGAAACTGGTTGTGGTGGCTACTTATTGCCATGGTTGCGGAGGTACAATCAGTCTTGTCCTAAGTTTGTGAGAAAATTTTATTCTCAGATGTTTGAAAGGCCTATTATTTTACATCAACTCTCTACCTTAAATAAACTTTCAGATCTACCCTCAAGTAGTCAGTATAATTGTGGCCCTCAAACTTGACTATCGAGGTTACTTGACTTTGTTGACTTCCATCTCTTCTGCTGGTGGTAATGACAGTGCCCACCTCATGAGCTACTTTATGTAAGATGCTTAGCATAGTACCTGGCAAATAGTTGATGTTCAATAAATATTACATACATTATTATATCTACCAAGAAGGTATTTATTTTGGGGGGAGAATCACAAATACTTGAAGGGATTATTTAGCTAGAAATCAGAAACTATATATCAGGGTCAATAATTAATAAGAACTGTAGATTTTGGAAACCATACTTTGCCTATTATTATTACTATTGCTTAAATTTCCTATTCTTTCCTCATAATGGTTAGCACTATGATTCTAATACTAAAATCAACTTTAGCACATGTGAGAGTTGGGTGCGTGCTTAATTTTAGAGAGAAAAAACTAAAAAATGGAATAGGTGACAACAGTTATGAAGAAAAGGGAAGGTGGGCTGAATCTTTGGGGCCTGAGGAAAAGGAGAAAAGAAGCCCATGAAGTGTGGACCTCAATGAGATGGGATCTCAGCCTCAGGCTATATAGTGTTCTCAGCTCCTTAGTTCTCTCTGTTTAACTGTTGAGAGTTGGGAAGGGAGCAATCATGTTTCAAGCTTGACAGGACTGGGGAGTGTAGGGGTACTGAGAAAAGAGGAATGGATAAAGATTGATAAGGTAGAGTTGACTAGTTAGAACTGTTTTATTTTCAAGGACCAGAAACCTATTTGAGCTACATTAAAGGGGGAAAAGATATATCCCAGAATCTGTGATGCAGCTGGGCCTTAGGAATAGATCCAAACCAGGGACTGTATAGAAGCTGAGGAGATCTTTCTCTCTGCCTCTCATTTGTGCTTCCCTGTGTGCATGGCTTCTCTGCTCCCCAGGCCACATAGCTCCCTGTCAAGTCTCATTCCAACCTCTCAAGAAGGAATTCTGATTGGTCCATGAAAGGTTAGGATTGACTAGGATAATCAGCTAGGCCCACATACAGGGTCAGTTTTTATATATTCTCTAACCATGTGGATGAGTTAGGGAATGGAATAACAGGAAAACTGGATCCGATTTGGCAGATGAAAAATATATTGTTCTCCATGGTGTGGGTTACCTAGAAGAAAATGGGGGAATGAGTGAGAGCTGTTCTATGGGATGTTCAGAAATAGAGCAAGTGGTGCTAGAATGAATTTCTGAAATTCTTCTCCATAGACTTCAGCATCCTTCTCATGCGCAGCTTTAACATACTGTATGGGGATAGGAAGTAAGTCTTCAAAAATCTACTAACCTTACAGCACATTTAATTCCGACTAAGTACATTTCAAGCAATCAATAGCCACATGTGGTCAGTGACTATCAAATAGAATGGTATACTTATAGATGCTCAGATTACACATAAAATGAAGAGTTTCAGAATGTCAGTTATTTTCTATTTTGATCTTTTCTTGTCTTCACCAGAACCAATGAAGTTGGCCTTATCAATTGAGGCTAAGGCATGGAAGATGTTACTCTGTCGATATTTGAATGAAGAATACAAAAAGAAAATGTCAGACATGATAGCATTTATCAGTGAATATTTGAAAAAGTTATCTAGACCTATTCGTGATTTAGATGATGTCAGGTTTGCAATGGAAGCCTTGTCTTGTATCCGTGATAATGAAATCCAAATGGACATGACTTTGGGACCAGTTGAAGTAAGAAATGATTGCACTTTTCTTTCTTGAAGTGCTATTTTTTAAAAAAATAGAGACACACACACACAAAATAGATTCTGTTAACATATTTCTTTGTCTATTTTATGGCATAGTCTTCCTATTACTCCTTTTCAATGTTTATATCCTTGAGGGGATTTTGACAATAATCAACAGTGAACAGTATACAAAGGAATATTAATGTATTAGTGCTGTCTTGACAGTGTTCAGCTTTTTATGCTGCACATTGTACAGAAAAGAATGATTGTATTGTCTTATGTCAATCCCAACATGTTAAGCAATTCCCCAAATATCTTTGGCTTTCCTTAGAAACCAGTTACAGGTCTCAACTTGTGCCCAGTGGCATATCATGAGCAGCATGATGGGAGCTGTCCACTTGGGCTCAGTAGTAAACTGCTGGAGCTTAGATCAACAAGAGATGCTTTTAGGGAAGAATACTTACTGTATTTGTTTCCTATTGCTATGGTAACAAATTAACCATAGTCTTAATGGCTTAAAGCAACAGATAAAAGCTTTCATGGCCTCTAAGTTCTAGAGACCAGAAGTCTAAAAATGGATTTTATGTGGCTAAAATCAAGATGTCAGCAGGGCTGTGTTCCTTTTGGAGGCTCAGAGAAGAATCCACTCCTTTCCTTTTCCTGCTTCTAAGGCTTCCTGTATCCATCTCTTGGCTCATGGCCCCCCTCCAGCAATGACATCACTCCTACCCCTGCTTCTGTCATCACAACTTCTCTTGCTCTGATTGTCCTACCTCCCTCTTTCCCTTTTCTGGACCTTTGTGTTTACTTTGGCCCTACTCAGTTAATCCAGGATAATCTCCCCATCTCAAATTCTTTAATTTAATCACATCTGCAAAGTCCCCTGTTGTCATGTAATGTAACATATTCACAGGTTCTGGAGAAGAGGATGTGGACAACATTGGGGAGGCCATTATTTTGTCTACCACAAGTATTTTATGACATTTAGAATTTTTGGCTCATGGTGATAATGAAGAGCTGACTGTTTAATTCATTTCATTACTGTTTATAAATTCTCTACACAGTGCACTCCCTTATTTCCTGCAATACCCAGGGAATTGACACTCTCACTGCTTCTGTTTGGTACCTGGTGCTCAAAACTGATCATTGCTCTCCTGAACCCATTTAGAGTTTATAACTCTTTGGTAGCTAATGAACTTGATATCTTTACTACTTCTTTAAATCTTAGTATTTGGGAACTTGGGATGCTGACCACCCATGCCTGAAGATTTAACAAATTATCATATCATTTTTTTTCCTGACTGCAGAAGCTTGATTCTTCAGCGTAAGTTCTTTTAGTAAAGCCAATTGCCAATCCATCCCTTTGATCATTCAAGTTTCTTTTTTTCAGGGTATCTCCCACAACATCATTCCATTCCATTCCTTATACAGCCAACCCATATTTTAAGAGCATGAGAATGTATTTTGTGTGGTGTTGGCACAAGCTCAAGAAGGAAAGAGAGAGACAGAAAATGATTCTAGTGATATTTTATAGGATAATGATCTGCCTCTGTCTCCATGCGAATCACCTAGGTGCTTATTAAATGCATATTTTAGGGCTTAGGGGCCTGGGATCTAGAGACAGTATCTGGTATCATTGAGAATCCAGGGGTGCTTATTATACATGTTTAATTTTGGGGACCCACTCTTCTAGAACATACTCTCTTCTAAGACTTAGGAATGTGTTTCTAGGAGGCATCTAAATCATTTGGCAACTGCTTTCCTTGTGATGTTTCTGAACCCCACCCCACTCCACAGGAAGCCTACGCTATTCTAAACGGATTTGAAGTTGAAGTAACCAAAGAAGAATCAGAAGGAGTTGATACCTTGAGATATTCTTTCAACAAATTGCAGGGCAAAGCTGTAAGTACAAATTTCATCTTTATTTTTTATTATGTCACTATTTGCAGAAAAAAAAATTTCATACATTTTAAAACTTAATACCTGTTACCTGAATTGCTTTACTGATATATAATCTGCACACCACAAAATTTGCCATTTCAAAATATGCAGTTCAAGTATACAAAGTATACAAATCTTGATCTGGGTGATGGTTACATGAGTGCATATACATCAGAATTCATCAAGCTGTGCACCAAGATTTGTGCATTTTATTGTATGTACCTCAAAAAAAGATTTAAAAAACCAAAGTATACAATTCAGTGATTTTTAGTATATTTACAGAACTGCACAACCATCATCATCCAGTATTAGAACATTTTCATGACTGCAAAAGAAACCCCACACCCATTAGCCATCACTCCTCTTTCCCCCCGTCTGCCTAGCCCCTGGCAACCAGCATTCTACTTTGTCTCTATAAATTTGACTACTTTTGGTACTTCATATAAATAGAATCATACAGTATTTGTCTTTTTGTGACTGGCTTATATCAGTTAGCTTGTCCTCACGTTTCATTCATGTTTGTAGCATGGGTCAGAATTTCCTCCCTTTTCAAGGCTGAACAGCATTCTGCTTCACGTGTTGTTTATTCACCCACCCATGGATGGCCACTTGGACTGCTTCCGCATTTGGCTGTTGTGAATAATGCTCCTAATGAATGTGGTCTTTGGAACCCTGCTTTCAGTTCTTTTGGATGTATACATATACATATATACACACCCAGGAATAGAGATGCTGGATCTTATACTAATTCTATTTTTAATTTTTTGAGTACCGCCACACTGTTTTCCATAGTGGCTGCTCCATTTTGCATTCCCATCAAGGCAGCACAAAGTTTCAAAGTTCTCCACATCCTAGCTATCACTTGTTATTTTGTTTCCTTGATAGTAGCAACCTAGTCCTACTCACTACTTATCCTAATGAGTGAGGTGATGTCTCATTGTGGTTTTGATTTGCATTTCCTTAATGATATATGATACCTAGTGTGTTTTCATATGCTTTTTTTGTCATTTGTATTTCTTTTTTGAAGCAAAGTCTATTCAAGTCCTTTGCCTATTTTTCAGTTGACTTGTTTGGGGTTTTTTTGGTTGTTTAGGAGTTCTTTATATGTCCTTCATATTAACTCCTTATCAGATACATGATTTGCAAATATTTTCTCCTATTCCATAGGGTGCCTTTTCACTTTGTTGTTTGTGTCCTTATAACCCTGTTTATTTCTACTAAGTAGGTAGTTATGTCCCCTCTTTTATTCCTAATTTGAGTATTTGAGTCCTTTCTTCTTTCTTCTTGGTTACTCTAGGTAAAGGTTTGTCAGTTTTGTTGATTTTTTTCAAAGAAACTTTGGTTTGTTGATTTTCTCTATTGTTTTCCTATTCTCTGTATAATTTATTTGTGCTCTTATTTTTCATTTCTTTCCTTCTGGTTGCTCTGGGGTTAGTTTGTTCTTCTTTGCCTAGTTTGTTAAGGTGGACATTAGGTTACTGATTTCAGATCTCTGAAATCTACTGCATCTTTTAATGCAGGCATTTGTAGCTATAAATTCTCTCTAAGCATTTTTAAGGTTAAGTATTTATATACCACAGTTAGACATTGAACTCCAAGGAAGAGTACAGATTTTTATTGAATATTAATTAACATTTTCTTAAAATTTCTTGTTAGGGAAAGATTTGTCACTTTCGATTGACAGCAAGGTTGAAGCAAGGCACAGTAGCAAGGACATAGAGCTGAAACTGGGATCGTGACTTATGATTCAAGCTCTGCCATCAGCCAGTTGATTGTACAAGTTAATAACCTTTGTTTCTCAATTTCTTCATGTGGTCATTTGGAATATATTAGGAAAATTTTTATATGTGGTTGAGGTAATGTGAATAGATATTTTTAAGAATACTCATGTTTATTTAAATTCATATTTAATATTGACTAATTGCTCCTCTTTTTCTAAAGTATCATTGATAATACAATCTTGCATTGGTTTCAAATGTATAACCCTCTGGTTGAACAGTTACCCAAATTGTTAAATCTTCACCCCACTCTAGTGCAGTTACTGTTTATCAACATAGAAAGATGTTACAGAATCATTGACTATATTCTCCATGCTGTAATAACATCCCTGTGACCAACTTATATTGTGATGCAAATTATTGTGCCTCTTTATTACCCCCCTCCCCTAAATCTGTCCCACCCCCTCCTCCCTTGGTAACCACTAGCACTTCTCAGTGTCTCTGAGTCTACTGCTGTTTTGTTCCTTCTGTTTTGCTTTGTTTTTATATTCCACAAATAAGTGAAATCATATGGTATTTGTCTTTTTCCACCTGGCTTATTTCACTGAGCATAATACTTTCTAAATCCATTCATGTTGTTGCAAATTGGAGGGTTTGTTTTCTTTTTATGGCTGAGTAATATTCCATTGTGTATAGTACTACATCTTTATCCTTCATCTGTTAATGGACCCTTAAGGTTGCTCCCACAGCTTGGCTATTGCAAATAGTGTAGCAATAAACGTAGGGGTGCATATATCTTTTTGAATCAAGGATTTTTGTTGTTGTTGTTGTTGGGGTAAATTCCTAGAAGTGGAATTACTGTATCAAATGATATGTCTCATTTCAGTTTTTTGAGGAACCTCCATACTGCTTTCCACAGTGGTTACACCAATTTACACTACCACCAACAGTGTAGGAGGGTTCCCATTTCTCTACATCCTTGACAACAGTTGTTATTTCTTGTCTTTTGATAGTGGCCATCCTAATTGGTGTGAGGTAGTTGTGGTTTTAATTTGCATTCCCTGATGATTAGTGATGTGCAGCATCTTTTCAAGTGCCTGTTGGCCATCTGTGTTTTTTTCTCTGGAGAAATGTCTGTTCAGATCCTCTGCCCACTTTTTAATCGGGCTGTTTGTTTTTTTATTTCTCATTTAGTAAAGATATTTTAATGTAAGACTAGTTAATTTTCCTCCAGGTATTTTAAGTTACATTTTTTTTGTATCATTAATCTACAATTATATGAGGAACATTATGTTTACTAGACTTCCCCCATCACCAAGTCCCCCCCACAAACCCCATTACAGTCACTGTCCATCAGCATAGTAAGATGCTGTAGAATCACTACTTGTCTTCTCTGTGTTGCACAGCCCTCCCTGTGCCCCCCTCCATTATACATGCTAATCGTAAGGCCCCCTTTCTTCCCCCCACCCCCTTATCCCTCCCTTCCCACCCATCCTCCTTAGTCCCTTTCCCTTTGGTAACTGTTAGTCCATTCTTGGGTTCTGTGATTCTGCTGTTGTTTTGTTCCTTCAGTTTTTTCTTTGTTCTTATGGGCTATTTGTTTTTTGGGTGTTGAGGTGTATGAGTTTTTTATATATTTTGCATGTTAACCCCTTATCAGATGAGTTGTTTACAAGTTTATTCTTCCATACTGTGGTATGTCTTTTTCTTCTGTTGATGGTTTACTTTGCTATAAAGAAGCTTTTCCTACTTGCTCATTTTAGTTTCCCTTGCTCAAGGAGATGTGCCTAGGAAAAAAATTGCCCATACTTATGTTCAAGAGATTTTTACCTATGTTTTCTTCTAAGGGTTTTATGGTTACATGACCTACATCGAAAGGTCTTTGATCCATTTTGAGTTTACTTTTATGTTCGGAGTGAGGCAGTAATCCAGTTTCATTCTCTTGCATGTAGCTGTCCAGTTTTCCCAGTGCCAGTTATTGAAGAGGCTGTCTTTTCTTCATTGTATATTCATGCCTCCTTTATCATGTATTTACTAATTACTCCTTAAAAAAAAGTTGCTGATTTAGTTAGGAAAGTGAATTTTAGGAAGGAAATGGAGACCCCTCCACTGAGATTTAGTGAGGCTCAACTTTCTCTTATTGTTCAATAGAAAAGATTCACTCAGATTGTTCTTCTCTTTGTTAGTGTTAAACCCATTGACTTATCCTTTACTACAATCACTGTTGAGCTTCAAGTAGTGTAAGTTCCAACCTAGATAGGTGTGCTACTGTTGAGAACAGTTAAGAGCAGGGGCCCTAGAACCACACTGCCACATTTTGAATCTTGACTTTTTCTCTTACTGGAGCTGGGGCCTTAGGGAAATTAGTTTCTCTGTACCTCAGTTTTCTCACTGTAAAATGGGTATAATACTAGTATTTACCACAAGAGTTGCTGTGAGGATTAAATAACACATATAAAGAACCTGGCAAATAGCATGAATTAAGTGTTGGCTGTTATGATTGAAGGTTTAAGCAGAAGTTTCAAAGACCATTGTGGTGGGCATTTACTATTTTTTTTAATAATCAAAGGAATGTCACTTTCTTTTAGGTAACTGCTCCAATGATGGCAACCATGTGAACCTACTAGAGATTACTAATCCCAGACGTTGGCCTGGTCCAAGACAGTATGTGACCCCAGACTTGGCCTGTAGTAGTAACTGATGTTTCTCTGGCCACAGTGGCCTGAGCTAGATCAGCCAAAAAATTTGTTCCTAACTGCAGTTAGAGAAGATGGATTTGCCTCTTGGGTCATAAACTAAAATTAATTGTGTCTCTATTTGTGCATTTGAGTTATTTCTGTGCTTTAAAAATTTTTTTTCTTGTTTGTTTTATGAACAACACTGCAGAGATATCCTTGTTCATACAGGACATCTATGGGAGAACAAACCTGCTGGAAAAGAATTACAGTTTTCATTTAAATGTGTTAGTTTTAGTCTCATCTTGAGTATTCCTTTTTATTCTAGGTTTCTGTACAAGATGAACTAGTTCAAGTGCAGCCAAAATTTAAAAGTAATCTGCTTGAGTCTGTGGAAGTTTTTCGTGAGGATGTAATGAACTTTGCAGAAGCATATGAGTTGGTAATTTAAGTATTTACATGCTCTGTGTTAAAATGTCCTGTGCTGTGTTTACATGAGATGAAAGTAATGAAATCTAAGAAATACACTGTGATTTATACATTTTATATGAGTGGCTGTATTTGCATATTTGCAGTTATAAATAAAAGGGGGGATGGTAGCTAGTCCTTTAAGTGTGTTTTTATAGAGGAAGAAAGAAGATTTAACTGTTACAAAGAGTAATAACTTTTGAGGTTGTAGAAGGAGCAAAATGTTTTTGTCCTTCCTCAGAGCCAGATTCTCATAGCTGAAAAAGTAATGCAGTTGTTGGAAGGCTGTAAGAAGCTATAAACACCCTAATACCAGGGTATTATGCAACTGATTTTTTTTTTCACTCATTCTCAGAGAACCAAAAGGGTCTCATAAAATAAATAATAAATTTCATACTTAGTTCCACTGAATAGTCTCCCCAGACTATTCAGCCGGTTCCAGTGACCGCTAATGGCTGACCTCTTTGTAGTTAAACTCAGAAGTTGGACATAGTCCCCTAAAATATTCTACTTCCTTTTAGTGATCACAATGCATCTGGATTTACAGCCCTTGGTGCTACTCATATAACACTTTTTTATACATGTGGGAAACTTATTACCTCTTTTAGTTGGCTTAGGCAACTTTATTGGCACATCATTCTATTATATTAGGAATCTGGTCCATTTAGCATATTCATAATATCACAATTGTACAGACCATCTGGGGTCCTTTTTGCAACTATTTTCTGTCTGACAGACGCCAGACTGCCTTTTGCCTCTTCCAAGTATTCAACCTGTGTGTGTGTCTGTATCCATATTGAGCTGAACAGTTAGTGAAAGGAGGCTGTTCTCAGAGCTCTTTCAGTTATTTTACAACACAACCACAGCATCATCGTTTATAATCATAACAACAATGAAATAGAGCTCTAGTGATTAAAGCTTCATAGAGGAGGTAATTTTGTCATTTTTTTTTACTATGTCAAGGTATTTTAAAATGAATGTAAGCTGGAGTGATGCAAATGTTCTAAAATTGATTTAGTCATGGTTACACACCTCTGTGAATATACTAAAAACCACTGAATTATCCATTTTAAAAGGGAGAGTATCATGTGAAATACATCTTAATAAAGCTGTTACAAAAAATAAAAGCTTTATGTACAGGACAAAATTAGACCATTTGAATTAAAAATAATGTTCATTTATTTAAAAGAAAATAATAGATAAAGCCAATAAATTGATAAATACATATGATTAAGAATTAAAATGGAGATTATATTATTCATTACAGGAGGGACCTATGGTTCCAAATATACCACCCCAAGAAGCTAGCAATAGGCTACAGATATTTCAGGTAAAACTGCATTTTTTTGGTTATATTGACAATGTGCTGTTATTCTTTAAAATGATTTCAGGGAAAAAAGTTATGTGTTTTACCTTGCAATGGAAAAGTAAATGTTTAAAGTACATACAGATTTTAATTCTATTCTAATCTAAGTAATGTAATTAATTCCTTTTCTTATATCCCTTCATGCTCTTCTCTACAGAATATTACTCTGTGTTTTTAGAGAGCAGACTTAAGTGTATACCTTATTCTCATCTTAAGCATCTCATTTGTATATAAAATTATTTTAAAAATTCATAGAATAATAAAATATATTAAAATAAGAGTTTAAATACTAGCAAATGGTTTTCCTGACTTTCCTCTATAACTGTTATTTTTCTTTCTTCTGTATCCATGACTTTAAACTTCCCAGCTCCTTTGTCCTACCTCAGTGTCATACATTGCTCATTGAATCATCTTTTTCATCACTGAGATGGCTGAGCATATCTAGAGAAAAATCACACAGCCATTTGGGTTAATGTTTTGCAGATTCATGGATTCCTGTGTAAGCTAGACCCTCAGGAGCATCAGGCAATGCTGTTATTTGTTCCTGTTCTCTATCCTGTTTCCTACAGTGGCTATACTGTATGTTTATGCTCTCTTTATGACCCTATCCCTTCTGCATTCTTAGTTATTAAAAAAATACTTTTCAGACACCTACTATGTGTCTTGGTTGATAGAAAGTTGATTAAGAAAAGGTTCTTACCTATAAGCTGCTCAAATCCATTAGGGAAACAGAGAACTAGAATAGGTAATGACAAAACCATGCTGTGAGCACTATGATCTAGGTATGAGGGCTTGTGTTGTGGAAACAGATGTAAGGTGCTTCCAACCCAGATGGGTGCTGGCAGGTGAGGCAGAGAAGTCTTCCTGGAAGAGGAGGCATCTAAGCTAGGACTTGAAGGACTGATTAGGATTAGCCAGGGGAAGAAGGAGGGAAAACAAGCTGGGCCCAGCAATGAGGAGATAATCGGAGATTTCAGGAGCAGGAAGGTTTAGGGAGCTGAAGAAGTGTGATGTGGGGTGCAGTGGGCACAGAAGGATAGTGGTGAGGGATGGCGCCGGAGAGGGCAGAGAGCACTGACAGGAGGGCCTTGTGTACTGTGATCCAAGAGCTCATGGCCTTTCGGGAGGCATGGAGTGCTCCATCGCTCAAGAAGGGCGTGATAGGATGAAATCTGAATTTTCAAAACAGCTGTGGTTTATAAGAGATTTCTCTGGCATTGGTGTGGAGAATGGTACAGAGGGAGTATGGTTAGACTGATGGCAGTTTCAATAATACAAGCAAGAAATTGTAATGAGTGGGCCCCAACGAGTGTACTTGGAATGAAACTGGATGGTTCATAAGTTTATGAAAGAGACTGACTTGATAGGCTTGAAACCAGGGCTGAGGGGGAAAGGTCAAGGTTTTCAGCTTGGGCGAGTAGATGAGGGTAGAGCTCTTTGCTGAAGCACATATGTGGGCGGAGTAGTTTGGGGATTTGTTCAGATGACCTTGTCTCCAAATTTACAGACAAAATGTTGGTTCTGTGGCACAGATTTCAGAAAAATGAGACCCCTCGCAGACCCAGGGGCTTCTGTATCTCTCTCTTGTCCCTTCTTTGGTCAGCCCTTTTCTCTCCTGTACTCCTAACCTCTTCCTCTTTACTAAACCCTCCCAATCAGCATTTTAAAGGCTGCTTGTCTTTCCTTCTTAAAGTAACAACAATAAACATCTCTCTGTCCTGCACACCCCCTCTAGATCTCACTTTTCCCTTTTCCTCACCCAGCCCGATTTCTGCCTGCCTTTATACTCAGGCAGCTTCCATGGCCACCCCACCAAGGAGGTACAGAGCTGCTGTCCCCAAAACCAATGTTTTCTTCTTTACTAGGAACACCTAAGTTTCGCAGCAATGCAAGCCATGTGAAGACTTTCTGTAATTTACACTTAGTTTGGTGCACACTCAGTAGGTATTTCTGGTTCTCCCTTTACCTATCTGAGATTACTTCATATCCGCCTGATAATTGGGTTTTTCACTTTTCATCCCAAAACAAATAAATGGAGGAGTGGAATCAGTAATCTTGTTCTCGTTGCTTCATACATATGTTCCATAGGTGGTTCAGGCTGGTTCCATGCACCCTTTTGCCAAAAAAGGTTCAATCAAGTTGAATGGTTATTTCAAGTTGCAGGTTTTCCTGGGAGTGGTAGGGATATTTCAGGCTTTTTACATTATAACCAACTGGAATTTCTTATATTTTACTTAACTTTCAAGTATCTCCCTTGAGTGTTTCAAAGTAGAAGATCTTTACCCTGGTAAGAAAAATATTTCTCCAGGATCACTGGAGCAACCAGGAATTGCAGCTGGTCTGTAGTGAAGAAACTTGTGCAAAGCAGATGAAATCATCTGTCAAGAGCCCAGTGTGTGTGCCTGGTTCCAGGGAGGGTAGGTCTAGGCCAGTAACTCTTGTGGATTGCTACAAGGTAGGTCACATGTGCTGACAAGGATTTTCATGGGAAGCAGGAAACACAAGTCCTTCACTTAAACATTATGCCCTCAGACAAAAAGTCTAGTCCCTCGTTGTTGTCAGAGTTCTCACTCCAGAACTGTGATTGTTACTCTTGGACTAAAACCAGCTCCTTTGTGCTGGACCCTGGAGGAAGCTCTGATCCTTTGCTACCTGAAGTCCTCGGGTTTGGACCCAGGGTCCCAGGGAAAGGTCTCTGTCTCTGGAGGAGTCAGGCCTAAGGCCGATCTGCTCACCTGGTGGCTGCCAACTGAGCCAAGTGGAAGCCTTCAGCAGTAAAAGCAAGATAAATAATGAAAACAGATAGTAATGTTGGGTGGTGGTAAGGGCCAAGGGAAAAAATACAGCATGGCAAGGGCATAGAGCACTGGCCTGTACGTATGTGGAGTGGGGTGGAAATTTAAAACAGCGCCTTCAGAGAAGGTCTCCTTGAGAAGGTGACATTTGTTGAGCCAGGCAGTATCTGGAGGAGTGAATTTCCAGATGGGGGGTAGAGCAAGTGCAGAGGCCCTGGGTAAGAGCATTTATGGGAAATAGCAAGGAGGTCAGTATAGCTGGAGCAGCATGAGCAAGGAGGGAGTACTAGCAGTGAGGCCAGAGGGGTAGGGAGGGGACAGGCTGGTGAAGCCTTGCCAGCCCCGGGGAAGGCCCTGGCCTTGGTTCTGAGTGAGAAGGCTGACCTGATCTCACTGATGTTTGTGATGAATCACCAGGGCTGCTGTGTTGAGAACAGATTATTGGCAGTCAAGGATAGAAACAGGGAGACTCATTAGGAGGGTATTGCAGTAATCCAGGTGAGAGGTGATAGTACCTTGAACCCAGAGTGGCAGCATTGGATCTGATGAGGAGATGGAGCCCAGGTATATTTTGAAGACCCAGTCCTTGTTTTTCCCTCAGGGGTTACCAATTTCTTGGTCAGCACCCGGGACTTTGATGTGCCACTTTTTTTTTTTTTTACCAGGGGTGTGGCACTTCATTGAAAAGACAACACAGGGCCTGTCTCTTGTCTTCTTGTACCTTCTGTTTTGTCTATGCCTTCGGCTGAGCTGAGCCAGCCATTTGTCATGCATCTGGCTGGACATGTGACTTGGGGTCATATTTGCAGATCCAACTCATCTCAAAAGCACGTGCCCCCCTCCGCCCTCCAAAAAATCAGGCAGTTGCCAAGATCTAGATCTGGGGAAGAAGCAGGCGTCTCACCGTGGGCCTCAGGTCCCAGCAGTGTTCTCTGATGCAACTTGACTCAGATGTTGGGAGTTTTCAGCACTCAGCTAACCTGCTCAAAGCTGATGTCTTGTTCCACATCTGGCTGGTGCTGTGGAACTTTTTCATTTTAGTTGAGACCTGAATGGAAAAATGAGTGATTGGCATCCATCAGGAGCCTTCATCACATTAGCAAGATTTTAAATGTCATTATTTTAATATATGATAACTTTGAATTTTTTGTTACTCTTTTCCTAATGTTCACTTAGTGCCATGGACTCCATTCAGTAATGTATTGAGTAACCACTATACTAACCACCAAGGAATATAAAAAGTGCAAAATATGGCCTTTGCCCTCTAGGAACTGAGAGTCCTTTGGAGTTCCTTCAGGGTCTCCACACCTTCCTGATTTGGCTCCTGTAAAATGTGCTCATGTGTCTATCAGATCTGTATTACTATCTGAGCGTTGTGAATCTCATACCAGATATTTCCAGGGCTGGGAATTTAGGTTCTTCTTGATATTGTAAACCCTTCATGTAAAGCACACATATTGTGTCACAGATGGATTATTTCTGTTTGCTTTGCTTTTGAGTTTTAAACACTGTTAATACTTAGCATTCTAAGTGTGGGAGATTCAAATCCCAATTCAAAAACCATGTGCTTTATCTTTCCTGATTTAAATTGTTAGAATTATTTCAAATGGTTTTAAAATGGAATCCTTCATTTCATAGACTACTGCTTGAAGAGAAAACAGGGTTGAATGGATTATACAACACTTCACTCATTTGAACACTGTAGGAGAGATGACTGGTTTGAATTAATTTGTAAAAGCCTGGATTATAGATTTTTTTAAAATGCAGTTTTATCCCTTTCAGGTGTATTTATGGGAACTTGAAATATAGGTCATCTGGGGGCCACTTAATATATTAAACAAATAATTTTATATAAACTGGATGCTTTTAGAAGGCTTGAAAGTCAATTTTCTTAAGTGCTTAACTTTTCCTCTGATAGCTTGGTATCAGTATAAATTTGCTTCACAAATCCTTATTTCCTAGATGTTATTAAATAAACCTCAATGTAGCTTTTATTCTGATTATAGTAAATTCTCCCTTAATGGAGTCTGAATTAATTATATTTCACTACAACCTAAAAACCTTTTTATAGGCCAATTTTGATGATCTGTGGAGGAAATTTGTTACATACTCCTCTGGTGAACAACTTTTCGGATTGCCTGTGACTGACTATGAGATTTTACACAAAACCAGGTAAAGTTAGAAATTGTATGAGTATTACATGCAAATAATTAAATACTGACCATTAGAAGAATCATGTCATTATTAAATCTTTTATCATGCAGAGAAGCACTGCCTCAGAGAACTCCTAAATATTCTCCTTATTCTTGGCTGTTTCTGATCCACTGGACACATATACTTCACATACTAAATAAACGTTCTAGGGGAGTAGAAAATACAGTCCCAAAATTCTGGTGTTCAAGGCATATATTTAGTCTATACTCAATTTTTTTCTTTTCTCTATTTTTGAATAGTGTCAGTGATGGTTCACAAGCATGGAAATTTTGCATACCTTTTGTGTACTAGAGGAGTAGCCATCCTTGGCCCTTGAACCCTTCTACTGCCTTTATGCTAAGTGCTCCTCTCTATTGGATACGCAGAGAACTCACTGAGAATGGAAGACCAAGGAAGTTAGTTGATTCTAAACAGTAACATTTGATTGTAAACAATAATCTAGTTTTAGACAAGTGTATTTTAATAGAATTTTAAACATACTTCCCTCAAAGGCAAAATTGTACAGTGGTATTAGCTGATAAAGATCTTATCTTTAGAAAAGAACACAGTTGGCTCCTTTCAAAGTCACAGCATGAAAATATATTGGCAAAATAGACATGAAATTGTCTGAAGAAAAATTAATGCTTCAGTCATTTAGAGTAGATAGTTTGTATTCTTTTAACCAAGAAGTCATTCTCCAAGCTTAACCCAGAGACTAACTGTGTTAGAATTGCAGATGTCTGGTTCTTGCCCCTGATTTACTGAATCAGAATCTTGGGGTTGGATGTTAGAGAATCTCTATTTTTATTAATTCTCCAGTTAATTCTCTTGCACACTCAGTCTGAGACCCAGTGGCTTATCTAGGTATTCTAGGAAAAATAATCATCCTTATTTACCATTTGAGCCAATGGACCTTTAATTTTTTTATATTTTTAAGTAATTTATGAATAATTTATGAAAGTAAGAATAAAGGAATGGTGATAAGCAATTTTATTAGAAAGTGTAATAAAAATTTAAGCAGGAAAAAAAACTACTTTTACTTCACAATATCCTGGTTTGAAGATATGTAAGTATATTGCAATTCCCACTTGTCCAACACCAAATGCAGTGGTGTATTTCTTCCCTACACATATATATAACAGTATATAACATATAACAATATTTTGCACAGCAGTAATAGTAGTATAACTTCATTAGGGTTACCAGACCTGATTTCAATGTGTGTAAGTATGTGGGAGGGGTCTTTGCACACATACTTATACCAAGCAATTTTCGAACACCAGTAGGGTGTTGGAGAACTCAATTCTGATGCTACCTGCCTGGAGAGTACCAGATTCCCAGGTTAAGGGCTCCATCCAGAAGACTGCCCTCCAGCCCCCACTCCAGACACCAGTTGCAAGCCCTAGGCAGTTACCTGTGCGCCTCTGACCTGCTGGCTACGTATGGGAGGTTCCCACGATCTCCCCCTTAGGTTTGATTAATTTGCTAGAGTGGCCCTGAGAACTCAGGAAAACACTTAAGTTTACCAGTTTAATAAAGAATGCCATAAAGAATACAAGTTAACAGCCAGGTGATGAGAGACATAGGGCAAGGTCCCATCCCACAAATAAAGAAGCTTCTATGCTCATGGAGCTTGGGGCCTGGCTCTGTGGCCCATGGAGGGGTTCTGATTCTCAAGCATAGAAGCTCTCCCCAACAGAAGCAGGGTCCAACCGAGCACAGCAGGCAGAGAAGAGCAGAGCACAGAGAGATCAAAAAGCTCTTCTAATGGGTTTTGTGAGGGCTTCATTGCATAGTCATGGTTGACTAAATTATTAGCCATTGGCTGATTCAGCCTCCAGTTCCTGCCTGTGGGTGGGGGTGTCCAAAAGTCACATTAACATGACAAAACACCCATTTCACCTTTAAGACTGCAGTGTTTTCAAAAACTGTGGATGAAGACCAAATATACCTGGGAAATATATATTTGGTCACATGAATGATCAACTATGTATTTCTTATAACTCATTATATCGCATATATATATATGCACACACATGAAATGGAGACTGACTTTTGAATGCAGCCAGCTACCCATCAGCCATCATGTATGAGCCTGGACAATACCTATGTTGTAAACCCAGATTCCAGATTTCAGATCCATATCCAACAGCTTCTAGCTTACCATTACTTCTGATTTTTCTTGCATTTAACATTGTTAAAACTCAACACTGTTGATAACTCTGACTCATAATTTTGTTGAAGAAAGGAAACCATCTTCTCTGCACCATAAATACAAAAATCTTTACTTTTAGATTTTAATGATCAAGTCAATGACATTTTTTCATTTCTGCGTGTGTTGCCTTTGACATTTATCTTTTTATGGAATGTATCAAGTAAAACTTACCTAAACATCCATAATAATGAAAGAACAGTATCACCTTTTTCACAAAAGGGGATGGTCTAGGTTCTTGTTGCAAAATAATTGCATGATGAAGCCCTTGCCTCTATTGGAATACATTATTCATTCAAGAATTATTGAGTTTAATAAAATTTATATAGGTTATCATCATCTAAAGACTCGTAGTTTGAGATCTCAGCTATGCCATTAGTTTCGCTATCAAAATTAAAAGTCTAGAGTGCAGCTTTCTGTTTTCTGTTTAATATTTGAGAAGCACCTTTATCAGTTTTCTTCTTCTTGCTATTTTAGGTAGAAAATGAAAAATTCTGTATTAACTGCAGTAAATGAAAGTTAAATAAGCAAAAATCAAAAGGCTACAGAAATGGTGCCTCCAGAATTCATTTTTTATGCTTTCTTGAAAGATGATGTGATACTTTGGGCAACACAATAAGAAACTTGAAGGATGATGCAATAGTGATTAATTTTTTTCAGTATTGCCTCATCATTATAAGAGATTTCCTCATTTTCTCTTACTATTTTAGTCATTCTTAGCATAGTTGGGAGTAAACAGTGATTAATAATGAAATATTAGGATGGTGAATTAGCAAGTGAAACAATTGGAAAAACAAGATAACTAAGATTCCAGAATATGTCTTAGATTTATAAGAGGGTCCAGTGCTCTCAAATGATAATTGCAAGAAAGGATGAGTTTTACTCCATTAAAAACAAACAGATTTCATCTTGGATCTCTGGATTATCTACATAATAAATAATAAAAGTTGTGAATATCAATCTTATAAATACAATTATTCAAGAAATAAACTCAAACTAATATTGGTTTGCTAAGGGTTGAAGAACTGGGAGAATTCACAAACTTTATCGAATGGTCAGTTTTTGGGGTTTTACATGATAAAGAACTTTTCCTTTATTTGGAACTGGACTCTCTCCTCTTATTTTAGTTTTTAATAACTCTATTTGGGCTCATGAAGGAAACTTCTTGGTAGGAAGGTGATGTTTAAAGTCACACTTTAAGGCAGTTGTTCTCTTAAAAATGCAGCTTGCATTTGAAAGAATGCAATCAAATAAAGGCTACTTAGCTTTGACCTCATTTTGGTCACATTGTTTGCAATGATTGGTGTGATAATAATCATCACACCATCTGTTAACGTCTAGTACGATTTGGAATATTTTACAGATATAAACTTGACCTAATTTATGGAGCTTCAATAAAATATTTGTTTAGAAACTGAGGGTTGTATGCATGTATGCATGTTGGTGTCTGTAAGACTATATATAATGTATGAAATATTTGATTGGGTGAATTCTGCCTCTCCAGTAATGGAATTTATTTTTAAAATATACATTAAATAATGACTTAATTGTGTGGTTTCCCAGAAAGGAACTCAACTTGCTGCAGAAGCTGTATGGATTGTATGATACTGTAATGGGCAATATTAGTGGCTATTATGAAATACTCTGGGGAGATGTAGACATTGAAAAAATTAATGCAGAACTACAGGAATTTCAGAATAGGTGAGTTTCAACTGAACTAAGCTTACCTTTTTATAGTGCCTATATTCTTAGGGTCCTACAAGTATTTCACAAACAAACTTATCCTCTGATATATTGTTGTGTATAAATAATACTTTCTTCAAAAAAATGTGTAGGTGAAATAATTATTTTTCTTTTTTTCTGAAAGATGTCGTAAACTTCCAAAAGGACTTAAAGGTTGGCAAGCTTTTTTAGATCTGAAAAAAAGAATTGATGATTTCAGCGAGTCATGTCCTCTGCTAGAAATGATGACCAATAAAGCAATGAAACAGAGACACTGGGATCGAATCACCGAGTTAACTGGGACTCCGTTTGATGTGGAATCTGATTCTTTTTGTCTTCGAAATATTATGGAAGCACCACTCCTTACACATAAGAATGACATTGAGGTACATAAGATTATAAAGTCTTATCAACGACCCATTAAAGAATGTCTCCTTTTCTGTTCTGAACATCACACAGACATTTTATTCAAGGGAGTACGAACTGCCCTGTGTAATGTACCCTCAAAAATTGGAGTGATCCTGAACATCCCTTGGTTTTGCAAAAGGATGCTGTAATTCAAGTTGAAATATGTTAGTTTTGGAGCCCCTCCACCTATCCTTCCTCGTCCTTTAACTATACTTCCACTTTTAAAAAATATTTATTTATAATGATATATGTTTATTTCTATTTTGTGTCCTTGCTGAATTCCTCAGAACATTTTCCAGATTTCTAATTCTATACTTTTCCTTTAAATATTTAAAACTACTGTATTTTTTTTCCAAGATTTTCAGTTGGTTCTTTTGCCTTTTTTTTTAGTGCTTAGTGTTTATAGTGAGTCTTGATGGAATGGCCTCATGTAGGACATGAACCTTATTATTCAATTCTGCCCTAGCTCTTGGTTGTGTCTCTTACTTTTGTGGAAGTCCAAGCAGTCTACTGTATTCTTAGTTGCTCCTAGTAATCAGGATGTGCCAAGACCTGTCAGTGTCCCAAAGTGGAGGAGCTAGTTAGCACATAGATTCAGGCTGATTGGATACCAAATCCTCAGGCAGCAGCTTTTAAAGTATGCAAATATATGTCTTTTCAAGGGAACACTGTGAGATGGGCAATTCTGGCTCTTCCTTCTGCACTGAGCCCTGGGGTATTAGCCGGTTAAGAACTACTTCTTTCTTGCTCTCATCCCATTGAATCCATGGACACAAGCCCCCCTGGTCACCAGAGTCAGGCCATCGAGGGGTGTATCCTGGCAGCGATGCACGCTGGGCACCAGTTGTGAACATGCGCTCTTTCTTGTAGACACCGGTGTTCCGGAGCATGGCAGAGGAGAGTGCAAAGTCGCTATCCCCTGCCAAGGTCTCTGGAGAGGATTACAGTTGGCCCTTCAGTGTGTGTTTAATTAGAAGCCTGCCTCTCAGGTCTCTGCTTCCTCGTGTATGAAGATAAGCTGATATCCCTCTTTCACAGAAAGACTGGGCATTTCAGTCTGCTGCCTCTCTGCTGTGCCTTGAGGGTGTCCTGTTATTAACTCTTTCCCCATTTGCACAGTCCTATGGCACCCTCAAACATAAGGCCCTCTTGCCACCGGAGTCAGGTGATCAAGAGGGATCCCCTGGGTGGCAGCTGGAAAAAAAAAAAAGAAATTTGTCACCCAATGTGTGCACAAGTGCCCTTCTGGAAGATACTAGTGGCCTGGAGTGAGGCAGAGGGAGAGCACAACAATGGTGCCCACCAGCCTCTGTCTTTGTGGAGTGTTGCAGTTGCCCTGGTGTTAAATTAGATGCCTGCCCGACAGGCTGCAGCTTTACGATAAGCATATAGATTTCTTTCACAGAAAGACTGGGTGCTTCTCAGCCATCCACCTCTGTGCTGGACCTTGGGATGTAGCCAGATGAGTCCACACACACCCTTTCAAAACTAAATGTTTTGGGGCTCATCTTCTAGGTGCAAATTTTTATATATTTTATATATTCTCAAACCTGGTAAATCTCAAAACTATAGAGTTCTTCATTTGTCTCTTTTAATGCCTTATTTTTAAGTTTTTTATTATGGAAATTTTCAAACAAAGTAGAGATCCTCTTGCTTCAACTACTATCAACTCATGGCCAGTGCTGTTTCCTCTATACCTCCCATACTCCAACAGCCCCAGATTAAACATCGTTCAATATTTTTTTCCATATTTCTGTAAAATTAATTTCACTTGGACAGAGTTTTTGCTCTCACAGTTTTTTAATGCTGGCTATCCCTCTGAGTATTAGGTATTTTTCATAGGCTTTGAATTTCTATTTTTGAGGGAACTCATTTTGAATAGTAAGCTTTTAAAAAAAATGTGGCTTTTATAATTTGTTAGAATTGTTTCTCCTCCTCTGCATCTCAGCCTTCCTTGTCTGGTGGTCTCCTGGTTTCTCTCCCCGCCCACTCCCCATCTCCTCTTTCCCCCAAGTCCAGAGCCAGGTGTTAAAACAGCAGCTGATGTCCCCTTTCTGCCATGGTGTGGCAGAGCAAGGCACAGCTGACCTGTTTCAGGTCCTGGTTGTGGGGCTGGGTCCGTGTCACCCCATCCCCCCAGGTCCACAGCTTCACATAATCTGGCTTCCCAGGGGGCAGCTGGAGGTGGCCTCTTTCCCCAGTGGAGGGATCCAGATGCTAGCCCTGGGACTCCCCCACTTTCCGCCTTCCCTGTCTCACAGGACCCAGGCTCGCTGCCCCCACCCTCCCACTGACCACAGCCCTAAGCCTGGGCGTCAGCTCCACCCCCTG
This sequence comes from Manis pentadactyla, assembly GCF_030020395.1. Lineage (NCBI taxonomy): Eukaryota > Metazoa > Chordata > Mammalia > Pholidota > Manidae > Manis > Manis pentadactyla. The sequence goes on along the minus strand of NC_080034.1, from coordinate 34,028,289 downwards.
GTTTGCACATCGTTTCCACTTCTGGTTCATGGAGATGTTTATCTTGTTCTTAAGCCTGGCTGTGTTTGTTTTTGATTTTCTCTTTTTGTATTTTATCCATTATCTTGTTTTTGGAGGTGAGGAACTGCACCACCTGACCAGAAATCTCCCATATATATGGTTTTGTGTTTTCTGCCTCCCCCTTGCCTTTTTTTTCTTTTACTTATTATTTTTTTAATAATGGTATCATTGATATACATACAACCTTATGCTCAGGTTTCACACGAGCAACATTGTAGTTACTACATTCACCCATATTATCATTATCATGTCCCCCCAACACACCCCATTGCAGTTACTGTCCATCAGCGTGCATAGTAAGATGCTATAGAGTCAATACTTGTCTTCTCTGTCCCTTACCTCTTTTTAACATGTGTCCACAAAAAGTTTTATTTTCAAAGCATTTTTTTTGTCCTATTTATAAATGTCATTCAAATACTATTGCAGGAAACAGGAAAAAAAAAGCCTTTGGTGACCATCTCATTCTTATAAATAGGTTTTTACATTTCAGAATACAGCCATTCATAGGCTATGCTTTGTGAATTTCATTTTACAATTCCAAAGAATTATAGGATTCATTTATTAACTATTTGTACCCCAAAACAGATTCTCAGTGTCATCATCCCCAGTATATCCTGTTTGCTCTGCCCCACACGCCCTGCTTTTAGCCCAGCTGGATGCCTGCTGTTGCCGGATTCACTGCCTCTAAAGGAAACCCTTTCCCTCCTTGCAGAATGTCCTCCCCGCCGCACCCGTTAGACTCCCACTTACTCCCATTGTTCCCCCCTAAGTGAAGCCTTTCCTCCTGACTGCAAGCAGACTTCATTGCTCCCTCCTCAGGACTCACAACAGTTTATCCCACTCATACAACATTGAGCACATGCTAATTTGTACTATGATCATTGGAAATACCTTGTACCTTTAAATTCCTTTCCATCTCTGAGATTCTAAGTATGAAAATAAGTTGAGGCATCGTGAGGAAAATACCTTACTTTTATTTTCTCTCAAGGATTCTCAAAAAAAACAGGAAAACTCGTAAGAAAAAAATAGAATTGACTTTTAAGCAAATGAGATGTTGCATTAGGGCCAGAACAAGCAGGAATATAGCAGTATTTATACATTACTTTAAAAACTCCAAGTGACTCTCACATATATTCTCTTTTGCTTCTCACAGCAAACCACTGGGATAGAGCAAATACGATTATCTCCATTTTGTCCAAAAAACTCCAGTTAAAAATATAATGATTTTTATATTTACATTTTTTTTACCAGAAACACAGTGATCTCGAGCCTTGGTTTTCTTGGCCATAAAATGATTAAATGACTCAGTCAAGCTAAAAAATTCTATGATTTTACAGTGCACTTGGTAATTGAAAATGTCATGATGTAAGCTTTGATTTCCCTCTGAAGGATATTTGCATATCTGCCATTAAGGAGAAGGATATTGAAGCCAAGCTGACTCAGGTGATTGAGAACTGGACCAGCCAAAGCCTGAGTTTTGCAGCATTTAAAGGAAAGGGAGAGCTCCTGCTCAAAGGGACCGAATCAGGAGAAATTATCACTTTGTTGGAGGACAGTTTAATGGTCTTAGGATCCTTACTAAGCAACAGGTAATGTTCTAGGTTGGGGGTGATGGTTTTCATTTGGTATTTAAGATTCCATAATATGAAGTAAAAGCCCAGTTTTGCAGCTGTGGCATAATGCAAGATTCTGCCATAATGTGCTAACTCTTGTCTGTTCTTACATGAGTTACTATGTTCCCTAGTAATCGTGGCCTCCATCTTTCCTTTTATGGTATTCATCTCCCCTTCCTGTTTCTCCTGGTGGGCTCCATCATAATCATTGTCCCCCAAGTTGGCAGCTTATCTCCTGAGCATCTTGGCTCCGCAGTGAGATGAGCTCTTCATCTTATCTTCTCTTTCATTCCCCTGATTCGTCGTCCTTGTTCTCCTTGGCTAAACCTGCCCCAGTGTTCACCCAGTGGCCCAGGAAAAGTACGCTGGCAGCACATGAATGTACTGTTAGGGGCTTGGCACTTAGACACGTGCATTGTTTATGGTGAACAGTGGCGTCCTGTGCTGGGTCCACTCTGGCCTCAGTGAGGCAACTGCCTTGAAGGTGACTGTGATGTCACGTGCAGCTTTAGGAAATGGGACTCAGATTACATATCCTGCCAGGTCTTGGTCTGGACATTAGCATCGTCTAATCCTCCAGCTGACTATGCAGCAATTCCCAATTGTTCTTCATCTAACACACCTAAGAAATAGGTCACAACCCCATCATTGACAGAGGGCAATGTCTAGGGTGCATGTGGATTCTTATACATCTTCTCCAGGTTGGGATTGCTGGTTAATGAATGGTATCCTGCATGACCTCTGCCCCCTGTATTGTCTTTGGATAAGTACTAATCCTCTAAGCTGCTAGTTCCAGGAGTTCTGGGCTGAACTTGCCGGGGTTAAGATCCTAGGGTGCATCTGCTGCATTCAGGGAATCTGAATAATCCTGGCAGAGGTCATCAATGCAGTGGTTCCTAGTCTTCATAGGCTATTACTTCCCCATGGTTCATTGCAGATTTTCCATCCTGATGTCCTGAATGAACACCTCTTGAAGTAGGGCTGTAGATTCACCTGAACAGTGACCGTGGCCAAGGAATCCAAGATTTGAAGCCTTTCTTAATTTCATACTTAACTTGCTTATAACCAAATTAGTATAGTACTTATTTATAGTCCTAGTAAATGCAAAGTGGAGGCCTTACTAGAAAGAGTGTAAGGCTATCTAAGAAGTCTCCTCCTGGAGAACTTTGCAGCACCAACTGGATCCTGAAAGCCTCCTCCAGGACTAAGCACAGGTTGATCTTATAGCAGGCAGTGCCTGCTAGATGTGACTTAAGAAGGAAATTGTGTATCTACGTAGGTGACACTTGACTCCAGATATTGCCTAAATTGTGACACTCTCCTTGTGGATCCCTGATTCCATAGACCTTCGTATTTGTCGTGACAGGCTCCACAGCTCAGAGTTGCACAATGCAGGTACCTAGCCAAAGGGTAGAAACTGGTTATGCTAGGTCTTATTTCAGATCTCCCTTTTCATGTTGGAAAATTGTACACCATTGAAGATTTTCTCTGTGCAGGACCATTTTTGGCCCCAAATACCTAGGTGCTTTGGCACCCTGAAATGACCATCCATAACATCTTAGCCTGCATGTCTCTATTCTGAAGATGCTTTTGGCATTTTGATTGTCTTTAAGCTCTAAACCAAAGGCCAGATGGCCAGTATAAAGTGGGTGCTGGGAAAAATGCTTCTTACTGCCTGAACAACTCACCTACCTCCTCGGGGCAATTTTTTCACAACTCCCTTTATTCCTCCATGTATAACATAGGTTTCCAGAGAAGTTATGTGTTGCACTCAGGCATCGGACTATACTTAGAAGAAGCCCATTCTATATGTGAACACCTTCAAGTCATCCTGTCCTGAATCAAGAAAAGTTTTAACACCTTTCCCAACAATTGCCACTCACTAGGAAATGCCAGTACATCAAAATTACTTGCCATTTCGAAAAACTGAATTCAGCTTCTTAGTCCAGCTGTAGGTAATTAGGTCTTCACCCAGTATCTTCGCACCACTTCATGGCATCTGCTCTGTTTCTTGTCTTTCTTAGGTGTGTCTAGCTTTCTGGACACCTTGTATTCTCTTGAATACTTCCGCTAGCCCTGATGATGAGAAAACAGGAACTGTGCTCTTTTGGGGTTGCTATCCTGGCTCTCCAATATTGCAGAATCTAGGTGCAGTGCCTGGTGGCATTAGCAGTCGAAGGACAGAAAGAGTACATTGATTAGTGGACATCAGACTTCAATCATGACCCTGGCCTGGTGGAAATAGTTCCATTGACCAGTAAGAAACAGTGCCCTGTGTGTTATTCCTGCAGCAGTCTCCATATAGATTTGGTGCACAGAAGTCTTAGAAAACCATTTTACTCCTAGGAACATCTGGCATAGTTCCTTTGCTGGACCTCTGTGGCATGTAAGTTGACTTATTTTCCTAGTTTATGACTGGTATATGGAAACAATAAGTGAAATCACTATAATTATATGAGTGTTACTCATAAAAAAGCAAAGTCTCACTAGCTGTATGAAATTTATTAGGAATGCCCTCTAGGAAAAAATGTTCATTTCCAAAGAAAAGTTTCTCCTGTAATTTACTTTGGCCATACCATTTTCTGAATCTTCCTTAAATGTCATGTTTTTCCATTTTTGCTTTTTAGATATAATGCGCCATTTAAGAAAAACATCCAGAATTGGGTGTATAAATTGTCCACTTCCTCAGATATAATTGAAGAGTGGCTAGTAGTCCAGAACCTTTGGGTTTATCTTGAAGCTGTCTTTGTAGGTGGAGATATTGCCAAACAGCTACCTCAGGTAAATGCAGTTTTTATAACTACTGATAGAATAATTTGTTGTGTCTTGTCTATATGTCTCTGTGGATCTTCATAAAGATGTATGTTCATGTGTTGGTTATTTACACCAGAGGTTGGCAAACTGTGGCCCACTCGCCTCTTTTTGTAAACAAAGTTTTATTGAAACACAGCCATGTCATTCATCAGTGTTCTGTCTATGGCTGCTTTAGCGCTGCAATAGCAGAGTTGCGTAGTTGTAACAGAGACCATATGGCCTTCCAAAGCTGAAAATATTAACTATCTGGCCCTTTACAAAGTAAGTTAACAAGAAGTGCTGACTTTGGTTTACATTATCAGAAAGAAGAAACTCATGTTTTCAAATCTCAAGGTTGGCTGAAGATGTGAGGTACATTCAAATATGGTACTATTAAATTATAGTAATTCATCTTTTCCAAACATTAACCTTATACTGTTTCTCTGAGAGTAGAATCAATATTAATCTGTATTCTGTAAACAAATTAACTATTAGTAAGTTCGCTAATAGTAGATCAGCAACATTCTGTGGGGCAAGGAAATTTAGCCTTAAGAAGCCTGTAACAAAATCTTTAAAACAGCTTTACTGGGGATTTTTAAATAAGTGCCAGTAACTTAATAAGAGCTTTATTCTATGAAGGTAACTTTCTTCTTATAAAATTAAGCCTTCTCTTCCTGAATTTCCTTACCTACAGGTTTTATGTAGGTTAAAAATCAAGAAAAATGATGGATTTCCCTGTGTCACACATTTTTTTAAACATAAATATTTTCTTTTTTAATCAGAAAGTTGAAATTGTTTTAAGAAAAATGCATATAAAAGTTTTAAAAGAGTCAAGATTATGCCAGTTTCTAGGGACATTTTTGCAAATGACTACAAAACTTAATATCATTCATAGTAAATAGAAAATTTTCATTTGCAAAAATATAAATGAAGCTTTGTTTTGGGTTTTTACTGTTTCTGTTTTTTTTCCTGGGGTACTGTTGAGCTGTATTTATTCCAAGGATCCTGAGATTAAATTATTTTCATACTTCTTCAGCTTGCTCATCAAACCAAAACATCTGTGGGACTAAGAGGCTAGATTTGAGCTTTAAGTCGATAGTCTGCAAATTAATCATGTGGCACTTTGAAAAATGTATTAAATGTAAAGAAACAAACAAGTGATAAACCCCATTGTGATAACTTTGGCTTATCAGTTTTGTGACTTTGGCTTTTTGTTGTTCATAATTAATTCAGATGAATTATATAACCTAAGACTAACATGCTGGTTTGAAGAAACAGAGGAAATTCAAAAGTGAAGATTTTGCTTTATTCACTTATCCAAATGCTAATTTTTACTGACTGTGGAGTTGTTTTTAGGAAGCAAAACGTTTTCAGAATATTGACAAATCATGGATAAAGATAATGCAGCGAGCTCATGAGAACCCCAATGTGATTAGTTGCTGTGTTGGAGATGAAACCATGGGGCAACTTTTACCTCATTTGCACGAACAGTTGGAAGTTTGTCAGAAATCACTAACAGGGTAAGAGTTTAATTTGTAAACTACCTATCATTCACTTAATTTTTTTATTGTACATAGGGTTTTATTAGAATCTGATAGTGATAGGGAAAGGCTTATAGGTTAAAAATTCATCAGGAGGTTCAAATAACTGCCCTCCTCCTCCTTCCCCAAACACTGATCTTTTTTTATTAAGGTATTATTGATATACACTCTTATGAATGTTTCACATGAAAAACAATATGGTTATTACATTCACCCATAGTATCAAGTCCCCACCCATACCCCATTGCAGTCACTGTCCATCAGTGTAGTGTAGTAAGATGCCACAGATTCACTTATTTGCCTTCTCTGTGCTGCCCTGTTTTCCCCGTCAGCCCCCACACCATGTGTACTAAATATAATACCCTCCAATCCCCTTGTCCCTCCTTCTCCACCCACCCTCCCAAAGCCCTCCCCTTTGGTAACCATTAGTCCCTTCTTGGAGTCTGAGTCTGCTGCTGTTTTGTTCCTTCAGTTTTGCTTCGTTGTTATACTCTGCAAATGAGGGAAATCATTTGGCATTTGTCTTTCTCCACCTGGATAATTTCGCTGAGCATAATATCCTCCAGCTCCATCCATGTTGTTGCAACTGGTAGGAGTTGTTTCTTTCTTATGGCTGAATAGTATTCCATTATGTATATGTACCATGTCTTCTTTATCCATTCACCTACTGATGGACACTTAGGTTACTTCCACATCTTGGCTATTGTAAATAGTGCTGCAATAAATATAGGGGTGCGTATATCTTTTTGAGTCTGTGAAGTTGTATTCTTTGGGTAAATTCCAAGGAGTGGGATTGCCGGGTCAAATGGTATTTCTATTTTTAGTTTTTTTGAGGAACCTCCATATTGCTTTCCACAATGGTTTAACTAGCTTATATTCCCACCAGCAGTGTAGGAGCATCCTCGCCAGCATTTGTTGTTCTTAGTCTTTTCGATGCTGGCTATCCTAACTGATGTGAGGTGATATCTCATTGTGGTTTCCTGATGATTAGTGATGTGGAGCATCTTTTCATGTGTCTGTTGGCCATCTGAATTTCTTCTTTGGAGAATTGTTTCTTCAAATCCTCCACCCATTTTTTAATCAGGTTATTTGCTTTTTGGGTGTTGAGGTGTGTGAGTTCTTTATATATTTTGGATGTTAACCCCTTGTTGGATATGTCATTTACAAAAATATTCTCCCATACTGTAGGATGCCTTTTTGTTCTGTTGATGTGTCCTTTGCCGTACAGAAACTTTTCAGTTTGATGTAGTCCCATGTGTTCATTTTTGCTTTTATTTCCCTTGCTCAAGGAGGTGCATTCAGGAAGAAGTTGTTCATGTTTGTATTCAGGAGATTTTTGCCTATGTTTTCTTCTAAGAGTTTTATGATATGACTTACATTCAGGTCTTTGATCCATTTCAAGTTTACTTTTGTGTATGGGGTTAGACAGTGATCCAGTTTCATTCTCTTGCACGTAGCTGTCCAGTTTTGCCAACACCAGTTGTTGAAGAGGCTGTCATTTCCCCATTGTATGTCCATAGCTCCTTTATCATATATTGATTGACCATATATGATTGGGTTTATATCTGGGCTCTCTAGTCTGTTCCATTGGTCTATGGGTCTGTTCTTGTGCCAGAACAAAATTGTCTTGATTACTGTGGCTTTGTAGTAGAGCTTGAAGTCAGGGAGCATAATCCCCCTGCTTTATTCTTCCTTCTCAGGATTGCTTTGGCTATTCGGGGTCTTTTGTGGTTCCACATGAATTTTAGAATGATTTGCTCTAATTCATTGAAGAATGCTGTTGGTATTTTGATAGGAATTGCATTGAATCTGTAGATTGCTTTAGGCAGCATGGCCATTTTAACAATATTAATTCTTCCTATCTATGAGCACGGGATGTGTTTCCATATATTGGTATCTTCTTTAATTTCTCTCATGAGTGTCTTTTAGTTTTCAGAGTACAGGTCTTTCACTTACTTGGTAAGGTTTATTCCTAGGTATTTTATTCTTTTTGTTGCAATTGTGAATGGAATTGTTTTCCTGATTTCTCCCTCTGCTAGTTCATCATTATTGTATAGGAATGCAACAGATTTCTGTGTATTAATTTTGTATCCCACAACTTTGCTGAATTCAGATATTAGGTCTAGTAGTTTTGGAGTGGATTCTTTAGGGGTTTTTTATGTACAATATCATGTCATCTGCAAACAGGGACAGTTTAACTTCTTCCTTACCAATCTGGATGCCCTTTATTTCTTTGTGTTGTCTAATTGCTGTGGCTAGGACCTCCAGGAGTAAGTTGAACAGAAGTGGAAAGAGTGGGCATCCTTGTCTTGTTCCTGATCTTAAAGTAAAGGTTTCAGGTTCTCACTGTTAATTATAATGTTGGCTGTTGGTTTGTCATATATGGCTTTTATTATGCTGAGATACTTGCCCTCTGTACCCATTTTATTGAGAGTTTTTATCATGAATGGATGTTGAATTTTGTCAAATGGTTTTTTGGCATCTATGGAGATGATATGTGGTTTTTGTCCTTCTTTTTGTTGATGTGGTGGATGATGTTGATTCATTTTCTAATATTATACCATCCTTGCAGCCCTGGAATAAATCCTACTTGATCATGGTGGATGATCTTTTTGATATGTTTTTGAATTTGGTTTGCTAATATTTTGTTGAGTATTTTTGCATCTATGTTGACCAGGGTTTTGGTCTGTAATTTTCTTTTTTTGTGTGGTGTCTTTGCCTGATTTTTGTATTAGAGTGATGCTGGCCTCATAGAATGAGTTTGGAAGTATTCCATCTTCTACTTTTTGGAAAAATTTTGGGAGGATGGATATTAGGTCTTCACTAAATGTTTGAAAAAATTCAGCTGTGAAGCCATCTGTTCCAGAGGTTTTTTTCTTAGGTAGTTTTTTGATTACTGATTCAATTTCTTTGCTGGTAATTGGTCTGTTCAGATTTTATGTTTCTTCTGGGTAAGCCTTAAAAGGCTGTATTTTTCTAGAAAGTTACCCATTTCTTCTAGGTTATCCAGTTTGTTAGCATGTAATTTTTCATAGTATTCTCTAATAATTCTTTGTATTTCTGTGGTGTCCATAGTGATTTTTCCTTTCTCATTTCTGATTCTGTTTATGTGTGTAGACTCTCTTTTTTCTTGATAAGTCTTGCTAGGTGTTTATCTATTTAATTTTCTCGAAGAACCAGCCCCTGTTTTCATTGATTCTTTCTATTGTTTTATTCTTCTCGATTTTATTTATTTCTGCTCTAATCTTTATTATGTCCCTTCTGTGGGCTTTGGGCCTCATTTGTTCTTCTTTTCCTAGTCTCCTTAATTGTGAATTTTGACTGTTCATATAGGATCGTTCTTCTTTCCTGAGGTAGGCCTGTATTGTAATATACTTCCTTCTTAGCAAGGCCTTTGCTACGTCCCACAGATTTTGTGGTGTTGGATTATTTTGTCATTTGTCTACATTTACTGCTTTATCTCTGTTCTTATTTTGTTATTGATCCATTGATTATTTAGGAACATGTTACTAAGCCCTCATGTGTTTGAGGGCTTTTTTGTTCTCTTTGTGTAATTTATTTCTAGTTTCATACCTTTGTGGTCTGAGAAGCTGGTTGGTACAATTTCAATCTTTTTGAATTTCCTGAGGCTTTTTTTGTGGCCTAGTTTATGATCTATTCTTAAAAATGTTCCATGTGCACTTGAGAAGAATGTGTATTCTGTTGCTTTTGGATGGAGTGTTCTGTAGATGTCCGTTAAGTCCATCTGTTCTAATACATTGTTCAGTGCCTCTGTCTCCTTATTTTCTGTCTGGTTGATCTGTCCTTTGGAGTGAGTGGTATGTTGAAATCTCCTAAATGAATGCTTTGCATTCTATTTCCCCCTTTAATTCTGTGAGTATTTGTTCCATATATGTAGACGATCCTGTGTTAAGTGTATAGATATTTAAAATAGTTATATCCTCTTGTTGGACTGACCTCTTTATCATTATGTAATGTCCTTCTATGTGTCTTGTGACTTTCTTTGTTTTGAAGTCTATTTTGTCTGATACAAGTACTGCAACTCCTGTCTTTTTCTCCCTATGAATTGCATGAAGTATCTTTTTCCATCCATTTGCTTTTGTCTGTGTATGTATTTGGGTTTAAAGTGAGTCTCTTGTAGGCAACATACAGATGGGTCTTGTTTTTTTATCCATTCAGTGACTCTATGTCTTTTAATTGGTTCATTCAGTCCATTTTCATTTAGGGTGACTATCGATAGGTAGGTACTTATTTCCATTACATGCTTTAGATTCGTGGTTACCAAAGGTTCAAGGTTAACTTCCTTACTATTTAAGAGTGTAACTTAACTCACTTAGTATGCTATTACAAACACAATCTAAAGATTCTTTTTTTCTCCTCCTTTTTCTCCCTCCTCCATTCTTTATATATTAGGTATCATATTCTGTACTCTTTCTCCCTTGACTGACTTTGCAAGTACTTGATTTAATTTTGCATTTGCTTAGTAATGAACTATTTTACTCTCCTTACTGTGGTTTTATTACCTCTGGTGACAGCTATTATACCGGAGGAATACCTCCATCTATAGCAGTCCCTCCAAAATACACTGTAGAGATGGTTTGTGGGAGGTAAATTCTCTCAGCCTTTGCTTATCTGGAAATTGTTTAACCCCTCCTTCAAATTTAAATGATAATCTTGCCGGATAAAGTATTCTTGGTTTGAGGCCCTTCTGCTTCATTGCATTACATATATCATGCCACTCCCTTCTGGCCTGTAAGATTTCTGCTGAGAAGTCTTATGATACCCTGATGGGCTTTCCTTTGTATGTGATCTTATTTCTCTCTCTGGCTGCTCTTAATAGTCTGTCCTTTATCCTTGATCTTTGCCATTTTAATTATTTTATGTCTTGGTGTTGTCTTCCTTGAATCCCTTGTGTTTGGAGATCTGTGCACTTCCATGACTTGAGAGACTATCTCCTTTGCAGATTGGGGAAGTTTTCACCAATTACCTCTTAAAAGACACTTTCTATCCCTTTTTCTCTCTTTCCTTTTTCTGGTACCCCCGTAATGTGAATATTGTTCCATTTGGATTGGACACACAATTCTCTCAATATTCTTTCATTCTTAGAGATCCTTTTTTCTCTCTGTGCCTCAGCTCCTTTGTATTTCTCTTCTCTAATTTCTATTTATCATCTCCCCCACCGTATGTAATCTGCTTTTAAAACCTTCCATTGTATGTTTCATTTCTGATACTGTTTTCTGTAATGACTGGATCTCTGACCAGAATTCATTCCTGACTTCTTGAATATTTTTCGGTACCTCTGTTAACATGTTTATGACTTTTCTTTTGAAATCTTTTTCTGGAAGATTCATAAGATCGGTTTTGTTTGACTCCTTTTCTGGTGTATGTATGATTTTGCTTTGAACCTGGTTCCTTTGATGTTTCATATTTGTTTGTGGCACCCTCTAGTGCCCATAAGCTCTACTCTCTGGAACTGCTCAGCCCCTGGAACAATGTCAGGGGTCGCAGGGGAGCGGTGTTGGTACCTGGGGGCAGGAAAGAGCTGTTTCCTGCTTCTTGGCTGCTATGCCTGTCTCCACTGCCAGAACCAGTGGGCCCAGCACACAGGTATAAGCCTCTATGCTTTGCTTTTGTAGCTGCTTTACTCTTACCTCTGGCTGGCCTGACCCCAGGGCATGGTTTGCCGGTTCGTGAGCCAGGTGCGGCTGGCTGGGAGGAAGGTGCAGCAGGCTGTGTATCATGGTGGGGGGCCTTGGAGCTGCACAGCCAGCCATGGGGCTGGAGTGCCTGAAGATCATTTAAGCTCCCAAACTTCTGGGCAGAGTGCACCTGGACAATTTTGTCTACCTGTCCTTTCTTCTGAGCAGTAAGCTCTGTGCAGTCCTTGCCCCTTTAGCAGCCCTCTCGCTGTTAGGAAGTCTCCCAGACTGCCCACCTTTCTTTTGTCCCAGAGCAGCTGGATATGGATCCCTGTTTTCCACCAGCAGCTGGAATCTCAGTCTCTCCAAGTATTCTGCCTGTCTTAGCTTTCCAATCCCCCTAATCACCAGGGCACCATGCAATGTAAGTTTGTGCTCCTAGAGCAGATCTCCAGAGCTAGGTGTTCAGGAGTCCCAGGCCTCCACTCCCTCTCTGCTCTGTTTCTCTTCCTGCCACCGGTGAGCTTGGGGGAGGGAAGGGCTTGGGTCCTGCTGGGTCATGGCTTTTGTACATTACCCTGTTCCATGAGGTCTGTCTTTTCTCCAGGTGTATGCAGTCTGGTGCAGCCTTCTTTCCTGTTGCTCTTTCAGGTTTAGTTGTATCAATTATATTTTCATATTATATGTGGTTTTAGGAGGAGGCTACCATCTCACCTCTCACTCTGCCATGTTTTTCCTATCATTCATTTTATATGTGAAGGTGTTTCATCCAAAACAATTCAACAGTTCTGACTGCATTTCTGGTTTGGTAATGATGATTGAAGTGGTGATGCAAAATTAGATGCCTTCAGCTTAAGAGTGTCAGAATTAAGATATTGTATTAGTTTTGTAGAGCTGCTGATGCAAATTACCACAAACCAGTGGCTTAAAACAACAGAAATTTATTTTCTCACAATTCTGGAGTCCAGAATTCTGAAATCAAGGTGTCAGCACCTTCTGAAGACTCTAAGAGAGAATCTTTCCTGGCCTCTTTCAGTTTTTGGTGGGTCTAAAAATTTCTTGGCTTGTTGGTACATAACTCTAGTCTCTGTCTTTTTCATGTCCTTCTCCTCTTCTTCCTGTGCATCTCTTATGAGGACACTAGTCTCTGGGTGTGTGTCTCATGAGGACACTTGTCACTGGATTTAGGGCTCATTTGAATAAGCCAGGATTATCTTTCTTGAGATCCTTCACTTAAATGCATCTGCAAAGATGCTTTTTAAAATAAGGCCACATTCATGGATTCTAAGGACTGGGACTCAGACATTTATTTTGGAGATGGGGGGGGCTACCATTCAACCTGGCACAGGCATGAAGTCGAGAGATGATGTACACTGAAACAATTTACCAGATAAATTCATGGATAGTTTTCTTAGAAAGCAGTTCATTCTCAATTTCTATTTGAATTAGGGTAACAATATATCCTGGCTTGTCCAAGTTTATGCCTCTGTCCTGGCTTAATGGTTAGTTGTGTCCCCTCTAACCCTCAAATGTCTTGGTTTAAGCTAAATTATGTGTTTACCCTGGCTTTAAGCCACATGGTCCACAGGAGGGCTCTTGATGAGAAAGACAACAGTAGTTGACTGAGGCAGGCTTGCTCTGAATTCTTTTTTTAAATTCCCACTTGTTTTCCTCAGTGTCATCCATTGTGGTTCAAGGACTTTGGTTCTAACCAAACATTTCAGAGGCAAATGGGAAATGGCTATGGGTGTTTGCTATTATCTTATTGAGGATGTGTCTTGGCTATAAAAACCCAACTATTAATAATTCAGAAAAAACCCATTTGGTAACCTGATTTAATTTAAAGGTATTTGGAGAAGAAGCGATTACTATTTCCAAGATTCTTCTTTGTATCTGATCCAGTTCTCCTGGAAATTCTTGGACAAGCCAGTGATTCCCACACCATACAGGTATAGTCTAAATATCTATTATCTAAACCATTTTTTCACTAATGAAAATGAAGCTAACATCTTAAAAGTGCAGGCAGAAAAGAAGAGTATTAAAAGTTATGTTGATTATTAAATGTCCTATTTTCTGTGTATTTGGAGCCCACTGACATGAAGCAATAGTCACTGGTTATGTGACTCACCAGCTGGGTGACCTTGGCCAGCTTTTTAATTTTTTCTGTACCTCAGTTTCCTTGTCTGTAAAATTGACATATTAATGGTCCCTGTCTCATAGGATTGTCACAACCATTACATGAGATAATGCATTCAAAAGTATCTGGCTTACAGTATGTGCTCACTCTAAGTGAACTTCTTTATTATTCTCAGATCAACTTTGGATTGTGGTTTAGATTTATTCTTTTTTCCATCCAGAATGCTTCTCAAATGCTTTTAGCCATTTCCAGGGCACGAAAAGAAAAACTCTAGAGAACTGGGTGTGGGAGGCACTAAAACATCCATCCCGGAACTATTTCTGGTTCAGAAATCTGAGAAGCAGCTAATAATATCTTCTTGTTGGTTTCCAAGGAGTTATGGGGATCAGAAAAGAGAGGAGGTAAAGAAAAGCTGTGTCAGTCAGAGAGAGAGCCAAGAGAGAAGGCGGGACGGAGCTGTCTCTGGGACGGAAGAGGCATGGTTCAGTCTCCATCTGGAGGAAGGTGATGGGCATTAGTCCAAGGGCCATTTGCAGGACTTGGAAGCATGCTGTAGGGCTCGATTTTAAAAAGTGGTCTCCAAGTCAGCCAAGGGCCAAAGAGAGCTTTTTTGTTTTTGACAATCAAGTAAATTCTTAATCTTTTACAAAAATGAGAATTATTAGGGCTTTTAAAAAAATGTTAGTGGCTTTTGTGTTTGGCTTCCATATATGATGTTCTTGCTGTCTGTGCTTCTTGTAGCCACATCTCCCTGCAGTATCTGACAACATAAATGAGGTGACCTTCCATGCAAAAGATTACGATCGTATCCTGGCCGTCATATCAAGAGAAGGAGAAAAAATTATTGTAATTTAACTTCGTTAAACTTTCATTATTAGGATTTCTTTGAAAGTTTAGGTTGAGGAGAAATGCAATTCCCTTACGAAAAACGGGTTAGGGGCTGAGGGTTGGACTTGGGTTCTGATTCTGTAGCCCTGGCTTTGGCACAAACTAGTTTGGATAACTCACTTAACCTCTCTGAGACTCATTTTATCATCTGTAAAATGAAGGTTTTAGACCAGATGATCCATATAATCCCTTCCACCCACAGTATTAGTTGATTTTACTAATGTTTTAACCATTTTGTGTAAAATTATCTGCTTTGTATCAAGGTACTATGATTTATCAAGTTAAGTGTGTGACATTTGTGAAAATACAAAATTGTTATCAATTTGTAATATATTTGTAATATATTTTTTAGTTGGATAATCCTGTTATAGCCAAAGGTCCTGTAGAGATTTGGCTTCTGGAATTGTTAAAAATGCAGATGTCGTCATTACATAACATAATTAGATCCGCATTCTATCAAATCAGTGATTCAGGATTTCAGCTCTTACCTTTCCTCAGTCACTTTCCAGCACAGGTGAGCATACACAATGTTTAAATAATGGAAGTAAAAGGGAAGGATACTCAGGAGGCATTCAGCCTGGGGGTATGGAGGCCATTGTAGATTTGTTTTAGTTAGGGAGGCTTACACGCCCTCAGCTCCCAACCAACTGCTTGTCCACCTACACCATTCTAGGCCAAGCCATCCCATCTGCCAGAAGAGGATGTACCAATATTACCCCATCATTAAGGATATACACTGAGATTAAAACCACTAATGGATAATTTCATCTTCAAAGATACCTATCCATATACATCTATCTATCTATATATATATATATATACCCATCCATAGATAGGTATAGGCATGGATATGGACATATAAATAAAAGAAATGAGCATATCTTTTCCTGAAAGGAAATCCATCTTGCCTTTTGTTTATGCTCCTTTCACATGATCTGGCAAAGGAGGGCTTCTCATGCAACTAACTCTTTAAAGAGAGGGGACCTTGAAGAGGCTGGGGTAGGAGCAGGTATTCTCTTGAGTGGCTCTCATGTCCTATGGGTCTTAGCAGTGCACTGTCATATCCCAAGTATTATTAGAGCCTGATATAGTTATGAAGAGCCAACAGTTTCATTAAATTTTCAGCCAAGATAAATGAAAAATGGTCATCTGTGATCTGGGTCCAAGATAGTATAGTATAGAAAACAAGAGATGCTCAAGGAAAATACAGGCAGTTTTTGCCCAAACTGTATTTTTTCTTCAACTGCTCCTTCTAACCCACACTCAAAATCCTTAATTACTGCACACACAGTGGAATAACTGAAATGATATGAAATTATTTATTCGAATGATGCAAGTACATATATATGGAATCAACCTTTATTGGAAATGATATTTTAATATTATTATTTTTATATTGCATAATATCTTTAGCAAACTTTAATATTCTTATGAGCATTATTATCTTTGTGATAAAGCTTTATAAAATACTTTATTTGATAAGCTGAGAAAATGGCTCCTTAGACTCAGTCAACATATTTTCCCTCTCCCAGAATGCTCGATCACCCTTTGTATTCTGAAGGAGAGGCTCAGTCTTGTTTAAACAGAGGATTTAGCAGTAGGTAGGGAGCTGAGAACAAGTTCAAAGAAGCAGTAAAACTGAACAGGATGTAACAGGAAAGTTGACCAGATTTCAGAATTTCCTTTAGTGTTTATACATAAATACATGTGTATGTACACAACTAAAAAGGTGAAATTTTACACAATTTTAGATAAAATCTCAGCATTGTATTGGGCAAATTTCAGATATTTAGGGAAATTGCTTTAAAGAGCAATGTATATACCAAATGAATATATATAGAATATATATTCAATATATATTAAGTGAATATATATACTCAGTATATAGAATGAATTTATGTACTCTGTTCTAAAATACGTTTTTTAAGATTATGAAGCAAGTGGATCCTTGTCTCAAAAATTTGGAAGCATTTGAAAAATATAAAGATCAAAGTTAGAATTTTCCATATTTCTACCATGTGGAAATAATGGTTGTTCATATTTTAATACATTCCTTCCAATATTTTTTAATGTGTTTATTACAGGTATCAGATAATATTGATGAGAACAAACACTTGTGTTTTGTTTTCCGTTTTAATGAGATGTCATCCAGTTTTCACCATAAAGTCCCTTGCTATCTTAAACAGTGAAAAACATAATTCACACTTTTCTCAATAACTCCCAATAGTCATTTTAAAGATTAGTTTTCAGAAAATACTACTATACAGTGATTTTTCAGGGTTTGCAGGTCTTTTTTCTTTAAATCCATCAGCCTTATACTTCTCTGTGTTTTTTTCTCTTTGCTATCTTGCACTCTCTGCTGTTGCCCAGCAGGGTCAGAATCAGCTTGCTGTAGGCAACTCGCTGACACCAGCTATTTCTTCTACATCCCATTGCTCAGTTTAGCCAGGGACTTTCATTTATCTTAACCTGCAGACCCCAGGATTGGCCACTGCTCTAGCAGGAAAACTACCAGTCTCGAGGAGGGATAAGGAAAGGGTTTTATTCCTGCTTTACCCACATCGGATGCCAGGCCCAGTGGTATCCACATGCCGCTCACACTGCTTTCACTCTCCTGCCAAATGTGGAGTTCCTTTTTGGTCCAAAGGATCTTGGATCTGTTGCTTGACTCTGGGGATAAACAAAAGCTCCCCAAAAGACAACTATTGCAGCAAGGAGGTGAAGGTGGGGTATGTTCTGACCACTTTTATCCCTTTCCTGGGGCAGAAATTGTAAATAAGGTGACATTTACTCACAATTTCCATATGCCTTCATCAGGAGACAAGGACAAGCTTCTCCCTTTCTCACTTTCTCTCCTCCTCCTTTATATAAGTGTATAGACAGGTCAATATAGATAAAGATATGGATATTAGAAATGGTGGAATCAGGAGAGGAGAAAGGCAGCGTCTTCTTTAGAAATTGCAGAGGCCTCTGGGAAACCCTGCTAAAAAAAAATCCACAAGAGTCTGCTAATTCCATTTACTTTTCTTGAGAAAGGAAACTCATCGTATGGAGGTACCTGGTGGTTTCAAGCTCTCTATAGAAAAATTCCCTAAGCATTTTCCATAACACACACATAACTCCATGAATAGAAGCCATTGTATTGTTATTTGTCCACCTACATTGAAATAATTAAATATCAATTAGTTAGGGTTTTAAATGAATTTTTCCCCTTTTGGGAGGAGAAAATGTATGTCTCTTTTTTTAGCTTGAAATGAGAAAATCCTGTTTGCCTTCATGTGACCATCAAATTTTATTGCAGCTATGCTTGAAATATTTGGAAAATTTATTTGTCTGGTGGATTTGTAGGTTGGGCTTCTAGGAATTCAGATGCTGTGGACACATGATTCCGAAGAGGCTTTAAATAAAGCAAAAGATGACAGGAAAATCATGCAAGTGACCAATCAGAAATTCTTGGATATTCTGAATACTCTAATTAGTCAGACAACACATGATCTAAGCAAGTTTGACAGAGTGAAATTCGAGACTCTAATTACCATCCATGTGCATCAGAGAGATATTTTCGATGACTTGGTAAAGTATCGTTTTCCTCAATTTAAAGTAATTTATTATGCTAATTAATAACTTAATGCTCTTAGTAATGAACAATTAAGTATTGTACATATTACCTAACTCACATGAACCTTCTTTTTCTCTTTGTCCTTTTTCACAAGTGTCTCCGTATATGTATATACATTGCCTACAAATATCTATATTTGGTGATTTAAACAACCACATATGTACATTCACATTTGGTATTCTGAAAGTCTGGAACCAACTAGTGTGATATGAATTAATTGTTCCATTAAGCCAAATAGCTAGGGATCTGATATAATTTAGGTGGGATTGGTCACGAGTTACGATGGGCCAGTTGGGAAAGAAGTCCATATTGAAAAGAATCAAGCTTCACAGAACCCTCATGGCTATTTGTCCATTTGATAGACCTGTTGGACACTGATGGGACCATGGGCTTGATTTGGGCAAGGGTCTATAGGGTGGAAGTAAGAGACATGGCATTTGAATTCCCTTTGGAAACAGGACTCTAACCAGTGGCCTTGAGCAAGACCAAGTTATCCTAAAGCAGGAGTTACCTATTACAGAGTAGAGGCTTAGGTGGTTTTCATTAACCACCATTTGTCTTTAATTTGATTTGATTCATCTTAAAGGCATCTATTTCACCAGAGACACATAATTCATGCAACCTAGGCCCTTTTTTAGATAATATAATCATAGGCTACCTGTTTCAAACATTTGTCAAAAACTCCAATTAGATGAATTATATTTATTGAAGATTAAAGGACACAGTCCATTTATTCCCCTGGTATCTAGGTCCTCGCTCCTCAAAATATTGTATGCCAACCAGTTGCACTGACATCTCCTGGGAGCTTGTCAGAAAAGTGGAATCTCCAGCCTCCATTTCCCAGTGTACAGCCCTCCCCCAACTGATTCATAATCCACATTTCAACAAGATTTCCAGGTGATTCATATGCATATTAAAGTTTAAGAAACACTGCTCTGGGATTTATTTCTGGATCTCTGGATCAAGCCAATCATTCGCTGCATGCTTAGACCATATTTCTTTGGCCATCTGCTGATCTGCTTTCACTGAATTGCAGTTAGTTATACTTTGGCTTTCATTGAAGTCCACTTCAAGAAACTCCTGTGGCATCCATTACTGCATCTGCTGAGCATGCTACTGAGGATGTTGTCTATACATCTCCCACTGACTTAAAACTGGAGTCCCATGGAGGAAATTTCTTTTAAATTTAAGTGCTGTGCAAAGCTGTACTTTACATACAGAATGGATTTTTTTAAACCCTCTACACAGTTAAAACCATGAAACTCTTCTCTTGTCTTAATCACTATTGAACCCATGGTCAGTTTGCATCCCAACCAAAATGAGATCTCGTGGGCAGTGTATCTGCATTTTATTTTTCCATGTATAATGCTTAGAATGGCCTGATATATACAGTAAGAACTCAATAAATATTAGCTATTCTTTCTGCTTCCTTTTCATCTTAACCTCACCATCTTAACATATTGTTGGAAAGAACTAGCTGATTGTATCTCCATGGCCACAGGTCCTGTGTTGGAGAGCAGAATTCTTAGGGGGGTGGGAAGGGTGGCACTGGATTATGTTACCTGAAAGTAGCTCTTTTCAAAAAGGTGATGAATACAGACTGCTTCAGGAGGGAAGCCAGAATTCTTAATTAGCAGGGGAAACAAGGTCATAAACAATGAAACAATACAGCAAAAAGCAAGATTGTAAATAGCATGGAGACTTGATTAGATGGAGTCTGAACATTGTACAAAGTCCATTGTACAAAAGTCAGCTGAATGAGCTGGACGTGGGATACTGGTTTTAAGAGCACCGAAGGGGACTATTTGCTACTTTCCTATGTTGAGTACCCTGAGTGAGCAGTACTGGGGTTTCTCCAAGTTTGCTAATAGGAAGTCATGAAGCACCCCATAGAGTGGTTTTTGGAGGTCATTTATCAAAAATGTGCTTGCCTGGTTTCTTTCTTGCATCCATGGCAGTGGAAGCCCAGTAGGTATTTGCTGATAACAGGGAAGGTTGATTAGTTTGGCCAAAGTGCTAGTGTAGGGAGACATGAAGGCATGTGTGCATATATGAGCATACATCACTCTGCTTAACCCCTTTGGTGGCTTCCCATTACCGTGAGAACAGCGCCAAACCTCTTTCCCATGCCCTGGGGCCTCAGCTCTTTCTCCAGAGTCCTGGACCTCAGCTGCACTGAACGACTTCCAGTTTCTTGAGCATGCCCCTTGGACTTGGGTTTTTGACTAGAATATTTTGTCCTTTCAAATCCCCCTCACCCTGTTTATTTCCCTGGCTAATTCCTACTATTTATCCAGGTTTTTGTTTAGATGTTTCTTTCCCTCTCCGAGCTGCTAGACTAGGTTAGTTCCTCTTGCCACACATTTTCATGAACCCTGAATTTTTCTTTTCATACTTTATTGCAATTACTTGTGCATTTGTTGGTGTTTTGTCCTTTTCTGTCCGCTCCAGAAGGCAGGAACACTATCTGTCTTTGTTTACATGACACAATGTCAGGCCCAAGGAGAGACTCAATAAATATATGTTCAGTAAATGAGAAGCAGCTCATAAATGAGAAGCAGTAAATAAAAACTGCCCGTATGCTTATGTTTTATTACTAATGCAATTCAGCATATAATCTCTTTGTATTTCATGTTTTTAAGGTAAAAATGCATATCAAGTCAGTTACTGATTTTGAATGGCTAAAACAGAGCAGATTTTATTTTAAGGAAGATTTGGATCAAACTGTGGTGTCTATTACAGATGTTAATTTTGTTTACCAAAATGAATTTCTGGGATGCACTGATCGTCTTGTTATCACTCCATTAACAGACAGGTGGGAAACTCAGTTATTGTTACTCTGTTTTGTAATTAAGTCATGTGCTTAAAATTGTTTTAAAATTGTATTAGAAATATAAACAAAAGCATATTGCTGTTGTGTTAAGGCTATGCTAGCTCATCAAAGTCAGTCTATCAATGTAATAACCATAGTTGTTACTTAAACATACATGTACCTTACATTTTTATGAAGAAGAAAAAGATCAAGGAATAAAAGCAAGCTTGAATGTTTACTGTGAGTAATTTAGTAATGAATTTTAGATTGCAAGATGGAAAAATATCTCTAGAACCGTAAAAGAAGTTGTTAGAATTGTAAAGAAGGAAGGGGCCTTGGAGATTCTCTAGTTTAGTCTCTTGGTTTTTCAGCTGTGGAAATTGATGCCTAAAGTGAAGTTTCTTGGCCATGTCTGGATCTCCAGTCAATGGCAGATCGCCTCACAGTTCTTTTTGGTATGTGATACTAGAAAAGAACTGGGTCCTTTCATTTCTGTGTATCCCACAGCACCCAGTTCAATATGGTGTGCACAGAAGACACTCAATAAATGTTTGTAGAATTGTCTTAAGTTGGGTCATAGAACAATTCATTTTGTCATTAACTTAAATAGGGTTGCCCCCAGGTAAAATTATAACACATTTACATCTTCAGACCTGGATTGATTGATCTGACCTCCCTTTATATGCCCAGTGCCATAAATTTGTCATGTTTTTTCTCTTCCTTCCATTGATGTTTACATGTAAAGCTTCATGCCTCCTGAAGCTTTACTAAGTTTTACTTCGATCTGAAACACATATACCTGAAACTAGATCATAGATACAAGATTCATTTTATTATTTTTCACACCTGTCTAGTGAGCAAAACACCTCATAGTAAAACAATTTGTTTTCAGTGGTATGCTGGAGCTGGCTTATACCAGCTTGCAAGAGGCACTTACATGCATGTCTTCCCAATTTTGTGATATCACATTGGTAGCTTGTCACTGGTGGAAGTATTTGTACCACTGAAATTATTTTTTTTTTTTCCTGGAGAGCCAGTTGTTAACATCTGCCAGCACATCATGGCTTACCTGGTTCTCTGACTTGGGATTTATCCTGATCACAGTGGAAGGGAGTCCTGAAGGTTTTAAGTCAGGGTTGAGGAGTTCAGAAGTTTGTTACAAGAAATTTTTGCACACACTGCACTACTTCTCACAAATATCAGGTACTCCAGCCTGTCTCTTTCATATGGGCTGCTCAGATTCTCAAGTAAACAGGTCCATTCCAGCCCCGTCAGACTTATGCTTGCGCTGACTATAATATGTGCTATTCTCCATTAACCACATGGCATCTGATTTGCAGATGCTACATCACCTTGGCACAGGCCTTGGGGATGAACATGGGCGGTGCTCCAGCAGGACCTGCAGGCACTGGCAAAACAGAAACGACAAAAGACATGGGAAGATGTTTGGGAAAATACGTGGTTGTGTTTAACTGCTCAGATCAAATGGATTTCAGAGGACTAGGGAGGATTTTTAAAGGTAAGTGTCAAACAGTGTTAAATTACTTTTGGGGAATGTATACTTTTTGCACTTATTTTGTGATATAAATCTAGAGTGATATAATCCCACATAACTGACACTACAGGTGGATGCCTACCATACTGCCATTTCACTGGGTCAAAAATGGCTGGACAGCATCAAGCTCATATGGTTCCATACTATTGCTGGCATTATAGCCCAGGAGTTGAATGTATATTGGATTATGAAAATGAAAAAAAATTATTATTGCCTGGAACAGTGGTGGAGGAGATAGAATCAAGATAGCCAACTGATGACACATGTGAATTCCCTTCCTGCATTAAATCTTACTGAAATGAGAGATTTTTAAAAAGCATAGCAACAGTGGAAAACAAAAAGGGAGCCATCAGCAGGTGGGAAATTTTGAGAACATCCTGAAAGATAGGTGGGAGGTAGTTTCTCTGACAGAGAACAAAGATCTGAGAACACTTCAGCCTTGAACTCAGTTTTTGGTGCTCTTGCTCTTGCTCTTCTCTTTTATATCTATATGCAATCTCTTGGTGATCTCATGCAGATCCCCCAAAATACTATGCACATGATCAAATTTGTATCTCTAGCTTGGACTTCTCCTTGAAACTCCAGATTCATATATATAACTGATATTTACTACTTGACATCTATCTCTACTTAAATATCTAATAGTCCCAAATTCACTATATCCCAAACCAAACTCCTGACCTCCCCTTTCCATATCTACTCCTTCCCCAGCCTTTGCACTGACTTGCCACTGCACTCATCCAGATGCTCAGACAGAAAGCTTTGACCTTATCCTTTACTCCTCTCTTTCTCTCACAGCCAAACTGTCAGCAAACATTACTGGCTCTGCCTTCCAAATACCTGTAAATCTGACCACCTCTTATCATCCCTATGGCTGTCATCCTGGTTCAAGCCAACCACCACCTCTTACCTGTGCTGTTCCAGTAAGCCTCCTAACTGGTCTCTCTGTGTTTACCTTTCCCCCCAACATTCTATTCTCAAAACAGCAGCACAGTGATCTTCTGCACGTAAGTCAGATCACAACTCTTCTGCTGAAAACTCTCTAGTGGCTTCATTCAGAGTAAAAGCTGAAGTCCTTATAATGGTCCTATATTGTCTTATTCAGTCACACCTGCTCCTTCCCCCCATGTTGTATTGCTCTGACCTTTGGACCCTACCTCCTAACGCTCTCCCTTGCTCACTCTAGTGCAGCCAGATTGGCCTTTCTAATGTTCCTCAAGCATTGGAAGCATTCTCCCTCCTCAGGTCCCTTACACTTGCTGTTCTTAGATTCTTCCCCTAGATACCCATCCATTTGGTTCTCTGGATAAAGGGCATCCACAGCAAATGGCACCCTGTTGAGACTTTGAAAACATTCTCTTTGAGATGAGGTGTACGACAAGGAGTCGACTGTTACTACTCCTGTTCGTGGCTGTGCTCAGGTCACCCAGTGCAGTAAGGCACACGAGCAGCAGCAACACAAGTATAGAAACTGGAGAGAAACACAAAACATTATTTACAAGTCATATGGGAGCCTCTAGAGAAAACTCAGCAAATCTATAGAAAAACAGGATTTAGCAAGTATACTAGAATATGAAATCAACACACAAATTTTATTTTGATAAACCACACACACAAAAATGTAAGAAAATGATATTTTCAGAAAGATATCATTTAGAACATAGTTTAGAGACCGTGGTATTGGTGCAGGATTGATAAATAGACCAGTGGAATATAATGGAGGGTGCAGAAACAGGCCAAGGAGACTTGACGTGGGGCAAAGGTAGTATTGTAAATTGGTGGTGAAGAGATAGGCTTTTACAATAAATTATTCTGGGACAATAGATGATTAATGTTTAAAGGGAAATTGGATCTGGACATATATAAAAATTGGATGCCTACACCATATATAAAAATTAGTTCTGGGGATTAAATGCCTAAATGTGATCAGCAAAATTATATGGTTTTTAGAAGATGATAAAGGAAAACATCTTTGTTTCATAGTAGAAAGGGATTTTTAATACAAAAAAAATCACAAACCTTAAGGAAAAGGTAGACACATTGCCTACCTTGAGTTGAAAACTGCTGTTCATCAGTGGATACCGAAGAGAGAAAAGCCATGCCAGAAATTTGGAAAAGACATTAGCAACATATATTACCTACACGGGATTAGTATCCCAAATACATGAAATATGCCTGTGAGTCAGTGAAAGATAACCTAATAGAAAAAATGAGAAAAAGTCTTGAACAGGCATTTCACAAATGAAGAAAACCAAATTGATCAAGAATCAAAGAATTTCATATTGTAAAGTACTGGTAGGTAAACAGATGCCTACAGATTCTGAGTAAGTAAAATATATAATGTTCACGAATACATGCGTAAGAGCAGTAGTCATTTAAAAGCATGCATAGAAACCACTGGCAGCAAATTCAGAACAGAGGCTACCTCTGGAGAAGGAGTCGTTGTGGATCCAATGAGGACATGCATGGATTTGAACTGTAGTTCTAATATTTTATTCTTTAGAATGAAACCTGAAGCAGATTGTAAAGATCTGATAGGTGGGTACAAGGGTACTCATCCTATTACTCTCTATAATTGCCTGTTTGTGAAATCGTTTTTGAACCCCAAGAATCATCTTCCAGCCAAAGAGAAGGGTTCTTCTGTGGATCACTCCTGGCTTGAGGGTCGGGGGCAGTTGAAAGAAGCGGACTGGAGCTCAAGGCATGCCCTGGAATGCCACAATCACAGCAGAAGGCAGAAAGAGAGGAAAGGAAGTGGCTCTCTCCAGTATTTTTCATCCATGTGAAAGCTGTAACACAGCTCTCCAAAGTGGGAGTCCTGACGAAGATCAACCCCAGGTTGGGGCTTGTGCCAGAGAGGCAGGCACACCAGGTCAGACTGCAAGCCCCAGACCCAGAGGGGATGCCCTCATGCCTCTCCCATCCCTGCCCCAAATCACCAGGGCAGCCGTGCCTCCTGCAAACAGGAATTTGCATTTGGGGCGAGGAGAGACACACACATGCAGAGATTACAAAGTGTGACAAAATGTTTGAAGAAATTAGGGAGGTACCCCAAACAGCAAAGAAATCCATTAACCACTGAGCTGATGAAGAAACAGAAGAAAATTCAAGAGTAAATAAAATTAATAGCTTCAGAGGGATTCAAGAATTCATCACTTACAACCAATTAAAGAAAAATAGGCTGCTGTGAAAAATAACAACCGGAAGACAGTAGCTCTGCCCTTTCCCACAGTTTTTCATTCTGTGGTTTCATTGACCCATTGTCAGTCGTGGCCCAGAACAGATGTTCCTCCTTCCGACTGTGGTCTGGGCATAGCCTGACACTGCATCACAAGGCCTACATCATTCACCTCACTTCATCTCCTCAAATAGGCTTTTCATTATTTCACATCATAAGAAAAACTGCAAGTACAGTATAATAAGATATTTTAAGAGAGGCAGAGACCACATTCATATCTTTTATTACAGCAAATTGTTATAATTGTTCTATTTTGTTATTATTGTAGTTAATTTCTTACTTTGGCTAATTTATAAATTAACCTTTATCATAAGTATGTATATGTAGGAAAAAACATAGTTTATATAGATTTCAGTATTACCCATTGTTTCAAGCATATGCTGTGGGTCTTGGAACATATGCCCTGCAGATAAGAGGGGACTACTATTATCAGAAACTGAAAATGTAAGTTAAAAAAGAATACCTCTCTTGACTTGGAATATCTAGCCAAGAAAATACACTGTTAAGAGAAATAGAAAGTTTGACAGAAAAATTTTAAGGGTCATAGGGATAGATATATAAGTTCCAATATCCAAAAGAGAGGAGAAAAACTGGGGGTGGGGAACAATAATAAAAGAAGGATATAGTCATAATATATAAAAGAAATAATGAAAGAAGGGAATTTTGTGCAGCTGAAGACAATGAAAGTTTTCACAGTTAGAGATTAGACAGGAGCAATGTTCATGCATCAACTCTCCCTTTGTGTTGGATTTTGTAAGAAATTTAAAAAATCCCTTTGGCCATTCTCTGCTCACCAACCATCCTGACATTTCCCTAATTGCAACAAGAAAGGAACATAGTGATCTGACCCAAATGGGCCATCCCCTTTTTTGTCAGTTTCCCCAAACATTGTGGCTCCTTTCATTCCCATCACTCTGGAGGGGAAACTTCCAGACTGAATCAAATTTTGTCACCCTTCAGCATCCCTGGGTGTAATGACATGTCTATACTTTCATTTTGGCAGTGCACTATTTTCATCGTTTTGGTGATGATATGCAAATAATTAAACCTCTCTGTTTCACTGGAATTAAATATGTCTTTGTAAAGTAGCCAGATATGAAATTTTATATAAATTGTATTTCAATATGTAATTGTTTGAGAGCACTTTAAAGAAATGATTGCTAGCACAAAGGTGTATACCAACTAAAATTTTTCAAATTAACCATTTTTCATGCCAGGTCTGGCCCAATCAGGTTCTTGGGGCTGTTTTGATGAGTTTAACAGAATTGAATTGCCAGTATTATCAGTGGCAGCCCAACAAATTTATATTGTTTTGACAGCAAGAAAAGAGAGGAAAAAGCAGTTCATTTTTTCTGATGGTGATTGTGTTGATTTAAATCCAGAATTTGGAATCTTCCTGACAATGGTGAGAACATAGGCTGTAAATGCAATTTGATTGGTTTAATCATTATAGACTTAAGTAAAAGAAAGCATATATTAGTGGGTAAATGATGATCCAGAGGTCATGAGCTATTCTCTCCTAGCATATAATTTTTCTGAATAGTAAAAATAGCACAGACAAAATATAAAATAGTAATAATGTTATTGATAATAATAGCTACTATTTATTGAGTACCTATGTGTGAAGTGGGGGGGCTAAATGTTTTATGTATCATATCAGACAGGATTTCTACAGTAACAATCCCCAAATCTTAGTGGCTTAAAACCTCAGAAATTTATTTCTCCCTCATGCTCCATGTGTACCGTGGGTTGATGAGGTAGGGGTGGAGAGGGCATGGTCTGCTTTATGTTCTTAACCTGGTGCTGTCTCAGTTGTTGTTGGTTCCTGTAGCAAAGGAAAAAGAAAACATGAAGAATTATGCTTTGGCTCTTAGAGTTTCTGTCCAGAAGTGACACAAGTCACAAGCCATTGGTTAAAGCAATTAACATGACAACACCTAACTTCAAGGGGGCAGGGAAGTGTGGGCCTGTGCTGAGTTTTGTATTCAGTGGGTATTTTATAATCGAAATACCTGAGGCTCAGGGAGGTTTAAGAACTTGTTCAAGCACCCAGCCAGTTAGAGAAAGACATTGCTGTCTAACAACAAATGTTGACTACTTAACCTCTATACTTGGTTTTTCTCTGACACTTAATAAAGGATGATAAAAATAATTTAAAGTTTCCAAAATAATTCAACAAAGTCCTATACCAAAGAATTGTTAACAAATTCAGTTGTCATGTAACTGTAGGCAGAACTTTGCTATACACTGTTGTAAAGATAGAAAACCAAAGGCATGAATAAACAGGAATTTCTATGAATTGGAGACATGAAGTTAATGTTGAGCCAGTTCTACTTAGTGTTTTTATATTTTCTCTATACAGGTAAATCTCTAAATTGCATGATAACACAAAATACTCTGAGTTTTAACTGTCCCAGTGGTCAAAGATAAATTATCAGAAGCAAAACAGAAAGTTTCTGATAAGCTTTATTGTAAGCAAACATCCAGTAAAACAGTTGGGGGTAAATAATAATAATCCAGAGATGGTCTGAGTTATTTCTGAGTTATAACTCAGAAAAGGGTATGTATAAATTTACTCAATGTAACACTATGGCCTAGAAGAATGTAAAGAAGCTTTCTCTCCTTGGATTAAGAATAATATTGGAAATATCAATGAAGTATTGCACTAGGCTGTTAATTGAAACACGAAAAATAGTGGCTTAGCACATAAGGATTTATTCACTGAAGATCCTTATGTTTCTACTCCCATCATGATTTCCATCTTCAAGGTCACTTTATGACCCCCGGTGCTGCAGAAGCATCTCTGTTTTGTTGCAGCTGGGTGATTAAGTCAATCACCTTCAAACAAACATCGAGGATACTTTGTGCAGTGTGTCTCTTTGCATCTTGGGGTGTAGAATTTAACCATGCCAACTGCAAGGCAGGCTGGGAATCATAGTTTTTAATCTGGGTGGTGGTTTTTTGTGACAAGAGAAGGAGCAAGGAGTGTTGAGAGGCGACCAGCAATGTCTGTGTACCCAGGGTCTAGCAGGGTGTCTGGCCTATTGGCAGTGCTCAGTCAATGCTCAAGGAGTGAAGATTGCTTCATACGCTTTCCTGAAATGACTGGCCATTCTTTGCCCTACTTGTCCTTCAACCTCTAATCTTTCCCTTGGGACTTCTGGGTCTGACCTGTCCTTACCTGTTGCTACTTATGAGGCCTTAGTTTCCTTTCCAACTATACTTTGGCCCTTTTCAGTATTTTTCTCCTCATTCCCATCTTTATTTCTCCTCAATGCCATGGGTCGTTTAAGGGTACTGTGTCAGTCAAAGAACTCTATAATTCTGACTGCAGAGAGTAATTAAAGAGGTGAAATAAAAATTAAATGACAAAAAGTAAATTGAGCAGTATGAAATCCTGAATTTTCTTCCTCTTTTAACATTATTTGAGATCATAATTATCCAAGTATATAGTATTTATTCGATTTCTTTCATTTTTTTTTCTGTTTTCTTAACTGGTAGATACACAGATGCTTAATTTTTGTGAGAGTAAGTTCTGTGTGTGACTTTTTGATATAATGAAAATGGAAATATGTATGAAGGAGTGATGTAACGTTAATAAATGTAGATGGTCTGTTACACATTTTTGAGAAAGGAGGATTGTTTTATGAACTTAAAGTTTTTCAAAACCACCTTAGAATCTGAACCAGGGATTTGAAATGTATTTGTATTCATGAAATGAAAATTATACCAGCAATTAAAATTAAATAATTTTAACTTTTAGAACCCTGGATATGCTGGGCGCCAGGAACTACCAGAAAACTTAAAAATTCAGTTCAGAACTGTTGCTATGATGGTTCCTGATAGACAGGTAGGGGACCCGTATTTAAAAGCATAATATAATTTATGTTCTTTACCTGTTTTTCACTCAAATTGTTGAAAAATCTCACCATCTTCATTTTCAGATTATTATACGAGTTAAGCTTGCAAGTTGTGGTTTTCTTGAAAATGTTATCTTGGCCCAAAAGTTTTATGTTCTTTACAAGCTCTGTGAAGAGCAACTTACTAAACAGGTAACTTTGTACATCTATTTTTCCTTTCACTGTAGAACTTGTTATTTTACTTAGCAGTTTTATTACCCTGATAAATGCTAATCAATGAGTTAAAAAATTCATTGACTCATTTCTAAAATATAATTTATTGACCTATTGGTTATATATTTTAAAACCTTTTTATTTCCAAAAAATTATAGATTCTCAGGGAGTTGCAAAGAAATGCCAGGAGGTCCTGGACACTGTTCACCCTGCTTTCCACAATGTTGATATCTTATAACCATAGGACAGTAGCAAAACCAAATTGGTATAGTCCGTAGTTTATGAAGAGTTCTCCAATTGTACATGTGCTTATGTATGTGTATGTGTGTGTAGTTTTTATGCAGTTTTGGTACCTGTGTAGATTCATGTCACCACCACCACAATCAACATTCAGAACAGTTCTCTCCCACAAGCTTCCTGCATGCTACCTTGTGTCACCCACCTCTCTCTGAAATGCCTCTTTGCAGCCACTAATCTTTTCTTCATCTCTATAATTTTGTAATTTCAAGAATATTATAGAAAGGGAAGGAAGTAGTATATAACCCCTTGGTTATGCACGTTGTATCTGTTTGACATCCAGACTGTCTCAGACTGTGCTATTCTCAAAAGATACTTAAGGTGTGAACACGGTATCATACAGCTGGATATTTCCAATGGAGTGATCATTTTTCAGTCACAGGAATAGTGGGAGAATTGAGCTAATAAAACTTTGCCACTCCGCCACTCCAAAACTATACAAGTGTCCGAGTATCTATCTATGTATCTATCTATGTATGTATGTATGTATGTATGTATGTATGTATCTATCTATCTATCTATCTATCTATCTATCTATCTATCTATCTATCTATCGAGAGTCTACTTTTAGAGTTTTCAGTTAAGTAATCTTTTTTCCCCTCTTCTCCCATCTTAGGTTCATTATGACTTTGGGTTGAGAAATATTCTATCTGTACTGAGGACACTTGGATCTCAAAAAAGAGCCCGACCAGAGGATAGTGAATTGAGCACTGTCATGAGAGGACTGAGAGACATGAACCTTTCTAAATTGGTATCTTCTCTGAATTCACTTCTCTTTCAAGAGCTTGATCTGTTTGTTTGTTTTTCTCAGTGGACAAGTGGGGCTTGGCTCATGTTGAGTTGTGAACATTAATAATTGCAGGAATAATGGGTGTGCAAAGTGGTCACTGTGCTTCCAGAAGGCAGCAAAACCCCATGGCCTTGTGAGACCAACATGGGCGAGAAATGCATCCTCTTCTCAGTTGTGTGCCATTAAACAGGCCTTATCAGTTGGGCTCCAGCCCCCAAATTTCAGTCTGATCCTCTAGCATTATTCATAACATAACACAAATTCTAAACATAAAAATCTGGGTTCATAGGGAACCATGAGAACCTTTTGCTTTCTCAGAATATAACTAGCTTATCTCAACTATGTCTTTCCCAAAACATCAACACATTCTATTTTCCAAAAATGCACTGGAGGTTTGCTGTGGAGATCATAATACTTATTTCACCTCTTCCAAGCTTGTCACAATTACAGCCAGGTTCTTTGAATGAGCCAGTGGGCTGGGCAGTTATGTATTCAAGGACTACATATTGTGTCCATGTCCTAGAAGTACATGGTTGAGTGTGAAATGGTTCTTAGGAAGCTCACATTTTAGTTACAAAAACTAACAACTAACATCTGTGTAGTTCATTGCTATTTACAAAGTATTTTAGGGGTGTTGCCTTATTCGAGCCTCATAGCAGTTCTGTGGGGGATGAGTAGCTACTGTGCTTACTGCCTTTACCAAGTGTGCAGGACTTACCCACAATCACAATCAGTGAAGAAGCCTAACAGAAACTGACAAGACTTTCTAATGCCAAATCCTTTGCTCCTTCCAGTATACCTCACTGCCCCCCTTAGTATTGGTATTCTTGAAACCCCTGAACAAGAATTCCGGAAGGCATCAGGGGAGCCTTGGAGAATAAGAAGACGTCAGAATGGGTCAGCTTTTGGGAATGGGGTAATCTAGGATTAAAGACATGGCAAATAAAGATTAGAGTCAGTTTACTCAAACCTATTGCTTATAAGAAAGGCAGAACACAGCTCTCATGGAGTTTTCCAGACAGTGTTGGATGAGCCAGTCAGGCAAGGTTATAGATATTGTCCTAATTTAAATGAAATATTAATATTCTGTTCTCATGAGGTAGGGACTATTAATTGCATGTTTTTAAGGTTAATGCATATACCTGTTTGGGAGAAGCAGAGCATCCATACGATAAAATAATGAGATCAAACCTTGGAGCAGTAGACTGTAGAAGACATAAATGCTGAGGGACCTTGGGCACAATGCTACAGGCAATGTGGATTCAGTGGTGGCGTTCAGTAGTCAGTACTAGAAGGTGTAACTCTAATTGGAGAGTAATAAATGATTCTCTGGGCATGACGTGATAAGTGCTGTGAGCATCCTAGCTGGTCGATAATTATTTGTTACAATTAGTTATTATATTATTGTTATCATAGTTGATAATAATTACTGAATGAGTTAATTTATTCTATGCCATTTTAGGTTGATGAAGATGAACCCCTGTTCCTCAGCTTAATCAATGACCTGTTTCCAGGATTACAGTTGGACAGTAATACTTATGCTGAACTGCAAGCTGCAGTTGCCAACCAGGTTCAGATAGAAGGTCTGATTAACCATCCACCCTGGAATCTCAAACTTGTGCAGGTAAAGAAACTTTAAGCTATTATTAGTATAAAGATAAGTGTTTGTTAGTAAAGAGTGCCGTTTAAGGAGAACTCACGATACTTGCCTTACTTGACATAAATGTTGAAACTAAATAAAAACCCATCACTGTAAGAAGAGTCCTCAGGGGGAATGTTTTGGTCCTTGAAGGATTATATGGATTTATCCTGCCTTACAGTAAACAAGCAGTAATTTCCGAGGTTACTTACACCTGGTGGGGAAGGTTGGATGGAGCTAGAATCTCCAAGAACAGTTGGGAGGGGACAGTAGATTATAAAACCCAGGTGGATGGAACGACCCAGCTGGCTTCTTGTGCAAGTCTGGCGGTTGGTGCTCATAGCTGAGTGCCTTCTCGAAGCATGTGGGGCCTGAGGGATCTGGGGGTGCTACTGCGCTCCTGCTCTGTGCGTGGACATGTTCACACCTCCACAGAAATTCAGATCCTTTGCCTGTATCTCTTGGTGTCTTTCTGTCCATCACATTTCCTCCTTGTGAAAGCCATCCAGCCAGTTGCTCAGTGAAGTCAAGAAGCTGAGGCAGAGGCTGAGGCTTTGGAAGTATTTTTGGACTTGAGGAAAATGAAGGAGCTGAAATTGTGGAGAGTGTTAAAATCTGCATTTGAAAAATAGCAATTCTTATTTTAATTTACTGTTCTTGCCAGATTATAAGAAGTGCAAGTATTTAAGACATATCCAAATCTTACAAGGAACTATATGGGGCAAAGTTTTTTTAATTGCTCATGTATTGGAAGCCATTAAAAAACTTCTTTTAATTTTGGGGAAAACATGTTATACATGATAGGCATACAATATTAATGAGTACTAAAATCCTAGTCATCTCAGTGGGTGTGGGTCTAGAATACTGAGTTCTTATTTGATGTCAGTAACATTACTCTTGAATATAATGTTACAGCCAGTGTCTCTGTTAGTTTTAAACTCTGTTACAGTACTAATACATTTTATCTAAAATGTTAGAAGAATGAGTCAAATTCTACCTCTGATCATCTGTGAGACTCCGACTTCTTATTTTTATTAAGGATGTCATAACAGACACTCTCCACCTTCTAGTATGTTTCCTTGAATCTCTTACAGTATTTGTGTGCCTCTTCATAGCCCACGCTCACCACTTCTTCAGGCCAGACCAACCTCTCCTTAGTGAAGGACTGGCAGGTGATGGAGGGGGAGAGGCAAGTCCCCGTGCTTCCAGGCAGAACAAACACCTCAGTGTGACTTGCATCCCAGAGTGCTCCACGGACCAGTCTTATGTGTGCCCTCCACAGGACTTTATGCTCAGTCACATGTTGTTTGACTTCACCTCATTCCTGTCCCGCTCCCCTGGTTCCCTTGTCAGTTTCTCCTGGGAGCACTCCCTGAATAAGTCCGTTGCCCAGCATCCTCAACTCAAACTGTACTTCTGGGGAACCAGGAGGCCGGTGTGTGTGTGACTTAGGTCTTCACTGGGATGGTGTCTGTTGCTAATTTTCGTCACTAGGGGGCAACATCATCATACTGGATGCAGAGAACGCAGGCTCCCGTAGGTGTCAGCAAGCCAAAAACCACAAGGAATAAGTAGTTTGAGAAGCGAAAACTAGATCCTGAATCACTTATTTCCAACATGTCATTCAAGTTACACATTACCATTACTTTATCACATAGTGTTTTGTAACGTCGTGCTAATTTTCTTTCCACATCTAGTGACGCAGAAAACATTTTTTGCACTTTCCCATCTTTTAAATAGTGATCTGGTTACTTTAACGAAGAGCTTATTTAAAGGTTCTTAAATTTCAGCACACTGCTTATGTGAACGTCAGCAAGAGACTCGTTAGTCACATTTTCCAACTGCTTGTTTCATTTCGTAGTTATACGAGACCTCGCTGGTCCGCCATGGTTTGATGACTCTCGGGCCCAGTGGGTCCGGGAAGACAGCCGTTATCACCATCCTGATGAAAGCGCTGGCGGAATGCGGGCAGCCTCACAGGGAGATGCGGATGAACCCAAAAGCCATCACTGCACCTCAGATGTTTGGCAGACTGGACACTGCTACCAATGACTGGACGGATGGGATTTTTTCCACTCTGTGGAGAAAAACACTAAAAGCTAAAAAAGGTACACATGAACTCTCTTTTGCCATCATTTTCCCCCCTGCCAACCTATTAATAACACAATACTCGTTTTTCCATTTTAATTATCTACAGATGGAACGTGATTTTCTGTTTTGATTATTTGCAGGTGAAAACATTTTCCTCATTTTAGATGGCCCTGTAGATGCCATTTGGATTGAGAACTTAAATTCTGTGTTGGAC
This sequence comes from Manis pentadactyla, assembly GCF_030020395.1. Classification (NCBI taxonomy): domain Eukaryota; kingdom Metazoa; phylum Chordata; class Mammalia; order Pholidota; family Manidae; genus Manis; species Manis pentadactyla. Next base: position 33,993,290 of record NC_080034.1, on the reverse strand, counting down.
GACAATAAAACCCTCACATTAGCTAATGGAGATCGCATCCCCATGGCCCCTAATTGTAAGCTTTTGTTTGAAGTCCACAATATTGAGAACGCTTCTCCTGCCACGGTTTCTAGGATGGGCATGGTCTATATCAGCAGCTCAGCTCTCACCTGGAGGCCAATATTACAGGTGGGGACAAGAGACCCCAAAAAGCATGCCCTGTGTCTTTACATGTTTCATTTCCTTCATAAATAGTGATTCTGTTTCTTTGCTACAGGCGTGGTTGATGAAGCGTACTGCACAGGAAGCTTCTGTATTCCAAACTCTGTATGATAAAATATTCGAAGATGTATATACATACGTGAAACTCAACCTCAACCCCAAAATGCAGCTCTTAGAGTGCAACTATATTATGCAAGTATGTTTCTGTGTATACTCACTACTGAGATTTTTTTTCCCCACTCAGTTGCAGTTTAGAGGCATCTGAAATAGAAAATTCATGCAGTCCATAGAAATCTTTTTGTGAAAGGCTTAGAGAAGTTTGATTTAAAGTTTGATTTAAATAAAGATCTCACTAATGTTTTCATTGCCATCTCTTTATTATTTTCACTTTCTGGGAGAGTTTTGTCAGGGGAAGAACAAACTACTATCTTTCCCACCATCAAGCTTAGTAACCTTTCCAGAATGTGCACTAAGTGCAAGAAAGGAGATGGTGGCAAGCAGGAAAACTTGGATGGCAACCTTGGCTTTGCAAATTTGGTATATTTCAGATAGGGAAGACCTTTGAACAATTCTGAGTAGCTTGTAGCATTTTATTTTTTTGCCCCATACTCAGTTTTCCTTATCAGTTTTTGGAAAACTCAGAACTAACCGTAGATTTTTAAGGGCTCTCCTGATTCTGGTCTGTTGGCAAGCTCTTATTACCCATAGCACTGCTTTGATTCTCTCTTAGTGTAAGGGATAGGAGTCAGTGAGGGAGGGTAGGTTAGAAACAATATGTAAGGCCCAAATCAATAAATTATTTAGTAATTACTTTAAAATGCATAATGTAAGTGAAAATTTCATCTTGAAATAATTTTGTTTTGAAGGAATGAGGATGTCTTACTGTAGATATATTTCTTTCTGATGCTGTATGGGGCTTGGCACAGTTTTTCCTAAGGGGCAGATGGTAAATATTTTCGGCTTTGCCACACTTTGTCCCAACCACTCAGCTGTGCTGTTGCATTGCGAAAGGAGCCAGACACAGTGTACACATGAATGAGTGTAACCACATTTCAGTAAAAGTTGATTTGCCAAACAGGTGGCTGGCTCCCAAGGCCACAGTTTTCTGAGTCCTATAAAATGTTAAAAAGAAACAAAATATTTGATGTAGAAAATTTGGAACAACCAAACTTTAGAACCAGAAACTACCTTAGAAAACATCTGGTCTGGGTCTTTTGCTTTTCAGCTCAGGAAACAGACTCAGGTTAGCTGCATGAGCTTGGGGTGGAAACCACACCTCCAGATTCCCTGTTTGGTGTCCTTTCTGCTAGATCATGCGGCTTGTGTAAAGCAGGATAGTCTTTCTTCTAAATGCTCTCAGCTGTAAGACACTGACCTGGAGATACATTTGTTCTCTTTCTCTTTCCCTCCTGCTTTTAAATTTATTATCATTTAAATTTTTTACCTAAAAAATTTTAAATATAAAAATTCATTTTACTGTATTTTGAATATTTTCAGTCTCTCAATCTTCTGGAAGGTTTAGTTCCCTCCAAAGAAGAAGGTGGCGTTTCATGTGTTGAACATCTTCATAAATTATTTGTGTTTGCCCTGATGTGGAGTTTAGGAGCCCTTCTGGAATTGGAAAGCAGAGACAAGCTTGAAGCCTTTTTACGAAATCATGAAAGCAAGTTAGACTTACCAGAAATACCTAAAAGCATGAATCAAACCATGTTTGAGTTTTATGTTACTGATTATGGTAAGTGCAGACTTATTATACCTGAAATAAAAGGACTTCTTTTTTTAAATGGGAAAAATATTAACTTCCATAAATGCCTCTTTATTTATTTATGGAAATACTAAACCAGTTATGAATGGCATAACTGATAATACTATTTTTAAGGGGCATATATGCAAAGAATAGTAGAATTTTATATACTGGCCATGCTAGGAACTGGTATAGAGACTCTGGATTTCTCCATTTGGAATGGCCTTAGTGAAAATCTGGCATAAATAAGTTTGGAATACCTCTTGCATTGTGTACTTGGTAACGCTTGAAGACCATCAGTGTAGAGAATACAGTGCAGTGTAGAGATTCTTCAAGATGCAAAAACAGATCAATTCTACAACTTCCCTGTTGGAAATGTCAGAATAAATAGAGAAAGAACCAAGCAGGTGGAGTCCTGCTTACACAGAGCGGACTTGGCAAAGTCCAGTGCTGTTACGTCAGCCCCCCAGCCATACATGTGTGGCAGGGCCCAGCCCACCTCTCCCTAAGAAAATGCTCTTGAGCTTGGTGACTTTATCCAGAGCCAAACTCCCAATTCTTCTAAACCCCAGAGAAGAAAAGTCATTCTTCCTAAAAACTGTATTTACCTCTCATTCTTCCTAAAACTCCCAAACAGCAAAGGTTTTTTGTTTATTTGTTTTAATGTATAAACTCAAAAGAACAGGAGAGAAAGACAATAACATTTTGAGAACAAGAAAGCAGAAAGGTAAGTGGCAATTGACTTAGCACACTGGGCAAAGTAAACCCTGAACTGGCAATGGGAAGAGTTGAGAAGCAATGTAGTGTACATCATAAAACCTTCATAGGGCTCAGGAATTGGGGCCAAGGTGAAGGTAAAAAACAGAGGGTTGCTTGTAAGTGTGTTTAAGAAACAGACCTCTAGATCCTCGTTCCAAAGCCATGCTGCCAAACAACTCACCCGCCACATCCTGGCCAAAGACTGAAGAATTCTTGTTTAGAAAATTAAAATACATGGCTTCCTAGACTTGGGGGATACTAGGCACATTTGAGAGTGGGAGAATCATACTGAAAATGTAAATTAAGTGAAAGTCTGTGTTTTAAAGGGCTTTTATAATGAGACTGAGGTAAATGAATTTTTTTTAGCTGGCCATCTTTAACTAGAATGACCAGTAATTCTATAGCACATGATTAGATGCTATTAAAGGTTTGGGATGATAAAAGGGAGCTCTAACTCAAAATGCAAGCTAACAGTTAAATGCATCCTTAAATCTAGGTACGAATTCTCGTAGAATCCAGAGGCAACCAAAAGATGGTTCTTTGAAAAAATCCATGCAACTGATAAATCTCTTACCAGAGGTATCAGGGGAAAAAACATAAGACCTAAATTACTGTCTAGAATGAATGAGTGAACACCACTACAGACCCTACAGACTGAAAAATAAGAAGTGACTATTAGAAACAATGTTACGAAAGTACATCTGACAATGTGAATGAAATGGGCAACTTCCTTGAAAGATACAAACCACCAAACCTCATTGAAGAGAAATAGATATCCCAAATATCTCCATGTTTACTAAAAAAATTGAATTTATAGTCATAAGCCTTCCCACAAAGAAAACTCCATCTCCAGATGATTTCACTGGTGAATTCTACCAATTACGTAAGGAAGAAGTAATACCAATTCTATATAAACTCTTCCACAATATTTTAAATGTAAGGAAGAAATACTTCCCAGCCCATATCATAAGTAGTGTTATCCTGATACCAAAATCAGAGAAAAACATTACAAGAAAAGGAAACTATAGACCAGTAGCCCTCAAAAACATTGACACACATATCTTAATAAAAATTTAACAAATTAAATCCAGTGGTATATAAGAGAGGGAATATGTTAAGTCCAAGTAGGCATTTATTCTAGGAATGGAGGGTTGGATTAACATTCAAAAACCAATCAATGTAATTCAGCATATTAGTAGACTAAAAACCAAACAAACCATATAGTCATCTAAGTAGAATCGGAAAAAGCATTTGACAAAATTTAACATCCTTTCATGATGGAACTTTCAGTGAACCAGGAATAGGAACTTTATCATTCTGGTAAAGAACATCTACAAAAATGCTAAAATTATACTTAATGATGAAAGACTAAATACTTCCTTCCAAGATCAGGTGTTCTTTCTCACCACTTCTATTCAAGAAGTGCTAGAGGTTCTAGCCAGTGCAATATGGTAGTAAATAAACACACATAAGAAAAAACCAAATATCCACAGACTGAAAAAGAGCAAGTAAATCTCTCTATTTGCAGATGATACAACCACATGTAGAATCCTCAAAAAAAGTTATAAAACTAGTAAAAGCATTTATCAAGGTCACAGGATGAAAGGGTAATATATAATAATAAGTTGTATTTCTATGTGCTCACAAAAAACAATTAGCAATTGAAATTTTAATATACCATTTAAAATAGCATCCAAAAATGAAATATTTAAGGATAAATTTAACAAAATATGTGTAAGATCTGTATACTGAAACTATAAAACTACAACACTATCCACAAAAATTCATTGTTATAATGAACTCAAAATAGATCATAGACCTAAACATAAGAACTGAAACCAATTTCTAGAAGAAAATAAAGAATATTTGTGTCCTTGGGTCATGCAAAAATTTCTTAGGATCCAAAAAGCCCAAAGTATAAAGAATTGATAAACTGGACTTCATCAAAATTAAAATCTATTTAAAAGTCCCTGCTAAGAAAATAAAAACTCCAGCCACAAAATAAAAAGAAGTATTTGAAAACTGTATATCTGGCAAAAGAATTTTACCCACAATATATAAAGAACTCTTACTATTCAATAATAAGTAGACAACCAATCCAAATTTTGAAAAATGGGCAATAAATTTATGTAGATGCTTCACTGAAGAAGATTTATGAATGATGAAAAAAGTACATGAAAAGATATTCAACATCACTGGTTGTCAGAGAAATGCAAATTAAACTACAATGGGATATCATTATACAGGCACTAGAATAGCTAAAATTAAAAAGATTAATACTAACAAACGGTGAGATTGTGGAACAACTTGAACTCTTTTATACTGTGCAATGGTCTAGCCACTTTGGAAAACAGTGTGGCAGTTTCTTAAAAGTTAAACATACCTTTACCATGTGACTTGATATTTTGCAAAGAAATTTGAAATTGAGGTTATTTCCTACAGTGATGAATATTTGCCTTGCTACTGTCAAATGTTTGCTCCTCTGCTCTCTTTCTAAGCATTCTGTGTACACAGTAATTTTTTTGGTTCAATCCCAAGTCATAGTATAATCTTACTGAAGACATTTAAAATGTCAGTTTAACCCAACAATGCAAGTAATTCAATTTAAATGTGAACAACAATGTGACTGTCTCTGACCAAGTCTTCCTAGCTGTCAGCACTTGTAAGCCATCATAGATAGTAGGGTGTATTCCAGAGATGCTAAAATATAAATAAATTTTTTTTCTTAGAAGTGATGAAATGTGGTAATAATAATTATTATGACTATTATATAAGTTAGTAAATTAATAGTTACTAAGTAAGTCAGGAGTCTGGCTATTGTGTCACACTAGTTTTAGGGCCAGATTTGTTTTTCCTGTTTCTCATGGCAAACATCCTATGCCCACTAATCAGTTACTCCTTTTTTGGTCTTTCCCACACTTTCAGTTGATGTTGCTTTCCCACTAAGTATTAAGTACATCATTGGTTTTACCATTAGGTGATTCTAATTCCATTTCAGGCAAGATCTCAAGGTGAATGAATGATTTAGCAGCTTTTAAAATCTGACTTTATAAAGAAGCAAAACAAAATTATCAAATACCATGTACATTAGATAAGCAGATATGTTAACATGTTTAAGGAAAATGTTTTAAATGTTTATGTGATTCTGTTATTGTTTATAGTATTTGCATCTTTGTATTTTGAGATAACTTTCAAAGAATATAGTTTCATTAAGATCAATTTTTACTTATTCCATAGGTGATTGGGAGCACTGGAATAAGAAAGTTCAGCCATACTATTACCCAACTGACAGTATTCCAGAATATTCATCAATTTTGGTTCCAAATGTTGACAATGTTAGAACAAATTTTTTGATAGACACCATTGCAAAACAACATAAAGTAAGTCTGATAGTTTCCTAGACGATCACAAACCATGTAAGAAACAAATCCCTTTTTACACACGGCAGGTAGAGAATTGAATTCCAGCACAAGGGGCCAGAGGCAGTGTCATTTGAGGAAAATGTATTTGATGAATGAATCCCAGGTTCCAGGATGTACTCCAACTAAATATCCCCTGACCTGCTGACTTCCAGCTTGCTAAGGAAACTGGTCATCTAATTATAAAGTCCTTCAATACGCCCATAGTCATATAACTATTCACCCATATTTTCTTCTAGCACTTTTGTAGTATACATTTTACATTTAAATCTTTAATTCAACTGGGATTTATTTTGATGTACATCTAATTGTAAAAAAATATGTTTAAATTAGTTGTATTAATTTATAGAATGCAAGAATGGCACTAGAATCATAAGATATTTCAAACCAAACATGCTATAACACCTTTCAATACGATTATCCTGTGATTGCAGGCCGTTTTGCTCACAGGAGAGCAGGGAACTGCAAAAACTGTAATGATTAAGGCCTATTTGAAAAAATATGATCCTGAAATACAGTTGTCCAAGAGTCTAAACTTTTCATCTGCCACAGAACCAATGATGTTCCAGGTAAAACCCACCATTTGCTGTAGCAATTAATATATTGAATATCTTAAATTGTGGTTACAATAAAATATATGTGCAAATAAAACACTGATTTAAAAGAGTTAGAGTTGGCATTCAGCTATTTAAGCCTTCCTAAGTCTGAGATTGAAGCCAAATCCAAGTAGCATATTTTGGCTTAACACTGAGGCTGATGCTGAACTTTGGAGTGTATCTCTTCTAATATAAATTAATGGCTAATGTTCCAATAACTTACTTAAAAATTTTTCATGTTATCTATTTTAATGATATTTGTACATATTAAATAAGCAAATGATATTCTACTCCAGAAAATTTCATCATTTTTAGAAATATGAGTTAAAGTCTAATGCCATAAGACAAATCATTTGCTTTTTTCTAGAGAACAATTGAAAGCTACGTGGATAAGCGAATGGGAAGCACTTATGGGCCACCAGGAGGCCGGAAAATGACTGTATTTATTGATGACATAAATATGCCTGTGATTAATGAATGGGGAGATCAGGTATGACTAAAATGTCTCCTAGAGGTGACATTTAAGTAGCATTTTTAGTTTTACATAAAAATGTCAATGACTTTCACCTTGCTCAGCCTAGGAACAGCTCGGGCCCCTCTAACTCCTTGGTTGGAGCTGACATTCAATAGTAGTTCCACATTCAATCCATTAAGAAATCATGTTGGCTCTATCTTCAAACTGTATCCATGATTTGACCACTACTCATCACCTCCATTGCTAACAGCTGATAGAAGCTATCATCTGTCTTCTTGATCATTACAAATATCTTTGCATTGTAATGCCTCCCCAGTTTCCTTTGCCCCTTTCAATTATTCTCAAATTAGCAACAATTAAAACATGAGTCAAATCATAATCCTTCTTTGCCTCAGAATCCTCCCATGAGACTTGTAGAACATTAATGCCAAAATCCTTACCATGACCCAAAGAGCTGACACTATTTGATATCATCTACCCATGACTCTGTTCCAACCACATTTATTGATCCTTGGGTATAATGTTCACTCAGAGACTTTGCATTTACTATTTCCTCCACCTAGAATGCTCTTCCCTAGATTAATAAATGTTTTGCTTTCTCACCTCCTTCAAGTCTTTGGTTATATGTCATGTGAGGTGAAGCTTCCCCTGGGCTCCATAGTTGGGTGCACCCCTGAGCCCTGCCTATTTCCCTTCCCTGCCTTATTTTCTCCCCCAAGACTTATATATAGATACATACATTCAAGCATACATGTGTATATTTTGTCTCTCACCACTAAAAATGAATGCTCTATGAAGACAGGGATTTTTGTGCTACAACAAAGCCTGATACACAACAAAGCCATTCATTAAATGTTGGTAGAATGAAAGAGTGTCATATTTGAGATGCTTGTGTGTCATCCACTCAGAGATACCCGGTTAGAAATTTGTATATTCATGTGTGGAGCTTAGAAGGGAATCTGAAGCTAGGGTTACAGAGTTGAGACTTTTTAGGATATGGGTTGAGATATCATCCCCTGAAATAGTGAGAAGTACAAATGGCTGGGATGGAGCCCTGTATACAGTCTTGAGATGAACCTGGAGCTGAGCCTCTGAAAACAAGAAAGGAAATTTTTTCAATAAGGAGGGAGTATTAGGAGTGTTTGGGGCTGCAGGGAAGAAAGATGAGGATGGACAACCCCAAACCAAAACATCGGGTAATATTGAAAGCTCAGGAGTGAAACCATCCCACATTCTGATTGAAAGTATTTTGAAATGTTGAATGTTGAATGTGAAAGATACCTATAGTAAGAGGTATAGCTCTGAGTTCTGTTGTAATTGTACCAAATGTTCTATAACTTACCTATGTAAATCTGTTTTGAAATTAGTCTTATCAATGTGATGAAGAGCACATTTGACTTCTACAAGACATGTTTAACTTATGGTTTAGAGTTCATGGATAGTATCATTGAAGTCAAATGGCCTTGAAGGTGATCACCAATATTAACAAACACTTCATTGATAAGAGTTGAATATTTTCTTCTAATCTCATTTGTAATATTTTATAGGAGCTATGGAGGAATATGGTAATGATATGTTACTAAAATGTTACTGTAAAAAATTTCAGATAACCAATGAGATTGTACGGCAAATGATGGAAATGGAAGGAATGTATAGCTTGGATAAGCCTGGAGACTTCACTACTATTGTTGATGTGCAGCTCATAGCAGCAATGATCCACCCTGGAGGTGGTCGAAACGATATTCCGCAACGTTTAAAAAGACAATTTACTGTGTTTAATTGCACATTGCCTTCAAATGCTTCAATAGACAAAATTTTTGGTATGATTCTTCTTGCTGTATTTTTTTATAACATTATATAATGGACATAAACCATGACAAATCTTATGTAAGAGATAAAAAGGCTTTGTCTGAAGTAGGGGTAAGTATCTGAAATGGAGAGCTCAATACCAGAAAAGAGAAAATAAACACAAGGAAGACTCTTGTTTATAGCATATTCTAAGACTCAAGAATATTTAGAACAAGCCTTGTTAAAAGCTGGCTTCATAGGTGAGCAAAACTTTGTGTTTTGGTTTCCTAGACATAATTAATCAGAAAAATTTGGACTAATGAATGAATTTGGGCAAATCAATTTTAAATTAACAATATAATATACCAAGTCAAATGTAGCACATTGGTATGTAAATAAAAATGAGATTTTGACACCAAATTTAGGCTCACATAAAATGTTCCATTAAAAATTATGTACATGAAGATATGTAACAGGAACTGACCCATGCATGTGTGGACATTAATTATTTGACATAGCAACTACTGTAGCTCAGAAATAAAATAAATAAAAGGACATTTATTTAATAATTCTTATGTGAAAATAACTGAAATTTGACCCCTATCTCACACTAAGCATAAAATTAATACAGATGGATTAAAGACCTTAATTTAGCAGGCAAAGTTATACAACATTTGGAAGAAAATATAGGAAAATATCTGAATGATCTGTAGGTAGGAAAGAATTTCTGAAATGAGAACCAGAAATCATAGACCATAAAAGAAGAAATGACAAATTTGACAGGATTAAAACTAAGAACTTCTTTTTATCAAAAAGGTAACATTGAAAGAGTGAAAAGACCATCCCCCAAGTGGAAGAAAAGACAAGTAAGTTACTAATCTGAGTATGTAAAGAAACCCTATAGTCATTCAGGAAAAAGCAAACATCCAACATAAAAATGAGCAAAAACCCAAGCACTTTAGTGAGAGGAAACTAATAAGCAAATGTAAAGATGATAAACATTAGTATTGAGGAAAATGCAAATTTGAAACATGAAGGAAATGCCATCAGATACCCACTAGATTTGCAGAAATGAAATATTCTCACAAAATCAGGCACTGGGGGGAATGTGGAGCAACCGAGGCACTTGTCCTCTGCCATGGGGCATGAGCCGCGTCAAGCCCTTTGGTTAACAACTGGGCGTTATTACTGGTAATGCAGAACATGTGTATCCTCACAGCAGTTCCACTGCCAGGTATTAACAACTTAACATTTTTTTCCTTTATGGTTTCATTCTCTGAGTCTCATTTAAGAAGGCCTTTCTTACCGAGAGGTCCTACAAGTATTCACCTATATATTTTTTCCAAATATTAGGTAGTTTTGCCTTCCATATTTAAGTCCTTAAACATCTGTAGTTGATTTTGCACATGGGCACCAGAAGACTTAATCAAGAATGTTCAAAGAACAATGCTCATGACAACACAAACCTTGAAATAACCCAAGTATTTATTGGCAGTGAAATGGCCTCAGCTGTGTCATAGGTGCACGGCATAATGCTAAGCAGCAGTGAATACGGACAAACACAGCTGCATGCTTCCACCTGGATGAAGTCCAGAAATAAAATGATGAACAAAAGAAACAAGTCACAGGGAACAACATAACATGATTCCATTAAATTTCAACAGGAAAATTAAAGTTTGGAAATAAAGGTTGGAGTTCATAAACATAAGTGGCAAAGCTATCAAGAAAAGTGAGTTAAACTGATTCTCACCAAGTCAGAGTAGTGGCTGCCTCTGGAGAAGGAAGGGGCAGTGAACAGGGATGGACAATGGGCTACTCATGTACAGAGGCAATTGTGTTTCTCAATCTAGTCTGTATGTGAGTGCTTGCTTATTTGTGAAACTATTTTATGCACTTCAAAATGACTGAAATTGAAAATTAAATATGGAAACAAACTGAGGCTCAGAGAAGTAAAATAGCTGCCCAATCAAGGCCACTTAGTCAGTGCATGTCAAACGGGTGGCACTAATCCTGTTTTCTGACTCCAGATCTTATGCTGCTTATATAACACATTTGCCTCACTGGAAGTTGAAGATCTAGGATCATGAGATTTCAGGAAGCTAAAGGGCCTTGTAAGCATTGAGTACAACTAACCGTGACTTTGGAGGACAATTCCACATCCCCTCAAGGCTTCTTCTTTGGTCTGTGTGAATGAAGCCCAGTTTCTTAGCTGCTACACCCTTCATAAACTGCATCTCTGAGCAGAATATGCACATTCATATTCCTCTGAATATACCATACTCACAACTGAACGTATTACTCAACGTGTAGTCTCACTGGAACAAAGTAAATCTACTTTTGCAGTCTAACACAAAAGACATTTTGAGACTTTAAACCTACACCCCCGTCCTTCCTGGGGTGATTATATCTGATTGTCACTGTGCTGGGTGTTTCCCAAGGGTCATTACATCACCAGCCCAGGCCTGATGTTGACTGACTGCAGGTCAGGAGATGCAGTCTTGATTCTAATTCTATCAATAACCTTGAAATAATTGTGTGTGACCTTGAACAATTTGCTTTACCCCTCTGGGTCTGGTCTCCTTATCTGTGATATGAGGAACTAGTCTAAGGTCTTTTCCAGCCCCTGTAGACTTCAGGGTGAGGGCTGTTTTATAGGCTCTGGAGCCAGGCCGCCTGGGTTCAAACCTCAGCTTTGCCCCTGCACAAGCTGTATGACCTTGGGCAAGTTACAAAACTCAGTAAACGGGAATATTAATAATAATATCTACCTCAGATTCCTTCTCTTAGGATGTTGGGGGGATCAAATGAGTTAATACACATAAAATGCTGATCACCATCTATGAAGTGTCTCTGGCCCCACTGCTAACTTCTAGTTTTCATTGATTCCTTGAGAGAAATTCTTAACATCACCCAGTTCAGATAGTCTTGTAATGATTTATTCACTGGGGTAAACATGTACCTTGTAAGCTTTTAGTAAGCTTGTACCTTCAACCGTGTTTATTTTTCAGGAATCATTGGCTGTGGGTACTTTGATCCTTGCAGAAGGTTCAGACCTGAAATATGTGAGATGATTGTGAATTTAGTTTCAGCGGGCAGAGTGCTGTGGCAATGGACTAAGGTACAGAATTGTCTGTTGTCAATAATAAACAAGCCAACTGTCATTCCGCCTAGTTCCCACACCATGGCTCATGCAGTTTTCATTACATCATGTGTTGTGGTGTTTTTTTGGAAAAGACAAATTAGATGCTTGAATTGATTTATGACACCTTCTTCTTCCAGGGAGCAAATATTCTGACAGAGTGATGCTTTCCATATGTATGAGAAATTACTATAAACCAGACACAGCATCCAAGATAAGATAGAATTTTGTCGGAGCGAGAACTCTGCTTTTCCACTTGTTACTCTAATTTGTAACTCTTTATATGTCTGTCTTCCCCCTCAGCCACCAAACAATGTCTGATACTCCAGTGTTTGCTGACTGAGTGAATGCATGGGTTTGCAGATAGTCTTAGCTAACTGAAAATTCTGACTTGTGTGTTTCTCCTCTGAAGTGGAGCATGAATTAGTAAATGGATGGGAGTGTACTTAACAAAACAGACCAGACTTTTTTACACAGATCAGTGAACTTAAGTAAAGCCCAGCAAACTTGTAACTGTCACCAGATGACTTTCCTGACCCAGGAAAAAGCAGTTACATGTAGGTCTGAGATAAAAACAACTTTGATAGATTTGCCAAAAATGGCCAAGGAGATAGGATTGTCATAGTTGACTACATAATCATTAGGCCAATTACACACATCTGTGCAGAAGCTTCTGTCCTGGGGAAACCTGGAGTGCCAGGCTTTCAGATTCCTGGGTGGACTGGGGGGATTCTACATACAGAATCATCGGAAGAGGCACTGGCCCTTAAATATGGTCCTTTCTCAAATCATTTTCTCCAAAACAACTGTCCTTGGCCCCGACCCCAACATTACCTATCTCCTGACCCCACTTAATTTTTTCCACCCATGTCTCTTACCATTGCTATTTGTCCATTAGTTTGTTGGTCAATATCTTTGTTTCCTGTTTATTGTCAGGCTCCCCCACTAGAATGGAAGCTCCCCGATGGCAGCAGACTCAGCTGTCCTATTTACCATGGCATCTTAAGGGCAATGAAAGATGCTCAGTCATTGAGAAGTGATTCAATCTTCTTCCCCTCCCAACACCTAAATAAGCAGCCTTTCTAGTATCTTTTCTTCAAAGCTTCCATCTCCACAAAGCACTTTTTCAAATCTACTCACACCTTGTATACCACTTCACCTTTTATTACTTTAAGGCAGGTGAGAAAAGAAAGAAGTTGACAAAAATTAAAGGGGAATATTAGAAGAGAAGGAAAGAAGTTGATAAATGAGAAGAGGGGAAGAAAGGAATTTATTTCTCTTTAATGATTGCTTCATTTGCCAATGGCTGCCATCATAGCTGCTGTCTTCTACAGCAAAGTAAAAAAAAAAAAAAAAACAGTATTCACACAGCCTTATCCCTTTATTTTTGCATATTTGTAATATAATGTATGTTTTACATTTTGGTGAATAAAATGAACATTTTAGCTTGGAACTGAGCAAAGAGGGAAATTGAAAGGTAATTGATAAAATAATACTTCATTCTGTCTTCCCTTGCTATCCCTTACTTCATTCTATCTTCCCATGCTGTTTGAACTTGCACTGTGAATTAGTCTATAGAATTACATACTCAACAGGTTCTTCTTTAATATAGAAAGGGCATAATCCACGACTAGGCACTAAAGAAAGCATTTGCTTTCCTGAATTAATCATATGGACAATTTGCATTGTATATCCATAATTATCATTGTTTTTGGTTGCAAAAATGATAAAGATGATGTCAATTATAATCTTTATAAATGGCCAGCAATGCTTCCCACACCTCATACACCCCAAGTTTATCCCTTAACTGGTATCTCTCTTATAAGAATGTGTCACTGTTAGAGGTTTGCCTGTTTGGATTCTAGAAGTTGGTAGAAATTTTAAGTAAATTAGTGTTTGAACAAACCAACCAACACCAGAAAACCACCTAGTAATTACAGCTGCACATCATAGTTGCCTGTCAATTGATTATAGATACATTGTGACTTAAGTTTGGACCCCACAGTGAACTCTAGAGTATGATACACAAATGTATTTTTGGAAATCCAAAAGCACTAAGAACCTTAATCAAGCAATCTATGGAAGATAGTTGACTTTAGAAATGAATATTATTGACTTTAGAAATAAACATTCATTTGCTCATAACTGCATAAAACCAAGCTCACAGTAGGTTTTTTGTTATGACATATTTCCACATATACACTAATAGGTTAATAATGATTAGGGATGCTATTCCCACAATTCACGCAGTTCTTAAGAACTCAGAGGAAAGTAACTTGTTCAAAGCCAGCTAACGGTGGTAGAACAGGTATTGGACTCTACATCTGGTGTGTGATTCCTGAACCCGTCCTGTTCCAGGGCTTATGGTCTTTTAAATTCTATGTTGGTTTATTTAGGATATGTTTTTCCTGTCAGTGCTGTGATGAAAATATAAACTTAATCTTGGTTTACTTACTCAGCCTATTTTATTTAAAATAGGATTTGTGAAATAAATAGTTCTAAAAGCAGTTTTGCTTTTCATTTTACATGAAAAGCAGATTGAAACTATTGCATTTTTTTCCCATCTCTAGGTGAAGATGCTGCCAACTCCTTCTAAATTTCATTACATTTTCAATCTTCGAGATCTTTCCAGAATTTGGCAAGGAATGTTAACAATAAAAGCTGAGGAGTGTAATTCGATATCTGTTCTCCTGTCACTTTTCAAACATGAGTGTAACAGAGTGATTGCAGACAGGTATGTATTATAGCACATGAGTTTAAATGTACTGTGTAAGAATTTACACTACTTCTTGGTAGTATTTGAACAAACACTTAGTGTTTGAATGAACAAACCAACTCCAGAAAAGCCACCTTGTAATTATAGCCACAGATTAATTACTGCATTATCTCCTCAAATAATGAGAGTAGGCTGAATTGCCTGAATTTGCCCTGGGCTTGTGAAGTGTTCATGCCACTTTCCCTCCTGCTCCTTGGTTGCCTTGAAAACGCTCTACCACTTTACTTGAATATTATTCAACAGGACATCTTTTTAAATCCCCACATTATCAAGAAGTTCAGAACATTCAGAGACAAATCTTAGTTACACGAACTTTCTAAAAAGTTTGAGCTCTTTGTTGGTTTGTGTGGTGAAATCTGGTACATAAGCTCAGTCATCTTTTGGAGTCTGTTTCCTTCTACAATATGGGTGGTAGTGCTGGTCTTACAAAGTTGTGAAGGCACGCATAGGTGAGATTCATCAAATATTAGCCCCATCCTCCCTCTCTTCCCCTCTACTACTGTAAGCCTGAGAAGGACCTTTGTGCACTGTGTGCATGCACACCCAGGAAGAAGGTGCTTCTCCACTACTAACCGTCACTTCTGCACTACTATTGCAAGTTTTAGGAACTCTGACCTCACCTAAGTGACTCATCTATATTGTTACAGAAAAAAATGTTCATGATGCTTGTTAAAATGATAAGCTTTATTCAGGGCTACCCTGATAGGCATAGGGGCTGTTGCGGTGGAAGAGAAATTGGGCTCAACTCTGAATACAACAAGGGAAAAGTGGGAATTTATAGGTAAGGAACAGGATGGGGGATGTTGGTGGGTGGAAAATTACCAAAAGGAAATATCAGGGGTAAGGAGGGATTTTGACTAAACTGATCTAAGTGGAGTCTTGCTGAAAGCAGGCCAGGGCATCAGACATTGCCCAGGGGTGACGAGGAAGGAGGAATTTGGTCAGCTATTGAGGGTGAGCAGATACCAGGAGTGGGGGTTCTGGCTAAGCTGATTTGAGAGGAGTCTTGCTAGTAGTGGGTGATTCAGAGGATGCAAGTGCAAAGGGAGAGGTCTTAATTGGAAAGCCTGACTAAGCTCGGTCAAGGAGAGACTGTGTCAGAATTCCTATCAGTAATACTATCAATGTCAGAACTCTCTTGGATGGAGTTGTGTCCTTTCTTGTCAGAAGGAAGAACGTGTCGTTTCCTGGTTCCACGGTGATGGAGTGGCAGGTTGGGAATGAGAGAGGGTGGAGGACTAATCCATATTCAGCTTAGGAAAGATCCCTTTACATTTTGCATCTTTACTTCTACATTTTCCTTTCAGATTTATAACTCCTGAAGATGAGTCCTGGTTTAATGTACACATTATTCGTGCAATTGAAGAAAACATTAGCCCAGATGTGTCATCATATATTCTTCCTGAGCCATACTTTGTAGATTTTCTCCGTGAGATGCCTGAGCCAACTGGTGATGAACCTGAAGACACTGTGTTTGAAGTACCCAAAGTCTATGAATTGGTACTCACTTTCACCTTTACAAAAAGTTTTTTTGATCTTTCACCTAACTAGATATTTCTCTGTGTACCAGTGTCCTACCATGGAGATGCCAAAATGTCTGTTAGTTATGTGTTGATTCCTGTCATCATGCACCAACTATTTCTTTCAATGAAATTTGGCAGCAGTCCCATTAAGGTCAGGTATAAGATGAGTATGCCTAAAATTATCATTACTATTTAATATTGCTTTGAAAGTTGCAGGCAATGCAACAAAACAGTAAAAAGAGAATATATTTAATTATCAGATAGAAAAAAAACTTATTTTCACATGATATTATTATCTACTAATATAATGTAAGGGAACTTAAAACGTGTTTTAATATTAAGAGTTCAGCAAGATGACCAAGTATAATATAAATACAAAACTCAATAACTATACTAGAGGTTGATAAATGACAATTGATGGGCCAGTCAAGCCGACTGCCTGTGTTTTTGTTAGATTTATGAAATAAGAAGAGTTTTTACATTTTCAAATGGGTAGGGAAAAAAATCAGAAGAAGAGTAATGTGTGAAAATAATGTAGAATTCAAATTTCAGTGTTTGTAAGTAAAGCTGTATTGGAACACAGCCATACCCACGTGTTTATGTATTATTTGTGACTGCTTTTGTACTACAAAGCAGAATTGAGTAGTTATGACAGAGACCATATCACAAAGCCTAAAATATTTATTATATTGTCCTTTATAGAAAAATGTTGCCAGCTCTTGCCAATAATCACAGGACAGAAAATGTAACAAAAGTGTTTCAGTCAACAGCAAGAAACACATAAAATATCTAGGAATAAGCATGGTAAAAGTTTACTTAAATAGCAACACATCATTCTTCCTAAACTAATGTGTTGATTTAATGACATTTGAAATAAGACTCCAAAGAGATTTTTTAAATAGGGTCACATAATACTAATTTTGAAGCTCACATAGATCAAAAATTAAATGGGGAGGAACAGTTTGAAAGACAAATACATGAGTATTTACTTCAGAACAGTTTAACTACATAAACAATATAAAACTTCTATATATTTTTAAAAATTTATAAACAATATTAAAAAGCAAATAAAAACTGAGAAAAATGTTTGTTATATTCCAATCTCAATTACAATAGGAGTTGGTACTAGACTTCTTGAAGGGAAAGGTTAGGAATGATTTCATATTGGAAACAAACTAATACAGTTAGGTTTCAGGCCTCTGAAGATGGAAATAACTAAATGTCATCTGAACCATGACAAATTTTCGAGAATTCATTAGATGTTTTTTAAAATTGCTATTTTCTTTAATTTTGTGTCTTAAATATTTTTTCCTCTTTCTCTCCCCACCTGTAGGTACCATCCCTTGAGTTTCTGTCTGAAAAACTCCAGTTTTATCAGAGACAGTTCAATGAAATCATTAGAGCAACATCTCTTGATCTGGTGTTTTTTAAAGATGCAATGACTCATCTTATTAAGGTTCTACTATTGACTATTTGCTGATATAAATAGATCATGTAAAAGCTTAGTAAAGTTCACAGAGAAGCTTTTTAAGAAAATTAATATATAGTGTAATATAGTGTCCATAGGTTGGGTCAGTTCATTGTCTCAGAAAACAAAGACTTAATCAGAACCCCCTTAATTGAATCCACCTACATGACAGCAAATATTTTTAAGGTCAAATTGATGGGTTTAACATTCAGAGCTTTTGACATGCTGTGTAGAAGAGTTTTACCTTCCTTGATAGTAAGCTGGAGAACCCTGTGAAGAAATATTCCCTCCTCAAGTTATATTTTGATGTAATGGGAATCCTGTTCCCCATGAGGAAGAGTTGATTCCTATAAAAATGTCAATTTCATCATTGATTTCCAAGTTATGGGCAAACTGATGGGGAAAGGGTAAGATAGATGTATAGGACTGGTGAAAAAATAGAATCCAGTTAGAGGCAGCACCAAAAAGGAGCATGGTTTGATCCAAATCTGAAAGGCCACTGAAAGGAGTTGTTTATTTGTGTAATCTGTAGATCGTAAAGGAGTTTCCCCAGGAAGTCAGAACACAGAGTAGGAAGGTTTGGTAAAGAGGAAGCAGTTAACTCTGCTTTTACATTATACATTTATACATTAATTCTGCTTAATTATACATTTGTCTCCTGCAAAGTTGGTGAACTTCCAGATGTCCTTGGGCTGTTTCACATTCATTCATTCAGCAAGTCATAGTTGAGTACCCAGTGTGGCTAGGTCTTGGGAGCCTGGGACCCTGTTCTAGGTGCAAAGCCACATAAGTGATTAACATATTAAAACATATAATGATTTGCCGTCTGTACTGGGATTAAAAAATATATTTTTAGTGGAAATAATGAATTTAGTGATCCATCTAGACTTTCTTCCTAGTCAATGACATTAATATATAAAAGACAGCTTTTTAGCAATGTCTTAGCTGGCCTGCATTTAGATCTGAACTACAGTTCGAGCCTTATCTCATTGAGGAAATCAATCACAGAAAAGCAACACAAGACAAAGGCTGTTGCTCTAGTCTTTTTCTACAAATGCCCTTCTGACCCCATTGTAAGTACTTGTAAAATATTTCCATTGGCAGAAATACGATAGAGATAGTATTTGTCATAGAGCTAGGTGTCTATATAAGGCAGTGTGTTAGACTAGTGATTAACAAGCAGGCAATTCTAAACTTTCTGTAGCCTTGGAAGAGCAGCTCTATAATCCCACTGAGTCCGAAAATAATAAAATTACACACACATACAGAATAGAGTTTTGAAATAGGAGATAGGAAAGCCAACTTGTTTTCTTTTTCACGATGTAAATACAGCTGGGCAAGAAAAGAATTTGAATTGAGTATATCAATATGAAACTGTAATTTTTAAAATTCTGAGCTATCCCATTAAAGGAAAAAAAACCTAATGTAGTCTAGAAGCATACTGTCAAACCTTGGACCCATTTAGAGCGAAAAAATGTAAACAATTGAGTTCTATTTTCTAATAAATACTATTTTATTTCAAAGCAGATCTCACGAATAATTCGCACATCATGTGGAAATGCATTGCTGGTGGGTGTTGGTGGTTCAGGAAAACAAAGTCTTTCAAGACTGGCCTCTTTTATAGCTGGATATCAAATATTCCAGATAACATTAACTAGGTAAGATAAAACGATGTGTTTTCCTGTAGTTAATTTCCCTAGAGTAAAATGGTTACTTAAAAACAATTTGGTTTCTTTCTCTTTTAAGTAAACTTTTTATTTAAGTTTAACATACATAAGGAAATAGACACAAATCAAAGATATCACAAGGTAAGTACACCTATGGAGCAAGCCCAGAGAAAAGAAATAGAACATTACCAGCACCCCAGAAATACCTCTCATATCCTGTCCCAGGCGTTACCCTTCCAGGGATAACCGAATTCTGACTTCTAAGCCCATTGATTAGTTATATCTATTTTTGAACTTCATATCAACCATATCATATGGGATTTACTTTTTTGCGTGCAGTTTCTGTTGCTTGCGCTGTTTGTGAGATCCGTCCGTGATGGTACCTGTACCAGTAGTTTGTTCATACTGACTGCTGTGTTGTTTTCCACTTCATCACATATTAGCACAGTCTGTTTACCCTTTGTACTATTCATAAGCATTTGTGGGTTTCACTTTTTCACAAATTGAACACTTATGAATATTTCTGTACAAGCCTGAGTTTACTCCTAGAGATGGACTTGTTGCATATGTAGTATGCATACATTCAGTTTTAGTAGATCTGTGAAGCAGTTTCCAAAGTGGCTCTGCCAGTTTACACTTCCACCAACAGTTCATGAGCATTTTAATGGCCTTCTTGCCATTTTTGGTGCTGTCAGTCTTTTTAATTTTAGCAGTTCTGCTGGAAGTAGTGGTATATCGT
The DNA here is from genome assembly GCF_030020395.1 of Manis pentadactyla. Taxonomy (NCBI): domain Eukaryota; kingdom Metazoa; phylum Chordata; class Mammalia; order Pholidota; family Manidae; genus Manis; species Manis pentadactyla. Next base: position 33,972,996 of record NC_080034.1, on the reverse strand, counting down.
TGTGGCTTTAGTTTGCATTGCCCAGATAGCTACTAAAGCTGAGTGCATTTTCATCTCCTATTGGCCATTTGGAGATAATATGTTTAAGCCCTTTGCCCATTTATTTTCAGCTGGGGTGTGGATCTTTCTCTTAGCGATTTTTAGGAGCTCCTTATCTATTTTGTACTTTGTCAGATTGTATATTGACAAATATCTTCTCCCACCCATTGGCTTGCCTTTTCACTCTCACTGGGACTTAATTTTAATGAAACCTAAGTTATCAGTTTTTCCCCTTTATTTTAGTGCTCTTTGTATTTCATTAAAAAATCTTGTTTACCCCAAGGTCCTGAAGATATTCTCCTATGATTTCCTTAACACTTACAAATAAAATTTACTGTTTTTTACATTTAGAACTATAACCCATCTAGACTTAATTTTCTCATAAACTCTGAGGTAGGAGTTAAGGTTATTTTTTTTAAATAGATACCAGTTAATCCAGCTCCATTATTGAAAAAGCATCTTTTCCCTGCCACATCACAGTGTCATTTTTTTTCCATAAACAAACTGCTCGTATATGTTACTAGAATCTATTCCTTTGGTTTATTTATCTATCTTTGCACCATTACCCACCGTTTTAATTACTGTAGCTTTCTAATATGTCTTGAACAACTCTGTTGTTGTTCTTTAAAATTATCTTGAATACTGGCCCTTTGTATTCCCATATAAATATTACATCACTTTTTCAATTCACTCACACACATACAAACACACTCCCCCTACTCTGCTGCCAAATAGGTAACAATTTAACAAGGTTTAATATGCATCAGCATTTTATTTTTTTTAATTTGGTTCCACTACATGCCCATCAACCTTGTGTGGCCAAGCACACATTGCCACACCCACCTCTTCAACACGAGAGCAGGTCACAAAACCAAAGCCCCTGGAACGCTTTGTTTGGGGGTCTCTCGTCACCACACAATCTGTAAGTGTGCCCCGTTTCTCAAAATTTTCTCTCAAACTATCATCTGTAGTTTCAAAGCTCAGACCACCGATAAACAGTTTTCTCAGCTGCTCTGGTTCCTTTGGATCATGGTCCCTCCCCCTGGTGGTGGCGGTGACGGCCGGAGTTGGCGTACCTCCATTTTGAGACTATACAAGAGCATTTAAAAAACATAAAACATCAAATACCTAGAGATTAATTTAATTTAATCAGTTGCCAACATTTTGAATTGGTAGACTTCACATAAAAAACAAATATATTTCTGACTTTCTAGAAATAATTGGAAGATCTGGCAACACTGTGCCTACATTTCCAGGTGACTGGAGCTGAGCAGCAGCTGCCGCCTTAGTTGGGACTTAGAATCCTCCAGTTTACCAGGGAGCCCCCGAGCCCTGCAGGGAGAATATGGATTGTGTTGCTCACAGAGGCGCTTAGCAAACCACCTTACCAGTTTCTCTTTTTAATGAATTTTCCCCTTGGGAATTGTTGTGAAAAGGATGTATGTTCTTGTTGATGGAGTTCCTTTTACTGATGTCTGCAAGATTTTTTACTGTAGTGCCACCCAGAAGAGGGGGGCTGGTACTTCTAGTTTAAAAATAAGTTAACTTATTCATTTAAGTGCTCTTAAGCCACATCATTTCTAATGCCAACAGCCACCTTTGCAATTAGGCATTATCTTCATTTGGGATGAGTAAACAAAAGCTGAAAAATGTGAGGGAACTTTTCTAAAGCTGCAGAATGGGGATTTGAACCCATGTCCTTCTGGTTCCAATGCCCACGGTCTTTCCAGTAACCCCTATGGCTTATATCAAACTCCCTATGACTTGCAGTGTGAAACCTCCTTCAAGTGAGGGTTTCTTTTAGTCCTTGTCATCAACTTACTCTTTTAGTCCTTGTAAATGAGGATTTATAATCAACACTTCAGAAAATGTCTGCTTTACATTTATACATCACCTCAGCCCTGGTAGCATACACAGTTAGTAGGAAACAGAGTAGACAGAAAAACAAAGACCAAGGTCTTCTTTCCTTAATCTGTAACCATGTAATTATAAAATTTCTATTGTATACTATTACATTGGGTAGTGCATCTTTTTCTGTAGGCTTTCTCTGTATCTAGACACTTAGTAAGGTGTACGAGTTACCACTGTATATAGTTTATCACTAATTTTATTTGTAATTTATCTTCACTTTCTTGCCAATACAAATTCATTCAAATTTCAGATTACTTTTAGATATTATACATATATTTACTTGGGTAAAAATCTGCTGTTCAAGATTGTCAGATTGGAGGGAATAAAAGTTCATTTTCCTTTTCCCAGTCACTCTGCATGAGATACTTCTGGTAAATTCTCCACTTCTCACTTCTCAAGTTAAATGAAAGTATTTGTATTTGTTTTGAATAGTGATGTATAGATGTTTTGCTCTAATCTCTGTTTTCCAACATATACTATCACTTAATATCTCTTGGAGCAGGTGCAAACTATGCTTTAATTATCCTGGGAATGTATTTTCACATAAATTATGACTATATGTATTTGTTAAATTTAAAATTTCCTACCACTTTTCTTTTTAGGTCTTATAATGTGAGTAATCTAATGGAGGACTTAAAGGGTTTGTACAGAGTTACTGGTGCTGATGGAAAAGGTATCACCTTCATCTTTACTGACAATGAAATAAAAGATGAGGCATTTCTAGAATATCTTAACAACCTGCTATCTTCAGGAGAGGTAGGTCTCAAAAGTGGAGAAAAGGCTCATATTTTAAAAATGTAAATTATATTGGAATAGAAAAAGTGGTAACCTTTCAGAACTGAGGCCATTTAGCACACATTTTTTCATCTTAAAAATGGTTAGCATATGAAATTTGATGGATTTTTTTGAAGTTCCTGTGAAATTAATGCTGCCAACCTCCATATTTTTTGTAGGCTTTGTTCCATTTTAAATATGATTGCTTATTTGTCTCTTCAATCTTCGATTTGATCCTATAATTTATTTTAGGAGGAGCAAAATATCTGTCTGATAGTCAGCAGTGTAAAAGGGTTGAAAGAGTTCTGCTAGCTGTAAGTAGATATTTGTGTTAGCACTTCTGACATCACTTGTGTCAGCACTTCCATGGCTACTCACATGATTAGGGCTTCATTAGAAGGACTCATGGGACTTGGCACACCACTGTACTCATGGCTAAGATTTATTACAGCAACATAATAAGGACTAATAGCTAGAGGAAAGAGAAAGACACCACAGGTGGAGTTTGGAGAAATCCACATGCAGACTTCCTATGTTCTCACCAAAGGGACCAGAATGTGCTTCCCCTCCAGAGTGAAGTACAGTAATGCACGCACTGTGTTTCTGTTCAGAGAAGCCTGTTTGAGACTCAGAGTCCAGCGATTTAACTGGAGGCTGGTCACGTAGGCACTCCTGCCTAGGTGCAAATACTAAAGCTCCAGCCTCCCAGAAAGAAAGCTGATGATCACCATGTATCATAATGTTTGTGTAAATGGTCTAAACACAGTGGAACAACCTTATCAATTAGTCATGAAGGAGACATTCCAAAAGGCAACTTCCTGATTGCCAGCCAAGGGCCAGCCCTGCAAGCACAGCCTTCTCAAAATCAGGCCTGCTGTGTTAGCTCTTCTCTGCCCAGTGGTGTCTATTGATGCTTACTAGTGCATGAGCTAGTTAACTACTTTGGAGAATGGACTGCTGCAAAATGGCATTGTAGGGAGATCCTGAACTCACCTCCTCCCAAGGATACACCAAATCTATAGTTACATATAGATTGTTTGCCTCTGAAAAAGATCTGAAAATTAGATGAGCTTCTTGTGCAAAACAAAGCATAAACAGGCCACAGTAAGACAAGTAGGAGAGGCAGAGACATGGGCTCACCAAAATCCCCACCCCTAGCATGGCGCAATGCAATAGGGAAGGATCTTACCAGTCTGGACTTCTCATAGAGGAACAGTGGGTTGGTGCCCCACATCAAGCACCCCAGCCTCTAGGATCTGTCTGGAGAGATGAAGCCTCAAAACATCTGGCTTACAAAACCAATGGGACTGAAATCCATAGGACCCAAAGTACTACAGGAAACAGATACCCTTTTAAAGGAGTGTTGCATGTGGTTTCACTTGTCCTGAGATTCAGTGAAAAAACAGCCATTTGAAAGCACCAGACTGTAAGTGAAGAAGGTTCATTTTGTAATTTAAAAGCATCTGCTGGAGGGGCAGAGCACAGATGAAACTTTGCATGGAGATGGAGGTGCCTTGGATGCCAGTTTTGCACTCTCCACCTATGCTGCTAGCACAGGCAGGTGAGCCCAGAAAAGCACCTCCTGCCACCTTGCAATAAGAGGCAGGAGGGAACTGTAGTACACTATTCCACTGCCTTGCTGAAGCCAGAGGGCACAGGCTGTGGCAGTGCTCCCCCATTCCCTGGATCAATGAAGCTAGTATAGAGGGAATGTACTGTATAGGCCATATATGACAAACCACAGCTAATACACTCAACAGCAAAAAGCTGAAAGCTTTTCCTCTAAGATCAGGAAAAAGACAAGGATGCCCACTCTCCTCACTTTTATTCAACATATTATTGGAAGTCCTAGGCACAGCATTAGGAGGAAAAAAACGAAGGCAGGAAGGAAGGAAGGAGGGAGGGAAGGAAGGAGGGGGGGAGGGAGGGAAGGAAGGAGGGGGGGAAGGAAGAAGGGAAGGGGAAGAGGGGGAAGGGAGGAAGAGGACAAGGGGGGAAGGCGTAAAGGGGGAAGGGAAGGAGGAGGGGAGGGAGGGGGAAGAAAGAAAGGAAAGGCACTTAAATTGGCAAGGAAGGAGTAAAATTGCCATTATTTGCAGATGACATGATACTATATATAGGATACTCCAAAGACTCTACCCAAAAAACTGTTAGTCCTAATAAATGAATTCTTTACATTTGCAAGACACAAAATTAATACACAGAAATCTGTTGTATTTCTATACACTAATAATGAACTATCAAAGAAATCAGGAAAAATCCCATTTACAATTGCATCAAAAAGATTAAAATACCTGGGAATAAATTTAACCAAGGAGGTGAAAGACCTGTACACTGAAAACTATATGGATAAGAAGAATTAATATTGTTAAAATGTCCGTACCACACAAAACAATCTACAGATTTAGTGCAATCCCTATCAAAATTTCAGTGGCATTTTTCACAGAACTAGAACAAATTCTAAAATTTATATGGAACCACAAAAGACCCCAAATAGCCAAAATAAAATTGAAAAAGAGGAACAAAGCGAGGGGCATCACGAGCCCTGATTTCAAACTGTATTTCAAAGCTAGAGCAATCAAAACAGTATGGCATTGGCACAAAATAGATACACAGATCAATAGAAAAAAATAGAGCCCAGAAATAAGCCCATGTATTAATTTTTCACAAAGGATGCAAGAATATATAATGGGGAAAGGACAGTCTCTTCAAAGAATGATGTTGGGAAAGCTAGACAGCTACATGCAAAAGAATGAAAGTGAACCGCTATCTTACCTCATGTACAAAAATTAATTTAAAATGGTTTAAAGACTTCAATGTAAGACATGGAACCATAAAACTTCTAGAAGAAAACATAGGTGTTAAGCTCCTTGACATTGGTCTTTGCAGTGTTTCCACAGATCTGACTCCATAGGCAAGAGAAACAAAAGCAAAAATAAATAATGGGAGTACATCATACGAAAAAGGTTCTGCTAGCAAAGGAAGCCATCAACAGAATGAGAAGGCAACGTACTGAATGGGAGAAGATATGTACAAATCATGTATCTGATAAGGGGAAAATCTCCAAAATATAAAAAGAACTCATATAATTCAATAATGAGAAACCAAACAATCTGATCAAAATATGGGCAGAGTATCTGGAGAAATATTTTTCCAAAGAAGACAAACAGATGGCCTACAGACACATGAAATGATACTCAACGTCATTAATCACCAGAGAAATGCAAATAAAAATTACTATGAGATACCACTTTACTCCTGTCAGAATGGCTATTATCAAAAAAGACAAGAAATAAAAAGTGTTGGCAAGAAAGTGGAGAAAAGGAACCCTCGTGCACTCAGCAAAGTAGGTATAAAGGGAATTTACCTCAACCTAATAAAGATAGGACTGTAAATTTGTGTAGCCACTATGGAAAACAGTCCTTAGATTCCTCAAAAAATTAAAAATAAAACTACCATATGATCCAGCAATTCTACTGGGTATCTATCTGAAGAAAATGAAAACACTAATTAAAAAATGTATGCACCTCAGTGTTCACTGTGGCATTTTTTACAATAGCCAAGGTATGGAAACTAAAGATAAATTCCATGAATGGATAAAGAAGATGTGGAAATATATATGCAATGGAATACTACTCGGCCATGAAAAATAATATAATCTTGCCATTTGCAATAACATGGATGGAGCTTAAGGGTATTTTGCTAAGTGAATAAGTCAGACAGAAAAAGACAAGTACAGTATGATTTCACTTAAATATGGAATCTAAAAAACAAAACAAACAAAACAAAATCCAAACTCTTAGATACAAAGAACAGATTGGTGGTTGATAGAGGGGAGGGGAGTTGGGATGCAAAGGGGTAGAGCAGATCAAGAAGTACAAATTTGCCATTATAAAATAAGTCATGGGGATATAATGTACAGCATGGGAAATATAGTAAAAAATACTGCATTAACTTTGTATTGTGACAGATGGGAACCAGACTTATTTTGACAATTATTACATAGTGTATAAAAGTGTTAAATCACTATGTTGTATACCTGAAACTAATATAGTGTTGTATGCCAATTATACCTCAATTTAAAAAATACCCAAACATGGTAATAGATAAATAAATACCTTGGAACCAAGATTGAGACTGGCTATTAGTCAGAGAACAGAGGGCTGTCACTGGACATTTTAAACAGATGATTGGAATGGTAGAGAGAGAGCTTTTTGATGATAGCTATTTGAGCAAAGGGAAACATAATTTGCTCCTGATTAAACAGCTTAATAAAATGTTGCACTCTTGGTAATCTCTGGAAGGCCAGGGATTTGACTGTGGAGATGCAGGAAAAAAACATGAAAAAAGTGACATGTAGGGGAGGAAAAAGGATCAGTGCTGGCAGTGAATTGGCTGTGGGGAACTCTTAAAATACACAACGTTTTCTTGTCTCTTCCTGAAAGATCTCCAGTTTATTTGCACGGGATGAGATGGATGAAATCACCCAAAGTCTGATATCGGTGATGAAAAAGGAGCTGCCTCGCCACCCTCCCACCTTTGATAATCTGTATGAGTACTTCATTTCAAGATCAAGGAAGAACCTGCATGTTGTTCTCTGCTTTTCTCCAGTGAGTTTTTATTTTATTTATATCTATTTAAGTGTTACTTATTTAAATGTGCTTGGTTTATCCTCTCTGATGAAATGATTTGCTCAGAAACTAACATTTGTTACACTGAATTAAAATTAATATTTTACTGCCACCAATATCCACTGACCAAAATCTCATACCAAAGTGTGACAATTTAAAATACTCATCTTATTAGAAATTCCTGCTTAGCCTACAAATTTCATCAATTACCTAGAGACATAGGCAGTTTGAATTGTAAGGGCTTCAGTGATATAATCTTGTCTAGCTCTACCTCTAAGGTAGACATACCACTTGGAATGTCCCTGATGTAGCTTGGAATATTTGTAGCTCACTGTGCTGTCCAATATAGTAGCCATTAGCCATGCATAGCCATTAAAATTTTGGTTAATTAAAATTAAGTAAAAATAAAAACCCAATTTTTCAGCTCCACTGGCATATTTTAAGTGCTCAATAACTGTGTATGGCTTGTGGCTACCACACTGGAAAGTACATACATAGGACATTTCCATCATCCTACTGGGCAGCGCTGCTCTGGGAATTTCACTAACTTACAAGGTAACACGCTTAATTTTTAGATAGTCTAATAGCCAGAATGTTTTCTAATGGTCAGAAATCTTTCTTCCTTACAGTCGAATTTTTGTCTGTCGTTTCCCCTGTGTTTCTGTTCCTGTTCTGTAAAATGAATCCAATCCTTCTCCCACATACAGCTTCTCAGATATTTGGAGAAAGATTTTGAAGACTCCCTAGTTACTCTTTTCTAGACCAAACACCTCCCATGCCTCCCGTTATTCTTGCTTGTCCTAGAGTCTAGGCCTTTCACTGTCCTGGTCAGCTCTCTCTAGAAGAGTTCTTGCACATCAGTTTCCTCCTAAAAGACAGCTCCTAGAATTGAGCCTAGATGCAGTCTTAGGACAGGGAAGAGTGTGGAAATATGACCTTCCTTCATCTAGACACAACTTATATACTAATGCAGCTCAAAGTTTTTTAAAATTTGTGATGTCACACCATTGGCTCAGAATGCATAAGCCTCTCTCTAGCCGATTTATAATCCCTTTGTGTTTCTAATGTTTTCTGACTTTGCTGTCCACAGGTTGGTGAGAAGTTCCGAGCCCGTTCTCTGAAATTCCCTGGCTTGATATCAGGTTGCACTATGGACTGGTTCAGTCGTTGGCCAAAGGAGGCTCTGGTTGCCGTGGCCTCCTATTTCCTTTCAGGCTATAGTATTGTCTGTTCTAGTGACACTAAAAGACAAGTTGTAGAAACAATGGGCCTCTTCCATGACATGGTTTCAGTGAGCTGTGAAAATTATTTCCAAAGGTAAGTGACATTACATAAGCACGTCAGCTACAGCGCCACAGCGTTCTCTCCAAAGAGGAATTAAATGTGGCATCCAGTAAAAGACTCTTCATATTGATTGAGCATGACCTCTCAGCTGCACTTAAGTTTTTTCTTGCTTTGATTTTCTAGTAATTATGTATTGAAAAGATGATAAACGAGATTTAAAAACAAACTAGTGTCCATTCTTAAGTACCTCTTTCCCTCCAGGCCTCAATGAACTCAAGATGCTTAATGAACCCCTTTGTTTCATATGCTTAATTGTTTTTTGAAAATGACTTAATGAATTCATTATAAATGTTTAAAATTAATTTCTTATTCAAATGAATGATTTATTTTGATTAAGGAAGTACACAGTTTTAAAGTTTCATTATTGCCTTATGTTAAGGGAATATTTAGGTTTTGTATTTGCATCACTTAGTCTTATCAGTGTTTTCATGCCAGTAATTATGAAACAGCATTTTCATTGACTGAAGGACAGTCCGCTCACGAAAAGCACCAAATAGTGTTCGTATGTGAAAGCTGGTGTCAACAGCTCAAAATTAGAACCTTTTTATTCCCCCAGTGTGATAGTCACTGTGTATAACTAAGAGGTGTGAGTAAAGGTGGGCCAAGGGCTTTGGGGGTGCTGAACCTGCCAGAAAGACTTGTATCTGTTTTTCTGCATAGAAAACCTGAATGGCACTTTCATTGATTTTCTAGGGGGTCTCTACTCACAAAAGCTTTTTTATCCCAGATCCTTTCCTTTACTCAAAATAATACCCAGACCACTCCTCTTAAATAGTTCTGGATAAGCTTCTGGATTCACCTGGTGAATCATGTTTACTAATTCTTATTGTTAGGAAGATTTTCTTTCTACTTAACTTGAACTCCTCCTGCTACCATCACCTGTGGAGAGAAATTTTTTACCTCTGTTTCAGCTTCAAAAACCTATATATTTTGCAAAAATTTGGTCTATCTTTCCAAATTTTTCATATTCTTTTAGGTTGAAGAAGTTTATTCTGAATTTAATGTAATATTTACATAATAATCTAATGATAGTCACATACATGCCCAAATTGTTAAAAAAAAAAAAAACTTTTTTAATGTTAAAAATTTTTAGAACTCCAAAAGTGAAAAATTATTTTAAAAGGTAAAATGATTTTATAGTACATAAGGAGCTCTTCTTGACTTGGTGTTTCTCCTGTATAGAATTATTCCTTTTATTTATTTCTGTTGTTAAATACAACTACTATAGAAAAACCCTGTAGTGAGTTGAATGTGTGTATCAGGTGTGGCTGACTTGATTTCAAGGATGATCCTGAGAATCAGGTGGGTGGCTGGTTTTCGCCTCTGTGAGCCCACCACAGCTGGTTTCTAGCGGTGACAGGGTGTGTGGCAAATAAGAGATAATGAAAACAAATCGCAGCACAAATTCATTTCAACCACTTACCCTAATATTTGCACAGAACCTTAAAGTTTACAGAGTATATTTACATATGCCATATATATTTTTTTTCATCTTCACAAAATTCTGGCAAGTGTAGGGCAGTGATTCTTTTCTTTCTACTTATCTTGAACTGTTCCATATGATGAAACAGAAGCCAGAAAGTGTGGAGTCAAAAGACTCCCAAAAGATCAAAACATCAGATACTGAGTTCTCTCCACCTCACCTCTAGGGAAACCATTCACAATTTCTGCCCTCCTCTTAGTGAATCACTCTCTGGAATTATCCGAAGTTCACAGTGGGAAGAACATCTGTATTAATATTTTATGGGGGTGCACTGAAACGATGGAGACCAAGATGGGTTTTATGTTCTACTTTTAGATACCGCCGAACAGCACACGTGACACCCAAGTCTTATCTCTCATTTATCAATGGTTATAAAAACATTTATACTGAAAAGGTGAAATATATTAATGAACAAGCTGAACGTATGAATATTGGTAAGTAAGATGGAGTTTTTTAAGGGCTTGGTTGAAAGTGATCCCAGTATTTGTTTGGTGGGTATTGTTTTGTTTGAAAATAAAATACTGACTTTATTGTTAGTAATAGATTATTTTGAGGGATGCCCTTAAAAACCTTTCACCTGTCAAGAAATTCTGGGCAGCAGAAAATCTAAACAAGTGGCATCTAGAGCCATTTCTCCCAGCTCTTTCAACTCTGGGTCCACCCTGTTGGGCAGAACACCCCATAGTCACTGAGCCACTGCTTGCAGATGGAGAGAAGCCAGCTCTTGGGAACTGACCACAATTTCAGTTTTTGTTCCATTGCAATTCACCTCAATTTGTATAAACTCTGCCACATTAATTAATACCTCTCAAATTGCTAACAGCAGAAAAGGAAAACCAGAGACAAAAACAAATAAACAAACCCCCCCCCCCCAAAGAAATAGTTTACCTGAGCAATGGTTTCCTGAGCATCCAGTATATGTAAGTAGGAAAAGTACAAACCGGCACAGCTCATATGTCCAGGAAACGTTTGGAAAAGAGTCCAGACACATTGCTTGCTTCTCACTTCTACCCAAAACTTGGTCACATAGTATAACTGAACTCCAGTGTCTGTGGAGTTACAATGATGATAGAAACACTGTGAAAGAAACCTTCATTTGTTGTTTTCCTCATGGCTCCTCTTGCAGCTCTTCTGTGTGAAACCCTAGAATTGGTGGTGTGCTGAAGCTACTTGTACTAGCTTCTGAGAGTTGATTGTTAAATTTTCAGGAATTTCATGATTATTATTATTCAAAATTATTAAAAATTAAATCATCTAAACTTGCAAGTAAATAAATTATATTAAAAAGAAGGCAATAAATACTCAGAAGTCATCACTTATTTTTACTCTATTCTACTATTATTAATATTCTTATGGTTACTTGTTCCTATTCTATCTGTATGGTAGAATATTATGTAATAGTGTGAAGGAGCTTAATGTCCACCCTGGTGGAAGTATTTACACTATGGAAATTGGAAAACATAAACGAATGCTCCCTTTCCCGCACAAGAGACCCAGATGCTAAACATGTACCCATACACTACTGTCTAGAACTCGAATGGGAGAAATTCAGTTAGCCAGTTATTTTGCTCTGTAGTACTGAAAGTTAAAGAGCAGTTGCACAAGTTTTAATAGTTTCTGTAGCAAAAAGGATTACAAAAATGTTAACATATTATCTTTCTCATTTGCCATCTCAGCTGCATTATTACTGAACAGAAAAAAAATTATAGTTACAAATTGTTTGCAAATCAAGTAGAGCATAAGTTTGTCAAATAATTTTCCTGACTAAATTAATATTATGTAATGTGGCACTGAGACTTTCTCTCAATGCTAGATGATATTCTTCAATCAGAGCTGTTTTCTTCACCCACTGTTGAAACTTTTAGAAATATGGTCAGTATTCTTGCTCCAAAGATATGTGCATTTCTAAAGCTTTTATCCTTAAATAATTATCTTGTGTTTGTTATAGTACTTATATGGTGACCTATAAGTAGTAAATAATGAATAAATATTTGATGACTAAATATTCATATACTCAGCAAAGTGTATATGTGTATTTGTAAAGGTCTTGACAAGCTTATGGAAGCAAGTGAATCTGTTGCTAAACTGTCTCAGGATCTTGCAGTGAAGGAGAAGGAATTGGCAGTGGCGTCTGTAAAAGCAGATGAAGTGAGTTTGCTGTTATTCCACACTTGTGGAATACGGCAATGTTTTCCCGTATTAAAAAAAGAGTTGTTTTAAAATGTTGTTAGAAAGTAAACCTACAGATGATTTCTGGTAAGACAATGTTCACGAAGACCTTAAGGTATTTTTCTTTAGCTCATAGTAAGCTATAGCTAAATTATTATGTCCTCTACTTAATCTGAGACTATTCTTTTTCCTCTGGTTCTGTCCATCTTCTTGTTCTCACTCACCTGTTTATGAAATTCCTGCTTGACTGTATGTTATATTTGGTGTTCTTCTTAAGGCCCATGCATGCTCTGGGTTTTGAGGATGGCCCAAATCTCATCTGAAATTTGTGTCTAGGAGGCAATTGTTGGTAGAATTAAAAAAATATGTATATACTCCTCCCCAAATCATAGGGATAATGTGTGCTGCTCTTTTATCTGTGACTCCACCAGTCGCAAACTGCTTTCAGCTTCCACTCACTAGAGCAGTTAAGAATAGACACTTAAGTCCTACCCTTTGCCAGTGACTGAAGTGAGAGAGAGAGAGCATCAGAGAGGCGCTTAGCATAGTCCTCGCATATAGAAGGTGCTCAGGAAATGTGAGCTTTGATTTTTATTACACAAGGCTTAATATGGTTTCTGACCTTATTTCCATTACACTTACTTGAATTGTTTTCATTTTCTAGAATTACATAAAATGGAAGTACTGTTTTTCTGAAAGTTAAAAATATTTATTTATATATTCTAAGCTGGAGGAAAGCTTAGGAAATAGAAAACTTCAAGTAGCTGCTCAAAGGAATTACTTTACTACATCTTAAAATGTACATGACTTTGATGGGGAATAAAGTTACTCCTATTCATGTTTTATATTCTATTGCATAAATAATCTCTCACTACTGAAATCTGTAATTTTGCTCCAAAGGTTTCTATTTGCTGTCATGTGCTTCCTCTATTTAACAGGTATTAGCAGAAGTCACAGTAAGTGCTCAGGCTTCAGCCAAAGTAAAAAATGAAGTGCAGGAGGTAAAAGACAAAGCCCAAAAAATTGTGGATGAAATTGATAGTGAAAAAGTAAAAGCTGAGACCAAACTCGAGGCAGCTAGACCTGCGCTGGAAGAAGCAGAGGCGGCCCTGAATGTGAGCAGTGCATGGTTATCCCTAGTAGACACCGCGTTTCATCACGTGAAATTAACTGTGGAGCTTTTATAGTCAGAAAACCAAACTGAATTTTTATGCGATTTATAATCTCTGAGTCTTCAGCCAAAGGAAACAACTGTGTCTGTTGATTACATTTTATGATTTCTTAAAGTCTTCTGTTCCCATAACTTATTTTCATTCCATAAATCAGTCTTCCATAGAACTAGGAAATAATCCTAGTGATTAATAGTCTAAACATTAGCATGGGGGATTGAGATCACATAGCTTTCCCAGTTCTTCCAGCATCTGCTCCAGGTTACATCGTGTGCCCTTTTAAAATCCTCTTGTGGGTTCCTGTTGCTCTTGGATAAAGTCCCAGGCTAGGCAGCCTCAGCTGTGGGGCAAGAAGGACACAGCGCTGGAGGTAGGCAGACCTGTCTTTGCCTGTCATGACCACCACTTCTTACATGTATGATCTGGAGTAAATTTACTTAACTTTCTTAGGTCTCCATGGGGATTGTAATTCCCCATTGATCCTCAAAGGATTAATATAAGCATTAAAAGTAATGAATACAGTTTTCTGGGCACAGAGCAAAAACTCGGTAATATTGGTGTTACTGCTTCTGGTGACCTGGCTCCCATATGCCCCTTGAGTTCTTCTGTCACTCTGCCCCTCCCCACAACGTTATCCAGCCACACAGAAACACCTTACGCATCTGGAAAAATTGTGGGCTGTTTAAAGTGTTTCTCCCTCTGCCAGGAATGGTTTTCCTGACCGTCATTGCCTAGTAAGTCATTTGTCAAGACCAGGCACAGACCTCTCACTCCCTCCAGAATGTTTTTAGTTCTTCTGGCTTTGTTTTCCTATCACCCCTGTGCTTCTATCATGGCAGATAATCCTAATTCAGGTTAATCATGCTTACTGTATTTTCTTTGGAAGACTATGAGGACAGGACTATTTTTGTTTCTATTTATTTCTTTGTTTTATATTGGAGAAATGCCTGTAGTTATTGAATGGATATATGATAGTCATTTTTTAAAAATGTGACAATGACCAGGATACTTTCTACACCCCCACTCCCTTTATGGATCCTATAATAACATTCAAAAAAGAGAAATCATTGAACAAAAGAGTTTTAGGAGTTTTTATTAATCATATGATTCCTGCTCCTTCTTGCCTTGAATGTCGAGTAACATCTTAATTTAAAATACAGTTAACAGAAACTTCCAAAAATATTATTATAAGGTGTACGGTATAATAACTTCTCCTTGGAATTCCTCCCCCATCCACGGACAGGGAAGCGCCCAAAATGAAGACTGAAGGTGAGGTTTCCAATATGCAGGACCCTGATCCTCTTTTAATATCCACATATAACACAGATTCTGTGCTTTGAAGATGCAAGTTCTGAATGTTGTACTTGAATGAGACTTGCTCCTAACGGGGGTCTGAGGTGGTAAGCAATGAATGGTAGTGATATTATAAAACAATTAGTTGAGGGCAACAGGGGGGACAAAAACACCAGAAATCCCAAAATAACAGTAAAAGAGCCATTATGCAAAAAATCTTGGATTGCAAACCCCTGAGGAGGTAATATTAGGGGCTGGGGAGAAAATACATATCAAAGTTTTCTTCTTTAATTGTTTAAAAGTATTAGATTTCCGTGTGGCTAATAATACTACTTAATAAAAAATACATTGATTTATAATCCCGAATACAGACTATCAAACCAAATGATATTGCCACAGTCAGGAAACTTGCAAAGCCTCCACATCTTATCATGAGAATCATGGACTGTGTTCTGCTATTATTTCAAAAGAAAATTGACCCTGTCACTATGGATCCAGAAAAACCTTGCTGTAAGCCATCATGGGGAGAGTCATTAAAAGTAAGTGAAATCTATCTTTGCAAGTCCTGTAAACTACATCAGGGGTCCCTAGTCCCGGACACTCAATATAAACCAGACAACTGCAGATAAATATTGAAGAGTTTATCCTAAACCACATCTCTGGAAATGTAAGTAGGGAAAGATTTTAAAGCTGGTATTCAACAGTCTTGATGTCAGTCTAATCTCGTCTCCTAAAGGGGGCCTGTGTGGTTGATGGCATTTAGGTGCACTCACTGGACAGGAAACTTAACATAGGTTTTTTTTCTTTACTCTTTCACGGTGGAAATTGAATGGCAATCTGAAAATTACAGATTTAAGTGGGCTATTGCCATAGTCTTGATTTGTATGCATAGAGCAAATCAGCTGTCACTTCTTTGAAAAAGTTCAGTTTAGAAGTTCAATTTAGAAAAACATCCTGACTCGGCAAGAAAGAATTTATTTTCACCCAGAACGTACAGGTTGTAATACTTTTTTTCAGTTGATGAGTGCAGCAGGGTTCCTGTGGAGCCTTCAGCAGTTCCCCAAGGATACTATAAATGAAGAGACTGTCGAGTTACTACAGCCCTATTTTAATATGGATGATTACACTTTTGAAAGTGCCAAGAAAGTCTGTGGCAATGTGGCTGGTCTGCTGTCTTGGACACTTGCTATGGCAACATTTTATGGTATCAACAGAGAAGTGTTGCCTCTGAAGGTAAGTTTCCCTTCTCCTCTGTAAATCAATGTTTAATAAAATTGATCATCAGTATTACTGCTACTATAAGACAAAGCACATGGTTGACTAATAAAGGTAGATGTCCCTATTGCCATGTATGTCCTCTCACAGCTTCTCACTCTTTTTATATCTGTCCTGTGGTTCTTGGAATGCAGACAAGAAACCGAAACCAACTTGTTAACTTAAGCAGGAAATGAATTTGTTGGGAATCATAATCAAGCTGTCATAAAAGAAAACTTGCCATTTCTTTAAAGTTTGGAGATTAGGTTTGGAGACTGAATTTGATTACCTCTTTTCCAAACAAAATTTTAAGATATTAGGATTAACATCCAGAAATATTTCAAATTTCAAAGACAGAAAGCTAATCCTACATGCATCGATGAAACAACCAACCAAACAAAATGAAAAAGGTTGCTTATACAGGAAGAGAAATCAGGATGTCATAGACGTCCCACAACTGTAAATACTAGAAGATAATAGGAACACATAGTCAGAGTGTTGAGGAGGAAATTGCAGTGGTCCAAGAATTCAATAACTGGCCAAACTGCCCTTCGTGTATAAAAGGATGCAATTTAATATTGAGTGGTACACCCACACACCCACACACACCCACACCCATCTTCTCTGGGCCAAGAATTCAATAACTGGCCAAACTGCCCTTCATGCAATTTAATCTTGAGTGGTACACACACACACACACACACACACACACACACACACACACACACACACACAGGCCTTCAGATCTAAAAGAACAGCAATCTCAGAATCCTTCCCTCCCACCCCTCACTCCATAAAGCTGAAAGAATTGAAAGTGGTTGTGCCCCATGGAATGGAAAATGGTAAATAGGTGGGCAGGGAGTTGTGGGTTTTCATAATTGCCTTATAGAAATGGCTGCCTTTTTGAACCCTATATATAGGTAACTTTAAGAAAATAGAAAGCAAATTAAAAATAAGAATGTTTTGACAAAGGGAAATGATAAAATATAGCAAATCCACCCAAACTAAAAGATACCAAGGGAGAAATGTCATCATAAATGTAGAATTTAAGAGAAAAGGCACTTACGAGAAAAGTTTTTTTTTTAATTTTGGTATCATTAATCTACAAATACATGAAGCAGAGAACAGTTATTTTTTATTGATAAAAATTATGACCCATAATAAGACTTAATCATAAAAATGCTTTTTGCAATAAATGAAATGTTATCAAACTACATAAAGCAAAATCCGTTAATATCTTAGTAAAGATTAATAAAAATAGTATTGTAATTTGAGATTGTGGCAGAGGGCCAGCCTTATGGGCATGCTAGCTGTGTTTCAGGACCCCCTGTGTAGAAGGGCCCAGATGTGGCTTAATGCTCTGCTGTCACCCTCTCGAATTCTTAAGAATTTTTTAATAAGAAGCTAGAGGCTGCACATTTTTGTTTTGTACTGGGCCCTGCAAATTATGTGGCTAGTCCTGAGTAGGCATAAATTGGTAATTATATAGAGATTTCATGCTATGTTATTTTCAAGGTTGAATAGCCACATTGGACTTTCTTCTATATGAGCAAAGAATATAAAATTATTTTTAGTGTCCAAGAAACATTTGCAAAAATGGATCATAATTAATGCCAAAAGAAGACCTTGATTTAGTCCCCAAAAGCAAAAATTGCTGAGGCCTCATTCTCTGATTATAAGTAATAAAATTAGAAAGTTTACATTAAAAAAAAATCCAGTTACTTTTCTTTAGAAAATGACAAAAAGCTAACCACCAAAGTTTTTGTGATGTGACCAAAATGGTACTTTCTTAGCCCTTAAATCATTGAAATGAAATACTCCTGTACATACTCACAAGCACACATGTACATCAAATTTAAGGGAAGTGGAAGAGAGCTAATAAAAATAACATTAAAAATTAGAGAAAAGTAGCAGATTTAAAGAACTCGTGCTTTCCAAAAACAAAGTATGAGAGATATGTTCTTAGAAAATCTAAACAAGAAGAAAATACATATAATCACAGATGTGTAGATTTAAATGGTTGAAAAACAATTTTAAATATCTGTATGTAAACACATCACGAAATTTAAATGAAAGGAACATTTTCTGGAAAAGAAGGCTAACTTCAAATAAGTCAAATATTGAAGAAGAAAAATGTTTTACCTCAGAAGACTCTAGGGCTATGATTGTTACTGATTATTTTAAATTTCTAAGAAATAGATAATTATCAGACTGTAGAACTTAGAGATGAAAAACTACTGTTACAGTGATTTCATTTCAAAACAGTTTTACAAAGAAACAATCCAAAATGGTTGCATACCTACCCAATATTATTTATCATAGCATTATTTATAATAATTAAAAATAGTGGGGAATGTCTAAAAGTTGGAAAAGGTTAAGTAAATTATGATATATACAAATAGTGGGATCGTATGCAGCCACACAGGTAATGTTTATGAAAAAGTGTTTAAGGACATGGGGAAAGGATGGACTCCACTACATCAAGTGGAAAAAAAAGTCAAAATGCCAGTCATCAACTTCTTAGCACAATACTCACAGATTATCTCTGAATAAGATCATGGATAATTTTTGTTCTCCTTCCTATACAGTGCTGCATTTTCCATTTTCTATATTGAACATTAATAATTTAAACAAATAGAACTTGAATGAAATATCTCTAAGACTCTCTGCTTCCCCAGCTGGAAGCACTGAAACAGATCATCTCCAAACACCATGTAGGGCAAAAATTACAAAATTTATGTTATTCTTTAACAATCAGAATCACAAATATTTTGCAGAGCTAATAGAAAGTCCACACTAAGTACCTCTTTTTCCTTTTAAGGCCAACCTGGCCAAGCAAGAGGGCCGTCTGGCAGTTGCTAATGCTGAATTGGGCAAGGCCCAGGCACTGCTCGACGAGAAACAAGCTGAGCTGGATAAAGTACAAGCAAAATTTGATGCAGCAATGAATGAGAAAATGGTGAGATTAAGTATACAAAGTTGCTGAAACAATGTATTGACATTTTACACATGTCCTGTATTTAGAAATCAGGCGAATGTTTATGATGAAAAAATATTTACCTGACTGCCTTTATTCACTGGCTATGTCTGTCGACTAATTTTGGATCTTTGATACTGCAGAGTCTTTTTGTATGGTTCCAATAATCGTTTTCTGTAAAAATAAGTTGTGGTGGGTCATATCCAAAGAGTACTGAGTTTGGAGTTAGAAATTGGATTTGAGATCCAGCTCAGGTACTTATTAATTATGTGATTGGAAGCAACTGATCTAGCTTCATCTGTCAAATGGGGATCCCAATACCACCTCATGGGATAGGTTATAAGCAGTGGTGGTCTGGTCAACGATCAACAGTTGGCTCATTGTGGGGTTGGGGAGAAGGGAACAGGGGAAAAGAAAGCCCTGATTTGCAGTGTTTGCTGATTCCTGTGGTGTAGGTATTCCTACCACTGCCAGGTTTAACCTACCAATGTGATACACTGAACACAGATCTGGAAACACTCCTTACTGTCTCCACCACACAGACATAGCGTGTCTTCACATGCATCTTCAATAAGTCTGTGAGCATAGACGATGCAAATGTGGTAAATAACTAGGAAACGATGAGTTTTGTCTATTATCTTTGCCTTTAATGTAATCTAATTGTAAGTTTATATAATTTAATTTTTAATAATGGCTGTGTTAGACACCAACTCACAAATTTTCTGAAAATTTCACTATTGGCTATTATGAGTTGATACAAACTGTCAGCAGCACACTACTGTTGTGTAGAATTTTCCTGGGAAAAAATAAACTGCAAAGAACTCCAAATTATTATTAAATCCACAACTTAAAATGGTGTATTTTATTGATTTGATTCTGTTTTGAAAATATTTAATGGAAACACTGTATTAATCTAAGTGATTAGGATTCTCTCTTACAAAACTGCTTCCCTTGAGATTTCATAAGATAAAATAGCTATATTATGAATTAATTACCAGAATTTAGTATGTCAAGTATCATTAACAATGTAATCTTAGATTATATTTATTTTGCAAATCAAGAAATTCCTGCATGTATTTTTGCATGTGAATCTAGTGGGTGTTTGATTAAGCACTTAAAAAGTTATTTGAGACATTCTTCCTTTATGTATGTAGGATTTGCTTAACGATGCTGATATGTGCCGGAGAAAGATGCAGGCAGCTTCCACTCTCATCGACGGACTGAGTGGGGAAAAAGTCCGATGGACTCAGCAAAGTAAAGAGTTCAAAGCTCAGATTAATAGGTATCAATTTTGGTCTTTGTTAGAATTACTCTCCTTCTAAGGCATCATTCTAAACTCCACTCTTTTGTGACATTAGAAAAAATAAAATCCATCTCTCTCGTGAGGTGTTTCCTCCTTCACTTCCGTATGTCCATCTCTGAATCCCATTACCGAGGGAGTGCTTACAGCTTAAGTCATGTGCTCAGTAAAACAGAGAAGGAAGAAAATTTCATGAAACACTTAAATCTCAATTTTGGTTTTGCAGTGGGAGTCTTCAGTACAAGAGTGCTTCTCATACTGTTTGGATTTGCTAGAACAATCTAGATTCTTGCTCCAGTTCTATACTCTTTACCTCAGTGGTTTTGAAAGTGTGGATCAATGGTTCTAAAATGCAAGGGTATCTTGTGCTGGTGTCTATTGGTGTCCTCAGAAAACCTAAAAAGAGGAGAATGAAAGAAGAGTAGGAAAATGGCAGAAAAGAAGTACAAGGAGGAGAAGAAAGAAATAGTTTAATCAAGACTAAAGCCGAACAGGACCAGGGCATGGGATAGGAAAAGGGCATGTCCCTTCCTAAGAGGCGAGGATAGGGACCTGTCGCTTCGGGAAGCAGCCTTCTCTCTGGCACCCTGGCCTCACCCGGATGTGGCCACTCCTACCCCATTTGGGTTTGGGGGCTCCTTTTGCTTGTTCTCTCCGTGTCTGCCTACCAAGTGTTAGGCAGGAAGCCAAGAAGGATTTTGCCTAGAAACAAAACAGAACTGCACTGAGGCCTGTCAGACTCCTTAACAGGAATGCGTAAAACATGTTAGTGATTCTGTGGGTTTTTTTTAACAGACTCGTGGGTGATATTCTGCTGTGCACTGGATTCCTTTCCTATCTTGGTCCCTTCAATCAGATATTTAGGAACTATTTGCTTAAAGATCAATGGGAGATAGAGTTGAAAGCACGGAGGATTCCTTTCACTGAAAACCTGAATCTTATTTCAATGTTGGTGGATCCTCCAACTGTAAGTGTTACTTTCCTGATAATATTATTTGAATTGCAGTCTCACTTTATTTCTTGCTAAGAAGCCTAAGTATACCTAATTTTTCCTTGTTTCATTTATTTGAAAAGATTGTTTTGAAAATGCTTAAGTTACAGAAAAAGAACTTCTCTTTATGCTGTAAAAGTTCCTTTGGATTTTAAGAAATCTTGCTTTCAATTAATACCAGTTGTATTACTGTGAATTAAAAAGTCATTCATGAGTTAGAGGCTTGGTAAAACTGAGATCTTCTTATAACTCTTCATTATTTACACCACTCCTATGAAGTCACATTCTCTTACAAACATTTTGGGTGAATGTGGACATTAGCTAGGCTGTAAGTACTGGCATTAAACCTCCTTTTGACCATCAACCATCTTTTCATAGTGTCCAACAGCATAACACAACAGCATGTTCTGATATCACTCACCTTCCTTGCTGGGAATTTGATGCCACTGTCAATTTTTTCAGTGTATCTTGCAGAACTCCTGTGGTGTCAAATACTTTCCAGGCCATTTGTATTCACAAGCTGCTTTACGATTTGTAAATATGTTCCTCCCATTACCTTTTCCTTAGAGAAGCCATGGTATAAATTTCATGACGCCTGTATTTAAAAGCTAAAAAAAAAATTGGAAAAGTTAGTATTTTCCAATTCAAACAATGTTCAGCTAGACCTTACAGGGACTAGACAATTTAATAGAGATGTCTGGGGCACTGGTGAGGCAGAGTGGGCCAGAATATTTGTGCAGTCACAAGTCCCATCTCACGCTCAAGTGGGTGAGTTGCGATGGGAAAGTATTTGAGAGACCAAAGGGAAGACCTGGAGAAGCCGAGTGAGACTTGAGGGTTTATTGGGACTTATGTACAAGGAGTCCAGGAGCAGCTAGCTGGACGAGGTTGCACACCACCATAATGGACAGAGAGGGAACTGATTATATGGGGTGAGGAGACAAAGACTGTGTGTCAGGGTGAGGGGACAGACACTACATGCTATGCTTGAAGGGGTCATTCTTGTGCCACCAGTACCCCAAGGAATAAAGCCTGGGTCGGAGGGGTCTGCCTCCCAGTCTGATGTTTCCATAGCTAAGGCAGGCCTGGATTTGGCCAGCCCCCGGCCATCGACCCACTGTATACCCAGCATACCACCCGAAGAAGGGGGACATGTAGACTCACGGTTATTCTGGGACAAAGGTTACAAGTGGCAGTGCTTGTCCCCATAATATTGTTTATTAGTTATGGACTTTGGAGGTGTTGGGATAATTTAACTAAGGTAGAAGCTGGTTTGTTCATTGGATCTCAGGTGATTTTATTGACCACATAGAGGCAGGCAGTCAATTCCCTCTTAGCTTGGAAAGGAAATAGTAAAAACAAAATGTTATTGGTGAGCTCCTGACAATAAAATATCTCATCTCCCCTAATGTCTCTGCCTTCAGCTGCACAATCCCCCATTTCCCCTTGTAAGCCGAACCAAAGGGCAACAAGGGGTATTTTCAGAGTCTTAACCCTTGGTGCTTGTTTTCTCTGACATCTCAGCATATCATTATCTCTGCTAACTCTGTCCAGTCTGGATCCCACCACCCAGCCAGTTTCACCATTTTTTAAGCCCTTATGTTCTCAATGTTCACCAACCATGCTTCAAAATACCCAAAACAGTTTTAATATGAAATCAATTTATAACACTTAATCATAAGTATAAAAATATAATGTAAAGGACTAAACTTAGTCTTGGGTATTTGAAAAGGATTTATTAGATTATGAGTTCATTTTTTTTAATGTTACTTGGTTATTGTTTAAAAGTTTAGGTTTTCTTAGGTACCTGTTGCATAGTCTCAATGGAAAAACTATGTCCAATGTTAAATTATTTTGTATTGTGGCATTTTTGATTACTTATGAAAGCATTCTTGTTCTCCTTTGAATGGCCATATCCATTTCCCATTATTCAGATCGGTGAGTGGGGGCTGCAGGGATTGCCAGGAGATGACCTTTCAATTCAGAATGGCATCATTGTGACAAAGGCCGCCAGGTACCCACTCCTTATAGATCCACAAACTCAAGGCAAAACTTGGATAAAGTCAAAGGAAAAAGAAAATGACTTGCAGGTATGTACCATTTGGCACGTGGAAAAGTTATCTTAAAATCACAAAATTTTCCCAAAATTTCAATTGAACCTGCCAGTCATAAATCTGTCATCTTTATGAAAACTGTCTGCTAATTAACACCCTCAAGTTTTGTAACAGCAATTTGGGGCAAAGGCTCTGATTATTTTCTCCCTTTTGTGCCCTCTCTTGATTTCACTCTCCTTCTCTCTGTCCCTTTCCCAGGCTCAATTGCTTGTGCTAGGGTTGGATGTGGCTTTTATTCTGGACCTTAGGTTTGGGCTTATAGGAAAACAGCAAAAATAGATGTTGTGCTCCCTCAGTTTAAGGCCATTTGTGCCAACCTAGCCCAGGCACTTGGTACTACATAGCTTCCTAGTGTCCAATATTAGAGTTGGACTTTAAGATGTTAAAATAAGCTGTTAATTTTAAGATAGGGATACACAAGGACAGGATTACAACGTTCCTCACTCCCTTGGGAATCTTGTTACCACTGGTATTTCAATTCAACTGCCAATATGGACTTTTAGACATATTGGTCCCAGAGCTGTAAGCCTCCCTGCTCCATATTTTTACTGGTGCTATTCTACTAACTCAAATGCCTTTCTTTACCCTACTGCCCACTTCACTTACATCCCAGATAAGTATCTTAAATGTGCCTCAAAGTCCACATCTAACACTACCTTCATTAAGACTTTTCTGTGTCCCCAGCTTAGTATAGCCTATCCTAACGGTTCATAACATCTTGGTTGTATTTCTGTTGTGGAGTCTGTCTTGAATTATTGTTCTTTGCACTTTTGTTTTCTATCTCTACATAATAAACTTCTTGCTGGCCAGGTTTATGGTTTTGCACCATTTTTATGTTTCTGCACAGCTCTTTATATACAGTAGGAATTCTGATATTTCTTGAATTTAAATGAATTGATCACAGGGTATTATCATTACAGAATAAAAACTAGAAAAATCATGTAGTCATCTTGGTAAATGCAGAAAAATTACTTGGTAACATTCAGCACCCATTCATGATAAAGCTTATAGCAAACTAAGGATAGGAAGCTCTTCCTTAATAAGATAAAAAGGATTTTACAAAAGGCCTACAACAAACTCTGTATTTAATGGTGAAATATTGAAAGATTTCCCTGTGGGTTCACGGCTTTACCAGCAAGTGGACCCTGCCTAGCACTTAGGACCACCCCAAAATACTCCTACTTCATGAATACTCCAGAGCATCCAAACATCAGTCTGTTTACTTAGAAAACCCAGAGAAATCCCACAAAGGAGCAGAGGGTATAAATGGAGGGAAAGGGCTAAAGGAAATGGGTTAATAGGAATGCAGCTTCTGAGGAGTTACGTGCACAGGCAGAGTGTTCTGGAGCACACCTGCTCCCGAACTTAATTTCCTGAATTCATCTCAACTATAATGTGTCCCTTCCTCCATTCCTCTTGCCTCCCCTGGCCGTTTATCTCCCTGATCATCATACTCTTATTTTTCCTGATCATAGCTTTGTCTTTCCATTTTGGAATTAAATTCATTGATAACTTTCAGTAATGTCCTTCCTGATGCAACCCCAATCCCAGGAACCTTCTTGAGGAAGTAAGAGAAATATGCCAGAGATACCGCCTTACTTTAAAAACTGTCAACTGTTGGGATATGAGCAAATTGTGCTATATTTTTCTTACTCAAAAGACATGATTTTTCTGAATATGTGTATAAGTACATGCACAAACAGCCATAAATGAAAACAAATGAAACAAAATTATTATTTCTTACTGAGGAAGGAAAACAAAATGAAAAATAAGGCACTTTTTAAATGAAAAACAAAACATGTTTTTACGTGTTCAGGATTGTACTCCACCTTGGCAGCTTTGCCAAAGCCACCTTCAGTGCTGTCTCCAGGGCCTACAGCTCTGATTTCTGGAAAAAGAAGGTATTCATTCAGTTTCCTTACAAAGGATTCACTGACCACCTTGTAAAGACCCAACACCAGGCTCTGGTGTTGGCTACCACACAGTATTTCTACACAAGAAAAATCAAATGAATTAGACCTGAAATTATGACTCCAAGATACTATATCAAGTTTATAAAAGATATGGAAGATGGTTAAAGGTAATTTTCACACTGAAAATTTGAAAATTGTTATTCCTTTACTTGGTGTATTAGAGTTCTCAAGAGAAACAGAATAGGATATCTACATATAAAAATAGATATATAGAAAGACATTTATTATGAGGGATTGGCTCATAGGATTATGGAGACTGAGAAGTTCCACAGTCTGCCATCTGTAAGCTGGAGGTCTAGGCAAGCTGGTGGTGAAGTTCCAGTCCAAACTCTGAAGTCTGAGAACCAGGGAAGCCAATGGTGTAAATCCCAGTCCAAGTCTGAAAGCCTAAGAACCAGGAACTGATGTTCAAGAGCAGGAGAAAATGGATTTTCAGCTTTAGAAGAGCAAATTCACCTTTCTTCCATCTTTTTGTTATATATTCAGACCCTCAAGGGATGATGGAGCCCTTGGCATTGGCAAGGGTGATTTTCTTTACTCAGTCTACCAATTCAAATGCTAATCTCTTCTGCAAACACCTTTACAGACACACCCTGAAATAATGTTTGCCAATTATTTGGGCATCCCTTAGCCCAGTCAAATTGACATATGAAAGTAACCATCACACTTGGGAAGGAAATCACAAAAATAAAGCTTATTTCTTGGGAAATAGAGCAGGACAATTACAGCTAGGCCTCTGGGACCTTGTTTCATCATCTAAATCATCTTTAATAAGCCAGCTAAAGCTCTTTGTTTAGATTCATTTACCTTATCAACTCATGGTGAGGGCTTTCACAGTATGTCATTGGTATAAATAAAGCTATCCACCCAAGGGAACAAATTCTTTCATGGGCAGGATTTTTTGCTTTAGTTATTTCCTTTTTAACCAAAACAGGACAAAGGTAGACTTATATAATTTTTCAATTCCACATCATTTTTTCATAGCAAGTGAGAGATATTTAAAAATTCCACCCTCCTAAACACCTGCAGTTTCAATGGATCTTCTCGTGTCTTAAGATCAGCAATCACAGTAGCATAAAGACAATAGTTGAATTCAGAGGATGGACTCAAAGAAGGTAGAGTTGAGGACTGACCCCTTGGGAATCCTCACACTTAGTATTATGGGCTGCATTTGTTCTCCTCAGTCCTTGTCCCCTCCACAGCAAAGGATTGAAAGGCAGAGAGACACAGTAAGTAACAAAGCAAAGTGAAAGTTTTATTTCTTTATTTGAGGGGGACGGGGAGCAAAACCACAATTTTATTTTAATGACATTATGAGAGGGTGTGGTTTGGGCAGTTCTTAGTTTTGTTCAATTGTGCCTATGTTGGGACCTGGTTGGGACCTGTTTGCCCATAGGCAAGAAGTTACCTTCCTGCAAAGCCTTTGTTGTCTTCATGGGGCCCCCTACTTGGACAGTTTGGGCAATTTTTCCTGGAACTTTATCTTCCCCTTCTAGCTGCTCATATCTGTCTTTGTATGTAACAATAGGAGGAGAGATCATGGAATAAGAAAAGGTTCAAAGCTCACTGGCTAATGCAAAGATCAACCAGCCCAGTGTATCTCTTTTAACTAATAGCAGGCATTGATCTAAAAATGGGGGACCCCACCAGGCTTTCAGAATTCTATTTTGTTTTAAATTTAAGATAAAATAAGTATATGTAGTCTTTTAGGTTGATTGTACAGAAAGTTTCTATCATATTCTTCCATTAGAATACATGCGTGGGCCCTTGGTTTGACTCAATATATTTCTGACATGCTCAGTTTATTGCTTGTTCATATTGTAAGGATCATGACAAGATAAATGAGTATCCCAAATATGCAAATTACATTGATTCTCCGAGCTATGCAAGTTTAAAAGTGTTAATATTTAATGAACAAACAAACAAAATAGAAATGGGCTCATAAATACAGAGAATAAACTGATGGTTACCATAGAGGAGGGGGTGGGGGATGGAAGAAATAAGTGAAGGGGATAAAGAGGTATAAACTTCAATTATAAAATAAATAAGTCACAGGGATGAAAAGTACAGCATGGGGAATATAGTCAATAATATTGTAATAATTTTGTATGGTGGCAGAAGTAACTATACTTACCTTGGTGAGCATTCAATATGTATGTATTTGTAGAATCACTGTGTCATACACCTGAAATTAATATAATATTGTATGTCAACTATACTTAAATTTTAAAAAATAGGTTTTAAAGAAAAGAATGAATCCTTGATTACTTCCCTTCCATCTGTAGGAGCAGCTCTGACATTCCATCTAAGGAATGCTGCTTGATTCTCCTTTGATCAGCCAGACCCCATTACAAATCCAGGGCTTCCACAAAATCACAATCCAACTCTTGAAAATTAATTTTTCTTTGTTATTTGTATAGGTAAATCTTCCTGTATAGCACTTAAAGTTCTTAGCCACTTGTCCAACACATCTCTTGGTTTCCGCTTAGGAATAGGCACATTCTTTGTAACATTTATGTACTAGTGAACTCTTTATTTTTTAGGTAACATCTCTGAACCATAAATATTTCCGCACACACTTGGAAGACAGCCTCTCCTTGGGCCGACCCCTTCTCATTGAGGACATTCGTGAAGAACTGGATCCAGCCCTGGATAATGTATTAGAAAAGAATTTCATTAAATCAGGCACCACTTTCAAGGTGAGCTTTATAAAAGAGAGAGAGAGAGACAGAAAGAAAAGAACGGAACAATGGTGACATCTACTTACCTTTTTGAGCATAGCAGCAAAAGCAATTTCCTGCAGGTGGTAGTATTTGATACAAAGGAAAAAATTATTTCTAAACTCATATTCAGTATTTCCTTTTTAAAAAAATAGTATATGAAAAATACAGGGGGAAAGCAATAATATTAGTAAGAGTAGCCATTTAGCTGAAACTAAATAACATATTAGACTGTCCAGTCATAATATACTGGTGTGATACACAAAATATATATCTACTAGCAGCTCTGACAAAATTGGTTTTGCAAGTCAAATATATACATCTACAAGATAAAACCTGCATTTCCCCACTAGAGAAAATGGCATTTTAATAAAACCTATGGGTATTGATTTGTTCAGTTCTCTATTAACTTTGAATCTAAACTCAACGACTTTGCTGGAAGCTATGGAATACTGTTTCTGATCATTGGTGATAACATGAATTGTTTTCAGTATAAGAGTTTCTTTTGTAATTGGTGTGATTCTCTACCTTTATGCTTCTTTGGTTTTATTTCTTGATCAATGACAGCATTTCTGATTGAGATTTTTTGCTTTGGACAATTTAATTTCATGAATATTAGTGAATTAAGTAAAGAATTCAAATATTCCCATTAAGATAGATGTACTTAGAAAAATTGTCTTCATAATTTGAATTATTTTATATGCTGTATTTAAAATGCTAAAGGAGGCTGTAGGATCTCCATTCCTTGCACGGCTTTTAGAAGACCCCAGAATCTTATCTGCAATGTGAAGGTGTGGTGCCTGAAAATGTGGTAGCGCCTTAGTGATGTGGTTTTCAATTACATGCAAGAATAAGGTTAATGACAATTTTAAGTCATTTAAAAATGTTATAATTTCCACCTGATTTTTAGATTGCAAAACCAGCTATTTTTATACACCTCAAATTTTAGCATTAAACTTTTTTTTCTAGAAAAAAAGTTGGCATCTTTTTCTTTGCCAATTTTATTAACCTTTCTGTTGTCAAATATGACCTCGGATATGACTGTGAAATGAAAAAAGAAATAACACTTCCTATAAATATGACAAATTTCTATAGTAGGAAATTATTTCCTTAAGCAGGGAGGAAGAGTTAAATCTCAGATGTGTCTAAACTTTGCTTTATTCAATATTTGTTTTGGATAAATTTTCCTTGTAACTTGCTTGATGTCATGGCTAAAAACATCTTCAGGCAGGACCATAGATAAAATTATTCTAAAGGAATAGGCATATCAGGGATTAAAATTCT
Organism: Manis pentadactyla; assembly: GCF_030020395.1. Classification (NCBI taxonomy): domain Eukaryota; kingdom Metazoa; phylum Chordata; class Mammalia; order Pholidota; family Manidae; genus Manis; species Manis pentadactyla. Next base: position 33,943,570 of record NC_080034.1, on the reverse strand, counting down.
ACACCTTTCCTTTGCAATTCACTCAAGTTTCACAGCACTGACCTTTGGTAATTTCTTTCCTAAATTGAACTAAATTGCCTTGTCCTGTCCTCTAAGCTGTTTTTAATTCTATATTTGAATTTATGTAGGTAAAAGTCGGTGATAAGGAATGTGACGTCATGGATACATTTAAACTTTATATCACTACAAAGTTACCAAACCCTGCATTTACCCCTGAAATCAATGCAAAGACGTCAGTCATTGATTTTACCGTGACCGTGAAAGGACTGGAAAATCAGTTACTAAGGAGAGTAATTCTAACAGAGAAACAGGTAATAGCTTCTCAAGGTAAAGAACTTCTACTTAGAATAATTTATAATAAATGTTTAAAATGTATTGGGAAATTGTTAAGCATATGGAAAAGAAAAAAATAAGCAAGACAAATTTACCTTTTTTTTATTATTAAAGTATCATTGATATACAATCTTATGAAGGTTTCACATGAACAATACTGTGGTTTCAACATTCACCCATATGATCAAGTCCTCACCCTCCCCATTGCAGTCACTGTCTATCAGCATAGTAAGATGCTACGGAGTTATTACTTGTCTTCTCCATGCTGTACTGCTTTCCCTGTCATCTACCTATACTGTGATTGTGAATTATACTGCCCCTTCATCCCCTTCTCCCTCCCCCCGACCCTCACCAACCTCTCCCCTTTGATAACCATTAGTCCCTTTGGGAGTCTGTGGGTCTGCTGCTATTTTGTTCCTTCAGTTTTGTTTTGTTTTTATACTCCACAAATGGGTGAAGTAATTTGGTACTTGTATTTCTTCACCTGGCTTATGTCACTGAGCATAATATGCTCTAGCTCCATCCATGTTGTTACAAATGGGAGGATTTCTTTTCTTTTTATGGCTGAGTAATATTCTGTTGTGTATATGTAGCACATCATCCTTATCCATTCATCTATTGATGGACACTTAGTTTGCTTCCATATCTTGGCTTTGTAAATAGTGCTGCAATAAACATAGGGGTGCATCTGTCTTTTTGAATCTGGGATCTTGTTTTCTTCAGGTAAATTCCTAGGAGTGGAATTCCTGGGTAAATGGTATTTCTATTTTTAGCTTTTTGAGGAACCTCCATACTGCTTTCCACAATGGTTGAACTAATTTACATTCCCACCAACAGTGTAGAAGGGTTCTCCTTTCTCTGCATCCTCACCAGCACTTATTGTTGCTTGTTTTTTGGATGTTGGCCATCCTAACTGGCATAAGGTGATATCTCATTGTGCTTTTAATTTGCATTTTCTGATAATTACTGATGTTGGAGTATCTCTTCACGTGCCTGTTGGCCATCCTAATTTCTTCTTTGGAGAAGTGTCTGTATCATCCACCAATTTTTTAATCAGGTTATTTGTTTTTTGGGGTGTAAAGGTTTGTGAGTTCTTTATATATTTTGGATGTTAACCCCTCATTGGATGAGTCATTTTTGAATATATTCTCCCATATGGTAGGATGCCTTTTTGTTCTCCTGATGGTGTCCTTTACTGTATAGAAGCTTTTTAGTTTGATGTGGTCCCATTTGGTCATTTTTTATTTTGTTTCCCTTGCCCAAGGAGATGTGCTCAGGAAAAAGTTGCTCATATTTATATTTAAGAGATTTTTGCCTCTCTTTTCTTCCATGAATTTTATGGTTTCATGACTTACCTTCAGATCTTTTATCCATTTTGAGTTTACTTTTGGGTATGAAGTTAAACAATAACCCAATTTTGTTCTCTTACATGTAGCTGTCCAGTATTACCAACACCATTTGTTGAAGAGGCTGTATTTTCTCCATTGTATATTCATGACTCCTTTATTGTATTTTAATTGGCCATATATGTGTGGGTTTATATCTAGGCTCTCTATACTGTTCCATTGGTCTATGGTTCTGTTTTTGTGCCAGTACCAAATTGTCTTGATTACTGTGGCTTTGTAGTAGAGCTTGATGTCAGGGAGCATAATCCCTGCTTTGTTCTTCCTTCTCAGGATTGCTTTGGCAATTCGGGCTCTTTTGTGGTTCCATATGAATTTTATAACGATTTGTTCTACCTTGTTGAAGAATGCTGTTGGTATTTTGATAGGGATTGCATTGAATCTGTAGATTGCTTTAGGCAGGATGGCCATTTTGACAATATTAATTCTTATCAATGAGCATTGGTGTCTTCTTTAATTTCTCTCATGAGTGTCTTGTAGTTTTCAGGTATTGGCCTTTCACCTCCTTGGTTAGATTTATTCCTAGGTATTTTATTCTTTTTGATGCAATTGTAAAT